>NC_091283.1:657139176-658365729 GCF_032444005.1 Ranitomeya imitator
AAAAAACAAACACTACATACTTACCTTCTGCTGTCTGTCCTCCAGCGCTGTGCTCTGCACTCCTCCTGTACTGGCTGTGAGCACAGCGGCCGGAAAGCAGAGCGGTAAGAAAGTAAGCGAGACAGGAGCACGTGTGCCTCTCTGCAGATCTGAGGAAAAATGGCTACTGAAGCTTGTCTTCACAAGAAGAATGTGGGCGGAACTAACCCATAAGACATTGCTCTTAGGAGGGAAAGGTTGGTAAACAACATGAAAAGTAGGCAACTGGTGACGTCCAGTGGCCACAACTTGAATAACATGATAATTAACTCTCTGCACATTAAGATGGGCAGAACAGAGCTTACAATCTACAATGAGGTGGGGGAGATACAAAGCACAGTTGTGTATTTACAATGATGTATTTACAATGATGATCCAGCCATCTTCGGCGGTTGGGGAATAGATAGGGATAGTGAATAGACTACACACACACAAACATAAAATGACTTTGATTAGTGAACGTGATAGGCCGCTCTGAACAAATGTGTTTTGAGCGAGCGCCTAAAACTATGCAAATTGTGGATGGTCCTAATATCTTGGGGTAGAGCATTCCAGAGGATTGGCGCAGCACGGGAGAAGTCTTGGAGTCGGGAGTGGGAGGTACGGATTAGTGCAGAGGTTAGTTGAAAGTCATTTGCAGAGCGCAGTGGTCTGTTAGGCCGATAAACAGAAATGAGACAGACTACCTTGCCTGCCTCAAGATGTACACTGCCCAGCCATGACTGAGTTTGTTGCTGCAAGTACTCGGCAAGTACTTCCGCGGTGTGTCTGTTGTCACCCAAACACTTCATTTGTAACACAGCCTGCTGACGCTTACCACTAGCTGTTCGATAATGGGACACCTCGTGTGCAACACTGGCAGCTGCGGATGGAGTGGTCGTGCGACTGCGCTCTGTGGACGAGCTTTCGCTTCTGGAGGAGGAGGGGTGGCGAACGCCTACAGCCAACTGTTTCCTAGACCATGGGCTAGGCAGAACTGTCCCACTATGGCTGTCCCCTGTGGACCCTGCATCCATCACATTAACCCAGTGCGCCGTGATGGACACGTAACATTCCTGGCCATGCCTACTGGTCCATGCATCTTTTGTGAGGTGCACCTTTCTACTGACTGATTGCCTCAGTGCATGGACAATGCAGTCTTTGACATGCTGGTGGAGGGCTGGGATGGCTTTTCTCACAAAGAAGTGCCGACTGGGTAGGTCATAGCGTGGTACTGCATAGGCCATCAGGTCTTTGAAAGCTTCGCTTTCAACCAACCGGTAGGGCATCATCTCTAACGAGATTAGTATAGCAATGTGGGCGTTCAAACCCTGTGTACGCGGATGAGAGGATGAGTACTTTCTTTTCCTAACGAGAGTCTCTTGTAGGGTGAGCTGGACTGGAGAGGTGCACATGGTGGAACTAGCGGTGGTGGTTGTGGTGGACATGGCGGATTGAGAGAGGGTTGGTGATGGTATTCTTGATGTTGGCCTACATACAGTGTTTCCTACCAATAACCATGTGACTTCCTGACTGCTTTGGCCTTGTGACGATACCTCCACATTTGCTGCTAGTGGTGTCCTAACCCAGGGCCGGCTCCAGGTTTTCGAGGGCCCCGGGCGAAAGAGTCTCAGTGGGCCCCCCCTTTAACACATACCCCGATTTATGATGCACAGATACGGCAGAGAAATGTATAGTACAATGCCAGATTTCACTTCTTACATGAGTGACAGCTATTGTAGATTCTGCAGTGTATATATACAGGAGGAAAGGTGCTGTGCAGTGTATATACAGGAGAGGTGCTGTGCAGTGTATATATACAGGAGGAAAGGTGCTGTGCAGTGTATATATACAGGAGAGGTGCTGTGCAGTGTATATATACAGGAGGAAAGGTGCTGTGCAGTGTATATATACAGGAGAGGTGCTTTTCTGTTTTGAGTTTTTCTATGAAACAAAGACTTTTCTACATAAACAACGTTGTTTGGTTTTGCGGCCCCAACAGATCTGTGCTACAAAGTAACAGGCGGCTCGGGCATTAATGAGGGACCTGATGCTGAATCCTTTCCACAAACCCTAATGACCCAATTAGTGCCCTGTCATTAGAAGCTCATTAAACGCCTCCCTGTCCCGAGCAGTCATGTACAGTATGGGGGGATCCTGCAGCCCACCCCCTGACTGCTCCATACCATACACTGCCCTCTGTCACGCTCACTATTATCCTGTGCATTTCTCCATCATCGTTACCCCATGTTACACTTGTCACCCCCCACTACAGAGTAGCAGGGCAGCCAATGTCACCCCCTCCCGGACCCTAATGGCAGCAGGAAATGTCTGCTCCTTTATTGGGTTGGAAACTGATTTAATCAAGGAATAATGTGGATTTGTTGCCTGTGGCTGCAGGGGAAGGGTTAAGTTATGCCATGTCCTTGGTGGGAGCAGTGGCAGCTGCTGGGACCTGGACAGAGACAACCAATGTTGCTGTGACTGCACAGTGTGACCTGGAGGAGAGAAGCTGAGACTCCGGAGCAGAAATCACCCACATGCCAGCACTGGGCAGAGTCCCTCCAGTCACCAGCCTGGGGCCACGGGGCCCCAACCTACAGCGCACAGCTCAGATTTATCCATGGCAGCAGCTCCCCTTCCTCCTGGCATCTGGTTAACCCCATTTATGCGGGTCGGATTGTTATCTTTAAGGTTCAGCAATAACCTTCATACAGATGGGAAGGGGTTAAGCTTCTTCCTACCCCACTGGTGAAGGTTTGGTGCAGCATGCATGTATTCTGGGTGAGCTGGGCGGCTACAGGCTGCACCCCATCAGCTGCTCCTCCAGACATCACCCACATTTTTAGGCAGCGGAGACAGACAGCAGCAGACTGAGCCACAACTGCAACCACTGCTGGATACCTTTGCACTCACTCAGTCGCTAGTAGGACGGAGCTCCTCCGGAATCTGCCTGATAAACTTCAGCACTGTCTGCAGCCACCCAGGGGGGAGAGCAGAGAACATGCTCTCTCCGCCCACAATGTCACACTGGCTGCCTTCTGTTAACCCCTATGTGTGCCTGCCTGGCTGCACTGACTGAGTGAGAAGATGCTTGTGTCAGAGCTGGCACATAGGGGTTAAGAGAACGCAGCCAGCAGTGACTTTGTGGGGGGAGAGAGCATGTTATCTCCTGCTCTGCTCTCCCAGCTGTATCTATGACAGCATGAGTGGGCCCCCCCCCTCTCCCCAGGGCCCCGGCATTTGCCCGGAGTGCCGGGTGCTGACGCTGGCCCTGTCCTAACCGGTGGGCTTACAGTGAGGGAAGCAATGTAGCGTTGCTGACTACCTTGATTCTGAGCAGGTGCACCAACGGTACGGGACGTTTGGTAGTTAGTCCAGGCTTGCAAGTGCATGCTGGTTAAATGTCTAAGCATGCACGTTGTATTTAAATTTTGAAGATTCTTCCCTCTGCTAAAGGTCTTTGAGCATTTCTTACAGATAACTTTTGACTGATCATTCGGATCTTGGTTAAAAAATTGCCACACTACACTCTTCCTACTATGGAATACATTTTCAGGCATTGCACGCTGTGCTACTTTCACCGGATGGCCACGCTGTCCTACAACTGTTTTTGTTTTTGACAAACGTTTTTTGCCAGATGACAGCTTTTGCCATGTAGATGGCTGCTGCGGATCATCCTCCTCCGCTTCTGAGCTACTGGCAGCGGCACACTCTTCCCCCAATGGCAGCCAATCTGGGTCAACAACTGGGTCATCTATCACCTCCTCTTCAATGTCATGTGCACCTTCCTCTTTGTCACCGTGTAAGGTGCTATAGCGTTCGGGACGGGGCACCATAGTCTCATCAGGGTCAGATTCTGGCTCAATACACTGCGAGGGCAATGTAGTGATCTGAGTCAATGGAACAGCATAAGAATCTAGCTGTGGCTGTGCATCAGTGCACTCCATATCCGATTCATCTTGTAATGGGCAGTTAACAATTTCCCTTTCTAACCCATGCACTGTATGTGTAAAGAGCTCCATGGAGTAACCTGTAGTGTCGCCTGACGCATCCTTCACTTTTGGTTTGGGTGAAGGAGACAAGTAAACGTCTTGCTCCTGACCGGGAGCATCCACTGACGACTCGCTGCTTTTATATTTGGAACTTTCTGAAGAGGAGGCGAAAGAGCTAGAGGCTGAGTCAGCAAGGAAACCCAAAACGTTTTCCTGCTGCTCCGGCTTTAAAAGCTGTTTTCCTACACCCAGATAAGAGAGCCTTCAAGGCCTTGTGTAGCCAGACGATGATGCTGGCTCAACACCTCCAGCCTTAGGTGCTATTGTGCTTTTGCCACTACAGGCCCCTTCACATTAAGCGACGCTGCAGCGATACCGACAACGATCCGGATCGCTGCAGCGTCGCTGTTTGGTCGCTGGAGAGCTGTCACACAGACCGCTCTCCAGCGACCAACGATGCCGGTAACCAGGGTAAACATCGGGTAACTAAGCGCAGGGCCGCGCTTAGTAACCCGATGTTTACCCTGGTTACCATCCTAAAAGTAAAAAAAACAAACACTACATACTTACCTTCTGCTGTCTGTCCTCCAGCGCTGTGCTCTGCACTCCTCCTGTACTGGCTGTGAGCACAGCGGCCGGAAAGCAGAGCGGTGACGTCACCGCTCTGCTTTCCGGCTGACCGATGCTCACAGCCAGTGCAGGAGGAGTGCAGAGCACAGCGCTGGAGGACAGACAGCATTAGGTAAGTATGTAGTGTTTGTTTTTTTTACTTTTAGGATGGTAACCAGGGTAAACATCGGGTTACTAAGCGCGGCCCTGCGCTTAGTTACCCGATGTTTACCCTGGTTACCAGTGAAGACATCGCTGGATCGGTGTCACACACGCCGATCCAGTGATGTCCACGGGACATCCAGCGACGAAATAAAGTTCTGGACTTTCTTCAGCGACCAACGATCTCCCAGCAGGGGCCTGATCGTTGGTCGCTGTCACACATAACGATTTTATTAACGATATCGTTGCTACGTCACAAAAAGCAACGATATCGTTAACAATATCGTTATGTGTGAAGGTACCTTACCACCAGATGCACCATCACCACCACCACCATCATTACCAGCTGGCAACCACCGCCCACGGGCTCTTCCACCAGACTTCCTCATTTTTTGGAAAATCTAACCGAAATAACAACCATTATATGGTACTGTAAAACAAGGTAGAAGGTGTATATAAACTTGTTGAGAATTTAAATGTCCCATTTTTTGGGGGGGAGACTGAACCAAAACTCAGGCCCTGTGCATAAAACAACACAATGTAAGTGGCAGAAAGTGGCTGGCTGACATACGACAAACTAACAGGACTTCAGTATATCCACTGTGTGAGAATTTGAATCTCACCTTTTTTGGGGGGACACTGAACCAAAACTCAGGCCCATTGTATATAACAACGCAAACTAAGTGGCAGAAAGTGGCTGGCTGACATACGACAAACTAACAGGACTTCAGTATATCCACTTTGTGAGAATTTGAATCTCACCTTTTTTGGGGGGAGACTGAACCAAAACTCAGGCCCAGTGTATATAACAACGCAAACTAAGCGGCAGTAAGTGGCTGGAAGATATATGAAAAAATACAAGGACTGTAGTACAATTTCAATCTCCCTACACTGATCTCAGGAAAAGTATGGCAGCACTAAAAAGGACTGCTGCACACAAAAGTGTGGACAAATAAACAAGATAACTGTGCAGAAAGGAGCAACATGATTTTTGCTTTTTAAAAAGCAGTTGGTTTGCACAGCAGCGTGCCAACAGCAATGCAGCTATCAGGGAGCCTTATAAGGCAGCCTAATAAGCTACAGAGCTGATGCACCAAAATATAGCCTCCACTGTCCCTGCAAACAAATGGTGGTGTTGGACAGTGTAAATCGCTACAGCACAAGCAGTGTCATGGTCACGACATGGTTAATGTCCTGTCAGGGTTAATTTTGCTAGCCTCTTTTCCAAAATGGGAGGGGTACTTATAGTTGCTCCTAACCTGGTTTCTCTGTCAGCTATAGATTCTGTTTCTGTCTGTATGTGTGACTTCTGGAGTGTGTGCCCGACTTGCATAGCGTTGTCTTGCTTTCCGTGCTTTACCCAGTTTGTGTTCCTGGCTGCTGAACTCTGGCTTTGCTTCTGACGATCCCCTGTCTCTCCGTTTTGTTACCTCGTAATCTCCTGGCTATGACTTCTGCTTGTTTGATTATTCTTTCGTGCTTGTCCCTTCTCTGTTTCCCCGGCTTCTGGCTCTGCCCCCGTTCCCCCTCCCACTCTGTCACATGGTCTAAGGTCCTGTTCATTACCTGTACACTCTGTTTCTTGTCAAAGGTCCCGTGGGTTCAAGTTAGTAACTTGGCATCTTGCTCAGCTGCTGTTTGCAGCTTCCCCTGCAGCACAGATACCCGGGCGCCGTGACAAGCAGTTTGGGGGTTAATCTTCCCTCCCTAACTATATCCCTTCTTCTGATGAAGCTGCAGCAACCTCTCCCTATGCTAAGATCGGCAGAAGTAAGATGGCGGTCGGCGTGCACGCCCCTCTATAGCCCCCATGACACCGCAGAAAGCAAGCCAATCACTGTGATGCCCTTCTCTAAGATGGTGGGGACCGAGACCTATGTCATCACGCTGCCCACACTCTGCGTCCTCCTTCATTGGCTCAAAAATGGCGCTGAAAGCGTAATACGAAACGCGACTTTGGCGTGAAGATCGCCGACCTCATGGCCAATCCCACACTAGGATCGGGTCGGGTTTCATGAAACCCAACTTTGCCGAAAGTCGGCGATTTTTGAATTTGTCCGATCCGTTTCGCTCAACCCTAGTTATAACCTCATAAAGGGACAGTAGTCAGAATTGTAAAAATTGGCCCGGTCATTAACGTGCAAACCACCCTTGGGGCTTAAGGGGTTAAAGACTCCATAATTACATGGTCTGTTCCACAGGACTGGCGTATAGCAAATTTGGTGCCAATATTCATAAAGGGGACAAAAACTGAACTCGGAAATTATAGGCCAGCAAGCTTAACCTCTACTGTTGGTAAAATCCTGGAGGGTATTCTTAGGGATGCTATACTGGAGTATCTGAAGAGGAATAAGCTCACGACCCAGTATCAGCATGGGTTTCCTAGGGACCATTCCTGTCAGACTTATCTGATCAGTTTCTATGAAGAGGTAAGTTCCGGACGGGACCAAGGGAACCCAGTGGATGTAGTGTATATGGACTTTTCAAAAGCTTTTGATACGGTGCCACACAAAAGGTTGATACAAAAATGAGAATAATGGGGATAGAGGAAAATATGTGTAAGTGGGTTAAGAGCTGGCTCCGGGGTAGGAAACAAGGGGTGGTTATTAATGGAGCACACTCGGACTGGGTCGCGGTTAGCAGTGGGGTACCACAGGGGTCAGTATTGGCCCTCTTCTTTTTAACATATTTATTAACAACCTTGTAGGGGGCATTCAGAGTACAATTTCAATATTTGCAGATGACACTAAACTCTGCAATACAGAGGAGTACAATTTTATATTACAGGAGGATTTATGTAAACTAGAAGCTTGGGCTTATAAATGCAAATGAGCTTTAGGGTATGTGCACACGTATCTGTGAGTGCTGCGGATTTTTCCGCAGCAGATTTGAAAAATCCGCAGCGGTTTTGCACTGGTTTCATGGTTTCGTGGTTTCTATTGCAGTTTTCACTGCGGTTTTACACCTGCAGTTTTCTATTGGAGCAGGTGTAAAACCGCAGCGGAATCCGCACAAAGAATTGACATGCTGCGGAATGTAAACCGCTGCGTTTCTGCGCGTTTTTTTCCGCAGCATGTGCACTGCGGTTTTCATTTCCCATAGGTTTACATTATACTGTAAACTTATTGGAAACTGCTGCGGACCCGCAGCTGCGGAAACGCTGCGGATCCGCAGCTAAAACCGCAACGTGTGAACATAGCCTCAATGGGGATAAATGTAAGGTCATGTGCTTAATTGTAAAACACTGGGCAAAACCATCAATGAAAAAAGACCTGGGTGTATGGGTGGATGACAAACTCATATTTATTGGCCAGTGTCAGGCAGCTGCTACAAAGGAAATAAAATAATGGGATGCATTAAAAGAGGCAGGTACGGACTGGGACTAAAATTCAGCCCTGGCATTTGCAATCACGCAGGCCCATGTTGTCCTGTTTCCAAGCACCAGATGGAATATATTACTAACATTATCGTGGATGGAGGAAAGCAAGATTTACTACAAGACAAATATTTCTAATGATACCCGTGGCCTGCTGGGGTAAGTGACGGAGTCAGCGACTTTGTGCTCCATCACAACTGTTAACAGTATGGGGGTCTTGAGAACACTGATTCTGCTAACAACGTAGCAGACAAGGCAGCCCATGACCAGACAGGCCCTTCTGGCATTTGCCAAAATTGCCCAATGGCCAGTCCGGCCCTGAAAAGAGGCATAGATGCTCATGAGGAGAATATAATTTTACCTCTATACAAGTCACTAGTGTGACCACACTTAGAATACTGTGCACAGTTCTGGTCTCCGGTCTATAAGAAAGACATAGCTGAACTAGAGCGGATGCAGAGAAGAGCCACCAAGGTTTTTAGAGGACTGGGGGGTCTGCAATACCAAGACAGGTTATTACACTTGGGGCTATTTAGTTTGGAAAAGGGAAGACTAAGGGGTGATCTTATTTTAATGTATAAATATATGAGGGGACAGTAGACAGACCTTTCTAATGATCCTTTTTACTCGTAGACCTGAGATGGGGACAAGTGGGCATCCTCTACGTCTGGAGGAAAGAAGGTTTAAGCATAATAACAGACGCGGATTCTTTACTGTAAGAGCAGTGAGACTATGGAACGCTCTGCCGTATGATGTTGTAATGAGTGGTTCATTACTAAAATTTAAGAGGGGACTGGATGCCTTTCTTGAAAAGTATAATGTTACAGGTTATACACACTAATTTCCTTGAAAGGGTGTTGATCCAGGGAACTAGTCTGATTGCCGTATGTGGAGTCGGGAAGGAATTTTTTTCTCCAATGTGGAGCTTAGGCTACTTTCACACATCAGGTTTTTTTGCATCAGGCACAGTCCGGCGAATGATGGAAAAACCAGATCCGGCGAAGATTGTGAAAAACTGATGTGACGGATCAGTTTTTTCAACGGATCTGGCTAGCATATCTAGATTATTGGATAAAAAAAAATTTGGAGCATGCTCAGTTTAAAAAAACGGAATCTGGTGCCGGAATCCGTCATTTTCCGGATCCGGAACCTGCCGGCTCCCATAGGCTTCCATTCTAACAAACAGCTGGAAGCGCCGGATCCAGCGCTTCCAACTTTTTCACCGGAGCCAAAAAAACGTTGCTATGGACATTTTATCCAGAAACCGGAAATGACAGATTTGCCGTATCCAGCGAAAACCGGACAAATCGCAATGTCATCCGGCGCAATCCAGCACCAATACAAGTCTATGGGGAAAAAATGGATCCGGCGGCAACATTCGCCGGATCCGTTTTTTACAATTTAGTCGGATTTGAGCCTGACAGCGAAAACCTGATGTGTGAAAGTAGCCTTACTCTTTGCCACATGGTTTTTTTTCGCCTTCCTCTGGATCAACATGTTAGGGCATGTTAAGTTAGGCTATGGCTTGAACTAGATGGACTTAAGGTCTTCCTTCAACCTTAATAACTATGTTACTATGTTACTGTGTTACTTTTACCTTATATATACGCTCAGTATTTTCAGGTGCATCTCACAAAATTAGAATATCATCAAAAAGTTAATTTATTTAAGTTCTTCAATACAAAAAGTGAAACTCATACACATGTGGTCAAAATTGTTGATACCCCTCGTTTAATGACAGAAAAACCCACAATAGTCACAGAAATAACTTGCATCTGAAAAAAGTAATAACAAATAAAAGATCTATGAAAAAGAACATATGAAAGCCAGACATTGCTTTTCAACCATGCTTCCACAGAATAAAAAAAATACAAATAAAACACATGAAATAGGCCTGGACAGAAATGATGGTAACCTTAACTTAATATTTTGTTGCACAACCTTTTGCGGCCCACTCCTCAAGAGCAAACTGCTCCAGTTGTCTCGTGTTTGAAGGTTGCCTTTTCCAGACAGCATGTTTCAGCTCTTTCCAAAGATGCTCAATAGGATTTAGGTCAGGGCTCGTAGAAGGCCACTTCAGAATAGTCCAATGCTTTCTTCTTAGCCATTCTTGGGTGTTTTTAGCTGTGTGTTTTGGATCATTATCCTGTTGCAAGACCCATGACCTGCGACTGAGACCACGCTTTCTGATACTGGGAAGCATATTTCTCTCTAGGATCCCTTGATAGTCTTGAGATTTCATTGTACCCTGCACATATTCTAGACACCCTATGCCAGATGCAGCAAAGCTGCCCCAGAACATAACATAGCCTCCTCCATGTTTCACAGTAGGGACAGTGTTCTTTTCTTGATATGCTTCATTTTCCATCTGTGAACATAGAGCTGATGAGCCTTGCTAAAAAGTTACATTTTTGTCTCATCTGTCCATAGGGCATTCTCCCAGAGGCTTTGTGGCTTGTCAACATGTAGCTTGGCAAATTCCAGGCTGGCTTTTTAATGATTTTTTTCAACAATGATGTCCTCCTTGGTCGTCTCCCATGAAGTCCACTTTGCCTCATATAACGATGGATGGTGCGATCTGATACTGATGTTTCTTGAGCTTGAAGTTCACCTTTAATCTGTTTAGAAGTTTTTCTGGGTTCTTTTATTACCATTCGTATTATCCGTCTCTTTGATTTGTCATGAATTTTCCTCCTGTGGCCATGTTCAGGGAGATTGGCTACAGTCCCATGGATCTTAAATGTCGCAATAGTATGTGCAACTGTATTCACAGGAACATCAAGCTGCTTGGAGATGGTCTTATAACTTTTACCCTTAACAGCTTTGTCTATAATTTTCATTCTAGTCTCCTGAGACAACTCTTTCCTTCGCTTCCTCTGGTCCATATTGACAAACAGCATAATGAGTATATGTAGCCCTATATACAGGCCCACTCACTGATTCCAAGATTGTAGACACCAGTGATGCTTGTTAGTGGACATACCTTGATTTAACATGTCCCTTTTGTCACATTATTTTCATTTCTGTCCAGGCCTATAACATGAGTTTAAAAATTCTGTGGAAGCATGGTTAAAAAGCAATGTCTGACTTTCATTTGTTCATTTTCATAGATCTTTTATTTATTATTACTTTTGTCAGATTCAAGTTATTTCTGTGACCATTGTGGGTTTTCTGTCATTAAACGAGGGGTACCAACTATTTTGACCAACCATGTGTGTATATTATATAGAGTCATGATGGAACGCCCGCCAGGGCCGTGGAGTACTCGGTACCAGGTCCAGTACTTAAAGGGGATGTCACGGTGGCTGCGACCCAGTCCTTGGCCCTGGGCATCCAATTAAAGGGGAAAGGTCTTTTAAGGGGTATTGTGAATAAAGTCTATTGTTCGTGACACCACCTGTGGTTCTTGGTCAGTAGGGACCAACGCCGCTTAAAGGGGTCCTCTGGGGTGATGGTATGGTGGCTGGATGGTGATGCTTCCCACAGGTGAAGCGGGGTCCCCAGAGCTCCCAAGGTGTGTGGCAAGGATGTTGTATGCTGACGAATAAGTGGAGGACACAAGTTGTAAAGTCTTTACCTGGTTTACTGATGGTAGTAGTTCATCTCAGTCCAGAGTACCAGGTACAGGTGTAGCTGTGGTCCGGCCGGCTTGGAGGCAATAGAGGATCCCTTTCCCAGTTGAGGACCGTGAGCCTTTCCTCCTTGCGCTGTTGTATGAGGTCCCTGCTGCCTGAAGCTTACTGGCAAAGTCCTCTTTTCCCCTGTCCTGGGACAGGTACCTGCATAACAGGCAGCTTGAGCCGTTTTATAGGGACTCTATCATGCCCTGGGCTCTTCAAGTGCTGCTGCGTCTCAGGTGTGGTGTGGGCCAATCACTGAAAGATCTTAGCCCTCTGGTTCTGCTAAGTGTCCTAGAGTCCCACTAAAGCCTCAGGCTCCCGGTGACCGGTTGCTGCCCTCTGGCTCTGAGGGTGCCCGGTCACAGTTCCCCTCTGAGCCCTTTTCCACTCCTGTGCTCCTTTCCTCTGTAGCTCCACCACATACAACCCTTCACAGTATCACTGTGCTTGATTGGCCAGCAAACTTGCCTGACCTTAACCCCATAGAGATTCTATGGGGTATTGTCAAGAAGAAGATGAGAGACACCAGACCCAAAAATGCAGACGAGCTGAAGGCTGTTATCAAAGCAGCCTGGGCTTCCATAACACCTCAGCAGTGCCACAGGTGATCGCCTCCATGCCATGCTGCATTGATGCAGTAATTGATGCCAAAGGAGCCCCGACCAAGTATTGAATGAATTTACTGAATATACATTTCAGTAGGCCAACATTTCAGATTTTAAAATCATTTTTTCAAGCTGGTGTTAAAAAGTATTCTAATTTATTGAGATAATGACTTTTGGGTTTTCATTGGCTGTAAGCCATAATCCTCAACATTAACAGAAATAAATACTTGAAAGAGGTCACTCTGTTTGTAATGACTCTATATAGTATATGAGTTTCACTTTTTGTATTAAAGAACTGAAAGAAATTAACTTTTTCATGATATTCTAATTTTGTGAGATTCACCTGTATATGGACTAAGATTTACACCTTACTAACTGGCTTCCTGGTGCTATTTAGAGCAGCTAACATAGAAAAATTCAAAAAACACCACATGAAGAGTAAACTCACCAAAACTTGTCAAATGACAAGTGCACTCACAGGGTGCAGCAAGCCCCTGATAATAAATGCTAAAGCAGCACAGGTGCAAGCTACTGATGAGAGCGACCACCCACTCGCCCAAACATTAGAGGGGTTGGCTGCCTAGTAGAAAAAATGCACACAGGTAAGGCTTGCAAAAGACACTATTCACACAGATAAATGTGATGCACAGTGTCTGGACAACCTATTGCTCACGCCCATAGTATTAGCAGGCGGGCCGTCCAGCACTATATAAATACATGCAACACACAGGGAACAACATAAAGGGGCCTGCCGCACCATGCAAAAAGATGATAAAAAGTGCAAAAAAGTTGAAAAATTAAATAATGTATATAATACATTAGATGAGGTATTAGTTACAATTTTGGCCAAAATGGATAAGCCCGCAACCCAACGTCAAGGGTCCTCATAAACTTGCGAGTCCTACTCTAATATCAAAAACATCTAACATAGAAAAATTCCAAAAAACACCACATGAAGAGCAGACTCACCAAAACCTTGTCAAATGACAAATGCACTCGCAGGGTGCAGCAGGCCCCCGATAATAAATGCTAAAGCAGCACAGGTGCAAGCTACTGATGAGAGCAACCACCCACTCGCCCAAACATTAGAGGGGTTGGCTGCCTAGTAGAAAAAATACACACAGGTAAGGCTTGCATAAGACACTATTCACACAGATAAATGTGATGCACAGTGTCTGGACAACCTATTGATCACGCCTGGTGCTATTTACCATGTATTATCACATACTGATACACTGGCACGTTTAAGCTGTTTACGCTCTTTAATTGTCCCTTTGTACTTTAAACTATTTTTGGAGTTTATATTGCAATCTATAGTATCCCAAGCATATAATCTGTGTTTTGTTCCACTGCATTGCTTCAGCAGGTACATTTTTTTATAACTTATTTTAATAATTATTATTCAATAAACTTTGGTATTTTATTCTTATTCATGGTCTAGTTTGCATTATTTTTTGTATATGATCAAAAGTACTAGATGTGGTAGTTTTTGATGTGGGTGTATTAATTTGTGCATCAACTAATTTGAGTAAAACTGAAGATTTGTATCAGTTAAAAATATGTTCTATGAATACTCAATGAATATTCTATGAATACCCCGCCCCCCCCCCGCTTGCCAGGAAATACTCACCGACACCCAGCTCCAGCGATGTCTCCTCTCAGCGGCTGCAGCCTGTGCTGTGTGAGCAGTCACATGGTCCCGCTCATTACAGTGAGGAATATGCGCATATTCCTCACTGTGATGAGCGGGACCACGTGACCACTCACACAGGGCCTGCTGCCGGCGCTGAGAGGAGACATCGCTGGAGCTGGGTGTCGGTGAGTATTTCCTGGCAAGCGGGGGGGGCGGAGGGGGGGTGCACAGGGGATGGGAGGCGGGAGGGGACGCACAAACTTTATTTTTAAGGGGAAAGAAAAAAAATAGATTAATTCCTTCTTTCCAGCGAGCGCTGCTGGGAAGAAGGGATGAATACCGGCTTCAGCACCGCACGCAGGGGACAGCGCTTAACTATAGCGCTCGCCTGCACGGTCCGTGTGGTCCTCAGTTGGCACACGGGCGGCACACGGCTGCCACACGTGTGCCACACTGATCTGCTACGTAAGCACACGGACACACGGACACGGATAATTCCGGTACCGACTTTTCCGGTACCGGAATTATCTGGACGTGTGGGACAGGCCTTATGCAGATTTATGTACACTGTTTTTAAAAAAAATGGCTATAGCAAAAAACAAAGCATTTTCACCTTTTGTGTCCCCCCTATTTCCTCATAGATTGGAAAAACAGTGAGGACTCCTATTGTTTGAATTGTTAGAGGGGTGGTCCAAGGCTTATCCTTGGGATAAAATATCTATATATGATAGGTGGGGGCACCTCTAACAATCAGCTGGTTCCTTGTGCTGGCAGTAGCAGGATGCAGAGTTTGCAGAGTTGCAAAAAAATTCTGTTAAAAACTGTATAGCAGGCCCCTATTCATTTGCATAAGGGATGAATGTGCGGTACCCAGACATGGCTAGTATGCAGTTGACTGATCTGTGCTTTGCAGGTCCACAACTGATCAGATCCGGACAGGGTTAGCAGTGGGATCAGCTGATTGGCTGGGGTGCAGGGTGTCACACTCCCATCGATCAGATATTGATGACTTATCCTAAGGATATGCCTTCAATATTACAGTCCTGGACAATCCCTTTAATTAGTTAGTTGCTGTGTAATGTATTTATGAACATATGGATAATAATGAAACACCCCAGGTAAGCGGTTGTTACAGTGATGTTGCCTGTTGTGAATTCTGTGGCAGAGCTCCCTCCTGTGGTCACAAGTGGTACTGCGGCTTCTGAGTTTCCTTCCTCAGGTGATGTGGTGAAGTCGTTAGGTGCTGCTCTATTTAACTCTACCTAGTGCTTTGCTCCTGGCCTCCAGTCAATGTTCTAGTATTGGTCTTGCTTCCTCCTGGATCGTTCCTGTGGCCTGTCTGCTCTGCATAAGCTAAGTTTTGCTTGTGTTATTTTTGTTTGCTATTTTTTCTGTCCAGCTTGCTTAATTGGTTTTTCTGGCTTGCTGGAAGCTCTGGGACGCAGAGGGAGCACCTCCGTACCGTTAGTCGGTGCGGAGGGTCTTTTTGCCCCCTCTGCGTGGTTGTTTGTAGGGTTTTGTGTTGACCGCAAAGTTATCTTTCCTATCTTCGGTCTGTTCAGTAAGTTGGGCCTCACTTTGCTAAATCTATTTCATCTCTGCGTTTGTATTTTCATCTCTACTCACAGTCATTATATGTGGGGGGCTGCCTTTTCCTTTGGGGTATTTCTCTGAGGCAAGGTAGGCTTATTTTTCTATCTTAGGCCTAGCTAGTTTCTCAGGCTGTGCCGAGTTGCATAGGGAGCGTTAGGCGCAATCCACGGCTGCCTCTAGTGTGGTTGGATAGGATTAGGGATTGCGGTCAGCAGAGTTCCCACGTCTCAGAGCTCGTCCTATGTCTTTTGGTTATTGTCAGGTCACTTTGTGTGCTCTGAACTTCAAGGTCCATTGTGGTTCTGAATTACCTAATCATAACAGTACTGGAGGCCCAAAGTACTAATGCTTCTCAATAGAGGGAAAAAAGAAGTTCTGAGACCATTTTTTTTCCTTTGCACTGTGTTTTGCCTTTTTTTTCCCCTAGACATTTGGGTGGTTCAGGACACAGGTGTAGTGATGGACATTAAAGGTCTGTCTTCATGTGTGGATCATCTCACTGCAAGAGTACAAAATATTCAAGACTTTGTGGTTCAGAATTCTATGTTAGAACCAAGAATTAATATTCCTGATTTGTTTTCTGGAGATAGAGCTAAATTTCTGAGTTTCAAAAATAATTGTAAACTGTTTCTGGCTTTGAAACCTCGCTCCTCTGGTGACCCAGTTCAACAAGTTAGGATCATTAATTCTTTATTACGTGGCGACCCTCAAGACTGGGCATTTTCCCTTGCGCCAGGAGATCCTGCATTGTGTAATATTGATGCGTTTTTCCTGGCGCTCGGATTGCTGTACGATGAACCTAATTCGGTGGATCAGGCAGAGAAAAATTTGGTGGCTCTGTGTCAGGGTCAGGATGAGATAGAGATTTATTGTCAGAAGTTTAGAAAGTGGTCCGTGCTCACTCAATGGAATGAAGGTGCGCTGGCAGCTATTTTCAAAAAGGGTCTCTCTGAAGCCCTTAAGGATGTCATGGTGGGATTTCCCATGCCTGCTGGTCTGAATGAGTCTATGTCTTTGGCCATTCAGATCGGTCGACGCTTGCGTGAGCGTAAATCTGTGCACCATTTGGCGGTATTATCCGAGCATAAACCTGAGCCTATGCAGTGCGATAGGACTTTGACCAGAGTTGAACGGCAAGAGCACAGACGTCAGAATGGGCTGTGTTTCTACTGTGGTGATTCCACTCATGCTATCTCCGATTGTCCTAAGCGCACTAAGCGGTTCGCTAGGTCTGCCACCATTGGTACTGTACAGTCAAAATTTCTTTTGTCCGTTACTTTGTTCTGCTCTTTGTCATCTTATTCTGTCATGGCATTTGTGGATTCAGGCGCTGCCCTGAATTTGATGGACTTGGAGTATGCTAGGCGTTGTGGGTTTTTCTTGGAGCCCTTGCAGTGTCCTATTCCATTGAGAGGAATTGATGCTACGCCTTTGGCCAAGAATAAGCCTCAGTACTGGACCCAGCTGACCATGTGCATGGCTCCTGCACATCAGGAGGATATTCGCTTTCTGGTGTTGCATAATCTGCATGATGTGGTCGTGTTGGGGTTGCCATGGTTACAAGTCCATAACCCAGTATTAGATTGGAAATCAATGTCTGTGTCCAGCTGGGGTTGTCAGGGGGTACATGGTGATGTTCCATGTCTGTCTATTTCGTCATCCACCCCTTCTGAGGTCCCAGAGTTCTTGTCTGATTACCGGGATGTATTTGATGAGCCCAAGTCCAATGCCCTACCTCCGCATAGGGATTGTGATTGTGCTATCGATTTGATTCCTGGTAGTAAGTTTCCTAAAGGTCGACTGTTTAATTTATCTGTACCTGAGCACGCCGCTATGCGGAGTTACGTGAAGGAGTCCTTGGAGAAAGGTCATATTCGCCCGTCATCGTCGCTATTGGGAGCGGGGTTCTTTTTTGTGGCCAAGAAGGATGGTTCGCTGAGACCTTGTATAGATTACCGCCTTCTAAATAAAATCACGGTCAAATTTCAGTACCCCTTACCGCTGCTATCTGATTTGTTTGCTCGGATCAAGGGGGCTAGTTGGTTCACCAAGATAGATCTTCGTGGTGCGTATAATCTTGTGCGTATTAAGTGGGGCGATGAATGGAAAACTGCATTTAATACGCCTGAGGGCCATTTTGAGTACCTAGTTATGCCTTTCGGACTTGCCAATGCTCCATCGGTGTTTCAGTCCTTTATGCATGACATCTTCCGAGAGTACCTGGATAAATTCCTGATTGTATACTTGGATGATATTTTAGTCTTCTCGGATGATTGGGAGTCTCATGTTAAGCAGGTCAGAATGGTGTTCCAGGTCCTGCGTGCTAATTCTTTGTTTGTGAAGGGATCAAAGTGTCTCTTTGGTGTTCAGAAGGTTTCATTTTTGGGGTTCATTTTTTCCCCTTCTACTATCGAGATGGACCCTGTTAAGGTCCAGGCCATCTATGATTGGACTCAGCCGACATCTCTGAAGAGTCTGCAAAAGTTCCTGGGCTTTGCTAATTTTTATCGTCGCTTCATCTGTAATTTTTCTAGTATTGCTAAACCATTGACCGATTTGACCAAGAAGGGTGCTGATGTGGTCAATTGGTCTTGTGCTGCTGTGGAAGCTTTTCAAGAGTTGAAGCGTCGTTTTTCTTCTGCCCCTGTGTTGTGTCAACCAGATATTTTGCTTCCGTTCCAGGTCGAGGTTGATGCTTCTGAAATTGGAGCGGGGGCTGTTTTGTCGCAGAGAAGTTCTGATTGCTCGGTGATGAAACCATGCGCCTTCTTTTCCAGGAAGTTTTCGCCTGCTGAGCGAAATTATGATGTGGGCAATCGAGAGTTGCTGGCCATGAAGTGGGCATTCGAGGAGTGGCGTCATTGGCTTGAGGGAGCTAAGCATCGCGTGGCGGTCTTGACTGATCACAAGAACTTGACTTATCTCGAGTCTGCCAAACGGTTGAATCCTAGACAGGCTCGTTGGTCGCTGTTTTTCTCCCGTTTTGACTTTGTGGTTTCGTACCTTCCGGGCTCTAAAAATGTGAAGGCGGATGCCCTATCTAGGAGTTTTGTGCCCGACTCTCCGGTTTTGTCTGAGCCGGCGGGTATTCTCAAACAGGGAGTAATGTTGTCTGCCATCTCCCCTGATTTGCGGCGGGTGCTGCAAAAATTTCAGGCTAATAAACCTGATCGTTACCCAGCGGAGAAACTGTTTGTCCCTGATAGGTGGACGAATAAAGTTATCTCTGAGGTTCATTGTTCGGTGTTGGCTGGTCATCCTGGAATCTTTGGTACCAGAGATTTAGTGGCTAGATCCTTTTGGTGGCCGTCTCTGTCGCAGGATGTGCGTTCTTTTGTGCAGTCCTGTGGGATTTGTGCTCGGGCTAAGCCCTGCTGTTCTCGTGCCAGTGGGTTGCTTTTGCCCTTGCCGGTCCCGAAGAGGCCTTGGACACATATCTCTATGGATTTTATTTCGGATCTCCCCGTCTCTCAAAAAATGTCGGTCATTTGGGTGGTTTGCGATCACTTCTCTAAGATGATCCATTTGTTACCCTTGTCTAAATTACCTTCCTCCTCTGATTTGGTGCCATTGTTCTTCCAGCATGTGGTTCGTTTACATGGCATTCCAGAGAACATCGTTTCTGACAGAGGTTCCCAGTTTGTTTCGAGGTTTTGGCGAGCTTTTTGTGCTAGGATGGGCATTGATTTGTCTTTTTCCTCGGCTTTCCATCCTCAGACTATTGGCCAGACCGAATGAACCAATCAGACCTTGGAAACATATCTGAGATGCTTTGTTTCGGCTGATCAGGATGATTGGGTGTCCTTCTTGCCTTTGGCTGAGTTCGCCCTTAATAATCAGGCCAGCTCGGCTACCTTGGTTTCGCCGTTTTTCTGCAACTCTGGGTTCCATCCTCGTTTCTCTTCAGGGCAGGTTGAGTCTTCGGACTGTCCTGGTGTGGATACGGTGGTGGACAGGTTACAGCAGATTTGGACTCATGTAGTGGACAATTTGACCTTGTCCCAGGAGAAGGCTCAACGTTTCGCTAATCGCAGACGCTGTGTGGGTCCCCGACTTCGTGTTGGGGATTTGGTTTGGTTGTCATCTCGTCATATTCCTATGAAGGTTTCCTCTCCTAAGTTTAAGCCTCGTTTCATTGGTCCGTATAGGATTTCTGAGGTTCTTAATCCTGTGTCTTTTCGTTTGACCCTTCCAGATTCTTTTTCCATCCATAACGTATTCCATAGGTCATTGTTGCGGAGATACGTGGCACCTATGGTTCCATCTGTTGATCCTCCTGCCCCGGTTTTGGTGGAGGGGGAGTTGGAGTATATTGTGGAGAAGATTTTGGATTCTCGTGTTTCGAGACGGAAACTCCAGTATCTGGTTAAGTGGAAGGGTTATGGTCAGGAAGATAATTCCTGGGTCTTTGCCTCTGATGTCCATGCTGCCGATCTTGTTCGTGCCTTTCATATGGCTCATCCTGGTCGGCCTGGGGGCTCTGGTGAGGGTTCGGTGACCCCTCCTCAAGGGGGGGGTACTGTTGTGAATTCTGTGGCAGAGCTCCCTCCTGTGGTCACAAGTGGTACTGCGGCTTCTGAGTTTCCTTCCTCAGGTGATGTGGTGAAGTCGTTAGGTGCTGCTCTATTTAACTCCACCTAGTGCTTTGCTCCTGGCCTCCAGTCAATGTTCTAATATTGGTCTTGCTTCCTCCTGGATCGTTCCTGTGGCCTGTCTGCTCTGCATAAGCTAAGTTTTGCTTGTGTTATTTTTGTTTGCTATTTTTTCTGTCCAGCTTGCTTAATTGGTTTTTCTGGCTTGCTGGAAGCTCTGGGATGCAGAGGGAGCACCTCCGTACCGTTAGTTGGTGCGGAGGGTCTTTTTGCCCCCTCTGCGTGGTTGTAGGGTTTTGTGTTGACCGCAAAGTTATCTTTCCTATCTTCGGTCTGTTCAGTAAGTTGGGCCTCACTTTGCTAAATCTATTTCATCTCTGCGTTTGTATTTTCATCTCTACTCACAGTCATTATATGTGGGGGGCTGCCTTTTCCTTTGGGGTATTTCTCTGAGGCAAGGTAGGCTTCTTTTTCTATCTTAGGCCTAGCTAGTTTCTCAGGCTGTGCCGAGTTGCATAGTGAGCGTTAGGCGCAATCTGTATCAAGTCTGAGGTGAATCAGTAACCTGAGAGCCCGGGTCGTGATTGCGACCCTATAAACAGGCTCGCACTGCCTATCGTACAGACATCTGTCTTAGGACAGGAGAGAGGGGACTTTGCAACCAAGCTTCAAACGGCAGGGACCTCACCAACTAAAGTAGCGTAAGTGAGGAAAGGCTTATGGACCTCACCAGGGAGAGGGATCCCCTATTGCCTCCAAGCCAGCTGGACCACAGTTACCAAGCACTTGGTACCCTGGACTGAGGACTGCAATCATCAGTAAACAGGTAAAGACTGCAAACCTGTGTCCTCGTTCTTTGCCATACCATCCACCACACCATCGGTACCCTACATCTGGGAAGTCTTGGGGACCCCGCTTCACCATCTTACTACATACCATCAACCCAGAGGACCCCTTTAAGCAATGTCGGTCCCCACTGACCGAACACCACAGGTGGTGTCACGAACAATAAACTTTATTCATAAAACCCCAAAAAGATATTCACCTTTAATTGGGCGTTCATGGCTACGGACCGGGTCGCCGCGTGACACGTCCACTAAAGTACTGGACCCGATACAAAGTACCCCACGGCCCTGGTGGACGACTCAATAATAATGTGCGAACATGCTCCGATAACGTCTTATCCGAGCGTGCTAGAGTGTTATCTGAGCATCTGGGAGTTCTCATATATTATGTTAGAGACCCTGTGGCTGCATGATTAGCGCTGTTAGACAGCTATAGCACATGTGGGGATTGCTTAACAAACAGGCAATCCCCATATGTGTTGAGGCTCTCTAACAGCGCAAATCATGCAGCCGCGGGAACTGGAACATAATATACGAGCACATCTGCTCATCACTAGTGGAGAACATACAAACACGTGGACTGCTACAATCTGCTCCCGTACCCTCTGAAAGTGCTGCAGAAAATGATACTTACTATTCTAGTAGTTTTATGGCGACTAGAAAGCCAGTATTGCAGTAATTTTATTCTTGCTCATAATAGCAGAATTAAAATAGGGAAATTGTTCTTAACATAGACTTTTCTGGGGAATTAAAACTTGTTCTTGGACCCACTAAACCACAGTCTGTTATGTGAGCCTTTTTATTGACCCTCGTGAGTACAAGGATGTTCCTATGCATGCACTATAGCATGTTCTGCTCACATTCGGCCAGGACTAGGACACACATATATATTTATGTAGCCATCATGTGTGGTCACTGAAAGTGTGTTGGGACAGAAAACAGACTCAACCTTTCAACCTTCTTGCAGACAGCTCAGCCTTCTCCTGCTGAGATGGTGATTACTTTCACACATCTTAAAAACACAAACTTCCTCCTTTTGGCTGCATTTAACCCCTTTGTATTATAAGGAGAGATATTTAGTTTGTTTACAGAGACTTCCCAAAGGAGAATACACCATTTTATCATCTGCTCACAAAAAAAGTTTCCATGCTATGTCTTTTTTATGCCTTAAGTTTTTTGATCCGTGTTTAAAGAACATTTTCCTCTAAAATGAAAACTGCCTAGAAAAATGTTCCAGTGTATGCGGTTACCAGTTAGCCATTTGTTATACTGGTCACAGGGAAAGCTTTTAAGGTGTCCAGTGTTCTTCAAGATATATTCCTCAGGGCAATCTTTGGCTCTATCCCTACAACAGGTGTCTGTCGTAGTCCATGGCGCACAATAAGTTCGGAACCAATTCTGGTTATCGCTTCTTGGCATTTTGGCTAAGATCAAGTGTAGTATCTTTTGATATCAGTTTAATGTGTGGAGAAAGAGCTTGCTCTGTCCTCTCCACACATTGATCTTGTATTGCAGTATCTCCAGGACTGGTGCACCCCTTCCCTAATCCGGTTTCCAAAAACAGACTGAATTGTAAACAAGTTGTGTTTTCGGACTGTTATTTGAATTCCTTCTTTGCTCTTTTTTTCCTTCATTTGTTTCTTCAGGTTAAAAGTTTCAGATTCAGATGCCAAACACATTTTGGTTGAACTTGACAAACTTTGCAATATCCTGTGTGTGCATTGTTTTCACATATGTAAAGCATTGTGTGGTATTCAATTTGTAATGTCATATCTATCTATCTATCTATCTATCTATCTATCTATCTATCTATCTATCAAGGGTTTTGCAGCTTGCCATAGGTGTGATGAGCTGCAATCAGGTACGGACGGGGACTGAAATTCAGCCCTGGCATTTGAAATCACACAGGCCCACGCTGTCCCTATCCCCAGCAGCAGATGGAATATATTACTAATGTTAAATTGGATGGAGGAAAGCAAGATTTAATACAAGACCATATTTTTAAAGATTCCCGTGGCTGATGAGATAAGTGATGCAGTCAGCGGCTTTGTGCTCCATCACAACTTTTAACAGTATCTTGAGAACACCGATTCTGTTAACAATGTAACAAACAAGGTGGCCCACAACCAGACAGGCCCTTCTGGCATTTGCCAGAATTGCCAGATGGCCAGTCCGGCCCTGGCTGCAATAATGTATTTGTCCTTTGATACATTGTTGCACACACACCATTTACCTGGCCAGCCCCCTTGCCATTAGTACCTACTGTTTTCAATTCAAGTATCCCATGTGGTAGGTACTGATGAGTCCCATGCATATTTATTCATTTTTTTACACTATGATTTCTTTTGTTGAAACATTGTCTCCCTCTTGCAGAGCACCAACTTCTTAATTTTGTGTATGTGTATTAAATTTAAAAAAAGTTTGGTCTGTGGTGCTGTTTGAATGTGCTGCCTATCTTCGTCTGTCTGAGTATCCTAATGGTTTGTAGCAGTCAGATGTAGTGCCTGCAGTAGATAGAATGTATCCATTGGACACTTTAAGGTACCGTCACACTAAGCGACGCTGCAGCGATACCGACAACGATGTCGATCGCTGCAGCGTCGCTGTTTGGTCGCTGGAGAGCTGTCACACAGACCGCTCTCCAGCGACCAACTATGCCGGTAACCAGGGTAAACATCGGGTTACTAAGCGCAGGGCCGCGCTTAGTAACCCGATGTTTACCCTGGTTGCCATCGTTAAAGTAAAAAAAACAACCACTACATACTTACCTTCCGCTGTCTGTCCCCGGTGCTCTGCTTCTCTGCACTCCTCCTGCACTGACTGTGAGCACAGTGGCCAGAAAGCAGAGTGGTGACGTCACTGCTCTGCTTTCCGGCTGCCCGGCGCTCACAGCCAGAGCAGAGAAGCACAGCGCCGGGGACAGACAGCGGTAGGTAAGTATGTAGTGGTTGTTTTTTTTACTTTAACGATGGTAACCAGGGTAAACATCGGGTTACTAAGCGCGGCCCTGCGCTTAGTAACCCGATGTTTACCCTGGTTACCGGCATAGTTGGTCGCTGGAGAGCGGTCTGTGTGACAGCTCTCCAGCGACCAAACAGCGACGCTGCAGCGATCCGGATCGTTGTGGGTATCGCTGCAGCGTCGCTAAGTGTGACGGTACCTTAAAGGTGTGTGTAGTGGAAGTATGGAAGTATTGACTCTTTGGAGATATCCATTGCTGCTATTGGGAGTCGGTCCGGAAGCTGCAGTACCTTTTTTTCCCGGAGGACAGTGTGTTGGAGGGAGGACTTAATCCGTTGAGGCTGCAATTGATTTGCTTGTTTCAGTGAAATTTCTGTGGCAAAGAAGTAGAATGGAGTTGAGGAGGTATAGTGGAGGAGGGAGGTTCAATAGAAATTAGGAAAATTGGGATTTTTTGTCAGAGGACTATCCCTTGAAGCATGCTATTCGTTTTTTTGTTTCCCCTGGACACCGGCAGGTGAAGAATTCTGGTTATACATATGACAAAATTTTTTCACAGATTTTTAAGGAAGAGAAAGGTGATTTTTTCTGCTTTCAGTCTTTCTATGCAAGGGGAATTTATGATGCGACTCTAGGGAGTAAAAAAGGAGGAAGAGAGAAGCGGGAGGAAGAAAGAAGGAAGGTAGAGGAAGACACAAAGAATGTAGAAGAAAAGGTAAAAAGGATGGAAGAGGATAAAAGGAAGGAAGAAAGAAGAGCGATAGTAGAGGGCGTTGGAAGAATTATGCAGAAGGTGTTAGATGTACCAGGTACAAAGGGGTCAGGTGTGATGCCAGCGCTTCAGAAATCATGGACCCAAAAGGAGGAATGAAGAGAGCTGAAGAAAGAATAAGTAAGTCTTAAGGGGAATGTTCGTGACGTCACCTGTGGTATTCATTCAGGGTGACCGCGTCGGTCACCCTGAATGAATACCACAGGTGACGTCACGAACATTCCCCTTAAGACTTACTTCACTGCACCATTCATTATTCACCATCTACACACCGGGAAGCCCTGGGGATACACTTCACCTGTGGGAAGGTATATCATCTAGCTGCCATAACATCACCCTAGCGGACCCCTTAAAGCAGCGTCTGCTTTAAGGGGTCCGCTAGGGTGATGTTATGGCAGCTAGATGATATACCTTCCCACAGGTGAAGTGTATCCCCAGGGCTTCCCGGTGTGTAGATGGTGAATAATGAATGGTGCAGTGAAGAACGAGGACGCAGGGTTGCAGTCTCTTTACCTTTACTGAAGACTTCAGCATCCGCAGTCCAGGGCACCAGATCACAGGGCAGGCAGAGTTCGGCCAGTTTGGAGGCAAGTCCAGAGTTCCCTTATCCAGGTGGAAATCAATAGCCTTCCTTTGCGCAGCGGTGGTGTAGTCCCTTACTGCCTATTGCTTCACATAAGGGTCTCACAAGTGCGATGTTTCTGTCATGGTCCAGTCCGGAGTTTATTTTCATCTTTCCTCTTTTGAGACTGGTCATGCGGGGGTTAATCTCATCAGCCTCGTTCTTGAGCTAGCAGGGCTATTTCAGTCCCTAACAGCCTGCCTACCACTGTTAGTGATAGTTCATGCTTCCCACCTTGAGCCCCCGACCTGTATCCTGATCTTGGGGATCCATGTTTCTCTGTCTGCCCGTACCCGTGTATGACTCGATCTGTTCCCTTGACTTTGGCTCTTGTTTTCTATCTCTGATACCAGGTTACCCTCCTGGTTCTGACTTTGCTTGTACCCTGACTTTGTCTTACGTCTCACGATTTGGTTACCACGTTCCCGTTAGGCTCTGATTCCTTGCATGTCCCTGACGATTCATCTGACTGCGCCTGTGTACAGTGCTGATATCTTTGTGTATGACTTTGGCTTGTCTGACTTCTCTCATTACCTGTGACACCTGTGCCTGAGCTCTGTGTTACTTTGCTTAATGTTTAACCTCTCTTCCCTCACCAGCTCCCCCTGGTGGAGGTTTCATTACATTATCACTAACCAAACATTTCAATGGGATTTTGCATTTTTTTTTCTCTGGTCATGGATCTGCTGCATAACTTGGCGGATCAAGTGTCCAGTTTGACACAGATGATGCGGGATTTTTCTGTGAGACATCAGTCCCTTGTCACGTCTCAAACCCACCTACAGAAAAAACTGACTGAGACTGTTATGACGGTGCAGGAAAACACCTCTCATGTTGTTAGTTTGTGGATGTTGTATTGCACTCTCCAGAACCCTCGGGTAAACTTCCAGACACGTTTTCTGGCAAAAAAGATAAATTTCTAATTTTTGGGAGAGTTGTAAATTATGGTTTTCTCTTAGACCTCAATCGTCTGGGGATGAGACTCAGCGGGTAGGGATTATTATCTCCCTACTTAGAAAGGGTCCCCAATCCTGAGCTTTCTCTCTGCCCCCTACTGCCCCTGAACGGAGGTCAGTGGATAGGTTCTTTGAGGCCCCAGGACTTATTTATGACGAACCGGACTGTGTCAGGGTGGCAGAGGACACCATATTGGATCTGGTTCAGGGGAAGCATTCAGCTGAATGGTATAGTTCTGAGTTCCGTCGATGGTCCACTGAGGTATCTTGGGATGACTCCGCACTGAGATATCTATTCAGAAAGATACTATTGGATTGCTTGAAGGACGCTCTGGCTCTCCATCCAGCCCCCAGCTCTTTGGATGAGGCTATGACTCAGGCTATCCATATGGATCGGAGGCTACAGGAAAGAGATCTTATGCAACAAGGGATTCCTTTGTTCCCTGTTAACCCTGATGTTTTGCTTCCATCTGAATCTATAGAGGTGGGAGCCACCGACCTCAAAGATAAAGAGAGGAAACGGCGGTGTGATGAAAAGCTGTGTTTTTTCTGCAGAGATCCCGGACACTGGAAAAAGGACTGCCCCTCCTTTCCTTCATCTAACAAGCGGCTGAGTCTGGGTGATTGGAGCGCCCCCAGACACAGGGCCACGAGTTCTCGGTACCGGGCCTCTCTGGTTCGGTTCTGAGGCTGTCACGGTGGCTAGCCCCAGTCCGCGACCCTGCTAAGGGGCGTCCAATAAAGGTGGTAAGAGTCTGTCAGGGATTCGCGACGCCACCTGTGGTGTTCGGTCAGGGTGACCGACGCTGCTGTGGGGTCCGCTGGGGTGATGGAATGGCAGCTGGATGGTATACCTTTCCACAGGTGAGTATGTCCCCAGGGCTTCCCAGTAAGGTGGATGGTGATGGTGTGAGGTGCAGTCAATAACGAGGACACAAGGTTGCAGTCTCTTTACCTCTTTACTGAAGACTTCAGGATCCGCAATCCAGAGCACGTTTAACAGGGCTATCTGAGACCGGCCGGTCCGATGGGCACTTTCAGAGTTCCCTTTGCAGGTGGAAATCAGTGCCTACCACTAGCACCTGTGTGTTGTAGTGCTACCCTGCTGAGCATTCGGAATAGTCCTCACAACTGCTGTTCTCGTTCGTTCGTTCTTTCTAATTCTCTCTCGCTTGTTCCAGATGTTACTAGTTTCTCGTCCCCCAGTATGTTATGGCTAGGACGCACCCGTATGACGGGAAGGCTCGGAGCTCTTCCGGGACCCTAGAGACGCCCCTCTCCACGCGTTGCCGCGTTGTCTTCGTAGAAAATTTAAGGTAGACAGCCAACCTATAATTAACTGTCCTGCGGAGTTCGAAGTAAGGCTTAGAGTCAGTTACTCCCGCGGTGTTCCGGCCACCGGCTACGCGCCTCAGTAGGATGTTGCCTCGGTCTCACGGCAAGACTCCTACTGGTTCTCCTTTGTGCTTGATCTCGTTTCTCACTGTTCCACAATATCCTTCCCTTCGTGTCTCTCTCTTAGGATACCGCCGCGGGGTGTGCAGGCGCGGTTCCGTTACTTTCTGCTCTGTTCGCTAGGCACCTGCCAGGTTCCCATGCCTGACAGGGACCCCCCTATGTCTTCTCCCTGCAACACCCCCTGCCACGGGATGTTGCCTGAATCCAACCCAGTCAGCTTCTCACTAACTTCCTATCCAACCCCTAGTTTTACCAGTGTGAGGAGTGGCCCAATAAATAAAGCCTTTTTCTCCCCCTAGTGGCCGGAGTGTGAAGTGTAATGTGTGCTGGTGATACCTGGTCAGTAGAATTCCTTCAGTGCCATCAGACGTACCATCACTCCCTTTAGTGGCAGAGTGTCATACTGCAACGACCAGCTCTCTGGGGCGCTGCATGATCATCGTGGAGGTCACTCAGACTCTCAGGTACCATTTTCTTCATTTGCAAAGATACTGTTAAAAGTGGAACTTGGTGTGGAGAACAGCTTGGTTCATACTTCGGCTTTTGTAGACTGTGGGTCATTCCTGAACCTGATTGACTCTAAGCTAGTGGCCCGCTGTAGATTAGGGACAGTTAGGTTGGAGACTGCCTTAAAAATTGTGGCTATTGACTCTACACCTCTCACAAAGGATGGTCTACATTTTATTTCTAAAGAATTCACCCTCAGGGTGGGGGTCCTGCACCAGGAGCATATGACATGCTTTGTTTCGGATAACCTCCCTGCTGGCCTGGTGTTGGGGTTTCCCTGGTTGCAACGGCATAACCCGGTTATTGACTGGGGGTCCCGGGATATTGTTAAATGGGGAACTAGTTGTTCTGAAAATTGTCTTGCTACTGTGTCTATGTCATCCGTCAACCTGGAGGGTATTCCGGAGTACCTGAAGGACTTTAAGGATGTGTTTTCCGAAAAGCAGGCTGAGGTTCTACCACCACACCGCCCATTCGATTGTGCCATTGATCTTGTTCCCAGTGCCAAATTGCCCAAAGCCCGTCTGTACAATTTCTCCGGCCCTGAGCGGGCTGCTATGAAGGAGTATATCTCTGAAAGCCTCCGTAAAGGGCATATTCGGCTATCTGTATCTCGGGTGGCGGTGGGGTTCTTTTTTGTAAATAAAAAAGATGGTGGTTTACGCCTATGCCTGGATTTTTGAGAACTGAATAAGATCACTGTGAGAAACACTTATCCTCTCCCACTTATACCTGATTTGTACAATCAATTGTCGGGGGCTAGGTGGTTTTCTAAGTTGGACCTCAGGGGAGCATACAATCTCATCCGTATGCGGGAGGGGGATGAGTGGAAAACTGCATTTCTCACTTCTGAGGGTCTGTTTGAAAATTTGGTCATGCCGTTCGGTTTGACCAGCACACCAGCGGTATTCCAGAATTTCATTAACCATGTTTTTTCTGACTATATTGGGTGCTTTGTGGTAGTTAATCTTGATGATATACTCATATATTCCTCTGATAGACTAAGTCACATGAGTCATCTTCGTGCTGTTCTACAGAAACTCAGGGAGAACTCACTCTTTGCCAAACTGGAGAAGTGTTCATTTTTCACTCAAGAATTGTCCTTTCTAGGGGTCATTTTGTCTGCTGAGGGGTTTCATATGGACCCTAGTACGGTGTTCATTTTAGGACATGGTCACAAATCAAAGTCAAACATCAGAAATACTCTGTCTGATACCTCATTCTGATACTTGAGTCTGATACCTGAGTCTGATACTTGACTCTGATACCTGACTCTGATACCTGACTCTGATACTTGACTCTGATACCTGACTCTGATACCTGACTCTGATACCTGATTCTGATACCTGACTCTGATACCTGACTCTGATACCTGACTCTGATACCTGACTCTGGATACATGAAATTAGTAAAATTAGCTAAAATTAGTACCTGGGATCACTTGAGATTGTGGTGCAATGGTAAGGCCGACGGCTGTAGTGTCTAGACGCAGGATCCGTTTTTTTTCCGCCGGATCGGTTTTATTTTTCTGCCGGATCCGTTTTTTACGCCGGATCTGATTTTTTTTTACGCCGGATCCGGGTGTTTTTTACGCCGGATCCGGGTGTTTTTACGCCGGATCCGTTTTTTTTTCGCCAGATCCGTTTTTTCCCGCCGGATCTGTTTTTCTTCCGCCGGATCCGCTTTCTTCGCCGGATCCGGTTTTTTTTACGCCGAATCCGTTTTTTTTCCACCGGATCCGTTTTTCTTCCGCCGGATCCGTTTTCTTCACCAGATCCGTTTTTTTACACCGAATCCGTTTTTTTTTGCCGGATCCGTTTTTTTCTGCCGTGTCTGTTTTTTTTACGCCATATCCATTTTTTTTTACGCCGGATCCGTTTTTTTTTTACGCCAGATCCGTTTTTTTTACACCGGATTTTTTTTTTCGCCGAATCCGTTTTTTTCGCCGGATCCGGTTTTTTTCGCCTGATCCATTTTTTTTTTCCGGATCCGTTTTTTTTTACGCCTGATCAGTTTATTTTTCCGCCTGATCCGTTTTACTTCCGCCGGATCCGTTTTTTTTTACGCCGAATCCGTTTTTTTCGCCGGATCCTTTTTTTCTGCCGGATCTGTTTTTTAACACCATATCCATTTTTTTTACGCCGGATCCGTTTTTTTTTTACGCCGAATCCGTTTTTTTTTGCCGAATCCGTTTTTTTCTGCTGGATCTGTTTTTTTATGCAATATCCATTTTTTACGCCGGATCCGTTTTTTTACGCCAGATCCGTTTTTTTTTACACTGGATTTTTTTTTTCGCCGGATCGGTTTTTTTTTTCGCCTGATCCATTTTTTCTTCCGGATCCGCTTTTTTTACGCCTGATCAGTCTATTTTTGCGCCGGATCCGTGTTTTTTACGCCGGATCCGTTTTTCTTCTGCCGGCGGAAAAAAACGGATCCGGCGTAAAAAAAATGGATCCGGCGTAAAAAACGTTTTTTTTACGCCGGATCCGTTTTCTCCGCTGGCAGAAGAAAAACGGATCTGGCAAAAAAAAACGGATCCGGCGTAAAACAAAACGGATCCGGCGTAAAAAAAACCGGATCCGGCTAAAAAAATGGATTTGGCGTAAAAAAAACGGATCCTGCGAAAAAAACAAATCCGGGAAAAAAAAACGGATCTGGCGAAAAAAAAACAGATCCGGTGTAAAGAAAACGGATCCGGCGTTAAAAAAACGGATCCGGCGTAAAAAAATGGATATGGCGTTAAAAAAAAACAGATCCGGCAGAAAAATATGGATCCGGCAAAAAAAAATGGATTTGGCGTAAAAAAACGGATCCGGCGAAAAAAACAGATCCGGCGTAAAAAAAAAATGGATCCGGTGAAAAAAACGGATCCGGCAGAAAAAAATGGATCTGGCATTAAAAAAAATGGATCCGGCAAAAAAAAAAAACGGATCTGTCAGAAAAAAATGGATCTGGCGAAAAAAACGGATCTGGTGTAAAAAAACACGGATCCGGTGTAAAAAAAACGGATCAGGCGTAAAAAAAGGATCCGGCGTAAAAAACGGATCAGGCAGAAAAAAAACGGAGCCGGCAGACAAAAACGGATCCGGCGGACAAAAACGGATCCGGAAAAAGAAACGGATCCTGAGGAAAAAAACGGATCCTGCGTCTAAAGGCTACAGCCGTCGGCATTACCATTGCACCACAAGCTCAAGTGATCCCAGGTACTAATTTTAGCTAATTTTACTAATTTTACTAATTTCATGTATCAGAGTCAAGTATCAGAGTCAAGTATCAGAGTCAAGTGTCAGAGTCAGGTATCAAAGTCAAGTATCGGAGTCAGGTATCAAAGTCAAGTATCAGAGTCAAGTATCAGAGTCAAGTATCAGAGTCAGGTATCAAAGTCAAGTATCAGAGTCAAGTATCAGAGTCAGGTATCAAAGTCAAGTCTCAGAGTCAGGTATCAAAGTCAAGTATCAGAGTCAAGTATCAGAGTCAAGTATCAGAATAAGGTATCAGACAGAGTATTTCTGATGTTTGACTTTGATATGTGAAAGTCAGGCATCAGCATCAAGTATCAGAATGAGGTATCAGACAGAGTATTTCTGATGTTATTTCTGATGTTTGACTTTGATTTGTGACCATGTGTGAAAGTCAGGTATCAGACTCAAGTATCAGAATGAGGTATCAGACAGAGTATTTCTCATGTTTGACTTTGATTTGTGACCATGTCCTAAAATGAACACCGTACCCTAGGAAGGTACAGGCCATTGTGGATTGGGTGCAACCCAGAGATCTCAAGGGTCTTCAGTGATTTCTGGGTTTCGCCAATTACTACAGAAAATTCATCAAGGGGTTTTCTCAAGTGGTCAAACCTCTCACTGATCTCACTCAAAAGGGGGCTGATCTCAAAAACTGGTCACCTTCAGCGGTGGCGGCATTTTCTTAATTAAAAACCTGTTTCATGACTGCCCCTCTACTGATTCAACCTGATTTATCTAAACGATTTATCATAGAGGTGGACGCGTCTGAGGTGGGGGTGGGAGCTGTGTTGTCCCAAGGTCCCACCACATTAACTAACTTAAGACCCTGTGCCTTCTTTTCGAGAAAATTTTCCTCTGCTGAGAGGAATTATGATGTGGGTAACCGGGAGTTATTGGCCATTAAATTGGCATTTGAAGAATGGAGGCATTTGTTGGAGGGGGCGGTCCATCGTATAACTGTCATTACTGATCACAAGAACCTGTCTTACATCAAGTCCGCCAAACGTTTAACTCCTAGACAGGCACGGTGTTTTTTTTTTCCCAATTTCAGTTTTCCATCACTTTCAGACCAGGGTCCAAGAATGTGAAGGCGGATGCCTTTTCTCGCAGTCTAGATCCAGTATCACTGCCTGAGCCTCCTTCCTCCATTCTTCAGCATGGGGTGGTGGCTGTGGTGTCCCCAAAATTGGAACAGGAGATTCGTGAGGCCCAATCTCTTGCTCCATCGTCCATACCTGAAAATAAGCTCTTTGTGCCTGTCCAGTATCGGTTGAGGGTGCTTAAGGAGTTCCACGACTCTGCTTTGAGTGGGCATCCTGGAATCTCGGCCACTCGTATAGCCATCACTAGGCTGTTCTGGTGGCCCTCGTTGACTTCTGACGTCGTAGGGTTTGTGTCATCCTGTGAACCTTGTGCTCATGCCAAAACTTCCCGCAACCGGCCGGCCGGGGAATTGGTACCACTGTCAATTCCAGATAGACCATGGACTCATCTGTCCATGGATTTTATCACTGATCTTCCCCCCTCTAATGGAAAAACTGTGATCTGGGTAGTGGTTGATAGGTTCAGTAAACAAGCACATTTTGTACCATTAACTGGCCTTCCTAATGCTGAAACTCTATCTAAACTATTCATTGAGCATGTTATCCGGTTGCATGGTGTGCCTGTCAGTGTGGTGTCTGATAGAGGGGTGCAATTTGTGGCAAAATTTTGGAGGGCTTTTTGTAAAAGGCTGGGCATCAGTCTATCCTTTTCATCGGCCTACCATCCCGAGACCAACGGTTAGACTGAAAGGACCAATCAGTCTTTGGAACAGATTTTACGGTGTCTTGTTACGTCTAGACAGGATGATTGGTTCTCTGTAATTCCTATAGCGGAATTTGCTTACAATAATCGTGTCAATCAGTCCACTGGTACTTCACCATTCTTCTACAATTATGGATTTCACCCTCATTTTGGTGAGTTCTCCCGGCTGGATTCGGGGTGTCCAGGGTCTGATTCGGCCTTTCTGCGCTTGGGGGAGATCAGGAGGGAGGTCCAGAGAAACATTGGGGAGGCTAAGGATAAATATAAATTTTTTGCGGATAAACGACGTTCTGTGGGGCCGGCCTATCAGGTGGGGGATAAGGTATGGTTATCCACTAAAAATATAAGGCTGAGCATTCCCTCTGCTAAGTTGGGCCCCAAGTTTATTGGTCCGTATGAAATTTTAGAGGTGATTAATCCTGTGGCCTTTCGCCTGCGTTTGCCTCCGTCTTTGCGGATCCCCAATGTGTTCCATAAGGCACTTCTGGAGCTGTCGGTGCCCTCCTCTGGTGAGTCTCCCTCGCACCCGTCGCCTGTTGTGGTAGATGGCCAGACCGAGTACGAGGTGGAACAGGTGGTGGATTCTCATATGCTCCGCTGTTCACTTCAGTACTTAGTCCATTGGAAGGGTTACGGTCCTGAGGACTGATCATGGGTGCCGGCACATTCGGTCCATCCAGGGAAACCGGTGGCCCCCCCATTGAGAGGGGGGTACTGTCATGGTCCAGTCCGGAGTTTATTTTCATCTTTCCTCTTTTGAGACTAGTCATGCGGGGGTTAATCTCACCAGCCTCGTTCTTGAGCTAGTTGGGCTATTTCAGTCCCTCACAGCTTGCCTACCGCTGTTAGTGATAGTTCATGCTTCCCAGCTTGAGCCCCTGACCTGTATCCTGATCTTGGTGATCCCTGTTTCGCTGTCTGCCCGTACCCGTGTATGACTCGATCTGTTCCCTGGACTTCGGCTCTTGTTTTCTGTCTCTGATACCACGTTACCCTCCTGGTTCTGACTTTGCTTGTACCCTGACTTTGTCTTACGTCTCACGATTTGGTTACCACGTTCTCGGTAGGCTCTGATTCCTTGCATGTTCCTGACGATTCTTCTGACTGCCCCTGTGTACAGTGCTGATATCTTTGTGTATGACTTTGGCTTGTCTGACTTCTCTCATTACCTGTGACACCTGTGCCTGAGCTCTGTGTTACTTTGCTTAATATTTAACCTCTCTTCCCTCACCAGCTCCCCCTGGTGGAGGTTTCATTAGTTTCGCTCTGTCTGTCCCCCACATAGGATAGGACAAAACCCATATGACTGGTGACTTGAGCCTGTTTATAGGGTCTCTTAGATTACACAGCTCTGTAGGTGTCACCGTGCCTCCTGGGTGTAAGTGCGGACAGGTAACTTGCAATTAGCCGTCCTGCCGGTCTCTGAAATAAGGCATAGAGGTCCTTACTCCCTCGGTGTTCCGGCTACCGGGATGTTGCACCTCAGAAGGAGACAGCTTGAGCAAGGCTGGTCCCCTTCTGGTATCCTCTCCTTTGCTGCAACTCCCTTCACGCTCGCTGCAATACAGTTCTGCCTTTCCATGTCTCGTTTTGGGAGCTATAGCTCTAAGGGCATGCACAGCTCCTTTAACCTTCCATCCTCCTCAGACTCTGGTCTGGAACTGACTAACTTTCCTTACAGACTACCAGTTATATATATATATATATATATATATATATATATATATATATATACATAGAGTGACCTAATAAATAGGGTTAGGAGCTCCCCTGGTGGCCTGGAGTGTGAAATGTGTTGCATGTTTGTGATACCTGGATGCAGTTATCCTTCTTTGCCTCCAAACGTAGCATCACTCTCCCCGAGAGGAAAGCAATACCACTGCGACGACCAGGGGCGCCGCATATGCACATGTGCTGGATGTTTTGTGGCCCATGCTGACATTAAAAAACAGACATGTCAGCGTGTTTTGCCCATGGACACACGGTCCGTGGAAACACACTGACATGTGCACAGACCCATTCACTTGAATAGGCAAATAGCGCTCCGTTCCTTCCGAGTCTCTCGGCATGGCTGCCCAATGATATAAAATTCTGTGACACACCCATGGTGTCAATATGATCACTACACCCCTAAATGAATTCATTGAGAGGTGTAATTCCTAAAATGGGGTCACTTATGGGGGGTTCTGCTGTTTTGACATCTCATGGGCTCTCCCAGTGGGTCATAGCACTTGCCAACCATAACAGTAAAATTAGGCGCTCCTTCCCTTCTGAGCGCTGCCATGTGCCCAAACAGTATTTTACCCCCAGCGTACGCAGGACAAATTGCACAATAACTCTTGGGGTCCAATTTCTTCTGTGACCCTTGGGAAAATAAAAAATTGGCGTCGAAAAGATCATTTTTGTGGAAAAAATATTATTTTTTATTTTTATGGCTCTACATTATGAATTTCTGTGAAGCACTTGGGGGTTCAAAGTGCTCACCACACATCTAGATAAGTTCCATGGGGGGTCTAGGTTCCAAAATGGGGTCACTTGTGGGGTGTTTCCACTTTTTAGGCACCTCAGGGGCTCTCCAAATGCAACATGATGCCCAAAGACCATTCCATCTAAGTCTGCATTCCAAAACGTCACTACTTCCCTTCCGAGCCCTGACGTGTGCCCATACAGTAGTTTTCTCCCACATATGGGATATCAGCGTACTTAGGACAAATTGGTCAACAATAGTGATGAGCGAATATACTCGTTACTCGAGATTTCCTGAGCACGCTCGGGTGTCCTCCGAGTATTTTTTTAGTGCTCGGAGATTGTTTTTATTGCCGCAGCTGAATTATTTACATCTGTTAGCCAGCATAAGTACATGTGGGGGTTGCCTGGTTGCTAGGGAATCCCCACATGTACTTATGCTGGCTAACAGATGTAAATCATTCAGTTGCGGCAATAAAAACGAAATTTCCGAGCACTAAAAAATACTCAGAGGACACCTGAGCGTGCCAGGGAAATCTCAAGTAATGAGTATATTTGCTCATCACTAGTCAACAACTTTTGCGGTTCAATTTCTCCTGTTACTCTTGGGAAAATAAAAAATTGGGGACTAAAAGATGGAAAAAATACTATTTTTTTATTTTAAAGCCCGGGCGTTATAAACTTTAGTGAAACACCTGGGGGTTCAAAGTTCTCATCACACATCTAGATAAGTTCCTTGGGGGGGGGTCTAGTTTCTAATATGGGGTCACTTGTGGGTGGTTTTCACTGTTTAGCCACACCAAGAGCTCTCCAAACGCAACATGGTGTCCGATCTCAATTCCAGACAATTTTGTGTTGAAAAAGTCAAATGGCGCTCCTTCCCTTCCAAGCTCTACCATGCGCCCAAACAGTGGTTTACTCACACATATGGGGTATCAGCATACTGAGGACAAATTGCACAATAACTTTTGGGGTCTAATTTCTCCTGTTACCCTTGGGAAAATAAAAACAATTTGGATCTGAAGTAATTTTTTTGTGAAAAAAAGTTAAATGTTCATTTTTTTAAGCATTTCAAAAATTCCTGTGAAGCACCAGAAGGGTTTAACAAACTTCTTGAATGTGGTTTTGAGCACCTTGAGGGGTGCAGTTGTTAGAATGATGTCACTTTTGGGTATTTTCTATCATTAAGCCTTACTCAGGCACAGCAAATGAACCAAACGTATAAATCCAAACAGATATTAATGCTACAGTCCATGCCAGCATAATTATTCTCAGATACGTGAAACAAATCAGTACCACTGATGATCACCCATAATATGCTGGCAAGAATAAATGAGGGTACATAATAAAATAATATGGAACAATCTCACCAAATGATGAAGATACCACATGGAAGATGCACCCTCCTGTTATGTTAGTCAGAAATTCAACGGATCCATACATGACTCCATAGATGATTCCTGTTAAGGACCTCCTCCCTACGCGTTTCATCCCAGGGGGGAATCGTCAGGGGACAGGGCAGTCAAATAGTGGTCTTGATGATAAAGTCCTCCGCCATCATTGGTATTCACATAGAGCCTATCATAGATGGATTCCATGAGGACATCTCTTAAATAGGGGACTCATATCAGAAGTACTGCCCACCCATCAGTTTCCTGCCGATCCACAACCTATCAGAAATCAGCGTCCCAGTAGGTATCCAGTAATTAAACTCACCTCATTGGTAGCCCAGAGGGTTAAATCTAAGAGACGCATGATGCCCGAAATAGAGCGCACGCCCACAGAAAAGCGCGCACTAAACATGCAGATGCTTCCCGGTTGCTTCTCACAGACACACATTGGTTGCTCAGGAGGGTGTGTCACTGAGATACATAATGACCACCCTGGGACGCCAGCATAAGGAGAGCACGCGCCGAGCGTATGACGACTTCCGGTTCTGCGACTTCCGGCTTCCGGAACGCAGGACGATGAAGCGCACACCCGTATGCTTGCATCACATTACTTGTGTGCTAGGTATTTTAATTGCGCATGCACACACCGCGCAGCAGCGGGGCAAGCCGGGAATCACTGGAAGGAGAACAAACCCAAACAGTGTATCCACATCTAATAAACATACAACAATATTGTGGCTCATTACCACATCATGAGCGTTATATACTGGAAAAATTTTCCTATTTGTTCACACCTATCCAAATCTAATTTATGTATACAAACTCATGATATATTTTACAGCCTTATGACAAAATTATGGCTCATTGCCACAATAGGATAGTAAACCTGGACTATTGATGAGGGGCATTAAGACAGTTGTGTTATAAAAAATCATGCTCTGAAATCCATTAAAACAAAAAATATACAACAGAACCTGAAATACACCGATTGATACAATCAATCTGTCACGGGGCTACCGCGACAGAGAGGTTCCAGAGAACCGCAGCGCTCTGGACCTTGTTCACACACAGTGAACAGAAGCTCTTCACTTGTGTTCTAACCTGGCTGCTTTGTTCCCGCAGTGCAGGAGTTAACCTTATTGCTGAGTTGCTGAGAGCTGGGTATCTCAGCTGTACTGGATTTTGTAATCTGATCCTCTATTTAGACTCAGTCCTGACTTCAGCTATTTGTCAGTGATCAGTTCTACTGCCTGGCTTTGAGATTGAAGGAGCGTTGTATTGGAGTTGGAGGTTTATTTACAGAGATTGGTGTCTGCTGTTTTGGATGCATGTTTAATCTGTTTTCCTTCCTAGTTTATTCCTTCTCTTCCCTTCTCTGTGTTTCCTCTGTGGTTGTGTGAGCATTTGGCGAGTTTGAGACTTCTTGTTACCTTGTCTGTATACCCTGTTTAGTTGTATTGTTATACTGGTGCAGTCCACCTCCTTTGGGGGAGAGGGGGCCACTGATAGGGCCTGCACAGGAGACAGGGATACGCTGGTGGCTCAGGCCTCCTAACCATCATAGGTACCCCCGAGATAAGGGAAAGCCAGGGCCCCTCTATAGAGGCAGGGACAGGTGCGGGTTCCAGTACGCCGTCCTGCCCCTTTAACGCCGCATCCGTCGTGACAGTATCACTGACCATAAAAATTTTCTTGGTCCAATATGGACCCCATTGCTGCTTTAGCTGGACAAATGCAGTAACTCAGTCTAGAGGTGGCTGACCTCCGCTCGGCGGTTGTGCAGCGCACTCCAGTGGCCACTGCAGGGGTTGCTACACCTCCACAAGCTTCGCTGGAGCCTAAAATTGCGTTACCTTACAGGTTCTCTGGGGAGGCGTGACAAGTTTGTTACATTCAGGGAGGCCTATAAATTGTATTTTAGGTTGCGTCCTCACACTTCTGGTTCAGAAGAGCAGAGGGTTGGTATTATTGTATCGCTCTTACAAGGTGACCCTCAGGCCTGGGCATTTTCACTTCCCGCTGACGCTTTGCCGTTACGGACTGTGGAGGAGTTTTTTCAAGCCTTAGGTCAAGTGTATGATGATTCTGACCGCGTCTCCCTCACTGAGTCCACTATACGCCATCTTACACAGGGAGACCGGCCTGTAGAGGAATACTGCTCTGAGTTTCGGAGATGGGCTACTGACACAATGTGGAATGACCCTGCACTCCGCAGTCAATTCTATCAGGGCCTATCTGATAAAGTAAAGGATGCTTTTGCCCTACAGGAGACACCAACCACACTGGAGGTAGCTATATCTCTTGCGATCCGTGTGGACCGCCGACTGCGCCAGAGACTAAATGAATCGCCACTATTCAAGGGTAATTCAGATTTGGTCTCGCCAGAATCTGAGTCTCTAGGAGAACCTATGCAGTTGGGTGCCCTGGGTGCCAGAAACCCTACATACACCTCTGCCAGTATGCTACTGCGAGCAGTCATTACCGGGTCCGGAGGAGGGATGTCTGTGCAGAGGCAGTGAGGCAGGGACTGAGGGTGTGCACAGAGAGGATGGAGACCCGGAGACTGCCCATCCCAGTCTATGCTGTAGACTGGAGCCCTCATTATCATAGGAATGTGTCAGGTAATAAATTGTTTTTCTAAAGCTTTATAGTGTAGTTTAAGGTCAGGGAGAGATGGTTAGGGATGAGCTAGCAAGGTGCAGGGACAGGTAGTGATGACAACTTGCAGACTTGTGCGGCACTTGCGGTTTTGCACTTACGGTGAGACAAAAAAACACTGCTAGCAGCATTTTTTTCCATTGCTGCAAGTACCGCATTTACCGGATCATGGCAAAACCGCAAGTGCCGCACATGTCCGCAAGTCCCATAAGGAATGAATGAGGCAGAACGCAGTGTTGCCGTAAGTGATCCGTTATGCGGCAAACGTGGAAAAACTGTCGGATCTGTTGCAAAAGGCTACTTTTACATCAGCGATTATTGCCAAAGTCACTGCCAATAGTGTCATACTCACCACTGGGGGAGGCAAAACTAAAAATGCCTAGGGCAGAACAAACTCTAAATACGGCCCTGCTTGGGGGTAAAGGGTATAAGAATAACCCAACAAGTATCCTGGCGACATTTTCAATTTTAGATGTACATAATGTTATGATCTGGTGATTAGGGAGCGACATGCGTCTAGCTCTGAGCAGGTGGCAACTATACTGACCGCAGTCCCTAAGCTCAACACAACACTAGAAGTAGCCGTGGAATGCTCCTAACTCGGCTTAGGCATCTCATCACAGCTTAAGGGCTAACTACCCCTAAAGATACAAAAGAGAACAGTAAAACCAAAAACACTCAGTTTGAAAAAATGTTGCAGTAATCCGCAAGTGCTAGTAAAAGATGTAAAAAACAGGGTATTTGGTTGATACGTTTTTTGCAAAAAATGTATACTAAGCTGCTCTACCAATCTTCACGGTATACCCTTATCAGAGCAGTCCTAACTAATGTATGCAATCCCTATCTGATGTATTTAAAAACCTGATCATCTGTATATAACCTGTGTGAACAGGGTTCAGAGAGGAAAAATCCATGTGTGCATACAGGGTAGAACAGCTTTTGTGCAGATAGCCCAAGAGGAGTGGTGGAACTCCCCAGTCTTGTAGACACAAGAGAACAATTATGGAAACAGGAACACATGGGCCACTTGCACAGCGAACAAGTCTGTATGATCATGTTCACACACCACCAAGAAACCTGAAGACACAAAAGAGAACAGTAAAACCAAAAACACTCAGTTTGAAAAAATGTTGCAGTAATCCGCAAGTGCTAGTAAAAGATGTAAAAAACAGGGTATTTGGTTGATACGTTTTTTGCAAAAAATGTATACTAAGCTGCTCTACCAATCTTCACGGTATACCCTTATCAGAGCAGTCCTAACTAATGTATGCAATCCCTATCTGATGTATTTAAAAACCTGATCATCTGTATATAACCTGTGTGAACAGGGTTCAGAGAGGAAAAATCCATGTGTGCATACAGGGTAGAACAGCTTTTGTGCAGATAGCCCAAGAGGAGTGGTGGAACTACCCAGTCTTGTAGACACAAGAGAACAATTATGGAAACAGGAACACATGGGCCACTTGCACAGCGAACAAGTCTGTATGATCATGTTCACACACCACCAAGAAACCTGAAGACACAAAAGAGAACAGTAAAACCAAAAACACTCAGTTTGAAAAAATGTTGCAGTAATCCGCAAGTGCTAGTAAAAGATGTAAAAAACAGGGTATTTGGTTGATACGTTTTTTGCAAAAAATGTATACTAAGCTGCTCTACCAATCTTCACGGTATACCCTTATCAGAGCAGTCCTAACTAATGTATGCAATCCCTATCTGATGTATTTAAAAACCTGATCATCTGTATATAACCTGTGTGAACAGGGTTCAGAGAGGAAAAATCCATGTGTGCATACAGGGTAGAACAGCTTTTGTGCAGATAGCCCAAGAGGAGTGGTGGAACTCCCCAGTCTTGTAGACACAAGAGAACAATTATGGAAACAGGAACACATGGGCCACTTGCACAGCGAACAAGTCTGTATGATCATGTTCACACACCACCAAGAAACCTGAAGACACAAAAGAGAACAGTAAAACCAAAAACACTCAGTTTGAAAAAATGTTGCAGTAATCCGCAAGTGCTAGTAAAAGATGTAAAAAACAGGGTATTTGGTTGATACGTTTTTTGCAAAAAATGTATACTAAGCTGCTCTACCAATCTTCACGGTATACCCTTATCAGAGCAGTCCTAACTAATGTATGCAATCCCTATCTGATGTATTTAAAAACCTGATCATCTTTATATAACCTGTGTGAACAGGGTTCAGAGAGGAAAAATCCATGTGTGCATACAGGGTAGAACAGCTTTTGTGCAGATAGCCCAAGAGGAGTGGTGGAACTCCCCAGTCTTGTAGACACAAGAGAACAATTATGGAAACAGGAACACATGGGCCACTTGCACAGCGAACAAGTCTGTATGATCATGTTCACACACCACCAAGAAACCTGAAGACACAAAAGAGAACAGTAAAACCAAAAACACTCAGTTTGAAAAAATGTTGCAGTAATCCGCAAGTGCTAGTAAAAGATGTAAAAAACAGGGTATTTGGTTGATACGTTTTTTGCAAAAAAAAGTATACTAAGCTGCTCTACCAATCTTCACGGTATACCCTTATCAGAGCAGTCCTAACTAATGTATGCAATCCCTATCTGATGTATTTAAAAACCTGATCATCTGTATATAACCTGTGTGAACAGGGTTCAGAGAGGAAAAATCCATGTGTGCATACAGGGTAGAACAGCTTTTGTGCAGATAGCCCAAGAGGAGTGGTGGAACTCCCCAGTCTTGTAGACACAAGAGAACAATTATGGAAACAGGAACACATGGGCCACTTGCACAGCGAACAAGTCTGTATGATCATGTTCACACACCACCAAGAAACCTGAAGACACAAAAGAGAACAGTAAAACCAAAAACACTCAGTTTGAAAAAATGTTGCAGTAATCCGCAAGTGCTAGTAAAAGATGTAAAAAACAGGGTATTTGGTTGATACGTTTTTTGCAAAAAATGTATACTAAGCTGCTCTACCAATCTTCACGGTATACCCTTATCAGAGCAGTCCTAACTAATGTATGCAATCCCTATCTGATGTATTTAAAAACCTGATCATCTGTATATAACCTGTGTGAACAGGGTTCAGAGAGGAAAAATCCATGTGTGCATACAGGGTAGAACAGCTTTTGTGCAGATAGCCCAAGAGGAGTGGTGGAACTCCCCAGTCTTGTAGACACAAGAGAACAATTATGGAAACAGGAACACATGGGCCACTTGCACAGCGAACAAGTCTGTATGATCATGTTCACACACCACCAAGAAACCTGAAGACACAAAAGAGAATAGTAAAACCAAAAACACTCAGTTTGAAAAAATGTTGCAGTAATCCGCAAGTGCTAGTAAAAGATGTAAAAAACAGGGTATTTGGTTGATACTTTTTTGCAAAAAAAGTATACTAAGCTGCTCTACCAATCTTCACGGTATACCCTTATCAGAGCAGTCCTAACTAATGTATGCAATCCCTGTCTGATGTATTTAAAAACCTGATCATCTGTATATAACCTGTGTGAACAGGGTTCAGAGAGGAAAAATCCATGTGTGCATACAGGGTAGAACAGCTTTTGTGCAGATAGCCCAAGAGGAGTGGTGGAACTCCCCAGTCTTGTAGACACAAGAGAACAATTATGGAAACAGGAACACATGGGCCACTTGCACAGCGAACAAGTCTGTATGATCATGTTCACACACCACCAAGAAACCTGAAGACACAAAAGAGAACAGTAAAACCAAAAACACTCAGTTTGAAAAAATGTTGCAGTAATCCGCAAGTGCTAGTAAAAGATGTAAAAAACAGGGTATTTGGTTGATACGTTTTTTGCAAAAAATGTATACTAAGCTGCTCTACCAATCTTCACAGTATACCCTTATCAGAGCAGTCCTAACTAATGTATGCAATCCCTATCTGATGTATTTAAAAACCTGATCATCTGTATATAACCTGTGTGAACAGGGTTCAGAGAGGAAAAATCCATGTGTGCATACAGGGTAGAACAGCTTTTGTGCAGATAGCCCAAGAGGAGTGGTGGAACTCCCCAGTCTTGTAGACACAAGAGAACAATTATGGAAACAGGAACACATGGGCCACTTGCACAGCGAACAAGTCTGTATGATCATGTTCACACACCACCAAGAAACCTGAAGACACAAAAGAGAACAGTAAAACCAAAAACACTCAGTTTGAAAAAATGTTGCAGTAATCCGCAAGTGCTAGTAAAAGATGTAAAAAACAGGGTATTTGGTTGATACGTTTTTTGCAAAAAATGTATACTAAGCTGCTCTGATAAGGGTATACCGTGAAGATTGGTAGAGCAGCTTAGTATACATTTTTTGCAAAAAACGTATCAACCAAATACCCTGTTTTTTACATTTTTTACTAGCACTTGCGGATTACTGCAACATTTTTTCAAACTGAGTGTTTTTGGTTTTACTATTCTCTTTTGTGTCTTCAGGTTTCTTGGTGGTGTGTGAACATGATCATACAGACTTGTTCACTGTGCAAGTAGCCCATGTGTTCCTGTTTCCATAATTGTTCTCTTGTGTCTACAAGACTGGGGAGTTCCACCACTCCTCTTGGGCTATCTGCACAAAAGCTGTTCTACCCTGTATGCACACATGGATTTTTCCTCTCTGAACCCTGTTCACACAGGTTATATACAGATGATCAGGTTTTTAAATACATCAGATAGGGATTGCATACATTAGTTAGGACTGCTCTGATAAGGGTATACCGTGAAGATTGGTAGAGCAGCTTAGTATACATTTTTTGCAAAAAACGTATCAACCAAATACCCTGTTTTTTACATCTTTTACTAGCACTTGCGGATTACTGCAACATTTTTTCAAACTGAGTGTTTTTGGCTTTACTGTTCTCTTTTGTGTCTTCAGGTTTCTTGGTGGTGTGTGAACATGATCATACAGACTTGTTCGCTGTGCAAGTGGCCCATGTGTTCCTGTTTCCTGTTTCCTGTTCCTGCTACCCCTAAAGATAGAAGCAGGAAAACTATCTTGCCTCAGAGAAAATCCCCAAAGGATAGATTAGCCCCCCACAAATAATGACGGTGAGAGGAGAAGGAAATTACATACGTAGTATGAAACAAGATTTAGCACAGGAGGCCACTTCTAGCTAAATAGAAATAGTACAGAACAGAACGCTGTGCGGTCAGTAAAAAAAACTAGAAAAAGTCCACCGCAGAGAAATGCAAAAATCTCCACACCTGACTAAAGGTGTGGAGGGCAAACTCTGCTGCCCAGAGCTTCCAGCTTAACTGAATAGATCCATACTGAAAAGCTGGACAAATGAACAAAAACAAGAAAGTGCTGAACAACAAAGTCCACAACAAGAGAACCGCAAAAGGACAAGCAAGGACTTAGCTTTGATGAACTGGTCAGAGTGTCAGGAAAGTCCTAAGAGCAATGACTCCAGGCAGGAACAATTGACAACTGGCATTGAATGAGGGATAAGGCCAGACTAATATAGCCAAGCCAGAAAGACGATCAGTGAAAACAGCTGAAACACTCAAAAGCACAGGAGGGAGCCAAAGAGCAGAACTCACAAAAATGCTACTTACAACCACCGGAGGGAGCCCTAGAGCGGAATTCACAACAGTACCCCCCCCCATAAGGAGGGGTCACCGAACCCTCACCAGAGCCCCCAGGCTGAACAGGATGAGCCAAATGAAAAGCACGAACCAAATCGGCGGCATGAACATCGGAGGCAACAACCCAAGAATTATCCTCCTGGCCATAACCCTTCCACTTGACAAGATACTGAAGCTTCCGCCTCGAAAAACGAGAATCCAAAATCTTCTCAACCACATATTCCAACTCCCCCTCAACCAACACCGGGGCAGGAGGATCAACAGATGGAACAACGGGCACCACATATCTCTGCAACAAAGATCTATGGAAAACATTGTGGATGGCAAAAGAGTCTGGAAGGGCCAAACGAAAAGACACAGGATTGATAATCTCAGAAATCTTATAAGGACCAATAAACCGAGGCTTGAACTTAGGGGAAGAAACATTCATAGGAACATGATGAGAGGACAACCAAACCAAATCCCCCACACAAAGCCGAGGACCAACACACCGACGGCGGTTAGCAAAACGCTGAGCCTTTTCCTGGGGCAACGTCAAATTGTCTACCACATGAGCCCAAATCCGCTGTAACCTGTCCATCACAGAATCAACACCAGGACTATCAGAAGGCTCAACCTGCCCTGAAGAAAAACGAGGATGGAAACCAAAATTACAAAAGAAAGGCGAAACCAAAGTAGCCGAACTGGCCCGATTATTAAGAGCAAACTCGGCCAACGGCAAGAAAGTCACCCAATCATCCTGATCAGCAGACACAAAGCATCTCAAATAGGTTTCCAAGGTCTGATTAGTTCGCTCAGTTTGGCCATTGGTCTGAGGATGGAACGCCGAAGAAAAAGACAAATCAATACCCATCCTAGCACAAAAGGCCCGCCAAAACCTGGAAACAAACTGAGAACCTCTGTCAGACACAATATTCTCCGGAATGCCATGCAAACGAACCACATGCTGAAAAAACAATGGAACCAAATCAGAGGAGGAAGGCAATTTAGGCAAAGGTACCAAATGGACCATTTTAGAGAACCGGTCACAAACAACCCAGATAACAGACATCCTCTGGGACACAGGAAGATCCGAAATAAAATCCATGGAAATATGCGTCCAAGGCCTCTCCGGGACGGGCAAAGGCAAAAGCAACCCACTAGCGCGGGAACAGCAAGGCTTGGCTCGGGCGCAAGTCCCACAGGACTGCACAAAAGCACGGACATCACGCGACAAGGAAGGCCACCAAAAGGACCTAGCAACCAAATCTCTGTTACCAAAAATCCCAGGATGACCAGCCAACACTGAACAATGGACCTCAGAAATCACCTTACTCGTCCATCTATCAGGAACAAACAGCTTCCCCACAGGACAACGGTCAGGCCTATCAGCCTGAAATTCCTGAAGCACCCGCCGCAAATCAGGGGAGATGGCAGAAAGAATCACCCCTTCCTTAAGAATGCCAACCGGCTCAAGGACTCCAGGAGAATCCGGCAAAAAACTCCTAGAGAGGGCATCCGCCTTAACATTCTTAGATCCTGGGAGATATGAGACCACAAAATCAAAACGGGAAAAAAACAGGGACCACCGAGCCTGTCTAGGGTTCAGCCGCTTGGCCGACTCAAGGTAAATCAAATTCTTATGATCGGTCAAGACCACAATGCGGTGCTTGGCTCCCTCAAGCCAATGTCGCCACTCCTCAAATGCCCACTTCATAGCCAACAACTCCCGATTGCCGACATCATAATTGCGTTCCGCAGGCAAAAACTTTCGGGAAAAGAAGGCACATGGCTTCATCAAGGAACCATCAGAATTCCTCTGTGACAAAACGGCCCCTGCCCCAATCTCAGAAGCGTCAACCTCAACCTGAAAAGGAAGAGAAACATCCGGTTGACGCAACACAGGGGCAGAAGTAAATCGGCGTTTAAGCTCCTGAAAGGCCTCAACAGCCTCAGAGGACCAATTAGTCACATCAGCGCCTTTCTTCGTCAAATCGGTCAGGGGTTTAACCACACTAGAGAAGTTGGCAATGAAACGGCGATAAAAATTAGTAAAGCCCAAAAATTTCTGAAGGCTCTTCACAGATGTGGGTTGAATCCAGTCATGAATGGCTTGGACCTTAACAGGATCCATTTCTATAGACGAAGGAGAAAAAATAAACCCCAAAAAAGAGACCTTCTGAACTCCAAATAGGCACTTAGACCCCTTCACAAATAGAGCATTATCACGAAGGATCTGGAATACCATCCTGACCTGCTTCACATGAGACTCCCAATCATTGGAAAAAATCAAAATATCATCCAAATACACAATCAGGAATTTGTCAAGATAATTGCGGAAAATATCATGCATGAAAGACTGGAACACAGATGGAGCATTAGAGAGCCCAAATGGCATCCCAAGGTATTCAAAATGGCCTTCGGGCGTATTAAATGCAGTCTTCCATTCGTCACCCTGTTTAATACGAACAAGATTATATGCCCCTCGAAGGTCAATCTTGGTAAACCAACTAGCCCCCTTAATCCTAGCAAACAAATCAGAGAGCAAAGGTAAAGGATATTGGAATTTGACCGTGATCTTATTAAGAAGGCGATAATCAATACAGGGTCTTAAGGAGCCATCCTTCTTGGCAACAAAAAAGAATCCCGCTCCCAATGGTGACAAAGACGGCCGAATATGCCCCTTCTCTAAAGACTCCTTAACATAGCTCCGCATGGCGGCATGCTCTGGCACAGACAGGTGGAAAAGTCGGCCCTTAGGGAACTTGCAACCAGGAATCAAGTCAATAGCACAATCACAGTCCCTGTGTGGTGGAAGGGAACTGGACTTGGGCTCATCGAATACATCCTGGAAATCCGACAAAAACTCAGGGACCTCAGAAGAGGGGGAAGAGGAAATTGACATCAAAGGAACGTCACTATGTACCCCTTGACAACCCCAACTAGTCACATACATTGATTTCCAATACAGCACTGGATTGTGTACCTGCAACCATGGAAAACCCAGTACAACAACATCATGTAAATTATGCAACACCAAAAAACGGCAATCTTCCTGATGTGCAGGAGCCGTGTACATAGTCATCTGCGTCCAGTACTGAGGTTTATTCTTGGCCAATGGTGTAGCATCAATACCCCTCAAGGGTATAGGACTCTGCAAAGGCTGCAAAGAAAAACCACAGCGCCTAACGAATTCTAAGTCCATTAAGTTCAGAGCAGCGCCTGAATCCACAAATGCCATGACAGAAAAAGATGACAATGAGCAAATCAGGGTCACAGACAGGAGAAACTTAGGCTGCACAGTACTAATGGTAACAGATCTAGCGACCCTCTTAATACGCTTAGGGCAATCAGAAATAGTATGAACAGAATCACCACCGTAAAAACACAGCCCATTCTGACGTCTGTATCCCCTCTGTTCCGCTCTAGTCAAAATCCTATCACATTGCATGGGCTCAGGACTTTGCATATGGTGCACCACTTTGCGTTCGCGCAGGCGCCGATCAATCTGAATGGCCAGAGACATAGATTCGCTCAAACCAACAGGCGTGGGAGACCCCACCATAACATCTTTAAGGGCTTCAGAAAGACCCTTTCTGAAAATTGCTGCCAGAGTGTCCTCATTCCATTTAGTGAGCACAGACCATTTTCTAAATTTCTGGCAGTATAATTCTGCCGCTTCCTGACCCTGACACAGGGCCAACAGTGTTTTCTCAGCATGCTCTACAGAGTTAGGTTCGTCATACAATAATCCGAGCGACTGAAAAAATGCATCTACATTAAGCAATGCCGGATTCCCTGACTCAAGTGAGAATGCCCAGTCCTGAGGGTCGCCACGCAGTAGAGAAATAACTATCTTTACTTGCTGAACGGGGTCACCAGAGGAACGGGGTTTCAGAGCAAAAAACAATTTGCAGTTATTTTTAAAGTTCAAAAACTTAGATCTATCCCCGTAAAACAAATCCGGAGTAGGAATTCTAGGCTCTAAGGCCGGAGTCTGAACCACATAATCTTGAATACTCTGTACTCTTGCAGCAAGCTGATCCACACGAGAAAACAAACCCTGAACATCCATGCCTGCATCCAAATCCCGAATCACCCAGAGATCAAGAGGAAGGAAAAAGACAAAACAAACTAAAGAAAAAAAAATGGCTCAGAACTCTTTTTCTCTTCCTTCTTTTGAGAGGCATTCAGCTCATTTTTGGTTCAGTTGTACTGTTATGATCTGGTGATTAGGGAGAGACATGCGTCTAGCTCTGAGCAGGTGGCAACTATACTGACCGCAGTCCCTAAGCTCAACACAACACTAGAAGTAGCCATGGAATGCTCCTAACTCGGCCTAGGCATCTCGTCACAGCCTAAGAGCTAACTACCCCTAAAGATAGAAGCAGGAAAACTATCTTGCCTCAGAGAAAATCCCCAAAGGATAGATTAGCCCCCCACAAATAATGACTGTGAGAGGAGAAGGAAATGACATACGCAGTATGAAACAAGATTTAGCACAGGAGGCCACTTCTAGCTAAATAGAAATAGTACAGAACAGAACGCTGTGCGGTCAGTAAAAAAAACTAGAAAAAGTCCACCGCAGAGAAATGCAAAAATCTCCACACCTGACTAAAGGTATGGAGGACAAACTCGGCTGCCCAGAGCTTCCAGCTTAACTGAATAGATCCATACTGAAAAGCTGGACAAATGAACAAAAACAAGAAAGTGCTGAACAACAAAGTCCACAACAAGAGAACCGCAAAAGGACAAGCAAGGGCTTAGCTTTGATGAACTGGTCAGAGTGTCAGGAAAGTCCTAAGATGGCTGAACCCTCCCCCAAGCCCTGCAGCACTGCACATGAGTCAAAAAACAAACAGAGAGAGAAGGAGACATCACAGGCCTGCACGGAGGTTTCCAGAGCATCTCACCAGACTGTTTACTCAGTCTGCAGGGGGTCTCAGATGAAGGTACTGGAGGGGAGAGGGAGGATGGTGGTGGGGGCTCGGATCATGAGACTGTACAAACAGAGGGAGAAGCTGTGAGGTCCTGGACACAGAGAGCTGAGCTCTACCCCACCCAAACTGAGTGGCCTGTGCTGCAGGAGATTCAGCTGCCTCCTAGCCTGTCACCTCTGCCACTTACACCTACAGAGGGGGTGCTTCAACAACTCTCTATTCAGAAACCGGGCTGTGGAGCAGGTTATCTCCCCCCTCTACTAAACCTCCCCACAGAAGCCACAGGGGGTGAGCGACGAGTGGAGCTGACCATCAGTGGAGGCCCCAGTAGTTCCCCTATTCTACCAAATATGCGGCCACAAGATAGCCCTGACCCAGACTTGTGGGAAGCTTTTAAGGCCCGTATTAGCAACGTTCCAACTAAAGAGGAACTTGAGGGCTTTATCTCCAGGGTGGAGAACTCATTTAAAGCTGAAACATTGGCCCTGAGAGGGGATGTCTCAGCTCTGGCGGGCAGAGTCACACTTACTGACACTACTGTGGAAAATCTCTCCAGCAAGATCCTAGCCCTTGAGGATAAACTGTCAGCCCAGATGTCCACCTTTGAGAGCTTTCTAGACCATATGGAGGACTTGGAGAATCGGGAGAGAAGGCAAAATCTGAGAGTGAGGGGTCTACCGGAATCAGTCCAAGCCTGTGACTTAACTGCGACTCTTCAAGCTTTGTTCAATTCCATTAGGAATACTGCCCCAGAGTTGGGTATTGAATTTGACAGAGCTCATAGGTCGCTGGGTCCTCCCTCTGAGGATGGAGGTCTGCCTAGAGACGTGATTTGTCGTTTTCATAGGTAACAAGTGAAGGAAGAAATCCTCAACTGTTCCAGAAAGACCCAGGAGATCCGATTCCAAGATTACCAATTACAGTTCCTCTCGGATCTGTCACGGAGAACCCTCCAAAAGAGGAGAGCTCTGCGACCTCTACTTAACCTCCTTCGCCAGAGCCAGATCCCCTATTCTTGGGGATATCCGTTCCGCCTTCAGGTTCGGCGGAGAACCCAGATGGTTTCTTTAGCTCACCCCAGGGAGCATCGTTCATTTCTCTCCCTTCTGAACCTCGAGGATCCGGGCCTACAATTCCCTGACTGGCCTTATCCCGTTGGTCAGGATATGGGCTCTATGCCACAGCGCCGAAAGAGGGCGCGTCGCAACCGTGGAAGAGGCCGCACCAGATCTCGTGGTAGAGGACAGAACTGTAATGATGTATCTGAAGCACAAATACTCACCATAATTATTTGTATAATCTATATCTGTTATGTTTGCTAATGACAGGTGTTATGAAGGCAATCCAGAAACACAGTGTGCTTAGCGATCAGAGCGCACACAGTGATCTGACAAATACCCAAAAATACAAGAACGAGCTCTGAGACGTGGAAACTCTGTAGACTGCACACCTGATCCTATCCTAAACACAACTAAAAGCGGCTGTGGATTGCGCCTAACAACTACCTAGGCAACTCGGCACAGCCTAAGAAACTAGCTAGCCTGAAGATAGAAAAATAGGCCTGACTTGCCCCAGAGAAATTCCCCAAAGGAAAAGGCAGCCCCCCACATATAATGACTGTGAGTAAGATGAAAAGACAAAATGTAGGGATGAAATAGATTCAGCAAAGTGTGGCCCGATATTCTAGGACAGAGCGAGGACAGTAAAGCGAACTTTGCAGTCTACAAAAAACCCTTAAGCAAAACCACGCAAAGGGGGCAAAAAAAACCCACCGTGCCGAACTAATGGCACGGCGGTACACCCTTTGCGTCTCAGAGCTTCCAGCAAAACAAAAGACAAGCTGGACAGAAAAAAAGCAACAAAAAAGCAAAAAGCACTTAGCTATACAGAGCAGCAGGTCACAGGAACAATCAGGAGAAGCTCAGATCCAACACTGAAACATTGACAAGGAGCAAGGATAGCAGCATCAGGCGGAGTTAAGTAATGAAGCAGTTAACGAGCTCACCAGAACACCTGAGGGAGGAAGCTCAGAAGCTGCAGTACCACTTGTGACCACCATATATCCTGGCTGCCGCATTCACTCACATTCACCGCCCTTGTATTAACTCTCTATACTCCATCCATATCGGCCCCTCTGTCCTCTCCTCTCCTATGTATAGCACTCATGCTCTGTTTACATTGCTTAACAGTGCAGATCCATTCAGTCCCACCATCCAACACAAGAGACGCTCTCACAAATCACTTAACCATCTGCTCACTCTTTCGATCCTCCTTCTCCTAGTCGCTGGAGACATCTCTCCAAACCCCGGCCCCCCATGTTATAGCCAGTCAAACCTCCCAACTGCTACACTCAGAAACCCCTCTAACCTTATTAATATTCCCTGCATGCCTTCTGTCTCTTTGAATTGTGCCCTTTGGAATTCTCGCTCTGTGTGTAATAAACTCTCCTTCATTCATGACTTCTTCCTTTCTAATTCTCTTAATCTCCTGGCTCTTACTGAAACCTGGATCCAGCAGTCAGACACCACCGCGGCTGCTGCTCTTTCATATGGTGGACTACACTTTTCTCATACCCCAAGATCAGACAACAGAGCAGGTGGAGGCGTTGGTCTGCTCCTTTCACCCAAATGTACTTTCCAAGTTATCCCCCAAGTACCCTCACTTGTCTTCCCTTCCTTTGAGGTCCATGTGGTCAGACTCTACGTCCCCTTCTCCATGCGAGTGGCGGTGGTATATCGTCCTCCCGGCCCCTCTCATCAGTTCCTGGATCACTTTGCCGCCTGGCTTCCACACTTTCTCTCCTGTGACACCCCCACCCTTATCATGGGTGATTTCAACATCCCCATTGCCTCTCCCCTCTCCCCATCTGCTTCTCACCTTTTATCTCTATCCTCCTCTTTCGGCCTCTCGCAGCATACTAACTCTCCAACACATGAAGATGGAAACTCCCTTGACTTGGTCTTCTCCCGGCTTTGCTCAGTGGATGATTTCACAAACTCCCCTCTCCCACTCTCTGACCACAACCTTCTTTCATTCTCTATCAAGAACTGCCATCCCGCTCAGATCACCCCCACTTTCCACACTTATAGAAACATACAGGCCATTAACACCCAGAAACTTATGAAGAACTTGCAGTCCTCATTGGCCCCAATCTTCTCCATCTCATGTCCTGATTCTGCTCTGAAGCATTACAATGAAACCCTGCAAAGTGCTCTGGATGAAGCTGCTCCTCCTATACATAAAACACCTCGGCACAGACGGCAACAACCGTGGCACACGCTGCAAACACGTTTCCTGCAGCGGTGCTCCAGGTGCGCAGAACGTCTGTGGAGAAAATCGAATCTACCCGAAGATTTCATCCATTATAAGTTCATGCTAAAGACATACAATTCTGCCCTTCACCTCTCCAAACAAACCTACTTCAACACCCTCATCACCTCCCTGTCCAATAACCCTAAACGTCTCTTTGACACGTTCCAGTCGCTACTCAACCCAAGAGAGCAGGCCCCAACCACGGATCTCCATGCTGACGATCTGGCCAATTACTTCAAAGAAAAAATTGACCACATTCGACAGGAAATCATCTCCCAATCTCTTCATACCATACTGCATCTAGTTCACTCTCTGACTTTGAAGCAGTTACAGAAGAAGAAGTAAGCAGGCTCCTTGCATCTTCTCGCCCGACCACTTGCACCAGTGACCTCATTCCGTCACATCTCCTCCAGTCCCTTTCCCCGGCTGTCACCTCTCACCTAACAAAAATATTCAACCTTTCCCTCACTTCCGGTATTTTTCCCTCCTCATTTAAGCATGCCATCATACATCCATTACTTAAAAAACCATCCCTTGATCAAAACTGTGCCGCTAATTATAGACCTGTCTCTAATCTTCCCTTCATCTCTAAACTCCTCGAACGCCTGGTCCACTCCCGTCTTACCCGCTATCTCTCAGATAACTCTCTTCTCGACCCTCTTCAATCTGGCTTCCGCTCTTTACACTCTACTGAAACTGCCCTCACTAAAGTCTCTAATGACCTACTAACAGCTAAATCTAATGGTCACTACTCCATGCTAATTCTCTTGGATCTCTCTGCAGCATTCAATACTGTGGATCATCAGCTCCTCCTCACTATGCTCCGCTCCATTGGCCTCAAGGACACCGTTCTCTCCTGGTTCTCCTCCTATCTCTCTGACCGATCCTTCACTGTATGTTTTGCTGGTTCCTCCTCCTCTCACCTTCCCCTTACTGTTGGGGTTCCTCAAGGATCAGTCCTAGGCCCCCTCCTCTTCTCGTTGTATACTGCCCCTATTGGACAAACAATCAGTAGATTTGGTTTCCAGTACCATCTCTATGCTGACGACACCCAATTATACACTTCTTCTCCTGTTGTCACGCCGACCTTTTTAGAAAACACCAGTGATTGTCTTACCGCTGTCTCTAACATCATGTCCTCCCTCTATCTGAAACTAAACCTGTCAAAAACTGAACTCCTCGTGTTCTCTCCCTCTACTAACCTACCTTTGCCTGACATTGCCATCTCCGTGTGCGGTTCCACCATTACTCCAAAGCAACATGCCCGCTGCCTTGGGGTCACCCTTGATTCTGACCTTTCATTCACCCCCCACATTCGATCACTGGCTCGCTCTTCTTACCTGCATCTCAAAAACATTTCTAGAATTCGCCCTTTTCTTACTTTCGACTCTGCAAAAACTCTTACTGTTTCACTTATTCATTCTCGTCTGGACTATTGTAACTCTCTACTAATCGGCCTCCCTCTTACCAAACTTTCCCCACTCCAATCTGTCCTGAATGCTGCTGCCAGGATTATATTCCTCACCAACCGTTACACCGATGCCTCTACCTTGTGCCAGTCATTGCACTGGCTACCCATCCACTCCAGAATCCAGTACAAAACTACTACCCTCATCCACAAAGCACTCCATGGCTCTGCACCACCCTACATCTCCTCTCTGGTCTCAGTCTACCATCCTTCCCGTGCCCTCCGCTCCGCTAATGACCTCAGGTTAGCATCCTCAATAATCAGAACCTCCCACTCCGTCTCCAAGACTTTACACGTGCTGCGCCGATTCTTTGGAATGCACTACCTAGGTTAATACGATTAATCCCCAACCCCCACAGTTTTAAGCGTACCCTAAAAACTCACTTGTTCAGACTGGCCTACCGCCTCAATGCATTAACCTAACGATCCCTGTGTGGCCTATTTATATAAAAAAAACAAAAAAAAACAGGTTCCTCGCATTATGTTCTCATTCATTTAATGCAGTTAATAGCCCTCTGTGTCTGTACTGCTACGTACTTAGGCAGTTAACTGGTTCATGCAGCTTTACATGAACACCTGAGCCTTACACTATAGCCGGTCCGAATAACTAAAAGCAATTGTTACCATCCACCTCTCGTGTCTCCCCTTTTCCTCATAGTCTGTAAGCTTGCGAGCAGGGCCCTCATTCCTCCTGGTATCTGTTTTGAACTGTATTTTCTGTTATGTTGTAATGTCTATTGTCTGTACAAGTCCCCTCTATAATTTGTAAAGCGCTGCGGAATATGTTGGCGCTATATAAATAAAAATTATTATTATTATTATTATTATCTGAAGACGGCTGATATGCAAGCGTCCAGTATTTTTGGTTCAGTCGGTTGTGGACCCTTAGGTCTTTGGTCTAGCTTTAGGCAGTAATGGCCGTGTTGATATATGCTTTGCTCTTTTCCCTTGATCATTTTCCCTTCCCTCTCCACTATTCCATTCTCTTCCTTCCCCCTTCATATTCTTCCCCCTCCCTCTCCTCTCCTTTGATTACCCCTTCCCCCCCCCCTTTTTTACTTCTCCCTTTTCCTCCCCCTCTGGTGGTTCGGTTGTACTGGGTAATTTTGTGTATTTTCTTTGTCTCAGGGAAGTTCGCCGGGGAACATAGTGTGTTATACAGATATATTGTTTATCGAATCCGTCGGTATACGATTTATTTTGTTATATATTGTTTTGACTTTCTTCCTTTCTTCAGTGGAAAGGACACGACCCATTAAGGGGTTATACGGTTGGTCCAAACCGTGATATTCGTGAAACGACTATACCCCATATCTTAAGTAAGAGTTTTTAATTTTCAGCTCCCCCAGGGGTACAATTTACTGCTACATTCCCTTTTTTTCTTCTATATTTGCCTACTCTTTTTCTTTTCCTTTTCTTCTAATTTGCTGCGTCTTGTTTTCTGCTCTCATCTCTCAGGTGGCAGGATAACCCCCTTTTTGGGGCCTAACGGTTGGGTACTCGACGTTCTATTGAAAAATGGGTTCCTTAAAATTTGGTTCCCTAAATGTACGGGGATTCAATACTCCCCAAAAACGAAGTCACGTACTTTCAGATATGCACAAGCTAGGGGTTCAGATACTTTTTCTTCAAGAAACTCATTTTAGAACTGACCGGATACCAGTTGTCGGGGGTAGACTTTATGATAGATGGTCCCATAGTTCCAACCCCGATTCGAGGACAAAAGGTGTCTCAATAGCCTTTTGTAAGAATTTAAATATCATATTGATAGACACAGTCATAGATGAAGGGGGACGCTATATTTTTATGAAAGTTAAAGTTGCTGAACGGATCCTGACCCTAGTTAACTGGTATCTCCCGAACCGGGAACAGACTAAGGTCTGCAAGTCTCTATTGTTGAAACTGTCTTCATTTGCGGAGGGCCAGGTTGTGATAGGTGGAGATTTTAACTTTGTCTTTGATCCCAAACTAGATACCTCCTCTGGTCGGGGGGCGGTCCCATCGAGAAAGGTGAGAGCCCTACAAAAATTCTTACTTAAACTACATCTGATAGATGTCTGGAGAATCCTCAATCCTAGAGGTAAGGATTATACTTTCTATTCTACTCCACATAACTCCTACAGCAGAATTGACCTTTTTCTGGTCAGCAGGGGGGTCTTATCTTGGAGGCCTGATGCCAAGATTGGTAATATGGTTCAGTTGGATCATTGCCCTATTTTTCTATCCTTGGAGATACCCGGGCTGGCTATGAAAAATTCTCATGGAAATTGAATGGCAACCTTTTACGAGACACCACCTGTTTGAGTGATTTGAAATCTGACATTTCAGCGTTTGCCCATACTCATGCGACAGATCCCACACCTCAGGCAATTAAATGGTAAGCATTGAAGTGCGTCATGAGAGGCACCTTAATCAAACATGGGGCTAGAATCAAAAAACTCCAGACTGAGGAAATAGACACTTTGCTGTCACAAATTCAGACCCTGGAAAGCAGGCATAAGAATTTGAGGTCCTCTGAGACTTTGGTCGAGCTTACTACAAAAAGGCTGGAACTTAAAGGCCTGCTGGATAGACGGTTTATGGGTGACAAGGAAAGAACTAAAGGGTTTTTCTACAAAAGAGCTAATGTTTGTGGGCGCCCTCTAGCACGACTGCTTCATCCCAGATCGGGTCCCACCCTTATCTCATCACTCAAAAATGATAAGGGCCAACTGGTCCATAGTAATGAGGAGATCCTAGAGGTCTTTCAAAAGTTCTATAAATCCCTATACAACATTAGGGGCAGGTTCGCTGATTTGGATCCCACCACGTTGAAAAATAAAATTAAATCTTATATGAATAGGATTAAGGTCCCGTCCCTTCTTGAGGCGGATTTGGCGGTCCTGGAAAAGGATGTAACCCCTGAGGAGCTGGCAGAAGCTGTTAAATCCACGTCCACCTCTAAATGTCCTGGGCCGGATGGGTTCACTCCCTTATTCTATAAATCCCTTCTACCTGACTTGCTTCCCCAAATGGTCCTCACCTTTAATGCGATTTCTGAGGAGAATAGTTTTACCCCCCAGTCCCTAGAGGCTCATATTTCTGTTCTGCCAAAGCCTAATAAAGATCCCCTGATGGCCGGGAGTTATAGGCCAATCTCCCTTATCAACGTCGATGTAAAATTATTTGCTAAGGTATTGGCTGACAGATTGTCGGGACTTCTCCCATCTATTATTGACCTTGATCAGGTGGGCTTTGTCAGAGGCCGGGAGGCGCGGGACAGCATTATCAGGTCTCTTCTCCTTATTGAGAGGACCAAGATGCAAAAGTCCCCTCTTTGTCTTCTGTCGATTGACGCGGAAAAGGCCTTTGATAGAGTCCATTGGGATTTTTTACTGGAGACCCTGACCCATATTGGCTTACAATCCAATTTCCTGGGGAAAATTATGTCATTATATTCAAAACCCTCAGCTCGTGTTAGAGTCAATGGATCTTTGTCCGATCGTTTTTATATCCAGAACGGTACTAGACAAGGCTGCCCGTTGTTGCCCCTTTTATATGTTTTAGTTATTGAACATTTGGCTAAGGCTATCCGAGTTAATGACAGTATCTCAGGGATTCAGGTTGGAAACTCTAACCATAAAACGGCCCTATTTGCCGACGACATCCTCCTCTTCGTCTCTAACCCAGTCGTCTCTTTTCCAGTGCTTATGAAGGAGTTCGAATCCTTCGGGGATTTAAGTAACTTCAAGATTAATTACTCCAAAACTGAGGTCCTAAACATTTCTCTATCTTCTTCCGTGGTGGCTTCCTTGAAGCAGACCTTCCCCTTGAGATGGCAACAGGATCAGATTTCATATCTCGGAGTGAACCTCACCTCGGATCCTCTTCAATTATTTTCTTTGAACCATCAGGTCATTTTGAACAAGGTGGGATCCCTTCTGGAGTCTTACGGCCCATTGAGGCTGTCGTGGCTCGGTAGGATTCAGGTGGTTAAGATGGATATCCTGCTGAGATTTCTTTATATCTTTCAGGCGATTTCCATTTGGCCACATAAATCGTTTTTTATTAAAATACAGTCCTTGATTTCCCGTTTTATCTGGAAGGGGAAAACACCGAGGGTGAGTTACAAGGTTTTATCTAGGCCACGCCAGTTTGGTGGGGTTGGTCTACCCAACCTCCGAAACTATTGCAGGGCGGCCATATTAGTTCGCCTCTTGGACTGGAAATATAAAATTAAATTTAAAAAATGAGTGGAGTTGGAACAAGAATGGTCCGATTTGCCTCTTCATTATCTTCAGTGGATCCCAAAGCAATATGCTCTTCAACGGGGGAGATTTTCCTTCCTAACCTCAGAGGCTATGAGGGCATGGCACTGCAATTTTGTCTAGCGGCTGCTAGAACGGTGATCCCCCGCCGATGGCGAGACCCGGTTCCCCCCGATATTGTGGAGTGGTTTTCAGAATTTGAAACCATCTTTAGGATGGAGGAAATTGATTCAGACCTTTCACAGACAAGGGTCTCCTTTTTAGGTATCTGGACTGAATGGATTCTATTTAAAGATTCTGCTCGTTTCCCTGACCTGTTTACCTGAATACACCTGTCTATTCTACAGTCGATTACTATGCTACTCTTCCTTTCTTTTCGTGTTCTCATTTTATATTTCTTTTCTTGAGCCCCACTTACTCGGGCTCCCACCTCTATTTCCTCTTCTTTCAATCTCCCCCTGGGTGAGCTGTTCACCTTCCACCAGCTCGGTGTGATAGGTCTATACCATGATTTATCAGTTACTTTTATATTGATACTATTTGCGTGCATGTCTCGCTCTAGGGGACATGGGCGAACTGATTTTAGGTATGCTTTATTTTATTCACGGTAAGGAAAGTCCTCGCCTGTTGCGGGGGCAAGGAGTTATTGCTTATATGTTAAAGATACCGTAGTCATTCTAGAGGGTTTTTACTCCCTCTAATTTTTTTTTTATTCTTTCTCTCTTTTATGTAAGATTTATGCAAGGTTTGTGAACGAGTGTTTTTTGTGTTACTCTTCTCGAATTGTATATTATAAGAAAAAGTAGTTTGATCGTTGACGTAGTTTTCAACTACTGTTTTTCTTGTAAAATTCTCTTCTCTTTAATAAAAATATATTTATCCAAAACCACAGGAGGGAGCCCAAGAGCAGAACTCACAAAAATGCTACTTACAACCACCGGAGGGAGCCCAAGAGCGGAATTCACAACACATAATTTGTTCAAGAGGAATCATTTTAATGTCCCAGATATTGGACTATAATTACTGGCCAATCATCAATTACATATATAACACAGCAACCGAAGAAAAATGATGATCAAAAAGGCAAAATATTATATAAAAATATAGAAAAGCTTTATTTATGTTCAATACAAACAACAGGTAGAGAGGTGGATACAACCACAGTGCATATAAACAACTTTACAGAGATGGGACATGGAGACCCTGGCTACTATAGTTGTGGTTGTATCCACCTCTCTAACTGTTGTTTGTATTGAACCTAAATAAAGCTTTTCTACATTTTTATATAATATTTGGCCTTTTTCATCATCCTTTTTCTTCGGTTGCTGTTTTGGGGGTAAAGGTGTTAATGTTGAAGAGGATATTTTGGCAATAAAAGAAAAGATCTAAAAATGCCTCTAAGATAGAAGGAAATAAATTATTTTTAATTCTCATGTGAAAATATTAGAGGAAGATAAGAAATGCATTAAGTTCTTTTTAAGAAAATTTGTGATAAAGATTTCATAAAGGTCCTGGAGGGAGAAAAAAGTTTAGACCTGACTTTAAAATAGTTTGTAGCATCTAGTGTGTTATAGAGGCCTGATCTATACGCCACAAAAAAGTCTTGTGTTATTAACGTCATACAGTAAGGGACTTACTGTTATGACATCATCAGTTGATTATGACATCATCAAAATAATTATGACATCATCAAATTGATTATGCCATCATCAGTTGATAATGACATCATCAAAATGATTATGACATAATAGGTTGATTATGCCATCATCAAAATGATTATGACATCATCAAATGATTATGACATCATCAAAATGATTATGACATCTTCAGCTGATTAAGACATCATCAAATTATTATGACATCATCACTTGATTATGACATAATCAAAATGATTATGACATCATCAAAGTGATTATGACATCATCAGTTGATCATGACATCATCAGTTGATTATGACATCATCAAAATGATCATGACATCATAAAAATGATTACGACATCATTAGTTGATTATGACATCATCAGTTGATAATGACATCATCAAAATGATTATGACATAATAGGTTGTCTTTGGGCTCTCTGTCCATCACAAACTGTTGCATCTCAGTTGGGAAAAGATGTAACCAGTTCGGTCCTTGATCATGAGGTCTCCCAGCTGCTTAAAGGTGGTCACTGACAGTCCTTGGATCCACTGGTTAAAGTGAGTCCTGAGTCCATGCACCACATCGCCGTAGCTGTCGTGTGGGCCACGTTGGAAGTTCCGGAACTTTCTACGGTAAACCTCAGGTGTAAGCTGGTACTTGGTTATCAGGGCCTGCTTGGTGGTGTCATAGTCACCATCTTGCTCTTGAGGGAGAGCAGCAAACACCTCCAGAGCTTTGCCTCTCAGCCCTGGGGTCAGGTATCGGGCCCATTCGCCACCCGGCAGCCGATACTGTCTGCAGGCTTTCTCAAAGGCCCACAGAAAAGTGTCCAAGTCCTCATCCTTTTCCATCACAGGAAAGTGCTCTGGCAGGGGTTTAGGGGTTTCAGTGCTGTTGAGCTCGCGGCTGGACTGGGACGACCTCTGCACCTGGAGTCTGACTAAGTGTAGGTGGTACTCCCGGTCCGCTTGTCGCTCGGCTCTCTGCCTCAGCTCGGCGCTCGGCTCTCTGCCTCTTAGAATTGCAGGACCAGCTGCAGACCTCTCTCGGTGTCATCTGCGGAGCATTGTTGCAGAGCCTGCTGCAGGCGGAGGACTGCGCTCCCCTGGTTGCAAGTAGTGCCAGCATTCAGTGGTTGGACCTTTGCTGCAGCACCATTTTCACTTGTGATGGCTTCTGCGGCCATGCTACGCTACGCTCTGAGAGTGGTCTACAGCGGCTTCCCATTGCACCAGATCCGTGACCAGTTGGTCTTTGTTTTTGCCTGCAAAGTCAATGTGCTGTGACCTGCACAAGGTAATAAGGGTGTCTCTGGTCTGCTTCTTATAAAAGGTTTCTCCCAGCACAACCATGGATGCCAAATAAAAGATAGGATAGAAAAACAAAGAGAAGGGTAGGGGTAATTGCAAGTACACACGGTATCATCTCAGGACTAGTAAACACTGAGCTTGCTCTCCAAACTTATTTGCGCAGAGTCCTCGCAAGAACTGTGCAAGTTTTTAGTGAGAGGAATGATTGCTCAAACCAGATCACTAATGCTCTATTATCCCACCGCTCTGCCACCAATATGTCACAGTTCACACCGTGCTGCCACCAATATGTCATTGTTCACACCATGCTGCCAACAATGTCACGGATCCCAACAATATGTCAGGAATCCCCGGGAGGATATCTTTATCGTCCCCACTACACACACACCAATTTGTCACGAACTGGGGTTGTTTGGGTGCCCCTGGTTCCTTCTGAAGGGGATTTATCTACATCTCACTTCCCAGTTCCGGTTTGGAACTTGTAGCTCTCTGGCACTCCCTTACCCTCAGGTCAGATTAGGTACTGCACCTAGGGTAATTAGTCGCCAGAAAGGCTGCCTGCTATGTACTGGCTATTGGGCACGCTGCAGCGAGGGCATTATAACTACTCCCACTCAGGCGGGACCAATAATTATCAATGCCGCTAGTCGCTGCAAAGACGTCCAACTGCACAGAACAAGGTCGCTGCCACCAGATCCAATTAACGGTACCGGAGCCAACCCAAATCAGTAGCACAATTCATTTCAGAGGAAGCGACAGTTCTTTCATAGAGCAGGAAGAGACAGCTAGTCAATTATATATTTTACTCCATAAAAAGTTAGGCGGTGTTTACAAAGTATGAAAGATATTGTAAAGAAGACAAAATCATATGTACATTGCAATTACAAATAAAATGAGGATTAAAAAAAGAATAGAACACTTACAGGTGGTTATATCATGGCATCATCATGGTGACCGTGTGTTCAGGAGTTAGATCAAGGTGCATCATCAGGACACACGTCATGCAGGGCTGCTGTTAGCTCGCTTCCTGGACCAAGACTAAAGCACAACTCAGCCGGTGTAAAGATATGCTCTCTTGTCGTGACATCACTAAGTGGCCTGAATAATGATATGCACCCTTTCCTCAGAATTTACTATCTTGAGTCCATCTAACAAAGGCATTCCTGAGTGAGAAGGGAGGGGGAACGAGTGGCTAGAGGGGATTTGTCGTCTGCATTTCAAAAGCCACACCCTGCTTCCACATTAGTATCAAGTTGCACAGTGTCTCTGCCATAGGGCTTTGTTTCTGGTATGTGTGAGTGCAGAGGGGGGAGAGACAAGGGGGGGTCAAAGCTGCAGTGTGGGTCTGACATGGTACTTTCTAGAACTAATCTCACACTATTTTTACATTATTGTGACAAGCTGTAATGTGAAATTCCAGTGTGTGACTCTGTTCCCCCCCTCAAGAATGTGGGAGTGAGCAGAATACCAGTTCTTTGTCTGAAACCATGTGCTGTTTTGTGTATCAGAGAGTTATTCAAGATGGAATAATTCCACCCCAAGTAGTGACATAGGTGTGAAAGTTACATATTTGGGATGTGCAATAGGGCTACACACCAGTGCGTTTTTTAAGCTCCAACTCCAACAAAATGCGAAAAGTGGATCACTGCTTAATCGGGATGCACAGCTACCTCATGTTTAGACTTAAATGGAAGCTAACCTCGCAAGAAGACATGTAATACTTTCAGCATTTTTCTATGAGGTTCATATGCCAGGATATTTTTTGAGATGATTTTTATTATCTTTAAGAAAGGGGAGCATTCAGCCACCCAATGAGGTCACCACAGGGGGAGTTCCTTGGTTTTGGGCACAAGTATAAGATAGTGAGACCTCATTTTGCACGAGTCTTTGTCCAGGAAGCTAGCTGAGAAACACTCTGTGATGCACTGGGACATCACAGCCGCATGGTCAGGCATGATATGAGAGAACTGTAAGTTTATTTTCATCTTTATTTTGTAATTATCTGTATATACCTAATTGTCTCATTTTATAATATATTTTTAAACTTTTGTAAACACTGCCCACCTTTTGGAGTAAAATATATAAAATTACTAGCTTCGTTTCTCCTTGCTCTATAACGTACTTTCACGTCCTCTGAAGTACATTACGCTACTAATTGGGTTAGCTACTGACCTGTTATTAAGAAATAGGAGCTGGTGGCAGCAAAAGTGTCTTGAGCCTTTGGGAAAACTGGCAGAGATGGACGTGTTGATAATTATTGTTCCCACCTGAGTGGGAGTAGTTACATCACCCTCACTGCAGAGTGTACCCAATAGCCAGTACATAGCAAGGCAGCCTTTCTGGCGACTAATTATCCTAGGTGCAGTTCCTTGTCTGACCTGAGGGTAAAGGGGGCACCAGAGAGCTGCAAGTTCCAAACCGGACTGGGAAGTGGGATATAGATAAATCCCCTTCTAAAAAGAACAGGGGCAACAAAAAAAAAACCCGGGGTTAATGACACAGTGAAAATAAAAAAAATCTTATTTTCCACAAAAATGATTTTTGTCCCCAATGTTTTATTTTACCAAGGGTAACAGGAGAAATTGGACCCCAAAAGTTGTTGTGCAATTTCTCTTGAGATTGCTGATACCCAATATGTAGGGGAATGCTAATTTTGCGGCACAGTGCAAAGCTCAGAAGGGAAGAGGTGCCATATTGGAGTTCCGATTGTTCTGGAATGGAATGGTTTGAGGGTGCTATGTCACATTGGCAGAGCCCCTGAGGTGCCAGAACAACAGAAACCCCTATATGTGAACTCATTTTACAAACTACACTCCCCAATGAATTCATCTAGGGGTGCAGTGATCATATTGACACCACTGAGCGGTGAAGAAAGAATGAATTACATTTTTACCACTAAAATGTTTTAGCCTCAAGTTTTAATTTTTCTAAGGGCTACTAGGAATTTTTTTTTATAACAAACTGAGGTCTATTTTTTCCTGAGTGCGCCAATACCCTACATGTAATTGGGAAATATTTTTCAGGCACAGTGCCTTGCTCAGAAGGCAAGGAGCGCCAGATTTTATTGTTATTTTTTTGCAGGTGCCCTGACCCACTAGGAGAGCCCATGAAGTGTCAGAATAGCAGAGCCCCACATAAGTGACCCCACTTTAACAACTACACCTCTCAATGTATTCATCTAGGGGTGCAGTGATCATATTGACACCATGGGTGTGTCACAGAATTTTATACCATTGGGCTGTGAAGACAAAATAGCTACATTTTTACCACCAAAACTTTATTTTAGCCCCAGATTTTACATTTTCACAAAAAAGGCATTAAAAATTTGTCCCACAATTTCTACAGAATGTGTCAATACCCCATATGTTGCTGCACAGTACTACTTAGCCATATGGAGAGACTTGGGAGGAATGGAGCGCTATTTGCTTATTCAAGTGAATGGGTCTCTGCACATGTAAGTGTTTCCATGGACCGTGTGTCCGTGGGCAAAACATGCTGACATGTCTGTTTTTAAAGTCAGCATGGGCCACAAAACGTCCCGAAAATGTGCACACACATAACACACATGGATGTCATCCATGTGACACGCATCGCCGCCGGGGAAGAAGCGTTACAGTAAGCGATGATCCCCGGTGCCGGGTGCTGAACACGACTCTCATCATTCTCCCCTGCTCTGCCGGCGATCAGCATGAGCAGGGAAGAATGATGAGTTACATTTAAGTGATAAAAGAGAAAGCAGGGGGTGGCTGATGGGACTATTACTCCCATCAGCCTACCTCTGCTGCTTCTAATAACAGTGACAGCAGGAGCGGCTCATAGTGGACTGCCATTTTTAGGCTGGGGGTGTCAATATCCACGGCCCCTTACCAGCCTAAGAATACCAGCCCCCAGCTGTGGGCTTTAGCAAGGCTGGTTGTCAAAAATGGGGGACCCTACAATTTTTTTTATTGTTTAAAATAAAAAATAGCGTGAGGACCCCTCTATTCCTGATAACCAACCTTGCTGAAGCTGAAAGCTGAGGGTTGCAGCCCCCAGCTGTGAGTTTTGCCTTGGCTAGTTATAGAAAATACAGGGGAACCCATGCTGTTTTTTTCATTTATTTATTTATAGCACAGGCGGTGGTTGATGAATACCCCCATCAGAAGCTCCTAGTGTCACTGTTATTAGCAGCAGCAGAGGTAGAACAATGAAAGGAATTGTTACCATCCGACTTTTGTGTCTCACTTATATCCTCATAGATTGTAAGCTTGTGAGCAGCAGGGCCTTAATTCCTCTTGGTATCTGTTGTTTTATGTGATTATTGTTATTTATTAATGTCTTATCATCTGTACAAGTCCTCTCTAAAATGCAAAGTGCTGCGGAATATGTTGGCGCTATAGAAATAAAATTATTATTATATTACAGTAACCCCTGGTGGTGACAGTACAAACTTCATCTATATATGGGTTATGCTTTTCCTGAGCCAGTGTACAACTTGTCTAGATATCTCTATTACATACTCGTTATTAGGCCCCTGTGATTTAATAACTCTATTACATATGATTTATTAAGTCCTCCAAAGTTAAAAGCACAGAAAATAGGCCACAGTTTAAGAATATTAATCAGAAGGGGGGACTTCTAGAACCACCGGAAATTTGTTGTGAGATTCCTGAATGTGACTCCGTGAAAATTTAAAGTAGTGAAATGCCGGAAGCTCCCATTGTGAATGAAGGGAGTTAAGGTTCCCATGCTCTACCTCCTCTTCATTTAGATGAGATCAGGAAGGGTTGGCAAAAGTCGGAAAGTATTCTTTATCTTTTGAGTAGAGGATAACACCCAATCTTTTACAAACCCTTTGCACAAACTCACCAACAGGTGTGATGTAGTCACATAGGAGAAAAAAAGCAATCGTTTGTGCTTAATAATGTCAGCCTCCTAATGTCAGAGTTCTATACATAATATACCTGTCAAGTCCAACAGAAACCGTCAGTCCATTAAAGACTACTTTGAACAAACTTGGCACAATTCACAACATGAAAGAGATCCCAGAGGAACCATGGCCCTCACTATTTAGCCCGTAATACAGGGATCTGAGCCATGAAAAGGATGGTCAAACTAGTTGATTCAATAACAGAAGAGGCAGAACCTGGGAAAGAATCTGAGACAAAAACATAGTCAAGGTTACAGCTGCAGTCAGCCGAAGCAAAGTCAGACAGGCCAGGGTTAGAGTCTGGAGGGATTCAGAGAAAATTAATTCAGGGTCATATGCTGGGTCATGGTTGAGATCAGAACAACAGAGAAAACACCAAGAGTAAATTATATAATAACTAGCAACTCCCAGTAGTAAGCTTAAGTTTAAGAAGGGTGTGGTGCTGGACCATGTGGACCACGACAGGAACATGATTTCACCTGCTGAGATATTGGATAGCATACACACCCTTTCTGTCTGAAGGGGCTGCAAGAAATATCCCAGCCACACCTGTATATCAGGCTGAATAAAGCCTTCGTCATCCAGTGCTATTGGCGATCATACCTCTTCTATCTCGCAGGATGAATAATGCAGCACATGGCTGGTGCAGCTCCGAATTGAAGTGTCTATGTCAACAAATACCATTAATGGGACTATAATATTAATTATGTGTCAATGGGTGTGATTATGGGGGTCTAATTATCCCAACATCTTAAATACAAATAAAAATGTTTTAATGTAATTTTCAAATAAAAATTTTATAACAAAAGGAATAGAAGAAAGGCGTTCCAGCTCCTTAAAAATTTCAAAACTTTATTTCTCCATTAAAATGCGAAACAGCAATCCTTGCCTTAGTGCGAAAATGTGAGTGCAGAGTACATGCGACGCGTTTCGATCTAAATGATCTTACTCAATGCATGATGTTTGGCAAACTGCGGTGACTATTAATATACAGATGGACCAATCTCTTCACTGATACAAGTCACATGACTCATTGCCACAGGTCCTATGCATGTGAACTCCACCGCAGCTGCGAGAGATGAACAAACAAATAAGCCAAGGTAACACAACATACCTAAAAAATGTAGATACACAATGAATAATAAAAACGATAATACAATAAGTAACTAGCAGTAATGATACATGATCTCATTTTTACAATTTAGACCAAATGGGTGTCTTGTTCCCAAATTGAAAATCCAGAAAGCTTCTCTGGTCAGAAGCTGTCTCTTGACATCTCCACCTCGCTGTGATAAATTGATGTGCTCTATGCCCTGGATTGTCATAGTAGATGTATTCCCTCCATGGTGCGCATTAAAATGCTTAGCGACAGCTGATATATTTTTACTAGCGATGTCATTTCTTCCTAAGTCCCTTAAGTGTTCAGATATCCTAGTCTTCAGCTTTCTGGTCGTGCAGCCTATATACGCTGCATTGCATTTAGTGCAGTCAATTTTATAAACCACGTTCTTAGTGTGACAATTAATAAAAATTTTTATGTGATAAGTTTGGGTTTTATCTCTGTTCTGAAACATGTTTTTTACCAGTGCATTACGGCAAGTGGTACAAGCGGCAACTCCACACTTATAAAAACCTTTACATTCAAGCCAAGTTTTAGAAACTGGCTGTGAAGAAAAGAAGCTCGGCGATAAGGAGTTACCAATAGTGGGCGCCCTTCTCGCCACAACGTTAAGACCATCCCTAAGGATTTCAGAGAGAAAATCATCTTCTTTTAATAAAGGTAACCTTTTCAAAATAATATTTTTTATCTCCTGAAATTGAGTGCTATACTGAAAGCACACATACGTTTTTTTCTTTCTGGCCTCTTTTTCTTTGTCATGGGATAAAAGACTATCTCTGGGCTTGCTATCCACTATTTTTTGTGCTCTACTGAGGGTCCAATCTGGATACCCTCTTTCTTTTAATTTAGTTTTTAACATAGAAAACTCATCTTTGCTTGCCGTATCTTTACTGCAATTTCTTTTAAGCCGCGTGTATTCCCCAACGGGAATCGATTTGACGGTATGTTTGGGGTGGCTACGTTTAGCGTGTAGTACCGTGTTCCCACTGATGGGTTTGACATGCGTTTTACTATTGATGATCTCATCATTTACACCCATTAGATCAAGATCCAGAAAAGAGATTTCATTCTGGTTCCATCTGTGGGTGAATCTAATGCCATAGTCATTCCCATTAATGTACTCCATAAAGTCCGGCACAGTAGATACATCGCCACCCCAAATGATAAGGGTGTCATCGATGTATCTACCGTACCAGACAAGCAGACTGGCAAAAGGGTTATCTGCACAATAAATGAAGTTACGTTCCCAATACGACATAGTAAGATTAGCTAATGAGGGTGAATACTTAGCCCCCATCGGAACACCTGTTCTTTGCTCATATACCGTATTTTCAAAGGAAAAGATGTTATGCTTCAGAAGAAAAAAAGTGACATCCAGAACATAATTAGTAAAATCTTATGTGTAAGTACTGAAATTTTCCAAATAGAAACGTACCGCTTCCATGGCCAATGTGTGTGGAATACACGTGTATAATGAAATTACATCACAACATAGCCATGAATGGTTTTTGTTCCACACTTTAGTAGAAAAAGTTTGGAGGACCTCTCTGGAGTCTTTAATGTGACCGGGTAATTTGACTACAAGCGGTTGTAAGATGGAATCCACCCACTCACATAAATGTTCATTCATTGAGCCTATGCCTGATACTATGGGTCTCATTGCTGGTAAACCCACCCCTTTGTGTACTTTAGGCAAACCATATAGTATGGGCATTTTAGGATGGGGAACATATAGATAATCTGCTTGTTTTTTACTGAGGATACCTAGGCTCAAGCCTTCATTTATGATGATGTTAATTTCCTCATTATATCTCTGATGGATTTCCCCTCATTTTACCATATGTTACATTCTCCGTTAGTAGTTCCAACATTTTATCTTTGTAATCATTTTTATTCATAACGACTATCATGCCCCCTTTGTCACTTTTTTTTATAATTATCTCTTTTTTGTTTTTCAATTCTGTAAGAGCTTTCTTTTGTTTATATGTGAGATTATTAGTTTTATTTTTATATGATGTTTTAGACATTTTGTCCTTGAGGTCCTTCAAATCTTTTTCTATCCTATCTTGGAACCTATCCATACACTCCACCCTAGATTGAATTGGGTAGAAATATGGATTATTTGTGCCAAAATGAGTGGTCTGTTTATTTTGTATAAATTCTATTTCATTCTGTGCCGATAAATCCAATAGACACGAGAGCGCTAATTGCTCGCCAAAGTCCAAATGTGCAAACTCATTTTCCTCTTGTCTTTGCGTTTCTGAAACTCTCTCCTCTTCACTGTTGGAGAAATGTTTTTTTATGGTGAGATTTCATATAAACTTGTTAACGTCCATAATAGTCATAAATAAGTTAAATTCATTGTCCGGCACGAAATTCAAACCCAGGGACAATACATCTAATTGATCAGTTGTAAGTTCACAATTGGAGAGATTAATGACATTACATCTTATTTCTTTTTCTGTCTGCTCCGATATCTGGTGGTCACTCTTGGTATGTTTTTTGTGCTTTCTCCCACCCCGTCTTTTACGTTTTTTGACGGTTTATATGATGTCCTCCTGTTCTCCGACGTGTTATTTTCCAGGGATATATCTGATGTACTGAGATTTGTATCCGATGATACGGCATCTGATGATATAAAGCCCACCTGCGATTTATTGGTCGGTTTTCTATGAGCTGAGCTGGTTTTTAAAACCAGCTGGAACGCCTTTCTTCTATTCCTTTTGCTATTCACTCATCCTGGTCCGAGATGAAGTTCCGTGCACCTGCGTGGATCGGTGAGCTGGCTGTGGCTATTTAGTCTTTTTACCTAGCATATTGCACTTTCTGGACTTTGCCGTGGTCTCACGAGTCTTATCCTGCCATATATTATTATTTTTGCGAATGTTAGTAGTGCAGAGCACTGAAGGGCACCATGAATAACAATGAAAGATCAGCAAAGGCTGCTCAAGTTTTTGGTGACTTCAACAGCACCTCAGCTGTTAATTCTGATTTTTCCTTGCACAAGTCGGAATTAGAAAAACTCTCCAAACAGGAGATGCGAATTTGGTGGAACAACACTACGCTACATAATTATCTAGCAAAAGAGATGATCCCACGGGGCTTAAGAATAAAAAAAGTCTCCACCACGATCTATTCTGAAGACTTTCAGAAAGAATGGAACCAGGTACTGACGAACTGCTCATTGAATCTGATGAGACTGTTAATAAAAAATGAGGAACTGAAATTGGGTGAAATACAAAAGAACATTGAGGAACTAAATATCACCCTTGATAAATTCAGGGATTCCTCACATTTCGAATCTTCGTTAAAAATAATGAAGGATAATATCAGCATGCTTGAAACTGAAATCATGGACCGTAAAAAACGGAAATTCGAGAGAGATCTCAAAGATTATGCCTCAGATAAAGTTTATGAGTGGGGTCAGTGGGACAGAAATTATAAATCCCCGAGATCCATTTTAAAAACCAGCTCAGCTCATAGAAAACCGACCAATAAATCGCAGGTGGGCTTTATATCATCAGATGCCGAATCATCGGATACAAATCTCAGTACATCAGATATATCCCTGGAAAATAACACGTCGGAGAACAGGAGGACATCATATAAACCGTCAAAAAAACGTAAAAGACGGGGTGGGAGAAAGCACAAAAAACATACCAAGAGTGACCACCAGATATCGGAGCAGACAGAAAAAGAAATAAGATGTAATGTCATTAATCTCTCCAATTGTGAACTTACAAATGATCAATTAGATGTATTGTCCCTGGGTTTGAATTTCGTGCCGGACAATGAATTTAACTTATTTATGACTATTATGGACGTTAACAAGTTTATACGAAATCTCACCATAAAAAAACATTTCTCCAACAGTGAAGAGGAGAGAGTTTCAGAAACGCAAAGACAAGAGGAAAATGAGTTTGCACATTTGGACTTTGGCGAGCAATTAGCGCTCTCGTGTCTATTGGATTTATCGGCACAGAATGAAATAGAATTTATACAAAATAAACAGACCACTCATTTTGGCACAAATAATCCATATTTCTACCCAATTCAATCTAGGGTGGAGTGTATGGATAGGTTCCAAGATAGGATAGAAAAAGATTTGAAGGACCTCAAGGACAAAATGTCTAAAACATCATATAAAAATAAAACTAATAATCTCACATATAAACAAAAGAAAGCTCTTACAGAATTGAAAAACAAAAAAGAGATAATTATAAAAAAAAGTGACAAAGGGGGCATGATAGTCGTTATGAATAAAAATGATTACAAAGATAAAATGTTGGAACTACTAACGGAGAATGTAACATATGGTAAAATGAGGGGAAATCCATCAAAGAGATATAATGAGGAAATTAAGATCATCATAAATGAAGGCTTGAGCCTAGGTATCCTCAGTAAAAAACAAGCAGATTATCTATATGTTCCCCATCCTAAAATGCCCATACTATATGGTTTGCCTAAAGTACACAAAGGGGTGAGTTTACCAGCAATGAGACCCATAGTATCGGGCATAGGCTCAATGAATGAACATTTATGTGAGTGGGTGGATTCCATCTTACAACCGCTTGTAGTCAAATTACCCGGTCACATTAAAGACTCCAGAGAGGTCCTCCAAACTTTTTCTACTAAAGTGTAGAACAAAAACCATTCATGGCTATGTTGTGATGTAATTTCATTATACACGTGTATTCCACACACATTGGCCATGGAAGCGGTACGTTTCTATTTGGAAAATTTCAGTACTTACACACAAGATTTTACTAATTATGTTCTGGATGTCACTTTTTTTCTTCTGAAGCATAACATCTTTTCCTTTGAAAATACGGTATATGAGCAAAGAACAGGTGTTCCGATGGGGGCTAAGTATTCACCCTCATTAGCTAATCTTACTATGTCGTATTGGGAACGTAACTTCATTTATTGTGCAGATAACCCTTTTGCCAGTCTCCTTGTCTGGTACGGTAGATACATCGATGACACCCTTATCATTTGGGGTGGCGATGTATCTACTGTGCCGGACTTTATGGAGTACATTAATGGGAATGACTATGGCATTAGATTCACCCACAGATGGAACCAGAATGAAATCTCTTTTCTGGATCTTGATCTAATGGGTGTAAATGATAAGATCATCAATAGTAAAATGCATGTCAAACCCATCAGTGGGAACACGGTACTACACGCTAAAAGTAGCCACCCCAAACATACCGTCAAATCGATTCCCGTTGGGGAATACACGCGGCTTAAAAGAAATTGCAGTAAAGATACGGCAAGCAAAGATGAGTTTTCTATGTTAAAAACTAAATTAAAAGAAAGAGGGTATCCGGATTGGACCCTCAGTAGAGCACAAAAAATAGTGGATAGCAAGCCCAGAGATAGTCTTTTATCCCATGACAAAGAAAAAAACTAAGAAAAAAAGGCCAGAAAGAAAAAAATGTATGTGTGCTTTCAGTATAGCACTCAATTTCAGGAGATAAAAAATATTATTTTGAAAAGGTTACCTTTATAAAAAGAAGATGATTTTCTCTCTGAAATCCTTAGAGATGGTCTTAACGTTGTGGCGAGAAGGGCGCCCACTATTGGTAACTCCTTATCGCCGAGCTTCTTTTCTTCACAGCCAGTTTCTAAAACTTGGCTTGAATGTAAAGGTTTTTATAAGTGTGGAGTTGCCGCTTGTACCACTTGCCGTAATGCACTGGTAAAAAACATGTTTCAGAACAGAGATAAAACCCAAACTTATCACATAAAAAAATTTATTAATTGTCACTCTAAGAACGTGGTTTATAAAATTGACTGCACTAAATGCAATGCAGCGTATATAGGCTGCACGACCAGAAAGCTGAAGACTAGGATATCTGAACACTTAAGGGACTTAGGAAGAAATGACATCGCTAGTAAAAATATATCAGCTGTTGCTAAGCATTTTAATGCGCACCATGGAGGGAATACATCTACTATGACAATCCAGGGCATAGAGCACATCAATTTATCACAGCGAGGTGGAGATGTCAAGAGACAGCTTCTAACCAGAGAAGCTTTCTGGATTTTCAATTTGGGAACAAGACACCCATTTGGTCTAAATCGTAAAAATGAGATCATGTATCATTACTGGTAGTTACTTATTGTATTATCGTTTTTATTATTCATTGTGTATCTACATTTTTTAGGTATGTTGTGTTACCTTGGCTTATTTGTTTGTTCATCTCTCGCAGCTGCGGTGGAGTTCACATGCATAGGACCTGTGGCAATGAGTCATGTGACTTGTATCAGTGAAGAGATTGGTCCATCTGTATATTAATAGTCACCGCAGTTTGCCAAACATCATGCATTGAGTAAGATCATTTAGATCGAAACGCGTCGCATGTACTCTGCACTCACATTTTCGCACTAAGGCAAGGATTGCTGTTTCGCATTTTAATGGAGAAATAAAGTTTTGAAATTTTTAAGGAGCTGGAACGCCTTTCTTCTATTCCTTTTGCTATTCACTCATCCTGGTCCGAGATGAAGTTCCGTGCACCTGCGTGGATCGGTGAGCTGGCTGTGCCTATTTAGTCTTTTTACCTAGCATATTAAAAATTTTATACCTTGTAGTGCAAAGAATAATTCTAGTGGGAGCAGTTTCTAATTTTTAATCTTTTTCTATTTGGGAAAGACCTTTTTATGCTTCCGCTCTCTCAGCATGTATCAATTAAAGGGGCTGGGTTTATCAATGGAAACTCTCTTATTAATGGGCTCATGGAGGTGGAAAAAAAATTGATGGTCAGAGAGATGCAACGTCGGTCTGAGAGGAATATATTTTTTTTTCGCTTGCACGCTGTGAGGATTCTACAGTGTCAGCAACTTTGCATGACAGGCAGCAGATGCAATATATTGCACATCGAGTATCACAAAAGATGAACGAAGTGATGTCATAAGATTTACCAGAAGAGGACTGAAACGTCTTAGCTTTGTCCAAGGCATAAATGCAAACATTGCATCTGCTGCCTGCACATTTGTAAAAGCCGGTAACAAATAGCCAGGATCTGGATGCAGAAGGTTGTTTCAGAAGACTGGGGAAAGTGCATTAGCTAAACTAAAACCTTTTCTAGCAACATACCTACATCCTGCGAGAGTTGGTCATCTTGATTGACCACAGGTATTTTTTGATGATTGATATTATCTGATTGTATTGCTGGCTATAGGGTGTTGAGAAAGCAATAGTCGAATCATGAAGGGAAGTATTTTTTGGAAGTTAAGACTTGAGTTTATTACAAACTTTTTTTAAACACTTGTTTGATGTTGTAATTTTTATAGCCCCTTTCCTGTAATCATCCATTGATCAATCTACTTTCTTGGAGGAACAAATCTTGATTAGAACATATGCGTTTAGCTCTATTGAACTCACCATAAGGGATCGCCCTTATAGTGTGATGAGGATGAGAGGAAGATGGTAATAGAGAATTACCTGAATTTTCTTTCCTGTGAAAAGTAGTCTGAACCCAATGTGTGGCAAAATCACCTGTCAACAATATATCCAAAAATGAAATTTGTTCATTCAAATTACTGATAGTAAAAGAAAGATTCAGACCGGTTATATTGGATAAGGTGTCCTTCCAAATCAACAATAAATTGTCCACATATCTACCAAGAAAGATTATATCATTACAAAACAGATTAAGGTCATTAAACAAATATTGTCCCTCCCACCAAGCCATATAAAAAATGACTAATGTAGGGGAGAATTTTGAGCCCATCGGGGCACCAAGAATCTGTAAATAAAATTTAGTATCAAACATAAAAAAACTGTGATTGAGTAGATATGTGAGCGATTTAATGATAAATTGTTTTAATGTAACAGAATAATTACTGTAATTTTCTAAATGATGAGAAATTGCTCAAACAGCTAAATAATAAGGGATTGAAGAATATAAATTAACATCACACGTAATAAAACGATAATCGTTTTCCCAATGAAAATGTTTAAAAGCTTGCAATACAGAAGACGTATCTTTAAAATATCTTGGAATTATGGAAACAAGTGGACTCAAATGATCATCCACCCATGAACCTTCGCTGAGGGACCCAATACTGGAAATAATAGGTCGAAGAGGGGGCAGAAAAATATTTTTATGAGTCTTTGGAAGACCATGGAATATTGGGATGTTAGAATTATCAGGTAAAAGCCATTTACCAACTTTTGTATTAAGAATCCCTGACTGTATACCTTCTCCAAGAATACTAGACAATTCAAGTTTACAAAGTGAAGTAGGATCATGAGTAAGAAGTGCTTAAGTAGATGAATCTTGTAAAATAGAGTGTACTAATTCAATATATAAGGAGTAGGGTTGAGCGAAACGGGTCGTTCATTTTCAAAAGTCGCCGACTTTTGGCAAAGTCGGGTTTCATGAAACCCGATCCGACCCCTGTGCGGGGTCGGCCATGCGGTACGCGACTTTCGCGCCAAAGTCGCGTTTCAATGACGCGAAAAGCGCCATTTCTCAGCCAATGAAGGTAAACGCAGAGTGTGGGCAGCGTGATGACATAGGTCCTGGTCCCCACCATCTTAGAGAAGGGCATTGCAGTGATTGGCTTGCTGTCTGCGGCGTCACAGGGGCTATAAAGGGGAGTTCCCGCCGACCGCCATGTTACTGCTGCTGATCTGAGCTTAGGGAGAGGTTGCTGCCGCTTCGTCAGAAGCAGGGATAGCGTTAGGCAGGGTCCATTAACCACCAAACCGCTTGTGCTGTAGCGATTTCCACTGCCCAACACCACCTTCGGTGTGCAGGGACAGTGGAAGCTACATTTTTTTTTTTTTTCCCCCTCAGCGCTGTAGCTCATTGGGCTGCCCTAGAAGGCTCCCTGATAGCTGCATTGCTGTGTGTACGCCGCTGTGCAAACCAACTGCTTTTTTCAAAGCACAAATCCTCTTGTTCCTTCCTTTCTGCACAGCTATCTTTTTGGTTTGTACACACTTTTTATTTAATTTGTGCATCAGTCCACTCCTTATTGCTGCCTGCCATACCTGGCTGAGATTACTGCAGGGAGATAGTAATTGAAGGACACTCCCTGTTTTTTTTTTTTTTGTGGGAGATTAAGATTGACATTTCTGCTAGAGTGCCATCCCTGTCTGTGTCATCTCTCACTCAGTGGGCCATAGAAAGCCTATTTATTTTTTTGCTTGATTTGGGTTATAAAATCTACCTGAAAAAATCACTACATCAATCAGTGGGAGAAAAATATTGGCCTCAGGGCTTGTGTGCCACTCTTGACTCCTGTGTGCATCATCACTCACTCAGTGGGCCATAGAAAGCCTATTTATTTTTTTGCTTGATTTTGGTTCTAAAATCTACCTGAAAAAATCACTACATCAATCAGTGGGAGAAAAATATTGGCCTCAGGGCTTGTGTGCCACTCCTGACTCCTGTGTGCATCATCACTCACTCAGTGGGCCATAGAAAGCCCTTTTTTTTTTTTTTTTGCTTTATTTGGGTTCTAAATTCTACCTGAAAAAATCAATAAATCAATCAGTGGGAGATTAATATTGGCCTTTGGGCTTGTGTGCCAGTCCTAAGCGTGCCATCTCTCTCTCTCAGATAGTGGGCCATAGAAAGCCTATTTATTTATTTTTTTTTTTATTGGGTTTATAAATTTTCCCTGGAAAAAAAAAAAAAAAGTGGGAGATTAATATTGGCCTCTGGGCTTGTGTGCCAGTCCTGAGCGTGCCATCTCTCTCACAAATAGTGGGCCATAGAAAGCCTATTTATTTATTTTTTTTTGGTTTTATAAATTCTCCCTTAAAAAAAAAAGGGAGATTAATATTGGCCTTTGGGCTTGTGTGCCAGTCCTAAGCGTGCCATCTCTCTCTGTCTCTCAGATAGTGGGCCATAGAAAGCCTATTTATTATTTTTTTTATTGGGTTTATAAATTTTCCCTGGAACAAAAAAAAAAAAGTGGGAGATAAATATTGGCCTCTGGGCTTGTGTGCCACTCCTGACTCCTGTGTGCGTCATCTCTCACTCAGTGGGCCATAGAAAGCCTTTTTTTGTTTTATTTGTTTTCTAAATTCTCCCTGAAAAAATCATTTTATTTTCTTTGGTTTCTAAATTCTTCCTGAAAAAATCATTTTATTCTATTTTTTTTTTTCCTAAAGTCTCCCTGAAAAAAAAAAAAAAAAACAAACAAATCAGTGGGAGATTAATATTGCCCTTTCTGCTTGTGTGCCAGTCTTGACTCCTGGGTGTGCCATCTCTCTCTCTCTCTCCAATTGTGGGCCATAGAAAGCCTATTATTTTTTTAGCTTATTTGGGTTCCAAAATCTACCTGAAAAAATCACTACATCAATCAGTGGGAGATAAATATTGGCCTCTGGGCTTGTGTGCCACTCCTGACTCCTGTGTGCGTCATCTCTCACTCAGTGGGCCATAGAAAGCCTTTTTTTGTTTTATTTGTTTTCTAAATTCTCCCTGAAAAAATAATTTTATTTTATTTGGTTTCTAAATTCTTCCTGAAAAAATCATTTTATTCTATTTTTTTTTTCCTAAAGTCTCCCTGAAAAAAAACAAAAAAAAAACAAATCAGTGGGAGATTAATATTGCCCTTTCTGCTTGTGTGCCAGTCTTGACTCCTGGGTGTGCCATCTCTCTCTCTCTCTCCAATTGTGGGCCATAGAAAGCCTATTATTTTTTTTAGCTTGATTTGGGTTCCAAAATCTACCTGAAAAAATCACTACATCAATCAGTGGGAGATAAATATTGTCCTCTGGGCTTGTGTGCCACTCCTGACTCCTGTGTGCGTCATCTCTCACTCAGTGGGCCATAGAAAGCCTTTTTTTGTTTTATTTGTTTTCTAAATTCTCCCTGAAAAAATAATTTTATTTTATTTGGTTTCTAAATTCTTCCTGAAAAAAATTATTTTATTCTATTTTTTTTTTCCTAAAGTCTCCCTGAGAAAAAAAAAAACAAAAAACAAATCAGTGGGAGATTAATATTGCCCTTTCTGCTTGTGTGCCAGTCTTGACTCCTGGGTGTACCATCTCTCTCTCTCTCTCCAATTGTGGGCCATAGAAAGCCTATTATTTTTTTTAGCTTGATTTGGGTTCCAAAATCTACCTGAAAAAATCACTACATCAATCAGTGGGAGATAAATATTGGCCTCTGGGCTTGTGTGCCACTCCTGACTCCTGTGTGCGTCATCTCTCACTCAGTGGGCCATAGAAAGCCTTTTTTTGTTTTATTTGTTTTCTAAATTCTCCCTGAAAAAATCATTTTATTTTATTTGGTTTCTAAATTCTTCCTGAAAAAATCATTTTATTCTATTATTTTTTTTTCCTAAAGTCTCCCTTAAAAAAAAAAAAAATCAAATCAGTGGGAGATTAATATTTACATTTGTGCTTCAGTGACAGTCCTGCGTGTGTGGCATCTCTCTCATTTGTTGCCACCAACAACAGAGTGTGTAACATTGTGCCTGATTTTCGTTGTGGTCTCACTCACCTGTAAAGGGGTAGCTAAATCATACTGAAGTTATAGCTCACCGTGTAATTTGTGTGACAGCAACAAATACCGTTAGTTTGTTTACGTTTTTAAAACAATGAGGAAGTATGGTGGAAGAGGTCGTGGCCGGGGGCGTTCATTGTCAGCTGGTAATGAGGGTAGTGGTAGTGGTGGAGCATCAGCTGGTCGTGGGAAAAAAAATATTGCACCTAAGTCTGGAGCTGTGGAGCCAGGTTCGTCGTCTGGCTACACAAGGCCTCGAACGCTCCCTTTTCTGGGAGTAGGAAAACCGCTTTTAAAGCCGGAGCAGCAAGAGCAAGTTTTGGCTTATCTTGCTGACTCAGCCTCTAGCTCTTTTGCCTCCTCTCGTGAAACTGGTAAATGTCAAAGCAGCGCGTCGTTAGTGGATGTTCACGGTCAGGGACAAGTCGCTTCCTTGTCCTCTTCAGCAAAAACAACAACAGAGAAGAATGCAGCAGGCGACACAACGGGTTACTCCATGGAGCTCTTTACACATACCGTCCCTGGCTTAGAAAGTGAAGCAGTTAACAGTCCATGCCCATTACAAGTTGAATCTGACATGGAGTGCACTGATGCACAGCCACAGCCAGACTACTATGCTGGTCCTTTGACTCAGACCACAACATTGCCCTCGCAGGGTGCTGATCAAGAATCAGACCCTGATGAGACTATGTTGCCCCATCACGAACGCTATACCACCGACCGACACAGTGACACAGACGAAGTTGCACACGAGCTACAAGAAGAGGTAATAGATGACCCAGTTCTTGACCCCGATTGGCAGCCATTGGGGGAACAGGGTGCAGGCGGCAGCAGTTCTGAAGCGGAGGAGGAGGGGCCGCAGCAGGCATCAACATCGCAACAGGTTCCATCTGCCGGGCCCGTATCTTGCCCAAAACGCGTGGCAAAGCCAAAACCTGTTGGAGGACAGCGTGGCCATCCGGTTAAAGCTCAGTCTGCAATGCCTGAAAAGGTATCCGATGCTAGAAAGAGTGCAGTCTGGCATTTTTTTAAACAACATCCAATTGATCAGCGCAAAGTCATCTGTCAAAAATGTTCAACTACCTTAAGCAGAGGACAGAATCTGAAAAGTCTCAATACAAGTTGCATGCATAGACATTTAACCACCATGCATTTGCAAGCCTGGACTAACTACCAAACGTCCCTTAAGGTTGTAGCACCCTCGGCCAATGAAGCTAGTCAGCAACGCAACATCCCTTCCGGCAGTGTAGGGCCACCATTTTCCGCACCACCTGCAGTATCTGTGCAGGTTTCTTTGCCAGGCCAAAGCAGTCAGGGTCAGGGAATCATCAGTTTCGTAGTAGGAAACACTGCATCTAGGGCACCGGTGGCAACAATACCATCTCCCACCGTCTCTCAGTCTGCCATGTCCACCGGCACCCCCGCTAGTTCCACGATCTCCAGCTCACCCTACATGAGACTATGGTTAGAAAAAGGAAGTACTTAGCCTCGCATCCGCGTACACAGGGTTTGAACGCACACATAGCTAGACTAATCTCGTTAGAGATGATGCCCTACCGGTTAGTTGAAAGCGAAGCTTTCAAAGCCCTGATGGACTACGCTGTACCACGCTACGAGCTACCCAGTCGACACTTTTTTTCCAGAAAAGCCATCCCAGCCCTCCACCAGCATGTTAAAGAGCGCATCGTCCATGCACTCAGGCAATCTGTGAGCACAAAGGTGCACCTGACAACAGATGCATGGACCAGTAGGCATGGCCAGGGACGTTACGTGTCCATCACGGCACACTGGGTAAATGTGGTGGATGCAGGGTCCACAGGGGACAGCAAGTTTGGGACAGTTCTGCCTAGCCCACGGTCTAGGAAACAATTGGCTGTAGCCGTTCGCACCCCCTCCTCCTCCTCTTCGTCCTCCTGCAGAAGTGAGAGCTCGTCCACAGACCGCAGTCGCACAACCACTCCATCCGCAGCTGCCACTGTTGCACACCAGGTCTCCCATTATGGGGCAGCTACTGGCAAACGTCAGCAGGCTGTATTGGCTATGAAGTGTTTGGGCGACAACAGACACACCGCGGAAGTTCTGTCCGAGTTCTTGCAGAAAGAAACGCAGTCGTGGCTGGGCACTGTAGATCTTGAGGCAGGCAAGGTAGTGAGTGATAACGGAAGGAATTTCATGGCTGCCATCTCCCTTTCCCAACTGAAACACATTCCTTGCCTGGCTCACACCTTAAACCTGGTGGTGCAGTGCTTCCTGAAAAGTTATCCGGGGTTATCCGACCTGCTCCTCAAAGTGCGTGGACTTTGCTCACATATCCGCCGTTCGCCCGTACACTCCAGCCGTATGCAGACCTATCAGCGTTCTTTGAACCTTCCCCAGCATCGCCTAATCATAGACGTTGCAACAAGGTGGAACTCAACACTGCACATGCTTCAGAGACTGTGTGAACAGAGGCGGGCTGTTATGTTTTTGTGGGAGGATACACATACACGGGCAGGCAGTAGGATGGCAGACATGGAGTTGTCAGGTGTGCAGTGGTCGAAGATTCAAGACATGTGTCAAGTCCTTCAGTGTTTTGAGGAATGCACACGGCTGGTTAGTGCAGACAACGCCATAATAAGCATGAGCATCCCCCTAATGCGTCTGCTGATGCAAAGTTTGACGCACATAAAGGATCAGGCGTCTGCAGCTGAGGAAGAGGAAAGCCTTGATGACAGTCAGCCATTGTCTGGCCAGGGCAGTGTACAGGACGAGGTAGCGGGCGAAGAGGAGGAGGAGGACGAGGAGGATGATGGGGATGATTATATTTTTAATGAGGAAGCTTTTCCGGGGCCACTGGAAATTGGTGGCGCGGCAAGGCCGGGTTCTGGTTTTTTGAGGGACACAAGTGACGTGGATTTGCCTGAAACTGCCCCTCAACCAAGCACAACCGCAGATTTGAGAACTGGAACTTTGGCCCACATGGCGGATTATGCCTTACGTATCCTCAAAAGGGACACACGCATTACTAAAATGATGAATGATGACGATTACTGGTTGGCCTGCCTCCTTGATCCTCGCTATAAAGGCAAATTGCAAAATATAATGCCACATGAGAACTTGGAACTAATATTAGCAACCAAACAATCAACTCTTGTTGACCGTTTGCTTCTGGCATTCCCTGCACACAGCGCCCGTGATCGTTCTCACACGAGCTGCAGGGGCCAGCAGACCAGAGGAGTTAGAGGGGCAGAAATCAGAAGTGGCGTTGGCCAGAGGGGTTTTCTGACCAGGTTGTGGAGTGATTTTGCTATGACCGCAGACAGGACAGGTACTGCAGCATCAATTCAAAGTGACAGGAGACAACATTTGTCCAGTATGGTTACAAACTATTTTTCATCCCTTATCGATGTTCTCCCTCAACCGTCATTCCCATTTGATTACTGGGCATCAAAATTAGACACCTAGCCAGAATTGGCAGAATATGCATTGCAGGAGCTTGCTTGCCCGGCAGCTAGTGTCCTATCAGAAAGAGTATTCAGTGCTGCAGGTTCAATACTAACAGAAAAAAGGACTCGTCTGGCTACCCAAAATGTAGATGATCTAACCTTCATTAAAATGAACCACAACTGGATTTCGAAATCTTTTGCCCCACCTTGCCCGGCTGACACCTAGCTTTCCTATGAAAAGGTCTTGCCTGTGGAGTATTCTGAATGCCTTTTCCAATCTCGTAATTTTCTGCACCTGATTGTCCAGCATACATGTTTACACCTCACTAAATGGCCAAACTCCCCACACGGGGCCGTGGTATCGACACTTGGCGACAGCACCCGTGAGAGTGCAGTTTGTCTGAAGAGGTGGGTGAGCCCGCTTTTGGTCGACGGCACTGCCACTGGGTCCCTCCTAGTACAATAAAGTGTCTCTGGCGGTGGTGGTGCGCACCCAACGTCAGACACACCGTTGTAATATGAGGGGCCCTGGGCCTGTACCGCCGGCCACAAGACAGTTTCCCCCCACCCCAGCTTAAACAGTGCTCTACCACTTGCAAAATTATCTCACAGCTCCACCAATGTTTAGTCTATGCGCTGACATCCTTCAATGCCTGCCACTGACAATACCATTGTATTGACATTTTTGTTATGTTAGGCCTTCGATGCCTGTCTGTGGTCACTCCTTCCACTAGGCCTCCACTGACCACACCACTGCTGCCCGTGTACCCCTGTAACCAATTTAAAATTGCCTACAGCCATGTGTTATTATTTTAGGCCTTCGATGCCTGTCTGCGGTGACTCCTTCCACTAGGCCTCCACTGACCACACCACTGCTGCCCGTGTACCCCTGTAACCAATTTAAAATTGCCTACAGCCATGTGTTATTATTTTAGGCCTTCGATGCCTGTCTGCGGTGACTCCTTCCACTAGGCCTCCACTGACCACACCACAGCTGCCCGTGTACCCCTGGAACCAATTTAAAATTGCCTACAGCCATGTGTTATTATTTTAGGCCTTCGATGCCTGTCTGCGGTGACTCCTTCCACTAGGCCTCCACTGACCACACCACTGCTGCCCGTGTACCCTGGAACCAATTTAAAATTGCCTACAGCCATGTGTTATTATTTTAGGCCTTCGATGCCTGTCTGCGGTCACTCCTTCCACTAGGCCTCCACTGACCACACCACTGCTGCCCGTGTACCCCTGTAACCAATTTAAAATTGCCTACAGCCATGTGTTATTATTTTAGGCCTTCGATGCCTGTCTGCGGTGACTCCTTCCACTAGGCCTCCACTGACCACACCACTGCTGCCCGTGTACCCCTGTAACCAATTTAAAATTGCCTACAGCCATGTGTTATTATTTTAGGCCTTCGATGCCTGTCTGCGGTCACTCCTTCCACTAGGCCTCCACTGACCACACCACTGCTGCCCGTGTACCCCTGTAACCAATTTAAAATTGCCTACAGCCATGTGTTATTATTTTAGGCCTTCGATGCCTGTCTGCGGTCACTCCTTCCACTAGGCCTCCACTGACCACACCACTGCTGCCCATGTACCCCTGGAACCAATTTAAAATTGCCTACAGCCATGTGTTATTATTTTAGGCCTTCGATGCCTGTCTGCGGTCACTCCTTCCACTAGGCCTCCACTGACCACACCACTGCTGCCCGTGTACCCCTGGAACCAATTTAAAATTGCCTACAACCATGTGTTATTATTTTAGGCCTTCGATGCCTGTCTGCGGTCACTCCTTCCACTAGGCCTCCACTGACCACACCACTGCTGCCCGTGTACCCCTGTAACCAATTTAAAATTGCCTACAGCCATGTGTTATTATTTTAGGCCTTCGATGCCTGTCTGCGGTCACTCCTTCCACTAGGCCTCCACTGACCACACCACTGCTGCCCGTGTACCCCTGTAACCAATTTAGAATTGCCTACAGCCATGTGTTATTATTTTAGGCCTTCGATGCATGTCTGCGGTCACTCCTTCCACTAGGCCTCCACTGACCACACCACTGCTGCCCGTGTACCCCTGTAACCAATTTAAAATTGCCTACAGCCATGTGTTATTATTTTAGGCCTTCGATGCCTGTCTGCGGTCACTCCTTCCACTAGGCCTCCACTGACCACACCACTGCTGCCCGTGTACCCCTGGAACCAATTTAAAATTGCCTACAGCCATGTGTTATTATTTTAGGCCTTCGATGCCTGTCTGCGGTGACTCCTTCCACTAGGCCTCCACTGACCACACCACTGCTGCCTGTGTACCCCTGGAACCAATTTAAAATTGCCTACAGCCATGTGTTATTATTTTAGGCCTTCGATGCCTGTCTGCGGTCACTCCTTCCACTAGGCCTCCACTGACCACACCACTGCTGCCCGTGTACCCCTGTAACCAATTTAAAATTGCCTACAGCCATGTGTTATTATTTTAGGCCTTCGATGCCTGTCTGCGGTCACTCCTTCCACTAGGCCTCCACTGACCACACCACTGCTGCCCGTGTACCCCTGGAACCAATTTAAAATTGCCTACAGCCATGTGTTATTATTTTAGGCCTTCGATGCCTGTCTGCGGTCACTCCTTCCACTAGGCCTCCACTGACCACACCACTGCTGCCCGTGTACCCCTGTAACCAATTTAAAATTGCCTACAGCCATGTGTTATTATTTTAGGCCTTCGATGCCTGTCTGCGGTCACTCCTTCCACTAGGCCTCCACTGACCACACCACTGCTGCCCATGTACCCCTGTAACCAATTTAAAATTGCCTACAGCCATGTGTTATTATTTTAGGCCTTCGATGCCTGTCTGCGGTGACTCCTTCCACTAGGCCTCCACTGACCACACCACTGCTGCCCGTGTACCCCTGGAACCAATTTAAAATTGCCTACAGCCATGTGTTATTATTTTAGGCCTTCGATGCCTGTCTGCGGTCACTCCTTCCACTAGGCCTCCACTGACCACACCACTGCTGCCCGTGTACCCCTGGAACCAATTTAAAATTGCCTACAGCCATGTGTTATTATTTTAGGCCTTCGATGCCTGTCTGCGGTCACTCCTTCCACTAGGCCTCCACTGACCACACCACTGCTGCCCGTGTACCCCTGTAACCAATTTAAAATTGCCTACAGCCATGTGTTATTATTTTAGGCCTTCGATGCCTGTCTGCGGTGACTCCTTCCACTAGGCCTCCACTGACCACACCACTGCTGCCCGTGTACCCCTGGAACCAATTTAAAATTGCCTACAGCCATGTGTTATTATTTTAGGCCTTCGATGCCTGTCTGCGGTCACTCCTTCCACTAGGCCTCCACTGACCACACCACTGCTGCCCGTGTACCCCTGGAACCAACATCAGAAAATATAAAAATAAGTATTTTGCTTATAAAAAAGAAAATACTGGAGAGATATCAAATGCAGACATTTTAACATTAAAAACAAACACATACAACAAAAATCTGGTACAGTACTAAAAATGGCCACCAGCTACAATAACTTTCTCCTGCAAGTAGTTAACTGAAAGGTTTTTTCAATTTTAAACACAGATATGGCATCCACCGAGTGTTGTCCTGTCGCGTCTTCTTTATATTATTGCCAAGAAGATGCAAAACAATGAAAATAATAAAATCATTATTTACCAAAAAAATAGAGTAAGTCAAAACCACATTGCAAATAAACATTCATTACAAATAAAGAAGCAGGGCGCGTCCGAGGGTGAGTATATACCTAATAAGAATATAATCACCCTCGGACGCGCCCTGCTTCTTTCCGACAGCCTTCCTTCCTAAGAATCAGCCCTTCCGTGGTGTAGAGAGAGGGTTTGTTACACTCCAAGGTGTTCCCCAGGTTGCCTTTCCTGAGCTTCGATCTTCCGGCTCTCGTTTAGTTGTTGGAAACTACGCTGCATTGGGCCTACAAATTGGGTATGGGGTGTAGAGAGATGGTGTGTTCCACTCCAAGGTGTTCCCCAGGTTGCCTTTCCTGAGCTTCGATCTTCCGGCTCTCGTTTAGTAGTTGTTGGAAACTACGCTGCATTAGGCCTACAAATTGGGTATGGGGTGTAGAGAGATGGTGTGTTCCACTGTAGAGAGATGGTGTGTTCCACTCCAAGGTGTTCCCCAGGTTTCCTCTCCATTGCTTCGATCTTCCGGCTCTCGTTTAGTAGTTGTTGGAAACTACGCTGCATTAGGCCTACAAATTGGGTATGGGGTGTAGAGAGATGGTGTGTTACACTCCAAGGTGTTCCCCAGGTTTCCTCTCCATTGCTTCGATCTTCCGGCTCTTGTTTAGTAGTTGTTGGAAACTACGCTGCATTAGGCCTACAAATTGGGTATGGGGTGTAGAGAGATGGTGTGTTACACTCCAAGGTGTTCCCCAGGTTTCCTCTCCATTGCTTCGATCTTCCGGCTCTCGTTTAGTAGTTGTTGGAAACTACGCTGCATTGGGCCTACAAATTGGGTATGGGGTGTAGAGAGATGGTGTGTTCCACTCCAAGGTGTTCTCCAGGTTGCCTTTCCTGAGCTTCGATCTTCCGGCTCTCGTTTAGTAGTTGTTGGAAACTACGCTGCATTAGGCCTACAAATTGGGTATGGGGTGTAGAGAGATGGTGTGTTACACTCCAAGGTGTTCCCCAGGTTTCCTCTCCATTGCTTCGATCTTCCGGCTCTCGTTTAGTAGTTGTTGGAAACTACGCTGCATTAGGCCTACAAATTGGGTATGGGGTGTAGAGAGATGGTGTGTTCCACTGTAGAGAGATGGTGTGTTCCACTCCAAGGTGTTCCCCAGGTTTCCTCGCCAATGCTTCGATCATCATGCTCTCGTTTAGTAGTTGTTGGAAACTACGCTGCATTAGGCCTACAAATTGGGTATGGGGTGTAGAGAGATGGTGTGTTCCACTCCAAGGTGTTCTCTAGGTTGCCTTTCCTGAACTTCTATCTTCAGGCTCTCATTAAATTGTGGTTAAACGGAACAACTGCATTTGGCGTACTAGTTGGTTTGGGGCCTACTATCGGTGTCTGCCGCTCCTTGCTGTTCTCCTGGTTTCCTGTCCTGAAATTCCGTTTTCAGGCGCTCGTTAAGTAGTTGTTAATGTTAGACTGCATTTGGCCTACTAGTTGGGTTGGGGCCTACTATCGGTGTCTGCCACTCCTTGCTGTTCTCCTCCACTGAACAAAGCTGTGCCGCCTGTTTACTACTGTTGCCAATTTTGAACTGCATTTCGACTACTTACTGATTTGGGCCTACTCTCTGTGTCAGCCTCTCATTCCAGTTGTCCTCCACTGCAATGCCCCCTGATTAGTCCTGTGTTACCAATATTGAACTGCATTTAGCCCACTTTATTCTTTGGGCCTATATCTGTGTTTCCTCCTCATCCTGCCCATTGCCCAGCCAGTGATAGATGAGTCTGCTGGTACATTGACCCATAACGCAACATTTCCCGTGCACGCTACACTGCAAGATTGTGACCCTGCTGAAAGTCAGGTCCCTCTTCCCGCATACCATACCACCTTACACGGGGACAAACAGGAAGGTGCAGATGAAAGTGCAGGTTCCTTCATCAGGTGGGGGGAGGAATACTAGTTGGCGACGTCACTGGCACAGGGCCTCTCATGGTACGCAAAAGTGTTGCTGCCGGTGGGAGGCGCCCCCGCCGTGCAAACACACCGCTGTACTTTGAGGGGCCCTGTGCCAGTGCCAATGCCAACGAGTGGGCCCCCCCTGCTTGCTCAGGTTCACAGCACTTGCAAAGTTGAAATACTTACCTCTCCCTGCTCCACTGCCGTGACGTGGTCCAGATTTCCTGGGCCCACTAATTACTTTAACCAGCCCTACCCACCACAACTTTAGCCAAATGACCCCCAATTTCAAATGCCTTCCAATTATTATAAGGTAAATTACGCTTGACAAGCTTCATTAAGAAGAATGGATGGTTTTGACATTAAAATGGGCACTCTAGGTGTTTTCCTGGCCCCCACTCACTGCCGACTATGCTGCCCCATTGACTTGCATTGGGTTTCGTGTTTCGGTCGATCCCGACTTTACGTCATAATCGGCCGATTTCACTCGACCCGACTTTTGAGATAGTCGGGTTTCGCGAAACCCGGCTCGACTCTAAAAAGGTCAAGGTCGCTCAACTCTAATAAGGAGGCATCCAATACCACCATACAACCTCCTTTATCCGACTGCTGCACTACAATATTAGAATTATTCTGCAATTCCTTAATAGCCCTGTGTTGATCAGTAGTTAAATTGTTGTAAAACTGTGATATTCATTATGCAATATATGCATTTGCTACCTGTCATGCAAAGCTCAATACATTGGTTGTACTATACGCAAAGTTAAAAAAAAATTGCAAAACATTTGGCTAATATTCACAATAAGAAAGCGGCATATTCTGGTACTTCTAAACATTTTGTCAATGTTCACAAAGGGGATACTTCCCATTTTGCGTTTTATGCATTCCAGAAGGTACATAACCCTATTCGAGGTGGTAATAGGCAAAAGCTCTTGACAATACGTGAAGGCTTTTGAATATTAAAACTCGATAGTAAATATCCTAGAGGCATAAATTTAAGAAATGATTTGTTTTATGTTTATTGATACGTTTGTGTCTGGTAATTATCTTCCCACTTTGTAACATTTGGTGCATAATTAATGTAATTGCGTACATGCTTTCTGATTGGTGTTTTGTCTTATATAGGCTTATGTCACTTTGCATTTTATATCCTATGATTAAGGGCGATAGTAACGCGCCAGAAACGCGTCAGGTGTTTCCTATGTTTTTAACATGGCTTGACATACCGAAATAAAGGTTTTGATATTTTTATACAGGTTGGATGTGCATTGGTGTGTCCATTTCCCTTGCTTTTTTTCTGTGGCTGTGCTCACCAGTGGAATGAGCACCCACCTGTTTTGCCTGATTGGACTCAGCCTCATTTGGTTTTCATTTTCTGTCCTGTTGAGGGCAGAGCAAAGTACTGCAGTGCACAGGTGCTGGAAAAGGTCAAAGAGCCCCGGCACCTGCACACTGCAGTACTTTGATCTGCCTTCAACAGGGTAGAGAAGTATGCCTGCAAAGGAGCGCGGTGCCAAGGAGACTGTGTGGATGATGCAGGGTCGCATCATCCACACGGAGCAAGCAGGAGGGCGACATCTCAAGAAGAACGATGCCCTTTCGGACCAGACCACCCCGAGTATAACAAAAGTTATTTTTTTTCTCTTACAGGTTGATTTGTTGTATATAGGCCCTGAAAGGTGATGGTCGTAACTCGTATCGGACAAAACTGCTGACAGGTTCACTTTAAATAAAGGTGCTTCCCCACACAAAAAAAGTCAGAAAGCGCCTGGGGTACAAAAATTGTCTTATTAGACATAGAAAGATACAAACTGAATGGTGACAATACCAGAAATGGTTCATTTGACTTACTCATTTACTAGTGCATTCTGTGCTGTTATGTGCGACATGCTGTACTTCGAGTTACTAAACTTTTATATAGTGCAGTCATTTCCTGGTTGCTTATGCACAGAAACCCTCAATATTACAGTCAATCCTTGGCTGCTTATTTGCTACAGGGGTCACATGATTTCGCCAAAAGTTGATAACAGGGGAATGGTGGACACATCACTGAGTATGGAGGAGTGCAACCAGTCCACGGACTGAGGATCGATTTTTTGTTTTACCTTCCCGAACCCCTGAATAAGGAGTTGTCGATATTGGACAACCTTATTAAGCCTAGGTACTATGCTTACTATACAAAAGTAAAAAACTTCATATTATTAGATATGAAAAAATGGTTTATTTGATTGAAAAATAAATGGTTTATTTGATTAACTGTAATTACTGACCACTGGCTGACTTTGGTTGAGTTTTACATGCCATCCTTTATAGAGCAACTAAACTTTTTTTAATCACATATGTAATTTCAAGACATATGGTAATATGGCTAGTTATGCAATCCTGATTCCTTATTATAAGAAAAGTGATTCAGAATTTCTGTCCTAAACGTTCATTGCTGGAGAAGATCAAAGTTAACAGTGTATGCTAATCCAAATACTGAGTACAGGGGTGAGAGGGCACAGTATGGAAGTCATGGGTAACCTTTCTCTTGTTTAGAAGATCACATGCTACAGCCCCAGTGAGAATGCTGAAGTCCCATGCCTGGCTAAGCTCCTACAACTTTAGAGGTCACAGTGTGGTTGCAGTGTCCTCTATTGTAGAAGTTTAGCTACTCTTTAATATAGGAAGACTGCACGCATTTCAGGCTGTTATGATTAGATCCGCTATCTTGATGACCTGCTCCATATTTGTGGTGGTCTGTGCTGCAGATTTTATAAAACAATCACCAATGATAGCCCTGCATTCCCAGGAGCTGTAGCGGTCTGCTTGGACTCTTCCTGCATGCTTTCAGGTAAGTCATTGAAGAGATACCCCTTTACCCCCTCTGGAGCCATGGTTGTCATCTCCTGGCCAGCATCTATTGACTGTCCACTGTGGTCATCTTTACAACTGACTTGATCTTGACATGCATCATTCAAAGAGGAAGCAGTACATGGAGAGGTGTCTTTGGGGTCTATCATTCGAGGGGTTGGGTGCTTTCGACTTTTGTGAGCAGCAAGGTTATCCCTCTTCTCAAACCTCTGACCACAAATATCACAGGGAAACTTATAGAAAGAATCTGCATCGTGTTTCTTCATGTGCCAGTTAAGTGACGCTTTCTGCCTGCAGGTGAAGCCACAGAACTCACATCTAGGTAAGAAAAAGATTACATAATCAGAATAGTAATAAAAGCAATAAATATATGGCAAGGGTTGGGAGAAGTCTAAAAACAAATTGCAAACTTGCAGTGTGTTGCAAAAAGTATTCAATCCCTTACAAAGTGAACAGATTTGTTTGCATTACAAAGTACAGTTAAACAGATGGTCCCAATCAAAAATGTTATTAAGAAAATGGTATCATATCGGGAGTAACCACACTGAAAGTTCATTATGTTTCAGCAGGATTATTTTTCAGTAAAATGAAACACTGAGATATTCTGTGTACCTCAGAAATTGTTGTCTTGCTAAATAGATTTTCCCTTGAAAGGGAAGCAGGTTCACTGTTAGAAACGGGCATTGTGTTAAGTTTGTGTTGCATAGTGTACTCAATTCTGGCTAGAATCATTTTTTGGCTCATCTTACATACAATGCTTAGCCATGTTCCTCTGATTCTTTTTAGGCGGTTATCTTCCGAAATAACATGTTTTTAGCCATCATCTCATGAAGTTGTCAAGTTACTGACATGGCTAAGAAGTGAACCATAATGCAGCCACCAGACTCTGCAGCTTCTTTAAAATGACTGTTGTTGCCTCACAAGTCCCCTACCAGTTCTGAAGTGGTGTTTCTCGGGAATTCATTGTCTAGGCAGTGCATGCGTGATACTATACAATATCAGCTTAGAGTTCCTCCAACAGTGCCCTTAGTGATGTCAACAGTTGGAATATAAGGTTTAGTCTTTTTCTAAGGGTGTATTCGTCACTTACGGATCATTCAACTTTATATAAAAATCCCTATTTATTATAATTGCCAGACCTGAAATAACAAGCACTTGTCACCTATTGTGTCCCCCCATTTCCTTGTAGATTGTAAGCTTGCGAGCAGGGACCTCACCCCTAATGTCACTGTTTAAATTGTCTTAACTTGTACTGAATTTATTGTCTGTACATGTCCCCACTTAATTGTAAAGCGCTGCGGAATATGTTGGCGCTATATAAATAAAAATTATTATTATTATCTGTACTTAGTCTATTATTATATTGATTTGATTGATATTGCTCAGTTTGACTAGTTGGTTCACTGATCACTTTTTCCTACGCCCCCTGCCTGGATGTGGCACTTTGGTGTCATTTTCATATTTTTAATTGCCTTTGTCTCTATTGTATTTATTTACTTCTGTTTTAATTATCTTGCAATAAAATTAAGATAATTTTTATTCAGCTCAGGTGTCCATTTTCCTTTGGTTTTTCTATAAGTCTATATGGCAGAGCTTATGTATTTGAATCCCCTCTTCTTGGTTTACTTTTTGTGTACACTGTAGAATGACAGACAGCTGCTAAACAGTTGCGGGGGAGCAGGCGGAAGTCACTCAGAGCAGGTGACAAGGAGGCACGATACACCTAGTCTGTAGTGATAATCTCCTGCTGATAAAACACTGATTTTATTGAAACGGCAACACACAGTCCAGTAAGAGAAACATTGCTGAGTTAGGGTCTCTGTCCCTACATCATGCTGCTTTCAGATTACAAAGCAAAAACAACAGATTCCTTTTAATAGACTAGTGATAATAAAGATAATATATTGTGCTAGGAAAATAGCTATGAAAGAATGGATGACTAAACCCCCTTTAACAAAGGAAAAATGGGTGTAAAGAAAATGTTAGAATTTGAGGCAATGTATCATACAGATAAAAAAGGGAAAATAGTCTAAAATGCTATGGGAACATGGGCTATAGCTGCCTTCAAATGGCGGAGAGTAGACAGAGAGAGAGGAGATCCATTTCTTTTCCTTTGGACATAGGGATAATAATTGGATTGGGAGAGTGGGTGATATTTTGTATGCTATACATTTTTTTACTACATGTACAATGTAAGTCTGTATGAAAAATTCAATAAGGAGCAATAAAAAAGCAAACCAATTCTGCTGTACGCGAAACTTAGAAGTGTAAGTATGACTAGATGAAAATGGTATTCTATAGTACAGGAGTATGCCATGACTTACTGAAGTGGCTTCTCGCCTGTGTGAATACGCCGGTGTATGATGAGGTTACTACTGCTCCGGAATGCACGGGCGCAGAATTCACAGATAAAGTCCCTCTGGTCTGATTAAAAAATAGGAAACTATTAGAAAACAACAATGAAGCCCTTGAAACAAATCGTTAAATATCCAGCCATTTCCTAAGATGTACATGCTTGTAGCCAATATAGTTACCATGACAGTTCTCAATGGCATTGTCAATGTCAGCTACTTTAATTTGCAAATTGCCTCTTCTGAGAAAAAGAGGACTTAAACTCTATAGCGCCACCTGTTGGAAGTAGCGATCCTACAAGTCACAATCAACTCTTTAACGAGTCGTGCAATATGACTTAGGATAAAAGCCAAATTAGTATCTCAATTCGCAGACACGGTGTTTCGGGCTGTTGGCCCTCGTCAGTGCGAAGCATGAGAACTAATTTGGCTAGGTGAGAGGCTCTGGACTGGGGTCTAAGGGGTATTGTTTCTCCTTATGGAGAGTGACATACCATCTCTGGCTTGTCAAGGTAAGGAGACTTATTCGCCGTGCAATGCTCCTCTGGGAAATATAATATGCAAATTGCCTCTTCTGAGAAAAAGAGGATTTAAACTCTATAGCGCCACCTGTTGGAAGTCACTCAAAAGCAGATAAACATAATATTCCACAAATTGATCAAAAAATCTTATCAATGATTCTTCTCATACACTAAAAATAGCCTGTTTTTCATTAGTGTTTTGTGTGTCAGTTTTTACCACCAATGTTCCATCAGAGTTTTTTTTTGAATACGAGAAAATAGGATACTGATAGCATCAGAGTGCGCTTAGGATTTTTTTTGAGGATCCACAGACTTCCATTGTGAGATTGATTTGTGACTCAGATGACAAAACAGACATGTGTGATTTTGTGCAGACCACTCAGTCAGCAAAAATACATATACATCTCAACAGTTCCATGGACTGTAACAGATGCGGGTTCTCCCACGTGAAAAAAAATGGATAGAACTTGTACGTGCAAAACTGACGACTGAACGAACCCTAAAGCCATATTCACAGTAGTATTTGGTCAGTCTTTTACATCAGTATTTGCAAGTCAAAATTAGGAGTGGAACAATCAGAAGAAAAGTAGAATATTAACATGTGCACCACTTCTGAATTTTTCACCCACTACTGGTTTAAAATTCTGACCAAATATTGAATGTGTGAACGTGGCTTAAGACTTCGGGCCAATCCTGACAAAATAGGCGGATTGAGTGGACTTCATTCTAATGTTGGGGTGTCTCAAACTTACCACTGTGTCTTTTCTCATGTTCTTTAAGATGCTTCTTAAAGTTGAACGTCTTCCCACACTCCGTCACTGAGCAGCGGAAGGTGCGCTGGTTCATGTGCTGATATTTCTGATGATACTAAAAGTAAATGGAAAGAATAAAAGGATACCTAAGGGGGACCTTTAGTATAATGATCTAGACGCCAGGGGTTATTTTTTGGGATAAATGCCCCAACTGAACTATCTATAGAAGAAAATGGATTCCATTCAGTCAACAATCACAAATCAACATTTGTACACTGAACCATGGATCTCTGAGGCACACCTAATGATTTACAATGAGGTTAGTGCCTACCTATAGAAAGCAGAACAAGATCAGAAAGGCTTTTGGTCGTTATCCAGTAAAAAGCATGCCCCCAAAAAATATAAAAGAAAAAAAAATGTTTCTTAGCAGATTTTTAGCTATATCTACAAAGCTGGGTGAAAATCAATATGGCTGCCATTGCTCCTCTTTAACCCCTTTGCACAGCAGCTAGTTTTGACCTTCCAGACCAGGGCCTATCTTTTAAGGGTAAGTTCACACAGCGTGTTTTTGCTGCGTTTTTTTGCTGCTTTTTTATGCTAATTTTCAGCTGCTTTTCACAATACCAGCAAAGCCTATGAGTTTTCAGAAATCTCATGCACACACATTGGTTTTTGGTTTGATCAGTATTTTGCGCTTTGATGCGTTTTTGGACTTAGAACATGTCACTTCTTTCAGCGTTTTTGCTGAGTTTTTTTCACCCATTGACTTGAATGGGTGTTGAAAAAACGCAGGTATCATTATTTGCTGCGTTTTTGCTGCTGAAAATCCAAGGACATTAGCATGGACAATGAGAAAAAAAAACACGCACCAAAAAACACACCAAATATGCAACAAAAAACACACCAAAACGCACCTAAACCTGTGTTTTTGACGCAGCTTCTTTCCTGCCAAGAAGATCAGGTTTTGCTGCAGAAAAAAAAAGCAGCAAAAACGCCCTGTGTGAACTTACCCTAAATCTGACATGTGTCTGTGGCACCCCAGAGTCCGGTTGCCATGGTGACACTGCCTCCCTCTGTAGGGTGATGTCATGCCTGGAAGCAGAAAGAGGTCCCCATGCCAGGTAATACACAGCATGCATCACAGTTCCTGCTCCAGGCCAGAGGGGGGAGCTTGAGACCAGACTTCTGGGGAGCTGCTCTCTCTGGACGGGAGGAGGAGTCAGAGTAGTCTGTGAGGAGTTAGTCTAGGAGAGAGGAGGGGAGACAAGGGCTCTGGAGAAATGCAGCTGTGTCAGAGCTGACCCTGGAGCGGAGCGCTGTCAAGGAGAAAGCCAGAGTCCTTGGCTGTGTGGGTGCTGTACTCCCCGACAGCTGAATCTGGAGGCCAGGAGACTGCAAGCTCTCTGGCCACACCGAACACCTGGAAGCACCGCAGCAGACCAGGAGCTGCCAGTGAACAGGCAGTGCCGTGATAGGTTTGCGCTGTCTGCCATACGGATCAAAGCCAACACGCAGGAGAGGGCCACAGCTTAGCTACAGGCAGCATGGACCCGAAAAGAGAGTGCAGTTGGAAGGCCTCCACCCCCACCTGGCAATGTGGACCCCCTGAATGCTTCCAGGCTAGCTGGTACCCTGAATTGCCTTGTCATCTATTAAGAAGAAAAAAGATGCACTTTCCTACGTCCCTTGCTTAATTTCTGCACCCCAACGTTCATAACCACCTGAACTGACTGTTATATCTGCCCTGGGGCCCTGCTGCACCATCTTTGCTGCGTCACCACCGGCCCCAGTGGACCTGAACTGCAGAGTCGGCCATCCCCTGCCGAACACCACGTGTGGCATCACGAATCAATCCCATATAATTTTCCATCTTGCATTTTTATTGCATGCCCAGGGCCACGGAGTCGGGTCATGGCCCCTTGACTTCCCCAAAGAACTGTCCGACCCGGTTCCGAGTACCCCACGGACCTGGTGGGCATTGTATGTCACCTTATGTGGTAATAACTCTGGAATGCTTCCACATATCCCAGTGATTCTGACTTTGTTCTTTGGGGACACATTGTACTTTATGACTGAGATATACAGTTAGGGCCAGAAATATTTGGACAGTGACACAATTTTCGCGAGTTGGGCTCTGCATGCCACCACATTGGATTTGAAATGAAACCTCTACAACAGAATTCAAGTGCAGATTGTAACGTTTAATTTGAAGGGTTGAACAAAAATATCTGATAGAAAATGTAGGAATTGTACACATTTCTTTACAAACACTCCACATTTTAGGAGGTCAAAAGTAATTGGACAAATAAACATAACCCAAACAAAATATTTTTATTTTCAATATTTTGTTGCAAATCCTTTGGAGGCAATCACTGCCTTAAGTCTGGAACCTATGGACATCACCAAACGCTGGGTTTCCTCCTTCTTAATGCTTTGCCAGGTCTTTACAGCCGCAGCCTTCAGGTCTTGCTTGTTTGTGGGTCTTTCCGTCTTAAGTCTGGATTTGAGCAAGTGAAATGCATGCTCAATTGGGTTTAGATCTGGAGATTGACTTGGCCATTGCAGAATGTTCCACTTTTTGGCACTCATGAACTCCTGGGTAGCTTTGGCTGTATGCTTGGGGTCATTGTCCATCTGTACTATGAAGCGCCGTCCAATCAACTTTGCAGCATTTGGCTGAATCTGGGCTGAAAGTATATTCCGGTACACTTCAGAATTCATCCGGCTACTCTTGTCTGCTCTTATGTCATCAATAAACACAAGTGACCCAGTGCCATTGAAAGCCATGCATGCCCATGCCATCACGTTGCCTCCACCATGTTTTACAGAGGATGTGGTGTGCCTTGGATCATGTGCCGTTCCCTTTCTTCTCCAAACTTTTTTCTTCCCATCATTCTGGTACAGGTTGATCTTTGTCTCATCTGTCCATAGAATACTTTTCCAGAACTGAGCTGGCTTCTTGAGGTGTTTTTCTGCAAATTTAACTCTGGCCTGTCTATTTTTGGTATTGATGAATGGTTTGCATCTAGATGTGAACCCTTTGTATTTACTGTCATGGAGTTTTCTCTTTACTGTTGACTTAGAGACAGATACACCTACTTCACTGAGAGTGTTCTGGACTTCAGTTGATGTTGTGAACGGGTTCTTCTTCACCAAATTAAGTATGCGGCGATCATCCACCACTGTTGTCATCAGTGGACGCCCAGGCCTTTTTGAGTTCCCAAGCTCACCAGTCAATTCCTTTTTTCTCAGAATGTACCCAACTGTTGATTTTGCTACTCCAAGCATGTCTGCTATCTCTCTGATGGATTTTTTCTTTTTTTTCAGCCTCAGGATGTTCTGCTTCACCTCAATTGAGAGTTCCTTTGACCGCATGTTGTCTGCTCACAGCAACAGCTTCCAAATGCAAAACCACACACCTGGAATCCACCCCTGACCTTTTAACTACTTCATTGATTACAGGTTAACGAGGGAGACGCCTTCAGAGTTAATTGCAGCCCTTAGAGTCCATTGTCCAATTACTTTTGGTCCCTTGAAAAAGAGGACGCTATGCATTACAGAGCTATGATTCCTAAACCCTTTCTCCGATTTGGATGTGGAAACTATCATATTGCAGCTGGGAGTGTGCACTTTCAGCACATATTATATATATAATTGTATTTCTGAACATGTTTTTGTAAACAGCTAAAATAACAAAACTTGTGTCACTGTCCAAATATTTCTGGCCCTAACTGTATTTATGTTGATATGCTTCCATTTATTTCAGAAAATATCTGAAATTTGCAACCTTTTGAAAACTGAGCAATTTTTTTCAAAGGTGGCATTTTTATGCCTTTTAAATTGTCATACCGCACAAAATAATTCATTAATACGTCTACTTTTCATCAGCATCATTTTTTCAATGTCCTTTCATTTTGTTAAGATGTTAAGAAGACTTAAAAAGTTAGAAGAAACCTTTCAAAAGTTTGCAAAACTCATTTTTTAGCGACCTGACAGCTGATACATGCTGCCAATCCATGGGCCGAAGGTATTAGACACTAGCTGTATACTCTCATCCAGGTACAGTATGTTTGACTCTCAAATGCAGTGGCATTTCAGAGAAAGACGTCTGCTAAAAGCTTTTCCCCACCCGCTGCCAGTGACTGACAGGTCTCTCCCTGCACGTATACAGAGAGACCTGTCACTACCGGGCTGCAGGCGGCTTTTAAAGCGTGTTTTTTCTCTGAAATGCTGCAACATATATGGTCGAAATCATGCAACTAGAGTCTGAAAAATACTGCTTTGGGTTTTTAGAAATATGTCACTGATCAAAGTTCAATGGCTGCAGAATGCTCACAAGTGTAGACCTAAAAAATACAGTGCTAAAAATTGAGCACAAATTGCAATCAATTAAATGTCACTAACCAGCGCTCAACAGCTGTAGGATGCACACACAAAATTAAGGCAAAAAATGACAGGAGAAAAAAAAAAAGATATATTTTGTGGTAAAATATTAACATGGACTCTGATCACTGATGTGCAATACTGAGCACAAGGGCAGAGGATGAGCACACACAGGTAGCACAAGCGAAAAAATAAAAATTAGCACACAAAAAAAATCAGAACCAAAATTTGAGCACAGTTGCAGGAGGGGTGATCGGAACAGCGACAGTGAAATTTAAAAAATCTGACCAGTGTCACTTTATGTGGTAATAACTCTGGAACGCTTTGACAAATTCCAGTGATTTTGAGAGTGTTTATTCGTGACATATTATTTATGATAATGGTAAATTTAGGTTGATATGTTTTGTGTTTACTTATAAAAAATATCAGAAATTTGACAAAAATGAAAAAAATTAGCAATGGGTGTGAGGCGGCACAAATCTCCTCCCATGGGTGCGGAGTAATGATGACCTGCTGACAATATCTATCTTCATTTGGTCACCATATGATTAGACATGGTGACCACTTCCTGCTGCGCAGTACAAGTATGGTGCTTGCCAGGAAATTCTTGTCAGCAGGACAGATCATGCTCAGTGTGTGTCAGGAAGGGCGAAAGGGGCTGCCACCTTCTTTTTCACACTTCAGAATTTAACATCTTGGCAGCAATGGCAGTGATAGGTTTTCTTACCTAGCTTTCTGAAGAAGAAAAAATAAATAAAAAAGATGAAACAGCTAAATAGAAGACGTAAAGGGTTACACCCACCAAAAACTAGTCATCCCCTATCTAATCTAAAGAGTACAGAGTTAACTTTTCCAACAGCCACATAGACAATGATTGGAGCGAAGTACGACATCCACTGAAGATGGTGAAACAGAGCCCTGATCGTGGGATTGTTGGTGGTCCTTGCGGTCAGACCCCAGTGATCAGTAATATTTAGCCCACTCTATGGATATGGAATACCTTCCATTTTGTCAATATCCATTTAATAAGTTGACATGCAAAAAATTTTTATTGAGGAGGGAAGATTTTTTCTATACATCTCAGAGATGGTACAAAGAACTTTTCAGAAGCTTAGGGGTCATCTAACTAATTACATTGCTGGGTAAAAAGGAAGTAAAAAAGATCAAATATTCTTTCCTGCACACAAAAGGATATTCCATCACTGAGAAAATCAACTTTGATTTTTTATGAATGAGGCTGCAAGTTCTCCACATTATTCTCTGCCTACCTCCACTCTCATGGACCTGAATTAACCTCTGTTCAAGGCCTCACTGTTATCAGCAGCGCTAAGCAGACATCTAGTAAGCCCACTGGGTTGGAAATGATATAGAAGAAAGATGTAATTAGTTTTGTGACCCTTAATCTCCTGACTGGTTCACTTTACTATCTCTGTAAATTACAAAATAATATTGTGGTACCGTAAAAATCGATGTAAATACTTATGTCCCAAAACATTGAGAAAAGTATTCAAGGAGTGATACCTTTATTGGCTAACCAGAGAAATTAAATTTGCAAGCTTTCAGAGCTCAAAAGGCCCCTTCATCAGGCTTATATTACAAGTGAGTTACTAAGAAAAGATGGCAACATTTAAATAGGAATTAGACAAGGACATGAGGAGATGCTTGCTACAGATAGGCCAAGGAGATCAAATTAAGGTTTTTGTTATACATGCAGATGAGGTGGAAGTGTTCTATTAGAGATCTGAAGACCTTCTTGTGGAGGTGTGAACTGTGTCCATGCAATGAGTCATGAATCCAGGTGTCAAATTCAGTCCTATTGTTAGAGATTGAAACATACACTGCTCAAAAAAATAAAGGAAAAACTTAAACAACAGAATATAACTCCAAGTTAATCAAACTTCTGTGAAATCAAACTGTCCACTTAGGAAGCAACACTGTTTGACAATCAATTTCACATGCTGTTGTGCAAATGGAATAGACAACAGATGGAAATTATTGGCAATTATCAAGACACACTCAATAAAGGAGTGGTTCTGCAGGTGGGGACATAGGAGGACAACAACCCATCAGCAGGACTGCTATCTCAGCCTTTGTGGAAGGAGGAACAGGAGGAGCACTGCCAGAGCCCTGCAAAATGACCTCCAGCAGGCCACAAATGTGCACGTGTCTGCACAAATTGTTAGAAACCGACTCCTTGAGGATGGTCTGAGTGCCCAAAGTCCACAGATGGGGGTTGTGCTCACAGCCCAAAACCGTGCAGGATGCTTGGTATTTGCCACAGAACACCAGGATTGGCAAATTCGCAACTGGTGCCCTGTGCTCTTCACAGATGAAAGCAGGTTCACACTGAGCACATATGACAGACGTGACAGAGTCTGGAGACGCCATGGAGAGCGATCTGCTGCCTGCAACATCCTTCAGCATGACCGGTTTGGCAGTGGGTCAGTAATGGTGTGTGATCGCTTTTCTTTGGAGAGTCGCACAACCCTCCATGTGCTCGCCAGAGGTAGCCTGACTGCCATTAGGCACCGAGATGAGATGCTCAGACCCCTTGTGAGATCATATGCTGGTGCGATTGGCCCTGGGTTCCTCCTAATGCAGGATAATGCCAGACCTCATATGGCTGGAGTGTGTCAGCAGTTCCTGCAAGATGAAGGAATTGAAGCTATGGACTGGCTCGCCCGTTCCCCAGACCTGAATCCGATTGAACACATCTAGGACATCATGTCTCGCACCATCCACCAACGTCACGTTGCACCACAGTCTGTCCTCCAAGAGTTGGTGGATGCTTTAGTCCAGGTCTGGGAGGAGATCCCTCAGGAGACAATCCTCCGCCTCATCAGGAGCATGCCCAGGTGTTGTAAGGAGGTCATACAGGCACGTGGAAGCCAAACACACTACTGAGCATCATTTCCATGTCTTGAGGCATTTCCACTGAAGTTGGATCAGCCTGTAACTTCATTTTCCACTTTGGTTTTGAGAATCATTTCAACTCCAGACCTCCCTGGGATATTTGTTGTGATTTACGTTGATAATTTTTAGGTTTTATTGTTCTCAACATATTCCACTATGTAATGAATAAGGATTTACAACTGGAATATTTCATTCAGTGATATCTAAGATGTGAGATTTTAGTGTTCCCTTTATTTTTTTGAGCAGTGTGTTTATCAACTTGAACATACACTTCTCTAGACGTGGACATAGTATGGCAGATCTAAAAGCCCTAATATTGAAAGGTCTTTTTAACAGTGACAGAGATGGAAAAATCTGGGAGTTCAAGTTGATAAGTATGTTTCAATCTCTAACAATAGGTCTGTGTTTGACACCTGGATTCATGACTCATTACATGAACACAGTTCACACCTCCAAAAGAAGGTCTTCAGATCTCTAATAGAACATTTCCACCTCATCTGCATGTATAACAAAAACCTTAATTTGATCTCCTTGGCCTATCTCTAGCAAGCATAACCTCATGTCCTTGTGTAATTCCTATTTAAATGTTGCCATCTTTTACAATTCACTTGTAATATAAGCCTGATGAAGGGGCCTTTTGAGCTCCGAAAGCTTGCAAATGTAATTTCCCTGGTTAGCCAAATAACGTATTACTCCTTGAATACTTTTCTCAATTTTTTGGGACATATTTACACCAGCTCTGTAAACAAACTCCTCTACCCTTATAATAGACTCTGCCTGTCTAATGCACTCACATTCAGGTATTGTCTCTTTGAAAAGATCTTCCCGCAGTCATCGTATTCACACATTAATAGCTCCTGAGGTGTGGCTTTCCTGCAGAAAATACAGTTTTTCATTAAAGCGCCCATGTTAGATTAAAGTATATTGCTAGTTGAACAATCATTTAACAAAAGATCGTAATGACGAAGCAGTCATCATACATACATTCTAGTCCATATGGTCACTGTCCTCAAAGTAAAAAAAAAAAGTTAAAATAAATATTGAAATAAAAATAAAAAAGTTATACTCACCTTAACACCTAATCCCTGAAGCACTTGTCCCCTGTAAAAAATAGAAAAACACCAATACTCACCTTAACGCCTAATACCCGATGCCGATGTCACCTATAAAAGAGAAAAAATAATAAACCAATATAACCCTCACCTTTTCATCGTAATGCATACTGTCCCACAACGATTCGGATCACTTGTAGTCACATCAGCTGATGCGACTGCTCTACCTGGCTACACACTGACAGGAGCGTGTAATCGCTCCTGCAGTATGTAGCACTGAGCTGCGGTGAGAAAGTTCACCGGAGTTCATCAACTGATGAGCCCCAGTGATCTCAAAGCGCCACCGCTGCGCAAGAAAGTTCTCATACAGGAGGACCGTCAACACGTTCATCAGGGTTCAGCTGATAACCTCCTGTGTGAGTGTGAGCTTGCTGTCTTTGAGATCAGTCACATCAGTGTCTGCTGATGTGACTGCTCTCAAAGTCATCAGAATCGTCATGGGACATTATGGATTATTCATTCCCTCTGGACAGGTGAGCATTATGGTTTTTTTTTACAGGGGACAAGGGTATCAGGGATTAGGTGTTCAGGTGAGTATAATGTGCTTTTTATTTTAACATAAATGTGTAAAACCTTGTGGTCATTTATATGAAATAAAGGACTTTGTTCTGGGTGTTTTTTATTTACAATTTGAATATGGGGTTAGTGATGGGGGTGTCTTACTGATGCCTCTTCATTACTAACCACTGGGCTTATGTCAGCTGCCAATACAAGGCTGACATGATCTCCCCCAACCCTCTTACCCCATTTGTCACAGCATCAGGGCAAGTGGGAAAAGCAAGGCTAAGCGCCAGATTTGGTGCATCTTATTGATGCGTCCTTTCTGGGGTGGCTGAGAGCTGATTTTTAGTCTGGGAGGGGGCCAATAACCATGGAAAAGAAAAGGTTGAACAGGGATATTATATCACAAAAATTAATAAATATCTTTATTTAGCTCCAAAAAGCATTAATTGCTGTACAAAAACACATAAAATATTTACCATTGCGTTTTTGCTGCCAACATATTCCTAGAGATGCAGAAACGCTGCAGAAATTTTTGTAATCAAATACTCAGTGTGCACATACCCTTACTGTACATTTTATGGTAAAATGAATGGTGTTCGTCAAACTACAATTTAATCTGACAAAAATAATCCCTCATATCGCTCTCTTGACCAATGAAAAAAACTTATGGTTCTTGGAACAAGTGGAAGAAAAAAGAAAATTACAAAAATGAAAAAAGTGGTTATAGCAGGTGGCAGTGACATTTTCAATGGTGCCTTGAATTTGTATTGTTTTTAAGAGTGGACTTAAATATACATTATATATTCAATGGTTTGTTTCTTTAGTTCCTAATATATTTAGGTGTGCAAATTATTCTTGTGTTCTTTTCTTGTATGGTCTGTATTTGTTCTGCTTGCATTTTCTCATACATGTAAGGTATCATAAGGAGGGAGCACCAGTGTTTGCTGCGAGAGTCTACAAGACCGGTCAGCTTATTACACATGACTTACCTGATTCTCTTTTTACAAATTTGAGCCAGTTCTTCATCAATTAGAGATTTGTGCCTGGAAATGATATATTAAAGAAAAAATATTCTTACAAAATTGTAATCCTTCCCCAAATCACTTAACGGTTTAGGTGAGAAGAATTTTCCATTTTTGGTTGACATTCTCCTTTGAAGGTTATTCTCATAAAATTAACTGATGGCTTTTAGCACTAGCAACTGCCATCACTTTAGAAGTGAACTCATACTGAGAATTGGAAAATAGAGGGGCTGCAGTGCTGTTTAATTAAAGATTTTCAAAATACATAGACAGAGTTGATACGTTATAATACCAAACACATTGTGAAACAAACCATATTCATTCTTATGTATACAAACAACACAATGGAGTTTAGAACTTTAGCCCGCTGTCCCCTTCTAAAAAATATTCTGCTCAGTTATGGAAACGGTGAAGAAGATGCAGTGATCATAAAATAGTGTTACTGTAAGAAATGCACAGATCAATACTGCAGACACTTTTATTCTCAAGTCACAGAGGTATACCCCCAGCTAGGAAGTGATCATGTATTTTAATGATAAGTCACCACTTTGTAAGACTATGTTCAAAGATTACATTTTTGCAGTGTTTTTTGGTGCATTTTTTATCGAGCAGAAAATAAGCTACATTTTACAGTACCTGCAAAAGCTAATCATGTGCACATACTCTAAAGAAGATTTTTATTTCTCAGTCTACATCTTTTTGTAACAGCCATATTTTTCTATCTGCATCATACGTGTTTATTACAGCAATCACATGATAGGGACCTGAACTGATCCAGAGGTCCAGAAGATGTAACCAAGGCTAGCCTGCTGGTAACTGATCCGAGTATTGGTGTTGTAGTGGGAGAATCAGTGTCAAAGTATTTTTATGTTAATGATGCACACAGCCTAGTAAATACCAGCAAAAAATTACTTACGCCAGTCTAGGAGGTAAATCTGTCTCCAGATTTCATGATACAATTATTAAACAAATCTATTGGAACTGATCAGGATGGTGTACTTACTTTGAAAAGCCATGTCAGATTGGATGTACAGTCATGGCCAGAAGTTTTGAGAATGACACCAAAATTATATTTTCACATGATCTGCTGCCCTCTGGTTTTTATTAGTGTTTGTCTGATGTTTATATCACATACAGAAATATAATTGCAATCATATTATGAGTACCAATAGGTTATATTGACAGTTAGAATGAGTTAATGCAGCAAGTCAATATTTGCAGTGTTGACCATTCTTCTTCAAGACCTCTGCAATTCTCCCTGGCATGCTCTCAATCAACTTCTGGACCAAATCCTGACTGATAGCAGTCCATTCTTGCATAATCAATGCTTGCATTTTGCCAGAATTTGTTGGTTTTTGTTTGTCCACCCGTCTCTTGATGATTGACCACAAGTTCTCAATGGGATTAAGATCTGGGGAGTTTCCAGGCCATGGACCCAAAATCTCTGTGTTTTGTTCCATGAGCCATTTAGTTATCACCTTTGCTTTATGGCAAGGTGCTCCATCATGCTGGTAAAGGCATTGTTGGGCGCCAAACTGCTCTTGGACGGTTGGGAGAAGTTGCTCTTGGAGGACATTCTGGTACCATTCTTTATTCATGGCTGTGTTTTTAGGCAAGACTGTGAGTGAGCCGATTCCCTTGGCTGAGAAGCAACCCCACACATGATTGGTTTCAGGATGCTTTACAGTTGACATGAGACAAGACTGGTGGTAGCGCTCACCTCTTCTTCTCCGAATAAGCTGTTTTCCAGATGTCCCAAACAATCGAAAAGGGGTTTCATCAGAGAAAATGACTTTGCCCCAGCCCTCAGCAGTCCACTCCCTGTACCTTTTGCAGAATATCAGTTGGTCCCTGATGTTTTTTCTGGAGAGAAGTGGCTTCTTTGCTGTCCTCCTTGAAACCAGGCCTTGCTCAAAGAGTCTCCGCCTCACAGTGCGTGCAGAAGCACTCACACCAGCCTGCTGCCATTTCTGAGCAAGCTCGGCACTGCTGGTAGTCCGATCCCACAGCTGAAACAGTTTTAAGATACAGTCCTGGCGCTTGCTGGTCTTTCTTGGGCGCCCTGGAGCCTTTTTGACAACAATGGAAGCTCTCTCCTTGAAGTTCTTGATGATGCGATAGATTGTTGACTGAGGTGCAATCTTTGTAGCTGCGATACTCTTCCCTGTTAGGCCATTTTTGTGCAGTGCAATGATGGCTGCACTTGTTTCTTTAGAGATAACCATGGTTAACTGAAGAGAAACAATGATACCAAGCACCAGCCTCCTTTTAAAGTGTCCAGTGATGTCATTCTTACTTAATCATGACTGATTGATCACCAGCCCTGTCCTCATCAACACCCACACCTGTGTTAATGGATCAATCACTAAAACGATGTTAGCTGCTCCTTTTAAGGCAGGACTGCAATGATGTTGAAATGTATTTTGGGGGTTAAAGTTCATTTTCTGGGCAAATATTGACTTTGCAAGTACAGTAATTGCTGTTAAGCTGATCAATCTGACATTCAGGAGTATATGCAAATTGCCATTAGAAAAAATGAAGCAGTAGACTTTGGAAAAATTAATATTTGTCTCATTCTCAAAACTTTTGGCCATGACTGTATAATTATATTAAAATATGCATTACTATTATATGGATTTGTAAAATGCACATTTTAATATTATAATTATACATCTAATCTGACATGGCTCTTATTGTTGAATTTACCAAAATAAATCTTTTTTTATACTACTGTTCTCTATCCATTTTTTCATATGGAGTCTTGCACTTTGCTTCTTAAAAATGGAATTTTATCCATGAACATTAACCAGTCACAAGGCCCTTCCAGTTGTAAATATTTTTCAAGCAACACTAATGCATGTGTCATAGGTACCTGTAGATCTTGCTTGTTGTATCTACACTGTCACATTCACTTGAAACATCTATATATATAATTGTCCAAGGGTTTTTCCGTCTGTCTGTCTGTCTGTCCTGGAAATGACCGGCACAGCATCGACGTAGAAATCCCGCGTCTCTGATTGGTCGAGGCCGCCAGGCCTCGACCAATCAGCAACGGGCACAGCGACGATGATGTCATAAAGGACGTAGACATCTCACATCTCTGATTGGTCGAGGTCGCCAGGCCTCGACCAATCAGCAACGGGCACAGCGACGATGATGTCATAAAGGACGTAGAAATCCCACGTTTCCGATTCAGCGACGGGCACAGTATCGACGTAGATGTCATAATGGTTGCCATGGCGACGATGATGTCCTAAAGGTTTCCTCGACCAATCAGCGACGGGCACAGTCTGCCGCGAATTCTGGAATCATCATTGTCCATATACTACGGGGATATGCATATTCTAGAATACCCGATGCGTTAGAATCGGGCCACAAACTAGTCTATATATATAATTGTCTAAGGGTTTTTCCGTCTGTCTGTCTGTCTGTCTGTCCTGGAAATCCCGGCTCTCTGATTGGTCGAGGCCACCAGGCCTCGACCAATCAGAGACCGGCACAGCATCGACGTAGAAATCCCGCGTCTCTGATTAGTCGAGGCCTGGCGGCCTCGACCAATCAGCAATGGGCACAGCGACGATGATGTCATAAAGGACGTAGAAATCCCATGTCTGATTGGTCGAGGCCGCCAGGCCTCGACCAATCAGCAACGGGCACAGCGACGATGATGTCATAAAGGACGTAGACATCTCACGTTTCTGATTCAGCGACGGGCACAGTTATCGACGTAGATGTCATAATGGTTGCCATGGCGACGATGATGTCCTAAAGGTTTCCTCGACCAATCAGCGACGGGCACAGTCTGCCGCGAATTCTGGAATCATCATTGTCCATATACTACGGGGATATGCATATTCTAGAATACCCGATGCGTTAGAATCGGGCCACAAACTAGTCTATATATATAATTGTCTAAGGGTTTTTCCGTCTGTCTGTCTGTCTGTCTGTCCTGGAAATCCCGGCTCTCTGATTGGTCGAGGCCACCAGGCCTCGACCAATCAGAGACCGGCACAGCATCGACGTAGAAATCCCGCGTCTCTGATTAGTCGAGGCCTGGCGGCCTCGACCAATCAGCAATGGGCACAGCGACGATGATGTCATAAAGGACGTAGAAATCCCATGTCTGATTGGTCGAGGCCGCCAGGCCTCGACCAATCAGCAACGGGCACAGCGACGATGATGTCATAAAGGACGTAGACATCTCACGTTTCTGATTCAGCGACGGGCACAGTTATCGACGTAGATGTCATAATGGTTGCCATGGCGACGATGATGTCATAAAGGTTGCCTCGACCAATCAGCGACGGGCACAGTGTGCCGCGAATTCTGGAATCATCATTGTCCATATACTACGGGGACATGCATATTCTAGAATACCCGATGCGTTAGAATCGGGCCACAATCTAGTTATGTATAAATACCATGTTTTACTTTTTCAGTTCCTATTTTCAAGCAGCCCCTTTGCCAACTGTAAGACTATGTTCCAACATTCAGGATATAGCAAGGTTTTGGACACAGCATATTTTTGCTGCATCCAAAATGCTGCGTTCTAATCTTGCAGGTAAATCTGCATGTGTTCACTGAACCAAGTGGACTTACTGCATGTAATGAATGGCTAAGGGTGAGACTATGCAGCGAAGACTAGGGTCTGCGCTTCAGATAATTGACAAGCTGCAGCTCTTAATCCAGGCCGCGGGTGAGTTTACGCAGCATCGAATAGAAGCACAGTGGCCATGCAGCGTTTTGGACACAGCACAGGTGAGCTGTGTCCAAAATGCTGCTATTCTGCATCGTGGGCACATACCCTTAAGTGGCATGGTATCTCCTTGTATATTCTGCTATAATGATGTACTTTCTTACCCAATGGGCTTGGCTCCACTGAATTTATTATGTTTGTGCAGGTTTCATCAATTTCACAAATGGCCCGGTTATGGTCATGATACAGTTGATACAAAAGTTGAGGGCTAGCTTGGCCAACACAAAAAATTTATTGTGATGAGTTTTGCTATTGAGTGACCTATAAATACTATGGTCATATACATGGTGTCAGAGAACAAAAATATATGCAGGACCCTGGTCCAGTGGCCACATCAGTAACCTGTGGCTACCACACCAGAGCACTGTGAACTTCCTACTCTGTGTGATATTCCTGGCACCTCTTCTGATGTTATATGTGTGTGCTGCACTATGGAATGACAGGCCTACTAATCAGAAGAGGTGCCGGGGATGGCACAGGTAAGAGGGTAACTCTCCTCTGGTCCAGGGGCCAACATCAGTAACCTGTGGATACCATGACAGAGCACTGTGAACTTCCTACTCTGTGTGTTATACCTGGCACCTCTTTGATGTTATATGTGTGTGCTGCGCTATGTAATGACAGGCCTACTAATCAAAAGAGGTGCCGGGGATGGCACAGGTAAGAGGGTAACTCTCCTCTGGTCCAGTGGCCACGTCAGTAACCTGTGGCTACCATACCAGAGCAGTGCCATCTTCCTACTCTGTATGTTATTCATAGCACATCTTCTGAAGTTATAAGTGTGTGCTGCACTATGTAATGACAGACCTACTAATCAGAAGAGGTGCCGGGGATGGCACAGGTAAGAGGGTAACTCTCCTCTGGTCCAGGGGCTACGTCAGTAACCTGTGGCTACCATACCAGAGCAGTGCGATCTTCCTACTCTGTGTGTTATTCCTGGCACCTCTTCTGATGTTGTGTGTGCTGGACTGTGTAATGACAGGCCTACTAATCAGAAGATGTGCCGGGGACGGCACAGGTAAGAGGGTCACTCTCCTCTGGTCCAGGGGCCACATCAGTAACCTGTGGCTACCATACCAGAGCAGTGCGATCTTCCTACTATGTGTGTTATTCCTGGCACCTCTTTGATGTTATATGTGTGTGCTGCGCTAGGTAATGACAGGCCTATTAATCAGAAGAGGTGCCGGGGATGGCACAGGTAAGAGGGTAACTCTCCTCTGGTCCAGGGGCCACGTCAACAACCTGTGGCTACCATACCAGAGCAGTGTGATCTTCCTACTCTGTGTGTTATTCCTGGCACCTCTTCTGATATTATGTGTGTGCTGCGCTATGTAATGACAGGCCTACTGGGGATGGCACAGGTAAAAGGGTCACTCTCCTCTGGTCCAGTGGCGACATTCAGATACAATAATCAGTAAGCATCTAATACAGTAAGTGGCCGAGAGCATGGTCAGAATATACCAAAATAGCTCTCTCTATTATCAGACAAATACATATGAGTAGGAGTGTCGCTCCCAAATACAAGAGTACCAAACCAGCGAACCAAAGGAGTATCGACACAAAAATAGAAAAAAGATACCAATATTTTATTAATACATAAATACAACAAAAATAACAGACACATAAAACGGCATGATAGACTGTAACAAGAATTCCATCATGCTAGGAGGAGGAGAACCAACCAGTACACTAATGGTAAACCACACCGATACGAAATAAGACCCGGGTAAGTATCAGAGAAATTACTTCAAGTGATCACGGATATTAAAGTACCTACCATGAGGGATAATCCCTCCGGAGCCAGATAGGCACCATAAGGTAGTTAAAGATAATATAATCCTAGATACACAGTATCATCAACATGCTGTATACTCACCCATCATCAGTCTGTATCGACGTGGCCTTCCCACTGCCCCTGACGCGCGTTTCGCGTTCGTAGCTTTCTGGCTCCGGAGGGATTATCCCTCATGGTAGGTACTTTAATATCCGTGATCACTTGAAGTAATTTCTCTGATACTTACCCGGGTCTTATTTCGTATCGGTGTGGTTTACCATTAGTGTACTGGTTGGTTCTCCTCCTCCTAGCATGGTGGAATTCTTGTTACAGTCTATCATGCCGTTTTATGTGTCTGTTATTTTTGTTGTATTTATGTATTAATAAAATATTGGTATCTTTTTTCTATTTTTGTGTCGATACTCCTTTTGTCCGCTGGTGTGGTACAGTGGCGACATTAGTAGTCTGTGTGTGCTAGACCACAAACATCTGTCTTCTGTATTTGTGACACGAGAGAAAAACTGCTGAATGTTTCAGTACATCTTTTTACATTGACATTTGCATACTCTTATTGCTATAATAACGTTTTGCTCCTGCACATGTTGTATATAAGATACTAGCTGAAGAGCCCGGCGTTGCCTGGGCATAGTAAATATCTGTGGTTAGTTATAGCACCTCACTTCTCTTATTTTCCCATCACGCCTCTCATTTTCCCAATCACATCTTTCATTTTCCCCCTCACATCTCTCATTTTCTCCCTCACACCTCTCATTCTGCCCTAACACTTGTCATTTCAACCTCACATCTGTCATTTTCTGATCACTCCACTATTTTTCCTCACTCCTCTCATTTTGCACTCACACCTTTTCATTTTCACCTCACACCTCTCATTTTCACCTCATCACCTCAGTATATACATGTTTGTCATCTCCCTTATATATAGTATACATCTGTATGTCATCTCCTGTATAAAGTATATACCTGTATGTCATCTCCCCTGTATATAGTATATACCTGCTGTGTGTCATCTCCCCTATATATAGTATATACCTGAATGTCATCTCCTTCTATATATAGTATATACCTGTATGTCATCTCCTCCTGTATATAGTATATACCTGTGTGTCATCTCCCCTGTATATAGTATATACCTGCTGTGTGTCATCTCCCCTATATATAGTATATACCTGAATGTCATCTCCTTCTATATATAGTATATACCTGTATGTCATCTCCTCCTGTATATAGTATATACCTGTGTGTCATCTCCCCTGTATATAGTATATATCTGTGTGTCATCTCCTCCTGTATATAGTATATACCTGCATGTCATCTTCTATATATAGCATATACCTGTATGTCATCTCCTCCTGTATATAGTATATACCTGTAGGTCATCTGCTCCTGTATAAAGTATATACCTGTGTGTCATCTCCTCCTGTATATAGTATATACCTGTGTTGTGAATTCTGTGGTCAAGCTCCCTCCTGTGGTCATGAGTGGTACTTCGGCTGGTTCTGTCTATGAGCTTCCTCTGGTGGATGTGAGTGGGGCTGCGGCTTCTGAGTTTCCTTCCTCAGGTGACGAGGTTAAGTCGTTAGGTGCTGCTCTATTTAACTCCACCTAGTTCTTTGTTCCTGGCCTCCAGTCAATGTTCCAGTATTGGTCTTGCTCTCTCCTGGATCGTTCTTGTGGCATGTCTGCCCTGCATAAGCTAAGTTCTGCTTGTGTTACTTTTGTGTGCTATTTTTTCTGTCCAGCTTGCTATATTGGTTTTTCTTGCTTGCTGGAAGCTCTGAGACGCAGAGGGAGCACCTCCGTACCGTTAGTCGGTGCGGAGGGTCTTTTTGCCCCCTCTGCGTGGTTGTTTGTAGGTTTTTGTGCTGACCGCAAAGCTATCTTTCCTATCCTCGGTTTATTCAGTAAGTCGGGCCTCACTTTGCTAAAATCTATTTCATCTCTGTGTTTGTATTTTCATCTTAACTCACAGTCATTATATGTGGGGGGCTGCCTTTTCCTTTGGGGAATTTCTCTGAGGCAAGGTAGGCTTATTTTTCTATCTTCAGGGTTAGCTAGTTTCTCAGGCTGTGCCGAGGCGCCTAGGTTTTGTCAGGAGCGCTTCACGGCTACCTTTAGTGTGGTATTATAGGATTAGGGATTGCGGTCAGCAGAGTTCCCACGTCTCAGAGCTCGTCCTATGTGATTAGCAACTATCAGGTCATTTTCTGTGCTCGTAACCACCAGGTCCATTGTGATTCTGAATCACCTGTTCATAACATACCTGTATGTCATCTCCTCCTGTATATATATGTACCTGTATGTCATCTCCTCCTGTATATAGTATATACCTGTGTGTCATCTCTCCTGTATATAGTATATATCTGTGTGTCATCTCCCCTGTATATAGTATATACCTGTGTGTCATCTCCTCCTGTATTAGACCTCGTTCACACGTTATTTGCTCAGTATTTTTACCTCAGTATTTGTAAGCTAAATTGGTAGCCTGATAAATCCCCAGCCAACAGGAAGCCCTCCCCCTGGCAGTATACATTAGCTCACACATACACATAATAGACAGGTCATGTGACTGACAGCTGCCGTATTTCCTATATGGTACATTTGTTGTAGTTTGTCTGCTTATTAATCAGATTTTTATTTTTGAAGGATAATACCAGACTTGTGTGTGTTTTAGGGCGAGTTTCATTTGTCAAGTTGTGTGTGTTGAGTTGCATGTGGCGACATGCATGTAGTGACTTTTGTGAGATGAGTTTTGTGTGGCAACATGCGTGTAGCAACTTTTAGTGTGTCGAGTTGCATGTGACAGGTTAATGTAGCAAGTTGTGTGCAGCAAGTTTTGCACATGGCGAGTTTTGCGCGTGGCGAGTTTTATGTGTGGTGCCTTTTGAGTATGTGCAAGTTTTGTGTGAGGCAACTTTTGCATGTGTTGCAACTTTTGTGCATGTGGCAATTTTTCCGCGTGTGCAAGTTTTGCGTGTGGCGAGTTTTCCATGAGGTGAGTTTTGCACGTGTGGCGAGTTTTGCGTGAGCCTAGTTTTGCATGTGGCGAGTTTTGAGCGGCGACTTTTGTGTTTCGACTTTTATGTGGCAAGATTGGTGTATGTGTGGTGAAATGTGTGCTGAGGGTGGTATATGTGTTCAAGCATGTGATAGTGTGTGGTGCATTTTGTGTGTATGTTCATATCCCCATGTGTGGTGAGTATCCCATGTAGGGGCCCCACCTTAGCAGCTGTACGGTATATACTCTTTGGCGCCATCGCTCTCACTCTTTAAGTCCCCCTTGTTCACATCTGGCAGCTGTCAATTTGCCTCCTACACTTTTCCTTTAATTTTTTCCCATTATGTAGATAGGGGCAAAATTGTTTGGTGAATTGGAAAGCGCGGGGTTAAAATTTCACCTCACAACATAGTCTATGACGCTCTCGGGGTCCAGACGTGTGACTGTGCAAAATTTTGTGGCTGTAGCTGCGACGCCTCCAACACTTTTCCTTTCACTTTTTCCCCATTATGTAGATAGGGGCAAAATTGTTTGGTGAATTGGAAAGCACGGGGTTAAAATTTCACCTCACAACATAGCCTATGACACTCTCAGGGTCCAGACGTGTGACTGTGCAAAATTTTGTGGCTGTAGCTGTGACGCCTCCAACACTTTTCCTTTCACTTTTTTCCCCATTATGTAGATAGGGGAAAAATTGTTTGGTGAATTGGAACGCGCGGGGTTAAAATTTCGCCTCACAACATAGCTTATGACGGTCTCGGGGTCCAGACGTGTGACTGTGCAAAATTTTGTGGCTGTAGCTGCGACGGTGCAGATGCCAATCCCGGACATACATACACACACACACACATACACACACATTCAGCTTTATATATTAGATGTTTATACATCTAGGCATGAACATACTTTAATCACATGAGGTGTTTTTCACATACCAGTTTTGTGTATGATGTCAATGTCAATGTGGTAGAATTTCATTTAAACACCTCAAGTTATGGCATTACATGTCCACCAGTCAACTACTTGTTTGCGGATTGGCAGTTGTTTAATAGCCTTTTTAGACAAGCAGATAGCATTTCTTATGCAAACAGAATAATCAGATACACATAAACTGTCATTATTCTCGGCAGCACAAATCCTACTTACACAGGGTGATGTGCTGCCTGGAACAATGATTTTTAAGTAGGCATAAAAATGATTTTGCCTGATGGATGAGTGTTTTTCTAGTTCATTAATTGATTGGCAATTTTTTAAATTGCCCAATTATTGGGAAATTAATGTTCTTAGGAATTCTCTTTGATGATAATCAGCCAATGCAAATCTAGCTTTAGGAAAGAGCACTTGAGCTCTATACCATGACTAAGACCTGGTTCAGAATGATGAATTTCATGGTCCGTGTACTGACTGCAATGACTAGACCAACTGACGGGTCTCCTGTCCTGAACTCAACAGTTTGTTAGACAAATAGAGGCTGATGTGTTCGGGTCAGGAAACTCATGCAATGCCACCAAGGAGGCATCTGATTGGCTCCAATTTTATTCTGCAGAAGGGCAACCACAATGAACATACAGCCAATGTCATTAGGAACAATCATCGGGATAAAGGAGTCCTAGGATTAATAATATGGTCTCCACGGAGCCCTGATCTAAACTTCATTTACTCTTTCTGGGATTACATGAAAAGACAGAAGGATCTGCACAAGCCTACATCCATAGAAGATCTGTGGTTAGTTCCCCCAAAATATCTGGAACAAATTCCCTGCAGAGATCCTTCAAAAACTATGCGTAAGTGTACCTAGAAGAACTGATGCTTCAATGCGGTTTTAAAGGGAACCTGTGATCAGGATTGTGCACAGTAACACACAGTGTCAGGTCGGCGCCGTTATACTGATTAAAACGATACCTGGGTGATGAAATCGGTCTTGTGGTTGTTGTTCAATCTTCATTTTCAGTTTTGAGTTAATGATATGCTCGTGCTCTAGGGCAGCATGTGGGTTGGGGTGGGGGAGTCTTCATGTGGTGTTCTGCTTAGGGATTCATAATGCAGACTGCTGACGGGTCACTGATCCCTCAGTGACCTGCCCCCTATTTTACATAATGAATGTTATATATACAGTACGGACCAAAAGTTTGGACACACCTTCTCATGTAAAGATTTTTCTGTATTTTCATGACTATGAAAATTGTACATTCACACTGAAGGCATCAAAACTATGAATTAACACATGTGGAATTATATACTTAACAAAAAAGTGTGAAACAACTGAAATTATGTCTTATATTCTAGGTTCTGCAAAGTAGCCACATTTTGCTTTGATGACTGCTTTGCACACTCTTGGCATTCTCTTGATGAGCTTCAAGAGGTGGTCACCGGGAATGGTTTTCACTTCACAGGTGTGCCCTGTCATGTTTAATAAATGGGATTTCTTGCCTTATAAATGGGGTTGGGATCATCAGTTGTGTTGTGCAGAAGTCTGGTGGATACACAGCTGATAGTCCTACTGAATAGACTGTTAGAATTTGTAATATGGCAAGAAAAAAGCAGCTAAGTAAAGAAAAATGAGTGGCCATCATTACTTTAAGAAATGAAGGTCAGTCAGTCCGAAAAATTGGGAAAACTTTGAAAGTGTCCCCAAGTGCAGTGGTAAAAACCATCAAGCGCTACAAAGCTCACATGAGGACTGCCCCAGGAAAGGAAGACCAAGAGTCACCTCTGCTTCTGAGGATAAGTTTATCACCAGCATCAGAAATCGCAGGTTAACAGCAGCTCAGATTAGAGACCAGGTCAATGCCACACAGATTTCTAGCAACAGACACATCTCTACAACAACTGTTAAGAGGAGACTTTATGCAGCAGGCCTTCATGGTAAAATAGCTGCTAGGAAACCACTGCTAAGGACAGGCAACAAGCAGAAGAGACTTGTTTGGGCGAAAGAACACAAGGAATGGACATTAGACTAGTGGAAATCTGTGCTTTGGCCTGAGGAGTCCACATTTGAGATCTTTGGTTCCTACCACCGTGTCTTTGTGCAACGCAGAAAAGGTGAACGGATGGACTCTACATGCCTGGTTCCCACCGAGAAGCATGGAGGAGGAGGTGTGATGGTGTGGGGGTGCTTTGCTGGTGACACTGTTGGGGATTTATTCAAAATTGAGGCATACTGAACCAGCATGGCTACCACAGCATCTTGAAGTGGCATGCTGTTCCAACCGGTTTGCGTTTAGTTGGACCATTTATTTTTCAACAGGACAATGACCCCAAACACACCTCCAGGCTGTGTAAGGGCTATTTGATCAAGAGGAGAGTGATGGGGTGCTACGCCAGATGACCTGGCCTCCACAGTCACCAGACCTGAACCCAATCGAGATGGTTTGGGGTGAGCTGGACCTCAGAGTGAAGGAAAAGAGCCAACAAGTGCTCAGCATCTCTGGGAACTCCTTCAAGGTTGTTGGAAGACCTTTCCCGGAAACTACCTCTTGAAGCTCATCAAGAGTGTGCAAAGCAGTCATCAAAGCAAAAGGTGGCTACTTTGAAGAACCTAGACTATAAGACATAATTTCAGTTGTTTCACACTTTTTGTTAAGTATATAATTCCACATGTGTTAATTCATAGTTTTGATGCCTTCAGTGTGAATGTACAATTTTCATAGTCATGAAAATACAGAAAAATCTTTACATGAGGTGTGTCCAAACTTTTGGTCTGTACTGTATGTAAAGCTGCTTTTATGCTGAGTAATTCGTTACCTTTCTTGCAGAAATCTGGTTTGCTGCTTTATAGAAATCCACAGTTGAAATCATATGCTAATGGTTATACTGTAAGTGTGGTTGTCAGACACTGCACTTCCAGCTTTTCTGCCTCCCTCCCTATTCTGCCTCCTGTCACCTGTCAGTCACAGAGAGGAGATGAATACCCACATAAACAATAAGCAACAGTAAACAAGAAAAATTTAAAGACTATATACGGACAAAAAAACTGGTGCTATAAAGTCTCATAAAATATATCTTTATTATAATTTTATAAACTTAAAAATGCTCAATACAACTAAAGACAGAGTGCCCCAAAGAGGAGCAATGCATATAATATAACACAATAAATAAGATATGGTACTATATATCCCCTAGTCTATAAGATATATTCCTATACTGCCTAAGAGGATCATGTCTACCTATTTAGGAGGACTATACTTACATCAAGTGATGTGACAGGAAGGGGATGTGTGTGGTACGGTCTAGGAATATATCTTATAGAGTAGGGGATATGCGGTAGTACCTTATCTTACTTATTGTGTTATATTATAAACGGTACATTGTGTGCATTGGTCCTATTTGGGGCACTTTAATTGTATGACATTAAAACAACTCAACACAAATAAAGACAAAGATATATGTTTTATGAGACTTTATATCAGCAGTTTTTTTGTAGGTATGTAGTCACAGACAGGCAACAGAAGGGGAAAGGACAGAAGCAAGAAGAGCTGCCAGTTCAGCACTAAAGTGCCTTTTTATTCATGCCATTAGTTTGGAGTATAAAATCCTGTGATCCTCTCTTTAAGAGACCAAATGTGTATACAGAGCACCAGGAGTTCTGAGAGATACGGATGAGCTTCCAAGTTTCTACCTACCGGCTTGTCCTTTGGCTTCTGCACTGAGTACTCTGTCGATCCTGTCCATCGTCTTCATGTGGTTTTATTTGAGAGTTCTGATCGTCCTCCCCCACCACTTTTGACATCTCAACACTCTCACTCTGTGGCTCTTTGTGTTCTTCAACAGCAGCTAAACTATAAGTTAAGAGAACATGTAGGGAATATATGGTATGATTAATTATGTCTATCAGCTGATTTACTTAGAAAGGACAAAAAGCTAGAAATGTTCTAGTTTACAGTCTCCTGTGTTAACAATAATCTGAATGTGATTTTACCTACAATTTATGGGTTTTGTCTTCACGAGCCACTAGTTATATACCACTTGTGCGTTGGCGAGATTGTGCAAAGAGCTTTTTGCTACACGATTTTTGCAGGTGAGTAACAAGTTAGCAATCTCATTTATCTGGAAAAACACGTGACATATACTGGCCCATGCAATGATAGCCTGCACTACCTGCCCTACATGGACCATAAGATCAGACATATGAATGCAAAAAGAGGATACAACGGACTGTGTCACAATGATTAAACAGCAGCAAAGTTGTCTTTTTAATCATGCAGAGTTCTCCTTAGTCACTCTGCCCAATAACTAAGGGGCGCTAAAGGCATCTGTGCAGGCTATGATTTCTCTTGAGCAAGACACTTCCCCTTGATAAAGCTGCACACAAAACGCGCGTCAGGTCTGTGCTGGCAGAGCCCCACCGAGTCTCTTCTCCTCCCCTCACAATGGGTAAGCATTACAAACTGTGAACCAACTTCTTTTTACATTCTGAGTCTTTTTGGGCTTTAATTTCATATGGTGACTGGGTGCACAGGTTTTGTACATATTATACACGGCTTATTATGCTGGTCTGACTTAGTGGATCTCTGCACGTTAATCCTCCTTATTTTTGATATATTGTTGTATTATCTGTTACTTATTTTTAATGATTTTTTCTTTCTCTTTTATTTGCATGTCTTTTGGAGTACTCCACCGCTTGATGTCGTGGTATTATTACTTTAAGGGGGACACTAGACTCTAGTCCCTTACCCTTTAATGCAGGGGTCCCCAACTCCAGTCCTCAAGGCCCACCAACAGGTCATGTTTTCAGGATTTCCTTTGCATTGCACAGGTGATGCAATTATTACCTGGGCAAGACTAAGGAAATCCTGAAAACATGACATGTTGGTGGGCCTTGAGGACTGGAGTTGGGGACCCCTGCTTTAATGAATATGTGCTTTTGGAATGTCTCTTTATTATTATAGACTGCTTCATTGTTGCAGATTTTTCAAACATTTGTGACTTTTTTGGCAACGGAACATGGCCTTAAGAGTTTTTTTTAACCCCATTAACATGATCTCCAATCCAAACGGTTTAATCTGAAATGGGACCATTGAGGCCAATGGTTTGCTATAGCAATTGGAGGCCAAAGACTATGTTAACACATTGCATAAAATATCCACACCAGATTTGGTCATAAATCCGTAAAGGTACCGTCACACATAACGATATCGTTAACGATATCGTTGCTTTTTGTGACGTAGCAACGATATCGTTAAGGAAATCGTTATGTGTGACAGCGACCAACGATCAGGCCCCTGCTGGGAGATCGTTGGTCGCTGGGGAAAGTCCAGAACTTTATTTTGTCGCTGGACCTCCCGCAGACATCGCTGAATCGGCGATTCAGCGGCCCTGCGCTTAGTAACCCGATATTTACCCTGGTTACCCGGGGACTTCGGGATCGTTGGTTGCTGGAGAGCTGTCTGTGTGACAGCTCTCCAGCGACCAAACAGCGACGCTGCAGCGATCGGGATCGTTGTCGGTATCGCTGCAGCGTCGCTTAGTGTGACGGTACCTTTAAGGTACCGTCACACATAACGATATCGTTAACGATATCGTTGCTTTTTGTGACGTAGCAACGAGATCCTTAAGGAAATCGTTATGTGTGACAGCGACCAACGATCAGGCCCCTGCTGTGACATCGTTGGTCGCTGAGGAAAGTCCAGAACTTTATTTTGTCGCTGGACCTCCCGCAGACATCGCTGAATCGGCGTATGTGACGCCGATCCAGCGATGTCTTCACTGGTAACCAGGGTAAACATCGGGTTACTAAGCGCAGGGCTGCGCTTAGTAACCCGATGTTTACCCTGGTTACCAGCGTAAACGTAAAAAAAACAAACACTACTGCGCCTCCCATCTTCATACGATGACGTCCTCTTCTTGTTTTCCTGCCGCGGCTCCAGCGCAGGTGTACTTTATCTGCCCTGTTGAGAGCAGAGCAAAGTACTGCAGTGCGCAGATGCCGGGCCTCTCTGACCTTTCCCGGACCCGGGCCGCGACGCCCTTCGGACCCGGACCGCAGCGGCACCGCCCCTGGGTGAGTATAATATAACCTGTTTTTCTTACCTTTCAGCTTACATCGGGGGCTTATCTACAGCATTACAAAATGCTGTAGATAAGCCCCTGATGTTGGTGGCCTTATCTCATATACGATTTTTGGGGTGACAGATTCCCTTTAATAAATGCCGCTAGGGCCTACATTCCAGTTTTGTGGGAACACAAGGATCAACCCTTACTAAAAGTTTGGCCTTTAAAAGTGCAGGTGATGCGGATGGAAGACCTTTCAGCATGTATGAACGGGAACCATGACAAATTCCTCAACTCCTAACCTTATTGGGTTACATTTCTGGAATATGCCAAATGCAAAGCTTTACTTCTACAATATGCATTAATGGCTAATGCTTCAAATCTTGCCCTGCCTTTACTGACACCCTTACCTGTCCCACCTGTCCCCCTATCTTTCATACTTTCTCTTAATATAGCATCTAATACAAAGATCAAATAGGTAAGTGGCATTGTGTCTTAGCTGTCTTGACCTGAAAAGGTTGTAGTTTGATGTTGCCTGTCTTTCTATTTTATTGTCTTTATGAGGATTTGTTCACTGATCACATTGTAATGTTCTTGACACACACACATACCAGTTTAAAAATAAAAGATTAAAACAAAAAGAATGACTATAGAGATGTTAAAATCCTAAGCATGTGATCACTTTCATATTGCTCTGTTTCACAACATGTGAATGGGGATTGAAAACCCAATTCACTTGGATTATATTATTATAATAAGTTGTTGTGAATTTGGGGTGCAAAAAGGTGCAAATTGGTCACAAAACAGACGTATGCCAAAGTCTGCAACTTTTTTATTTCAGTATTCTGGTGCAAAGTCTATAATAAATTAGTCACAATGAGTACAGAAAAATTAACTTTTAAACTAATGGACTTTATTTAAAGGGAACCTGAAAGGCATACCTTCTGCCCAAACTGCCAATGGCTGTACATTCACCGCCATGTATGTTTGATTCTGAAACGCTGTAGCGTTTCAGGTAAAAACATGTGGTACTTCTAATAGCTTCCGGGGGCTGAGCCACACTGAGCAATAGTTGTACAGACGGGTCTCCAGCGACTTCTTCCCGCCATCTGACAGTGACTATCTATACGTGCTTATCAGTCACTGTCAGCGAGAGGGGAGATTCTGCCGGGGACCCACATATATAACTAGTGCACATCACGGCATACCTGGTTGTGATCATACAGCCAGTGGCTGAGAAATGCTGCCCACAGTTCGGACAGCATGGATCACCTGTCAGGTTCCCTTTAAAGATGGTCTGAAAATTGCTAACAGAACTTAAGGGTCTGTCCCGATGATTTGAAAAAGCTTCACAATCTAATATTCTAGAAAAAAAGTGTTCTAGTGATTGCTGGGGTCCCAATTCTCATACATGTATCATCTATCACCTGCATTCTGAATTATTCCTAAATGTATTTTGTGGCAAATCTCTTTATGTATGTAGTTTTTACATGGCACAGTTGTCTGTTACCTTTCAATGTTCTTTGAAGGTGTTTTTCGTCTGCAAACATCTTCTGTTAAGGAATCATCTACGGGACATATTATTTTTGCTAAATCGGTATTTGGAGCTGATCCATCAAGTACATCCAAATCTTGGCCTACAGAAATACATTTTCTTTAGTGATTATTTCATGTTAAGACATATTCTAAAATCTGTGAGTTTTCCATACCTTTCTCGTCACTGCTAACTCTGGTCAAACTCGTAATGTGAGTTTTTGAATGAGATACGTCTTCTTTCATATCATCTTTCGAGCAAAAAGTCCTGCTACTACGAGGAGACCTTCTGCAAGGTATTGATGCTAATGGTTGCTTTGGTTTAGTCATTATGGCTTGTTGGCAGATCTGTGATAGTTTGCTACGAGTGCTTTGATGTCTGCAAGCTCTGCCTAAAAGGAGATTTAAAGAGCCAGAATTTGAAATTTAAGCAAGTTGATATTTGGAAGGACCTTTAAACACAGAAAACAAAAGAATAGGATAAAACACAGCAAAAGAACAAAGACTAAATCAATTAAACGAACCACCTAGATCATTTTTTTACCAATTAAAAACAAATACCAAAATGCATGAAATATTTTTTCTAGTCCCTTTTTATTTTATTTTTATAGATTTTTTCAATGTAAATTTCTGTACACTATTGGGATAGCAATCCTGCCTGGGCTACCTAATCAAGATGGACACATCAAATACTAGTCTGGAGATAAAGCAGCGGTGAGGTGACCTCTGACCATGGTGTGATCCTGTCTTATCTGTCTCCAGCTTCATAACTGATCCATACACATCATGATAACCCCACCACATGATGATAATGAGATGACTGATGAGAAGTCATTTCTACAGAACATGAGACACATATTATAAGACAGTGGCAGCCTACAATCTACTATATACGGTAATTGTCTAAGGGTCACTTCCGTCTTTCTGTCTGTCCTTCTGTCTGTCACGGATATTCATTGGTCGCGGCCTCTGTCTGTCATGGAAATCCACGTAGCTGATTGGTCGCGGCAAAACAGCCACGACCAATCAGCGACGGGCACAGTCCAGAAGAAAATGGCCGCTCCTTACTCCCCGCAGTCACTGCCTGGCGCCCCCGCATACTCCCCTCTGTTCAGCGCTCACACAGGGTTAATGGCAGCGTTGACTGTGGTGAAACGCACTCGGTTAACGCTGCTATTAACCCTGTGTGACCAACTTTTTACTATTCATGCTGCCTATGCAGCATGAATAGTAAAAATATCTAATGTTAAAAATAAAAATAATAAAAAATAGTTACATACTCACCCTCGGTTGGCCCCCGGATCGAAGCGACCGGTTACCGATGCTCCTCGCGATGCCCCGGTGACCTCTCCATGCATTGCGGTCTCGCGATATGTTGACGTGCGGTCATCATCTCGCGAGACCGCAATGCACTCTTCAGACCGGAGCGTGCGACGAGCATCGCTAACCGGCCGCTTCGATCCGGAAGGTGAGTATGTAACTATTTTTTTTTAATTATTTTTTTAAACAGGGATATGGTGCATACTACGTGACTGGCCAATATACTACGTGACTGGGCAGTATACTACGTGACTGTGCTGTATACTACGTGGCTCTGTGCTGTATACTACGTGGCTCTGTGCTGTATACTACGTGACTGGGCAATATACTATGTGGCTGGGCAATATACTACGTGGCTAGGCAGTATACTACGTGGCTGGGCAATATACTACGTGGCTGGGCAATATACTACATGGCTGGGCAATATACTACGTGGATGGGCAATATACTACGTGGCTGGGCAATATACTACGTGGCTGGGCAATATACTACGTAGCTGGGCAATATACTATGTGGCTGGGCAATATATACTACATGGCTGGGCAATATACTACTTGGCTGGGCAATATACTATGTGGCTGGGCAATATACTACGTGGCTAGGCAATATACTACGTGGCTAGGCAATATACTACGTGGCTGGGCAATATACTACGTGGCTGGGCAATATACTACATGGCTGGGCAATATACTACGTGGATGGGCAATATACTACGTGGCTGGGCAATATACTACGTGGCTGGGCAATATACTACGTAGCTGGGCAATATACTATGTGGCTGGGCAATATATACTACATGGCTGGGCAATATACTACTTGGCTGGGCAATATACTACGTGGCTGGGCAATATACTACGTGGCTGGGCAATATACTACATGGCTGGGCAATATACTACGTGGATGGGCAATATACTACGTGGCTGGGCAATATACTACGTGGCTGGGCAATATACTACGTAGCTGGGCAATATACTATGTGGCTGGGCAATATATACTACATGGCTGGGCAATATACTACTTGGCTGGGCAATATACTACGTGGTTGGGCAATATACTACATGGCTGGGCAATATACTACGTGGCTGGGCAATATACTACGTGGCTGGGCAATATACTACGTGGTTAGACAATATACTATGTGGACATGCATATTCTAGAATACCCGATGCGTTAGAATCGGGCCACCATCTAGTAAGGAATAATAGCCAATAGGAAAACTGCAATATTTCAAAATATTTTCTTAAAATAGAAATTTAGATAGACACTTTTTGATACCTTGAACATAGAAAATGACCAACTATTTAAATCAAATTTTGAACTATGAATTCATTTGTAAATGTCACTTAAGTCCTTACCAGAAATTTCAGTTTCAGGCTTCTTCTTGATCAGGTCTATGGAGATGCTCTCCTGAGTATCTTCAGAAACCTCAAGATTTGGAGGCACTGAATCTTCATCTTCATTCTCTGTGTCTTCATCCTCTACTGAGGAAACTAGTATTTTGTGTCCTATACTTTGGCACAGACCCTCATTGGTTACTCTTACTTGGTCCTGCTGCGTTTCAGACACACTGCTTTTCAGTGACCATTCATTTCCAGGGGTCATCTGTAGTTTGTGTTCAGATGTTTGCTCAGTTATTCTCCCGGTATCATTACATTGCTCAGATTGAACATCATTCCTGGACTGGTTCCCTTGTAAGGTTTCTTGTACAACCGTGTTGTGTGGTTCTATCTCTGTTCCTTGCAGGCTTATTCTGTTTTCCGAATTAATCACTGGTCCTTGCTCTATTATCATACTAGACACATTCTCCTGTTCCATAGTACTGTTTTGGTCCATGGATGAAAGGTCTGCAATATCTTCCTTTGCATTATTATTTTCAAAGGCTGCATGTGGATCCCAATGAAACTGATGATCTTTTTTGCAACCCCATAAAAGAACTGGTGTTTCAGAGAACACCACTGAGCATGGTTGTGCCAAAATGGTGGGGGGAGAATTGCAGTTTCTGCCATGTTGGTGACATAAGAAAGCCAGATGATCAAGAGAAGGAACAGGTACAGAAAGCAGTGTAATTGGTTTAGGAACTATACAAAAAGAAAAAAGGAGATTAGAAAATCGGTATAGCAAGATGAGTTATTCACAATACTAGCATAATTGCAAAATTACCGCACTTTTAAAACATCTTTGTATTTAAGGATTCACTTTGCTTTAAGCGTAACACATTAATGACAAAGCCTATTTAAGACACATGCCCATTTAAAAAAAAAATCTAGTATATGTCCCTTTACGTGACAATAATTCTGGAATGCTTATACTTATTAACCCCTTCCTAAAATTGGACATCCTGATACGTCCAATGTCAGGGTCCATATTTGTGATGCTGACACATGAGCTGAGCTTGAATATCTGATAGATAATGACTGTCTTACACAGCCAGCATTTGCCACTAACAAAACCCTGATAGCTGTAGACAGCGGCATCTACAGCATGCGGTCTGTAGGATGCACGCAATTTAAGGGTTTCACAATAAATCACTGGGCTAAGGTGGGTGGCAATGGCAGCTGGGGGCCTGCTGAAAACCCTTATGCCTGCTATGATAGTGCTCCTATGAAAACCAATCACAGGCTAGCCTTCATAGGAAACCGTGATATTTGCTATATGCAGTAATACCATGGTATTACGGTATATACTATAGGCGATCAGACAACTACAGGTTAAAGTCCAGTAAGGGCACTAAAAATTGGCATAAAAAAGACTAAATGTTAAAAAATATATATATATATTTTTAAATCAATGTCCATGAACCCATTTTTCCCCCATTAAGAATATGAAAAATTAAAAAAAAATTGTTATTGCTGCGTCTGTAAAAGACTGATCCAACAAAATATAAAATTAATTAACCCGATCAGAAAACAAAGTAAACAAAGAAAAGTTAAACATCAGAATCGCAGAGGTTTTTAGGGTCACCAAGCCTCCCTAAAAAAGGCAGTGAAAAGCAATCCAAATGTTGTATATTTCCTCAATAAAGCCATCAGCTCACCATGCAAAAGCAAGCCTTAGTACCGTACAACAGCTCAATTGACAGAAAAATAAAAATGCTATGTGCCTTTGAAAATACTCAATAACTTTTTGCTGTTTTTTTTTTTTTACAAACTTCTGATTTTTTTCACTAAAATCAGTCTGCTAAAAATTTTTTACGAGTGATCAAAATGTTGACTCAACCCCAAAATGGTATAAATAAAAATGACAACTCACCACACATAAAACAAGCCCTCATACAGCTACATCAATGAAAACATTACAGGTCTCGGAAATGGTGACACAAATTATTTTTTTTTACAAAATTGTATTGACCTGGAGAATCATATTGTCAGGTCAATTTAGAGAACAGTGGACAACTTAAAAATAAAAACTCCAGTTAATATTTCCACACTTCTGTGCTGTGTAATAATATCTTTAAAGCTTATTTAGCCTGCACACTCCGGTGGGCGGGTCCTGTGGACACAACAGGTCATGTCCCTCTGATGACATCACAATCATACGTATTTTTATGTTGCTGTCTGCTTATGATTGGTCAGTGTCAAACATCAGGCAGAAGTACAGGCCCCCGGTAAAACTACTAATACTAATAAAATCCACTTGAACCTAACTAAAATTAACTCAACATGCAAAATATTTGTTAATATGTCCGCAAAAAAGAGGCATAATTTAAAAAAAAAAAAAAGTTTTGTTTCGCTCTGCGGCCAGTATTACATCATGTTTCCAGCTCAACATGAAAAATGTTGCCCTTTTTAATTAGGGAACACAGCTAGCATACGCAAGAAGGTGCTCTGGTCAGATTAAACCAAAGTAGAACTTTTTGAGTTGAATGCAAAACGCTATGTGTGGTGGAAAACTAACTCTATTTTCCATATGAAGAGATAAAAGACAGCGGCACTCACCAGTATGCTGAAATAAACATCTTTAATGTGCCTTCAGTCCAGAACACGGATTATATTAGACACATGCCAGGTTATTGTGAGGGAGCGGGGAGTGAAAGTGGACGACGGCCGTTTCGTGCAATCAGCACTTCTACGGGTCCCTACGAAACGGCCGGTAAAAGGTGTATCGGCTGTCGTTAATGGGTTAATGCAGCTTTACTGAAATGCAGGTCTTGGTGACTTTATTTCTAGCTTTGCACTTATCAAATAGATCAGTATGGGGAAGGAGCAGAGAAAATAGTTCTCTCAATGATTGGGAAGGAAGCCATATCAACTTTTTCCTTGATTAGAGGCTATACGATAAAGACTATTTTAGCTAGATTTTTCCTTACTAAAAGTGCATCTTATCATGCAAAACATATGATAATTTTCGACTGTTGTTTCATAGGTCCACAGAAGATACTCAGGCAAAATACCGTTAGCTGCCACAAATTCAAGTAAAGAAAACTGAATAAAAGTCAGAAAAAATCAAAAACTGAAAATGGATTAAAAAAAGAATGAGTGCTTATTCACAATAGCCAAGGTAGGATATTACCCCGAGATTGGCTGTTGAACCCCTCAAATGCAGTCAATAGTGATTGAAGGGACTATCTCTGTAATGTGACCACACTCCCATGATGAGATCATGCAATGCAGACATTTGACTATATTAATGAGCCTGAAAAAAACCCTCAAAAATATTCTTTATAATATAGAGGGAAAAGCATAAAAATAAAAGCCAAAAATACAACACTAATTGCATTGTAAAATTGATATTTTTTTAAATTCTTGACCTCCTAAAAATAAATAAAAATAGTCAAAAACTAAAATGAAAAATATTAAAAATTACAACTCATTGCGCAAAAAAATCTAATGGTTATGGATCTAACAATACAGAATTAAAAGAAAAATGTCATGCTACCAAGGACACAACTAGCTGCACTACAGTGAGTCCCAACTTACGTACATCCGACTCGCGTACGATCCCTTGTTATGAATGTAGGATTTTCAAAAAAAGAAAACCTAAGGCTACGTTCACATTAGCGTTTCCCGACGCTGCGTCGGGAAACGCTGCGGCGACGCATGCGTCATGCGCCCCTATATTTAACATGGGGGGCGCATGGACATGCATTGTGCTGCGTTGTGCGACGCATGCGTTTTTTTTGCCGCAAGCGTTGGGCGCAGAAACGCAACAAGTTGCATTTTTTTTAGTCCAAATTTCGGCAAAAAAAAGAACGCATGCGTCGCAAAACGCAGCGTTTTTGCGTGCGTTTTGATTTGCGTTGTGCGTTGCGTCGCTGACGCAGCGGCGCACAACGCAAATGTGAACGTAGCCTAACATACCCACCTCTCCGCTGACATGTCGCGCACAGCCTCTTCAAGATTTCCGACTGTGTCCAAGCCTTGGAGGACAGTATGAGTCATAAGGTCGCGATGCTAATGTTATTACTAGTGATGGCTCTGAGTGAACGTGCTCGCCACTACTCAATACTCACCCGAGTATTGGGGTACTCGGCGAGCATTTCTGGGATTATTCGGCGGTAACTGCAGTCTCCACTTCACGTTTTTGTCGGACTTTAGAGACCCAATCACGGTGCAGGGATTGTCTGCCAGGCCATGAAATGCCGCAGCCATCTTTGTTGTGGTCGTGCAGTGATTGGCTGGGTTGTACAGCATCATCCCGAGTATAAGAGACAAGGCGCCGCCCTGCTCGCCACATTCTGTTTCTGTTTCAGCGAGAGTAGGGAGAGCTGCCGCCGAGATAGGGTCAGAATCGTGGTTTTAGAGTTAGGGTAGGTCTGCAACTCTTACATCCACAACTCCTGAGAAACCAAAAGTCCTTTTTAGGGCTAATTCATGGGTCCTGATATTGCAGCTCTAGGCAGGCAGGGCACAGCATATCCACATCAGTGCAAGGCCTGAAGGCACTGTAGGTGCCTCCATTGCTCCCACTGCATCCCTCCCAAAGCTCAATAACTGCCTGCTGCTGCTGCAGCTTATTTACTATCTATATACCTTTTTTTTCCCAAAAATTCCCCCCCACCCCAAAAAAAAAAAAAAAAGTAAAATAAAATATATATATACATATATATATATATATACACAGTCTGTTCTGTCAGACAGAGGTTTGTTGAAAAGTGATAGCTTGTCAGGCATACGTAGCATAGTTGTGTGTGCTACCCTTGTGTCCCTTTTTTTTTTGGTGTTTTAAATTCACCGAAAAAGGCCTGATATATCTCTGCTCCAAGTTTTGGCATTGGAGGCTGGGGTACTTACTTTGTGGCTGTGTGATACTCAAATTCTATACAGTGCTATTTAGCCCCCCAATTTTTTTAAAGGCCACAGATTTGCCAGTGTGGTATTTCTGCTACAGCCGTCATATATCTCTGTTGCAAGTTTTGCCATTGGAGGCCAGTGTACTTACTTTGTGGCCGTGTGATACTCAAATTCTATACAGCGCTATTCAGCCTAAAAAAATTCACTAAAGGGGTTAAATAGTGGGACAGTTTAATAGGTCAGTATGTTCCAGACGCGGCGATACCAAAGATGTGTACTTTTTTTCAATAAAAATAATTATTTCTGGGTACAATATACTTTTATCTTTTTATTATTTTGAGATTTTTTTTAACAAAATTATTTAACTTTTATACTTTGTCCCACTATGGGACTTTCACTTTTTGCAGTCTGATCACTTGTAAAGCATAGCAAAGCAGCTTTGCTATGCTTTACAAACTAGTGCTGCATTGACAAACTTGATACATCATGCTCTAAGCATAATCTACAGTAATAATAAATCTAGCACGTTAGGTAGTGCTGGTGACACAGATGTCGTCATGACGACATCGGGTCACCATGGCAACAATTGGCCCCTCGGGATGACGTCATAGGAGGGGCCGATCAGAGAGCTGAGGGCCTATATGTTCATAATAAATGCCACTATATGATGCTAACGTATATACTGTTACAAGATGTGTTAAGAGAAGAAGCGTGAGCTGTCTAATTGGGAAGGAGGGGGGAGGGGTTGGTAAGGGGGGGTTGTTGTTGGGGAAAATCGAAAACACATGTATTGATGTCAAATGTTTTATTGAAATTTTCTACTTAATAAAAACCTATTTGACTTAAAAAGAGAGCTGAGGGCAGTGGCGTAACTTGAAACTCATGGGCTCCAATGCGAAAGCTCCACTGGGGCCCCCAAATATTTTAAATCTTTAATAGCAATAGTCTTTTGCTACAGGCCAAAGGGACTTTTAGGGCCCCCTAGTTCCAGCGCCTGGGTGCGATTGCAACCCCTGCATCTGTTGTAGTTACGCCTCTGGCTGAGGGGGCTCCCACTGTTATGGACCTGGTGGTTAGGAGCACCCGGAACGACCTGATGGTTAAACTCATACAGGACAAGCTCTGGGAAGTGGGAGCTCTGCTGACCGCAACCCCTAATCCTATCACACAACTAGAAATAGCCGTGGAGCGTACCTAACACGACCTAGACGCCTCTTCACGGCCTAAGAGCTAACTAGCCCTAAAGATAGAAAATAAAGCCTACCTTGCCTCAGAGAAATTTCCCAAAGGAAAAGGCAGCCCCCCACATATATTGACTGTGAGTTAAGATGAAAGTCACAAACACAGAAATTAAACAGGTTTCAGCAAAGGGAGGCCAGACTTACTAAACAGACTGATGATAGGAAAGGTATCTTTGCGGTCAGCACAAAACACTACAAAAAGACCACGCAGAGTGTGCAAAAAGACCTCCGCACCGACCCACGGTGCGGAGGTGCCACTCTGCATCCCATAGCTTCCAGCTAGCAAGGCAAAATCATGATAGCCAACTGGACAAGGAAACAATGAACAAATAATTAACTAGCAGGGACTTAGCTTCTGCTGGAGTAGACAGGTCACCAGAAAGATCCAAGAGCGAACTGAACCAGTACAAGAACATTGACAGCTGGCATGGAGTAACGATCTGAGTGGGGTTAAATAGAGCAGCCAGCCAAAGAATCAACCACGTCACCTGTGGAAGGAACCTCAGAAGCAGCAGCTCCACTCACAGCCACCAGAGGGAGTCCATGGACAGAACTCGCCGAAGTACCATTCATGACCGCAGGAGGGAGTTCGATAACAGAATTCACAACATCCCTCCCTCTGCATGCCTACTAAGTGCTGCAATCGATATCGATCGCGGCATTTAGCGGGTTAAAGTGCCACAGGTACCGCTCCTGGCACTGAGTGTCAGCTGTCAGAATCAGCTGACACCCGGCGGTGATCGCCCACGCACAGCCTCCTTAGCACAGGAGATCACCATGACATACATATACTGGATCAGTCGGGAAGTACTTCCCAACCATGGCGAATATATATTGCAAATGTTGGGAAGGGGTTAAAATGTTTTCAGTGGTCGTTGTGGTTGTAAATAAAGCATTTCCTCCCCAATATCAACAAAAAACGAATATAAAAAAAACAGCAACTAGGCACCATGTGTCATAAAAAAAAGAGGCAAAAGATATTTGAATATGTGAATGAGAACATTTTTTATAGCTGTTAAAATAGCTTGTACAAAAAATAATGTGCTTGGTCAAGAATGGGGCAAAATGGCCAGGTGTGAACTGGGAAATATGATTGTGAGAACACTTCAGAGAGCACAAACGTCTGCAAAACATTCATAATAGTGAAAACATACATACTGTGCTATTCACCATTATTGGCACCCCTTCATTTTTTTCATAAACTGTATAATATCTTCAGAAATAAATGGAAATGTACCAAAGTTATATCCTCAGGATTTTTTAATTAGTGGTCCAAACTAATACAGCAATAAAACATTCTTTTCAACTTATATGTTGCAATTTCAATGAAGAAACAGAATATACAGCATGTACAGTTATAATGGCATCCCTAATTAATATTTAGTTGCACACCCTGTGTACTTTTGGATGTGTGCTTTGGGTCATTGTCTTGCTGGAGGAACCATGATCTTCGACTCAAACCAAGTTTTCTTACACGGAGTAGGACATTTCACTCTAAAATCACTTGATAATTCTCTGATTTCATGATCCCTGTGATATGTTCAAGGCCTCCAGTACCAGACGCAGCAAAACAACACAGCATTATGGATCCACCACCATGCTTAACTATTGGTAGGGTGTTCTTTTCCTAATAAGCTTTATTGTGCTGCCTGTAAACAAATTGTTGCTTTGCATTGCCAAAAGCTCCATTTTTGTTTCATCTGTAAACAGAACATTTTCCCAGAAGGATTGTGGTTTGTCAAGGTACTCTTTGGCAAAGATCCTTTTTATGTCTTTTCTTCAGCAATGGTTTCTTCCTTGGCCTTCACCCACAAGGCTCTGCTTCGTTTAGTGTACGGCATATGGTATGGTACTTGTTGAATCCATGACCCCAGACTGTTCCGGGTTGGCATTCAGGTCTTTGGATGTTTGATGTGGTGTTTTTTCCACTAATCACACCAACCTTTCAAGACATCTCTTGTCAATTTTCCTCTCCCCCCCACGTCCAGGGAGGTTCTTGAAGGTACCATATTTAGCAAACTTAAAATTGCACACTGCTGAAACTGGGATAACAAGGTTTTTGCAGGTGACCTTATACTCTTTGGAAGTCTTTTGTTTGCTAATAATAGCAGTTCTCATGTCCTCAGTCTGCTCCTTTGTCTTCATCATTGTAACAAAGCAACAGGTCCTTTCATGTAGCTTTTTAAAACACTGAAGACATCATTCATTGGCTAATTCATGTCACATGTGCCCCAACAATTAATCACAGTTGATTCTCATTTGTAAATTACCACAGGCCAGTAAAAAATGTGTTTCTATACTAATTTCATCCCTTAATCCCATATGACGAACTATCCCATCAAGGTGACCTGGGAATTAATTCCCAGTAACGGGATAGTACGTCATATGCAATCGGCCGCGCTCACAGGGGGAGCGCGGCTGATCACGGCCGGGTGTCAGCTGACTATCGCGGACCACTCCTGGCACATTAACCCCCTGAACACTGCGATCAAATATGATCGCATCATTCCGTGGACATAGGGAAGCATCGCACAGGGAGGGGGCTCCCTGCAGGCTTCCCTGAGACACTCGGTACAAGTCGATGTGCTCACCTTGTACCGAGCGTCTCCTCCCTGCAGGCCCCGAATCCAAAATGGCCGCGGGGCTACTTCCGGGTCCTGCAGGGAGGTGGCTTACAAGCGCTTGCTCAGAGCAGGCGCCTGTAAGCCTCCAGCAGTGCACGTCAGATCGCTGATCTGACACAGTGCTCTGCAAAGTGTCAGATCAGCGATCTGTCAATATAGTATGATGTCCCCCCCTGCGACAATGTCATAATGTAAAAAAAAATATTTAGATGTGTAAAAAAAAAAAAATTCCTAAATAAAGGAAAAAAAAATATTGTTCCCATAAATACATTTCTTTATCTAAATAAAAAAAAAACAATAAAAGTACACATATATAGTATTGCTGCATCCGTAACGACCTGAGCTATAAAACTGTCCCGCTAGTTAACCCCTTCAGTAAACACCATGGGAAAAAAAACCCAAAGAGGCAAAAAACAACGCTTTATTATCATACCGCCGAACAAAAAGTGAAATAACATGCGATCAAAAAGACGGATATAAATAACCATGGTACCGCTGAAAACGTCATCTTGTCGTGCAAAAAATGAGCTGCCATACAGCATTATCAGCGTAAAAATTAAAAAGTTATAGTCCTCAGAATAAAGCGATGCAAAAATAATTATTTTTTCTATCAAATAGATTTTATCATATAAAAGAGCCAAAACATTAAAAAAATTATATAAATGAGGTATCGCTGTAATCGTACTGACCCGAAGAATAAAACTGCTTTATCAATTTTACCAAGCATGGAACGGTATAAACACCCCACCAAAAGAAATTCATGAACAGCTGGTTTTTGGTCATTCTGCCTCACAAAAATGTCACATGCCCGAAAATGTTACCAATAAAAACGTCAACTCGTCCCGCAAAAAACAAGACCTCACATGACTCTGTGGACCAAAATATGGAAAAATTATAGCTCTCAAAATGTGGAGACGCAAAAACTATTTTTTGCAATAAAAAGCGTCTTTTAGTGTGTGACAGCTGCCAATCATAAAAATCCGCTAAAAAAACGCTAAAAAAGTAAATTAAACCCCACTTCATGACCGCCTTAGTTAGGGAAAAATTATAAAATTGAAAAAAATGTATTTATTTCCATTTTCCCATTAGGCCTAGGGTTAGGGCTAGGGTGCTAAGGTTAGGGCTAGGGTTGGGGCTAGGGTTAGGGTTGGGGCTAGGGTTGGGGCTAGGGTTAGGGCTAAAGTTAGGGTTAGGGCTGGGGCTAAAGTTAGTGTTAGGGTTGGGGCTAAAGTTAGGGTTAGGGTTGGGGCTAAAGTTAGGGTTGGGTCTAAAGTTAGGGTTGGGGCTAAAGTTAGGGTTTGGATTACATTTACGGTTGGGAATAGGGTTAGGGGTGTGTCAGGGTTAGTGGTGTGGTTAGGGTTATGGTTGGGATTAGGGTTAGGGGTCTGTTGGGGTTAGGGGTGTGGTTGGGATTAGGGTTAGGGGTGCGTTTGGGTTAGGGTTTCAGTTACAATTGAGGGTTTCCACTGTTTAGGCACATCAGGGCTCTCCAAACGCGATATGGCGTCCGATCTCAATTCCAGCCAATTCTGCGTTGAAAAAGTAAAACAGTGCTCCTTCCCTTCCGAGCTGTCACGTGCGCCCAAACAGAGGTTTACCCCAACATATGGGGTATCAGTGTAGTCACGACAAATTGGACAACTTTTGGGGTCCAATTTCTCGTTACCCTTAGGAAAATAAAAATTTGGGGGGCTAAAAAAACCTTTTTGTGGGAAAAAAATTATTTTTTGTTTTCACGGCTCTGCGTTAAAAACTATAGTGAAACACTTGGGGGTTCAAAGTTCTCACAAAGTTCCCCCCTTGGGGGGGTTTAGTTTCCAATATGGGGTCACTTGTGGGGGGTTTCTACTGTTTACGTACATCAGGGGCTCTCCAAATGCAACGTGACGCCTGCAGAGCAATCCATCTAAGTCTGCATTCCAAATGGCGCTCCTTCCCTTTCGAGCTCTGCCATGCACCCAAACAGTGGTTCCTCCCCACATATGAGGTATCAGCGTACTCAGGACAAATTGGACAACAACTCTTGGGGTCCAATATCTCCTGTTACCCTTGGAAAAATACAAAATTGAGGGCAAAAAAATTATTTTTGTGGAAAAAAAATATTTTTTCTTTTCACGGCTCTGCGTTATAAACTGTAGTGAAACACCTGGGGGTTCAAAGCTCTGACAACACATCTACATAAGTTCCTTGGGGGGTCTACTTTCCAAAATGGTGTCACTTGTGGGGGGTTTAACCCTGCTGTTCTGTTCGGTCTGGGGAGACCTATTTTGAACTTTGGTATTTTTTGGGGTGTTCAAGATGCGGTTCTGAAACTTGTGGTTGATTGACTTAAATGAGGATGGGTCGGTCGGCCACGGGTTTCAGAGCCGCATCTTGAATATTTTAAAGAATATTGAAGTTCAAAGTCGGTCATTTTTGACCAACAGAACAGCAGGGTTAAATGTTTAGGCACATCAGGGGCTCTCCAAACGCAACATGGTGTCCCATCTCAATTCCAGTCAATTTTGCATTGAAAAGTCAAACGGTGCTCCTTCCCTTCCGAGCTCTGCCATGCGCCCAAACAGTGGTTTACCCCCACATATTGGGTATCAGCGTACTCAGGACAAATTGCACAACAACTTTTGTGGTCCATTTTCTCCTGTTATCCTTGGTAAAATAAAACAAATTGGAGCTGAAGTAAATGTTTTGTGAAAAAAAGTTAATGTTCTTTTTTTTTTAAAACATTTCAAAAATTCCTGTGAAACAATCTTAAGGGTTAATAAACTTCTTAACTGTGGTTTTGAGCACCTTGAGGGGTGCAGTTTTTAGAATGGTGTCACACTTGGGTATTTTCTATCATATAGACCCCTCAAAATGACTTCAAATGTGATGTGGTCCCTAATAAAAAATCGTGTTGTAAAAATGAGAAATTGCCAGTCAACTTTTAACCCTTATAACTCCCTAACAAAAAAAATGTTGGTTCCAAAATTGTGCTGATGTAAAGTAGACATGTGGGAAATGTTACTTATTAAGTATTTTGTGTGACATATCTCTTTGATTTAAGGGCATAAAAAGTTGAAAAATTGCGAAATTTTCAAAATTTGCGCCAAATTTCCATTTATTTCACAAATAAACGCAGGTAATATCAAATAAATTTTACCACTATCATGAAGCCCAATATGTCACGAGAAAACATTGTCAGAATCACCGGGATCCGTTGAAGCGTTTCAGAGTTATAACCTCATAAAGGGACAGTGGTCAGAATTGTAAAAATTGGACTGGTCATTAACGTGCAAACTACCCTTGGGGCTTAAGGGGTTAATGTAAATTGTGCCAATACCAGTGTCACAGCAAGTTTTATGTTTTCATATTTTTCCCTCCCATTGATTTTTGTTTTATATTATTGTTTATCATTTGGTCGTTTGCATTTAAAGGGAACCAGTCAGCAGGATTGTGCTGAGTAACCTACAGACACTGTCAGGTTGGCGCAGTTATACGGATTTAAAATGATACCTGGGTTGATGAAATCCGTCTTGTGGTTGTTGTTTAATCTTTATTAGTAGTTTTTAATGATATTTTCGTGCTTCGGGGCGGCCTGTGGAAGGGTCTTTATGTGGTGCTCTACGTACATACTCATCTGTATGGATTATGACAGGTTACTGATCCCTCTGTGACCTACCTCCTATTATAAATACTGTATATCTTATTTTTTTGAAAAAAATAAAATAATTACATTCATCATACTGGCGACAGCGCCTGTGCTGTAGCATGATGGGAACAATAATATCCATATATTAATTTTATTTAGTGATATAAATTTGAGAAAAAAAGGTATTCCTCAAAATGGCATCGTTCAAGCCTTCACAGTAGCATAAATAGGAAAGCAATAGATGCTACAGTGCAGGCACCACCGCAGGCGACATTTTGATAGAGGAAAAAAAAAATTGTCTCCTCCAAGATGGCGCCAGCCTAGCCTGTGTAGTAGCATTTATCGGTGATCCGATAAATACTACTGCGCAGGCGCCACGTTTTTTTTTCTCAAGAAATTTATATCACTAAATAAAATGAATATATGGATATTATACATCTGATCATGCTACAGCGCAGGTGTCGCAGCCGGTATCATTTTAATCAGAATAATGAAGCCAACCTGACAATATCTGTAGGTTACTCAGCACAATCCTGCTGTCAGGTTCCCTTTAACACGATTGCTATTTTCAAAAAACTTTCACTTGATTCATTTTTTTCAGGAGATATGTATTATGTACTTAAACTTTATGGGTACCAAAAACAATGAGAATGAGTGTATGCTATGATGAACTGAAGACAACAAAGAAACTAAATGATCCCCAATATAAAAAATGCATACAAAGAAAAAAGAAACGCCCCAACAAAGATTCCGATTACCTGTCTACTGAAAGGTGATGAGAGAGAAGGAATGAGAGGAAAAATGAGAGAGAATGAGAGACAGAGAAGGAATGACAGAGGAAAAATGAGAGAGGGAATGAGAGAGAATGAGAACGAGAGAGAATAAGAGAGAATGCAAGAGAGAGAGAATGAAAGAGAGAGAAAGAGAGAGAATGAGACAGAGAGAATGGACTTCTAGACCCCAGCCTGGACATGCCCCTATCCTCTAAAAGGAGCCTGATATATCCTGGACCTCTATATGCCTCACTACCCCCGCCCCTCTATTTTTTCCATTTGCTTTGGCAATGCTAACGTACTTACCGTAGTTTTGCCAATAAAGCACATTTGAATTGAATAAGAGAGAGAGAATGTGAGAGAAAGAGAAAGAGAGAGATAATGAGAGCGAGAGAGAGAATGAGATTAAGATAGAGAATGAGAGAGTGAGAAAGACAGAGAGAAAGAATAAAGGTACCGTCACACTAGACGATATCGCTAGCGATCCGTGACGTTGCAGCGTCCTCGCTAGCGATATCGTCCAGTGTGACAGGCAGCAGCGATCAGGATCCTGCTGTGCTGTCGCTGGGCGGGGAAGAAAGTCCAGAACTTTATTTGGTCGCTGGACTCCCCGCAGACATCGCTGAATCGGCGTGTGTGACACCGATTCAGCGATGTCTTCACTGGTAACCAGGGTAAACATCGGGTAACTAAGCGCAGGGCCACGCTTAGTAACCCGATGTTTACCCTGGTTACCATCCTAAAAGTAAAAAAAAACAAACACTACATACTTACCTACCGCTGTCTGTCCTCCAGCGCTCAGCTTCTCTGCACTCCTCCTGTACTGGCTGTGAGCGTCGGTCAGCCGGAAAGCAGAGTGGTGACGTCACCGCTCTGCTTTCTGGCCGCTGTGCTCACAGTCAGTACAGGAGGAGTGCAGAGCACAGCGCTGGAGGACAGACAGCGGTAGGTAAGTATGTAGTGTTTTTTTTTTTTTTACTTTTAGGATGGTAACCAGGGTAAACATCGGGTTACTAAGCGCTTCCCTGCGCTTAGTTACCCGATGTTTACCCTGGTTACCGGCATCGTTGGTCACTGGAGAGCTGTCTGTGTGACAGCTCTCCAGCGACCAAACAGCGACGCTGCAGCGATCCGGATCGTTGTCGGTATCGCTGCAGCGCCGCTTAGTGTGACGGTACCTTAAGAGAGAGAATGAGATAGAGAATGAGAGAGAGAGAGAAAGATGTTTCTTTTCATTGCAGTTTGAGAATCCAGTTCAGGTACTGTTCCAGTGCCCAAAAGGAATGTTTTTAAAAGTTCGGGTCAGGTACCAAAACTCTAACTTCCACCGGTCCGCCAATCCCTAATTATAAGCAATTATATTTATATTATTATGAAGGTTTAGGACTATAATCTAAATGAATCCTAAAGGCTTTGTTGTAATGAGGTGTTCCCACTTTGTCATGTTTTGACTCTGGATACAGATATTAAAATGAAAATAAGGGCCAAGTTCTATATGAATGGCTTTCTAATGGGATACTTGATCAACGCAAGTCTTTAGGAAACACAAAATATTTCTCACCTGGAGTTTCAGGCTTGGTAGATATCTTATGACTGGGAAGAAAAAAGAAATTGCAGTCAGGGCAAATACAGCTCAAGTTATTGTGCAAATGGTCAATTGTGAACACATACAGTGGGGAGAATAAGTATTTGATACACTTCCAATTTTGCAAGTACACTTCAACTGTGAGAGACAGAATTTTACAATACAAAAAAAAAAATCCAGAAAATGACATTATAGGAAGGTAACAACTGTTGGCACAATTATTCAAAAATGGACGAAACACAAGATGACTCTCAATACAAAATCTCACCTAGTGGGGTAAGGATGATTCTGAGAAAGGTCTGGAATCAGCTCAAAGCTACACGGGACGAGGTGGTCAAAGACCTGAAGAGAGCTGGGACCACAGTCTCGAACATTACCGTTAGCAACACACTACACTGTCATCCTGCAGCACCAGTTAGCCATGGAATTTCTTCCCAAGTGTCAAGGTTCTATTTAAAAGGAGCCAGACATACCAGCCAATGTAATCCCACCAAAGAAGCTGATGCGAAACTCACATTGGGGTATCAGCCCTCAACCATTCAGGTCATACACATGAGAGTTTGATGGATTCTTTTCATATTTCAGGTTGAAGTATATGTATCCCTCTGACACCAGTGTCCAGACTATTACTTGTTAGCACCGCTATCTAGCTCCCATATGGGCATACAATTCAGTGGCTAGGACATTGTTTCATAGGTACTATTTTAAGATACATTATGCTTCCCCTTGGTTAGGATATTGAACAGTTGGTATCCTTGGAATTACTATTTACCATATTGATTACTGAATATTATCCTGATATTGGTTGCATCATTGCATATACTGTGTCATCTGCATATTTGCTTGATATTAATTTTTACCACATGTATTTCATGGAATTCGCTATTCATTAGGTAAATTCAATTATTTACTAGGCTATATTTAGCTTTAGCCGTAGACACCATGTCTTACATGTACTGAACTAATTCCTTTTTTATTGATTTATCATTGTACATGTTTCCTGATACTCGTATATACTGATATTATTCTGTCTGTTACCTGGAGCCTCTGTCATTTTTCCCTTTTTCATCAAAAAATTAATTTGTAAGCCATCTATGATGATGAAATAATAAATTTTACTCTTTGGAGGAAGAAGGATGATTACAATCCAAAGAACACTGTTCCAACTGTGAAGCATAGTGGGAGAAACCTCATACTATGGAGGGGCTTTCTGCAAAGGGGACAGGGCGACTGCACCGTATTGAAGGGAGGATGTATGAGGTCATGTATCATGAGATTTTGGCCAACAACCTCCTTTCCTCAGTAACAACATTGAAGATGGGTTGTGACTTGGTCTTTCAGCATGGCAATGACCCGAAAGACACAGCAAGGGCAACTAAGGAGTGGCTCCGTAAGAAGCATTTCAAGGTCCTGGAGTGGCCAGCCAGTCTCCAGACCTGTAACCAATAGAAAATGTTTGGAAGAAGTTGAAATTCAACGATGCCCAGCGACAGCTCCAATAGCGGAAAGATCTGGAGAAGGTCTGTATGGAGGAGTGGCCCAAAATCCCTGCAGCAGTGTGTGCAAATTTCAAGAACTACAGGAAACGCCTGACCTCTGTAATTGCAAACAAAGGTTTCTGTGCCAAATATTAGGGCCTGTTTTTCTATTGTATCAGATACTTATTTCATGCAATAAAATGCAATTAATAAAATTAATTATGTAAAAATCATGCAATGTGATTTTATGGATTTTATTGTTAAGATTCTGTCTCACAGTTGAAGTGTACATACGATAAAAATTATCAACCTCTCCATTCTTTGTATGTGAGGAAACTTCATAAATCTTCAGAATCAGCAGTGTATCAAATACCTATTTTATCCACTGTATAATTGTGAGGTGAGTGAGAAGTGAGGTCAGAAAAAAAATGGTGAAATGAGTGTAACCAAGCACCTGTACTGACCTGTCCAGCAAGAATTTGGCAAGTTGAGAGTGCAGAGAAAAGCCTAACTGATTTTTCAAGGCGCACCATTCATCAAGGTGAGAGCCAAGACGGATTCGGCACTTTCCTCGCTGAGCATCTAAAAGCCGTCTCTTCTCACGCCGTGTAGCTTCCTAGAAGAACACGGACATTTCAAAGCTGGGTCTAATAAATTCCCCAATCACAGAATCGATACTCATGAAAGATCTACTTTGGATTCACACTCCTTATATACATGTACGGTCATAATGCCACTATTGTTTGATGTAAGCCTTACAGAGGTGTCCCCAAAAATCCATATTCACCCTGACATACTGCTAAAAAAAATCAAACGATGTAACCCAACATCCACACATTCCACCCATCCCTTAAATGTGGCATATGGGACACTCATAGATCATTTTACATACAGTACAGACCAAAAGTTTGGACACACCCTTCTCATTTAAAGATTTTTCTGTATTTTCATGACTATGAAAATTGTACATTCACACTGAAGGCATCAAAACTGAATTAACACATGTGGAATTATATACGTAACAAAAAAGTGTGAAACAACTGAAATTATGTCTTATATTCTAGGTTCTTCAAAGTAGCCACCTTTTGCTTCGATGACTGTTTTGCACACTCTTGGCATTCTCTTGATGAGCTTCAAGAGGTAGTCACCGGGAATGGTTTTCACCTCACAGGTATGCCCTGTCAGGTTTAACCCCTTCCCAACCTTTGACGCAGCGTATGCCTCATGAAAACCTGTGCCAATCCAACATGTGAAGCAGCATATGCGTCATGGTCGGATCGCGCTCCTGCAGGTCGGGTGAAAGGGTTAACTGTAATTTCACGCGACCTGCAGGGACAGGGGGAGTGGTACTTGAGCCCAGGGGGTGGCTTCGCCCCCCCCCCTCCCCTGTGGTTACGATCGCTCTGATTGAAAGTGAAACGTCACTTTCAACAGCCAATCAGAGCAATCCTAATAATTCACCAATGAAAATTGGTGTAATATTACAATCCAGCCATGACCGATGCTGCAATATCATCGGCCATGGCTGGAGACCGCGATCTGCCGCTGCCACCGCCCCGTCCTCCATCCTGTCCTCCGCTCCCCTCCGTCCTCCTGTCCGCTCTCCCTGCAGTCCGATCTCACCCCCCTTGTGGTCCGATCCCACCCCTGCATACTTACCAAGCTCCAGTGTCCCCCCCAGTGTCTGTCCGTCTTCTCCATGGGCGCCGCCGTCTTCCAAAATGGCGGGCCCAGCGCAGTGCGCCCACCAAATCTGCCGGCGGGCAGATTCTTTCCAGGTACATTTTGATCGCCGTGATAGGTTCTATATAATATAATAATAAATACACCCCCCTTTATCACTCCCATAGGTAGGGAGCATAATAAAATAAAGAAATATATTTACTTTTATTTTTCCACTAGGGTTAGGGTTAGAACTAGGGTTAGGGTTGCAATTAGGGTTAGGGTTGCAATTAGGGGTAGAATTAGGGTTAGGGTTGCAATTAGGGTTAGAATTAGGGTTGCAACTAGGGGTAGGGTTGCAATTAGGGGTAGGGTTGCAAATAGGGGTAGGGTTAGAATTAGGGTTAGGCATGCAATTTTAGTTAGGGTTCCAATTAGGGTTAGGGTTCCATCAAAGTCTGCATTCCAAAACGTCACTACTTCCCTTCCGAGCCCTGACGTGTGCCCAAACAGTGGTTTCCCCTCACATATAGGGTATCAGCGTACTCAGGACAAACTGGACAACAACTTTTGGGGTCCAATTTACCCTGTTAACCTTGTGAAAATAAAAAATTGCGGGCTAAAAAATAATTTTTGAGGAAAGAAAAATGATTTTTTATTTTCACGGCTCTGCGTTATAAACTTCTGTGAAGCACTTGGGGGTTCAAAGTGCTCATCGCACATCTAGATTAGTTCCTTGGGAGGTCTAGTTTCCAAAATGGGGTCACTGGTGAGGGAGCTCCAATGTTTAGGCACACAGGGGCTCTCCAAACGCGACATGTGTCAGAGGGTTCCTCGTGCGCACGTCCCCAGTTGCCTCCATGACCATACACTCCCGGCTCTTCTCATACCTGCATTTTTTATACCTGTATCTCCGTGTGGGACCCTGGATCTGTGCTGTCCCGACCTTACCAGGGAACACCTCCAGCTCGGGGTTCCATGGGGTCCCCACAACCTCTACTGCCATAACCTCTAGAGGGAGCCTATCGGGATTACACTCTGTCCCTAGGTTGTCGACCCCTATGGCAGGTATCTTAGCATCTTCATGTTCTGCACCCGGCACCATATTTACCGTGAGAGGGTTGACCCTGGTCTCCCACAGGGACCAGAATAGGGGCAAGTCTCTTCCCAACAAAGCCCATTATGGAAGGGTCTTCACCACTCCCACCACATGTTTAATGTCCCCACATGGTGTGGAAAAGTTATCCTCCCCTGTCGGGTATTCCCAGATTTCCCCGTGGATACCCATCACCTCCACTTTTGGTCTTTTAGGGCTCTCACCAGCAACAAGGGACCCATGAACCAAGTTAACTATGCTCCCCAAGTCTAGGAGAGCCTCTGTTTGGTACCCGTTCATAAGTATCTGGCACAGCTGAGGTTCACTGTCAGCGGTGTATGTAGTGGTGGTACCGACTGGCTAAGCATACATAGAAATATGGCGTCCATACCTGCAATCCATAGGTTTAGACACTAGCGGGCAGTTGGCAGCCACATGGCCTGGCCCTTGGCAATGCCAACACCTGATCTCTGCGGCATGGCTGTACCCAGCCTGAGCCATTTTAGTTTTCCCAGGCTCCTGGGCTGGGCTCCTGGGCTGGGGAAGCCTTACGTGACAACCGAAATGGAGCAGTGTCCCGTATAAAGTCCTGAGTGGCTGTATACCTCTCTACCAGTCCCACCACCTCATCCAGAGTAACTGGGTCCCCTTGTCCCACCCAGCGCTGTATGCTGGCAGAGCCCTCACCAGGCGGTCTACCACCACCCTCTCTACCATCTGGAACGGTGATAATGTCTCAGGTTGAAGCCATTTTTTTACCAGTTGCAGCAAGTCATATGCCTGATATCGGGCAGGACGAGTCTCGGAAAAAGACCAATGGAACATCCGATGGGCCCGTTACTTATTAACCCCCAGTCTGGCAAGGATCTCACCTTTCAGCTTCCCATAGTCCAGGGCATCGTCCCGACTGAGGTCTGTGAAGGTTTTCTGTGTATCTCTCGTCAGGAAGTTGGACACCACTGAGTCACCGGTAAGCTCTCCCGCTCCGCGGTGCATTCGAAGATGGTGAGAAAAGCCTCCATGTCGTCTTCAGGTTTCTTCTTCCTCAGCGCTGACCGGACTTTGTACCGGGCTTCCGACCGGTATATGGTTGCTGAAGGATCTACCTCTCGCATAGCCGCGATCTGCTGAATCAACAATTCATTTGTCTACTGCTGTTGCACCATCTACTGACACTGTAACTGCAGCACCTCCTGCTGTTGTGTTTGAGACACGGCCAACTGTCTTAATATTTCCTCCATCTTACCCACGGGCTTGAACTGTAGCGTTGCTTGCTTAAATATTGACATACAGCACTCTTTGGGTATGCCTTAGTTCACATGGCCTGCATTCTTTTCACCATATGTGATGCAGCGGTAGCACCATACACAGTGAAACGGCAGTGACCCAAGCAAGTGCAAACAAAATGTTCCTTTAATGTGGACTTCACACAGTCCATTAGAAATACACAGTAAACGACTTTAGTTTGCAGTCCCTAAACAGGCCAGATTTCCCTTTGTCCAGTTTCCCTGGGCGACCGCACGCTGATACCAAGTCTCTTTACTCACGCCGTTTACCGCACACTAGATCCTCCGGATTGCAGTCGGGTAAACATAAGACAGCTAGAGATGCAGGGTGTCAGTCTCTTTTGTTCCTCTTGCCCTTGTGTGGCTTCACACAGGGAGTGCTCTGCAGACAACTGCTCTGTCTGCTTCCAAGAACAACACTGACATACCTCCCCCTGTACTGCAGGGCTTTTTAATCAGTCACTGCTTCACCATTCTAATCATAGTTATAACTGTGACTGCAATACGCCCTCAGGCCTCACTACGCCTCTGTGCGCATTCTAGCTGTAACAGGGTTCACTACCTGACTATATATATATATATATATATACAGTTAGGTCCATATATATTTGGACAGACACAACATTTTTCTAATTTTGGTTATAGACATTACCACAATTAATTTTAAACAAAACAATTCAGATGCAGTTGAAGTTCAGACTTTCAGCTTTCATTTGAGGGTATCCACATTAAAATTGGATGAAGTGTGTAGGAGTTTCAGCTCCTTAACATGTGCCACCCTGTTTTTAAAGGAACCAAAAGTAATTGGACAGATTAAATAATTTTAAATAAAATGTTCATTTTTAGTACTTAGTTGAAAACCCTTTGTTGGCAATGACTGCCTGAAGTCTTGAACTCATGGACATCACCAGACGCTGTGTTTCCTCCTTTTTGATGCTCTGCCAGGCCTTCACTGTGGTGGTTTTCAGTTGTTGTTTGTTTGTGGGCCTTTCTGTCTGAAGTTTAGTCTTTAATATGTGAAATGCGTGCTCAATTGGGTTGAGATCAGGTGACTGACTTGGCCATTCAAGAATATTCCACTTCTTTGCTTTAATAAACTCCTGAGTTGCTTTGGCTTTATGTTTTGGGTCATTGGTCGTCGTTTCATACTATAGATGGACAATCAGTTTGGCTGCATTTGGCTGGATCTGAGCACACAGTATGGCTCTGAATACCTCAGAATTCATTCGGCTGCTTCTGTCCTGTGTCACATCATCAATAAACACTAGTGACCCAGTGCCACTGGCAGCCATGCATGCCCAAGCCATCACACTGCCTCCGCCATGTTTTACAGATGATGTGGTATGCTTTGGATCATGAGCTGTACCACGCCTTCGCCATACTTTTCTCTTTCCATCATTCTGGTAGAGGTTGATCTTGGTTTCATCTGTCCAAAGATTGTTCATCCAGAACTGTGCTGGCTTTTTTAGATATTTTTTAGCAAAGTCCAGTCTAGCCTTTTTATTCTTGATGCTTATGAGTGGCTTTCACTGTGCAGTGAACCTTCTGTATTTACTTTCATGCAGTCTTCTCTTTATGGTAGATTTGGATATTGATACGCCGACCTCCTGGAGAGTGTTGTTCACTTTGTTGGCTGTTGTGAAGGGGTTTCTCTTCACCATGGAGATTATTCTGCGATCATACACCACTGTTGTCCTCCGTGGGCGCCCAGGTCTTTTTGCATTGATGAGTTCACGAGTGCTTTGTTTCTTTTTCAGGATGTACCACACTGTAGATTTTGCCACTCCTAATATTGTAGCAATTTCTTGGATGGGTTTTTTCTGTTTTTGCAGCTTAAGGATGGCTTGTTTCACCTGTATGGAGAGCTCCTTTGACCGCATGTTTACTTCACAGCAAAACCTTCCAAATGCAAGCACCACACCTCAAATCAACTCCAGGCCTTTTATCTGCTTAATTGAGAATGACATAACGAAGGGATTGCCCACACCTGTCCATGAAATAGCCTTGGAGTCAATTGTCCAATTACTTTTGGTCCCTTTAAAAACGGGTGGCACATGTTAAGGAGCTGAAACTCCTAAACCCTTCATCCAATTTTAATGTGGATACCCTCAAATGAAAGCTGAAAGTCGGAACTTCAACTGCATCTGAATTGTTTTGTTTAAAATTCATTGTGGTAATGTCTATAACCAAAACTAGAAAAATGTTGTCTCTGTCCAAATATATATGGCCCTAACTGTATATGTATATATATATATATATATATATAGATAGATAGATAGATAGATAGGAAAAAACGAGAGCAGCACAATCCTCACCGGTGGGTGCCAAGCCTCCTGGATAGGACCATCCACTAGTCCAACCACGTAATATATCAAGCAAAAAAAGAAGGCAGCACTCCAACATCAGATAAAGGTGAAAAAAGGCTGTGAAGTTTATTTCAGACCCACATCTCGCGACGTTTCGGCTCGCACTGAGCCTTTCTCAAGCCGAAACGTCGCGAGATGTGGGTCTGAAATAAACTTCACAGCCTTTTTTCACCTTTATCTGATGTTGGAGTGCTGCCTTCTTTTTTTGCTTGATATATATACAGTGGGGCAAAAAAGTATTTAGTCAGTCAGCAATAGTGCAAGTTCCACCACTTAAAAAGATGAGAGGCGTCTGTAATTTACATCATAGGTAGACCTCAACTATGGGAGACAAACTGAGAAAAAAAAATCCAGAAAATCACATTGTCTGTTTTTTTATCATTTTATTTGCATATTATGGTGGAAAATAAGTATTTGGTCAGAAACAAAATTTCATCTCAATACTTTGTAATATATCCTTTGTTGGCAATGACAGAGGTCAAACGTTTTCTGTAAGTCTTCACAAGGTTGCCACACACTGTTGTTGGTATGTTGGCCCATTCCTCCATGCAGATCTCCTCTAGAGCAGTGATGTTTTTGGCTTTTCGCTTGGCAACACGGACTTTCAACTCCCTCCAAAGGTTTTCTATAGGGTTGAGATCTGGAGACTGGCTAGGCCACTCCAGGACCTTGAAATGCTTCTTACGAAGCCACTCCTTCGTTGCCCTGGCGGTGTGCTTTGGATCATTGTCATGTTGAAAGCCCCAGCCACGTTTCATCTTCAATGCCCTTGCTGATGGAAGGAGGTTTGCACTCAAAATCTCACAATACATGGCCCCATTCATTCTTTCATGTACCCGGATCAGTCGTCCTGGCCCCTTTGCAGAGAAACAGCCCCAAAGCATGATGTTTCAACCACCATGCTTTACAGTAGGTATGGTGTTTGATGGATGCAACTCAGTATTCTTTTTCCTCAAAACACGACAAGTTGTGTTTCTACCAAACACTTCCAGTTTGGTTTCATCAGACCATAGGACATTCTCCCAAAACTCCTCTGGATCATCCAAATGCTCTCTAGTAAACTTCAGACAGGCCCGGACATGTACTGGCTTAAGCAGTGGGACACGTCTGGCACTGCAGGATCTGAGTCCATGGTGGCGTAGTGTGTTACTTATGGTAGGCCTTGTTACATTGGTCCCAGCTCTCTGCAGTTCATTCACTAGGTCCCCCTGCGTGGTTCTGGGATTTTTGCTCACCGTTCTTGTGATCATTCTGACCCCACGGGGTGGGATTTTGCGTGGAGCCCCAGATCGAGGGAGATTATCAGTGGTCTTGTATGTCTTCCATTTTCTAATTATTGCTCCCACTGTTGATTTCTTCACTCCAAGCTGGTTGGCTATTGCAGATTCAGTCTTCCCAGCCTGGTGCAGGGCTACAATTTTGTTTCTGGTGTCCTTTGACAGCTCTTTGGTCTTCACCATAGTGGAGTTTGGAGTCAGACTGTTTGAGGGTGTGCACAGGTGTCTTTTTATACTGATAACAAGTTTAAACAGGTGCCATTACTACAGGTAATGAGTGGAGGAAAGAGGAGACTCTTAAAGAAGAAGTTACAGGTCTGTGAGAGCCAGAAATCTTGATTGTTTGTTTCTGACCAAATACTTATTTTCCACCATAATATGCAAATAAAATGATAAAAAAACAGACAATGTGATTTTCTGGATTTTTTTTTCTCAGTTTGTCTCCCATAGTTGAGGTCTACCTATGATGTAAATTACAGACGCCTCTCATCTTTTTAAGTGGTGGAACTTGCACTATTGCTGACTGACTAAATACTTTTTTGCCCCACTGTATATATATATATATATATATATATATATATACACACATACAGTACAGCCCACTAGACTAGATCAAACATACACATATTTGGTATCGCCGCGTTCAGAATCGCCCGATCTATCAATAAAAACAAAGGATTAACCTGACCGCTAAATGGCGTAGCGAGAAAAAAAATCAAAACGCCAAAATTACACTTTTTTGGTCGCCGTGACATTGCATTAAAATGCAATAACGGGCGATCAAAAAATTTTTATCTACACCAAAATGGTATCATTAAAAACGCCAGCTCGGCACTCAAAAAATAAGCCCTCACCTGACCCCACATCACGAAAATTGGAGACGCTACGGGTATCGGAAATTGCGCAATTTCTTTTTTTTTTAGCAAACTTTGGAATTTTTTTCACCACTTAGATAAAAAATAACCTAGACATGTTAGGTGTCTATGAACTCGTAATGACCTGAAGAATCATAATGGCAGGTTAGTTTTAGCTTTTGGTGAACCTAGCAAAAAAGCCAAACAAAAAACAAGTGTGAGATTGCACTTTTTTTTGCAATTTCATCACACTTGGAATTTTTTTCCCGTTTTCTGTTACAGGGCATGGTAAAACCAATGGTATCGCTCAAAAGTAAATCTCGTCCCGCAAAAAATAAGCCCTCACATGGCCATATTGACGAAAAAATAAAAAAGTTATGGCTCTGGGAAAGAGGGGAGCAAAAAACGAAAATGAAAAAACGGAAAAAGCTCCGGGGGTGAAGGGGTTAACAAGCACTTCCGGCAATTGCGCCGGAAATATGCACACCGGTGACCCCATCACGTGATCGCGGGTGTAACTACTCTGCTGGCATCACGGCATGGCCTCTCATTTCTCACACGATCTTACCTACTGATACAGGTCATGTTGTGGTTTCTGTCTCTAGCCAGCTCCACATTCAGTGCCTCTGCTCTCTGCATGCTTCCTGGCTGTGTGCATAGGGGGGCGGCGCCTAAACTCTCTGGTTCTTATAGGAATCAGGTGCACTTGTCTAATCTGTTCCTGACCAATTACCAAGAGGCCTCCAGTAATTACAGCAGCTTCACCCAGTGGACAGGGCCTGTGCAATGTGTTAACTCAGTTTGTGTTGCTTCTGAGCTGCCAGGCCTTGCTCTGTGTCTTCTCTGTAGGCTTGCCTTGTTCTTGTCTGTCTGCCCTCCAGGAGGCAGAATATCCTGGTCCCTGTGTCTTTGTTTCTGTACCTTGTATAGTATCATTACCTTGTGTGAACTCTGTCCTACCTCTGTCTCCTTGTCTGTGGTTTCTTTCCCTGCAGTTTCTCTCTGCTCTGCTCTCGGCTCCGCACTCTGCGACCATGCTTTGCTTCTTGCTCTACAACCTGTGACTTTGCTCTGCACTCTGGGGCTTGCTCTGCTCTTGGCTCTGCGCCTTCACTCTGCTCTTGGCTCTGCACTCTGTGCCTTCACTCTGCTCTTGGCTCTGCACTTTGTGGTTCTACCCTTATCTCTCTGCCGCTTTGCCTCTGCTCCGCACTCCTGCGGTTCTGCTCCGTTCTACTCTGCTCCTGCAGAAATCTCTTGCTGCAGCTCCTCCATACCTTGCGGTTTCACTCTGCTTTTGCTGCTGCAGAATCTCTTGCTGCAGCTCCTCTCCGCATACCTTGCGGTTCACCTCCTGTGTGAAAATGTCCCAACCTGTTCCTTCATACTCCTTTCCTTCCTGCTAGTTTCCCTACCTGCGTCTCCTGTGTGAACAGGTCCCTACCTGTTCCTTCATACACACCAACCTGCCCTGTGTCTCTGCCGTTCCTGCCAGCCCTGTGTTCTCTGCCGTTCCTGCCAGCCCTGTGTTCTCTGCCGTTCCTGCCAGCCCTATGTTCTCTGCCGTGCCTGCCAGCCCTGTGTTCTCTGCCGTGCCTGCCAGCCGTGTTCTCTGCCGTGCCTACTTGCCTACTTGTCCAAGTTTCAGCTGTGCTCATCTGCCAGTCGCCCGCACCAGTCCTAGTTTTCCTGTCTCCCAAGTGGAATCAGCAGCCACAGTCAGACACCACCCTGGAGTAGCACCTGGCAGCTGCCTGCTGCACAAGCCCGATCTCACCATCAGAGGCTCCAGCGAAACCCCAGGCAGCTGTCATAGTCCCAACCCTTCCAGGGTAGTCTGGTTTGTGGCACAGTGGGGTCACAAACCCCCCGAGCTCACGCCCACAGTCACTGATGTGTTGTCATGACAACCGGAGGTCTCCTGGAGAACTCTATGGTTGCCAGTGCCGGCTTGCTGTGAGCCACATGTAGCAGAGGCGATGGGGTTGTGGCAACTTCTAGTCACCTATGGAGACCATTGAAGCATGCCAAAAGTAAAAAGAAAACGTTTTAAAATTATATATATATATATATATATACAGTGGGGCAAAAAAGTATTTAGTCAGTCAGCAATAGTGCAAGTTCCACCACTTAAAAAGATGAGAGGCGTCTGTAATTTACATCATAGGTAGACCTCAACTATGGGAGACAAACTGAGAAAAAAAATCCAGAAAATCACATTGTCTGTTTTTTTAACATTTTATTTGCATATTATGGTGGAAAATAAGTATTTGGTCAGAAACAAAATTTCATCTCAATACTTTGTAATATATCCTTTGTTGGCAATGACAGAGGTCAAACGTTTTCTGTAAGTCTTCACAAGGTTGCCACACACTGTTGTTGGTATGTTGGCCCATTCCTCCATGCAGATCTCCTCTAGATCAGTGATGTTTTTGGCTTTTCGCTTGGCAACACGGACTTTCAACTCCCTCCAAAGGTTTTCTATAGGGTTGAGATCTGGAGACTGGCTAGGCCACTCCAGGACCTTGAAATGCTTCTTACGAAGCCACTCCTTCGTTGCCCTGGCGGTGTGCTTTGGATCATTGTCATGTTGAAAGACCCAGCCACGTTTCATCTTCAATGCCCTTGCTGATGGAAGGAGGTTTGCACTCAAAATCTCACGATACATGGCCCCATTCATTCTTTCATGTACCCGGATCAGTCGTCCTGGCCCCTTTGCAGAGAAACAGCCCCAAAGCATGATGTTTCCACCACCATGCTTTACAGTAGGTATGGTGTTTGATGGATGCAACTCAGTATTCTTTTTCCTCCAAACACGATAAGTTGTGTTTCTACCAAACAGTTCCAGTTTGGTTTCATCAGACCATAGGACATTCTCCCAAAACTCCTCCGGATCATCCAAATGCTCTCTAGCAAACTTCAGACGGGCCCGGACATGTACTGGCTTAAGCAGTGGGACACGTCTGGCACTGCAGGATCTAAGTCCATGGTGGCGTAGTGTGTTACTTATGGTAGGCCTTGTTACATTGGTCCCAGCTCTCTGCAGTTCATTCACTAGGTCCCCCCGCGTGGTTCTGGGATTTTTGCTCACCGTTCTTGTGATCATTCTGACCCCACGGGGTGGGATTTTGCGTGGAGCCCCAGATCGAGGGAGATTATCAGTGGTCTTGTATGTCTTCCATTTTCTAATTATTGCTCCCACTGTTGATTTCTTCACTCCAAGCTGGTTGGCTATTGCAGATTCAGTCTTCCCAGCCTGGTGCAGGGCTACAATTTTGTTTCTGGTGTCCTTTGACAGCTCTTTGGTCTTCACCATAGTGAAGTTTGGAGTCAGACTGTTTGAGGGTGTGCACAGGTGTCTTTTTATACTGATAACAAGTTTAAACAGGTGCCATTACTACAGGTAATGAGTGGAGGAAAGAGGAGACTCTTAAAGAAGAAGTTACAGGTCTGTGAGAGCCAGAAATCTTGATTGTTTGTTTCTGACCAAATACTTATTTTCCACCATAATATGCAAAAAAAATGATAAAAAAACAGACAATGTGATTTTCTGGATTTTTTTTTCTCAGTTTGTCTCCCATAGTTGAGGTCTACCTATGATGTAAATTACAGACGCCTCTCATCTTTTTAAGTGGTGGAACTTGCACTATTGCTGACTGACTAAATACTTTTTTGCCCCACTGTATATATATATATATATATATATATATATATATAGCTCAAAAAAATAAAGGGAACACTTAAACAACAGAATGTAACTCCAAGTAAATCAAACTTCTGTGAAATCAAACTGTCCACTTAGGAAGCAACACTGATTGGCAATCAATTTCACATGCTGTTGTGCAAATGGAAAAGATAACAGATGGAAATTATTCGCAATTACTAAGACACACTCAATAAAGGAGTCGTTCTGCAGGTGGGGACCACAGACCTCATCTCAGTACCAATGCTTTCTGGCTGATGTTTTGGTCACTTTTCAATGTTGGTTCTGCTTTCATACTCGTGGTAGCATGAGATGGACTCTACAACTCACACAAGTGGCTCAGGTAGTGCAGCTCATCCAGGATGGCACATCAATGCGAGCTGTGGCAAGGTTTGCTGTGTCTGTCAGCGTAGTGTCCAGAGGCTGGACGCGCCACCAGGAGACAGGCCAGTACACCCGGAGATATGGAGCGGGCCGTAGGAGGGCAACAACGCAGTTGTAATAAGATTATGCTAACGATCTAAGGAGACCGATGACGTGGGTCAGAATGACGACAAACACGGTATATCACAGTTCAGTGTATATATATATATATATATATATATATATATTAGAAAGATGAACTTCAGATGACTGATGTAAACTGCGGCTTTACAGATAGGAAAGTAATAAACAGTTTAAAGAATAAGTAGATGTTAGTAGTACAGACCGAGGATGCGAGTACAAGTTCAGCAATGCAGAATCCAGAGGACAGAGCCTGGGCTGGCTCCTAGTAGGGGGCAGACCATAGCAGAGGTGGGTGCAGAGCAGGTGTAGAGCAACATAGTCTTTCCGGTGGTACGTAGATCCAGAAGCAAGCGGGATATCCCGAGGAATAGAAGAAACAAGCAGGTTGCAAGTCCTTGAGCTTGGCAGCAAGTGAGGTACAAGATACACAAGCAAGGTATAGTGTGCAGAGTTCCTTTATATATGCAGCAGACAGGAAATAAGGAGTATCAGACAGGAAACAAGATGACCCCATGAAGCCAGCCACTCAATTTTGAGTAAGGGCAGAATCGAACAGAACTAAGGACAAGAACAGACAAAAACAGGTACCCAGTCCCAGCTCTTACACCAGCAGCAGGACCGCTACCTCAGCCTTTGTGCAAGGAGGAACAGGAGAAGCACTGCTAGAGCCCTGCAAAATGACCTCCAGCAAGGCCACAAATGTGCAAGTGTCTGCACAAACGGTTAAAAAAACGACTCCATGAGGATGGTCTGGGTGCCCGATATCCACAGATGGGGGTTGTGCTCACAGCCCAACACCGTGCAGGACGCTTGGCATTTGCCACAGAACACCAGGATTGGCAAATTCGCCACTGGCGCCCTGTGCTCTTCACAGATGAAAGCAGGTTCACACTGAGCACGTGACAGATTCTGGAGATGCTGTGGAGAGCTATCTGCTGCCTGCAACATCCTTCAGCATGACCAGTTTGGCAGTGGGTCAGTAATGTTGTGGGTGGCATTTCTTTGGAGGGCCATACAGCCCTTCATGTGCTTGCCAGAGGTAGCCTGACTGCCATTAGGTACCGAGATGAGATCCTCAGACCCCTTGTGAGGCCATCTGCTAGTGCTGTTGGCCCTGGGTTCCTCCTAATGCAGGACAATACCAGCCTCATATGGCTGGAGTGCGTCAGCAGTTCCTGCAAGATGAAGGCATTGAAGCTATAGACTGGCCCGCCCATTCCCCAGACCTGAATCCGATTGAACACATCTGGGACATCATGTCCCCCACAATTTACTAACGTCACTTTGCACCACAGACAGTCCAGGAGTTGGCGGATGCTTTAGTCCAGGTCTGGGAGGAGATCGCTCAGGAGACAATCCGCCGCCTCATCAGGAGCATGCCCTGGCGTTGTAGGGAGATCATACAGGCACGTGTAGGCCACACACACTACTGAGCATCATTTCCTTGTCTTGAGGCATTTCCACTGAAGTTGGATCAGCCTGTAAGTTCATTTTCCACTTTGATTTTGAGCATCATTCCAACTCTAGACCTCTGTGGGATATCTGTGAATTACGTTGATCATTTTCAGGTTTTATTGTTCTTAACACATTCCACTATGTAATGAATAAAGATTGACAACTGGAATATTTCACTCAGTTATATCTAGGATGTGAGATTTTAGTGTTCCCTTTATTTTTTTAAGCAGTGTGTGCACATTTTATATATATACTGTATATATATATATATATATATATATATACTAGTTGGTGGCCCGATTCTAACGCATCAGGTATACTAGAATATGCATGTCCACGTACTATATTGCCCAGTCCACGTAGTATATTGCCCAGCCAAGTAGTATATTGCCCAGCCACGTAGTATATTGCCCAGTCACGTAGTATATTGCCCAGCCACGTAGTATATTGTCCAGCCACGTAGTATATTGCCGTCACTTAGTATCTTGCCCAGCCACGTAGTATATTTCCCAGTCACGTAGTATATTGCCCAGCCACGTAGTATATTGCCCAGCGACATAGTATATTGCCCAGCCACGTAGTATATTGCCCAGTGACGTAGTATACAGCACAGAGCCACGTAGTATATTGCCCAGTGACATAGTATACAGCACAGAGCCATGTAGTATATTGCCCAGCCACGTAGTATATTGGCCAGTCACGTAGTATATTGCCAAGTATGTCACATGTTAAAAAATAAAAAATAAATATATACTCACCTTCCGAAGGAGCCCTTGTAGTCATGTCGCCTGTGTGCGGTGCACTCGGCAGCTTCCGGTCCCAGGGTTGGTAGCGCAGGACCCGTGATAACGTCGCGGTCACATGACCGTGACGTCATGGCAGGTCATTGTCGCATGCCATCCTTGCCACCGGAAACTGACGCTTGCTTGGAGCGGTTACCGGAGCGTCGCGAGAAGCGGGAAAGGCAGCGGACGGTGAGTATAAAATTATTTTTTATTTTTTTAATTATTTTTAACATTAGATCTTTTTACTATTGACGCTGCATAGGCAGCATCAATAGTAAAAACTTGGTCACACAGGGTTAATAGCGGCGGTAACGGAATGCGTTACCCGCGGCATAATGCGGTCCGTTACCGCTGGCATTAACCCTGTGTGAGCGGTGACTGCGGGGAGTATGGAGCAGGCGCCGGGCACTGACTGCAGGGGAGTAGGGATGGACTACTCGGACTGTGGCCGTCGCTGATTGGTCGCGGCAGACTTGACAGGCAGCTGACGAGACCAATCAGCGACTTGGATTCCATGACAGACAGAGGCCGCGGCCAATGAATATCTGTGACAGAAAGACAGACAGACAGAAAGACAGACAGAAAGACGGAAGTGACCCTTAGACAATTATATAGTAGATATATATATATATATATATATATATACACACTGTATATACACACACACACGTTAAAATCACCTCCCTTTCCCCATTCAAAATAAAATTAAAATAAAATCAAACATATATTTGGTATCAGAATCGCCCGATCTATCAATAAAAAAAAGATTAACCTGATCGCTAAATAGCCTAGCAAGAAAAAAAGTAAAAACGCCAGAATTACTTTTTTTGGTCGCCACGACATTGCATTAAAATGCAATAATGTGGGCGACCAAAAGATCATATCTGCACCAAAATGGTATAATTAAAAACATCAGCTCGGCACAAAAAATAATCCCTCACCCAACCCGAGATCACAAAAAATGGAGACGCTACAAGTATCAGAAAATGGCGCAATTTTTTTTTTAAACCCCTTTCTGACATTAGACGTACTATCCCGTCGAGGTGGTATGGGCCCGTATGACCGACGGGATAGTACATCTAACGCGATCAGCCGCGCTCACGGGGGGAGCACGGCCGATCGCGGCCGGGTGTCAGCTATCGCAGCTGACATCCGGCACTATGTACATTAACCCCCAACACACTAAGATCAAAGGTGATTGCAGCGATCCCCCAGCACAGGGAAGCATCGTGCAGGGAGGGGGCTACCTGCGTGCTTCCCCGAGACCCTCGGAGCAATGCGATGTGATCGTGTTGCTCCGAGGGTCTCCTACCTCCTCCTCCCTGCAGGCCCAGATCCAAAATGGCCGTGGGGGGCCATCTGGGTCCTGCAGGGAGGTGGCTTTCAAGCGCCTGCTCAGAGCAGGCGTCGGGAAGCCTCCCTGCAGTGCCTGTGTGATCGCTGATCTGACACTGCAAAGAAATTCATGAATAGCTGGTTTTTGTTTACTCTACCTCACAAAAATCAGAATAAAAAGCGATCAAAAAATGTCACATGCCCCAAAATGGTACCAATAAAAATGTCAACTTGTCCCGCAAAAAACAAGACCTCAAATGACTCTGTGGACCAAAATATGGAAAAATTATAGCTCTCAAAATGTGAAGACGCAAAAACTATTGCAATAAAAAGTGTCTTTTAGTGTGTGTGACGGCTGCCAATCATAAAAATCCGGTAAACAACCCATTATAAAAGTAAATCAAACCCCCCTCCATAACCCCCTTAGTTAGGGAAAAATATAGTTTTAAAAAATGAATTTATTTCCATTTTCCCATTAGGGTTAGGGTTGGGGCTAAAGTTAGGGTTAGGGTTGGGGCTAAAGTTAGGGTTAGGGATACAGTTAGGGTTGGGGTTGGGGCTAAAGTTAGGGTTGGGGCTAAATTTAGGGTTTGGATTACATTTACGGTTGGGATTAGGGTTAGAGGTGTGGTTAGGGTTATGGTTAGGATTAGGGTTAGGGGTGTGTTTGGGTTAAGGTTTCAGTTAGAATTGGGGGGTTTCCACTGTTTAGGCACATCAGGGGCTCTCCAAACGCAACATGGCATTCAATCTCAATTCCAGCCAATTCTGAGTTGAAAAAGTAAAACATTGCTCCTTCCCTTCCGAGCTCTCCCATGCGCCCAAACAGGGGTTTACCCCAACATATGGGGTATCAGCGTACTCAGAACAAATTGGACAACAACTTTTGTGGTCCAATTTCTCCTGTTACCCTTGGGAAAAAACAAAACTGGGGGCTAAAAAATAATTTGTGTGGAAAAAAAATGATTTTTTTATTTTCACGGCTCTGCGTTATAAACTGGAGTGAAACACTTGGGGGTTCAAAGTTCTCACAACACATCTATATAAGTTCCTTGGGGGGGGTCTAGTTTCCAATATGGGGTTAGTAGTGGGGGGGTTTCTACTGTTTAGGTACATCAGCGGCTCTGCAAATGCAATGTGATGCATGCAGACCAATCCATCTAAGTCTGCATTCCAAACGGCGCTCCTTCCCTTCCGAGCTCTGCCATGCGCCCAAACAGTTTTTGGGGTCCAATTTCTCCTGTTACCCTTGCAAAAATACAAAACTGGGGACTAAAAAATAATTTTAGTGGAAAAAAAAAGAATTTTTATTTTCACGGCTCTGCGTTATAAACTGTAGTGAAACACTTGGAGGTTCAAAGTTTTCACAACACATCTAGATAAGTTCCTTAGGGGGTCTTCTTTCCAAATTGGTGTCACTTGTGGGGGGTTTCAATGTTTAGGCACATCAGGGGCTGTTCAAATGCGACATGGTGTCCTATCTCAATTCCAGTCAATTTTGCATCGAAAAGATAAACGGCACTCCTTCCCTTCTGAGCTCTGCCATGTGCCCAAACAGTGGTTTACCCCCACATATGGGGTATCATTGTACTCAGGACAAATTGTACAACAACTTTTTGGGTCCAATTTCTCCTGTTACCCTTGGTAAAATAAAACAAATTGGAGCTGATTTAAATTTTTTGTGAAAAATAAATGTTCATTTTTTTAAACATTCCAAGAATTCCTGTGAAACACCTGAAGGGTTAATAAACTTCTTAAATGTGGGTTTGAGCACCTGGAGATGTGCAATTTTTAGAATCTTGTCACACTTGGGTATTTTCTATCATATAGACCCCTCAAAGTGACTACAAATGTGATGTGGTCCATAAAAAAAAATGGTGTATTAAAAATGAGAAATTGCTGGTCAACTTTTAACCCTTATAACTCCCTAACAAAACAAAATTTTGGTTCCAAAATTGTGCTGATGTAAAGTAGACATGTGGGAAATGTTACTTATTAAGTATTTTGCATGACATATCTCTGTGATTTAAGGGCAAAAAAATTAAAAGTTGGAAAATTGTGAAATTTTCGCCAAATTTCTGTTTTTTTCACAAATAAACGCAGGTAATATCAAATTAATTTTACCACTATCATGAAGTACAATATGTCACAAGAAAAAAAGTCTTAATCATCAGGATCCATTGAAGCGTTCCAGAGATATAACCTCATAAAGGGACAAAGGTCAGAATTTAAAAAATTGGCCAGGTCATTAACGTGCAAACCACCCTTGGGGGTAAAGGGGTTAAACAAAGTTTGTAATTTTTTTTCACCACATAGATAAAAAAGAACCTAGACATGTTTGGTGTCTATGAACGCGTAATGACATGAAGAATCATAATCGAAGGTCAGTTTTATCATTAGGTGAACCTAGTAAAAAAGCCAAACAAAAAACAAGTGTGGGATTTCACCGCACTTGGAATTTTTTTCCCCATTTTCTAGCACATGACATGGTAAAACCAAACATGTCGTTCAAAAGTACAACTCGTCCCGCAAAAACAAGCCCTCACAACGCCATATTGTCAGAAAAAAAAAGTTATGGCTCTGGGAAGAAGTGGAGCAAAAACGAAAACGCAAAACTCGCAAAACTGAAAAAAGCTCGGGGCTTAAGCCTATGTGTGCAGAAGATGATCAGATCCCATAAGGATCAACGCTCAGCAGCCGATAGTGACAGATATGTCATCACTACTAACACAGGAAAGTGTGAACATAGAATTACAGTGGGGCAAAAAAGTATTTAGTCAGTCAGCAATAGTGCAAGTTCCACCACTTAAAAAGATGAGAGGCGTCTGTAATTTACATCATAGGTAGACCTCAACTATGGGAGACAAACTGAGAAAAAAAAATCCAGAAAATCACATTGTCTGTTTTTTTATCATTTTATTTGCATATTATGGTGGAAAATAAGTATTTGGTCAGAAACAAAATTTCATCTCAATACTTTGTTATATATCCTTTGTTGGCAATGACAGAGGTCAAACGTCTTCTGTAAGTCTTCACAAGGTTGCCACACACTGTTGTTGGTATGTTGGCCCATTCCTCCATGCAGATCTCCTCTAGAGCAGTGATGTTTTTGGCTTTTCGCTTGGCAACACAGACTTTCAACTCCCTCCAAAGGTTTTCTATAGGGTTGAGATCTGGAGACTGGCTAGGCCACTCCAGGACCTTGAAATGCTTCTTACGAAGCCACTCCTTCGTTGCCCTGGCGGTGTGCTTTGGATCATTGTCATGTTGAAAGACCCAGCCACGTTTCATCTTCAATGCCCTTGCTGATGGAAGGAGGTTTGCACTCAAAATCTCACGATACATGGCCCCATTCATTCTTTCATGTACCCGGATCAGTCGTCCTGGCCCCTTTGCAGAGAAACAGCCCCAAAGCATGATGTTTCCACCACCATGCTTTACAGTAGGTATGGTGTTTGATGGATGCAACTCAGTATTCTTTTTCCTCCAAACACGACAAGTTGTGTTTCTACCAAACAGTTCCAGTTTGGTTTCATCAGACCATAGGACATTCTCCCAAAACTCCTCTGGATCATCCAAATGCTCTCTAGCAAACTTCAGACGGGCCCGGACATGTACTGGCATAAGCAGTGGGATACGTCTGGCACTGCAGGATCTGAGTCCATGGTGGCATAGTGTGTTACTTATGGTAGGCCTTGTTACATTGGTCCCAGCTCTCTGCAGTTCATTCACTAGGTCCCCCCGCGTGGTTCTGGGATTTTTGCTCACCGTTCTTGTGATCATTCTGACCCCACGGGGTGGGATTTTGCGTGGAGCCCCAGATCGAGGGAGATTATCAGTGGTCTTGTATGTCTTCCATTTTCTAATTATTGCTCCCACTGTTGATTTCTTCACTCCAAGCTGGTTGGCTATTGCAGATTCAGTCTTCCCAGCCTGGTGCAGGGCTACAATTTTGTTTCTGGTGTCCTTTGACAGCTCTTTGGTCTTCACCATAGTGGAGTTTGGAGTCAGACTGTTTGAGGGTGTGCACAGGTGTCTTTTTATACTGATAACAAGTTTAAACAGGTGCCATTACTACAGGGAATGAGTGGAGGAAAGAGGAAACTCTTAAAGAAGAAGTTACAGGTCTGTGAGAGCCAGAAATCTTGATTGTTTGTTTCTGACCAAATACTTATTTTCCACCATAATATGCAAATAAAATGTTAAAAAAACAGACAATGTGATTTTCTGGATTTTTTTTTCTCAGTTTGTCTCCTATAGTTGAGGTCTACCTATGATGTAAATTACAGACGCCTCTCATCTTTTTAAGTGGTGGAACTTGCACTATTGCTGACTGACTAAATACTTTTTTGCCCCACTGTATATAAAAAGGGAAGATGTACGGATGGCACACAGGGGACAACACAGGTGAATGCGCTGCCCTTATTTCTGGGAGACTCTGGATCGGCTCCTGTGCTCATCCCATAAGAGTGGTGCAAGCCCCGGCCACGCTCACTACGGTGTGCACACACACTCACACACACATACTGCACAAGCTAATTACAATGTGCGCACACACACCACACTACGGTGCAGACACACATACACACTACACAAGCTCACGCTCACTAAGGTGCACACACTGCACAAGCTCACTCACTATGGAGCACACACATACACACTGCACAAGCTCACTATGATGCTCTCACAAGCTAATTACAGCGTGCGCGCACACAGACACACTACACTATGGTGCCCACACACTGCACAAGTTCACGCTCACTACGGTGCGCGCACACACACTGCACAAGCTCACACTCACTATGGCGCACACATACACATTGCACAAGCTCACTATGGTGCTCTCACACACACTGCACAAGCTCACTATGGTGCTCACACACATACACACACACAGTACAAGCTCACTATGGTGCTCTCACACTGCACAAGCTAGTGCTCACTATGGTGCGCGCACACACTGCACAAGCTCACTACGGTGCTCTCACACTGCACAAGCTAGCGCTCACTATTGTGCGCGCACACACTGCACAAGCTCACTACGGTGCGTAAACACACTGCACAAGCTCACTCACTACAGTGTGCACACACACAGCACAAGTTCACGCTCTCTATGGTGCGCACACACACTGCATAACCACACACTAACTACGGTGCGCACACATTGCCCAAGCTCACACTCTCTACAGTGCGCACACACTGCACAAGCTCGCGCTCACTACGGTGCGCACACCGTACATTTTAAATCTCTAATAGCAATAGTCTTTTTCTGTAGGCCAAAGGGACTTTTAGAGGCCCTTAGGTTCCAGGGTCAGGGTGCGATTGCAACCCCTGCACCTGTTGTAGTTACACCCCTGTGTGTATGTATATATACTAGATGGTGGCCCGATTCTAACGCATCGGGTATTCTAGAATATGTATAGCAGTATATAGCACAGCTCACGCAGTATATAACACAGCCCACTGTTATGATACGGTGGTCTAGGAGCAACATGGAACGAGCTCTGAAGGAAGTGGTAACTGTACTGACCGCAGTCCCTAAGCTCAACACAACACTAGAAGTAGCCGTGGAATGCTCCTAACTCTCCCTAGGCATCTCGTCACAGCCTAAGAGCTAACTACCCCTAAAGATAGAAGCAGGAAAGCTATCTTGCCTCAGAGAAAATCCCCAAAGGATAGATTAGCCCCCCACAAATAATGACTGTGAGTGGAGAGGGAAAAGACATACACAGAATGAAACCAGGATGAGCACAGGAGGCCAGTCTAACTAAATATATAGGACAGGATGGAATACTGTGCGGTCAGTATAAAACACTACAAAAATCCACGCAGAGTTTACAAAAAATCTCCACACCTGACTAAAGGTGTGGAGGGCAAATCTGCCTCCCAGAGCTTCCAGCAAGACAGAATTAATTCACACTGATAAGCTGGACAAACATAGAAAGCACAGAATGGATAAGTCCACAATCTATGGACAGAAAAGGGCAAGCAAAAACTTAGCTTAGCTGAACTGGTCAGGATAACAGGGAACTCCAAAGAGATGTGAATCCAACCAGGAACCATTTACAAGTAGAACTGGCTGAAGATAGAGCCAGACTTAAATAGCCAAGCAGAAGAGACGATAAGTGGAGGCAGCTGATGACAGCTAACTCCAAGGAGCAGCCATACCACTAGAAACCACAAGAGGGAGCCCAAGAGCAGAACTCACAAAAGTGCCACTTACAACCACCGGAGGGAGCCCAAGAGCGGAATTCACAACAGTACCCCCCCCTTGAGGAGGGGTCACCGAACCCTCACCAGAGCCCCCAGGCCGATCAGGACGAGCCAAGTGAAAAGCACGAACCAAATCGGTGGCATGGACATTGGAGGCAACAACCCAAGAATTATCCTCCTGGCCATAACCCTTCCACGTGACAAGATACTGAAGCCTCCGCCTCGAAAAACGAGAATCCAAAATCTTCTCAACCTCATATTCCAACTCTCCATCAACCAACATCGGGGCAGGAGGGTCAACCGAGGGAACAACGGGCACCACATATCTCCGCAACAAAGATCTATGGAAAACATTATGAATGGCAAAAGAGGCAGGAAGAGCCAAACGAAAAGACACCGGATTAATAATTTCAGAAATTTTATAAGGACCAATAAACCGAGGCTTAAACTTAGGAGAAAAAACCTTCATAGGAACATGACGAGAAGACAACCAAACCAAATCCCCCACACGAAGCCGGGGACCAACACAACGACGGCGGTTGGCAAAACGTTGAGCCCTTTCCTGAGACAACGTCAAATTGTCCACCACATGAGTCCAAATCTGCTGCAGCCTGTCCACCACAGAATCAGCACCAGGACAATCAGAAGGCTCAACCTGCCCAGAAGAAAAACGAGGATGAAAACCAAAATTACAAAAGAAAGGTGAAACCAAAGTAGCCTAACTAGCCCGATTATTAAGGGCAAACTCGGCCAACGGCAAGAAAGACACCCAATCATCCTGATCAGCAGCCACAAAGCATCTCAAATAGGTCTCCAAGGTCTGATTAGTTCAATCAGTTTGGCCATTAGTCTGAGGATGAAACGCCGAAGAAAAAGACAAATCAATGCCCATCCTAGCACAAAAGGCCTGCCAAAATCTAGAGACAAACTGAGAACCTCTGTCAGACACAATATTCTCCGGAATGCCATGCAAACGAACCACATGCTGAAAAAATAATGGAACCAGATCTGAGGAGGAAGGCAACTTAGGCAAAGGCACCAGATGGACCATTTTAGAGAACCGGTCACAAACAACCCAGATAACAGACATCTTCTGGGAAACAGGAAGATCCGAAATAAAATCCATGGAAATATGCGTCCAGGGCCTCTCAGGGACCGGCAAAGGCAAAAGCAACCCACTAGTGCGGGAACAGCAAGGCTTGGCCCGGGCGCAAGTCCCACAGGACTGCACAAAAGCACGCACATCCCGCGACAAAGAAGGCCACCAAAAGGACCTAGCAACCAAATCTCTGGTACCAAAAATCCCAGGATGACCAGCAAACACTGAACAATGAACCTCAGAAATTACCTTACTTGTCCATCTATCAGGAACAAACAGCTTCCCCACTGGACAGCGGTCAGGCTTATCAGCCTGAAATTCCTGAAGCACCCGCCGCAAATCAGGGGAGATAGCAGAAAGAATCACCCCCTCCTTAAGAATGCCAACCGGCTCAAGGACTCCAGGAGAATCAGGCGAAAAACTTCTAGAGAGGGCATCAGCCTTAACATTCTTAGATCCCGGAAGATACGAGACCACAAAATCAAAACGGGAGAAAAACAGGGACCATCGAGCCTGTCTAGGATTCAGCCGCTTGGCCAACTCGAGGTAAATCAGATTCTTATGATCGGTCAGGACCACAACACGGTGTTTAGCTCCCTCAAGCCAATGTCGCCACTCCTCAAACGCCCACTTCATAGCCAACAACTCCCGATTGCCGACATCATAATTGCGTTCCACAGGCGAAAACTTTCCGGAAAAAAAAGCACACGGTTTCATCAAAGAACCATCAGACTCCCAATCATTGGAAAAAATCAAAATATCATCCAAATATACGACCATGGGGCGTGGCTATGTAAGCCAAGAGAGAAGACGCACCTTTTGGAGGCTCCCATTATCCTGATCTGAATCCGGCCATTTATCCCCCTGAACTGCAGCTGCACCGGCTGAGGCGGTGCTCTGAAAGCTCGGGAGACCGGCGACCCCCCCGGGTGGCGGCGGTGGAACGCTGGAGAGCCGATATCTGTGGCGGCCTGGAGGAGCGGCGAGGTCCCTGGGCTGCGGCGGCCATCTTTGAGCGCGGCTCCGACGGGCGGGACGCAGTGCCGGCGGCGGCTGAAGCCGGGTGGATCCCCCGGGGAGCACGGCAGGCACTTACATACAGCGGGGACGCTGTGGAACATCGAGGAGCAGGAGACAGGTGCCGGGTCTGGAGCGGCGGGCGGGCCCTGGGAGACGGCGGCCATTACCACAGCGCACTCTCCAGCAGCAAGGAGAGAGGCGCTATATAGCAAGACTGCGGTGCATTCAGGAGGTGAGCTACCGGCCTGAAACACTAAAAGGGGCAGAGCGGTGTGCGCCCTGGAAAATTGGGCCCTGCACTCCCCTTATCAAAACCCCTGCTTGCACCATTACTTTGGAGGGATCGTTCCCCCCTCCCTGCTGTTCTTCCTGGGGAACTGTGGCTGCTCTGGGACACAGTGCCTGGGCAAACTCCTAAGTTGATACATTTGCAGATATCTGAGACTCTTTGCTTGGTTTGCTGCCTCTCGGGGGTGCATCCCGGTGTTTGGCCCTGTCCGGTCTGCTAGTGGAGAATAGACTGCCATAATAATAAATTTGGTCATTTGGTGGGGATCTTCTGCCAATCACCATGCATCATCCTAAAGGAGCGGGGGCTGCTGACAAGTTGAGGAAATATGCCAGAGAAGATGCCCCAGATAATACACGCTCTCTCAGAAATAATCCCACGCAGAGTCAACGCAAAAATCGTCTTTCTGACAGCAATGAGGAGGGAGAACAAGACGAACTGACTCTTAAACAAGCATCTGAGCAGTTGATGCAGGCTATATCTCTCACCAGGTCCTCTCTCACTGAGAAAATAGAAGACGTGCATACTGAAGTGGGCCGTCTGCGACAAGATATACAAACTATGAGAGGGCGTATTTCAGAGGTTGAAACAAGGGTGTCTCAGATAGAGGACACCATTGCCCCAATGGAGGCTAAGTTATCAAAGGCCACTGGCTCTGTGAATGCCTGGAAGCAAAAGGCAGATGACCTGGAAAACAGGCTGCGCCGTAATAATATCCGAATTATTGGCCTACCAGAACGCTCGGAGGGTCAGCAACCTGAGCAATTTCTAGAGGACTGGCTTAAAACCTCCCTGGGAGACGGATTCTCCTCAACATTTTCTGTGGAAAGGGCCCATAGGGTCCCAACGAGACCTCTTCCTCCTGGAACTCCGCCCCGACCCTTTCTGGCACGTCTCCTTAACTGCAGAGACAGGGATGCAATTCTTCGCTTGGCAAGGCAGAAGGCCCCTATTAAATTCAATAACGCCACTATATCAATCTTCCCGGACTTCTCTATGGAACTTCAAAAGCAGCGAGTTCGATTTATGGAAGTCAAAAAGCAGCTCAGGGATAAAAACATCATTTACTCCATGCTTTATCCAGCTCGACTCCGTATTGTTCATGAAGGCTCCTCCCTGTTCTTCACTGACCCGGCGGAGGCGGTCGAATGGTTACGGTCATACAAGGGGCCTAGTACCCCGGACTCTTGAGTAGCTCTTTCTATCTGATGGCAACACAATCTAGAGCTCTCTATGTGGGTGCTGAGTTTGTCAACTATACCGGACGCTGATTCCAGTGAGGGTATCCCCTATTCTACTCAACTATAGGAGTGTAGGATTACACTCCTCCACTGTTCAAATGTTGTTTGGTTTGGTATTTTACACCAGTTTCAATTGTTTGTTATGTTTATTAGTCGCCAGTGATAACCTTATGCTCTGTATGATGTTCCTGATTCCCGCCCAGGCTGTGGTGTATGTTATGCCTTTTCCCGAACGTAGATATGGGATCTGAGATTGTATGTATGACGTGGAACATACGGGGTATTAAGACTCCTCGAAAGAAAATTAAGGTATTTTCACAAATTAAAAGGTATCATCCACATATTGTAGCACTTGTGGAGACGCATTTGACCAGAGACACAGCTAAGTGTACGCAAAAGCCGTGGGTGCAGTGGTCCCTTCACGCATTTCACACCAGTTACTCCAGAGGGGTCTCCCTGTTGGTACATAGGAATGTCAGGTGGGAGGCTAGAGAGTCACGACGCGATCCCGAAGGTCGCTTTGTTTTTGTTCATGCCTTTATTAATATGAAGGAATATGTGATATTATGTGTTTATAACCCACCCCCGGCCGGCATATCGGTTCTCCGCATGGCACTGGGTTTCTCCCTAAATTATCCTAATGCTAGTGTTATCTGTATGGGAGACTTTAATTTAGTCATGGATAATCTTAAAGACAGACTGAGACTAGACGGCGAGATGTCAAGGGGGCCCCTTTCTCAATCTCCCTCTCAATTGGCATCATTTATGAACGGTAGCGGATGGTTAGACCTATGGAGAATACGTCACCCTGAGATAAAGGAATATACTTGTCATTCTTCAACTAGACAGTCTCTATCCCGTATAGATTACATATTTGGATCTAGCGACCTAGCGCTGTGGGTGAATAGTGTCGAACATGGTAGCAGGGGGATATCAGATCACAGCCCAATTGTTCTCAAACTTAAATACGGTCAGTCAAATAATAATATACCTTGGAAATTGAATCCCTTCTGGCTGAAACTAATAGATGCTAGTGATAGAACGGTTGATCAGTTAAACCGCTTTGTCTCTACTCACCCAGACCCCTCGAATCTCAATCTGTTCTGGGACACTCTAAAGGCATATTTGAGGGGATGTCTGTCCTCTACAATCTCCTATATAAAGAGGGTGACGGCGGGGGAAGATGACGAGATTGAGCGACGGCTGAAGGACTCGGAAGCCGCCTATGTGGCCAATCAAACTAACGGCAACAGGGTGGAGTGGCTCACTTCCCAAAGATTATACACCCAAAATATAGACACTAAATCAAAACGTAAATTATTTTTTACCCGTCAGTCTTATTTTGAAATGGGGAATCAGGCCAGTAAACTCCTAGCTTTTTTGGTACGTCAGCATAACACCTCCAACACGGTACTACAGATTCGGACACTCGATGGTTCGTTGGTATCCTCCACCGAGGAAATTCTTCAAAGTTTTTGTAATTACTATAAGTCACTGTACAAATCGGGTGGTGGTCTTGGGGTCCCTGAATGTATAGACTATCTATCAGACATGGCATTCCCCTTACTGAGCCCAACCCAGCAAGCTTTTATGGAAGCCGAGTTTACTCTGGAGGAGGTGGAACAGGCTATAATGGATATGGCCACCGGGAAGGCCCCTGGACCTGACGGGTTTCCCGTTGAGTTCTATAAAAAATATCGGGACCACCTGGCACCACTCTTATTGAAGGTGCTTCAGAATATATGGGAGGGAGAAATTATGCCTGAAACATTTTATGATGCAAATATCATTGTACTTAAGAAGGAGGGAAAGGACCCCTTGGAATGTGGATCATATCGCCCCATATCATTGGTGAACGTAGATTATAAAATCTTCACTAAAATATTGGCCACTAGACTAAATACAATCATATTAGATCTTATACACCCAGATCAAACAGGCTTTATGCCTGGGAAAAGTACCTCTATTAATATTCGGCGGGTCCAATCAGTGATTCAATATAGCTCCCTAGAATTGGATAATAACTGGGCTCTGGCATCCCTAGACACAGCTAAAGCGTTTGACTCCCTTGAATGGCCTTTTCTTTCTGCATGTCTGCAGAAATACGGTTTTGGAGATAAATTTATTAGAGGGATAGATACACTATATAGGAATCCTAGGGCACGGGTAATTGTGAATAATTCTATCTCTGATTCCTTTACTTTACATAGGGGAACCCGTCAGGGATGTCCTCTGTCCCCGGCCCTCTTTGCCCTCGCGATAGAAGCATTGGCAATACGCATAAGGTCTTCCACGGATATCAAGGGAATAAGTATTGCGGATCGTGTAGATACCATCGGTCTATATGCTGATGATATGATCATATTTATGGATAAAACAGAAGAAACACTACCGCGAGTAATAACGACTATAGATAATTTTAGCAAATTCTCTGGTCTCTATATCAATTGGGATAAGTCTGCTCTGATGCCTCTGTCTCATGCGCCGATGCCCCGTCTCGAAAATCTCTCGTCACTACCTGTAGTCTCCAATTTCAAATATCTAGGAATACATATGTCTCAATATAGTCAGCTGGACCTACGACTTAACATTTATCCACTATTGGACCTGGCCAAATCTAAATTCATAGCTTGGAGCAAACTCCCTCTCTCCGTTGCAGGTCGCATTAATTTAGTTAAGATGATATTGCTCCCCAAATTTAATTATTGTCTCCAACATAGTGCTGTACCAATACCCAAATCTTTCTTTGCAAACTTAAACTCCCTGACCACGTCCTTTATATGGGGGAAGACTAGACCCAAACTCAAGCTATCTACTCTACAGAGACCGACAAGGGGGGGAGGGGCAGCCTTACCAGACTTTTATCTATATTATCTTGCTGGGCAGGCTAGGGCGATAAGCAAATGGATGCCTAGCAACTCCCTACCTAATTCAGAAAGCCATATAATCCATTCTGCCCGTATTGACTGTCCACTGGGTTTTTTGGAAATGGAGAAAGTCAGTGCTCCCCGTTTGCTGCCATTGCTTCGACAAGCGAGATTAATATGGAGACAAATTAAAAAAGTTATTAAATATACAGATATAATAGCCGAAATGCCACTGTGGTATAATAGTTATTTTCCAGAATTACTAAATCACCCGTCTACTGAGTTCTGGATCTCATGTGGTGTTCTCTCGGTAGGTAATTTATATAACCAGGATGTTTTTGTGTCCTTTGAACAATTGCGGGATACCTGCAATATCCCAAGATCTCAATTCTTCCGTTATTTACAGCTGAGGTCAGCTTTCCAGTCACATATGCGAAATGCAGGTGCAGGTCGAGCAATTTCATCTTTACCCCTTATAGGCATTCTCAAATCACAGGGTCCTCAGGGACTCATTTCCTCTTTATACACATACCTATTATCCGTGGGAGATGGGCTCACTATTAACACCTTAAAAAAGAAATGGGAGGGACTCCTTCCCGATACACTGGGAGAGGAGTGGGAAGATATTTTGGAATCTCCAACTAAAGTTTCTCCCTCAGTTAACAATAGGATGACCCAGCTATATATTACATATCAGACTTATCTGACTCCGACACGACTTTTTAAAATGGGCCGCCTTCAGACGTCAGACTGCTTACGGTGTCACACACATGATGCGGATTTTACCCACATGATATGGCGGTGCCCGGTAATCCTTCATTATTGGAAAGAAGTCACGACATTGTTAACGTCTTTATTGTTAATCCCTGTCCCACTTGAACCATTGACTTGCCTATTTGGGGTGTGGGATACAGAGACCTGGGATCACCATACTGGGATCTTCCTTCGAGAAACGCTCTTCTTAGCACGAAAGGTACTGGCATTAAGGTGGATGGGTAGCTCCTCCCCGTCTCTCAGAGCTTGGATTGACCTGGTGAACTCGGTTATCCCATATGAAAGAACACTGTACCATAATAGAGGATGCCCAGGTAAATTCGAAAAAATTTGGGGTAGATGGAACTCATCTCATCATACTCTGTAGTCTGCGTGGATTAGATATATGCACGGGGAGGAGGGCATGGGGTTTGGGGACATCGTTGCAGAGCAAACTTGAATCTGTTTTCTTTTGGCGACTTATTACTAAAGGTTAAAGTTGTTTAAGTTGTATAGTAGGTATTTTGTAGGTACTAGTGATTCAACATGCACAGTCTATTGCCTCTGAACTTTGGATGCGATGATGTTTGTAATCATTTGTATCTGATGGTATGTTTAATAATGATAAATGTAATATGTGCAATGTTTGTCTATTCTGAAATTAATAAACGAATTTAAAAAAAAAAAAAATATACGACCATGAATTTATCAAGATAATTGCGGAAAATATCATGCATGAAAGACTGAAACACAGATGGAGCATTAGAGAGCCCAAATGGCATCACAAGGTATTCAAAATGGCCTTCGGGCGTATTAAATGCAGTTTTCCATTCGTCACCCTGTTTAATACGAACAAGACTATATGCCCCTCGGAGGTCAATCTTAGTAAACCAACTAGCCCCCTTAATCTGAGCAAACAAATCAATTAGCAAAGGCAAGGGGTATTGGAATTTGACCGTGATCTTATTAAGAAGACAATAATCAATACAGGGTCTCAAGGAGCCATCCTTCTTAGCAACAAAAAAGAAACCTACTCCCAATGGTGACGAAGAGGGCCGAATATGCCCTTTCTCCAAAGATTCCTTAACATAGCTCCGCATGGCGGCATGCTCTGGCACAGACAGATTGAAAAGTCGGCCCTTAGGGAACTTACAACCAGGAATCAAGTTAATAACACAATCACAGTCCCTGTGCGGAGGAAGGGAACTGGACTTGGGCTCATCAAATACATCCTGGAAATCCGACAAAAACTCAGGGACCTCAGAAGAGGGGGAAGAGGAAATTGACATCAAAGGAACGTCACTATGTACTCCTCGACAACCCCAACTAGTCACCGACATAATTTTCCAATCCAGCACCGGATTATGTTCCTGTAACCATGGTAATCCCAGTACAACAACATCATGCAGGTTATGCAACACCAGAAAACGGCAATCTTCCTGATGTGCAGGAGCCATGTACATAGTCATCTGTGTCCAGTACTGAGGTTTATCCTTGGCCAAGGGTGTAGCATCAATGCCCCTCAAAGGAATAGGGCTCTGCAAAGGCTGCAAGGAAAAACCACAGCGCCTGGCGAATTCTAAGTCCATTAAGTTCAGGGCAGCGCCTGAATCCACAAATGCCGTGACAGAAAAGGACGACAATGAGCAAATCAGAGTCACAGATAAGAGAAATTTAGGCTGTATAGTACTAATGGTAACAGACCTAGCGACTCTCTTAGTACGCTTAGGGCAATCAGAGATAACATGAGCCGAATCACCACAGTAAAAACACAGCCTATTCTGACATCTGAATTCCTGCCATTCTATTCTAGTCAAAATCCTATCACATTGCATAGGTTCAGGACTTTGCTCAGAGGAAACTGCCATATGGTGCACAGCTTTGCGCTCGCGCAGACGCCGATCAATCTGAATGGCTAGAGACATAGATTCGCTCAAACTGGCAGGCGTAGGAAAGCCCACCATAACATCTTTAAGGGTTTCAGAAAGACCTTTTCTGAAAATAGCAACCAGAGCCTCTTCATTCCATTTAGTGAGCACAGACCATTTTCTAAATTTCTGGCAGTATAACTCTGCCGCTTCCTGACCTTGACACAAGGCCAACATGGTTTTTTCTGCACGATCCACAGAATTAGGTTCGTCATACAATAATCCGAGCGCTTGAAAAAATGCATCTACATTCAATAATGCCGGATCCCCTGTTTCAAGAGAAAAAGCCCAGTCTTGAGGGTCACCACGCAGCAAGGATATGATGATTTTTACTTGCTGAATGGGATCACCAGAAGAACAGAGTTTCAAAGCAAAAAACAATTTGCAGTTCTTTTTAAAGTTCAAAAACTTGGATCTGTCCCCAAAAAACAAATCAGGAGTAGGAATTCTGGGCTCTAAAGCCGGAGTCTGGACAACATAGTCCTGGATACTCTGTACACTTGCAGCAAGTTGATCCACACGAGAAAACAAACCCTGAACATCCATGCCAAAGCATATATCCTGAACCACCCAGATATCAAGAGGAAAAGAAAAAAAAAAGAAGACAAACTAGAGCACAGAAAAAAAAATGGTTCAGAACTTTCTTTTCCTTCTTTTGAGATGCATTTAATTCATTTTTGGCCACTTGTACTGTTATGATACGGTGGTCTAGGAGCAACATGGAACGAGCTCTGAAGGAAGTGGTAACTGTACTGACCGCAGTCCCTAAGCTCAACACAACACTAGAAGTAGCCGTGGAATGCTCCTAACTCTCCCTAGGCATCTCGTCACAGCCTAAGAGCTAACTACCCCTAAAGACAGAAGCAGGAAAGCTATCTTGCCTCAGAGAAAATCCCCAAAGGATAGATTAGCCCCCCACAAATAATGACTGTGAGTGGAGAGGGAAAAGACATACACAGAATGAAACCAGGATGAGCACAGGAGGCCAGTCTAACTAAATAGATAGGACAGGATGGAATACTGTGCGGTCAGTATAAAACACTACAAAAATCCACGCAGAGTTTACAAAAAATCTCCACACCTGACTAAAGGTGTGGAGGGCAAATCTGCCTCCCAGAGCTTCCAGCAAGACAGAATTAATTCACACTGATAAGCTGGACAAACATAGAAAGCACAGAATGGATAAGTCCACAATCTATGGACAGAAAAGGGCAAGCAAAAACTTAGCTTAGCTGAACTGGTCAGGATAACAGGGAACTCCAAAGAGATGTGAATCCAACCAGGAACCATTTACAAGTGGCACTGGCTGAAGATAGAGCCAGACTTAAATAGCCGAGCAGAAGAGATGATAAGTGGAGGCAGCTGATGACAGCTAGCTCCAAGGAGCAGCCATACCACTAGAAACCACAAGAGGGAGCCCAAGAGCAGAACTCACAAAAGTGCCACTTACAACCACCGGAGGGAGCCCAAGAGCGGAATTCACAACAGCCCACACAGTATATAACACAGCCCACGCAGTATATAACACAGCTCATGCAGTACATAACACAGCCCAATTAGTATACAGCACAGCCACGTAGTATATTGCCCAACCACGTAGTATATTGCAGAGACGTAGTATATTGCAGACGTAGTAAATAACACAGTCCATGCAGTATATAACACAGCCCATGTAGCATATAACACAGCCCATGTAGTATATAACACAGACCACGTAGTATATAGCAGAGACTTATAGTATAACACAGCCATGTAGTATATTGCACAGCTCATGCAGTATCTAACACAGCCCACGTAGTATATAACACAGCCACGTTGTATATAGCCCAGCCACGAAGTATATTGCACAGCCCACGTTGTATATAGCAAGGGTCCCCAACTCCAGTCCTCAAGGCCCACCAACATGTCATGTTTTCAGGATTTCCTTAGTCTTGCCCAGGTAATAATTGCATCACCTGTGCAATGCAAAGGAAATCCTGAAAACATGACCTGTTGGTGGGCCTTGAGGACTGGAGTTGGGGACCTCTGGTATATAGCACAGAGACGTAGTATATAACACAGTCCACGCAGTATATAACACAGCCCACGCAGTATATAACACAGGCCATGCAGTATATAACACAGGCCATGCGGTATATAACACAGCCCATACAGTATATAACACAGCCCACGTAGTCTATAACATAACCCACGTAGTATATAACAAAGCCCATGTAGTATATAACACAGGCCACGTAGTAAATAACACAGGCCACGTAGTATATAGCACCGCCCATGTAGTACATAGCACCGCCCATGTAGTATATAACACAGCCACGTAGTATATTGCACAGTCACGTGGTGTATAGCACAGCCCACGCAGTATCTAACACAGCCCACGTAGTATATAACACAGCCCTCGTAGTACGTAGCAATGTGGTCACTATATCCCTATTAAAAAAAGAATTAAAATAAAAAATAGTTATAGGCCGGCCTCACACTAGCAAGTTTTACGGACGTATGAGCGCATTAAATACGTCCATAAAACTCGCATTCCACACGGCCCAATTATTCTCTATGCCCCTGCTCCTATCTGCCGTATTTTACTGATCCGTATTATACGGCTTTCTACGGCCGTAGAAAATCGCAGCATGCTGCGTTTGTCACCGTATTGCGCAAAAAAATCGCCAATGCAAGTCTATGGGGGCCCAAAAAATACGGATTACACACGGACCAGCAGTGTGACTTGCGAGAAATACGCACCGGTGTTAGCGAGAAAAGCCGGCAATTCAGTGCGGTGTACAGTAAAATCACACTGACAGCTTACAATAGAATAGGTAGAATAAATGTGTACACATAGAATAGGTATATACCGTATATACTCGAGTATAAGCCGACCCGAGTGTAAGCCGACCCCCTAATTTTGCCACCAAAAACTGGGAAAACCTATTGACTCGAGTATAAGCCTAGGGTTGAAATGCAGCATTTACCGGTGAATTTCAAAAATAAAAATAGATCATTATTTCCCCATAGCTGTGCCATATAGTGCTCTGCATCGTTCATTATTTCCCCATAGCTGTGCCATATAGTGCTCTGCACCGTTCATTATTGCCCCATAGCTGTGCCATATAGTGCTCTGCACCGTTCATATTTCCCCATAGCTCTGCCATATAGTGCTCTGCACCGTTCATATTTCCCCATAGCTCTGCCCCGTTCATATTTCCCCATAGCTCTGCCATATAGTGCTCCGCACCGTTCATATTTCCCCATAGCTCTGCCATATAGTGCTCTGCACCGTTCATATTTCCACATATCTGTGCCCTGTATGCTCTGCACCGTTCATACTGCCCCATATCTGTGCCCCATATAGTGCTCTGCACCGTTCATACTGTCCCATATCTGTGCCCCATATAGTGCTCTGCACCGTTCATTCTGCCCCCATATCTGTGCCCCATATAGTGCTCTGCACCGTTCATACTGTCCCATATCTGTGCCCCATATAGTGCTCTGCACCGTTCATACTGCCCCCATATCTGTGCCCCATATAGTGCTCTGCACCGTTCATACTGCCCCCATATCTGTGCCCCATATAGTGCTCTGCACCGTTCATACTGCCCCATATCTGTGCCCCATATAGTGCTCTGCACCGTTCATACTGCCCCCATATCTGTGCCCCATATAGTGCTCTGCACCGTTCATACTGCCCCATATCGGTGCCCCATATAGTGCTCTGCACCGTTCATATTGCCCCATAGCTGTGCCCCATATAGTGCTCTGCACCGTTCATATTGCCCCATAGATGCTCCACATAAATCTGTGCCGCTGCTGCAATAAAAAAAAAAAAAAGCCATACTCACCTCTCTTGCTTGCAGCTCCCAGCGTCTCGTTCCGGCGTCCGGTCCCGGCGTCTCTCTGCTCTGACTGATCAGGCAGAGGGCGCCGCGCACACTATATGCGTCATCGCGCCCTCTGACCTGAACAGTCAGAGCGGAGCGACGCCGAGAAGATGGAGCGGCGCCCGGCGGGTGGAACGGGGACAGGTAAATATGCGATACTTACCTGGTCCCGACGTCCGGCTCCCTCTGCCTGTCACAGCTGTCTTCGGTGCCGCAGCTTCTTTCTCTATCAGCGGTCACCAATACCGCTGATTAGAGAAATGAATAGGCGGCTCCACCCCTATGGGAGGTGGAGCCGCCTATTCATTTCTCTAATGAGCGGTCCCACGTGACCGCTGACAGGAAGAGCTGCGGGACCCGGAGACAGTGTGACAGGCAGGGGCAGCGTCAGGATCGCTGGGACTAGGTAAGTATACCTCAGCGCCCTCACCCCCTCACCCGCCAACCCTGCCACCCACCTTGACTCGAATATAAGCCGAGAGGGGCACTTTCAGCCCAAAAATTTGGGCTGAAAATCTCGGCTTATACTCGAGTATATACGGTATATATATATATATATATATATATATATATCATTGAGTGAGACACATATATGTATATATATTATTTCATCCAGCGCGAGATAGCTTAAAAGCCAGTAATTTAATTGCCGGCTTTTGCTATCTCCTTCCTAAACCCGACATGATTTGAGACATGGTTTACATACAGTAAACCATGTCATATCCCCCTTTTTTTTTGCATATTCCACACTACTAATGTTAGTAGTGTGTATGTGCAAAATTTGGCCGTTCTAGCTATTAAATGAAAGGGTTAAATGGCGGAAAAAATTGGCGTGGGCTCCCACGCAATTTTCTCTGCCAGAGTAGTAAAGCCAGTGACTGAGGGCAGATATTAATAGCCTGGAGAGGGTCCATGGTTATTGCCCCCCCCTGGCTAAAAACATCTGCCCCCAGCCACCCCAGAAAAGGCACATCTGTAAGATGCGCCTATTCCTGCACTTGGCCACTCTCTTCCCATTCCCGTGTAGCGGTGGGATATGGGGTAATGAAGGGTTAATGCCACCTTGCTATTGTAAGGTGACATTAAGCCAGATTAATAATGGAGAGGCGTCAATTCTGACACCTATCCATTATTAATCCAATTGTATGAAAGAGTTAAAAAAAAACACACACACATTATTAAAAAGTCTTTTAATGAAATAAACACACCGTTTGTTGTAATATTTTATTGTACGCTCAATCCACTGGCTGAAGACCCTCGCTCTGTGACAAAGAAAAAATAATAAACCAACAATATACATACCTTCCGTAGATCTGTAACGTCCCACGTTGTAAATCCATCTGAAGGGGTTAATTTTTTTTTACAGCCAGGAGCTCTGCTATAATGCAGCTATGCTCCTGACTGTAAAACCCAGTGAATGAATGGAAACTAGGTCAATGACCTGTAGTTACCTTCATTCGCGGTGAGGCGCCCTCTGCTGGATGTCCTTCGAGCGTGGGAAAAAAATCAGAAAAGGTCCCAGGCTCAAGTTCAAATGAGGACAACCAGCAGAGGGCGCCTCACCGCGAATGAAGGTAACTACAGGTCATTGACCTAGTTTCCATTCATTCGCTGGGGTTTACAGCCACGAGCAGCGCTGCATTAGCAGAGCTCCTGGCTGTAAAAAAAATTAACCCCTTCAGATGGATTTACAACGTGGGACGTTACAGATCCTCGGAAGGTATGTATATTGTTGGTTTGTTATTTTTTCTTTGTCACAGAGCGAGGGTCTTCAGCCAGTGGATTGAGCGTACAATAAAATATTGCAATAAACGGTGTGTTTATTTCATTAAAAGACTTTTTAATAATGTGTTTGTGTTTTTTTTAACTCTTTCATACAATTGGATTAATAATGGATAGGTGTCAGAATTGACGCCTCTCCATTATTAATCTGGTTTAATGTCACCTTACAATAGCAAGGTGGCATTAACCCTTCATTACCCCATATCCCACCACTACACGGGAATGGGAAGAGAGTGGCCAAGTGCCAGAATAGGCGCATCTTCCAGATGTGCCTTTTCTGGGGTGGCTGGGGGCAGATGTTTTTAGCTGGGGGGGGGGGGGGGGCAATAACCATGGACCCTCTCCAGGCTATTGATATCTGCCCTTAGTCACTGGCTTTACTACTCTGGCGGAGAAAATTGCACGGGAGCCCACGCCAATTTTTTCCGCCATTTAACCCTTTAATTTAATAGCTAGAATGGCCAAATTTTGCACACACACACTACTAACATTAGTAGTGTGGAATATAAAAAAAAAGGGGGATATGAGATGGTTTACTGTATGTAAACTATGTCTCAAATCATGTCGGGTTTAGGAAGGAGATAGCAAAAGCCGGCAATTGAATTACCGGCTTTTAAGCTATCTCGCGCTGGATGAAATATTAATATATATACATATATGTGTCTCACTAACATATATATATATATATATATATATATATATACACAGTATATATGTTTTTATTATTTTTTGAGCACATGGATCCCTTGTATCCGTATGTCGGTTTTGCAAGCCTGCGAGAAAATCTCGCAGTATGGATGCCATACGGATTACATACGGAGGATGCCATGCGCAAAATACGCTGACAAACCCTGCCTACGGAGGAGATACGGACCACTATTTTGGGGACTTTTCAGCGTATTACGGCCGTAAATTACGGACCGTATTTTTATACGCTGAGTGTGACGCCGGCCATATACTCACCTTCCGGCGGCCCCCGGATCCAGCCCATGCCTTTAGCGATGCTCTTCGCGATTCCCAGTAATGCATTGCGGCAATAATGCGTGATGATGTAGCGGTCTCGCGAGACCGCTACATCATCTCCGGTCATTGCCGCAATGGATTCTTGGGACCGGAGCGTCGCGAGGAGCGGGAAAGGCGCCGGAGGGTGAGAATATAATGATTTTTTATTTTTAGCATTAGATCTTTTTACTGCATAGGCAGCATCAGTAGTAAAAAGTTGGTCACACAGGGTTAATAGCAGTGTTAACGGACTACGTTACATCGCGTTATGATGCGGTGTAACGCATTGCGTGTAACGGACTGCTAAACCGCTATGGGGGCACTAACTGGAGGGGAGAAGGGAAGGGGAATTCACGGCCAGACTGTGGCCGTCGCTGATTGGTTACGGCCGGCAGGCGTGTGTGTATGAGGTGTACGGAGCGGAGCTGTGTGTGTATGAGGTGTATGGAGTGGAGCTGAATGTGTACGAGGTGTACGGAGCGAAGCCGTGTGTGTACGAGGTGTATGGAGCGGAGCTAAATGTGTACGAGTGTATGGAGCGGAGCTGAATGTGTACGAGGTGTATGGAGAGGAGCTGAATGTGTACGAGGTTTACGGAGCGAATCCGTGTGTGTATGAGGTGTATGGAGCAGAGCTGAATGTGTACGAGGTGTACGGAGCGGAGCTGAATGTGTACGAGGTGTATGGAGCGGAGCTGAATCTGTACGAGGTGTACGGAGCGGAGCCATGTGTGTATGAGGTGTACGGAGCGGAGCCGTGTGTGTATGAGGTGTATGGAGCGGAGCTGAATGTGTACGAGGTGTATGGAGCGGAGCACGTGTGTACGGAGCGGAGCCGTGTGTGCAAAGAGTACGGAGCGCAGCCGCATGTGTAGGAGTAGCTATGTGTGGGCATTATACGGTACGAAGTATCATGTGCAGCCAATAAACAGTATGGAGCATCATGTGTGGTCATTATACAGTATGGAGCATCATGTGTGGTCATTATACAGTATGGAGCATTGAAGCATCATGTGTGGCCATTATACAGTATGGAGCATCATGTGCGGCCATTATACAGTATGGAGCATCATGTGTGGCCGTTATACAGTATGGATGCGGCCATTATTCAGTATGGAGCATCATGTGGGGCCATTATACAGTATGGGGCATCATGTGCGGCCAATATACAGTATGGAGCATCATGTGTGGCCATTATACAGTATGGAGCATCATGTGCGGCCAATATACAGTAAGGAGCATTATGTGTGGCCATTATACAGTATGGAGCATCATGTGTGGTCATTATACAGTATGGAGCATCATGTACGGTCATTATACAGTATGGAGCATTATGTGTGGCCATTATACAGTATGGAGCATCATGTGCAGTCATTATACAGTATGGAGCATCATGTATGGCCATTATACAGTATGGAGCATCATGTGTGGCCATTATACAGTATGGAGCATCATGTGCAGTCATTATACAGTATGGAGCATGTGAAGAGCAGAACAAAAATGATTACCTCAATGAACAAAAATAAAAAAAAGAATTTGTGATAAATATTGACCTGTCCATTCAAGGACATTTTAGCTATAGTATGAAATCCTGTTTTTCTTGTCTGTGGAATTGCCTTTGTACTGTTTGTTGTGAAACTGCCGCCCACGAAACTGTTTTCTTTTCTTTTCTTTCTTTCCTGTTTTGTCTCTTTGTTTAAACATGCAAAACTTGTATAACCACTAACAACTATATAAAGAAGGGATAGCACTTTGAAGGCAGGCGTGCTTCAGAGACTTCCCAATGATACACTATACAAGACGTGTCTTGTGTATTATTTCTGGTGATGCCCCACTTCCAAAGGCTGCTCCGACTGAGTGTGATCCCGACATTTCCTGGCGCCTGAACAGGGACCCGAGGTCTGTGTATTCCTTCAAGAACACCGGCAGAATACGAACGAAAAGAGAATCTGGGATAATGGACGGCAGATGAACAAAAACCTGGACAGGTAAGAGACACTGTTAGATCTCTTATATCTGCCCTGCACTGTCCGTAAGATTTTCTGTGTCGTGTTCTTTAGCGGGTAGTTCTAGTAGAGGAGGATACCTATAGCTCGGGTTCTTGAACTATTTAGGAATTGATCACCTCACGGAGTACGGCATTGAATGAGAGTGAATGTGAATAGAAGGTGTGTGGAAGTTGGGAATAGCCCTATAAGCCGCCCAGGGGGTTGAAACAGAAGAAGTGACTGTCCCACTGGGCAACGTGGTTGCGTCCTTTCGGGGAGACCTCCGCGCCTATGTTCAATCTCTGATCCTGTCTTTGACAAAAACCTGGTGACGGATAAGTGTATGATAGTATGAGCCCAGGACAGATAAATTAGCCTGGGACAAGAATACGTTGTATGTGATAGTATAAGCCCAGGACAGATAAATTAGCCTGGGACAAGATACGTTGTATGTTCTTTTTCTGTCTGGTTGCATTTGTGTTGTTTGCTATAGGTATAGGAATCAGGATTTTCTTACATCAACACAGTTTAAACATCCTAGCTCCTTAGGGAGAAGGTAACGAGGTATTCTCATACCCAAACGCCACCTAGGGCAAGAAAAAGACATCCTAGCTCCTTAGGAAGAAGGTAACGAGGTATTCTCATACCCAAACGCCACCTAGGGCAAGAAAGCTCAGGATAAGAAAATGGGGAATAAGCAAACAAAGTCGGAACCAGAAGAATTAGATATCTATACTATCATAAAGGAGAGAAGTGGTGAAGATGCCACTAAAGGGCTGAAAAAGATTTTTAGTAAGTTTGGAGTTACTAAGGCAGAAGCTTTTAGTAGAAAACTATGGGAAGGAATTCAGGAAAGGAAAAAAGGCATAATCAGAGACAAGAAATGGATAGATCAGATCCAAGCATTGATTGATGTCTCTAGGGTAGCAGAAAATGAGGGATGGACATATAATCAACAGAGTAAAAAGTGGTGTATTAGACCCACAGGCTGTGGAGAAAAACAAAATGTGGAATCTAAAAATACCCCACCCCCATACCTTAACCCACATGCCCCATCTTTTCTCCAAACACCACCTCAAAGTTTAGCCGCACCAGGAGGATGGGTATGTCCGCACTGTGGACAACAAAATCCAGACTGGAGAAATGATTGCCTAGCCTGTGGTACACCTAGACATGGCGCTGTACTTGCCCCTGTTAGGGTAGTACCAAGACCCTTTAGGGAACCTGGTGCTGACGGAGTAATGGGAACTAGATATCACCAAACTCGACAATATTTCCCTTGGTCCCCCGCTGAAGGCATTTCTCTCTTGCATAACGCACCAGATCCCACCCAGTGTCCAGTTAGATTTGCACAATATATACAGCAAATTATGCAGACTCACGCTGGAGTTTGGGCAGATGGAGAAGAATTATGTAGAATGAAAATGACTCCTGGACTCTTCCAGGAGCTATTAGCAAATCTACAGGTACATAGGCCCCAAGCAGGAGATGGTGCCTTACAAACGATAGAATCAGGTACACAATTTGTAGATCACTTAATGGTTTTCATGAGGGAGAGACAGAGGCAGAGAGGAACAACGGGAGTGGTGGCTCAGAAATCTGGACAATCAGTAGACGAATATTATCTAAGTGTAGAAAATAATTTCAGAGATGAAGGCATGGATCTAACCGCTCCAGGAATGATGAGGTTAGTTACAAAAACCTTTATAGATGGATTGTCTCCAAAAGTGAAGGAAAAGCTTAAGGCCGCAACCCCTGATTGGAGAACCTTGGAAGACCCACACCTGGCTAGACAGAAAGCTGTAGGGATAGAAATGGACTTAAGAGAAAATTCTAAGCCAGTAAGAATTGCACAGGCTAATTCTGGCTCTGCTAATCAAAAGTTTGCTTGTCATTACTGTAAGAAGCCAGGACATTTCCAAAGGGAATGTAGGAAGAGAAAAGCAGATATAGATTCAGGAACCTTTGTACCCAAAAATAGGATAAATAACCCAGTGCCTGATCAAACAGACAGCTCAGAATGACTGAAAGTTATGCAGGTCTCTCTTCCTTCTAGAAGACCAATAATACAAGTTGAAGTTGAGGGTAAAAATGTACCTTTTCTGATACGGGAGCAACATCCTCCATTTTAAATCAGGACTTTTTACCATATCCTGACAATATATCCTCAAAGGTTACATATGCAGAAGGGTATGATGGTAAAATTCAGGCGTTCCCCTTTACAAAACCTTTAAATGTGAGCTTTGGCCCTAAAACTTTTGTATCCAAATTTTTATTTGCTAAAGGTGCACCTACCTGCTTGTTGGGTACTGATGTCTTAAGTAAAATGCATGCTAACATCCATTTTAGAGAAGATGGCACAGTTATGCTGACCATCCCTGAAGATGCAGAAACTCTGGAACCATATGTTAGAATACAGGCAATGGAGGATTTTCCCGAAATTTACACTCAACAAGCAAAAATTGACTTGTCTCGGGTTCCTGACAGCCTATGGGCAAAAGGAGACACTGATGTAGGATTTTTATCAGTAGCTCCTATACTGTTAGAAACTGCCCCGGGAACCATATTACCTCAGCTTAGGCAATACCCCATCAGCGCCCAGCAAGAACATCCGATTTCTCAACAAATTCAGGATTATGTGTTACAAGGTGTTTTGGTAGAAATCAGGTCACCCGCCAATACACCCTTATATCCTGTTAAAAAGAAAGTGTCCTCCAAAGAAACTATGGTGAAATATCGCATGGTGCACGACTTACGGGAAATCAATAAGGTTTTGGCACCGGTCACCCCTGTGGTACCGAATCCTCATACCTTACTGTCTCAAATTCCCAGCACTGCTGCATATTTTACGGTAATTGACTTATCAAACGCATTTTTTTCTGTGCCACTACATAAGAACTGTTGGCATTTGTTTGCCTTTACATTAAAGGGTAAACAATTAGCATGGACAAGATTGCCACAAGGTATGGTACACTCACCAACTTTGTACTCTGAAGCAATGCAGTCCGTGCTAAAAAATTTCATCCCAGAACCAGGAGTAGTCATTCTACAGTATGTAGATGACTTACTTATTTGTTGCCCTGATGAGCAGACGGCAGTTACCTCAACTGTTAATTTCTTAATTTTCCTAGCGCAAGAAGGCTGTAAAGTAAATAGACAGAAACTCCAGGCTTGTCAACAAACAGTCGTGTTTTTAGGTCACTGCATATCACAGGGCATCAGACACCTCACACCTCAACGTACGGAAGCCATACGTAACATGCTTGAACCCAGGAATCACAAACAGCTGCGTGCTTTCCTAGGTATTGTTTCACACTGTAGACAGTGGATCATACATGCAAGTCAACTCATGCAGCCTTTATATGACTGTATTGCCAACACACCATATTCACTCAGTGAAGAGGCTAAACAGTCATTTTCCTCTTTGAAAACAGCACTGGTATCAGCTCCGGCTTTGGGACTCCCAGACTACACTAAACCTTTTCAATTGATGGCAGCTGAGATATCCTCACATGCTACAGGGGTGCTCACACAAAAACATGGAAACAAACAGAGACCTGTGGCATACATATCAGCTCATCTGGACCCTGTAGCTAGAGCCGCACCTTCTTGTGTAAGAGTAGTAGCCGCAATTTCACTGTTATTAGATAAAGCTTCTGAGATTGTTCTTGATCACCCACTTCTAGTTCAGACCACTCATGATGTACATGGCATTCTTAACCAGGTCCAACCTAAACATATTTCAATGGCCAGACACCTCCGTCTCCAATGTTCCCTACTACTGCCGCCCAACATTTCCTTTGCCAGGATTCAGACTCTTAATCTCGCGTCTTTGCTCCCTTTAGAGTCTGAGGGGGGTACCATACCTGAGGAAACTGCACTCTCCAACTCCTTTGAAACTGCACTCTCCAACTCCTTTGACCCATCAAAGTCAATGCATGATTGTGTACAATTAATGGAACAAGAGACTCAGGGCTTATGTAATGTACGTGACAAGCCACTCTGTAATGCTACATTTGAACTTTTCATAGATGGCAGTAGATATGCAGATATGAATGGACAATTTCATACAGGTTATGCGGTAGTAACTCAGCATAAAGTGCTGAAAGCAGAACCTCTCCCTGCTAATCAGTCTGCACAAGAAGCAGAACGTACGGCATTAGTTGAAGCTCTAAAAATAGCCAAAGATCAGACAGCAAACATATACACTGATTCTAGATATGCACATGGCATTATTTTCGATTTTGGCGTAATATGGAGAGCCAGAGGTTATATGACTGCTTCAGGCCAACCTGTTAAACATGCCTCCCTCATTAGACAGATTCTGGAGGCAGCACAAGAAACTAAAGAAATAGCGGTGATAAAGGTAGCTGCACATGTGAGACTCGACACCGAGGAGGCCAGGGGTAACGATAAAGCCGATAAGGCAGCAAAACAGGCAGCACGTAAACCCTTACATCATGCCCACACACTAGATAGCTCTGAAGATGATGAGGAAAGATTGAAGGAAGCTCAGAAACAGGTAGACGACGAAGAACGAGGGCAGTGGCAGAAAAAAGGGGCAGAAGATCAGCAAGGATTATGGAAAAAAGGAACTTTGTTGTGTTTACCCAGAGCCTGGTACCCCGCAGTGGCAAGTGACCTCCACCTACCCACGCATGTGTCGGCAAATGGTATGACGCTCAAGGTAAAAGAAAGGTGGTTGGCTCCAGGCTTTGGTAATTTTGCTCGGAACATGTGTGCTGCATGCGCTATATGCCTGGCACACAATCCAGGTCAGGCCATTAAAACCCCAACCAAGCATCATGTAAGACCACTGTATCCCTTTCAAAGACTCCAGATCGACTACATCCAACTTCCTAGGTACAATGGATACGAATATGTGCTTGTGTGTGTGGACATGTTCTCAGGGTGGCCAGAGGCTTATCCAGTTCGTAAAGCCTCAGCAAAAACTACTGCCATTAAAATAGCACATGAACTGATACCCCGTTACGGCATGCCTGAGGTGATCGAGTCAGATAGGGGTACCCATTTTACTGGGGAAATATTCCAGAATGTTATGAAAATGTTGGGAGTAGAAAACCAGTTTCACACTCCATATCATCCACAGAGTTCAGGTAAAGTGGAAAGATTAAATGGGACAATAAAATTAAAAATCCAGAAGGCCATGGCAGAAACAGGAAAGCCTTGGACCGAGTGTCTACCACTTGCCCTGTATTCCATCAGAAACACCCCAAGGGGGAAGGCTAAGCTGTCACCACATGAGATTCTTTTTGGTAGAGCAGCAAATTTGGGTTGTTATTTTCCACAACAACTGATGTTGAATACTGAGACTTTAACTGCTTATGTACAAAAATTACAAAAACGTTTAACTAAAGTGCATTCGCAAGTTTTTGCTTCCCTTCCAGATCCAGAAAATCTCGAAGGAGGCCACAAGTTGGAACCTGGTGATCAAGTCTACGTGAAAAGACACACCAGAAAGACTCTGGAACCGAGATTTGACGGACCTTTCCAAGTCCTGTTAACAACTCCAACAGCAGTCAAGCTTGAAGGAAAGGCATCATGGATACATGCAAGCCATTGCAAAAAAGCAGTATAAGACTCATGATATTGATGTTAATAATGTTAACCTCAACGGAGGCATGGGAAAGACTGAATTCTCTAGCCCCTTTGAACAATAGATTCGTACAACGACTCAGGGATCAGTATGACAAAGACAATGACCAAAATAAGGATAGCTGGTGGTCAGATACCTTTTCTTTTCTTAACCCGGCCAATTGGTTCAGAGGGATCGGTGGGTGGGTTACCGGGATTATGCAAAGCCTAATACATACAGTTATGGTTATTGTAATTATATATGTATTATTCAAGGTTGTACTCAAGGGTATCTCGGTATGCACAAATAAATTTTGTGTAATGGATGCGAGAATATAAAGTTTTTTTTTTTTGTAATATCACAAAAAGAATGACTAAAATGATCGACAAGGTTTTGAATGGAATATGTCAAAGGGGGGATTGTGAAGAGCAGAACAAAAATGATTACCTCAATGAACAAAAATAAAAAAAAGAATTTGTGATAAATATTGACCTGTCCATTCAAGGACATTTTAGCTATAGTATGAAATCCTGTTTTTCTTGTCTGTGGAATTGCCTTTGTACTGTTTGTTGTGAAACTGCCGCCCACGAAACTGTTTTCTTTTCTTTTCTTTCTTTCCTGTTTTGTCTCTTTGTTTAAACATGCAAAACTTGTATAACCACTAACAACTATATAAAGAAGGGATAGCACTTTGAAGGCAGGCGTGCTTCAGAGACTTCCCAGTGATACACTATACAAGACGTGTCTTGTGTATTATTTCTGGTGATGCCCCACTTCCAAAGGCTGCTCCGACTGAGTGTGATCCCGACAAGCATCATGTGTGGCCATTATACAGTATGGAGCATCATGTGTGGCCATTATACAGTATGGAGCATCATGTGTGGCCATTATACAGCATGGAGCATCATGTGCAGTCATTATACAGTATGGAGCATCATGTGTGGCCATTATACAGTATTGAGCATCATGTGTGGCCAATATACAGTATGGAGCATCATGTGTGGCCAATATACAGTATGGAGCATCATGTGTGGCCATTATACAGTATGGATGCGGCCATTATACAGTATGGAGCATCATGTGGGGCCATTATACAGTATGGGGCATCATGTGCGGCCAATATACAGTATGGAGCATCATGTGTGGCCATTATACAGTATGGAGCATCATGTGCGGCCAATATACAGTATGGAGCATCATGTGTGGCCATTATACAGTATGGAGCATCATGTGTGGCCATTATACAGTATGGATGTGGCCATTACACAGTATGGAGCATCATGTGTGGCAATTATACAGTATGGAGCATCATGTGCAGTCATTATACAGTATGGAGCATCATGTGTGGTCATTATACAGTATGGAGCATCATGTGCAGCCAATATACAGTATGGAGCATCATGTGCAGTCATTATACAGTATGGAGCATCATGTGTGGCCATTATACAGTATGGAGCATCATGTGCAGGCATACAGTATTGAGCATCATGTGTGGCCATTATACAGTATGGAGCATCATGTGTGGTCATTATACAGTATGGAGCATCATGTGCGGTCATTATACAGTATGGAGCATTATGTGTGGCCATTATACAGTATGGAGCATCATGTGAAGTCATTATAAAGTATGGAGCATCATGTTTGGCCATTATACAGTATGGAGCATCATGTGTGGCCATTATACAGTATGGAGCATCATGTGCAGTCATTATACAGTATGGAGCATCATGTGTGGCCATTACACAGTATTGAGCATCATGTGTGGCCATTATACAGTATGGAGCACTGTGTGGCCATTATACATTACGGAGCATCATGTGTGGCCATTATACAGTATGGAGCACTATGTGGCCATATTTTTTTGTTTATAATTATTCTTTAGGCTGGGTTAACATTGCATTACTGGGTGTCCGCTGACGGAATCTGTTACATAGCGCGAAGAACGCTATGTAACGGATCCGTTAGCGCACCCATTGACCGCAATGTATGTAACGTATCGCTAACGCATGCCATTTTTGGCATGCGTTAGCGATATTCCGTTATTTTCTGACAAACCTCGAACGCTGCTTGCAGCGTTTTTGGGTCCGTTCTCGCTAGCGCAGATCGTGCATCTACGCTAGCGTGATCGCTAAACGCAATCACTTTTTGGACATTGCGTTAACGCAGTCCGTTAGCGTATGCGCTAAACGGACTGCACTAACGCAATGTGAACCTAGCCTTATGAAACAGTGTGATCAGCAGTGCTAAATGGGTGTGGTTGGGACATGGATATGGGTGTAACATAGTAACATAGTAACATAGTTAGTAAGGCCGAAAAAAGACATTTGTCCATCCAGTTCAGCCTATATTCCATCATAATAAATCCCCAGATCTACGTCCTTCTACAGAACCTAATAATTGTATGATACAATATTGTTCTGCTCCAGGAAGACATCCAGGCCTCTCTTGAACCCCTCGACTGAGTTCGCCATCACCACCTCCTCAGGCAAGCAATTCCAGATTCTCACTGCCCTAACAGTAAAGAATCCTCTTCTATGTTGGTGGAAAAACCTTCTCTCCTCCAGACGCAAAGAATGCCCCCTTGTGCCCGTCACCTTCCTTGGTATAAACAGATCCTCAGCGAGATATTTGTATTGTCCCCTTATATACTTATACATGGTTATTAGATCGCCCCTCAGTTGTCTTTTTTCTAGACTAAATAATCCTAATTTCGCTAATCTATCTGGGTATTGTAGTTCTCCCATCCCCTTTATTAATTTTGTTGCCCTCCTTTGTACTCTCTCTAGTTCCATTATATCCTTCCTGAGCACCGGTGCCCAAAACTGGACACAGTACTCCATGTGCGGTCTAACTAGGGATTTGTACAGAGGCAGTATAATGCTCTCATCATGTGTATCCAGACCTCTTTTAATGCACCCCATGATCCTGTTTGCCTTGGCAGCTGCTGCCTGGCACTGGCTGCTCCAGGTAAGTTTATCATTAACTAGGATCCCCAAGTCCTTCTCCCTGTCAGATTTACCCAGTGGTTTCCCATTCAGTGTGTAATGGTGATATTGATTCCTTCTTCCCATGTGTATAACCTTACATTTATCATTGTTAAACCTCATCTGCCACCTTTCAGCCCAAGTTTCCAACTTTGCTACAGATGGATCTGGCTGAATACTATCTTCTCTTGTATTAACTGCTTTACATAGTTTTGTATCATCTGCAAATATCGATATTTTACTGTGTAAACCTTCTACCAGATCATTAATGAATATGTTGAAGAGAACAGGTCCCAATACTGACCCCTGCGGTACCCCACTGGTCACAGCGACCCAGTTAGAGACTATACCATTTATAACCACCCTCTGCTTTCTATCACTAAGCCAGTTACTAACCCATTTACACACATTTTCCCCCAGACCAAGCATTCTCATTTTGTGTACCAACCTCTTGTGCGGCATGGTATCAAACGCTTTGGAAAAATCGAGATATACCACGTCCAATGACTCACCGTGGTCCAGCCTATAGCTTACCTCTTCATAAAAACTGATTAGATTGGTTTGACAGGAGCGATTTCTCATAAACCCATGCTGATATGGAGTTAAACAGTTATTCTCATTGAGATAATCCAGAATAACATCCCTCAGAAACCCTTCAAATATTTTACCAACAATAGAGGTTAGACTTACTGGCCTATAATTTCCAGGTTCACTTTTAGAGCCCTTTTTGAATATTGGCACCACATTTGCTATGCGCCAGTCCTGCGGAACAGACCCTGTCGCTATAGAGTCCCTAAAAATAAGAAATAATGGTTTATCTATTACATTACTTAGTTCTCTTAGTACTCGTGGGTGTATGCCATCCGGACCCGGAGATTTATCTATTTTAATCTTATTTAGCCAGTTTCGCACCTCTTCTTGGGTTAGATTGGTGACCCTTAATATAGGGTTTTCATTGTTTCTTGGGATTTCACCTAGCATTTCATTTTCCACCGTGAATACCGTGGAGAAGAAGGTGTTTAATATGTTAGCTTTTTCCTCGTCATCTACAACCATTCTTTCCTCACTATTTTTTAAGGGGCCTACATTTTCAGTTTTTATTCTTTTACTATTGATATAGTTGAAGAACAGTTTGGGATTAGTTTTACTCTCCTTAGCAATGTGCTTCTCTGTTTCCTTTTTGGCAGCTTTAATTAGTTTTTTAGATAAAGTATTTTTCTCCCTATAGTTTTTTAGAGCTTCAATGGTGCCATCCTGCTTTAGTAGTGCAAATGCTTTCTTTTTACTGTTAATTGCCTGTCTTACTTCTTTGTTTAGCCACATTGGGTTTTTCCTATTTCTAGTCCTTTTATTCCCACAAGGTATAAACCGCTTACAGTGCCCATTTAGGATGTTCTTAAACATTTTCCATTTATTATCTGTATTCTTATTTCTGAGGATATTGTCCCAGTCTACCAGATTAAGGGCATCTCTAAGCTGGTCAAACTTTGCCTTCCTAAAGTTCAGTGTTTTTGTGACTCCCTGACAAGTCCCCCTAGTGAAAGACAGGTGAAACTGCACAATATTGTGGTCGCTATTTCCTAGATGCCCGACCACCTGCAAATTTGTTATTCTGTCAGGTCTATTAGATAGTATTAGGTCTAAAAGTGCTGCTCCTCTGGTTGGATTCTGCACCAATTGTGAAAGATAATTTTTCTTGGTTATTAGCAGAAACCTGTTGCCTTTATGGGATTCACAGGTTTCTGTTTCCCAGTTAATATCCGGGTAGTTAAAGTCCCCCATAACCAGGACCTCATTATGGGTTGCAGCTTCATCTATCTGCTTTAGAAGTAGACTTTCCATGGTTTCTGTTATATTTGGGGGTTTGTAACAGACCCCAATGAGAATTTTGTTACCATTTTTCCCTCCATGAATTTCGACCCATATGGACTCGACATCCTTATTTCCTTCGCTAATATCCTCTCTTAAAGTGGACTTTAGACAAGACTTTACATAGAGACAAACCCCTCCTCCTCTCCGATTTTTACGATCCTTTCTAAACAGACTGTAACCCTGTAAGTTAACTGCCCAGTCATAGCTTTCATCTAACCATGTCTCGGTTATTCCCACTATGTCAAAGTTACCTGTAGATATTTCTGCTTCTAGTTCTTCCATCTTGTTTGTCAGGCTTCTGGCGTTTGCGAGCATGCAGTTTAGAGGATTTTGTTTTGTTCCAATCTCCTCGCTGTGGATTGTTTTAGAAATGTTCTTACCTCCCTTCTGAGTATGTTTTCCTGGGTCTTCTTTGTTCGAGTCTAATGTTTTTCTTCCCGTCCCCTCTTCTTCTAGTTTAACGCCCTCCTGATGAGTGTAGCGAGTCTTCTGGCGAATGTGTGTTTCCCAGGTTTGTTGAGGTGTAGTCCGTCTCTGGCGAGGAGTCCATCGTACAAGTAATTCACACCGTGGTCCAGGAATCCGAATCCTTGTTGTCTGCACCATCGTCTTAGCCAGTTGTTTGCATCAAGGATCCTGTTCCATCTCCTGGTGCCATGCCCATCTACTGGAAGGATAGAAGAAAAAACTACCTGTGCATCCAGTTCCTTTACTTTCTTCCCCAACTCTTCAAAGTCTTTGCAGATTGTCGGTAGGTCCTTCCTTGCCGTGTCATTGGTGCCAACATGTATCAGAAGAAATGGGTGGACGTCCTTGGAGCTGAAGAGCTTTGGTATCCTATCGGTCACATCCTTGATCATCGCACCTGGAAGGCAGCATACTTCTCTTGCAGTTATGTCCGGTCTGCAGATGGCTGCTTCTGTGCCTCTCAGTAGTGAGTCTCCCACCACCACCACTCTTCGTTGCTTCTTGGCTGTACTTTTTGCTGTCACTTGTTGCTGTGTGCCCTTTTCTTTTTTGCTTGCTGGTATTGCTTCATCCTTAGGTGTGCCATCTTCATCCTCTACAAAGATTTGATATCGGTTCTTCAGTTGTGTGGTTGGTGATTTCTCCATGGTCTTCTTGCTTCTTTTGGTCACATGCTTCCACTCATCTGCTGTGACTAGTTATGAATGGGTGAGGTCAGAGGCATGGCCTAAAATTTGCGGCGACGCGCGTTGCAAGCCGCAAACTTTGTCCCTCTTTCCCATCTTCAAAGGTTGGGAGGTATGTACAGTAGATATTATTGATACACATATATATATATATAGATATATATATATATATATCTACTATATAATTGTCTAAGGGTCACTTCCGTCTTTCTGTCTGTCTGTCTTTCTGTCACAGATATTCATTGGTCGCAGCCTGTGTCTGTCATGGAATCCAAGTCGCTGATTGGTCTCGCCAGCTGCCTGTCATGGCTGCCGCGACCAATCATCGACGGCCAAAGTCCGATTAGTCCCTCCCTACTCCCCTGCAGTCAGTGCCCGGCGCCCGCTCCATACTCCCCGCAGTCACCGCTCACACAGGGTTAATGCCAGCAGTAACGGACCGCGTTATGCTGCGGGTAACGCACTCCGTTACCGCCACTATTAACCCTGTGTGACCAAGTTTTTACTATTGATGCTGCCTATGCAGCGTCAACAGTAAAAGGATCTATCGTTAAAAATAATAAAAAATCATTATGTAGTCACCGTCCGCCGCCTTTCCCGCTCCTCGCGACGCTCCGGTAACCGCTCCATGCAAGCGGCAGTTTCCGGTGGCAAGGATGGTATGCCACAAGGACCTGCCATGATGTAACGGTCATGTGACCGTGACCTCATCACAGGTCCTGCACGCCTGCGCGAGAAGGACCTGCCATGACGTCACGGTCATGTGACCGCAACGTCATCACAGGTCCTGCGCTACCAACCCTGGGACCGGAAGCTGCCGAGTGCACCGCAAACAGGCGACATGACTACAAGGGGCCTTCGGAAGGTGAGTATATTTTTATTTTTTAACCTGTGACATACGTGGCTGGGCAATATACTATGTGGCGGGGCAATATACTACTTGGCTGGGCAATATACTACGTGGCTTGGCTCTGTGCTGTATACTATGTGACTGGGCAATATACTATGTGGCTCTGTGCTGTATACTACGTCACTGGCCAATATACTACGTGGCTGGGCAATATACTACGTGGCTGGGCAATATACTACGTGGTTGGGCAATATACTACGTGACTGGGCAATATACTACGTTGCTGGGCAATATACTACGTCGCTGGGCAATACACTACGTGGCTGGGCAATATACTACGTGGCTGGGCAATATACTATGTGGCTGGGCAATATACTACGTGGCTGGGCAATATACTACGTGACTGGGCAATATACTACGTGACTGAGCAATATACTACGTGGCTGGGCAATATACTACGTGGTTGGGCAATATACTACGTGGCTGGGCAATATACTACGTGGCTGGGCAATATACTACGTGACTGGGCAATATACTACGTGGCTGGCAATATACTACATGACTGGGCAATATACTACGTGGCTGGGCAATATACTACGTGGCTGGGCAATATACTACGTGGCTGGGCAATATACTACGTGGCTGGGCAATATACTACGTGGTTGGGCAATATACTACGTGGCTGGGCAATATACTACGTGGTTGGGCAATATACTACGTGGTTGGGCAATATACTACGTGGCTGGGCAATATACTACGTGGCTGGGCAATATACTACGTGGTTGGGCAATATACTACGTGACTGGGCAATATACTACGTGGCTGGGCAATATACTACATGACTAGGCAATATACTACGTGGCTGGGCAATATACTACATGACTGGACAATATACTACGTGGCTGAGCAATACACTACGTGGCTGGGCAATATACTACGTGGCTGGGCAATATACTACATGACTGGGCAATATACTACGTGGCTGAGCAATATACTACGTGGCTGGGCAATATACTACGTGGCTGGGCAATATACTACGTGGCTGGGCAATATACTACATGACTGGGCAATATACTACGTGGCTGAGCAATACACTACGTGGCTGGGCAATATACTACGTGGCTGGGCAATATACTACATGACTGGACAATATACTACGTGGCTGAGCAATACACTACGTGGCTGGGCAATATACTACGTGGCTGGGCAATATACTACATGACTGGGCAATATACTACGTGGCTGAGCAATATACTACGTGGCTGGGCAATATACTACGTGGCTGGGCAATATACTACGTGGCTGGGCAATATACTACATGACTGGGCAATATACTACATGACTGGGCAATATACTATGTGGCTGGGCAATATACTACGTGGCTGAGCAATACACTACGTGGCTGGGCAATATACTACGTGGCTGGGCAATATACTACGTGGCTGGGCAATATACTACGTGACTGGGCAATATACTACGTGACTGAGCAATATACTACGTGGCTGGGCAATATACTACGTGGTTGGGCAATATACTACGTGGCTGGGCAATATACTACGTGGCTGGGCAATATACTACGTGACTGGGCAATATACTACGTGGCTGGCAATATACTACATGACTGGGCAATATACTACGTGGCTGGGCAATATACTACGTGGCTGGGCAATATACTACGTGGCTGGGCAATATACTACGTGGCTGGGCAATATACTACGTGGTTGGGCAATATACTACGTGGCTGGGCAATATACTACGTGGTTGGGCAATATACTACGTGGTTGGGCAATATACTACGTGGCTGGGCAATATACTACGTGGCTGGGCAATATACTACGTGGTTGGGCAATATACTACGTGACTGGGCAATATACTACGTGGCTGGGCAATATACTACATGACTAGGCAATATACTACGTGGCTGGGCAATATACTACATGACTGGACAATATACTACGTGGCTGAGCAATACACTACGTGGCTGGGCAATATACTACGTGGCTGGGCAATATACTACATGACTGGGCAATATACTACGTGGCTGAGCAATATACTACGTGGCTGGGCAATATACTACGTGGCTGGGCAATATACTACGTGGCTGGGCAATATACTACATGACTGGGCAATATACTACGTGGCTGAGCAATACACTACGTGGCTGGGCAATATACTACGTGGCTGGGCAATATACTACATGACTGGACAATATACTACGTGGCTGAGCAATACACTACGTGGCTGGGCAATATACTACGTGGCTGGGCAATATACTACATGACTGGGCAATATACTACGTGGCTGAGCAATATACTACGTGGCTGGGCAATATACTACGTGGCTGGGCAATATACTACGTGGCTGGGCAATATACTACATGACTGGGCAATATACTACATGACTGGGCAATATACTATGTGGCTGGGCAATATACTACGTGGCTGAGCAATACACTACGTGGCTGGGCAATATACTACGTGGCTGGGCAATATACTACGTGGCTGGGCAATATACTACGTGACTGGGCAATATACTACGTGACTGGGCAATATACTACGTGACTGGGCAATATACTACATGGCTGGGCACTATACTACGTGACTGGGCAATATACTACATGGCTGGGCAATATACTACATGGCTGGGCAATATACTACGTGGTTGGGCAATATACTTCCTGGCTGGGCAATATACTTCGTAGCTGGGCAATATACTTCGTGGCTGGGCAATATACTACATGGCTGGGCAATATACTATGTGGTTGGGCAATATACTTCCTGGCTGGGCAATATACTTCCTGGCTGGGCAATATACTACGTGGACATGCATATTCTAGACTACCCGATGCGTTAGAATCGGGCCACCATCTAGTGTATATATATATATATATATACACACACACAGCAGGCACTCATAGCTAACTCGCAGACTGCACACCACGCCGTGCTATGGAGAAGGACCTTGTACATATGAGACCTGTAGGAAGCGGCCAGCAGACAACTGCGCTCCTTACAAGAGCACTGAACAGGAGTCACGTGATTACCACCGCACACTACGTACAGGTGAGCATGCTGGAACTTCTAGTCCCACAGCAAGGAGTCACCAGCACCTGAGCGTCTTCCGCCTCTGCTAGCAGCGCACCACAGGCATTTACCCATCAGTGACGTCACTCTGGCGGGCCCTGACTGCCATCTTAAGAAGCTTCACATTGAAACCCCGCAATCCTCACCTGCATTGCCCTTTTAAGAGGGTGGTCCGCACTGCACGGCCCGGCGCTGCTGTAAGTTCCTTGTTGAACCTTGTACATTGACGTCAGTACGTGGGCGTGAACAGGCGACGTCACCACTAGTGACGTATTACATGCAGCTGCACGAAGGCGCCATTTTTGGTGATGGAAAACTTTTCTGCTACCAGGAGTCACAGTAATAAGCACTAGCAGCCTTCCGGCATCCAGCATAACACACCATTGTAAGAAGCCGCATTGCCCCATATGTGTGTATGGACGTCTAACAGAGCGCACACAGCTCAGGCATACATGGCGATTTCACAGAATTATGTAATTTGTAAAACAAAGTTATTTCTGTCATACTTTTCTGAGACCAGTAACAAAACACAGCAATTCTGGTTTTTATATATTTTCTTGTGCTCAGAGGCGTTTCTGGCACGGGTTTTATGCTTTGATAGATCAGCTTTTATTTTTTATTAACCCCTTCATGACCTTGGGATTTTTCATTTTTCCATGTTCGTTTTTCGCTCCCCTCCTTCCCAGAGCCATAACTTTTTTATTTTCCCGTTAATTTGGCCATGTGAGGGCTTATTTTTTGCGGGACGAGTTGTACTTTTGAACGACATCATTGGTTTTACCATGTCGTGTACTAGAAAACGGGAAAAAAATTCCAAGTGCAGTGAAATTGCAAAAAAAGTGCAATCCCACACTTGTTTTTTGTTTGGCTTTTTTGCTAGGTTCACCAAATGCTAAAACTGCCATTATGATTCTCCAGGTCAGTACGAGTTCATAGACACCTAACATGACTAGGTTGTTTTTTACCTAAGTAGTGAAAAAAAATTCCAAACTTTGCTAAAAAAAAAAAAAAAATTGCACCATTTTCCGATACCCGTAGCGTCTCCATTTTTCGTGATCTGGGGTCGGGTGAGGGCTTATTTTTTGTGTGCCAAGATGACGTTTTTAATGATAGCATTTTGGTGCAGATACGTTCTTTTGATCTGGTAACCTGATCCACTTGTAAGTGTATATAAATATGTAGGGTATAATGGGACTGCAAGATACAGGACCAGTAAAAAATACTTATAAAATTTATAGGAACTGTGACTGCTGATGAGGAACTTGACTGACTGCTCAATACTCTTTTAGGCCTCCTTCATACCTCATTGTCTCGAGTATGTGTGGTGACAGGGTTCACACCTACTGAAGACACACGTAGACCCATTTGTTGTGAATTCTGTGGCAGAGCTCCCTCCTGTGGTCACAAGTGGTACTTCGGCTGATTCTCTCTGGGAGCTTCCGTTTGTGGAGGAAACTGGTACTGCGGCTTCTGAGTTTCCTCCCTCAGGTGATCTGGTGAGGTCGTTAGGTGCTTCTCTACTTAACTCCACCTAATGCTTTGATCCATGCTTCCTGTCAATGTTCCAGTGTTGGACTTGTTTTTCCCTGGATCATTCCTGTGGCCTGCTGCTCTGCATAGCTAAGTTCTTCTTGCTATTTGTTTGCTATTTTTTCTGTCCAGCTTGTCTATTTGTTTTGCTGGAAGCTCTGGGACGCAAAGGGTGTACCTCCGTGCCGTTAGTTCGGTACAGAGGGTCTTTTTGCCCCCTTTGCGTGGTTTTTGTAGGGTTTTGTGTTGACCGCAAAGTTATCTTTCCTATCCTCGCTCTGTTAAGAAAGTCGGGCCTCACTTTGCTGAATCTATTTCATCCCTACGTTTGTCTTTTCGTCTTAACTCACAGTCATTATATGTGGGGGGCTGCCTTTTCCTTTGGGGTATTTCTCTGAGGCAAGGTAGGCTTATTTTCTATCTTCAGGCTAGTTAGTTTCTCAGGCTGTGCCGAATTGCATAGGTAGAGTTAGGCGCAATCCACGGCTGCCTCTAGTGTTGTTTGGAGAGGATTAGGGATTGCGGTCTGCAGAGTTCCCACGTCTCAGAGCTCGTTCTATTATTTTGGGTTATTGTCAGATCACTGTATGTGCTCTGACCTCCATGTCCATTGTGATACTGAATTGCCTTTCATAACACCCATTCAAGTCTATTGGTCTGCACTGATGTCATTGTGTTCACAGGGACCATGTGTTCGTGTGCAAAACAAGTAGACATGTGCATTTTTTTCTGCAGCACGTCCCACACACAATGCACACTGATGTCACACCGATGACATCTCTGTGTCATCTGTGTGACACGTATCGGTGGCTGGGAATAGCAGTACAGTTAGCGCTGTTTCCAGGCTGTCCGCAATTCTCATCATCCTCTCTTGATCTCCCTGCGATCAGCAAGACCAGGCGGCGCTGATTATAGTTGCAGTAAGCGCATTAAATAAATAAGGGGCCAATATCCATAAAGGAACCAATATCCATAAAAGTTTGCAGCCTATTAATTTCAGCTCACAACTGTCTGCATAGCCTTTACTGGTTATTAAAAAGGGGGACTAAAAAAAATGACATGGAGTCCCCCTTATTTTTCATAACAACCAAAGGCTAAACAGACAGGTACGGGCTGATAATAGGCTGGGAAGGCCCATGGATATTGGCCCCCTCTCAGACTAATAACACCAGCCCTCAACCACCCCAGAAATGGCGCATCCATTAGATGCGCCAATTCTGGCGCTTAGCCTCGGATCTTCCCGCTGTGCTTGCAAGCAGGGCAATGGTTTTGGGGTTGATGTCAGCTGTGTAATGTCAGCAGACATCAAGCCCAAGGGATAGTAATGGAGCGGTGTCTGTCAGATACCTCCATTGATAACCCCGTGGTCAAAGTAATAAACACACACCACTCGTTTCTGCAACACGAAAAATGTCATTGGGTGTGAATGCTTTCGCAAGCCATTCTATCTATCTATTTATCTATCAATCTATCATCTTTATCTTTGCTCATCTATCCAGTACTTGTCACACTGATGGTGCACACAGATGGCGCATGTGTAAGGAGGAAGACCGGGCTGCGAGTACCTGTACTGAGCCGAGTCCGGAACTGTCGAGGCTGCGTCCCATGTTTGCCGGAGTAAGGAATAGAGGACCAGACAGGCCCAGTGACCTGGGCAGTGGGGGCGGGTTTAGACCGGGAACCTGGCCGGAAGCTGGGAGAAAAGCGCGCAAAGGTACAGTGGTTTTGCTGCCGTCAGCGTGAGAGCAACAAGGTGGGCAGTGCGCTCGGCCCCCGAAGCGCTGACACTGTGACGGACTGCAGCAGACAGCTCCCGGTGCCACCAGCTAGACAGCTAGTGTAGGAGGCACCGCACGCCTAGTGACAGAAAAGTCGGTGCACGTGCAGAGAGCCCAGGGCCAGATACAGGACAGTACCCTGTGGACAGTACTGTCGGACAGCTTACCACAACCCACATTTAAGCCCTGGATTGCTGCACCTTTTGTTGCGTTGGCTGCACCAGCTTATGGACTAGGGGCTCAGCGGAAGGTACCAGAGGCAAAAAAAGCCAATATTTTCATCTATTATATTTTTAAAAATTACAAAAAGGAAAATGGACCTACGCAAAAGCTTGGAGACTTGTGTACTAAGATAACTTTGAATAGCAAAGAAGAAAAAAAGCCAGCTCACCAAGTAGCCACCGCAGGAGCACGGAACCCAACGCTGATCCACGCGGTCATCTCATGAAGAAAAGAAAAAATCGTTCCAGCTCCAAATAGTAAAATCCAAATTCCAACTTTATTAAGCCAATATAAAAACAACGGTGGACATGTGCATATCAGGACACGAGCGACGCGTTTCGATCCTACACGGATCTTTATCAAAGCTAAGATAACTTTGACCAAGGTTCAGGACCTTAATTAGCCTGTTAGCGTTATGGCTTGTTCACTATCATGATTAGGAAAGGCCAGGTGATTAAAATTTTCCAGCTTTCTAAAAACCCAGCCTCCTCTAACCTTGTGCCAAAGAACAGCAGCCATTGGTTCTTCTAAGCAACAGCCTAGCACTCTGAAAATGAAAATGGTGGAGGCCCACAAAGCAGGAGAAGGCTATAAGAAGATAGCAAAGTTGCCCTTTCTTTAGTTCGAAATGTAATTAAGAAATGGCCGTGAAAAGGAACAGAGGAGGTCAAGATAAGATCTGGAAGTCCAAGCAAAATGTCAGTAGAGCTACTCGTAGGATTGCTAGAGAGGCAAATCAAAACCCCCGCTTGATTGCAAAATACCTTCAGAAAAATGTATCAGATTCTGGAGTTGTGGTAAATTGTTCTACTGTTCAGAGACACCTGCACAAATATGGCTTTCATGGAAGAGTCATTAGAAGAAAACCCCTCCTGCGTCCTCACCATAAAACTCAGTATCAGAAGTGTGCAAAAGGACATCTAAACAAGCCTGATGCATTTTGGATACAAGTCCTGTGGAACGAGGAGTTTAAAATAGAACTCATTGGCCACAATGATCAAAGGTATGTGTGGAGAAAAAAGGGGCACAGAATTTCAGGAAAAGAACATTTTCTCAATTGGGGGTGGATCAATCATGCTTTGGGGTTGTGTTGCAGCCAAAGGTACAGAGAACATTTCACTGGTAGAGGAAAGAGATGATTCCATGAAATATCAACAAATTGTTGATGCAAACATAACACCATCTGTAAAAATGCTGAAGTAGAAAAGAGGATGACTTCTACAAATGGATAATGATCCTAAACACATGTCAAAATCCATACTAGACTACCTCAAAAGGCGCAAGCTGAAGATTTTACATTGGCCCTCACAGTCCCCTGATCTGAACATCATTGCAAATCTGTGGCTGGACCTCAAAATTCAAGTGCATGTGAGACGACCCAGGAATCTTACAGAAACTGGAAGAATTTTCCAAGGAAGAATAGATGAAAATTCTTCAAACAAGAATTGAAAGACTCTTGGCTGGTTACAAAAAGCGTTAACAAGCTGTGATACTTGCAAAGGGGGTGCTACTAGGTACTAACCATGCAGGGTGCCCAAACATTTGCAACAGTCCATTTTCCTTTTTGTAATTTTTAAAATGTAATAGATGAAAATATATATACCGTATATACTCAAGTATAAGCCGACCCGAGTATAAGCCGACCCCCCTAATTTTGCACAAAAAACTGGGAAAACTTAACGACTCAAGTATAAGCCTAGGGTGGAAAATGCAGCAGCTACTGGTAAATTTAAAAAATAAAAATAGATACCAATAAAAGTAAAATTAATTGAGACATCAGTAGTTTAAGTGTTTTTGAATATCCATATTGAATCAGGAGCCCCATATAATGCTCCATACAGTTTATGATGGGCTCCATAAGATGCTCCATATTAAAATATGCCCCATATAATGCTGCACAAATGCTGATTATGGCGCCATATGATGCTCCATACAGACATTTGCCCCGTATAATGCTCCACAAATGTGGATTATGGCCCCATAAGATGCTCCATACAGATAATTGCCCCATATAATGCTGCACGTCGCCCCATAAGATGCTCCATACAGATCCCCATATACTGCTACACATGGCCACATAAGATGCCCCATACAGATATTTGCCCCATATAATGCTGCACATGGCCCCATAAGATGCTCCATACAGATAATTGCCCCATATAATGCTGCACATGGCCCCATAAGATGCTCCATACAGATAGTTGCCCTGTATAATGCTCCAGAAATGTGGATTATGACCCCATAAGATGCTCCATACAGATATTTGCCCCCATATAATGCTGCACATGGCCACATAAGATGCTCCATACTAATATTCGCCCCGTATAATGCCCCACAAATGCTGATTATGACCCCATAAGATGCTCCATACAGACATTTTCCCCGTATAATGCTCCACAAATGTGGATTATGGCCCCAGAAGATGCTCCATACAGACATTTGCCCCCATATCATGCTGCACATGGCACCATATAATGCTGCACATGGCCCCATACAGATATTTGCCCCCATGTCATGCTGCACATGGCCACATAAGATGCTCCATACAGACATTTGCCCCATATAATGCTCCACAAATGTGGATTATGGCCACATAAGATGCTCCATACAGATATTTGCCCCCATATCATGCTGCACATGGCCCCATATAATGCTGCACATGGCCACATAAGATGCTCCATACAGATATTTACCCCATATAATGCTGCAGATGGCCACATAAGATGCCCCATACAGATATTTACCCCATATAATGCTGCAAATGGCCACATAAGTTGCTCTATACAGATATTTGCCCCATATCATGCTGCACATGGCCCCATATAATGCTGCAGATGGCCACATAAGATGCCCCATACAGATATTTACCCCATATAATGCTGCAGATGGCCACATAAGATGCCCCATACAGATATTTACCCCATATAATGCTGCAGATGGCCACATAAGATGCCCCATACAGATATTTGCCTCATATCATGCTGCACATGGCCCCATACAGATGCCCCATACAGATATTTGCCCCCATATAATGCTGCGGATGGCCACATAAAATGCTCCATACAGATATTTCCCCCATATCATGCTGCACATGGCCCTATGCAGATACCCCATACAGATATTTGCCCCCATATCATGCTGCACATGGCCCCATACAGATGCGCACCGACGTTCAGGAAGAGGGCGGCACGCACTAATCGCGTCACCGCGCCCTCTGACCTGAGTGTCACTGCGGAAGACACAGCGGCGCCAATGGTGGAACGAGGAGCAGGTGAATATCGCGCACTGCCCCCCGTCGTACTCACCTCGTCCTGGCGCCGTCACTGCACGTCTGTTCCCTGGCGCCACATTTTCTTCCTGTAGTGAGCGGTCACCGTTACCGCTCATTACAGTAATGAATATGCGGCTCCACTCCTATGGGAGGTGGAGCCGCATATTCATTACTGCAATGAGCGGTACCATGTGACCGCTCAGTACAGGGAGAAGCTGCAGCGCCGGGAAGCAGGCAGGGACCTGCAGGGTCTGCGCCAGGAGCAGGTGAGTATAATTAGACAGCCCCCGCCCCCCCTCCCCTGCCGACCCCTGGATATGACTCGAGTATAAGCCGAGAGGGGGACTTTTAGCTCAAAAAAGTGGGCTGAAAATCTCGGCTTATACTCGAGTATATACGGTATATAGTTTGGCTTAAGATACAAAGGAAATGTGTCATTAGGCCTTTTAGAGATCATTTCATCTTCAACTTCACAATAATGGTAATTTTGACCTGGCGTGTCCACACTTTTACATGCCACTGTATATTTTTGCCTAATTCTTTCCTGTTTTAAGACTGTTTTTTGTTCTTCTAAATTCTTCTAAGCTGTGCCTATTTTAAAGTATACTCTCTACTTTTTCATCTGTTGTCTCTGTTTGCCTTTCTGGGCATGTGTTTGTAATCCAGGTGTCGCAATATTTTTGCAGAAATTTAATCCAGCTCCCACCTAGTGATTTTTTGCATGTCTGAATTTTGGACACAAAATGTTACAATTGTGTTCAACGTTTTAAAAAAAGGTTGTCCACTACTCGGAAAACCTCTTCTCAATCACCATAGTTCCTCGATGTAAAATAATTTCACCTATGCTCACCTCTGGTGCGAGAGCTGTTCTGGCGATGTCGGCGCCACGTGGCAGTGTTATATAAAGCAAGCCATGCAGCCAATCAGCGGCTGCTTTCTTCACTCCTGTGTGCGCTTTTTTTGGAGATTGATAACCACTAATCACGATCATCAACAATATTTTAGCTGTGTAATTTTAGATTTATGTATTTATTTTTTCATACTTATAAAGCAACATTAGTTTTCACAGCGCTTTACACACATCATCATCGTTAGGTTGTAGTCACAATAGTGTATAACAAATCGGTCCGAAGTTGACCCAGAAACTTTGATACTGAGAGTAAAATTCCAATACACTTAACAGCTTAACTAATTAAATAATTAATTTGTTTTCAGTCCCCTGCACTTTGGTAGCACTTTGGCAGCACTTTGGCAGAGCTGAATCCCTGCTATTTGCACTGTCAGATAAATGTTTCCGCATGCGCACTTAAGGGGCAGATGGTACAAATTACAAATTGTACATTCCACGCAATATAAGTTATTTGTAGGTTGAAGTACAATCAATATAGAACTGTATTCCACATTCTTAGCTATGGGCATAAAAGTGGGGCCTTATTATATGTTATACAGCGCCTTGCGAAAGTATTCGGCTCCCTGGAGCGTTTCAACCTTTTCCCACATATACATTTTTGGTGAAGAATCAACAACAAATGGAACACAATTGTGAAGTTGAACGAAATTTATTGGTTATTTTACATTTTTGTGGAAATTCAAAAACTGAAAACTGGAGCGTGCAATATTATTTGTCCCCTTTAACTTAATACTTTGTTGCACCACCTTTTGCTGCGATTACAGCTGCAATTCGTTGGGGTATGTATCAGTTTTGCACATCGAGAGACTGAAATTCTTGCCCGTCCTTCCTTGGCAAACAGCTCGAGCTCAGTGAGGTTTGATAGAGATCATTTGTAAACAGCAGTTTTCAGCTCTTTCCACAGATTCTCAATTGGATTGAGGTCTGGACTTTGACTTGGCCATTCTAACACCTGGATACGTTTATTTGTGAACCATTCCATTGTAGATTTTGTTTTATGTTTGGGATCATTGTCTTGTTGGAAGACAAATCTCCATCCCATTCTCAGGTCCTGTCTTTTGCAGACTCAACAGGTTTTCTTCAAGAATGGTCCTGTATTTGGCTCCGTCCATCTTCCCATCAATTTTAACCATCTTCCCTGTCCCTGCTGAAGAAAAGCAGGCCCAAACCATGATGCTGCCACCACCATTTTTAACAGTGGGGATGGTGTGTTCAGGGTGAGGAGCTGTGTTGCCTTTATGCCAAACATATCGTTTGGCATTGTTATTGTGGATATCTTTGAGAAATGGCTTTCTTCTTGCCACTCTTCCATATAGGCCAGATTTGTGCAGTGTGCGACTGATTGTTGTCCTATGGACAGACTGTCCCACCTCAGCTGTAGATCTCTGCAGGTCATCCAGAGTGATCATGGGCCTCGTGACCGCATATCTGATCAGTCTTCTCCTTGTTTGAGATGAAAGTTTAGAGGGACGGCCGGGCCTTGGTAGATTTGCAGTAGTATGATGCTCCTTCCATTTCAATTTGATCGCTTGCACAGTGCTCCTTGGGATGTTTAAAGTTTTGGAAATCATTTTGTATCCAAATCCGGCTTTAAACTTCTCCACAACAGTATCACGGACCTGCCTGTTGTGTTCCTTGGTTTTCACGATGCTCTCTGTGCTTCAAACAGAACCCTGAGACTATCACAGAGCAGGTGCATTTATACGGAGACTTGATTACACACAGGTGGATTTTATTTATCATCATTAGGCATTTAGGGCAACATTGGATCATTCAGAGATCCACAATGAACTGCTGGAGTGAGTTTGCTGCACTGAAAGTAAAGGGGCCGAATAATATTGCACGCCTCACTTTCAGTTTTTGAATTTCCACAAAAATGTAAAATAACCAATAAATTTTGTTCAACTTCACAATTGTGTTCCACTTGTTGTTGATTCATCACCAAAAATTTACATTTGGTATCTTTATGTTTGAAGCATGATATGTGGGAAAGGTTGAAAAGTTCCAGAGAGCCGAATACTTTCGCAAGGCACTGTAAATGTTATTGCCTTGCACTGATAATGGTAATGGTGGTTTTCCCTTAGAGTAAGCTCATGGTTCTTCAGTCACTAATGTCCACATAATGGTGAAAGGAAAAGTGCCACTGAACCAAAAATAATATATATTGGGTGTGTTTTCAAACATAAACCAAAAGAAAACAACCCTTAAAATTTAACTTTTAATACTTAATGTTGTTAAGAACATTACATTCATAATTTTTTGAAAATAAACATAAAAGTAGCAAGGGGTTAAACACAGCGTGGTGTAGCAATCCTTCACTGGCCCTAAGGGGTCCCTCATACACTGATGGTCTACCTAGCAGCGGAGGTTGGCATTAGAATTGAGTGAATTTGCTTGGGTCCCTGCTTATTTGGCAAGCTATAGCACTTACCGAATAAGCTGCAGAGGGAACCCGGCTTCCTGGATCAGCTGTTCAGCTTCGCAGCTGCATGTGTTGCAGCCAGTAGCGTAGCTACCGGGGGGCAGAGGGGGCCATCGCCCTGAGCCTGGTGCTCAGAGGGGGCCCACCCGGAGCTACGCTATGGGGCCCCTGAGCAGGCGGGGGGCCCGGTGCCAGCAGTTTGCCCCCCACCCATCATCGCAAGGTCAGCTGTTTCGGCATTTAATCGATACAGCTGACCACATTGATGAGGGAAGGAGCGATACGCCCCTTCTCCCATCATCCCCCTGTCAGTGTCTGACGTCACCAACGCCAACACTGACAGCAGGCGTGGTGACGTCACTACCCGGCACCCACTGTCAGGAGATGATCAGGAGCTCGGAGCACCACGGAAACAAGGAGGAAAAGAGGTGAGTATTTAGTGCTTTTTTAATGGGGCTGCCTTATACTACAGGGTCTGCCTATGGGGTTGCTGCCTTATACTACAGGGTCTGCCTATGGGGGTGCTGCCTAAAACTACATGGTCAGCCAATGGGGGCTGCCTTATACTACAGGGTCTGCCTATGGGGATGCTGCCTTATACTGCAGGGTCTGCCTATGTGGGTGCTGCCTTATACTACAGGGTCTGCATATGTGGGTGCTGCCGTATACTACAGGGTCTGCCTATGGGGATGCTGCCTTATACTGCAGGGTCTGCCTATGGGGGTGCTGCCTTATACTACAGGGTCTGCATATGTGGGTGCTGCCGTATACTACAGGGTCTGCCTATGGGTTGCTGCCTTAAACTACAAGGTCTGCCTATGAGGGTGCTGCCTTATACTGCAGGGTCTGTCTGTGGGAGTTCTGCCTTATACTACAGAGTCTGCCTATGGTGGTGCTGGCTTATACTACAGGGTCTGCCTATGAGGGTGCTGCCTTTATACTACAGGGTCTGCCTATGAGGGTGTTGGCTTATACTACAGGGTCTGCCTATGGGGTGCTGGTTTATACTACAGGGTCTGCCTATGAGGGTGCTGCCTTGTACTACAGGGTCTGCCTATGGGGTGCTGCCTTATACTGCAGAGTCTGCCTATGGTGGTGCTGGCTTATACTACAGGGTCTGCCTATGAGGGTGCTGCCTTTATACTACAGGGTCTGCCTATGAGGGTGTTGGCTTATACTACAGGGTCTGCCTATGAGGGCGCTGGCTTATACTACAGGGTCTGCCTATGAGGTTGCTGGCTTATAATACAGAGTCTGCCTATGGGGTGCTGCCTTATGCTATAGAGTCTGCCTATGGGTGCTGCCTTATACGGCAGGGTATGCCTATGGGGGTGCTGCCTTATACTGCAGGGCCTGCCTATGTGGGTGCTGCCTTATACTACAGGGTTTTTCTATCGGTTGCTGCTTTATACTACAAGGTCTGCCTATGGGGGTGATGTCTTATACTACAGGGTCTGCCTATGGGGTGCTGGTTTATACTACAGGGTCTGCCTATGAGGGTGCTGCCTTGTACTACAGGGTCTGCCTATGGGGTGCTGCCTTATACTGCAGGGTCTGCCTATGGGGTGCTGCCTTATACTACAAGGTCTGCCTAAGGGGGTGATGTCTTGTACTACAGAGTCTGCCTATGGGGGTGCTGGCTTATACTACAGGGTCTGCCTATAGGATGCTGCCTTATACTACAGGGTCTGCCTGTGAGGGTGCTAGATTATACTACAGCATCTGGCTCTGGGGGTGCTGCCTTATACTACAGTGTCTGCCTATGGGGTGCTGCATTATACTACAGGGTCTGCCTATGGGGTGCTGCTTTATGTCTGCCTATGGGGTGCTGCCTTTTACTACAGGGTCTGCCTATGGGGTGCTGCCTTATACTACAGAGTCTGCCTATGGGGTGATGCCTTATGCTATAGAGTCTGCCTATGGGTGCTGCCTTATACGGCAGGGTATGCCTATGGGGGTGCTGCCTTATACTGCAGGGTCTGCCTATGTTGGTGCTGCCTTATACTACAGGGTTTTTCTGTCAGTTGCTGCCTTATACTACAAGGTCTGCCTATGGGGGTGATGTCTTATACTACAGGGTCTGCCTATGGGGTGCTGGTTTATACTACAGGGTCTGCCTATGAGGGTGCTGCCTTGTACTACAGGGTCTGCCTATGAGGGTGCTGGATAATACTACAGGGTCTGCCTATGGGGTGCTGCCTTATATTGCAGGGTCTGCCTATGGGCGTGCTGCCTTATACTACAAGGTTTGCCTAAGGGGGTGATGTATTATACAACAGAGTCTGCCTATGGGGATGCTGCCTTATACTACAGGGTCTGCCTGTGAGGGTGCTAGATTATACTACAGCATCTGGCTCTGGGGGTGCTGCCTTATACTACAGTGTTTGCCTATGGAGTGCTGCATTATACTACAGGGTTTGCCTATGGGGTGCTGCCTTTTACTACAGGGTCTGCCTATTGGGTGCTGCCTTATACTACAGAGTCTGCCTATAAGTGCTGCCTTGTGCTATATTCTGCCTATGGGGGTGCTGCCTTATACTACAGAGTCTCCCTATGGATGCTGCCTTGTGCTATAGAGTCTGCCTATGGGTGCTGCCTTGTGGTATAGAGTCTGCCTATGGGTGCTGTCTTATGCTATAGTCTCCATTTGGGTGCTGCCTTTTGCTATAGAGTCTGCCTATGAGTGCTGCCTTATAATGCTGGGTCTGCCTCTGGGGTGCTGCCTTATATTACAGGGTCTGCCTATGTGGGTGCTGCCTTATACTACAGGGTCTGCCTATCGGTTGATTCCTTATACTACAGGGTCTGCCTATGGGGGTGCTCCCTTATACTGCAGGGTCTGCCTATGGGGGTGCTGGCTTATACTTCAGGGTCTGCCTATGAGGGTGCTGGCTTATACTTCAGGGTCTGCCTGTGAAGGTGCTAGCTTATACTACAGCATCTGCCTCTGGGAGTGATGCCTTATACTACAGAGTCTGCCTTTGGGGGTGCTGCCTTATGCTACAGGGTCTGCCTATGGGGTGCTGCCTTATACTACAGAGTCTGCCTATGGGGTGTTGCCTTATACTACAGAGTCTGCCAATGGGTGCTGCCTTGTGCTATAGAGTATGCCTATGGGTGCAGCCTTGTGCTATAGATTCTGCCTATGGGTGCTGCCTTGTGCTATAGAGTCTGCATATAGGGCTGCATTGTGCTATAGAGTCTGCCTTATAATTACAGTTAGGGGGCCATCGTACAGTGTGGGGATTACAGTGAAGGGGCCATCATACAGTGTTGGAACCATCAAACAGTTTGGGGGTACTAAGGGGTCAGTATACTGTGTGGGTGGTAGTATACAGTGAGGGGGCATTATACTGTGTATAAGAGAGCATCATACTGTGTATAGAGGAGCTGTACAGGGGGGAGACTCGGTCATTATTGAATGTAAAGTGGGCATTTACCTTGTTATAGTGGAACTCAGGTTACTGTGACTATTCAAAGGGGCACACAGGGCATTATTACTTTCTAGGGGGCAAAATATGGGCAATGTTTTCTAGGGCACTTGTGTCCAGCATTACTACGGTATATTATAGAGAGTTGCTTTAGAATTTAGAAGGCATAGAGAACCACACAGCAGGTGCAGTAATAGGGACACATACGGCAGCAGCGCTTCAGTATTGGGGTATCAGCAGGATGAGGAGTTTGGGCAGGTTGGGAATAAATGGTGATGGCTGGATGGGAGAAGTGAAACGTGACTATGTTGCCTTATGCTTATTAAGACCCCCGAGAATGATAAAGCAGAAAACCCCAAGTCTACCTCCTGAAGCTGGAAACAAAGCTCTTCACCCAGTGTCAGACCATCGGAGGTGGAGACCTCCACCGAGGAGACCACCAAGCCCACACAGATACATGCAGAGCAGAGATAGGGATGAGATAATAAACCTGCTCAATGCACTGCGCAGAATAATAATGTGACTGGATGGAACCAAGCACCGCTATAAAACTGTCAGAAATCCAGTTTGTCCCACACAGCCATACTCATTACAAGGTATATACACACAAACCACACAGAAGAATGTCTTCACTTACAATCAGCAGCTGGAATATCCAGGGTCTCAACGCCTCAACCTTTGTATCTAAAACAAAGGACCCTGATTTTATACAAAGTATGAAAAATATAGACATTCAGATCCTCCTGGAAACATGGACCAGAGCCAAAAACGAATCCCTGGTGCCTATTGGATACAAGGAATTCTTGGTCCATGCCCAGAAAAATAAAAACATCAAACAGGGCCGGGGCTCAGGAGGAGTAGCGATCTGGTATAAAGAGGAGCTCCACCAGTACATCAAACCGGTGAAGAAAGGAGACAGCCACATATGGATCAGAATCAGCAGCTCCATCCTCACCTGTCAGTCTGATGTCCACCTCTGTGCCACCTATATACCACCGCCAGAGTCCCCCTACTTCAATCCAGACTGCTTCGAGATCTTACAAAGAGAAGCCGCCCATTATCAGGCCCTGGGCAAAGTTCTCATCTTTGGAGACCTCAATGCAAGAACAGGGAGAGAGAGAGACTTCCTGACCACGGATGGAAACATCTACATACTTGGAGCAGAGAATGACGGCCAAGACCCTGTACACACTGAGAGAAACAGCTATGACAGTACAGTCAACAAAAGTGGCAGAAAGCTCCTGAACGTATGTAAAAGTTTAGGACTTCATATCCTTAATGGACGAAGCAAGGGTGACTCCTTAGGAAGGTATACACTAAACTCCCATGAGTGTAGTTGATTACGCCATTACAGACCTGAACCTGGCAGATGTCAGCGCCTTCATAGTCACCCCACAAACGCACCTGTCAGACCACAGCCAACTTCTTCTGTACATGAAATCTACAGAGAAACCATCCACTCAGAAGCCACAGCAGAGCGGCCTCTTCACCCGGCCTCCATCCTATAAATGGTCCAAAATGTCGGCACTAAGATATAAAGAAGCTTCCAGCAGACCTGAAATACAGCGGATGCTCCACCACTTCTACAACCTTGAGTACATGCCAAACCCAGAGGGAGTGAACCAAGCAGCAAAGGACCTCAACAATATATTCTACGCAACGGCCAGACTGTCCGACCTTAAAAAAGTCGACTACAAGAGACCAAAAGAAACACAGGTCAATGGCTGGTTTGACAGAGAATGTAAAGCTGTACGGAAGACCCTGAGAACAGCCTCCAACAAGAAACACAGAGACCCCAACCACCTGGGTCTGAGGGAAGCCTATGACTCCATACAAAAGCAGTACAAAACCATCCTCAGGAGGAAGAAGCAGAGTTACATCTCTACCAAGCTCAATCAACTCCAAGACGCCCTCCAAGACAACTCCTTCTGGGAACTATGGAACCACATGGGCACCAAAGACAAGAAAAACAACAACCATATCCAAAATGGCAACCTCTGGCTCCAATACTTCAGAGACCTCTATAAAGACATTCCAAAGGAAGGACTAAGCCAAGAACAGGAAAACATAATGGCGAAACTAAAAGCAATGGAGGAAAAAATCAAAAACTTCCAAAACCCGGTGGATACACCTATAACACTACAGGAAGTAACCGAGAGACTCTCCTCCATAAGATGTAGAAAAGCCGGTGGCCTAGATGGAATCCTACCAGAAATGCTGAAGTACAGCCCACCAGAAATACAGGCTGCAATGGTTAAACTCTTCAATATTGTACTGAGTGCCGGCTACTTCCCTCGTACCTGGAACCAAGGCCTCATCACACCCATCCACAAGAGTGGGGACAGGTATGACCCAGCCAACTACAGAGGCATATGCGTCAGCAGCAACCTGGGAAAACTGTTCAACAGTATCCTGAACAAGAGGATCCTCACCTTCCTCACCGAGCACAACGTCCTCAGCAAGAGCCAAGCAGGGTTCATGCCGAACCACCGCACCACTGACCACATCTATACTCTGCACAGCCTCATTCAGAGACACGTCTACAATACAAAGAATGGGAAGATATACGCCTGCTTTGTGGACTTTAAAAAGGCCTTTGATTCAGTGTGGCACCCGGGCTTATTCCTGAAACTGCTGGAGAGTGGAATAGGAGGAAAGACCTACGATGTCATCAAAAGCTCCTACACCGAGAACAGCTGCAGCGTGAGTGTGAGCGGCAAAAGAATGGCTTTTTTCCAGCAGAGCCGCGGAGTAAGACAAGGCTGCAGCCTAAGCCCAACGCTCTTCAACATCTACATCAACGAGCTGGCTACCGCCCTGGAATCCTCCTCAGCACCAGGTCTCACCCTCCACGACGCCCAGGTGAAATTCCTGCTGTATGCAGATGACCTGCTGCTGCTGTCACCAACCGAGAAAGGCCTCCAGGACAACCTGAAAATCCTAGAGAAATTCAGCTCCACCTGGGCCCTACCGGTCACCCTAAAGAAAACCAACACCATGGTGTTCCAGAGGAGAAAGAGAAGATCAGACCAACACCCATCATTTATCCTCAACAACTGCGACCTCACAGGAACGGACAAATATACCTACCTGGGCCTAGAGATTCACCGGTCAGGGAACTTCAAACAAGCCATAGAGACCCTGAAAGACAAGGCCTGCAAAACCTTCTATGCCATCCGAAGGACACTCTACCATCTGAAGCCACCAGTGAGGGTCTGGCTAAAAATCTTCGACTCCATCATCGCCCCAATCCTCCTGTATGGCAGCGAAGTCTGGGGTCCTCACACCTACCCAGACTGGTCAAAGTGGGACTCCAGTCCAACAGAAATATTCCACCTGGAATTCTGCAAGCACCTTCTCCAGGTCCATCGGAGCACCTCCAACAGTGCTTGTCGGGCCGAGCTGGGCAGATTCCCTCTACACCTGACAGTTCTAAAGAGGGCGCTGTCATTCCGGGCTCACCTGCATAGGAGCAATCCAAGCTCCCATCACCATAAAGCCCTGATACATGAAGGTGAAACCGAAAAACCAGAACCCCCGGAACAGCCCAGCCAAACCCAACCGGAGCAGAACACCAATCACAACAACCTGACAAAAGCCGGAATTAGGAAGATGGCAGATGAAGGCCAGGAGAGGTATGTCAGTGACTGGAAGAATGATATCATCAGCTCACAGAAACTGACCATGTACCGGAGCCTACAGAGAGATTACAGACTGGCCCCATATCTGGAGAAACTCCCGGACCCCAGAGACCGCCAGATCATGAGCCGATATAGACTCAGTGCCCACAGTCTGGCCATCGAATGTGGCCGACACAGGCAGAGCTACAAGCCCAGGGAGGAAAGACTGTGCCAACACTGTGATCAGGAGGCCATAGAGGACGAAACCCACCTCCTGCTACACTGCTCCAAATACTCAGCAGTGAGGGACACTCACTTCAGGAGACTCTCACATCTCTTCCCAGACTTCATCACCATGAAGGAGGAAGAGAAAACACATATCTTGCTGGGAGAAGAAGAGAGAGCAGTGGAGATAGCAGCGCGGTATGTGAGCGAATGTCATAGACTGCGAGAAAGAGAACTATGATGCCATGGACTATAGCCCCCAACCTGGACCTGCCCCATCCACCTCCCCTATGCCATGGACTATAGCCCCCACAATGGACCTGCCCCATCCACCTCCCCTATGCCATGGACTATAGCCCCCAACCTGAACCTGCCCCATCCACCTCCCCTATGCCATGGACTATAGCCCCCAACCTGGATCTGCCCCATCCACCTCCCCTATGCCATGGACTATAGCCCCCAACCTGGATCTGCCCCATCCACCTCCCCCACAGCTCCTACCCAACATCCCCACAGTCCCTATCCCTATTGCCTCTATACACTTGCTTTGGCAAAACTGATGTGTATTTGGTCCTGCCAATAAAGCTTCTTTGAATCTTGAATCTTGAATCTATGTTGTATTCTCTGCAGCTGAGTTGCGGCTGGAAGAAGCTGTCATGTCGGACTGGCCCAGATGAAAAAGATGGGAAAAGTGAACGATTAAATCAGGAGAACGTCAGCAGTAAGTCATTATCTGTAACTGTGCTGTGATCTCTTATATGTTCTGTAGGACTGGTATCTATACCTGACCATATGGCGGTAATATCTATGTTGGTCTATATATAGAGATTATCTTCAGTAATAGCGCGGTCATCTGCTGAAGTTCTCCACTATTAGGGTGTCACCGAGTTGTAATCAAGGTTAGAGAGTTAGGCTGGGGTCACACTAGACCGTAATACGGCCGAGTGCAATGCGATAAAAAATCGCATTGCACTCGGACCAATATTACCATATGGGGCCGATCCCACCAGCCGACTTTTTCTCGGCCGTTTTCCTCGGTCCGAGACACTCGCAGCATGCTGCGATTGTCTCGGACCGAGGAAAACTCGCGGCTCACTCGCACCCATATAAACCTATGGGTGCGAGTGAGACAGCGCACACCACTCGGATATCATCCGAGTGATGTGCGCTATAAGCGGACCCCAGCAATGGAGGAGATGGAGAAAGTCATTTCTCCGCCTCCTCCGCAGCTGTGCTCCAATCCTCCCTGTGCGAGAGCCTGTTTGTTGGGCTCTCCACACAGTCGCGACCAGAGGCGTAGCTAAGGTTTTGGTTCAGGAGGGGTGAAACGTATGAGTGGGCCCCTAAGGCCGGGGTCACACTGGCGTATTGCATCCGATGCGAGAGCATCGGATGCAATATGCTAATGACACTCAGCAGAGCAGGAGCCGAGTGTCATGCGTCTGTGCTCCAGACGGATGCAATGCGCCAGTGTGACCCCGGCCTTAGGGGCCCACTCATACGTTTTGCCCCTCCTGAACCAAAACCTTAGCTACGCCTCTGGTCGCGACTGTGTGGAGAGCCCAACAAACAGGTTCTCCATGCATGTGTCGTGCCTATCACACAGCCACGACACATTCAGCTGTGGCGCCGACCAGCTGAGTAGCCGGCACGATCCAGGAAGCCGGCTTCGCACTGCAGCTTATTGAGTAAGGGCTATAGCTTGCCGAATAGCTAGGGACCCGAGCAAATTCGCTTAACTCTAGTTGGCACCCTAAAATTCGATATATGGCGACCCCGCTCAATGTCGGCAGTCCGTTATGCTATATCAGTATTCATAGACAACTTGAAAAGCTATTTTAAATTCAGAAACGATCACAATTGATCATCTCTTTTTCCTATTATGGCACACTCCTTCTTTTGGTCCCCTGATGAACCCCGATAACAGAAGGGGGCGAAACACGTAGGGACAAGGGACATAAATACTGGAAATTACTACAACCAGCTAAGTGATCTATTGTGATCTTTTTTTTAATTTAAAATGGCTTTTCAAGTTGTCTATGAATACTTATATAGCACATTATTGTCTGTATAGAGCACCTTAAAACTGCATCTGAAGGTGACCTATACACATTTGCATTAAATGCACTACTGTATACAGCTATGGATGTATTTTGAGCACATATGAACTTTACTATACATTAATGAAGCTGTGATTTAGCTATGGAGATATTCAGCTATTCAGCAAGAGTTGCCATCTATTGCTATATTAACCTCTGGCTCCCTGGCCTCCAATTACCAGAGATAATCTCTTCCTCATATAAGTCAGGAAAATAGCGGTCTCTTAGGAGCGCTGTGAGGACAGCAAGGGAATTTCCACCTGATGAAGACGGGGTACCATTGAAACGCGTTGTGGTTTACACCAATATTTTTGTCCTGGCTTCATTTCAGCTCTCATGTGACTGTGCTTGGTTTTTCAATCTCTTCCTCATAGACACAGCATAGTGGGAACATAGACAACAAGTTGTATACTGTGTGCATGTTGGTGTAACGGGGTTACCACTACGCAGCATATGGTTGCTCCTACTACGCTGAGAAGAAGCACTTCTCCAGTGTATTAAACGTGTTTATTTCTTCCAGAAGAACAGGGGTTAATCAGCCATATTGGAAACTCCTACATTCAGCTGTGCTCGCTTACTCTAAGCATACTTTTTCCCTTCATATCCGCACAGCTGCGCATGCATCCTGCGTAGCTATGTTTAACATTTGGTACACAGGGTCATGCGTTTGTCTGCGGATGCGTCCGCGTCTGCAAATGTGTACTTAGCCTTAGCCACTCCTTTTCCCTATAAAATCTGGGCTCGATTACCAAGTCATGAACAGAGTTAACATTTGTTGCATGATATTAGAGTGGGAGAAGTTGGTTTTGTGAAGGAGTGCTGGAGGAGTTTATTAACTACTGTTGTCTGGTTTGTATGCTTGGAAATCCCTTTAACCTTTCCTGTTTTACTTTCTTCCCCCTCCCTTCACACCCTGGTGTATACCTCTGTAATATGTGAGTGTATATTTTGTGTGTGTGGAGTTTTCAGTTTACCCTTGTCTTTGGTACCCTGTCTGTCGGGTTGGTGTACTGCGGTGCACAGTAGCGTCTCTTCCCCGAATTGGGGAAGGGGACAGGCGAAGGGCTGTTCTAGGAGATAGGGCAAGGGCGGAGGCCCCAGCATCTTCGCCATCTGATGTATCCCAGGGAACAGGGCAAGCTAGGGTGCCCCCTAGTGTTAGGGCAGGAAAGGTAACCCTGGTTGAAGGTCAATCGCGACAGTTGGTTTATTGGTATGAGTCTAAAATAGGGCATTTAGGGACTTTAAGAGACTGCCGAGGTGCCATATGGAACTTTAGGGTGCCACCTTCCTCTGCTAGGTAGGCCATCAGTGTATAAGGGACCCCTTAGGGCCAGTGTGTAATGCTCGCGCCCTGACTGGGTGATGCGAGCGTGGGATTGTGGCCCCACTGTGCCACAAACCCAAGTACCCTGGAGGGGCGTGACTAATCAGCTACCTTGGTGTTCACTGGAGCCTCTAGTGGTGAGGTCATGCTTGTGCAGCAGGTAGCTGCCAGGTACCACTCCAGGGCGCTGTCTGGCCGTAGCAGCTGATCCCACTTGGGAACGGAAGTCTATTGACAGGTGCGGGCAAGTACAGACGAGCACTACTGGTACTCAGGTGGGCACAGCTGACACTCTGGCAGGCATGTGGGCACGGCTGGCACTCTTGGCAGGCAAGCGGGCACTCTTGGCAGGCGGGAACGGCTGACACTCAAGGCAGGCAGGTGGGCACGGTTGGCACTCAAGGCAGGCAGGTGGGCACGGCTGGCACTCTAAGCAGGCAGGCGGGAACGGCTGGCTCGACTGGAACTGGTTCAGGTAGGACAGGAACATAAGCAGGTACGAGTAGGGATCAGATAGGAACCAGTTCAGACTGGAGGGACAGGAATTGTTAGAAACCAGTTCAGACTGGAGGTACAGGAACTGCTTCAGGAGACACAGGTACATAGACAGGTATCAGTATGATAAGGGAGCAGGTAGGAACCTGTACAGACTAGAGGGAGAAGGACACACAGGGCGTGGAGCGGGAGCAGTGCAAAGCCGCAGAAGTCAAGACAGGAGCAGAGCAGAGCCGCAGAATGTGGCGAGCAGAGCGGAACTGCAGGTTGTGGCGAGTAGAGCGGAACCGCAGGTTGTGGCAATCAGAGCGGAACCGCAGGTTTCAGTGAACAGAGAGGAACCACAGGTGGCGGCGAGAAGCAGAACAGGGTAGAGCTGCAAGTTGCGGCGTGCAGAGCAGAGAGGCACAGAGCCGCAGGTGGCGGCGAGTAGAGTAGAACAGTGCAGAGAAAGTGGACACAAGGGTACAAACAGCTGAGTGGGAAAGGCAAACAGACAAGGATACAAACAAGTACAGGTATAGACCAGAGTTCAGCCATGGACAGATACGGGAACAAGTACAGGACAAGGATACAGGCCTGGGTATGAAGCCCCCAGGATAGCAGAGATAGGACAGGACCTGGCAGCTCAGTAGCAAGACACTAACTGAGGGAAAAAGTTGCTCAGGCATCCCCCTAGGGGTGGGGATGCCTTAAGTACCTGAGGCTTCTTGGCAATTTGCAGGGAACACCTTAGGAAAGTGCACACAGTCTCTATAAGAAACAGGAAGTGCCGGGGCCGCCGCCCTAAGCATACAGCCAGGAAGTATGCAGCAAACAAGGACATGAGGCCCACAGCAAGGAGCCGGCAGGGAACAGAACTCACAGCATGGCCCGGAGTGGTGAGTAAGGCTACTTTCACACTTGCGTCATTCGACGCACATCACAATGCGTCGTTTTGGAGAAAAAAATGCATCCTGCAAAGTTGCACGCAGGATGCGTCTTTTCTCCATAGACTTTCATTAGCGACGCATTGCGACGTATCGCCACACGTCGCATCCGTCGTGCGACGCATACGTCGTGTTTTGGCGCACCGTCGGCACAAAAAAAGTTACATGTAACTTTTTTTGAGCGTTGAGTCCGCCATTTTCGACCGCGCATGCGCGGCCGGAACTCCGCCCCCTCCTCCCCGGACCTTACAATGGGGCAGCAGATGCGTTGAAAAACTGCATCCGCTGACCCCGTTGTGATTTTATTTCACAGTATGCGTCGGTACGTCGATCCGACGCACTGCGACGGGCCCGTACCGACGCTAGTGTGAAAGTAGCCTAAGAGAGGAGATGGGAAGCCATGCAGTGATGCCGGCAGGGTTGTTTACTTTTTTAAAGGGAAAGTGCTACCTCAGATAACGTGTCGAGAGGACTCCGCTCTGTTGTTCTCTTTGAAAGTATTAGAATGGAGATAGAAGGAATAAAATAGACACCACACACTTATGGGCATATGTCCATGATCAAGAGAGTACGTGGGTGGGTCAAGTACATTGATGCAGTTATGAAGAGAGAGCGTGAGGATCTCCCTCCTGAGTTACCACATTGTGCAACCATTAGGCATCTGTGTGGTTACAGTCTTGTGGAGTATTTGTGCTTCGGTGGAAAGGCTCTGTGTTGGATCACGAGGGGCGGGGGGGGGGGGGGGGTAGGAGGAGACAGAATAGGTGAAAAGTTTGATTTTGTTATTTTACAACTTAGGCAGAATTATTTAATATGTTTACATTGTATAACCCCTTTTGATGCTTTGCTTAAATTTTTTCTTTGAAAGCCTTGTTTACTAATAGTAACAGGGCTGTGATAATTTATCTACAGAGAAAAAGAAAATACATCAGATTTATAGTTACTGTAGACAGAAGAGAGAACTAATATAGCTGGGGATCCCCTCTGCATATAAACTCAAAGCTATCTAACAAAGCCAACAGCTTGACTTGAAGCATGCATTCAAATTAATACTTCATGAAACAGAAAGCCATCTGCTAAGCCAGCTCTGTTACCAAATGTTTGCACAGGTAAAATAGGTAACCGCTTTTGTGCAGGGGTTACATTACCAGGGGCATCTTAGTCACGGATGGATGACATCATCCCACCTAACCTGAAAACACCATGAAGGAAAAACAGAATATCAAGTTCATAGAAACATGGAAACTTAAAGAGTTTTCCAGTATTAGATAATGATGGCCTATCCTTCATGACATCTAATGTCATTATGTTTTAAACGATGTAGCAAATCGATTGGCATTTAATACCATAAAAATGTTGCAACTATGCTGAGGGTTTGGATGATATCTTTCACATTATGTAATTTGTGAACAGAGTCAGAATAGGCGGCTTCACAGGAGCGCCAAGCTGGTGATGGGAGTTTTTTAGTGCAGATAGCACGCTGCAGCTTCGGCCGGATGCCTGAGAAGAGGATAAGACTGGATGAAGTAAAAATGGACCGGTCATATGGAGCGCAAGCGACACAGTTCAGCTGGTATTAAAAAGTCTTCATTTAATATTTCCACAATGCGTTTCAACGGAATAGATTCGTCTTCTTCAGGTGGCAGTTATACATAGCGTAGAACAAGGGAGGTATATAAAGGAAGAACAGCAAATGAAAATTAAGAAGCAATTTCTAAGAACACCCACATAATTAAAAATGCAAATCATAGCTGCACTAACAAAAAAAAAAAAACACAACACACACATACATATACATAGCTGCACTAGCATAAATAAAGATAAAACCAACCTAAAAACAATTTAAACAATTAAAATAATGTACACAAAATAATAATAATAATAATAATCTTTATTTATATAGCGCCAACATATTCCGCAGCGCTTTACAGTTTAGCAGTTTCAAACACAACAGTCATAAGTAACAATGATAACCAATACAATAATTAAAGCAACACAAGACGACCCTGCTCGTGAGAGCTTACAATCTACAATGAGGTGGGGGAGATACAAAGCACAGGTGTGTATTTACAATGATGTATTTACAATGATGGTCCAGGCATCTTCAGGGGGTGGGGGATAGATGGAGATAGTGAATGGGCTACACACACAGAAACATAAAATGACTTTGATTACTGAATGTGATAGGCCGCTTTGAACAAATGTGTTTTGAGCGAGCGCCTAAAACTATGCAAATCGTGGATGGTCTTAATATCTTGGAGTAGAGCATTCCAGAGGATTGGTGCAGTTCGGGAGAAGTCTTGGAGTCGGGAGTGGGAGGTACGGATTAGTGCAGAGGTTAGTCGAAAGTCATTTGCAGAGCGCAGCGGTCGGTTAGGCCGATAGACAGAAATGAGGGAGGAGATGTAAGGGGGTGCCGCACTGTGGAGAGCTTTGTGGGTGAGAACAAGTACTTTGAATTGTATCCTGTAATGAATGGGCAGCCAGTGTAACGACTGGCGAAGGGCGGACGTGTCTAAGTAATGATTAGCCAGATGGGCGACCCTGGCTGCTGCATTAAGGATGGACTAGAGAGGGGAAAGTCGAGTGAGGGGGAGGCCAATTAATAGAGCACTACAGTAGTCCAGGCGGCAGTGGATCAGGGCGACAGTGAGGGTTTTTGTTGTTTCCATGGTGAGAAAAGGGCGGATTCTAGAGATGTTCTTTAGGTGTAAGCGGCACGAGCGGGCAAGAGATTGTATATGGGAGGTGAAGGAGAGATCGGAGTCAAACATAACACCCAGACAGCGCTCCTGCTGTCGGGGTGTTATTATGGTGCCACCCACGGAGAGGGAAATGTCAGATTTAGGGAGGTTAGTAGATGGCGGGAACAGAAGAAGTTCAGTTTTGGAGAGGTTGAGTTTCAGATAGAGAGCAGACATGATGTTGGAGACTGCAGACAGACAGTCAGTGGCGTTCTGTAGTACAGCGGGGGTAAGGTCAGGGGATGATGTGTATAGTTGTGTGTCATCGCCAATTTGGGCTATGTAGAGAGAGAAGAGAAGGGGGCCAAGGACTGAGCCCTGAGTTACCCCGATAGTGAGAGGAAGAGGAGATGAAGTGGAGCCAGAGAACAGAACACTGAAGGAGCGGTCAGAAAGATAGGAGGAGAACCAGGAGAGAGCAGTGTCCTTAATGTCTAGTGACTGGAGCCTAGAGAGTAGGAGAGGGTGGTCAACAGTGTCGAAAGCTGCAGAAAGGTCAAGAAGAATGAGCAGAGAGTGGTCACCGTTACGTTTTGCTGTCAGAAGGTGATTGGTCACCTTGATGAGTGCAGTTTCTGTCGAATGTAGGGGGCGGAAACCGGACTGTGAAGGGTCTAGGAGGCAGTGAGTGGAGAGGTAACAGGTAAGGCGGGAGTAGATCAGGCGCTCCAAGAGTTTAGAGATGAAGGGGAGATTGGAGACTGGTCTGTAGTTGTTTGTGCTGGATGGGTCGAGGATGGGTTTCTTTAGTAATGGAGTAATGATAGAGTGTTTGAAGGAGGAGGGGAAATGCCAGAGGAGAGGGAGAGATTAAAGATTGTAGTTAGGTGAGTTGTGACGACTGGAGAGAGAGACTGGAGGAGATGTGAGGGAATGGGGTCGGTGGTGCATGTAGTTGGAAGAGGAGATGAGTGTTATGAACTGGTTATTTAGAACCACAATGGACCTGGTGGTTAAGAGCACTGAAAATGACCTGATAGTTACTAATAACATAGGACGAGCTCTGAGACGTGGGAACTCTGCTGACCGCAATCCCTAATCCTATCACACCACACTAGAGGTAGCCGTGGAGCGCTCCTGACCAGACCTAGGCGCCTCGGGCACAGCCTGAGAAACTAGCTAGCCCTAAGATAGAAAAATAAGCCTACCTTGCCTCAGAGAAATTCCCCAAAGGAAAAGGCAGCCCCCACATATAATGACGGTGAGTAAAGATGAAAATACAAACACAGAGATGAAATAGATTTTAGCAAAGTGAGGCCCGACTTACTGAATAGACCGAGGATAGGAAAGATAGCTTTGCGGTCAGCACAAAAACCTACAAACAATCACGCAGAGGGCGCAAAAAGACCCTCCACACCGACTAACGGTACGGAGGTGCTCCCTCTGCGTCCCAGAGCTTCCAGCAAGCAAAACAAACCAATATAGCAAGCTGGACAGAAAAAATAGCAAACAAAAGTAACACAAGCAGAACTTCGCTTATGCAGGGCAGACAGGCCACAAGAACGATCCAGGAGAGAGCAAGACCAATACTGGAACATTGACTGGAGGCCAGGAACAAAGAACTAGGTGGACTTAAATAGAGCAGCACCTAACGACTTAACCTCGTCACCTGAGGAAGGAAACTCAGAAGCCGCAGCCCCACTCACATCCACCAAAGGAAGCTCATGGACAGAACCAGCCGAAGTACCACTCATGACCACAGGAGGGAGCCTGACCACAGAATTCACAACAGATGAGCCTGGAAACTTCTTCTTCTGGGATGGGATCGAATGTGGAGAGTGAGCCAGTGGAGATGCAGGGAGGAATGGGAGTCACTGAACTTGGTGACTGGGAGTGGATTTCCTGACGGATATTGTCTATTTTCTTTATAAAGTGGGAGGCCAGGTCATCAGCACAAATGTCTGTGATAGGGGCTTGTGCTTTTGGCCTGAGGAGGGAGTGAAAGGTGTCAAAAAGTTTCTTGGGGTTGTTGGATAGTGAGGAGATCAGGGTGGTGAAGTAGGTCTGTTTGGCGAGGTGAAGGGCAGAGTTATAGGTCCTTAATATAAATTTGAAGTGTATGAAGTCTTCTGCTGTGCGTGTTTTCCTCCATAAGCGTTCAGCACACCTAGAGCATCGCTGGAGAAATCGGGTTTGCGATGTGAGCCAGGGCTGTTTCACTCTGTGTTTGGAGGTTATGAGGGGAGCTACTTGGTCAAGGGTGCTTCTAAGAGTGTCATTGAAGTGATGTACAGCCAGATCAGGACAGGAAAAAGAAGAGATTGGGGACAATGACGAGTGTAGGGAGTCTGAAAGTGTATGAGGGTTAATGGCTTGTAGATTTCTGACTGAAAGGTAGGAGGGTGCTGGGGTGAGCGAGGATTTGTGAGTGTGAAGGAGAGAATGTTGTGGTCAGAGAGGGGAAGCGGTGAGTTATCTAGGTAGGAGATTGAGCAGAGCTGGGCGAAAACCAGGTCCAGGGTGTTACAGTCTTTGTGTGTTTCAGAGGTTGAGAGCTGTGAGAGGCCTAGAGAAAAAAATTTATGTACACAAAAAATTATAACAACGTACATATACAAACACATATAATGTGACCTTCTCAATTGTGAGGTTTAACCCCTCAAGGGCCAGCGTGTCGACTTTGAAAATCCCAAAACTCTCCCTTCTTATTAAATTATTGTATCGATCAGGCAAATCCTCTTGAATCTGGTCAATGACAATAAGTTTTAATGAATTCAAATTCTTTTGTGCACTAGAGAAAAGTGTTTGGAAAGATTATGTAACATGAACCCATTCCGGATATTATGGCGGTGCTTATTGAGCCTAGTATGCATCGTCTGTATCGTCCGATGTATTGCAAACCACAACCACACTCAAATAAATAACATAACAAGATTAGCAATTTACGCGGCAGTTAATTTTAAAGCTGGTGCCTGTGGTACAGGATTTAAATTCACGCACCCCATTCAATATAGAGACACAGCATAAGCACTTAGAGGTCCCACATGCAAAACAACCCAGAATGGAATTTACCCCGGTTGAAGGGGGAAGTGAGGACTTGAGAGTTGTGTTGCTAGAGGCAACAAGATTCCTTGTTCGATTTTTCCGAAAAATTGTTCTGGGTTGTGCAGGTATGTGTGTAGATAGTATGGGGTCCCCTTTCAGGATAAACCAGTATTTTTTAACAAGATTACGTATGGTGATATGGGATTGGTTAAAAGTAGTGATAAGACTCCAGTTCACTAAATCTGAAGATTTACTTGGTCTGTTCTCCCTAGATTTTATTTTCTCAATCCATTTCCTTTGTGTGAATGCTCTAGCCCTGGTGAAGGCATCACCAACCAACTTCTTAGGGTAGCCCTTTCTCCTGAAACGATCTTTTAGAATCTCGGCCTCCTTAAAGAAATCGGTATCCTCCGTACAGTTCTTTCTGATCCTCCAATATTGCTCGTAAGGGATGTTTGAGATCCACTTAGGGAGATGGCCACTGGTGAAGCCGAGGTAGCTATAAAAACATCCACCTTTTTGAAGTGGGTGTAGGTTGAAAACCGACCCGTTGGATCGACGTGCACCAATAAATCCAAAAATTGGATCATTGTATTGGATATATTAACTGTGAATTTTAGTCCCCAGGGATTAGAATTAAGGGATCCCGTTCAGGCCCAGTCCAGATGATGAAGGAGTCGTCAATGAAGCGACGGTACATAGCAATTTTACCTAACGCCAGTGGGGACTGCGCGATGAAAACGGACTCGAATGCCCCATAAACAAATTAGCATAACTGGGGGCAAATCTCATCCCCATCGCACAGCCCCTCACCTGGCGGTAAAAAGCCCCTTCAAAAGAAAAGACATTATTCTCAAGAACAAGCATTATGGCTTTTTTTTAAAAACTCCATTTGTAAGGGAAGTAGTTGCTCATCAGTTGCAAAAAATTGAGACACCGCCTCGAGACTATGGGGAATATTTGGCCTGAACGTCCATGGTTATCAGGAAGCAATTCCAGAGATGATCAATCGGGTCACAGGCATCAGCTGATAAGGGAGTACTACTTCCATTAGTCTATGCTGTAGCTGATAACAGTGAGAGCAGGTGCCTCTGATGGGAGTATTCATCAGCAGACACCAGTGCTATAGATAAATAAATTTTAAAAATTATGTGGGGTCTCTTCTATTTTTGATAATCAGTGCAGGCAAAACTGACAGCTGCGGGCTGCAACCTTCAGTTGTGAGCTTTATCATGTCTGGTTATCAAAAATAGAGGGGTCCCACGCAGTTTTTTTTAATTATTTCAATAAATAATTAAAGCTACATGAGGTCTCCATCATTTTTGACAATCAGCCAAACTATAGCAAACAGCTGGGAGCTGGTATTCTCAGACTGGTAAGGGGAATGGATATTGATCCCCGAGACTTAGAATAGCAGCCCACAACTGCCCCAGAAAATTTGCATCTATTAGTTGAACCAATTCTGACTCTTTACCCTGCTCTTCAAACTTGCCCTGATGAGGTGGCAACTGAGGTAATGGTTGTGGTGTTTTATGATTTTTTGTGATCATCGGGATAAGTGAAACGGTTATCTTGCCTATCTCTATACAGTATTTAAATACAGTAGTAACAAATGGAAAGCAGCACTCCAAAAAGTAGTTTCACAATAAGGTGGACTTTATTAGGCCACGTGGACCTAATAAAGTCCACCTTATTTTGAAACTACTTTTTGGAATGCTGCCTTCCGTTTTTTACTACTATATGTTGGCAAGTATGGATTGATTGCTGGGAGACTTTGTATTTAAATATAGTTAGAAATAATGGAACAGCACTCAAAGTTAAATTGGTGCAGTGATAACATTGTACACACCAGAACAAACCACTGATTCCTGAAAGTGTGTTATGCTCTAATGTGGCGTTAATGGATTTGTGGACCCACTGTGCCACAGGGCCGGGCCTTCCCTGGATCAGGCGTAGCTAAACGGATAACTGGTATTCACTAGGGCTCCTGATGGTGGAGACAGACTGAGCTGCAAATAGCTGCCAGGTACCACTCCTGGGCAGAACCCAGTACTGCAGCTGCTTATCCCAGGGGTCAGCTATGTTGACACTGACGGATTAGGGCTAGGGCAATGTTCAGACACACCAGTGTACTAGGGAAATGGACTGGGGGACAATGGACAATGTGCAGGCTCTACGGCCAGGAGATGCGGTTCATTCACTGGCTGCTCTGGGGCCAGGGACGAGGTTCAGGCACTGGCCACTTCAGGGCCAAGGGACGAGGTTCATTCACTGGCCACACCGGGACCTTAGGACAAGGTTCAGGAACTGGTAGCTTGGGGGACCATCAGACGATGTTTAGGCACTGGCTGCCCTAGGACCAAGGGACGATGTTTAGGCACTGGCTGCTCCGAGACCAGGGGAGGAGGTTCAGACATTGGCTGCTCTTTGACCAAGGGACAAGGCTCAGACACTGGCAGCTCCAGGACTGGTGATGAGGTCAGGCACTTGCCGCTCCGAGAGCAGGGGATGAGGTTCAGACGCTGGCTGCTCCAGGGCTGGGGGACGAGGTTCAGGCACCAGCTGCTCTGGGACCAAGAGAAGAAGTTCAGGCACTGGCCGCTCTGGGACCAAGGGACAAGTTTCATACACTGGCCTCTCTGGGACAAGCGGATGATGTTTAGGCTCAGGCTGTTCCAGGACCAGGGGATGAGGTTCAGGCACTGGCTGCTCTGGGAACAGTGGATGAGATTCAGGCACTGGCCGCTATGGGCCAAGGAATGATGTTTAGGCACTGGCTTCCCCCGGGACCAGGGGATGACCAAGGGACGAGGTTCATGCACTGGCTGCTGCGTGACCAGGGGATGATATTTAGGCACTAGCTGCTCTGGGAGCAGGGTACGAGGTTCAGGCACTGGCTACTCTGGGACAAGGGGACTAGGTTCAGGCATTGGGGCCGCTCTGGGACCAGGGAACTACGGATACAGGACTGGCCACTCTGGGACCAGTGTTATGGACCTGGTGGTTAGGAGCACCTGGAACGACCTGATGGTTAAACTAACACAGAACAAGCTCTGGGAAGTGGGAGCTCTGCTGACCACAACCCCTAATCCTATCACACACACTAGAAATAGCCGTGGAGCATACCTAACCGGCCTAGACGCCTCTTCACAGCCTAAGAGCTAACTAGCCCTAGAGATAGAAAATAAAGCCTACCTTGCCTCAGAGAAATTCCCCAAATGAAAAGGCAGCCCCCCACATATATTGACTGTGAGTTAAGATGAAAGTCACAAACACAGGAATGAAACAAGTTTCAGCAAAGGGAGGCCAGACTAACTAAACAGACTGAGGATAGGAAAGGTATCTTTGCGGCCAGCACAAAAAACTACAAAAGACCACGCAGAGTGTGCAAAAAGACCTCCGCACCGACTCACGGTGCGGAGGTGCCACTCTGCATCCCAGAGCTTCCAGCTAGCAAGGCAAAATCATGATAGCAAGCTGGACAAGAAAACAAAGAACAAATAATAAACTAGCAGGGACTTAGCTTCCGCTGGAGTAGACAGGTCACCCGAAAGATCCAAGAGCGAACTGAACCAGTACAAGAACATTGACAGCTGGCATGGAGTAACGATCTGAGTGGAGTTAAATAGAGCAGCCAGCCAAAGAATAAACTACGTCACCTGTGGAAGGAACCTCAGAAGCAGCAGCTCCACTCACAGCCACCAGAGGGAGTCCATGGACAGAACTCGCCGAAGTACCATTCATGACCACAGGAGGGAGTTCGATAGCAGAATTCACAACAGACCAGGTATACAGGTTGAGGACAGTGGCCATGCCAGAACTAAGGGAGCTCACAACTCACTAATAGTACACCTTACTAACTAATGACTTTACACGTTGCTTGGCGCCTCCGTAGGGTAGTGGGAGTCTCTTATACAGGATACCTTCCAGCCATTGGCTGGGAGCCATCGTGCAGGTGTACTACTTATGCTAAATGCCTCTTAGCAACAAGCTGAGGGCATTTAATAAATTGAGCTCACTGCCCCTTTAAGAAAGGGGAAGCACATGCTAAGCGCACCGCCTGGACTACGGTGCGCATACAGGAAACAGGAGCACATCTGGGACCACGCCGAAGGCCAAGGCAGTGAATAAGCTAGTATCCCTGCATGGATGGAGAATAGGACATTACCTTCTTTATGCCCCCTCTTCTTCAAGCCCGCAAGGACTGTCTGCAGAAAAGTTGGAGGCCGACACCTCTTAATGGACTCCCACGACTTCTCTTCAGTACCACGACTCTGTCCACTACACAAAAAGTGACTCCTCTCACCATCTTCATGACTAGGATAATTCTCTCCATCAATCCATCCTCAGCATAGGACGAAGCGGGCGTAGTGCCAGGAATTGGGCTTTGGGAAGTGTTTCTCGATTCGTTGAGATCAGCTACCACCATGGAGGATTCAAGAACCAACTGGAGTTTTTCCACCTGGTTGGTGGGTTGCAGAGACTTGGAAGATGCCATCACCTTGACGTTCTCTTCACCAGACCTACTAAATACTGAAGATACCTGCTTTGGGTCCATCTACAGCCTGGTCTCCAAGATGACACGTCCACGAAGTGGGGAGGTTCCTGGGGTATATCATTGGTACAATCATCAGGACTATGTGGGGACTTCACCTCTGCTTCTCTTTCTTTGGAGACACCAGCACACAGCGACTCAGCGACTAGCAGACCTAGTGGAGAAGATGGTGACACTGCCGGCTGACCTGGACATATGGGGACCAGACACCTCTTGTGACTTGACTGTTCCCAACGAAGCACCACACGGGTCTCCAAACTAGAACGGGCACCTGAGTTCTCAGGTGTGGATGAACAATGGGAAAACCAGACAGCACATGAAAAGCGATCTTCTCCATATATCATTCTCCTATCTGGAGCTTAAGCTTTTCAGACTTGACTTGACTGCTTCTGAGTAGGACTCATTCTTCACCTGACAACACCCTCACTGTTTTCTGTAGCTGTTGGATGAGAGTTTGACACCAACTCGACGCTGCTTGCAGCACAAACTCTCCCACCGAACAAAGCCTCCACATGCCACGGATACAGTCACAGTCGTCGGTGGAGAGGTAATACTCCCGTCAAGGGCAGTGTCACGACACAGCTGTCGGGTGACCCAAGACCAGGGACTCCTTCACTGTTCCTAACACAAGGGGGCACCCTAGCTCTACCTAGCCTCCGTCCTTGCCGTATCTCTTAAGTTAGCCCTCCATCTGTTCTCTTTCCCCACCCAGGGAAAAGGGGGTGCAACAGTGCACTGTAGCACACCAACCTGACAAACAAGACTGCACAGACAAGGGATAACTGAAAACTCCAGACATACAAAATATTCATTCACATGTAGCAGAGGAATGCACCGGGGTGTGAAGGTAAGGGAATAAACAAAAACCGAGAAGGGGAACTACCATGCATACAAACCAAGCAACAGTCCCTAATAACTCCTTCAACTCTTCTCATATGTTCTCCTCTACCACCGATAGCCATGTAGCAAATGCTAGCTCTGATAAGGATTAGAAACAGAGCCCAGATTCTGAAGGGAAAAGTAGTGGCTAACCAAGCACAGCTGTGAGCACAGGGATTTCCAATATGGCCAATTAACCCCTGTTCTGCTAGAAGAAATAAACATTTAAAATGAAGAAGAATTGCTTCTTCTCAGCGCCAGAGTTGGAGCAATCAGACGCTGCGGTCTTCTGGCTCCACACTGTCACAGTAACCCTAACATGCCTTTATTGTTACAGGTTGTTGGACTTTATTTTCAAAGGACATTAGTTCTATAGCAAAATCCCTTATGGAATTTCAGGCGGGGAGTGTGCTGTTCTCCAGATATAACTACTATTCAGCCGTTCAGTTTGCATATTTTACAGTATAAGTTTTTCATTGCTTCATCAGTTATGTGTATTACTATTGTTATACATATTGCTATGCGCCATCTGTTGGCCAATAGTTATTACTCATGATATCTGTAATTCTAATTTAGTATTCATATGTTTGTGTCTTCACTGTATGCGAATGCAGACGTCTCTTGTCCACGTGTCTTTTCATCCGCTCAGAGGATTTTACTAAGGACTAGTGATGTGAGCGAGTATACTTGTTGCTCGGGTTTTCCCGAGCACGCTCGGGTGATCTCCGTGTATTTCTTAGTGTTCGGAGATTTAGTTTTCATCACGGCAGCTGAATGATTTTCAGCTATTAGCCAGGCTGAGTACATGTGGGGGTTGCCTGGTTGCTAGGGAGTCCCCACATGTAATCAAGACTGTGCCCTGCTATCTGCCACCATCGCACTCTAACCAGCATGTCTCTTCTTCCTACAGGTATGTTCATCCACCCAGCTCTCCTGCCTTGTCTGTCTATGAAGTGCATATAGTACATCATCCAATTTTCCACACAGACTCTTACCTCTGCTCCTACCTCTCACATGGTATGTTCATCCATCCAGCTCTCCTGCCTTGTCTGTCTATTAAGTGCATATAGTACATCATCCAATTTTCCACACAGACTCTTACCTCTGCTCCTAGCTCTCACATGGTATGTCTTTCCACTAACCCCTGCTTTACCCCAGTGTTAATTATGACCTTGCTTACTTTGGCTGGATTATATGCATCTGGTCCACTCTTAATACTCTGACCAAGATGAACAGAGACCACTCCTCTGTTTCACACCTGAATGCACTTAGTTGTACATATATTGCATAGCACAAGTCTGCAAAGACTTTAGTCTGCAGTGTGTATCCTAGAAGTGTGTCCTAGAAGTGTGAAGATTAATGTAGAATTAAAACCAGAATTGAACCAGAAGGGAACTGAAGGTAACTGGACAGTCACTGTAAACAATGTTTCTGTTTGTTTTCACTTTCACCCCTATAATCCTTCTCTTTCTGCTAACCCCCCTAACCCCCCTCATCTCTTCTGTAGTCCTCCCCGTCCATCTCACCTCCTCCTCAGAACTGTTCCTCAACATACAATCCTCTATCTCCAAGCACAGACAGCCACCTCATGCCCCTTCCTGCTCCCACCTGCTAACACTTTCTCACTTTCTCCTCACTGCTGGTGATATCTCTCCAATCCTGGTCCTCCTCACCATATCCCCACAGTAAGTTCTACTTCCCATCCACTCTATCACAAACTTCCGTAACCTCTCTAACCTTATACCCGTCTGCCCAGCCCCCGCTCGCTCTGTCCGCAACAAGCTTTCCTACATCCATAATCTTTTTGTTACTATCAAACTTTCCTTCCTCACCATCACCGAAACCTGGCTCACCCCCTCTGACACAGCCTCTCCTGCTTCACTTTCGTATGGTGGCTTCCACCTTTCTCACACACCGCGCCCCAGCAGCAAGCATGGCGGAGGAGTTGGTTTTCTCCTGTCAGATAACTGCTCCTTCACATCAATCCCACTGCCGCCCTCTGTTACCCTCCCTTCCTTTGAGGTGCACTCTGTGCGCATCTATTCCCCCTCCAACCTCCAAATGGCTGTCATTTACCACCCCCCAGGGCCAGTTACCACCTTCTTTGACCACTTTATCACCTGGCTACTTCATTTCCTTTCTAAGGACATCCCCACTATCATCATGGGCGACTTCAACATCCCCATTGACACTTCCCTCTCAGCTGCCACTAAACGTCTATCTCTCACTTCCTCCTTCGGCCTCACTCAATGGTCTTCTGCAGCCACTCACAAAGATGGTCACACACTGGATCTCATCTTCATCCGCCTCTGCTCTCTATCTAACCTCTCTAACTCACCTCTTCCTCTTTCTGACTATAATCTACTCACATTCTCTTCCCACTCCACTCCTTGTCTACAATCTCCACCCCACAAACTTGCACACCCTCGCAGAAATCTTAAACACCTTGATCTACACTCACTCTTTGAATCCCTCTTCCATCTCACAGAGATAAGTTCTCTACACAATGCAAATGATGCTGCTGCTCTATATAACACCACAATAGCTGTAGCTTTGGAATCTCTTGCCCCTCTCACACATACCAAAGCTCGAAAAATCAACAGACAGCCCTGGCACACCAGCCTGACCAAAGAACGGAGGCGAGCTTCCAGGGCTGCTGCGCGGAGATGGAAAAGATCCTACTCCAACGAGCACTTCATCGCATTCAAACAGTCCCTCGCTACTTTCAAGACCACACTCACCACAGCTAAACAAACCTACTTCTCATCTCTCATATCCTCCCTGTCTCACAACCCTAAACAGTTATTCAACAACTTCAATTCCCTCCTCCGTCCCCCAGCACCTCCTCCCTCCCCATTTATCTCAGCTGAAGACTTTGCCTCATTTTTCAAGCAGAAGATTGATAACATCAGAGACAGTTTTAGTCGACAATCCCCAGAGCCCTTCCTCCCACCTCCAAAACCAACTTCTCCACCATTACAGAAGATAGACTCTCTACTCTACTCTCAAGATCGCATCTCACCACCTGTGCACTTGACCCGATCCCATCTCACTTCATTCCAAACCTTACCACAGTCTTCATCCCAACCCTAACCCATCTCTTCAACCTATCACTAATAACTGGCGTTTTCCCCTTAAGCTTTAAACATGCCTCAATCACCCCTATCTTCAAAAAGCCCTCTCTTGACCCATCCTCTGTATCTAGCTATTGCCCTATATCACTTCTCCCCTATGCCTCAAAACTACTGGAACAACACGTCCATCTTGAACTGTCCTTCCATCTCTCTTCCTGCTCCCTCTTCAACTGCTTACAATCTGGCTTCCGGTCACACCACTCCACTGAACTGCCCTAAGGTCACCAATGACCTATTAACCGCCAAGAGCAAGCAACACTACTCTGTCCTCCTCCTCCTGGACCTGTCCTCTGCCTTTGACACAGTGGACCATTCCCTATTACTACAGACCCTCTCTTCCCTTGGAATCACAGACTTGGCCCTATCCTGGATCTCGTCATACCTAACAGACCAGACATTCAGCGTCTCCCACTCACACACCACCTCCTTACCTCGCCCTCTATCTGTCGGAGTCCCGCAAGGTTCAGTTCTATGGCCCCTGCTCTTCTCCATTTACACCTTTGGCGTCGGACAGCTCATAGAATCTCACTGTTTTCAGTATCATATCTATGCTGATGACACGTAGATCTACAACTCTGGACCAGATATCACCACCCTACTAACCAGAATCCTTCAATGTCTGTCCGCTATTTCATAATTCTTCTCCGCTAGATTTCTAAAACTTAACATGGACAAAACCGAATTCATCATCTTTCCCCCATCTCATGCGACCCCCCCCCCAACAAACCTATGCATTACAGTAAACGACTGCCCACTCTCCCCAGTCCCACAAGCTCGCTGTCTTGGGGTAATCCTTGACACTGATCTCTCCTTCAAACCACATATCCAAGCCCTTTCCACTTCTTGCCGCCTTCAACTCAAAAATATTTAATGGATCTGTTCATTCCTAAACCAAGAATATGCAAAAACCCTAGTCCATGCCCTCATCATCTCCTACCTCGACTACTGTAACCTCCTGCTCTGTGGCCTCCCCTCTAACACTCTCGCACCCCTCCAATCTATTCTAAACTCTGCTGCCCGACTAATCTACCTGTCCCCCCCACTCTTCCCTGGCCTCTCCCCTCTGTCAATCCCTTCACTTGCTGTCCATTACCCTGAGACTTCAGTACAAAACCCTAACCATGACATACAAAGCCATCCACAACCTGTCTCCATACATCTGTAACCTCGTCTCCTGGTACTTTCCTGCACGCAACCTCCAATCCTCACAAGATCTCCTTCTCTACTCCCCTCTTATCTCCTCTTCCCACAATCGCATACAAGATTTCTCTCGCGCATCACCCCTACTCTGGAACTCTCTACCACAACATATCAGACTCTCGCCTACCATTGAAACTTTCAAAAAGAACCTGAAGACCCACCTCTTCCGACAAGCCTACAACCTGCAGTAACCACCGATTGACCAAACCGCTGCACGACCAGCTCTACCCTTGCCTACTGCATCCTCACTCATCCCTTATAGATTGTGAGCCATCACAGGCAGTGTCCTCTCTCCTCCTGTACCAGTTGTGACCTGTATTGTTTAAGATTATTGTACTTGCTTGTATTATGTATACCCCTCCTCACATGTAAAGCGCCATGGAATAAATGGCACTATAATAATAAATAATAATATTCTCTGAACACTAACAAATACTCAGAGATCACCCGAGCGTGCTCGGGAAAACCCGAGCAATGAGTATACTCGCTCATCACTACTAAGCTACTGACAAAGGAATCGGCAGCAGGAGTATCGGAGGTGATAGCCACAGGAAACAGGACTTTAGAGTGTTGACTGTAGACCACAAAAAATGGGGATTTGGCAGAAGACTCCCTCACGTGGTTATTGTAAGAGAATTCAGCCCAAGGCAGGAGTTCATCCCAGTCGCTGTGGTGAGGATAGACAAAGTGCCGGAGGAAATTAGTCTGCTTCTGATTGACTCAATCCACTTCCCATTGGACTGAGGATGGTGGGATGAGGTGAAATCTAAAGCAAAATCCAATAGCTTACAGGTGGCCCTGCAAAAACAAGAGATAAACTGAACACCTCTATCTGGCCCACTTGAGGGATACAAAGGCATCTTCTACCTCTGGAGTCCATTCCTTAGGACTCCCCTCTTTGCAGGTCAGGGCAGAAATAGCAGTCCAGGAGGAAACATGAGGAATAAATTGGTGATAATTTGCAGTCCTGAGAAACCGCTGAATAGCCTTAAGACCACCCAGAAGAGTCCACTTCAGTACAGAGTATACCTTCTTGGGATACATCTTCAGATCAGTATCGGAAATGGTGCAACCAAGAAAGGGAAAGGAGGTCTGTTCGTAGGCACATTTTTCATATTTGGCATACAGACAATTACTTCTTAACCTTAGCAGCACCTGGCGAACATCCCTCCTGTGTGTTGCCAGATTGGGAGAGAGTATCAAAATGTCCTCTAGATAAAACACCACTGATGTATAGAGCAGGTCTCGAAAGCTGTTGTTTACCAGTTCTTGGAAGATGGCTGGGACATTACAGAGTCCAAATGGCATAATGCGATACTTGTAATGGCCATCGTGGGTGTTGTAAGCCGTCTTCTGTTTGTCTCCCTGGTGAACTTGAATCAGGCTGTAAGCCCCTTATAGGTCAAGCTTCATGAAGACTCTGGAACCCTTCAGACGATTAAACAGCTCAGAGATGAGAGGTAGGAGTTAACTATTTTTAACCATGATTTGGTTAAGTCCCCTATAATCAATGCAGGATCACAGAGAACCATCTTTCTTCTTCCCAAAGTAAAATCCAGCTCCAGGTAGAGAGGAAGATTTCCAGAAAAATCCTCTAGCTAGGTTCTCCTCAATTTACTCGGACATGTAACGAGTCTTGTTCTGGGACAGGGGATAAATTTGGCCTCGTGGAGGTGATGCGCCAGGCAGAAGGTCAATCTGGCAGTCATACGGCCTATGAGATGGCAAGGTATCAAGCCTTTTTCTTGTCAAAGATGTCTGCATACGTCCAACATGACGCAGGCAGACCATGCAAATTAGCAGAAGTAGGAGACCGGACAGGACGAATGAAAGCAAGGCAACTCTTGTGATAACTGGAGCCCCAGTCCAGTGTCCCCAGTGTCTTTGCAGCCATCGGAGACCTAGATACAGAGGATAAGAAAGACCAAACAGCAAATGAGAAATCTTCTCAGAATTGAGCATCCCCACCTGAAGTTTGACAGCCTCTTTTAAGAACTGGACGGTCTCAGGGAGAGGCTTTACTTCCACCAGTGTTTAGTTATTTTCACCTGGTCAAACTGCATGGGTTCAAAGAAGAATGTCTCAGCAGAAACTTGCTTAGTGATCAACGGTTGAAAGGTGGGAACAAATCATTGATCTCCTTTCGCGATTCACCTCTTTTGAGGTGGAGTTCAAGAAGAAGAATCTGGATTCATCTTCTCTGCAATGAGTCCTCTGGGACTTGAAGAGGAGGGGATGAAAAAAGGGGGCTGTAGCATCTTGAGGCGCCTCCGTATGGTTCTCCTTCTCCCACCATGCGGTGATGCCAGCTTAGGCTACTTTCACACTTGCGTCGTTTGGGCTATGGTGCAATGCGTCGTTTTGGAGAAAAAACGCATCCTGCAAAGTTGCCCACAGGATGCAATTTTTCTCCATAGACTTGCATTAGCGACGCATTGCGACGTATGGCCACACGTCGCATCCGTCGTATGACCGATGCGTCGTGTTTTGGCGGACCATCGGCACAAAAAAAGTTCAATTTAACTTTTTTTGTGCGACGTGTCCGCCATTTTCGACCGCAACTCTGCCCCCCCTCCCCGCTCATCACAATGGGCAGCGGATGCTTTGTAAAACTGCATCCGCTGCCCATGTTGTGCTAAATTTAGCACAATGTCCGTCGGGCCGACAGTTTGCGACAGCCCCGTACTGACTGAAGTGTGAAAGTAGCCTTACTCACTGCTCTGGCCCCTGTGTGGTCCTCAGCATGCTCCAGCTTCCTGCTTACTGGTCTGTGTGCGCACCGCAGTTCCTGGCGGCTCACCTTGTAAGCATGCTCCCCTGCTTTTAAAGGGGTAGCACACGCACATTGTAAAATGCCCCCAGCTGACAGTTGGATGGCATTTAGTTATTGTGAACACCTGCTAGATGTCTCACAGCCAATAGCTGAGAGGCATCTTGTATAAAAGGCGCTCTCCCCAATATGGAGGTGCCTGAGCAATCCATACAGTTAGTGTTGGTGGTGTTGGTGTGTGCAACCGTATGTTGTCAGGTCCTCCATCCCTAGTATATTCTAATGTTATTCCCATATCCTGTGTCCCATTAGTCCAGTGTAGTTTGCCCATATTCCTGTGACTGCTTTGGTAGTATTCTATTCCTGAAACTGTATTTGTGGTACCTTTACTCGAACCCTGGTCCTGATGTGGCCAGTCCTGTGTTCCTTGTTCCTGGTCCTAATTTGGCCAGCTCCAGAGCTGTTACTGATATCTACAGTTTTGAACAAGAACCTATCTCCTACATCCACGTTATGTATAAAAGGTCAAAAGGCCGCCACCTGGACTCACTCACAAAGCTAGCAGGAAAACATATATATATATATATATATATATATATATATATATATATATATAGAAAAGAAATACTATATATTATAAAAAGCCACAGAGAAATAGGTCAGATAAAAAAGCCTTTATTATAGTAATATGGCAACATCAGCACAAAGGCGCATGTACTTGGGAAATAACTATACGCAGGTATACAGGCTAAAAATACGATATAGACAAAAATAAATAAATAAACAAACCCACAATCTAATTATAAGGACATGTATAAAAATGGTGTGCATACAAGGGGAAATTATGCAACTAGTGAATAAAAAAATGTGCTAAATATTAGATGAAAAATAATAATAAAAATTATACATACGTGTCCGCTTAAACAATGTACAAAAAGGTGCAAAAATTGTATATATGTGCAGAACTACATATAAAGAACCTAAGGGAGGCAGACTCTATAGTGCACCATGTGTCCCCTCATGCACTGCGATATCATACATGCACATCAAAGGTTGTTAAAGATATATGGGAATTTGCAAAATATAACCGTATATATACATGTCAGTCCTGCGTGCCCAAGTACAGAGCACCCCGACGCGCGTTTTAGTGATTCCTTCGTCAGGGGGTCTTTTCTATATATATATATATATATATATATATATATATATATATATATATATATGTTTTCCTGCTAGCTTTGTGAGTCCAGGTGACGGCCTTTTGACCTTTTATACAAAGTCCGGGTGGTCTGCCACTCTTCTCTTCTACTTTTAGCAACGAATGATTGGTGTATGTTTTATTATTCAGATCTTATTGATCTTTTTAGAATATTATCTTATATATATCTCTTTACAATATATACTGTTACTATTACGTTCCTTTATCCACGTTATCTGTACAGTCCATCAGTCTCCGGTTCTGTATAAGCAGTGACCTTAGTCGCCCCTGCAGTACTTGCACCTGCATAGGAGTAGTACTTGGTGGCTACCTGCAGGTCAGTCAGTCTCCACCATCAATAACTACAGCGCACACAAGGTAGCCACTTTTCTACACCCCTTCCTAGGCAAGTCTGGCCCTGTGGCACAGTGGGTCCATGAATGAACCAAGTGTGCCACCTGTGGGCGTAACAAGCAACATGTTGACTGTCGCCTCCAGATGAGGCAGGATGGAGACGAAAATACAACTTACATGAAGGAAAAAAGTGGAGAACTTACTTTGGTCCATGTCAAAACAAGCAGGTAAATTTCCCTTAGGCTTAGAAGACTGTTTTGGGTGGAATAGAACTTGCGTAACGGAGGATAACTCATGCTGTTCCTTCTTAATGCCTGCCATCTCCAGACAAGGACCACAATTTCGCTGTCAGGGCGTACACAGCTTCCATGATGGCTTCTCAGCACACAAAAATTGGAGTGGGCTGGTGATAATGTTATGATTGTGTAGCAACTCACTCGAGAAAACAGGTAACATGCTAAAAACTTCAACTGACCCTCCTGGTTCCTGTACAGACTAGAGATCCTGACCCCTAGAGAAGGGAAAGTGTGCAGAAATAAAAAGAGATCCCAGAGAGAAGAAAACAAGCCATGAAATACAAAATAAAGGATTAAGGACATACTGTTAGAAAATATGCTGTCTACTTCCTAAAAAGAAACAGAATATAGGTGCAGGGTAAATAACATAAAAAAACAAAGAGATAACCCCTATCTGGTCTTTCACTGACTGCCTTAAACTACAGCAGTATTCCTGTGGAGCGCCCCCAGATGCAGGGCCGCGGGTTGCTTGGTACCGGTTCTCTCTGTCTCAGTTCTAGGATTGTCACGGTGGCTGGACCCGGTCCGTGACCCTGCTAAGGGGCGCCCAATGAAAGGGTGGGGAAAGTTGTTAGGTGTTTGTGACGCCACCTGTGGTGTTCGGTCAGGGTGACCGACGTTGCTTGGGGTCCGCTGGGGTGATGTGATGGCAGCTAGATGGTATACCTTCCCACAGGTGAAGTGAATCCCCAGGGCTTCCCAGTGGTGTAGGTGGCGATGGTGTGAGGTGCAGTTAATAACGAGGACCCAGGGTTGCAGTCTCTTTACCTCTTTACTGGTGACTTCAGGATCCTCAATCCGGCGCACTATTAACAGGGCTGGCTGAGACCGGCTGGTCTGAAGGCACATCCAGAGTTCCCTTTGCAGGTGGAAATCAGTGCCTACCACTAGCGCCTGTGTGTTGTAGTCCTTCCCTGCTGAGCATTCGGGATAGTCCTCACAACTGTCGTTTCCGTTCTGATCTTCTGCTTCGTCCCCCAGTTTGTTATGGCTAGGACACACCCGTATGACGGGTAGGCTCGGAGCTATTCTGGGACCCTAGAGATGCCCCTCTCCACGGTTGCCCCCTATGTCTTCTTAGGTGATGTATGTTAGACAGCCAACCTATAATCAACTGTCCTGCCTCTGTTTGAAGTAATGCTTGGAGTCAGTTACTTCCTCGGCGTTCTGGCCACCGGCTACGCGCCTCAGTATGATGTTGCCGATCTCGGGGCACGACTCCTACTGGCTCTCCTTTGTGCTTTGATCTCGTTTCTCACTTCTCCACAATATATTTTGCTTTGTGTCCTTTCTTTAGATGCCGCCGCAAGGTAGTGCAGGCGCGGCTCTGTAACGATCTGTCCTTGTCGCTAATTCACTGCCAGGTTCCCACGCCTGACAGGGACCCCTCTGAATCTTCCCCGCAACACCCCCTGCCACAGGATGTTGCCTGGACAAAAACCAGTCAGCTTCTGACCAACTTCCTATCCAACCCCCAGTTTTACCAAAGTGTGAGGAGTGGCCTAGTAAATACAACCTTTTGCTCCCCCTGGTGGCCGGAGTGTGAAATGTAGTGTGTGACTGTGATACCTGGTCAGGTGAACTCCTTTATTGCCATCAGACGTACCATCACTCCCCTTAGTGGCAGAGCGACATTACTGCAACGACCAGGTCTCTGGGGCGCTGCACTCCCCCCCGGTTAAATCCAGTACTCCTGGACTGGGAAGAAGAACAACAATACATGTTAGCAAAAGACATGCAGATTTTTGAAATGCATGGAACAAATAAATATAACAAGGCTTCCCTTTATGGGAGGTGAGGACATTTGAACGTTACAAACGAAAACAAGGTTAAATATTTTAAATAACACTCTGACTATAAATAACTTCTGGTACCCTGCCGGGTATTCTACTAAGTGCAAATTCTGAACAATAATTTAACTTCTCCTTAAATGGCGTATAGACTGAACCCACTAAAAGCGTACTATAAAATACTATAATGCAAACTTAACTTTTTCTTTATTTTTCTGACTTCACAAATGCAGGACCGCCTAGCTCCTTGTCTGGGCCTACTGCCATTGTTCTTCTATCAGCTCAATCAACCATCTCTCTATGGTTCTCAGGAGGACTCTCTAAGGGTTTGTGCACACGTCAGGATTTCTTGCAGAAATTTTCCTGACAAAAACCGGACATTTCTGCCAGAAATCCGCATGCGTTTTTACCGCGATTTTACCGCGATTTTGACGCGTTTTTGACGCGTTTTTTGTGCGTTTTTTCCCAAATGCATAGAATTGCGGGAAAAACGCAGAAAATCCTCAAAAATAATGAACATGCTCATTTTTTTACCGCGAAGCGTTTTTTTCGTGGAAAAAAACGCATCCATGTGCACAAAACATGCAGAATGCATTCTAAATGATAGAATGCATAATGTGTGCATTTTTAATGAGTTTTTATAGCGTTTTTAGCGCGAAAAAAACGCGAAAAAACTTATGCGTGTGCACATAGCCTAACCCCTACAGGTTTAGGCAAAAGAGCAGGAAACAAACAGTTAACTATTTACATTTGTCAGGGTTTCGAGGTTTATTCTCACGACGGTAGGTTGCAAGGCATCAGTTGGTAGCGAACACTTCCTGGGCTGGGAAGATCTGTGTTCGACTTCTCATCCGATGCGGTATCAATGTCAATAATCGGTTTTTCAGGTATAATCTGGGTTCGAATTTCACTTTTGGTAGTAGGTTCAGTAGCGGCAATAATGCCCACTGTGGTTGTAGTATTAGGATTTGTCAGTTCAGAGTTAGTCTTAGTCATGGCAGCAGGTGGCGCTGCTATGGGGCCTACCAGTGGGTCTTCTGTCACTGGGGCAGGGTCGGCGTCCTTACCTGCCACCACGGTGTCCTCGGGGTCGGCCGACTCTGCCGACGGCGGGCTCCGGAACGCCGAGTGCGGGGCCCTGTGCTGTGGCATTGTCATCTCTGTTTGCAGTATCTCGCTTTCCGGCAGGGCCTTGCTTTCTGGCTTCGGAGCGCTGGAACCTCTTTCTTGCTCCGGACCAGACGAGGCCGCCAACAGACGTCTGGTGAGGCCCCCTGTGACGGTCTCCTTCCACCCGGCCTCAGTGCTCAGCTGCGTCCGCCGGAGTTGATCGCGGAGCTCGTCCACTCTGGCCTGCAGTAAGTCGGGGCCCATAGGTGACGCTCAGCCGCGGTATCTCTCTGGGTAGCTGGGGGAGTCCTCTGCTCCAACCCCACGCTCCGTTCCCGGTCGGCTGGCCATGGCATCTCCCACGTGGGTCACTTCTTTTCCCTCGTCCTTTTCCCGCTCTCTCTCCTTCGTGGGCGGTTTCGCTTCCTTTGTCTCCGCCCACCATTGAGGATCAGAAGGCGGATCTCGGCTGCTGACGGACACGTCCTCAAGGTACAGAAATATTTAGACTGGGCGGCCATTGCTTTTCGCGCTTCTCAGTTCGTTCACGCCCACAACTCCACGCCCTTCTTCTCCTGCGCTCCTCGCGGCGCGGCAATGGCGGCTGTTTTGGCGGGAATCATTGCGGTAGATAGCAACACACAGTCTTTGCAATAAGTCACAATAAGCACGATTCAATCACAGTTCTAAGGCACACATGACCTGATTCTTCAGGCTTTTGTACATCCAGTTCGTGACGCCAAATTGGAGTGCCCCCAGACGCAGGGTCGCGGATTGATTGGTACCGGTCCTCTCTGTCTCAGTTCTAGTATAGTCACGGTGGCTGGACCCGGTCCGTGACCCTGCTAAGGGATGCCCAATGAAAGGGTGAGGAAAGTTGTTAGGTGTTTGTGACGCCACCTGTGGTGTTCGATCAGGGTGACCGACGCTGCTTGGGGTCCGCTGGGGTGATGTGATGGCAGCTAGATGGTATACCTTCCCACAGGTGAAGTGAATCCCCAGGGCTTCCCAGTGGTGTAGGTGGCGATGGTGTGAGGCGCAGTTAATAATGATGACACAGGGTTGCACTCTCTTTACCCCTTTACTGGTGACTTCAGGATCCTCAATCCGGAGCACTGTTAACAGGGCTGGCTGAGACCGGCCGGTCCGAAGGCACATCCAGAGTACCCTTTGCAGGTGGAAATCAGTGCCTACCACTAGCGCCTGTGTGTTGTAGTCCTTCCCTGCTGAGCATTCGGGATAGTCCTCACAACTGTCGTTTACGTTCTGATGTTCTGCTTCGTCCCCCAGTTTGTTATGGCTAGAACACACCCGTATGACGGGTAGGCTCGGAGCTATTCTGGGACCCTAGAGATGCCCCTCTCCACGGTTGCCCCCTATGTCTGCTTAGGTGATGTATATTAGACAAGCAACCTATAATCAACTGTCCTGCCTCTGTTTGAAGTAATGCTTGGAGTCAGTTACTTCCTCGGTGTTCTGGCCACCGGCTACGCGCCTGAGTAGGATGTTGCCGATCTCGAGGCATGACTCCTACTGGCTCTCCTTTGTGCTTTGATCTCGTTTCTCACTTCTCCACAATATATTTCGCTTTGTGTCCTTTCTTTAGATGCCGCCGCAAGGTAGTGAAGGCGCGGCTCTGTAACGATCTGTCCTTGTCGCTAAGTGACTGCCAAGTTCCCACGCCTGACAGGGACCCCTCTGAATCTTCCCCGCAACACCCCCTGCCACGGGATGTTGCCTGGACAAAACCCAGTCAGCTTCTGACCAACTTCCTATCCAACCCCCAGTTTTACCAAAGTGTGAGGAGTGGCCTAGTAAATAGAACCTTTTGCTCCCCCTGGTGGCCGGAGTGTGAAATGTAGTGTGTGACTGTGATACCTGGTCAGGTGAACTCCTTTATTGCCATCAGACGTACCATCACTCCCCTTAGTGGCAGAGCGACATTACTGCAACGACCAGGTCTCTGGGGCGCTGCACCTGTACATCCAAATGAGACTATCACCAGCAGGAAATACCAGCAGGGGAAAAGTATATAACGCCGCACCTGAAAGGTTATAGGGCAGATAAATGAGTAAATGAAAACAGCTATTACCATAAGACTGAAGCAATAATAAAGAAACAAAACACCTAGAGAAAACGTGTATCTGCTGTGGTTCGGCAGACAGAGAAGCCGACTACAAAGCATAGGCTCAAGGGTTTCAACCCAGATGCAAGACACATGGTTTCCTGTCTCCCCCAATGAAGCGCCCAAGAAAGTATCTTTACAGGGAACCCGACAGTTTGCACAGGTCTCCCAAACCAATACTATGTACATACTTCTATATGAATACTTTATGTAAAAAGCCCTATTTAGGGTAAGTTATCTCTATGTGATTTTTCAGGGTTTTTTTGTGCAGCAAAACCTGATCTCTTGGCAGAAATGAAGCTGCAGAATAACACATGTTTTTCTTGCATTTGTTACCGGCGTTTTTGGCATACTAGGTTTGTATCTTGTGCATACTGATAAAGTTTAGTATTTAAAAAAGTCCTATTCCATAGAATTATATTTTGGCACAAAAATGCAGCAAAACATGATACCTGCATTTTTGGTAAGTCCTATTCCATAGAATTATGTTTTGGCACAAAAAAACGCAGCAAAACATGATACCTGCATTTTTGGTGCATTTTTTTCACCACCCGTTCAAGTCAATGGGTGAAAAATGCTGAAAAACGCTGAGATTGCCTGTTTGCTAGGGAATCCCCACATGTACTCATGCTGTCTAGCAGCCACAAATCATGCAGCTGTGGGTGCTCAAACATAATCTACGAGCATGCCCAAGATACTTGGAGAACACCCGAGTATGTTCGGAAAACTCAAGTAACGAGCACGCTCGCTCATCACTAACCTCTAGTAATCTCTCACAGGTTGTCTTGTAAAGATGTATTAACTATCCTAGCAATGAACTGGTTCCCCAGGAGCAGGTTCAGCTCCTGAAAACTAACCACGGCTGCTGGTTTGCATCTCCAAATCTCTGCATCCCCTCGTGGAGGGCGTTCACGTATCGCACTAGGGTTTCCCCTTACGCTGTGGCCAATTGAAGAAATTGCCGCTCAGCTGCACCACCTACACACGGATCCCATGGACCCTCTCCAGCAGGACAAGTATCTTATCTGTAGTGTCTCTCTCAGATTCAGAGCGCATCATCACTGTCCACCTGGCATTACTCTCAAGTGCATTCAGAGCTACCTCTGCCTTTAACTCTGAGGACAGATTATGCACTTTGACCACACTGTGAACCCTCTCAATCCAAACCTGAAGGCCAATGTTGTTACGATCAAACTTGGCTATGTGGTGAAACAGAGTACCACTAGAAGGCACCCTACCTAGGCTGACATAGTAGAGAAAGACTTCACTGCCAACACTGGAGCTCATTGGGCCAGCTCTGCTGGGATAAGTTGGTCCTGCTGGGTGGGGGCACCTTTAGCTGGGGCATGGGCCAGCGCTGGGGGGATTACTTCCATCCACATTCATGTCCATAACAATCGCGGTATTCTATTGACTGCGTCAAGTTATAAGCCGTGCTCCATCAACCGCTGGAATTTCCTTGGGGTACTGGACAGGTGGAATGGCAACTGATTGAACTCATAGAGTCCTGTGAGTAGGATGAAGGTTATCTTCACCTTGTACCTGCCAGTACCTACTGGGCAGATCAAGAATCGAGTGTCGCGATCCATTTTTGGATTTGTGACAGCTGGGATTCCGCTATGATTTAAATGAAGATTTTTTCCTTTCATGACCAGCGGGGGTTAATATCAGTTTCCCTCCCTGGCAATCTGTTGTATCTGAAGAGTTGTCAGGGTCCAGCGGTCCACCATCATCTGGGCCATGATCACTCAGCCATTCTACTCTTCTGTTTGGGTCTCTTTTTTTCTGGACATCTATGGCATAGGACAATGCCAACCTCTTAATCTGGCTGTCAGCTCTTTGTAAATCACCACCTCCCTGACAATGCGCAAAAAGCCGGTTTTATGCTCACTGACCTCATCGGCGCAGTGTGAATGTCCAAGGAGGCAGTGGTAACAAAGGAATCATCCAGCCGTATTGGCAGTGTGAGTCCTATGTAACTATAGCCTTCCTGGGCATGTGCTGAAGAAGCCAGGGTGTGTTCACCCTGATAACACACAGTAAAACCTGTGGGTGTGCCATACTCAGTCCTCAGCTGTTTCCACGTGCTCCTCACTTTTCCAGCTGTTTTGAAAATATGATGCTGCTTTTCACTTTACTAACAGGAAGTTTTGGGAGGGAGGAGTTGTTAGCGTGATTCCTTCAGACAGAAGAAGTCTTGCACAATCTTGCTGGGAGAGTTCTGTCTAGTTTTTCCTCACTATGACGTTGTCTTTTTATGATTGGACCGCAACATAGTTGGTAAAAAGTAACATGTCCTCTCTCCAGATTAAGGGCAGTTGAGCAGATTAATAAACCCGCGAGAGGAGGGGATTGTCCGAAAGCGCTATTTACCGGGCAGGCATTTTGGATTCTGCAGTTAAATGCAGGTTTCCCTATGGGTCTTAACTATCATGTCAATTTGATGTATTTCTTTTAGATATTCACAATTTTATTTTTTTTGTATATACTTGTTTATACCTGTATCTGAATTTATTTTTATATTTAGTTTTTTTCTTATTGATATACTGTATTTGGTAATTTTATGATACATATGAAATCTCATGTACGGCATCATGGAATCAATGGTGCTATATAAATAAATAATAATAATAATAATAATAAATCTGGTGGGAGGTGGAGTTAATCACTAATGCCAATGGGTTATGCTAATGGTATTTATTCATTGGGACTTTTTACGTTACGTGTCACATTTGGCTTGTTTTTATTCCCGTTTTGGATATCATCATCCATTCCTACATTTATCTACTCGGAGAAACCAATCCCGAAGATCCACGCTTTGAATATTTCCTGAATCTATGGACATTTTATCACAATTGGTAAGCTGATGGCATTTTTTTTTCTTTTCTTTTGACTAATAATACATGCCAACAGAGCTGAACGAAATGAAATGTCCTTTTGAATGAAAATAAAATTAACATATTCCGCACTAGTAATTTTGGCGCTCTGTATCTCCACAATGGAGTGCAGAAAATAAAGAAGAAAAAAAGGTTTTAATCCACATTCCTATTACTATGTTCAGAAATATATTGTGTGTAAAGACACAATTTTGTGAATGGCCCTTTTTTAAATGCATAAACAAAAGATGCTTCAACTGGATGTTATGTACATGTGTGAGGGGTAGCAGGGCCATTTTCATGGCTGACATATATTGCTCAATCGCGCCCCGGTTCCCCATCACAGGAAAACAATGTCCCCTCTTCAGCGTACCTTCGGCTACACCTTCTGCACTGTCAGGGACCCATCTAGGCAGCTGAAGTACTGCTGCTGGCATTGTTATACAAAAAAACACAGAGTCCAGGTCCAACTCAACAATAAAACAGTACACAGTAGGTCCATTTCAATTACAGCCATGTCATAAGGTTCCACACAGTATGCATCCTTCGTTTTCACTATGTCTTCCCTCATTCCTTCCAGGGTGTTGCCGGGACTCACCGACCCATTCGGTACTACAGCATCCTCCTCCCTGTCCAGCTTAACTACTTTCAGGAGTTCTCCTGTCCGCTTCACATCAGACATAAGGGCATCTGCCCACATAGTAAGCTGCCGCATCTTGGAGCGACCTGCGTCTCTGTTCTGCTGTGACTTCTGCTTTCATTGCTACTCTCACTTCTGCTGTAACCTTCAGCCACTATCCGGCCCTGGACCAACTGGACTCTTTACTTGAATGTTGTGGAGTCACTGCGCTGTTCCAGGCTCTAAAGCCCTACAGGACGCCTTGGGAACCCTGGCCCTTCTAACTAAAAACAGGAAATGCTCTTTGCTTACCCACAGCAGACGCTTCCTATTAGTTAACTATATACACTATTGTGCTTATGTGTCCTGTTGTGAATTCTGTTGTTGAACTCCCTCCTGTGGTCGTGAATGGTACTTCGGCGAGTTCTGTCTATGGGCTCCCTCTGGTGGCTATGAGTGAAGCTGCTGCTTCTGAGGTTCCTTACACAGGTGACGTGGTCTATCCTTTGGTTGGCTGCTCTATTTAACTCCTCTCAGATCGTTACTCCATGCCAGCTGTCAATGTTTTTGCATTCGTTCAGTTCGCTCCTGGATCTCTCTGGTGACCTGCCTTCTCTTGCAGAAGCTAAGTTCCTTATTGTCTTATTTTGTTCTCTGTTTTCTTGTCCAGCTGGTTTTCATGATTTTGTCTTGCTAGCTGGAAGCTCTGGGATGCAGAGTGGCCCCTCCGCACCGTGAGTCGGTGCGGAGGTCTTTTTTGCACACTCTGCGTGGTCTTTTGTAGGTTTTTGTGCTGATCGCAAAGTTACCTTTCCTATCCTCTGTCTATTTAGTAAGTCTGGCCTCCCTTTGCTGAAACCTGTTTCATTTCTGTGTTTGTGACTTTCATCTTTACTCACAGTCAATATATGTGGGGGGCTTCCTTTACCTTTGGGGAATTTCTCTGAGGCAAGGTAGGCTTTATTTTCTATCTCTAGGGCTAGATAGTTCTTAGGCTGTGACGAGGCGCCTAGGTCTGGTCAGGAGCGCTCCACGGCTATTTCTAGTGTGTGTGATAGGGTTAGGGCTTGCGGTCAGCAGAGCTCTCACATCCCAGAGCTCATCCTGTATGAGGTTTAACTATCAGGTCATTCCGGGTGCTCCTAACCACCAGGTCATAACAGTACAGCTGGCCCAAAGTATTAATGCATCTCAATAGAGGGATAAGAGAACTTCTGAGACCATTTTTTTTTCTTTGCACTGTGTTTTGTCTTTCTTTTCCCCTAGACCTTTGGGTCATTCAGGACACAGGTGTAGATATGGACGTTCAAGGTTTGTCCTCTTGTGTGGATCATCTCACTGCAAGGGTACAAAACATTCAAGATTTTGTGGTTCAGAATCCTATGTTAGAGCCTAGAATTCCTATTCCTGACTTATTTTCTGGGGATAGATCTAGGTTCTTGAATTTCAAAAATAATTGTAAACTGTTTGTCCCTGATAGATGGACTAGTAGAGTTATCTCTGAGATTCATTGTTCAGTGTTGGCTGGTCATCCTGGAATCTTTGGTACCAGAGATTTGGTGGCTAGATCCTTTTGGTGGCGTTCTTTGTCACGGGATGTGCGTTCTTTTGTGCAGTCCTGTGGGACTTGTGCTCGGGCTAAACCCTGCTGTTCTCGTGCCAGTGGGTTGCTTTTGCCCTTGCCGATCCCGAAGAGGCCCTGGACGCATATTTCCATGGATTTTATTTCTGATCTCCCTGTTTCTCAAAAGATGTCGGTCATTTGGGTGGTTTGTGATCACTTCTCTAAGATGGTCCATTTGGTACCCTTGTCTAAATTGCCTTCCTCCTCTGATTTGGTGCCATTGTTTTTCCAGCATGTAGTTCGTTTGCATGGCATTCCAGAGAACATCGTCTCGGACAGAGGTTCCCAGTTTGTTTCGAGGTTTTGGCGGTCCTTTTGCGCTAAGATGGGCATTGATTTGTCTTTTTCTTCGGCTTTCCATCCTCAGACTAATGGCCAAACCGAACGAACTAATCAGACTTTGGAGACATATCTGAGATGCTTTGTTTCTGCTGATCAGGATGATTGGGTGTCCTTCTTGCCTTTGGCTGAGTTCGTTCTTAATAATCGGGCCAGCTCGGCTACTTTAGTTTCTCCTTTTTTCTGTAATTCTGGTTTCCATCCTCGTTTCTCTTCAGGGCAGGTTGAGCCTTCGGACTGTCCTGGTGTGGATGCGGTGGTGGACAGGTTGCAGCAGATTTGGACTCATGTGGTGGACAATTTGACATTATCCCAGGAGAAGGCTCAACGTTTCGCTAACCGCCGGCGTTGTGTTGGTCCCCGACTTCGTGTTGGGGATTTGGTTTGGTTATCATCTCGTCACGTTCCTATGAAGGTTTCCTCTCCTAAGTTTAAGCCTCGTTTCATTGGGCCATACAAGATTTCTGAAGTTCTTAATCCTGTGTCATTTCGTTTGGACCTTCCAGCTTCTTTTGCCATCCATAATGTGTTCCATAGGTCGTTGTTGCGGAGATACGTGGCGCCTATGGTTCCCTCCGTTGATCCTCCTGCCCCGGTGTTGGTCGAGGGGGAGTTGGAGTATGTGGTGGAGAAGATTTTGGATTCTCGTGTTTTGAGACGGAAACTCCAGTACCTGGTCAAGTGGAAGGGTTATGGTCAGGAAGCGCTCCACGGCTATTTCTAGTGTGTGTGATAGGGTTAGGGCTTGCGGTCAGCAGAGCTCTCACATCCCAGAGCTCGTCCTGTATGAGGTTTAACTATCAGGTCATTCCGGGTGCTCCTAACCACCAGGTCATAACAGTGTCCCCATCTAACGGGCTAACTTAAGTACTGCATTTTCCCTACAACATACATGTTTACACATTACACTATACAGTAGCAGCATCACAGCACATACCATGAGCAACATTTAACCATGTTTAAACGGGTCGTGCTTGGGGTATAAAACAGTCTCTGTGACCCCTTACACATGCACAGTGGCATGTAAAAATTTGGGCACCCCTGTTATTGTGAACAGTTAAAGAAGTTGTCCAGTAGTATAACTTTTTTTTTCATAAATCTTGCTATTATGTGCCACTCAAAACATCCAATGTGTTTATTTTAGCAATATTACCTTTTATCGTGCTGTAGCAGCACATCCTCAGTGCTGGCTCCAGCTCTCATGGAGTTAATCGACAACTTCCTTTCTCATGACTTATTGTGCTCTAATACAAGTTCCATGATGCATTGCACTTGCCTGTAAGCCAGCACCTAGCACACCCACACCCCCCGAAAAAGATTTGTTATGTCATTTTTGTCCAACCTCCTCTTTTACATTTGTCCAACCCACACTCCATTACATAGACAGATAGATAGATATGGGATAGATAGATAGATATGGGATGGATAGATATATACAGAGATGTATCTATCCATATATCTATCTATATCTATAGGTATATCCATAGATATATCCATAGATACAGTCATGGCCAAAAGTATTGACACCCCTTCAATTCTGTCAGATAATACTCATTTTCTTCCTGAAAATGATTGCAAACACAAATTATTTGGTATTATTATCTTCATTTAATTTGTCTTAAATGAAAAAAACAGAATTGTCCTAAAGCCAAATTGGATATAATTCCACACCAAACATAAAAAGGGGGTGGACAAGAGTATTGGCACTGTTCGAAAAATCATGTGATGCTTCTCTAATTTGTGTAATTAATAGCACCTGTAACTTACCTGTGGCACCTAACAGGTGTTGGCAATAACTAAATCACACTTGCAGCCAGTTGACATGGATTAAAGTTGACTCAACCTCTGTCCTCTGTCCTTGTGTGTACCACATTGAGCATGGAGAAAAGAAAGAAGACCAAAGAACTATCTGAGGACTTGAGAAACCAAATTGTGAGGAAGCATGAGCAATCTCATGGCTGCAAGTCCATCTCCAAAGACCTGAATGTTCCTGTGTCTACCGTGCGCAGTGTCATCAAGAAGTTTAAAGCCCATGGCACTCCCTAGATGTGGATGGACATTTCAACGCAAGATTGTGCGGATGTTGGATAAAGAACCTCGACTAACATCCAAACAAGTTCAAGCTGCCCTGCAGTCCGAGGGTATAACAGTTTCCACCCGTACTATCCGTCGGCATCTGAATGAAAAGGGACTGTATGGTAGGAGACCCAGGAAGACCCCACTTCTTACCCCGAGACATAAAAAAGCCAGGCTGGAGTTTGCCAAAACTTACCTGAAAAAGCCTAAAACGTTTTGGAAGAATGTTCTCTGGTCAGATGAGACAAAAGTAGAGCTTTTTGGGAAAAGGCATCAACATAGAGTTTACAGGAGAAAAAAAGACGCATTCAAAGAAAAGAACATGGTCCCTACAGTCAAACATGGCAGAGGTTCCCTGATGTTTTGGGGTTGCTTTGCTGCCTCTGGCACTGGACTGCTTGACCGTGTGCATGGCATTATGAAGTCTGAAGACTACCAACAAATTTTGCAGCATAATGTAGGGCCCAGTGTGAGAAAGCTGGGTCTCCCTCAGAGATCATGGGTCTTCCAGCAGGACAATGACCCAAAACACACTTCAAAAAGCACTAGAAAATGGTTTGAGAGAAAGCACTGGAGACTTCTAAGGTGGCCAGCAATGAGTCCAGACCAGAATCCCATAGATGACCTGTGGAGAGATCTAAAAAAGGCAGTTTGGAGAAGGCACCCTTCAAATATCAGGGACCTGGAGCAGTTTGCCAAAGAAGAATGGTCTAAAATTCCAGCAGAGCATTGTAAGAAACTCATTGATGGTTACCGGAAGCGGTTGGTCGCAGTTATTTTGGCTAAAGTTTGTGCAACCAAGTATTAGGCTGAGGGTGCCAATACTTTTGTCTGGCCCATTTTTGGAGTTTTGTGTGAAATGATCAATGTTTTGCTTTTTGCTTTATTCTCTTTTGTGTTTTTTTCATTTAAGACAAATTAAATGAAGATAATAATACCAAATAATTTGTGTTTGCAATCATTTTCAGGAAGAAAATGAGTATTATCTGACAGAATTGCAGGGGTGTCAATACTTTTGCCCATGACTGTATATCTATAGATATTTCCATACAAATATCCATAGATATATCCATATCTATGTTTCTTAATGAACAATATGTTTCAGTTAATGCCAGAGGGGGGAAATCCGGCGGCCGGGGGACAATATTTGTAGCCTGGGAAGGGGGTAATACCCATGGCCCCTTCCAAGGCTATGAATATCAGCCCGCAAATGTCTGCATAGCCTTTACTGGCTATTAAAATAGGGGGACTCCCCAAAAAATGACGTGGGTTCCCCCTATATTTTATAGCCAGAAAGGTTACGCAGACAGCTGCAGGCTGATATTCATAGCCTAGGAAGGGGCCATGGATATTGCCCCCTCCCTGGCTACAAATACCAACCCGCAGCCAACCCAGAAATGGCGCATCTCTAAGATGCGCCAATTCTGGCACTTAAGCCCTCTCTTTCCGCTCCCGTGCAGCGGTGGGATATGGGTAAATAAGGGGTAAATGTCACCTTGCTATTGTAAGGTGACATTAAGCCTGGTTAATAATGGAGAGGCATCAATAAGATGCCTATCCATTATTAATCCTATAGTAGGAAAGGGTTAAAAAAACACACACACATAAGACTAAAGTATTGTAATGAAATAAAACTCAACACGGTTTTCATATTTTTATTGCACGCCCAGAACCAAGCGACGCCCTCGGTCTCCTATAATAAAAAGTAGAAAAAAAAACCAACCGAATATTCCCTGTCCGACGCAATCCAATTAATAACGAGTGTCCCACGACGATTTCCCCTATAGAACAGTGACATCAGGTGATGTCGCTGCTCTATAGGGCCTCCCAGTGATGAACTGACAGGAGACAATGGCTCCTGCAGTGCATCACTGAGGTTACAGTACCTGAGTTCAGACTCTCTCTTTACAGCAATGCTGCATGAAAATTAGAGTTTCCAGGCGGTGGAGGGAAACACAGCAGAGGATTACCTCCGCCTATCATTTAATCGCTGGAGCCCCTGTAGAGCACTGACATCACCCGATGTCAGTGTTCTACACGGGAGATCGTTGTGGGACCCTCGTTATTAATTGGACTACGGCGGAAAGGTGTGTATTGGTTGGTTTATTATGTTATTTTTATTAACGGAGACGAGGGCTTCGGGGAAATAGGTGATTGGTAAGTATGTAATCTATCTTATGTGTTGTATGTTACATGTATGTTCTATATGTTATACGTTGTATGTTCTGTATGGTTTTTTTTTTACATTCAACACATTAGCCGGATGATGGGACTGCTACTGTCCTGTCATTGGCTAATGTGTCACTTACTGACAGTGTAGCAGGCATGGCCCGATGGGACTTGCAGTCCCATTGGAAGATGCCTGCAAACGCATACACACACACAGCCTGCAGACCACCCGCACAGCCCGCAGACCCCATGCACAGCCCGCAGACCCCAGCGCCGCCCACAACCCAGTCAATCTTGATGAGTGACCACTGTCTGTGCAGGCTGGGTCACACCTGCTGATGATGTCACGTCAATTTCCAGAGTCTGGAAATTAACTTGATGTCGGTGGATATTAGCGGCGGCTGCAGCCTGGGGGAGACGTGACCCGGACTCAGCTGCCGGCATAGCGCCGCTCAAAGGCAGTATCTGCAACAGAAGGTATTTACAAATTCATTATGGGCCCCGGGGGGGATACATTGGGGCGTTAATTGAAAGTAGTGGACAACCCCTTTAAGCAAATTGAAGATGAAATGATCTATAGAAGGCCTAAAATTAAAGATGACACATATCCTTTGTATTTTAAGCAAAAATAAAAATCTATATATATTTTTTACATTTTTTACATTTTACATTTTTAAATGCTTTTTCTATCCAGACAAGAGTCTGTCAATTCTTGTTTGAGGGATTTTCATCCATTCTTCCTTGGAAAATTCTTCCAGTTCAGTGAGATTCATGGGTCATCTTGCATGCACTGCTATTTTGTGGTCTAGCCACAGCTTTTCAATGATGTTCAGATTAGGGGACTTTGAGGGCTATTGTAAAGCCTTCAGCTTGCGCCTTTTGAGGTTGTCTATTGTGAAATTTGACTTGTGATTAGGATCATTATCCATTTGTTGAAGCCATCCTCTTTCCAAATTCACACTTCAGCTTTTTTGGTGTTATGTTTACATAAAGAATTTCTTAAAATTTAATTGAATAAATTCTTCACTCTACCCAAGAAATGTTCCCTGTGCCACTGGCTGCAACACAACCCCAAAGCATGATTTCTCCACCCCCATGCTTAATGGTTGACAACATGTTCTTTTCCTGAAATTCTGTGCCCTTTTTTCTCCTCTCATAACGTTGATCATTGTGGAAAAAGAGTTCAATTTTAACCTCATTGGTCCACATGACTTGTTTCCAAATTGCTTCAGGCTTGTTTAAATGTTTTTTTTGCATGCTTCTGATCCTGAATTTTATGGTGAGGACACTGGAGAGGTTTTCTTCTGATGACACTTCCATGAAGGTCATATTTGTGGAGGTGTCTCTGTACAGTAGAACAACGTACCACAACTCCACAGTCTGCTAAATCTTTCTGACGGTCCTTTACAGTCAAGCGGAGGTTATGATTTGCCTGCAGATTAGAGGAGGCTGGGTTTTTATAAAGCTGGGAAATTTGCATCACCTGGCCTTTCCTAATGATGATAGTGAACAAGTCATAACCCTAAAAGGCTAATTAAGGTCTGGAGCCTTGGTCAAAGTTATCTAAGCACACAAATCTCCAAATTTGCCCAAAATTTTGCATGGGCCCATTTTCCTTTTTGTACTAAGGAAATGTGTCATCTTTAACTTTAGGCCTTTTAGAGATAATTTCACCTTCAACTTGCTTAACTGTTCACAATAAGGCTGTGTGCCCACGTTGCTTTTTTATGCATTTCTGCCACGTTTTTTGCCGCAGCGGAAACGCATAACAATGCTTAAAAACCGTATTCCCAAACAATCCTATGGGATTCCGCAGTTACTGTGCCCATGCTGTGCATTTTCCCGCTGCGGAATTGCATAGCAGTAAAATCCGCAGCATGTTCATGATTTCTGCGGAATCGCAGCGATTCCGCAGCCATAGGATTGCATTGAAATGCTCTCTTTACGCGTGTGGCTATGCCCACCAGGTGTAAAGTGAGCGCTTCATGTGCGGATGGCATCCGGGTCTGGAGGAGAGGAGACTATCCTCCAGGCCCTTGGGAACCATATTTCTGTAAAAAAAGAATTAAAATAAAAAATAAGGATATACTTACCATCTGATGGCCCCCGGAGTCATCCCACCTCTCAGCGATGCACGTGGCAGTTTCCATTCCCAGGGATACATTGCGTGAATCACCTGGGATGACATCGCGGTCACGCGACCGTGACATCACAAAGGTCCTTCGCGCAAAGCATCCCTGGGAACAGACGCCGCTGAGGAGATCGGGGGCCGTCAGAAGGTAAGAATAACCATATTTTTTATTTTTTTAATTATTTTTAACATTCTATCTTTTACTATTGATGCTGCATAGGCAGTATCAATAGTAAAACGTTGGTCACACTTGTCAAGCACTATGCTTGACAAGTGTGACCAACCTGTCAATCACTTTTCCAAGCGATGCTTGCTTCAAATCTCTTGGAAAAACACAAGCATTCTGCAAGCTAAAAACGCTTGCAAAACGCTTGTGTTTTGCGGGAAAACGCATGCGAATTCCGCATGCATTTTATCCGCGGCAGGGAGTTCCGGAAATGCTACGGACATATCCGCAGCATTTCTGCAACGTGGGCACATAGCCTAACACTAATTTTGAAAAGAGGTGCCCAAACTTTTACATGCCATTGCATATGTTTATGTTGAATGAGCAGGTCAGACATCTTTACTTGCTGTGTAAATAGATTACTTTACAGAAGCCTTTATACAAACATACAATGAGGGAGGTGTGAAATATCAGTTACTACTGGATAAGTTACTACTGGATGACACAATTCAGCCCATCCATGGAAACATCTCAGAAAACAAAATGTAACATCACACGGTGTAAGTATCCTCAAAACCAACATCTAATTTATATGAAGCACTGCAAGTGACGATTTGCTTTGAAGAATTCTGAAGGTTCAGCACTATTAAAGGTGAGTCTATTCAGTCTAGTTCATTTTTTATTAAGAATTGGATTGACATTCGAAAAAGGTCTACAGAATGTATCTGAGCTACTAAGGCTTAGGGAGCATCACTAAAATGGGTGGAAGGTAGCTTTACTTTATCTTTTATAATTTCACTGGTTATTATTTTACCATAAATTACAGTAATTAAAGAGGTGAAATAAGGCATTGGCAGGGGTCATGGGCAGGTTGTGTTATTAGAATAGACATTTGTATGTGCGTTGTCAGTATTGACCTATGGGACCTACTTAGACTCTTAAACTAAAACTTTAAAGGGGTTGTTCAGAAGGGAAAACTAGTTTAGACAATGTGTTCAGAGTGGTTTAAGCCCTTAACCCCCAGAGGTTTTTTGCAGTTTTGCGTTTTTGTTTTTCGCTCTCCTTCCCATAGCCATAACTTTTTTTTTATTTTTCTGTCAATATGGCCATGTGAGGGCTTATTTTTTGAGGGACGAGTTGTAATTTTGAATGACACCATTGGACATGTACTAGAAAACAGGAAAAAAATTCCAAGTGCAGTGAAATTGCAAAAAAGTGCAATCCCACACTTGTTTTTTGTTTGACTTTTTTGCTAGGTTCACTAAATTCTAATGCTAGATTCTCCTGGTCATTATGAGTTCATAGACACCAAACATGTCTAAATTCTTTTTTTATGTAAGTAGTAAAAAAAAATTCCAAACTTTGCTAAAAAAAAACAAATTGCGCAATTTTCCGAGATCCGTAACATCTTCATTTTTCACGTGATCTCAGGTCGGGTGAGGGCTAATTTTTTGCGTGCCAAGCTGATACCATTTTGGTGCATATACATTCTTTTGATAGCCCGTTATTGCATTTTAATGCAATGTAGCAGCGACCAAAAAAACGTAATTCTGCCGTTTTAATTTTTTTTATCTCTACACCATTTAGCGATCAGGTTAATCCTTTTTTATTGATAGATCAGGCGATTCTGAATGCGGTGATACCAAATATGTGTATGTTTAATTTTTTTTCTTGTTTTATTTTGAATGGGGCAAAAAGGGGGGGGGGATTTGAACTTTTATATTTTTTTTATTTTTTTCATATTATTTAAAACATTTTTTTTTACTTTTGCCATGCTTCAATAGCCTTCATCGGAGGCTAGAAGCTGGCATAGCCCAATCGGCTCTGCTACATAGAGGCGATGCTCAGATGGCTCCTATGTAGCTGAATTACATCATTGCTATGAGCGCCGGCCACAGAGTGGCGCTCACAGAAATCTGGCAACAACAATCATAGAGGTCTTCAGGAGACCTCTGGTTGTAATGCCGACTCATCGCTGACTCCGGATCACGTGACAGGGTCAGCGATGCGCGCATTTCCGGCCCGATGGCCGGAAGCGCTTGTTATATGCCACTGTCAGAGTTTGACAATAGGCAACTAGACAATAGGCGCGGGCGGATCGCTATTCCATCTGCGGCTTTTGTGGGCACATGCCAGCTGTTCAAAACAGCTGACATGTCCCGGATTTGATGCGAGCTCACCGCCGGAGCCCACATCAAAGCAGGGGTTCTGCCGTCGGGTTTACTATTCCACCCTAGGGTGGTTTGCACGTTCATGATCAGGCCAATTTTTACAATTCTGACCACTGTAATTTTATGAGGTTATAACTCTAGAAGCTTCAAGGGATCCTGGTGATTCTGACACTGCTTTCTCAAGATATATTGTACTTCATGATAGTGGGAGAATTTCTTCAGTATGATTTGTGTTTATGTGTGAAAAAAATGGAAATTTGTCGAAGATTTTGAAAATTTTGCAATTTTCAAACTTTTCATTTTCATGCCCTTAAATCACTCAGATATGTCACACAAAATAGTTAATAAGTAACATTTCCCACATGTCTACTTTATACCAGCACTATTTTGGAACCAACATTTTTTTTGTTAGGAAGTTATAAGGGTTAAATTTTGACCAGCAATTTTTCATTTTTCTAACAAAATTTACAAAACCATTTTTTTAGGGACCACATCACATTTGAAGTCACTTTGAGGCCTCTACATGATAGAAAATACCCCAAAGTGACACCATTCTAAAAACTGCACCCCTCCACATGCTCAAAATCGCATTCAAGAAGTTTATTAACCCTTCAGGTGCTTCACAGGAATTTTTGGAATGTGGGGAAAAAAATTAACATTTAACTTTTTTCACAAAAAAATTACTTCAGATCCAATTTTTTTTTACAAGGGTAACAGGAACAAATGGACCCCAAAATGTGTTGTATAATTTCTCCTGAGTACACCGATACCCCATGTGACAGAGAAAACCACTGTTTTGGCGCACGGCAGATCTCGGAAGGGAAGGAGGGCAATTTTACTTTTCGAATGCAAAATTTCCTGGTATATTTAGCGGATGCCATGTCGCGTTTGGAGAGCCTATGACGTGCCTAAACAGTGAAAATCTCCCACAAGAGACACCGTTTTGGAAACTAGACCTCTCAGGGAACAAATCTAGATGTGTGGTGAGCATATTGAACCCTCAGGTGCTTTACAGAAGTTTATAAAGTCAAGCTGTAAAAATAAAAAAAATATCAAATTTTCCTCACAAATATGTCGTTAGCACAATGTATTGCCTTTTCAAAAGGGTAACAGGAAAAATTGCACCATATGATTTGTTGTGCAATTTCTCCTAACTACAGCGATAACCGATATGAGGGACTACTGTTTGGGTGCACTGCAGGACTTGGAAAGGAAGGAGCCTCATTTGACTTTTTGAATGTTAAATTTCCTGGAATCATTAGCGGACGTCATGTCCCACTTGGAGAACCCCTGATGTGCCTAAACAGTGGAAAACCTCCACAAGTGACCCCATTTTGGAAATTAGACCCCTCAAGGAATGTATTTAGGTGTGTGGTGAGCACCTTGAACCTCCAGGTGCTTTGCAGAAGTTTATAACATTGAGCCGTGAAAATAAAGGGTGACAGGATAAATTGCACCATACAATCTGTTGTGCAATTTATCCTGAGTACGCCGTTACCCTATATGTGGGGGAATATTACTTTTGAGGCACAGTGCAAAGTTCAGAATGGAAGAGGCGCCATATTGGAGTTCAGATTTTGCTGGAATGTTGTTTAGCCCCAAGTTTTTGGTTTTTCTAAGGGCTAATAAGACATTTATTTTACAACAAACTGAGCTCCAATATTTCCTGAGTGTGCCAATACCCTATATGTAATCGGGAAATATTTTTCAGGCACAGTGAAAAGCTCAGAAGGCAAGGAGCACCAGAATGTACTGTTACGGTTTGCAGGTTCCGACCCATGACCACTGGAAGAGCCTATGAGGTGCCGGACACCACTGAAAGAGCCTATGTGGTGCCAGAACCACAGAACCCCCTCCATAAGGGACCCCATTTTACAAACTACACCTCTCAATAAATTCATCTAGGGGTATACTGATATTATTTTGATTCCACGGGTGTGTCACAGAATTTTATATTGGGCAGTGAAGAAAAAATAACTACATTTTTACCACCAAAATGTTGTTTTAGCCCCGGATTTTATATTTTCACACAAGAATTGGGTAAAATTACATCAAAATTTGTCCCACTATTTCTACTGAATGAGGCAATACGCCATATGTGGATGTACAGTACTACTTAGCCATAGGGAGAGACTCAGATGGACGGAGCGTTATTTGCCTCCTGGAGCGCAGATTTTCCTAGAACACTTTGTGGACTCCATATACAGAGCCCAATTGTTAGAAGAGCAGAATTCCCCCTCAAGTGACCCCATTTTGGAAACTATACCCCTTGGGGAATTTATCTACAGGTATAGCGACGATTATGACTCCATGGGTATTTTCCAAAAAACAAGCAGCAGTGTATGTTGCCGAGTGAAAATTGCAAACTGCCGTAATAGTAACCAGTATGCTGTAGTGACCAGTACGCTGTTGTCACCAGTAAGTTATGCCCAGCCCATGCTTCTGGAGACACGCACTTGTAAATTAGGTGGCCTCTCATCACTACAGAAATTACAAACATGGACGCAATATGTGTTCTAGATACACTGTAGGGCTCAGAAGGGATGGGGCATTTGTATTTCGGAGTTCAGAATTTGCTGAATAACTTTTGGCGAGTGAGGAGCCATTTCTCTTTTCCAGTAATGTGGAAGCCCCCTATATTTCTGTTAACAGATGACACACCTGAGAGGGGGCTTGCTTTTTTGTGGATTGAGTTGAAGCTTTTATTAGGAACATTTTACATAACATTTGGGATCACATTTATCTGGCACTCTCAGCTGACCACTTACCGTATATACTCGAGTATAAGCCGAGATTTTCAGCCCATTTTTGGGGGCTGAAAGTCCCCCTCTCGGGCTTATACTCGAGTCATACCCGGGGGTCGGCAGGTGAGGTTGGGCGGGGGCTGTCTAATAATAGTCACCTACTGCTGGCGCGGTCCCTGCAGGTCCCTGCTTCTTCCAGCGCTGCAGATTCTACCTGTGCTGAGCGGTCACATGGTACCACTCATTACAGGAATGAATATGCGGCTCCACCTCCCAAAGAGGTGGAGTCGCATATTCATTACTGTAATGAGCGGTAACTGTGACCGCTCAATACAGGAAGAAGATGCAGCGTTGGAAGAAACAGGGACTGCACAGCGCCAGCAGTAGGTGAGTATATGGGGAGGGGAGCGCAGCGCTGCGCGATATTTACCGCACCTCGTTCCGGTGCGGCTCTGTCTTCATTGTCCTCTGGCTGTGACGCTCAGGTCAGAGGGCGTGGTGACGTATACAAGATCAATATCACTAGTATACATATATCCCATAGTAAGTAATTGGACTAGTACAGACCCACTGAAGTCCAGATAGGAAACACCACAGACGATATTCAGTGCAAAAAAGTCCAATACCATAAAAAATGTATTGCAAAATATTTATTAAATATACAAGATCAGATGACAGAGAACATAGCTAAAAAGTGACAGATCATACCACATACATAGCGGCGGTGGGAGGAAGCATGAAACCCCTGAACAAATAACATAATTCTAATTGTGTAACTGCCAAAACAATAATGCACAGTGGCGGCGTATATAATCACATACCTAGTGGTACACAGCAGGGGCACATGCGATCTCCCGCCCTCCCCGACGCGCATTTAGGAAGTGAAACTTCACGCCCCCTGAGGAAGGAAGTTTCACTTCCGAAATGCACGTCGGGGAGGGCGGGAGATCGCATGTGCCCCTGCTGTGTACCACTAGGTATGTGATTATATACGCCGCCACTGTGCATTATTGTTTTGGCAGTTACACAATTAGAATTATGTTATTTGTTCAGGGGTTTCATGCTTCCTCTCACCGCCGCTATGTATGTGGTATGATCTGTCACTTTTTAGCTATGTTCTCTGTCATCTGATCTTGTATATTTAATAAATATTTTGCAATACATTTTTTATGGTATTGGACTTTTTTGCACTGAATATCGTCTGTGGTGTTTTCTGATGGAGCTATATTGCAGCTTGTTCAGTGGTACCAGGTTTATTTATATCTGACTTTTGGTCTTGTTTTATTCCACTTTTTGTTTGGTGGTATGATGATAAAGCATTGTTTTTTGCCTTGTTTTTAAATTATTTTTTATGGTGTTGTAAAGGGTTTAACTAGTAGGACAGTTTTATAGGTCGGGTCATTGCAGACGCGGCGATATCAAATATGTGTACTTTTATTGTTTATATATTTTGCATTCAAATAGTTATAGATACAATATGTTTTGATTTTTTGATTTTTGATATTTTTAAAAAATATTTTTACAATTATTAGCTTTTTTTACCTTTTTTAAACTTTTTTACTTTGTTCCAATATGGGACAATCATTTTTTTGAAGGCTAGTCACATCTACATCATGGGGATGCAGTAGCATCTCAATGCTGTAGAAACTGTCAGCTCTGCACTGACAGAGACTTGCTCATCATGCACTGGGCGTGATCAGCAAGTTTTCTAGCTCTGGTGACCCAGATTTTGTTGAGTCACCATGGCAACAATCGGGACCTTGCGTCACGCTGCGGGGTCTCCAATCCAAAGGCAGAGGGTCTGTCAGCCCTCATCCAGCTCCTGGACTGCTGCGATCGCATTCGATTGCAGCATTTAGGAGGTTAAAGTGCTGGGCGCGGTGCATGACTGCTCGTGGCACTTAGTGCTAGACGACAGCTGTCAGAATCAGCTGACACCTGGCGGCGTTCACCCACGTACAGCCCGTGTGCATGGGCGATTGCGATGTCATAATATGTCCCTGATCAGATCGGCCCAGGGCAGAGGGACATATTATTACAAAAATGTCAGAAAGGGTTAATATATTATAGTCGTCATATTATACAGAACTATGTACTTAGAATTGCTCATTTTGCATTTCTACCTAGTTAATGCTTCTCTTTTCCATTATTATTATTTATTTATATAGCACCATTGATTACATGGTGCTGTACATGAGAAGGGGTTACATCAAAATACAAATATCACTTACAGTAAACAACAAAACTAACAATGACAGACTGACACAGAGGGAAGAGGCCATGCCATTGGGGGCTTACATTCTACAGGATTATGGGGAAGGAGACAGTAGGTCGGGGGGTTGCAGTAGCTCCGATGGTGTTGAGTTGGTTGCGTGGTCATTGCAGCTTGTAAACTTTTTTGAAGAGATGGGTTTTTAGGTTCTGTCTGAAGGATCCAAATGTAGTGGAAAACTGGATGTGTTGGGGCACAGAATTCCAGTGGATGGGGGATATTTGGGAGAAATCTTGGAGGCGCTTTGGTGAGGAGCGAATAAGCATGGAGGAGAGAAGGAGGTGTTCGGAGGACCGGAGATTACGTGAGGGAAGATATTGGGAGTTTAGTTCGGAAATATACGGAGGAGAAAGGTTATGGATGGCTTTGTAGGTTAGTGTCAGTAGTTTAAACTAGATATTCTGTGAAATTGGGAGCCAGTGAAGGGAATTGCAAAGAGAAGAAGCAGGAGTATAGTGAGGAGAGAGATTAATTAGTCAGGCAGCAGAGTTAAGGACTGACTCGAGGGATGCGAGAGTGTTAGAAGGAAGGCCACAAAGGAGGATGTTGCAGTAGTCGAAGTGGGAGATGATTAGGGCATGCACAAGCATTTTGGTAGAGTGAGGGTTGAGCAAAGGATGGATCCTGGAAATATTTTTGAGCTTGAGGCGACAGGAGGTGGCTAGAGCTTGGATGTGTGGTTTGAAGGACAGGGCAGAGTCCAGGGTTACCCCGAGGCAGCGGATTTCCTGGATAAGGGAAAGTGTGATTTCATTTATTGTGATAGATAGATCAGGTAGAGAAGATATGCGAGATGGAGGAAAGATAATTATTTTAGATTTGTCCACATTGAGCTTGAAGAAGCAAGAGGAGAAGGAGGAGAATATGGCTGATAGACACTCTGGGATTCTGTACAGCAGAGAGGTGACATCGGGGCCAGAGAGGTAGATCTGAGGCTCAACAACATATAGAGGGTACCAGCGTCGGACTGGAGAACCTTGGGTTCACCAGAGAAAATCATTCTTGGGGCCGACTATGTAGCTACATAGAAATAAATTCAAGACCAAATGTGGTAAAATATCAGGGTATTATTATTATTATTATTGTTTATTATTATAGCGCCATTTATTCCATGGCGCTTTACATGTGAGGAGGGGTATACATAATAAAACAAGTACAATAATCTTGAACAATACAAGTCACAACTGGTACAGGAGGAGAGAGGACCCTGCCCGCGAGGGCTCACAATCTACAAGGGATGGGTGAGGATACAGTAGGTGAGGGTAGAGCTGGCCGTGCAGCGGTTTGGTCAATCGGTGGTTATTGCAGGTTGTAGGCTTGTTGGAAGAGGTGGGTCTTCAGGTTCTTTTTGAAGGTTTCGATGGTAGGCGAGAGTCTGATATGTTGTGGTAGAGAATTCCAGAGTAGGGGGGATGCACGAGAGAAATCTTGTATGCGATTGTGGGAAGAGGAGATAATAGGGGAGTAGAGAAGGAGATCTTGTGAGGATCGGAGGTTGCGTGCAGGAAAGTATCGGGAGACGAGGTCACAGATGTATGGAGGAGACAGGTTGTGGATGGCTTTGTATGTCATGGTTAGGCTTTTGTACTGGAGTCTCTGGGTGATGGGGAGCCAGTGCAGGGATTGACAGAGGGGAGAGGCTGGGGAATAGCGGGGGGACAGGTGGATTAGTCGGGCAGCAGAGTTTAGAATAGATTGGAGGGGTGCAAGAGTGTTAGAGGGGAGGCCACAGAGCAGGAGGTTACAGTAGTCAAGGCGGGAGATGATGAGGGCATGGACTAGGGTCTTTGCAGATTCTTGGTTTAGGAATGTGCGGATCCGTGAAATATTTTTGAGTTGGAGGCGGCAGGAAGTGGAAAGGGTTTGGATATGTGGTTTAAAGGAGAGATCAGTGTCAAGGATTACCCCAAGACAGCGGGCTTGTGGGACTGGGGAGAGTGGGCAGCCGTTTACTGTAATGGATAGGTTCGTTGGGGAGGTCGTGTGAGATGGGGGAAAGATGATGAATTCTGTTTTGTCCATGTTGAGTTTTAGAAATCTAGTGGAGAAGAAGGATGAAATAGCAGACAGACATTGAGGGATTCTGGCTAGTAGGGAGGTGATATCTGGTCCAGAGATGTAGATCTGTGTGTCGTCAGCATAGAGATGATACTGAAAGCCGTGAGATTCTATGAGCTGTCCCAGGCCAAATGTGTAAATGGAGAAGAGCAGGGGTCCTAGAACTGAACCTTGCGGGACTTCGACAGATAGGGGGCGAGGTGAGGAGGTGGTGTGTGAGTGGGAGACGCTGAATGTACGGTCAGTTAGGTATGATGAGATCCAGGATAGGGCCAATTCTGTGATTCCAAGGGATGAGAGGGTCTGCAGCAGCAGGGAATGGTCCACTGTGTCAAAGGCAGAGGACAGGTCCAGGAGGAGGAGGACAGAGCAGTGTCGCTTGTTCTTGGCGGTTAATAGGTCATTGGTGACTGTAGGGATTTGGACAGAAATCCGAGATTGGACCCTCTGGGTCATGACTCTAGAGCCCCCGGGGTCGAGCGGACCAGATGGAATCACCCCCTATACGGGGTGTCTTAGGAAGCAGGACCTCGGGGGAATGGAGACACAACAGCTAGAGCCAAAGGGACGACCCAAGAGAAAGAAGGAGACCACAGAGCTATTGGAATGGCGGGGAATAATAGGAAAACAGGACTTAACTGATTATGACAGGAACACGAGACGATGCAGGACACGGCAGGAACACAGGACTTGGCAGGAGACGGCAGGTACACGGAACTAGGCAGGACACAGCAGGAACACGGAACTTGGCAGGACACAGCAGGAACACGGAACTTGGCAGGACACAGCAGGAACACGGAACTTGGCAGGACACAGCAGGAACACGGAACTTGGCAGGACACAGCAGGAACACGGAACTTGGCAGGACACAGCAGGAACACGGAACTTGGCAGGACACAGCAGGAACACGGGACTAGGCAGGACACAACACTGAGACAAAGCGAGAACTAAGCAGGGAAAAGATACTGATACTGGGGAGCCTAGGGCATAGGGACACTGACGGCAGACAGTGCACCTACAAAGCAAAGGCATCTTGCCTGGAAAGACGCCGGGAAGAAATACCCGATGGGTGCCGCCATGTTGGGGCGGAGCCATCGGGTCGCGACCTCCCAGAGGGCTCGGCGACGGATGCGCAGAGAGACCGGACGCCGTGAGCCGGCGAAGGAGGAGGCAGAGCGGCGAGGGACAGGATCGAGAGTGCGCCGAGGGATAGAAGAAGCCGGGTAAGTATGTGCAGCGGACGTGACAGTACCCCCCTCCTTAGTCCCCCTCTTTTTAAGGCTAGAAAGGAATCTTTTCATGATAAGAGGAGCATTGATGTTCTCTCGAGGCTCCCAGGACCTCTCCTCAGGGCCAAATCCCTCCCAATCAATAAAAAAATAGGTTTTACCCCTAACTACCTTTTTGGCAAGAATATCTTTAACATTAAAGATTCCATCAGAGGTACAGAGCTGAGGAGAAAGAGAGGTAGCGGAGTGAAAACGATTAAAGACTGCGGGCTTGAGAAGAGGTACATGGAAGGTATTGGGAATGCGTAAAGAGGCAGGTAGTTTCAATTTGTAGGAAACATCATTAATGCGACCCGAGATAGGAAAAGGACCAATATAGCGAGGGCCTAGTTTGTAAGAGGGGATTTTGAGCTTGATATAGCGAGAGGAGAGCCAAACTCTATCACCCGGAGAATATGGAGGAGCATCCAAACGCCTCTTATCAGCAAATCTTTTCATATTATGGCTAGCTCTCTCAAGAGCCTCTTTGGTCTCACTCCAAATCTTAGAGAATTCCCGGGACAAGAAATCCGCTGCCGGTACCCCCGAGGAGAGAGAAACAGGAAGAGGAATGCTCGGATGTTGACCATAGACTACAAAAAAGGGAGATTTGGAGGAAGACTCACTGGGAAGATTGTTATGTGAGAACTCAGCCCAGGGGAGAAGGGAGACCCAGTCATCTTGATGTGCATTGGAAAAATGTCGCAAGTATGTAGTCAGGACTTGGTTAACTCGCTCCACTTGACCGTTGGACTGAGGGTGATAAGCGGAAGAGAAGTCCAGGTTAATTTTCAATAGACTGCAGAGAGCTCTCCAAAAACGTGAGGTAAATTGTACTCCGCGGTCTGAGACAATATGATGTGGAAAACCATGAAGACAGAAGACTTGGTGTAAAAAGATTTTTGCCAACTCAGGAGCAGAAGGCAGACTCGGCAACGCGATGAAGTGAGCCATCTTAGAGAAGCGATCCACAACAACTAGGATGACAGAGCAACTCGAGGAACAAGGTAGATCAGTGATGAAGTCCATAGCGATATGACTCCAAGGGACGGAAGGCACAGGCAGAGGATGCAGGAGACCGGAAGGAAGCTGCCTAGGGACCTTATTTTTGGCACAAGAAGAACAAGAAGCAATAAATTCGGTGACGTCTTGTCGGAGAGATGGCCACCAGTAGTGCCGAGAGATAAGGGAAAGTGTCTTCTTGACTCCTACATGTCCTGCAATCTTGGAGGAATGACCCCAACGTAAAACTCTCTCCTTGTCTTGATTAGACACAAGAGTCTTGCCAGGAGGAGTTGAAATCACTCTTAGAGGAGCAAGAGTGACGATCTTCGCAGGATCAATGATGTGAGCCGGAGAGTCCTCAATGTCCTGAGGCTGAAAGGATCTTGAAAGAGCATCCGCTTTGACATTCTTATTTCCGGGTCGGAAATGAAGTTCAAATTCAAATCGTCCAAAGAATAAAGACCATCTGGCTTGTCGTGGATTTAGTCTTTGGGCAGACTGAACATAGGCCAGATTCTTATGGTCTGTGTAAATGGTGAATGGATGAAGAGACCCCTCAAGGAGATAATGCCACTCTTCTAAGGCTAGCTTGATAGCCAATAGTTCCTTATCCCCAATGAAGTAGTTTCGCTCAGGAGCAGAAAAGGCTTTAGAAAAAAAACCACAGGTCACCAAATGTCCGGACGAAGATCTTTGCAAAAGTACTGCTCCGGCTCCAACAGAGGATGCGTCGACTTCAAGGACAAACGGTCTATTAGCATCAGAACGATGAAGCACAGGGGCTGTAGCAAAACTTTGTTTAAAGGGAACCTGTCACCCCGTTTTTTCAGATTGAGCTATAAATACTGTTAAATAGGGCCTGCGCTGTGTGTTACTATAGTGTATGTAGTGTACCCTGATTCCCCATGTATGCTGAGAAATACATTACCAAAGTCGCCGTTTTCGCCTGTCAATCAGGCTGGTCTGGTCAGGTGGGCGTGTTCACAGCGCTCTTTTCTTCCCCAGCTTTCCGTTGGTGGCGTAGTGGTGTGCGCATGTCCAAGGTCCGAATTCCCTGCGCCCACGTGAAGACACAGCGCGCGATCTGCGCTGTCATCCCTTTCATCGGTGGGGGCGGCCATCTTCCTGGGGCCGCGCGTGCGCAGATGGAGTGCTCTGCTGCACGGGGCTTCAGGAAAATGGCCGCGGGATGCCGCGCGTGCGCACAAGAGATCGCGGCGGCCATTTTCCCAAAGCCGAGATGCAAACTCGGCTTTGGGAAAATGGCCGCCGCGATCTCTTGTGCGCACGCGCGGCATCCCGCGGCCATTTTCCTGAAGCCCCGTGCAGCAGAGCACTCCATCTGCGCACGCGCGGCCCCAGGAAGATGGCCGCCCCCACCGATGAAAGGGATGACAGCGCAGATCGCGCGCTGTGTCTTCACGTGGGCGCAGGGAATTCGGACCTTGGACATGCGCACACCACTACGCCACCAACAGAAAGCTGGGGAAGAAAAGAGCGCTGTGAACACGCCCACCTGACCAGACCAGCCTGATTGACAGGCGAAAACGGCGACTTTGGTAATGTATTTCTCAGCATACATGGGGAATCAGGGTACACTACATACACTATAGTAACACACAGCGCAGGCCCTATTTAACAGTATTTATAGCTCAATCTGAAAAAACGGGGTGACAGGTTCCCTTTAAGGGACTGAAAGGCCTCTTCAGCCTCAGGGGTCCAAAGACTGGAGTTGACTCCCTTGTGAACTAGGGCAGAGATAGGCTTGGTAATGGAAGAAAAATGAGGAATAAATTGTCTATAGTAGTTGGCAAAGCCAAGAAAACGTTGGATTGCTTTTGTTCCAAGAGGACGAGGCCAATTCAGGACAGCAGAAACCTTCTCTGGATCCATCTCTAGGCCAGATCTTGAGACAATATATCCAAGGAAGGGAAGTGAAGATTGCTCAAAGACGCACTTCTCAATCTTAGCGAACAGATGATTCTCCCTTAGCCATTGCAGAACACGGCGGACATCTCGTCTATGAGTGGAAAGATCCGGAGAAAAGATGAGAATGTCGTCAAGGTAAACTACGACAGAGGAGTAGAGAAGATCCCGAAATACATCGTTCACAAATTCCTGGAAAACCGCAGGAGCGTTGCAGAGACCAAACGGCATAACCAAGTATTCATAGTGACCGTCACGAGTATTGAAGGCGGTCTTCCACTCATCGCCTGCACGAATTCGAACCAGATTGTATGCGCCACGTAAATCCAATTTGGTAAAAATTTGCGCTCCTCGAAGACGATCGAAGAGTTCCGTAATGAGTGGCAGAGGATATTTGTTCTTCACCGTGATGTTGTTTAGGCCTCGATAATCAATGCAGGGACGAAGTGAACCATCTTTCTTCTTCATGAAAAAAAAACCTGCTCCGGCGGGAGAAGAAGACTTGCGAATGAATCCTTTAGCTAGATTTTCTTGAATATACTCAGACATAGCTTGTGTCTCAGCAGGAGAGAGAGGGTAGATTCTTCCCCTGGGCGGGGTAGTTCCAGGCACGAGATCTATGGGACAATCATAGAGACGGTGAGGCGGACGACCCTCAGCCTCCTTCTTGTTGAAGACATCAGAGAAAGCGCTGTAGACACAGGGTAAGGCGGGAAAAGAAGAGGAAGGAGAAGAAGAAGAGGAAGAACCCACAGGACGCACCGGCAGCAGACAACGTTCCCGACAAAGCTCTCCCCAGCGCAAGATATTGCCATTGCGCCAATCTAAAGTGGGCTCGTGATTCCGTAACCAAGGAAGACCTAAAAGCATAGGATGAGACAGACCCGCTAAAACATAAAATGCAATTTTCTCCTTATGCAGAGCCCCAACTTGAAGTTCCACTTCAAGTGTTAATTGAGTAATGGTCTCCTGTAACGGTCTACCATCCACAGATGCAAGAATCACAGGAGCCTCTAAGGTTTTGACTGGAACGGAGAATTTCAAAACTTCTTTCAACCTGATAAAATTCCCTGCTGCGCCAGAATCCACATAAGCATCCAAAGAAATGCCCTTGCCAGAAATATGCAAAAGGACAGACAAAGTGAGGGGTTGAGAGGAATCACACACACCTAGGGAGGCCTCTCTTACCTGACCTAGGCGGAGAAGTTTTCCGGACGTTCAGGGCAAGACCGCAATAAATGAGCAGCACTCCCGCAGTAAAAACATAAACACTGAGTACGCCTCTCTTTACGTCGCTGTTCGGACATCTTTAGACGGTCCACTTGCATAGGCTCAGGTGCGGACGCCAGAGAGGAAGTTCTAGGCTGTGGGCTGAGTGGCTTACGGGTGGCAGGAGAAGGACGAAGAGATCTCCGCTCCCGGGCGCGTTCTTGGAACCGAAGGTCAATACGGGTAGCTAAGGAAATTAAATCCTCCAAAACCGTAGGAGTGTCCCGACCAGCTAACTCGTCTTTTATGCGCCCAGAGAGGCCCCGCCAGAAAGCACCCACTAACGCCTCATTGTTCCAGCCTAAGTCGGAGGAGAGGGTGCGGAACTGAATAGCATACTGGCCCACGGATAAAGATCCCTGATGGAGAGACAATAGAGCCTCAGTAGTAGAGGCCAGACGACCAGGTTCGTCAAAAACAAGACGGAAGGTCTCCAAAAATTCAGACAACCGGGAGACTAGGGGATCGTCTCGCTCCCAGAGTGGATTTACCCATGCCAAGGCGTCACCCTCCAGATGGGAAATCAAAAAAGCAACCTTGGACCGATCCGTTGGGTAATGCTGGGGCAGAAGCTCAAAGTGAAGACGGCATTGGTTTAAAAATCCTCGGCAGAATTTAGGATCCCCATTGTACCGAGGTGGTTTAGCCAAGCGGGGTGGAGGGTGGGAAGCAGAAGCAGAGGTAGAAGCGGCAGTCTGGATAGAAAGCAGCCGATCGTCTATCGAAGACATATAACTGAGGATATGAGCCTGGGTGTCACGCTGCTGAGCTAACTATTGCTGTAAGCCAACGAGTAGAGCGGCGTTGCCAGGATCAGAGGGCAGGAGCGTAGAAAGGCGAGAATCCATAGCCTTCATAAAGGACATAATACGGGACTGATTCTCCCGCAAAAAGAGTAGCTCTTTTTGCGCAGCAGAGGCCCCAGCGGGGTCCATGGCCTTTGCTTACTGTAGGGATTCGGACAGAAATCCGAGAGTGGACCCTCTGGGTCGTGACTCTAGAGCCCCCGGGGTCGAGCGGACCAGATGGAATCACCCCCTATACAGGGAGTGTTAGGAGCAGGACCTCGGGGGAATGGAGACACAACAGCTAGAGCCAAAGGGACGACCCAAGAGAAAGAAGGAGACCACAGAGCTATTGGAATGGCGGGGAATAATAGGAAGACAGGACTTTACTGATTATGACAGGAACACGAGACGATGCAGGACACGGCAGGAACACAGGACTTGGCAGGAGACGGCAGGTACACGGAACTAGGCAGGACACAGCAGGAACACGGAACTTGGCAGGACACAGCAGGAACACGGAACTTGGCAGGACACAGCAGGAACACGGAACTTGGCAGGACACAGCAGGAACACGGAACTTGGCAGGACACAGCAGGAACACGGAACTTGGCAGGACACAGCAGGAACACGGAACTTGGCAGGACACAGCAGGAACACGGAACTTGGCAGGACACAGCAGGAACACGGAACTTGGCAGGACACAGCAGGAACACGGGACTAGGCAGGACACAACACTGAGACAAAGCGAGAACTAAGCAGGGAAAAGATACTGATACTGGGGAGCCTAGGGCATAGGGACACTGACGGCAGACAGTGCACCTACAAAGCAAAGGCGTCTTGCCTGGAAAGACGCCGGGAAGAAATACCCGATGGGCGCCGCCATGTTGGGGCGGAGCCATCGGGTTGCAACCTCCCAGAGGGCTCGGCAACGGAGGAGACGCGACCGCGCATGCGCAGAGAGACCGGACGCCATGAGCCGTCGAAGGAGGATGCAGAGCGGCGAGGGACAGGATCGAGAGTGCGCCGAGGGATGGAAGAAGCCGGGTAAGTATGTGCAGCGGACGTGACAGTGACCTTAGTTAGGGCAGTTTCAGTAGAGTGGTGTGACCGGAAGCCTGATTGAAAGCGGTCGAAGAAGGAGCAGGAAGATAGATGGGAGGACAGTTCAAGATGGACATGTTGTTCCAGTAGTTTTGAGGCAAAGGGGAGAAGTGATATAGGGCGATAGCTAGATACAGAGGATGGGTCAAGAGAGGGCTTTTTGAGGATAGGTGTGATTGAGGCATGTTTAAAGCTTGAGTGGAAAATGCCAGTTGTTAGTGATAGGTTGAAGAGATGGGTTAGGGTTGGGATGAAGACTGTGGTGAGGTTTGGGATGAAGTGGGATGGGAGTGGGTCAAGTGCACAGGTGGTGAGATGCGATCTTGAGAGTAGAGTGGAGAGTCCGTCTTCTGTAATGGTGGAGAAGTTGGTTTTGGAGGTGGAGGGCTGGGTAGTTGGGAGGAATCGTTCTGGGGGTTGTTTACTAAAACTGTCTCTGATGTTCTCAATTTTCTGCTTGAAAAATGAGGCAAAGTCTTCAGCTGAGATGAGTGGGGAGGGAGGAGGTGCTGGGGGACGGAGGAGAGAGTTGAAGGTGTTGAATAACTGTTTGGGGTTGTGAGACAGGGAGGATATGAGAGATGAGAAGTAGGTTTGTTTTGCTGTGACGAGCGTGGGTTTGAAAGTAGTGAGGGACTGTTTGAATGCGATGAAGTGCTCGATGGAGTGGGATCTTTTCCATCTGCGGTCAGCAGCTCTGGAAGCTCGCCTCAGTTCTTTAGTCATGCTGGTGTGCCAGGGTTGTCTGTTGATTTTGCGAGCTTTGGTATGTGTGAGAGGGGCAAGAGATTCCAAAGCTGCAGCTATTGTGGTGTTATATAGAGCGGCAGCATCATCCGCATTGTGTAGGGAGCTTATGTCTGTGAGAGGGAGGAGGGATTCAGAGAGTGAGTGAAAATCAAGGTGTTTAAGATTTCTGCAAGGGTGTGAGAGTTTGTGGGGTGGGGGTTGTAGACAAGGAGTGGAAAGGGAAGAGAATGTAAGTAGGTTGTGGTCAGAAAGAGGAAGAGGTGAGTTTGAGAGGTTAGATAGGGAGCAGAGGCGGGTGAAAATGAGGTCCAGTGTGTGACCATCTTTGTGGGTGGCTGTAGAAGACCATTGAGTGAGGCCAAAGGAGGAAGTGAGGGATAGAAGTTTAGTGGCAGCTGAGAGGGAAGTGTCAATGGGGATGTTGAAGTCGCCCATGATGATAGTGGGGATGTCAGCGGCGAGGAAATGGAGTAGCCAGGTGGTGAAGTGGTCAAAGAAGGTGGTGGCTGGTCCTGGGGGACGGTAGATGACAGCCAGTTGGAGGTTGGAGGGGGAGTAGATGCGCACAGAGTGCACCTCAAAGGAAGGGAGGGTAACAGAGGGTGGCAGTGGGATTGGGGTGAAGGAGCAGTTATCTGACAGGAGAAAACCAACTCCTCCGCCATGCTTGCTGCTGGGGCGGGGTGTGTGAGAAAGGTGGAAGCCACCGTAAGAGAGTGCAGCAGGGGAGGCTGTGTCAGAAGGGGTGAGCCAGGTTTCAGTGATGCCGAGGAAGGAGAGTTTGTTATTGATAAAGAGGTCATGGATAAATGACAGTTTATTGCAGACAGAGCGTGCGTTCCATAGTGCTCCAGATAGGGAAATTGGGGGAGTGGGGGCTGGATGAATGGGTATGAGGTTACTGTGGTTGCGAGGACGTGTAGAGGATCGTGGCAGGGGATTAGAAATGAGTGTGGGGATGTGATGAGGAGGGCCAGGATTTGGGGATATGTCGCCAGCAATGAGGAGCAGCAGACTGAGCGTTAGAAGGTGTGAGCTGGATAGGTCATGATGTGGCCGTGTGTGCCTGGCGAGAAAGGATTGTATGTGGAGGAATAGTTCTGTGGAGGAAGTGAGATGACTGGGGAGGATGGAGGGAGAAATGACTAGTTCCTTACTGGGTGGAGGGACTACAGGAGATAGGAAGAAATAAAGTAGTATGGGGGTGAATGTTAAAAGAAACCGAAACATTATAGTGGTTTTCTATTCCTTTACCTTCCAGTCAATTCCAGTCCAATTCTAGTCTAATTCATAGCAATTAAAAAACTGCAATTTAAAAATGCAATTTCTAAGATGGTCAGACACGTCTGGTCAGACTCATGGCTATGAATTTATGTGCACCTAAGGGCTCACAGCTGAGAGGGAGGATGTGGGCGTGTGTGTCCAGAGCACATGTTCACAGTTAAGCCAGGTCATAAAGAGGGGGTGGGGTAGATGGCCACTCAGGTATGCAAGGAAGAAGCAAGAGAAGTGAAGTACGAATGGATAGAAAATAATGGGTAAGCAAAGAATGCCATGTGGCAATTACATGCACTTCATATAGACAGACAGAGCAGGAAAGCTGAGTGAATCATACCAGGTGGGAATTATATGCATTATATGCAGGGTATAATAAAGTGTTGTGAATTCTGTGGCAGAGCTCCCTCCTGTGGTCACAAGTGGTACTTCGGCTGATTCTCTCTGGGAGCTTCCGTTTGTGGAGGAAACTGGTACTGCTGCTTCTGAGTTTCCTTCCTCAGGTGATCTGGTAAGGTCGTTAGGTGCTTCTCTACTTAACCCCACCTAATGCTTTGATTCATGCTTCCTGTCAATGTTCCAGTGTTGGACTTGTGTTTCTCTGGATCATTCCTGTGGCCTGCTGCTCTGCATAGCTAAGTTCTTCTTTGCTATTTGTTGCTATTTTTTCTGTCCAGCTTGCCTATTTGTTTTGCTGGAAGCTCTGGGACGCAAAGGGTGTACCTCCGTGCCGTTAGTTCGGTACGGAGGGTCTTTTTGCCCCTTTGCGTGGTTTTCTTTAGGGTTTTGTGTAGACCGCAAAGTTATCTTTCCTATCCTCGTTCTGTCTAGAATATCGGGCCTCACTTTGCTGAATCTATTTCATCCCTACGTTTGTCTTTTCATCTTACTCACAGTCATTATATGTGGGGGGCTGCCTTTTCCTTTGGGGTATTTCTCTGAGGCAAGGTAGGCTTATTTTTTCTATCTTCAGGCTAGTTAGTTTCTCAGGCTGTGCCGAGTTGCATAGGGAGCTTTAGGCGCAATCCACGGCTGCCTCTAGTTGTGTTTGGAGAGGATCAGGGATTGCGGTCTGCAGAGTTCCCACGTCTCAGAGCTCGTTCTATTATTTTGGGTTATTGTCAGATCACTGTATGTGCTCTGACCTCCATATCCATTGTGATACTGAATTGCCTTTCATAACAATAAAGGTAGTACATGTCTTAATTATGTCGCAGGGGTTGGGGTAGCCCCCTCATAGAATATAAAGTAGCCCCCTCATAGAATATATTGTAACCTCCCTCCTAGAGTATAATACAGCACCCCACAAAATATAATGCAGCCCCCATAGAATATAATGTAGCACCCTCATATGGCATAATGCAACCCCCCTCATATAATATAATGCAGCCCCTATATGCACTTCATATAGACAGACAGAGCAGGAAAGCTGAGTGAATCATACCAGGTGGGAATTATATGCACTTCATATAGACAGACAGAGCAGGAAAGCTGAGTGAATCATACCAGGTGGGAATTATATGCACTTCATATAGACAGACAGAGCAGGAAAGCTGAGTGAATCATGCCAGGTGGGAATTATATGCATTATATGCAGGGTATAATAAAGGTAGTACATGTCTTAATTATGTCGCAGGGGTTGGGGTAGCCCCCTCACAGAATATAAAGTAGCCCCCTCATAGAATATATTGTAACCTCCCTCCTAGAGTATAATACAGCACCCCACAAAATATAATGCAGCCCCCATAGAATATAATGTAGCACCCTCATATGGCATAATGCAACCCCCCTCATATAATATAATGCAGCCCCTTCACAGAATATAATGTAGCCCCCTGAGTATAATGCTACCCCCTCATAAGGCAGCCCCCCCATAGAATATTCTGTAGCCCCCTCATAGGGAATAATGCAGCTCCCCTCATATAGTATGATGTAGCCAGTAGCCACCTGAGAGAGTAATGCAGCCCCCACATATAATATAATGCAGCTGCTAGAATCTGTTTAGTTTGATACTATCCACAATTTTCTTGTGAAGTTCTGGCTGCTGGTCTTTTTCTTCTGGTGCTGGGTTTGTCTTTGGTCTGGTGTTTGTTTCACTCTTAATTAACCAGCACCTGCCTCCCAGTCCTTGCTGGACAACAGTGCTTGAGCTCTAGCTTTGCGCTTTGCTTAGTGTTCTGTGTTTGTTTTTTGTGCAGTACTGGTACCTCTGGTCCTGCTAGCCTTAGTTTCTGTTTTCTATTGGTTTCAGCAGCCTTCTCTGTGTTTTCTACTAGGAGGTGACCCATTTTTGTACCCAGTCCTTAGTTCTTTTAGGGTACCCCTTCCCCTTATCTATAGGTCTTCGCTTGAGATTAACCTAAGATCGTCGGGGGGTCTATTCGCAAGGAATGGGTCGCCCACTCCATCGTAGGGTTTCAGCCAAGTCATAGTGCAGGGTCAGTTTTCCCCCTTCTGCCTTAGTCCTGTGTTGCAGATCTGTAACAGCAGCCCCTGCACAGAATATAATGTAGCCCTCTCAGAGTATAATGCAACCCCCTCATAAGGCAGTCCACCATAGACTATACTGTAGCCTCCTCATAGGGCATAATGCAGCTCCCCTCATATAGTATGAAGTAGTACCTGAGAGAATAATGCAGCCCCCAAAGAATTATAATGTAGCCTCCTCATAGGGTATAATGCAGCCCCCCTGAAGGGGTATAATGCAGCCCCCTCCACAACCATCATTGTTTGCCCCCTCCACCCCATCATTGAACTCATCACCACCTCCATCATTCCCTTCTCATCCAGCACCTCCATCTTTTTCTCCCCCACCACTATTGTCCTTTCCACCACTACCATCTTTGTCCTTTACTCCACAACCATCATTGCTTTCTCCCCACCACCCCCATCATTGCCCATTCCAACACCTCCATCATTGCATCCCCCTACCACCACCATCATTGTCTTCTCCTCCACCACCCCATCACTGCGAGTTTCCGCGGAGCCTTCATCACGTCCCGTTTTTGTAAACTATACATATGCACTGTGGTCTCTTCCATCTTTTAAACCTGTTCTTTGTATGGATTTTCAATAAAGTATTTCTATATTTTCATATATTTTTGGGCTTGATGATGGTTTTTTTCCTTTTTTGTTTTGCTCTTTAGGATATTGACGATCAGTCCGGGATTCTCTCCGTTATCAGGGCATTACAATGACTATTATAACAATACTAGATGGTGGCCCGATTCTAACGCATCGGGTATTCTAGAATATGCATGTCCACGTAGTATATTGCACAGCACACGTAGTATATTGCCCAGCTACGTAGTATATTGCCCAACCACGTAGTATATTGCCCAGTCACGTACTATATTGCCCAGCTACGTATATTGTCCAGTCACGTAGTATATTGCCCAGCCACATAGTATAATGCCCAGCCACGTAGTATATTGCCCAACCACATAGTATATTGCCCAGCCACGTAGTATATTGCCCAGTGACGTAGTATATTGCCCAGCCACATAGTATATTGCCCAGCCACGTAGTATATTGCCCAGCCACGTAGTATATTGCCCAGTCACGTACTATATTGCCCAGCCACGTAGTATATTGCCCAGTGACGTAGTATATTGCCCAGCCACATAGTATATTGCCCAGTCACGTAGTATATTGCCCAGTCACGTAGTATATTGCCCAGTCATGTAGTATATTGCCCAGCCACATAGTATATTGCCCAGCCACGTAGTATATTGCCCAGCCACGTAGTATATTGCCCAGTCACATACTATATTGCCCAGCCACGTAGTATATTGCCCAGTGACGTAGTATATTGCCCAGCCACATAGTATACAGCACAGACACGTAGTATACTGTCCAGTGACGTAGTATATTGGCCAGTCACATAGTATATTGCCCAGCCACGTATGTAACAGGTTAAAAAGACTTAAAATAAAAAATAAACATATACTCACCCTCCGAAGGCCCCTTGTAGTCCTGGCAGCTGTGTGCAGTGCTCGCGGCAGCTTCCGGTCCCAGGGTTGGTATGAGTGCAGGACCTGTGATGACGCCATGGTCACATGACCGTGACGTCATGGAAGGTCCTTCTCGCATAGCAGTCTTGGCACCGGAACCTGCTGCTTGCACTGCCGAGGACAGCGCTACGACGGAAGGTGAGAATAACCTTTTTTTTTTATTATTATTATTATTATTATTATTTGTAACATTAGATCTTTTTACTATTGATGCTGCATACACAGCATCAATAGTAAAAAGTTGGTCACACAGAGTTAATAGCTGCATTAATGGAGTGCGTTACACTGCGGCATAACGCGGTCCATTAACGCTGCTATTAACCCTGTGTGAGGGCTGACTGGAGGGGAGTATGGAGCGGGCACGGCACTGACTGTGGGGAGGAAGGAGCAGCCATATTGCCGCCGGACTGTGCCTGTCGCTGATTGGTCTTGGCAATGGTCGTGGGCGTTTTGCCACAACCAATCAGCGACTTGGATTTCCATGACAGACAGAGGCCGCGACCAATGAATATTCGTGACAGACAGACAGAAAGACAGACAGAAAGGCAGACAGACAGACAGACGGAAGTGACCCTTAGACAATTATATAGTAGATAATTATTAATTATTGTTAATAATGCCACTGTATTTGTTGAGCTACTTTAACATCTGTATTCTGTGAAGATAATTGCTACTGATGAGATTCTGTGGAAGGTGGATAAGGAGGCATCTAGCTCCAACCTCGTCCCCCTTCCACTTAAAATGACTGTTACTTTTCAAAGACTTTTAGTAAATTGGTAGGAATAATAAATGTTTTATATTATTCAATCTTTAATAAAGCAAAATATTAAAAGAAGATTGACCTAGGTAAACACAACTAAAATATACTGTCATTTAAATAGGAGCAATTTGCTTCTGGTGATAAAAATAATAAAGAGAATAAATTGAAACATTTTTATGAAGTCATATCCTTTGTTTTTAACTTTGCAGAAACTTTATACAATGGGCTTGGTGACAAACAGTGGAAGGATTCCGGTTGCAACATCATCAAACTGGAATCCACCTTTATTGGTTCCTCCACAAAGGCCAACATTTCATCTAATTTTTCTCAAAGGACAACCAAAGTCTCTTGGGGTAAATGAGTAAATTTTGACTCAAGTTTTTCTTGTTACTTAAAACTTTAAACTTTTAGCACCTTATTTATGGTTGAGAAAATAATAGAGAACAAATCCTTTAATGAAAGAAATATGTTTGGCAATGGTAGCTAGCTATCAAACATCCACTTCCTGAGAAGAGTGGTGAATGTGTTTTTTTCCTTCAAAATGTTTAGTGTGTCATTTAACTCAATAGTGGCAAATACAATTTTGACCTTAATGACCAAGCTCCATTTTTCATATCTGACCAGTGTCACTTTATGTGACTTATTCATTCTGCGATTCTGTCATCTTTCTTGACATATTGTACCTTATGTTTGCAGTAAATGTAGTTCAATATGTTTTGTCTTTTTTATGATGATATCTGAAATTGGATGTATTAAGAGAAGCATAGAGTCTAAATAACGTGAAGCAATTATCCTCCTCTACTCTTCCTTAGTCAGGCCACATCTGGAATATTGTGTCCTGTTCTGGGCACCACATTTAAGAAAAAAAAACATTGAAAAATTGCAGCAAGTTCAGAGAAAAGCTACCTGTCACACAGGGTAAGGGAAAAACTAAGTGCCAAACTACAGGAATAGGGTGGGGAAGCCCAAACACTAAGGAAGGGGGAAGTGGAGATCCCCAGGCAGAACTGACAACTCCCTGACTTACCTCACATCCATATAGGTCCCCCACCTATTGCCAAGCAGGAGCCTACTCCCTGACTGCCCTGACATAGGAAAGTTTAGCTATCACCAGTGCCTTTCTGAATAGACTAAAGGTACGTAAACATCCAGCAAGGGTATGTCAATCAGCAGTAGAAGGTGGAAGTCACTGCTAGGTCCCAGAAGAAGAAGGATATCACTATACATCAGAGATAAAACGCTCAAGAGGGTGCTTGTAGAACCAAGCTCAATGACCTTCTACAGCCGGATTCAGAACAACTCTGTGTCACACCTGACACACCCCTGACACTACCAGAATGGTAAGCGGACTCCAAAGTCTTATGAGGAATGGTTAAAAGATCTGGGAATGTTTAGCTTGCAATAAATAAGGCTAAGTGGAGACTTAATAGCTGTCTACAAATATCTGAAGGGATGTCACAGTGTAGTGGGATGATGCTTATTCTCATTTGCACAAGGAGACACAAGAAGCAACGGAATGAAATTGAAAGGGTGAAGATACAGATTAGAACATTAGAAAACATTTGGACAGTAAGGGTGATCAACGAGTGGAACTGGCTGCTACAAGAGGTGGTGAGTTCTACTTCAATGGAAGTCTTCAAACAGAGGCTGTACAGACATCTGTCTGAGATGGTTTAGTGAATCCTGCTCTGCATTGACAGGGGATTGGACACGATGACCCTTGAGGTCCCTTCCACCTCTAACATTTTATGATTCTACACAACCTAAAAATGTATACAAAGTATCCAAAAACACCACTCAAAAGAGGTAAATGTAAAGATAAAATGAGTTTTATTCAAAATTTATACACATTAAAAAATACACATAAAACAAAACATGAATCAAGAATTGAACATGATACATGTGAGATGGTACAAATAGAGGAAATAATCAAGTAAGTTGAGTGGTAAAGCAGAATGAGGTCAGGCTGTGGTTAGTCAGAGCATAAATCTATATAGGCCCTTGAGACCAGGGATGTCAAAAATGGTAAGCAAGTGCATAAATGTAAATTATAAAAAAATATTTAGTCAAACCACATGGAAAGGGATAAACAGTGAGGCTTTTCATAGTGCAGTTGATCACCCGTCTGCAAATGCCTTACAGATGCCCCGACGCACGTTTCGAGGATGTGCTTTCTCACGGGGACAGGGTTTAAAAAGCAAATAGCACTACATGATATTTGGAGCACAAATTTGTTTGCTAAAAAAGAAGAAACATCCCCAATTGACCTCATTTGGGAATCTAAACAAAGAATTCTTCTATGAGTATGGTGAGCATATTTAAAGCACAAATTCCATCAGTGAATTTTATAAGTTTGGGCCATGAAAGCAAAAAATTTACGGTTTTCCCACTAAAATGTTACTTTGGCTTTACATTTTTAATTCACACAAGGGAGTGAGGCAGTGACCGAGGTCATATGCAAGGGTTGATATGTGTCCTGTTGTGATAGGCAATTCAGTATCACAATGGACATAGCGGTCAGAGCACATACAGTGATCTGACAATAACCCAAAATAATAGAACGAGCTCTGAGACGTGGGAACTCTGCAGACCGCAATCCCTAATCCTCTCCAAACAACACTAGAGGCAGCCGTGGATTGCGCCTAACTCTGCCTATGCAACTCGGCACAGCCTGAGAAACTAACTAGCCTGAAGATAGAAAATAAGCCTACCTTGCCTCAGAGAAATACCCCAAAGGAAAAGGCAGCCCCCCACATATAATGACTGTGAGTTAAGATGAAAAGACGAACGTAGGGATGAAATAGATTCAGCAAAGTGAGGCCCGACTTTCTTAACAGAGCGAGGATAGGAAAGATAACTTTGCGGTCTACACAAAACCCTAAAGAAAACCACGCAAAGGGGGCAAAAAGACCCTCCGTACCGAACTAACGGCACGGAGGTACACCCTTTGCGTCTCAGAGCTTCCAGCAAAACAATTAGACAAGCTGGACAGAAAAAATAGCAAACAAATAGCAAAGAAGAACTTAGCTATGCAGAGCAGCAGGCCACAGGAACGATCCAGGGAAAAACAAGTCCAACACTGGAACATTGACAGGAAGCATGGATCAAAGCATTAGGTGGAGTTAAGTAGAGAAGCACCTAACGACCTCACCAGATCACCTGAGGGAGGATACTCAGAAGCCGCAGTACCACTTTCCTCCACAAACGGAAGCTCCCAGAGAGAATCAGCCGAAGTACCACTTGTGACCACAGGAGGGAGCTCTGCCACAGAATTCACAACAGTACCCCCCCCTTGAGGAGGGGTCACGGAACCCTCACCAGAGCCCCCAGGCCGACCAGGATGAGCCACATGAAAGGCACGAACAAGATCGGGAGCATGGACATCAGAGGCAAAAACCCAGGAATTATCTTCCTGAGCATAACCCTTCCATTTAACCAGATACTGGAGTTTCCGTCTTGAAACACGAGAATCCAAAATCTTCTCCACAATATACTCCAATTCCCCCTCCACCAAAACCGGGGCAGGAGGGTCAACAGATGGAACCATAGGTGCCACGTATCTCCGCAACAATGACCTATGGAATACGTTATGTATGGAAAAAGAATCTGGGAGGGTCAGACGAAAAGACACAGGATTAAGAACCTCAGAAATCCTATACGGACCAATGAAACGAGGTTTAAACTTAGGAGAGGAAACCTTCATAGGAATATGACGAGAAGATAACCAAACCAGATCCCCAACACGAAGTCGGGGACCCACACGGCGTCTGCGATTAGCGAAACGTTGAGCCTTCTCCTGGGACAAGGTCAAATTGTCCACTACATGAGTCCAAATCTGCTGCAACCTGTCCACCACAGTATCCACACCAGGACAGTCCGAAGACTCAACCTGTCCTGAAGAGAAACGAGGATGGAACCCAGAATTGCAGAAAAATGGCGAAACCAAGGTAGCCGAGCTAGCCCGATTATTAAGGGCGAACTCAGCCAAAGGCAAAAAGGACACCCAGTCATCCTGATCGGCAGAAACAAAGCATCTCAGATAGGTTTCCAAGGTCTGATTGGTTCGTTCGGTCTGGCCATTAGTCTGAGGATGGAAAGCCGAGGAAAAAGACAAGTCAATGCCCATCCTACCACAAAAGGCTCGCCAAAACCTCGAAACAAACTGGGAACCTCTGTCAGAAACGATATTCTCTGGAATGCCATGCAAACGAACCACATGCTGGAAAGAACAATGGCCACCAAATCAGAGGAGGAAGGCAATTTAGACAAGGGTACCAGATGGACCATCTTAGAAAAGCGATCACAGACCACCCAAATGACTGACATCTTTTGAGAAACGGGAAGATCTGAAATAAAATCCATAGAGATATGTGTCCAAGGCCTCTTCGGGACCGGCAAGGGCAAAAGCAACCCACTGGCACGAGAACAGCAGGGCTTAGCCCGAGCACAAATCCCACAGGACTGCACAAAAGTACGCACATCCCGCGACAGAGATGGCCACCAAAAGGATCTAGCCACTAACTCTCTGGTACCAAAGATTCCAGGATGACCAGCCAACACCGAACAATGAACCTCAGAGATAACTTTATTCGTCCACCTATCAGGGACAAACAGTTTCTCCGCTGGACAACGATCAGGTTTATCAGCCTTAAATTTTTGCAGCACCCGCCGCAAATCAGGGAAGATGGCAGACACAATTACTCCTTCCTTGAGGATACCCGCCGGCTCAGATAAACCCGGAGAGTCGGGCACAAAACTCCTAGACAGAGCATCTGCCTTCACATTTTTAGAGCCCGGAAGGTACGAAATCGCAAAGTCAAAACGGGCAAAAAACAGCGACCAACGAGCCTGTCTAGGATTCAAACGCTTAGCAGACTCGAGATAAGTCAAGTTCTTATGATCAGTCAATACCACCACGCGATGCTTAGCTCCTTCAAGCCAATGACGCCACTCCTCGAATGCCCACTTCATGGCCAGCAACTCTCGGTTGCCCACATCATAATTTCGCTCAGCAGGCGAAAACTTCCTGGAAAAAAAAGCGCATGGTTTCATCACTGAGCAATCAGAACCTCTCTGCGACAAAACAACCCCTGCTCCAATCTCAGAAGCATCAACCTCGACCTGGAACGGAAGAGAAACATCTGGTTGACACAACACAGGGGCAGAAGAAAAACGACGCTTCAACTCTTGAAAAGCTTCCACAGCAGCAGAAGACCAATTGACCAAATCAGCACCCTTCTTGGTCAAATCGGTCAATGGTTTGGCAATACTAGAAAAATTGCAGATGAAGCGACGATAAAAATTAGCAAAGCCCAGGAACTTTTGCAGACTTTTCAGAGATGTCGGCTGAGTCCAATCATGGATGGCTTGGACCTTAACAGGATCCATCTCGATAGTAGAAGGGGAAAAGATGAACCCCAAAAATGAAACCTTCTGCACACCAAAGAGACACTTTGATCCCTTCACAAACAAAGAATTAGCACGCAGGACCTGAAAAACCGTTCTGACCTGCTTCACATGAGACTCCCAATCATCTGAGAAGATCAAAATGTCATCCAAGTACACAATCAGGAATTTATCCAGGTACTCTCAGAAGATGTCATGCATAAAGGACTGAAACACTGATGGAGCATTGCCAAGTCCGAATGGCATCACTAGATACTCAAAATGACCCTCGGGCGTATTAAATGCAGTTTTCCATTCATCGCCTCGCCTGATTCGCACCAGATTATACGCACCACGAAGATCTATCTTGGTGAACCAACTAGCCCCCTTAATCCGAGCAAACAAATCAGATAACAATGGCAAGGGGTACTGAAATTTAACAGTGATCTTATTAAGAAGGCGGTAATCTATACAAGGTCTCAGCGAACCATCCTTCTTGGCTACAAAAAAGAACCCTGCTCCTAATGGCGACGATGACGGGCGAATATGCCCCTTCTCCAGGGATTCCTTCACATAACTGCGCATAGCGGTGTGCTCAGGCACGGATAAATTAAACAGTCGACCTTTTGGGAATTTACTACCAGGAATCAAATTGATAGCACAATCACAATCCCTATGCGGAGGTAGGGCATCGGACTTGGGCTCATCAAATACATCCCGGTAATCAGACAAGAAGTCTGGAACCTCAGAAGGGGTGGATGACGAAATTGACAGAAATGGAACATCACCATGTACCCCCTGACAACCCCAGCTGGACAACGACATGGATTTCCAATCCAATACTGGATTATGGGCTTGTAGCCATGGCAACCCCAACACGACCACATCATGCAGATTATGCAACACCAAAAAGCGAATAACCTCCTGATGTGCAGGAGCCATGCACATGGTCAGCTGGGTCCAGTATTGAGGCTTATTCTTGGCCAAAGGCGTAGCATCAATTCCTCTCAATGGAATAGGACACTGCAAGGGCTCCAAGAAAAACCCACAACGCTTAGCATATTCCAAGTCCATCAAATTCAGGGCAGCGCCTGAATCCACAAACGCCATGACAGAATACGATGACAAAGAGCAGATCAAGGTAATGGACAGAAGAAATTTTGACTGTACTGTACCAATGGTGGCAGACCTAGCGAACCGCTTAGTGCGCTTAGGACAATCAGAGATAGCATGAGTGGAATCACCACAGTAGAAACACAGCCCATTCAGACGTCTGTGTTCTTGCCATTCAACTCTGGTCATAGTCCTATCGCACTGCATAGGCTCAGGTTTAATCTCAGGTAATACCGCCAAATGGTGCACAGATTTACGCTCACGCAAGCGTCGACCGATCTGAATGGCCAAAGACATAGACTCATTCAAACCAGCAGGCATAAGAAATCCCACCATGACATCCTTAAGGGCTTCAGAGAGACCCTTTCTGAATATACGCAGATTCATTCCATTGAGTGAGCACGGACCACTTTCTAAATTTCTGGCAATATACCTCTATCTCATCCTGAGCCTGACAAAGAGCCAGCAAATTTTTTTCTGCCTGATCCACTGAATTAGGCTCATCGTACAGCAATCCAAGCGCCAGGAAAAACGCATCGATATTACTTAATGCAGGATCTCCTGACGCAAGAGAAAATGCCCAGTCCTGAGGGTCGCCACGCAAAAAAGAAATGATGATCCTAACCTGTTGAACTGGGTCACCAGAGGAGCGAGGTTTCAAAGCCAGAAATAGTTTACAATTATTTTTGAAACTCAGAAATTTAGTTCTATCTCCAAAAAACAAATCTGGAATAGGAATTCTCGGTTCTAACAAAGAATTCTGAACCACAAAATCTTGAATCTTTTGAACTCTTGCCGTGAGCTGATCCACACATGAAGACAGACCTTTAATGTCCATTGCTACACCTGTGTCCTGAACCACCCAAATGTCTAGGGGAAAAAAAAGGCAAAACACAGTGCAAAGAAAAAAAAATGGTCTCAGAACTTATTTTTTCCCTCTATTGAGAATCATTAGCACTTTTGGCTTCCTGTACTGTTGTGATAGGCAATTCAGTATCACAATGGACATAGCGGTCAGAGCACATACAGTGATCTGACAATAACCCAAAATAATAGAACGAGCTCTGAGACGTGGGAACTTTGCAGACCACAATCCCTAATCCTCTCCAAACAACACTAGAGGCAGCCGTGGATTGCGCCTAACTCTGCCTATGCAACTCGGCACAGCCTGAGAAACTAACTAGCCTGAAGATAGAAAATAAGCCTACCTTGCCTCAGAGAAATACCCCAAAGGAAAAGGCAGCCCCCCACATATAATGACTGTGAGTTAAGATGAAAAGACGAACGTAGGGATGAAATAGATTCAGCAAAGTGAGGCCCGACTTTCTTAACAGAGCGAGGATAGGAAAGATAACTTTGCGGTCTACACAAAACCCTAAAGAAAACCACGCAAAGGGGGCAAAAAGACCCTCCGTACCGAACTAACGGCACGGAGGTACACCCTTTGCGTCCCAGAGCTTCCAGCAAAACAATTAGACAAGCTGGACAGAAAAAATAGCAAACAAATAGCAAAGAAGAACTTAGCTATGCAGAGCAGCAGGCCACAGGAATGATCCAGGGAAAAACAAGTCCAACACTGGAACATTGACAGGAAGCATGGATCAAAGCATTAGGTGGAGTTAAGTAGAGAAGCACCTAACGACCTCACCAGATCACCTGAGGGAGGAAACTCAGAAGCCGCAGTACCACTTTCCTCCACAAACGGAAGCTCCCAGAGAGAATCAGCCGAAGTACCACTTGTGACCACAGGAGGGAGCTCTGCCACAGAATTCACAACAGTGTCCACAAGGATGTGCATACAAGAATATTGAGGCCATAGGAGTGCATTGCAGTCACAGGCAGAGCTGTGATTGCAATGCAGAATAAAAGTGAGTGTTGGCTTTGGGCAAGCTATTTGTCCAAGGCAGATTTAAGAAAACCTGTCTAGGGTTTTATTTTTGAAACGGACTACAGGATGGTAGTGGAGCTGTTATGACCTGGTGGTTAGGAGCACCCGGCACGACCTGATAGTTAAACTTACACAGGACAAGCTCTGGGATGTGGGAGCTCTGCTGACCGCAACCCCTAATCCTATCACAACAACTAGAAATAGCCGTGGAGCGTTCCTGACTCTCCCTAGACGCCCTTACACAGCCTAAGAGCTAGCTAGCCCTAGAGAAAGGAAATAAAGCCTACCTTGCCTCAGAGAAATTCCCCAAAGGAAAAGGCAGCCCCCCACATATATTGACTGTGAGTAAAGATGAAAGTCACAAACGCAGAAATGAAACAGGTTTCAGCAAAGGGAGGCCAGACTTACTAAACAGACAGAGGATAGGAAAGGTATCTTTGCGGTCAGCACAAAAAACTACGAAAGATCACGCAGAGTGTGCAAAAAGACCTCCGCACCGACTAACGGTGCGGAGATGCCACTCTGCATCCCAGAGCTTCCAGCTAGCACGACAAAATCATGATAACCAGCTGGACAAGGAAACAATGAACAAATAATAACTATCAGGAACTTAGCTTCTGCTGGAGAAGACAGGTCACCAGAAAGATCCAAGAGCGAACTGAACTAATGCAGGAACATTGACAGCTGGCATGGAGTAACGATCTGAGTGGAGTTAAATAGAGCAGCCAACCAAAGGATAAACCACGTCACCTGTGTAAGGAACCTCAGAAGCAGCAGCTTCACTCACAGCCACCAGAGGGAGTCCATGGACAGAACTCGCCGAAGTACCATTCGCGACCACAGGAGGGAGTTCGACAACAGAATTCACAACATGGAGCACTCCGTTTCCTCCACCCAGACCGAGTTTTCCATGTGGTCTACAGCCACAGGTTCTTTTGTAAAAATTCCTTCAGCAGAGGGTTGATGTGTCAGTTTTGGTCTTGCAAGCAGGCAGAGCAGTAGGCTTTGCAGAGCTCAACCTGTGTGTAGCAACACATGGCCAAATGGAGCCAAAAAGCCTGGCAACCTAAGCATACTCAGCGATGCAGTCACCCATAGCAACTAGTCACGGACTATTTTGTTTTTTGGCTGCAATCCGGAGAATACCATTTTTTTTTTGTAAGTTATTGGACATTAAACCTACGTTTGCTTTCAACTTACCTGGGTCACTGCCTCATCACTGCACAGCATGGACACCTCTGCACCGCATATGGCTGGAGAATGTGGGCAGTGTGAACTGAGGCATACCCCAAAGGTTTCTGCATGTCGGTTATTAGGCCTGCAACGCTGCAAACCGGCTGACAAGATGGAGGAAACACTAAGACAGTTGGCCCTCTTTCATGTGCAACAGCAGAAGTTGCAGAAGCAGCAGCAGCAAACCAACAATTTGATTTTGCAAGAGATTGCGGCTCTGCGAGAGGCACCCTCACCAACAACCTTGATCCGTTCTGAGGATCGGTACACGGTCCTGTTGGCATTGAGGAAGATGAGTCCTGAGGACAATATGGAGGCTTTCCTTACAGTGTTCGAGTGCACAGCGGAGCGATAGAGCTTGCTGTTTTCCCAGTGGGGTGAAGTGGTGGCCCCCTTCCTGACAGGAGATGCCCAGAAGGCCTACTTGGCCCTCAGTCAGGAGAATGCCCTGGACTATAAGAAACTAAAAGGTGAGAGCCTTGTTAGACTGGGGGTTAATACATATGTGCAGGCCCAAAGGGTGTTTCAATGGTCCTTTGCCGAGTCTCGCCCTGCCAGGTCTCAGGTCTATGACTTGAAATGGCTTCAGCCTGAGACCTTACACCTGTTACAGATGGTAGAGAGGGTGGTGGTCGACCGGTTGATGAGGGCTCTGACAGCAGCCATACAGCGTTGGGTGGGGCAAGGGGACCTGGGCACTATGGACCAGGTGGTTGGACTGGTGGAGCGGTATATAGCCACTCAGGACTTTAAACGGGACACTGCTCCACTTCAGCTGTCACGTAAGGCCCCGCCAGCCCCGGAGTTTGGAAAAAGTCCACAACCCTCCACGTGGGCCAATCTGGACCGAGCCCGTACTGAGGGGGTATCCCAAAGGGAGAGAGACAACAGACCCTTGTCCTCTAAAATGGTCCCAAGGTTCACTCGGGATGCAGCTATTAAGTGTTGGCAGTGCCAAGGGCCCGGACATGTGGTTGCCAACTGCCCTTTGACAGCTGAACCTATGGACTGCAGGTATACCCACTGTGTGTCTATGTACTCCCAGCCAGTCTACACCGCCACTACAGGCACTGCTGACACCGAACCCCAACTGTGCAAGGTACTCATTAACGGGTACCCGACGAATGTTCTCTTGGACTTGGGGAGCTTAGTGACTCTGGTTCATGGGTCCCTTGTTGCCGGGGACAACCCCAATGGATGGAAAGTGGGGATGGTATGCATACATGGGGAACTCTGGGAGTATCCGACAACGGAGGTTACGTTTTCCACCCCATGTGGAGAAAGAAGACGTGTTGGTGGTGTTTTTACTCTTCCATATGGGACTGTGCTGGGAAGCACTTTTGTTTGTAAGTTTTTGGACATTAAACCTAAGTTTACTTTGAACTTTCCTGGGTCACTTCCTCATCACTGCACAACGTGGACACTGCTGCACCACAAGGGGTAATAGTGAAAATGACACAGGTTGTTCACTGCTGTTTGACCACACGGCCGGGATCGGATGGGTAGGAAAACAATGTCACTTTTGGAACCCAGTTTATGTTTGAATAGATTGAGGTTATCATTAGGGGAGCCCCTTACTTGTCAGAAAAAAAACCCTACAAGTGACCATGTTTTGAAGATTTCACTGCTCTAAGAATTCAGAATTCATCTAGGAGTGTAGTGAGTATTTTAAAATCACAGGTGCCTCACAGAATTGTGTAACACTAGGCCCCTGAAATACTGTAGATTAGTTTAGTGGTAAAAATGTAATTTTTGGTTAGTTTCAAATTTTTAATTCACAAGGATTAATAGGTAAAAATTACTCCCAAATTTGATACGCCTTTCCTCTCAAAAATTGTGAGACCCCACATGTCATCGGAAACTACTGCCAGATAATGACAGATAATGAACCTGAGATGGGACATGTATATTGTGAAATAAAGATGCTTCTTAAAAAATTAGAATATCATCAAAAAGTTAATGTTTCAATTCTTGAATACAAAAAGTGAAACATATATATATATCTAATATATAAAGCTGAATGTGTGTATGTGTGTGTGTATGTGTGTATGTATGTCCGGGATTGGCATCTGCACCGTCGCAGCTACAGCCACAAAATTTTGCACAGTCACACGTCTGGACCCCGAGAGCGTCATAGGCTATGTTGTGAGGCAAAATTTTAACCCCGCACGTTCCAATTCACCAAACAATTTTGCCCCTATCTACATAATGGGGAAAAAAGTGAAAGGAAAAGTGTTGGAGGCGTCGCAGCTACAGCTACAAAATTTTGCACAGTCACACGTCTGGACCCCAAGAGCGTCATAGGCTATGTTGTGAGGTGAAATTTTAACCCCGTGCTTTCCAATTCACCAAACAATTTTGCCCCTATCTACATAATGGGGAAAAAGTGAAAGGAAAAGTGTTGGAGGCGTCGCAGCTACAGCTACAAAATTTTGCACAGTCACAGGTCTGGACCCTGAGAGCGTCATAGGCTATGTTGTGAGGTAAAATTTTAACCCCGTGCTTTCCAATTCACCAAACAATTTTGCCCCTATCTACACAATGCGAAAAATTGAAAGGAAAAGTGTAGGAGGCAAATTGACAGCTGCCAGATGTGAACAAGGGGGACTTAAAGAATGAGAGCGATGGCGCCAAAGAGTATATACCGTACAGTTGCTAAGGTGGGGCCCCGACATGGGATACTCACCACACACGGGGATATAAACACACACACAAAATGCGCCACACACTACCACATGATTGAACACATATTACCCTCAGCACACATTTCACCACAAATACACCAACCTCGCCACATAAAAGTCGAAACACAAAAGTCGCCACTCAAAACTCGCCACGCGCAGAACTCGCCACATGCAAAAACTAGGCTCTTGCAAAACTCGCCACAAGTGCAAAACTCACCTCATGGAAAACTCGCCACACGCAAAACTTGCACACGCGGAAAAATTGCCACATGCACAAAAGTTGCAACACATGCAAAAGTTGCCTCACACAAAACTTTCACATACTCAAAAGGCACCACACATAAAACTCGCCACGCGCAAAACTCGCCATGCGCAAAACTTGCTGCACACAACTTGCTACTCTAACCTGTCACATGCAACTCGACACACAAAAAGTTGCTACACGCATGTTGCCACACAAAACTCATCTCACAAAAGTCGCTACATGCATGTCGCCACACGCAACTCAACACACACAACTTGACAAACTAAACTCGCCCTAAAACACACACAAGTCTGGTATTATCCTTCAAAAATAAAAATCTGATTAATAAGCAGACAAACTACAACAAATGTACCATATAGGAAATACGGCAGCTGTCAGTCACATGACCTGTCTATTATGTGTATGTGTGAGCTAATATATACTGCCAGGGGCAGGGCTTCCTGTTGGCTGGGGATTTATCAGGCTGCCAATTTAGCTTACAAATACGGAGGTAAAAATAGTGAGCAAATAACGTGTGAACGAGGTCTAATGCAGGAGGAGATGACACACAGGTATATACTATATACAGGGGAGATGACACACAGATATATACTATATACAGGAGAGATTACACACAGGTATATACTATATAGAGGAGGAGATGACATACAGGTACATATATATACAGGAGGAGATGACACACAGGTATATACTATATACAGGAGCAGATGACCTACAGGTATATACTATATACAGGAGGAGATGACATACAGGTATATGCTATATATAGAAGATGACATGCAGGTATATACTATATACAGGAGGAGATGACACAGATATATACTATATACAGGGGAGATGACACACAGGTATATACTATATACAGGAGAAGATGACATACAGGTATATACTATATATAGAAGGAGATGACATTCAGGTATATACTATATATAGGGGAGATGAGACACAGCAGGTATATACTATATACAGGGGAGATGACATACAGGTATATACTATATACAGGAGATGACATACAGATGTATACTATATATAAGGGAGATGACAAACATGTATATACTGAGGTGATGAGGTGAAAATGAGAGGTGTGAGTGCAAAATGAGAGGAGTGAGGAAAAATAGTGGAGTGATCAGAAAATGACAGATGTCAGGTTGAAATGACAAGTGTTAGGGGGGAATGAGAGGAGTGAGGGAGAAAATGAGAGGTGGGAGGGGGAAAATGAAAGATGTGATTGGGAAAATGAGAGGCGTGATGGGAAAATAAGACAAGTGAGGTGCTATAACTAACCACAGATATTTACTATGCCCAGGCAACGCCGGGCTCTTCAGCTAGTATATATATATATATATATATATAGTCATTACAAACAGGGAGATCTATTTCAAGTGTTTATTTCTGTTTATGTTGATGATTATGACTTACAGCCAATGAAAGCACAAAAGTCATTATCTCACTTAATTAGAATACTTCAACACCAGCTTGAAAATGATTTTAAAATCCAAAATGTTGGCCTAGTGAAATGTATGTTCAGTAAATGCACTCAGTACTTGGTCAGGGCTCCTTTTGCATCAATTCCTGCATCAATTTGGAGTGGCATGGAGGCAATCAGCCTGTGGCACTGCTGAGGTGTTATGGAAGCCCAGGTTGCTTTGATAGCTGCCTTCAGCTTATCTGCATTATTGGGTCTGGTGTCTCTCATCTTCCTCTTGGCAATACCCGTAGATTCTCTATGGGGTTAAGGTCAGGAGAGTTTGCAGGTTAATCAAGCACAGTGATGCTGATATTGTTGTTTTTAAACCACTTATTGGTACTTTTGGCAGCGTGGACAGGTGCCAAGTCCTGCTGGACAATTAAATGTCCATCTCCATAAAGCTTGTTAGCAGAGAAAAGCATTAAGTGCTCTAAAATTTTCTGATAGATGACTGCGCTGACTTTGGTCTTGATAAAACACAGTGGACCTACCCCAGCAGATGATATAGCTCTCCAAACCATCACTGATTGTGGAAACTTCACACTAGACCTCAAGCAGCTTGGATTTTGTGCCTCTCCTCTCTTCCTTCAGACTCTGGGACCTTGATTTCCAAATGAAATGCAAAATTTACTTTCATCTGAAAACAACACCTTGGACCACTAAGTAACAGTCCAGTTCTTTTTCTCCTTGGCCCAGGTAAGACGCTTCTGGTCTATTGGTCATGAGTGGCTTCACACAAGGAATGCGACACTTGTAGCCAATGTCCTGGATACGTCTGTGTGTAGTGGCTCTTGAAGCAATGACTCCAGCAAACAGTCCACTCCTTGTAAATCTCCCCAAAATTTTTTAATGGCCTTTTCTTAACAATCTTTTCAAGGCTGCGGTTATCCTGGTTGCTTGTGCACCTTTTTCTGCCACACTTTTTCCTTCCACTCAACTTTCCATTAATATGCTTGGATACAGCACTCTGTGAAAATCCAGCTTTAGCAATGACCTTTTATGACTTACCCTCCTTGTGGAATGTGTCAATGACTGCCTTCTGGACATCGGTCAAGTCAGAAGTCTTCCCCGTGAATGTGAAGCCTACTGAAACAGACTAAGGGACCTCGTTAAATGCTTAGGAAGCTTTTGCAGGTGTTTTTTTGTTAATTATTCTAATTTACTGAGATAATGACTTTTGGGTTTTCATTGACTGTAAGCCATAGTCATCAACATTATCAGAAATAAACACTTGAAATAGATCAGGCTGCCGTCACACTAGCAGTATTTGGTCAGTATTTTACATCAGTATTTGTAAGCCAAAACCAGGAGTGGGTGATAACTGCAGAAGTGGTGCATATGTTTCTATTATACTTTTCCTCTATTTGTTCCGCTCCTGGTTTTGGCTTACAAATACTGATGTAAAATACTGACCAAATACTGCTAGTGTGACGGCAGCCTCACTCTGTTTATAATGACTCTATAATATATGAGTTTCACTGTTGGCATTGAAGAACTGAAATAAATTAACTTTTTGATGATATTCTAATTTTGTGAGAAGCACCTATAAGCTGATGTTTCTATTGGTAACATATTGGGTACATAACATTTTTTGATCTCACATTTATCCTGTGCTCTACACTGAGCACTTACATTTCCATCAGTTAGGGGTCGAGTTCCCGCTTCTGCACAGGGGGAATCTCGGGCCGTTTCTGCTGCGGTCTCCCATTCTCCTCCTGCCGCAGTGGGACCTGCTCAGCGGAGACGTCGGTCCTTGCGTCTGGCTCAGTCTCACTCTGTGCTTAGGCTTGCTGTTGCTTTTTTGGCATTAAAGCCAGTGCTGGGCAGCAGCGAGCGGACGCTTTTGGGACCAAGTCCTGCTTTTTCCCTTCTGAGCATGCCCAGGGTGAGATCTCCCGTTGGAGATCGAGGGTCACATGCTCAGATGCTGCAGCGGTTCCCATTGGTCCTCCTGGAAGGCCCTGAAAGGGCTAACTTCTGTGGCAGCTGCCCATTGGTCCTTTATTGGAAGGTCCTGAACGTACTGCAGCTATATAAGCTTCGCATGACCGCACGGCCATGCGCTAGTGTACATTTGTATACGTGTGTTTGTTGTGAGTGCAAGTCGTTCATTAAATACCTCTACCCTATTGTATGACTGTTCGCGTAAGGAGAATGACTGCTACCTAGCGCCCGACTAACCACTCAACGTGTTACACACGAATCAGCGTCTATTGCTGTGACCGCCAGTGCGGCGCCACGCATCAGTGGTGCGCTTCCTGACCCACGTCTGGTTGCTTAGTGGTGTCTGCCAGAACGGCACAGTTCGCACTTAGGTGCTCTAATTATATCAGTTACCTAACACACCCTGTTGTGGTGTTGTGCGCAAGTAGTCTGAACGGACTTCAAACCTGAGTCTTAGAATTGAGTTCGCTAACTCCTTGCTTGCACTCATTAGTGCGATATTGCGGACCTGTGGCTTTACAGGGTTCGTTTCCACCGCCATATAGCGCTGCCATTTATTAGCAGCAGGTTTTCACCTGCACGGTGGACCCCGGACTGCGAACGCACCAATATTATTTCACCTTATACAGCACTTGGTGCGTTCCGCCAGTCCTAACAGAGCACTAGCACCAGGGTCTGGCTAGTAAATGGCGGACGATCAGCGTTTACAGTGGTACATCCAGCAGCTGGAGGGAAGGTTGTCGGCTCTAGAGCGTTCAACCTCAGCTGTGGATGTCACTGCTGTCGCTGTTCAGGCTGCAAGTGTAGCCACAGCCAGTTTGTCCGCTGCCACCCCTGCTCCGACTATATCCCGTCTCCCGCTTCCTGACAAGTTTGCTGGTGACAGTAAACAATGTCGCGGATTCATAAGCCAGTGCTCCATACACCTCAAGCTCCTGGCGGGGCGTTTCCCTAGGGAACGGGCAAAAGTGGGATTTATTTTATCTTTCTTGTCGGGCAGGGCGTTGGAGTGGGCAATGCCACTTTGGGAGCGTGATGATCGTGTGGTTCAGAGTGCTCCTCTCTTTCTGGACGCTCTGAAGCAGGTCTTTTTGGGACCCAGTATTACCCACGATACCGCGCTCTAGTTATTGACAATTTCTCAGGGCTCGTCCGTGGTCAGCCAGTTTGCCGTCCAGTTCCGGACTCTAGCCTCAGAGTTAGAGTGGTCGGATAAAGCTCTAATTCCGGTATTCTGGAAGGGACTGGCAGACAACGTGAAGGACGCCTTGGCCACCAGGGAGATACCCGCCACACTGGAGGAGCTTATTTCTCTATCTACCCGCATCAACCTCCATTTTCACGAACGGAGGTTAGAGCAGACCCAGTGTAGGCAGAGGTTTAGACTGGCTCCCACCTTCGCCAGACCTCTTGAATCTCCCGTTCTGGCGTCCGACTCCCATGAGGCCATGGAGGTTTCTCGAGCGGGACCTAAGTCTCAGGCCGCTCGACTACCCATGGTTTGTAAATATTGTCACCAACTAGGACATTACACTAATAAATGTCCACGGCGGTCAGGAAAACGATCGCATCTAGTAACCATAGGGGGAGGTTCACTAGACACAGCGGCATTTTCCTCCAAACTGTCCTTTAAAGGGACAATCCTATTTGACTCATCCACTCTAACAGTCGAGGTTTGTGTGGATTCAGGAGCAGAGGGAAATTTCATGTCCTCTGCTTTTGCTCTGCGCCACGCTGTACCACTTGTTATGCTCGCCAAACCTGTAACTGTTAGAGTTGTGAATGGGTCGACACTTCCACAGCAAATCACACAACAGACTGTTCCTTTCTCGTTGTTCATGTCCCCTTCTCACCAGGAGATTATTTCCCTTCTTGTCCTTCCCGAGGGAATGGATGAGATTTTACTGGGAATACCCTGGCTCTGTTTCCACTCCCCACATATTGAGTGGTCCTCAGGGAGAATATTAGGTTGGAGTGAGTCTTGCATGGGCAGGTATGTGAATGGGTGTGTACAGGTTTCTACTACCGAGATACCCCCAGACCTTTCTTCTCTTCCCAAGTGCTACTGGGGTTATGCAGACATATTCTCTAAAAAGGCTGCAGAGACTCTACCGCCTCATCGCCCCTACGACTGTCCTATTGATCTCTTGCCTGGAGCGGAACCTCCTCGGGGAAGGGTATATCCCCTCTCCCTGAGACGGAGGCTATGTCTCAATATATTCAGGAGAATTTGGCAAGAGGGTTCATTAGGAAGTCAGTGTCTCCTGCAGGGGCAGGATTCTTCTTCGTACAGAAGAAGAACGGGGAATTACGTCCTTGCATTGATTACAGGGGTCTTAATGCTATCACCATTAAAAATAAGTACCCGTTGCCCTTGATTTCTGAGCACTTTGACAGGCCAATGGGAGCAAAGGTATTCACCAAACTAGATCTGCGGGCTGCCTACAACCTGATTCGCATCCGTGAGGGGCACGAATGGAAAACGGCTTTTAATACCAGGGATGGGCACTATGAGTATCTGGTGATGCCCTTTGGGCTCTGTAATGCCCCAGCCGTTTTTCAGGACTTTGTCAACGATATCTTCCGGGATATGCTTTCCACCTCGGTCGTAGTCTATCTGGATGATATTCTCATCTTCTCTCCAAATATTGACTCCCACCGGAGAGATGTTGGCAGAGTCTTCGAACTCTTACGGGCGAATTCCCTTTATGCAAAGTTGGAGAAGTGTGTGTTTGAGCAGGAGTCTTTACCTTTCCTGGGCTATATCATCTCCGCCCAGGGATTGGCTATGGATCCTGCCAAACTACAGGCTGTGATGGACTGGCAAGAACCCCATTCTCTTAAAGTGGTGCAGCGCTTTATGGGGTTCATAAATTACTATCACCAGTTCATTCCCCACTTCTCAACTTTGGTAGCTCCCTTGGTATCCCTCACCAAGAAAGGAGCGAATCCCAAATTGTGGTCAGAAGAGGTCTCCAAGGCATTCACTTCTATAAAGTCTCATTTTGCTAGCGCTCCCATCTTACATCGCCCCGATGTGGATAAGCCATTCCTAATGGAGGTGGATGCCGGAGCAGTCCTCTATCAAAAGGATGCTCAAGGTCGGAAGCATCCATGCTTCTTCTTCTCAAAGACTTTCACACCAGCGGAGAGAAATTACTCCATCGGGGATAGGGAGTTGCTAGCAATGAAGTTGGCCTTTTCGGAGTGGAGACATCTTTTTGAAGGTGCTCGGTTTCCCTTCCAAGGACCACAAAAATTTGGTCTATTTGAGTACAGCCCAGCGGCTGAATTCTCATCAGGCCAGATGGTCCTTGTTTTTCTCCCGGTTCCACTTCACTCTCCATTATCTCGCCGGGGAGAAGAACATTCGTGCTGATGCTCTCTCTCGCTCCCTTGTGTCAACTGAGGAGGAGGAAGAGGAGCCTCGGCTTATTGTCCCTTCAGAGAGTCTGAGAACCGTAGCCCCGGTTTCGCTAGAGTCTATGCCTCCGGGTAAGACTTTTGTTCCCATCAATTTGCAACCGGAGGTTCTCTCTTGGGCTCATTCGTCCAGAGTGGATGGACACTTTGGGGCAAAGAGGACATCTGAGTTGCTGGCGAGAATGTACTGGTGGCCACATATGGTTCGTGACGTCGGAGACTATGTTCGGGCATGCGTCTCCTGTGCCAAAAATAAGTCTCTCTGACAACGGCCAGCTGGATTGTTATATCCTCTGCCGGTGGCAGACAGGCCCTGGTAGACGGTCGGGATGGACTTTGTGGTGGGTTTGCCCAAGTCACGTGGCTGTACCGTCATTTGGGTGATCACCGACCATTTTTCTAAAATGGTGCATTTGGTGCCGCTTCCTCAGCTACCTTCTGCACGGGCCTTGGCAGCATTGTTTATTAAACATATCTTCCGCCTTCACGGTATGCCGGACAAAATTGTCAGTGATCGGGGTCCCCAGTTTGCGTCTCGGTTCTGGAGAGAGCTTTGTCATCTTCTCAGTATTGAGTTAAATCTCTCTTCTGCCTATCATCCCTAGACGAATGGGTTGGTAGAGAGAGCCAACCAGACCTTGGTCACATATCTGCGACATTTTGTCTCTGCTAGGCAAGATGACTGGGCATCTTTGCTATCGTGGGCGGAATTTGCTCTGAACAACGCTGTAGCCGACTCCACTGGACAGACTCTATTCCTCCTTAACTATGGTCAGCATCCGCGGGTACCTGTGCCCATGCCCGTGTCTTCCGCCGATTCCAGGGTGGCAGACTGGGCTGTGGAGGCACGGGACATTTGGGATCGCACTTAGGATGCCATTCGGGCTCCGCAGCTCATTGCTGCCTTCAAGCGTAGCGAGGTCCAAGGAGGGGGGGGGCCCTAGGGGGGGGTAATGTTAGGGGTCGAGTTCCCGCTTCTGCACAGGGGGAATCTCGGGCCGTTTCTGCTGCAGTCTCCCATTCTCCTCCTGCCGCAGTGGAACCTGCTCTGCGGAGACGTCGGTCCTTGCGTATGGCTCAGTCTCACTCTGTGCTTAGGCTTGCAGTTGCTTTTCCAGCTTTTGCCATTAAAGCCAGTGCTGGGAAGCAGCGAGCGGACTAAGTCCTGCTTTTTCCCTTCTGAGCATGCCCAGGGTGAGATCGAGGGTCACATGCTCAGATGCTGCAGCGGTTCCCATTGGTCCTCCTGGAAGGCCCTGAAAGGGCTAACTTCTGTGGCAGCTGCCCATTGGTCCTTTATTGGAAGGTCCTGAACGTACTGCAGCTATATAAGCTTCGCATGACCACATGGCCATGCGCTAGTGTACATTTGTATACGTGTGTTTGTTGTGAGTGCAAGTCGTTCATTAAATACCTCTACCCTATTGTATGACTGTTCGCGTAAGGAGTATGGCTGCTACCTAGCGCCCGACTAACCACTCAATGTGTTACACACGAATCAGCGTCTATTACTGTGACCGCCAGTATGGCGCAACGCACCAGTAGTGCGCTTTCTGACCCACGTCTGTTTGCTTAGTGGTGTCTGCCAGAACGGCACAGTTCGCACTTAGGTGCTCTAATTATATCAGTTACCTAACACACCCAGTTGCAGTGTTGTGCGCAAGTAGTCTGAACGGACTTCAACCCTGAGTCTTGGGATTGAGTTTGCTGACTCCTTGCTTGCACTCATTAGTGCGGTATTGTGGACCTGTGGCTTTACAGGGTTCATTTCCACCGCCATATAGCGCTGACATTTACTAGCAGCAAGTTTTCACCTGCACGGTGCACCTTAGGCTAGGTTCAGATTGCGTTAGTGCAATCCGTTTAGCGCCTAGCGCTAGCGGATTGCGCTAACGCAATGTGATATAAAGGGGTCGCGTTAAATATCCCCGCTCTCGCAGATCGCAGATCTGCGAGAGTGGGGAACGGACCGCAGGCGCGCCTCGGACGCTGCAAGCAGCGTCCGCGGCGCTACAAAACACCGGCACATCGCTAGTGATGCGCGTCCCCATTGCTGTTAATGGGCGTGCTAACGGACGCGTTGCACGGCGTTAATTTCGCCATGCAACGCTGTCCGTTAGCGCCGTCCCATTAATGCAATGGGAACCTAGCCTTATACTTGGTGCGTTCCGCCAGTCCTAACACCATCTAAGTCTCCAAAAATTGTGATTCAGACGAAACACTTGATGGAACCACTCAGTATAATAAAGCAGACAGAGTCACATTGGACTCCTTTTGGCGTCTGTTCTGCTGATGTCCTGTCTCTTTAGGCATGCTTACAAATGTGGTTGGCCACACTTTTGTGCACTAAAAACATGCCTAGGGATGATTTTTTTTATTCTGTGTGTCTTTTCTGTGCAAAAAACGAAGTGCCTTATAGTTTCAGCTAAGTGGAATGGATTTATAGCCCACTGTGCTATTGTTTACTATGCATAAACTGACCTGGGGTGCACCGCGTTTATGTGCTGATTTTCCTCATAGAATTATGCAGCGCCCCAGAGACCTGGTCTTTGCAGTAATGTCGCTCTGCCACTAAGGGGAGTGATGGTACATCTGATGGCACTAAAGGAGTTCATCTGACCAGGTATCACCAGTACACATTACACTTCACACTCCGGCCACTAGGGGGAGCAAAAGGTTTTATTTATTAGGCCACTCCTCACACTGGTAAAACTAGGGGTTGGATAGGAAGTTAGAACAGAAGCTGACTGGGTTTTGCCCAGGCAACATCCCGTGGCAGGGGATGTTGCGGGGGAGACTTCAGGGGAGTCCCTGTTAGGCGTGGGAACCTGGCAGAGACTTAGCGACAAGAACAGAACGAAACGGAACCGCGCCTGCACTACCTTGCAGCGGTATCCTTAGAAAGGACACGAAGCGAAGGATATTGTGGACAGTAAGAAACGAGATCTAGCACAAAGGAGAGCCAGTAGGAGTCGTGCCCCGAGAACGGCAACATCCTACTGAGGCGCGTAGCCGGTGCCCGGAACACCGAGGAAGTAACTGACTTTATGCCTTACTTCAAATACCGCAGGACAGTTAATTATAGGTTGGCTGTCTACCTTACATCACCTAAGCAGACATAGGGGGCAACCGTGGAGAGGGGCGTCTCTAGGGTCCCAGAATAGCTCTGAGCCTACCCGTCAAACGGGTGCGTCCTAGCCATAACAAACTTGGGGGACGGAGAATAGAAAGAACGAGAAAGAACTAGAAAGAACTGGAAAGAACGAGAACAGAAGTTGTGTGGACTATCCCGAATGCTCAGCAGGGAAGCACTACAACACACAGGCGCTAGTGGTAGGCAACGATTTCCACCTGCAAAGGGAACTCTGGATGTGCCTTCGGACTGGCCGGTCTCAGACAGCCCTGTTAACAGTGCTCTGGATTGAGGATCCTGAAGTCACCAGTAAAGAGGTAAGGAGACTGCAACCCTGTGTCCTCGTTATTGACTGCACCTCACACCATCGCCACCTACACCACTGGGAAGCCCTGGGGACTCACTTCCCATGTGGGAAGGTGTACCATCTAGCTGCCATCACATCACCCCAGTGGACCCCAAGCAGCGTCGGTCACCCTAACCGAATACCACAGGTGGCGTCATGAAACCTTGACAGACTCGTATCACCTTTTATTGGACGCCCCTTAGCGGGGTCACGGACAGGGTCCAGCCACCGTGACATCCACAGAACTGAGCCAGAGAGGACCGGTACCGAGTAACCCGCGGCCCTGCGTCTGGGGGCGCTCCAACTATATTAAAATGCAGAAACTCCACAGTTAAAAACCTCATAAGTGTCTTTAGAGTGACTCCTCTGAGGAAACAAATTAAAAATACATGTAATTCGCACATAACTGTATCAATAAAGTTTTGTGAAAGCCAAACACCAAGAAGTATAAAAAACAAAGCAGCTTACCATAACATACTAAAAAGAAGAGAACACACGATGCAAAGCCCATGTACAAAAACACACTCACAAAAACAACTGAAAAACACAAGTAACCTAATTTACATAACAATGGGGAACACAATTTTCATTTAGTTAAACATGATGCTTGTTTTGACTAACTTTTGGCTTCTTAATCTAAAAGTGACCCCAGTTTTTCTCTATCACAACAACTTTTTAAGCTACAGGATACCCTCTCTTTGACTCCAAAGCCAGACAACATGTATATCCAATGGAAAATAATGCAAAAAATAACCTGAATATGTTTTTTAAAAGCTATTTTGTTCATACAAAGGACATATTGTTACTGTAAGTCAAGTTGTGTGCAAGTAGTAACGTTAGGGTACGTTCCCACGATCAGTATTAGGACTCATACTCACTTGCGAGAAAAACGGACGAGTGCCATCCGATAAAAAATCAGATTGCACTCGGACCAATGTTATTCAATGGGAGACATCTCATTTGCGATTTTTTTCTCAGCCAAAATTGGACTGAGAAAAAAATCACAGCATACTGCGATTCGCTGTGTATCTCGGACGGGACTCGCCAATGTAAATCAATGGGTGCGAGAAAAAAAAAGAAATCGCACAGCACTCGCACTATGCGAGTGCTGCGCGATTTTTATTCACCGGTGTCCTTTGAAAAGCTGGCAATTCTTGCGTACAGCAAAATCACACTGACAGGTTAAGAATAGAATAGATAGAATACATATACTGTATACACATGGAATACATATATATATATATATATATATATATCAGTGGCACACATATATACAGGGTGGGCCATTTATATGGATACACCTAAATAAAATGGGAATGGTTGGTGATATCAACTTCCTGTTTGTGGCACATTAGTATATGGGAGGGGGAAAACTATTCAAGATGGGTGGTGACCCATTTTGGATCCATCTTTAATTATTTCAATGGGAAGAGGGTCATGTGACACATCAAACTTATTGAGAATTTCACAAGAAAAACAATGTGTGCATGGTTTTATTGTAACTTTATTCTTTCATGAGTTATTTACAAGTTTATGACCACTTATAAAATGTGTTCAAAGTGCTACCCATTGTGTTGGATTGTCAATGCAACCCTCTTCTCCTACTCTTGACACACTGATAGCAACACTGCAGAATAAATGCTAGCACAGGCTTCCAGTATCACCGCAGAATAAATGCTAGCACAGGCTTCCAGTATCCGTTGTTTCAGATGTTGCACATCTCTTATCTTCACAGCATTGCAATTGCCTTCAGATGACCCCAAAGATAAAAGTCTAAGGGGGTCAGATTGGGAGACCTTGATGGCCATTCATCTGGTCCACGATGACCACTCCACTTTCCAGGAAACTGTTCATGTAGGAATGCTTGGACTTGAGACCCAAGATGGTGCACCACCACATTATGGGTGTCAGAAATGGAAACCTGAAAAACAGAAAAAGACAGAAATAAACACAAGAGGTCCTTCACTCACCAATGTATTTGTAAAAATGTTCCCACAAAGCTCTTACCCGTCACCTGTGAAAAGCAGGAACTTTACTGCTAATCACAGTCGCCAGGGCAAGATTCTGGAAACGTGGACTACATTGGAGCTTTGTGAGAACATTTTTGGTTATGAATTGGTGAATGAAGGACTGTCTTGTGTTTATTTCTGTCTTTTTATGTTTTTTAGGTATCCATTTCTGGACACTAAAATCCCACATGCTAGATATCACTGAATGAAATATTCCAGTTGCAAATCTTTATTCATTACATAGTGGAATGTGTTGAGAACAATAAAACCTAAAAATGATCAACATAAATCACAACTAATATCCCACGGAGGTCTGGAGTTGGAATGATGCTAAAAATCAAAGTGGAAAATGAAGTTACAGGCTGATCCAACTTCAGTGCAATTGCCTCAAGACAAGGAAATGATGCTCAGTAGTGTGTGTGGCCTCCACGTGCCTGTATGATCTCCCTACAATGCCTGAGCATGCTCCTGATGAGGCGGCGGATGGTCTCCTGAGGGATCTCCTCCCAGACCTGGGCTAAAGCATCCGCCAACTCCTGGACTGTCTGTGGTGCAGCGTAACGGTGGATGGTGCGAGACATGATGTCCCAGATGTGTTCAATCGCATTCAGGTCTGGGGAACGGGCGAGCCAGTCCATAGCTGCAATGCCTTCATCTTGCAGGAACTGCTGACACACTCCATCCACATGAGGTCTGGCATTGTCCTACATTTATGCAAAACCCAGGGCCAACAGCATATGGTCTCACAAGGTCTCATCTTGGTACCTAATGGTTGTCAGGCTACCTCAGGCGAGCACATGGAGGGCTGTGGGGCCCTCCAAAGAAATGCCACCCCACACCATTACCGATGCACTGCCGAACTGGTCATACTGAAGGATGTTGCAGGCAGCTGATCGCTCTCCATGGTGTCTCCAGACTCTGTCATTTCTGTCACATGTGCTCAGTGTGAACCTGCTTTTATCTGTGAAGAGCACAGGGCGCCAGTGGTGAATTTGCCAATCCTGGTGTTCTGTGGCAAATGCCAAGCATCCTGCACGGTGCTGGGCTGTGAGCGCAACCCGCATCTGTGGATATTGGGCTCTCAGACCATCCAAATGGAGTCGTTTCTAACTGTTTGTGCAGACACATGCGCATTTGTGGCCTGCTTGAGGTCATTTTGCAGGGCTCTGGCAATGGTCCTCCTGTTCTTCTTTGCACAAAAGCTGAGGTAGCGGTCCTGCTGCTGGTTTGTTGCCCTTCTATGGCCCCCTCCACCTCTCCTGGCGCACTGGCCTGTCTCCTGGTAGTGCCTCCAACCTCTGGACACTACGCTGACAGACACAGCAAACCTTCTTGCCACAGCTCGCATTGATGTGGCATCCTGGATGAGCTGTACTACCTGAGTCACTTGTGTGGGTTGTCAAGTCCGTTTCATGCTACCACGAGTGTGAAAGTACAACAAACATTCAAAAGTGACTAAAACATCAGCCAGAAAGCATTGGTACTGAGATGTGGTCTGTGGTCCCCACCTGCAGAGCCACTCCTTTATTTAGTGTGTCTTGATAACTGGCAATAATTTCTATCTGTTGTCTATTCTATTTGCACAAACAGTTGCTTCCTAAGTGGACACTTTGATTTCACAGAAGTTTGATTTACTTTGAGTTATATTCTGTTGTTTAAGTGTTCCATTTGTTTTTTGAGCAGTGTGTGTGTATATATATATATATATATATATATATATATACATATTTATTTATTACAGACCAAAAGTTTGGACACACCTTCTCATTTAAACATTTTTCTGTATTTTCATGACTATGAAAATTGTACATTCACACTGAAGGCATCAAAACTATGAATTAACACATGTGGAATTATATACTTAACAAAAAAGTGTGAAACAACTGAAATTATGTCTTATATTCTAGGTTCTTCAAAGTAGCCACCTTTTGCTTTGATGACTGCTTTGCACGCTCTTGGCATTCTCTTGATGAGCTTCAAGACGTAGTCACCGGGAATGGTTTTCACTTCACAAGTGTGTCCTGTGAGGTTTAATAAGTGGAATTTCTTGCTTTATAAATGGTGTTGGGACCATCAGTTGTTTTGTGCAGAAGTCTGGTGGATACACCGCTGATAGTCCTACTGAATAGACTGTTATAATTTGTATTATGGAAAGAAAAAAGCAGCTAAGTAAAGAAAAACGAGTGGCCATCATTACTTTAAGAAATGACGGTCAGTCAGTCTGAAAAATTGGGAAAACTTTGAAAGTGTCCCCAAGTGCAGTGGCAAAAACCATCAAACGCTACAAAGAAACTGGCTCACATGAGGACCGCCCTAGGAAAAGAAGACCAAGAGTCACCTCTGCTTCTGAGGATAAGTTAATCTGAGTCACCAGCCTCAGAAATCGCAGGTTAACAGCAACTCAGATTAGAGACCAGGTCAATGCCACACATATATATAGCAGCAGACTCATCTCTATAACAACTGTTAAGAGGAGACTTTGTGCAGCAGGCCTTCATGGTAAAATAGCTGCTAAGAACAGGCAACAAGCAGAAGAGACTTGTTTGGGCTAAATAACACAAGGAATGGACATTAGACCAGTGGAAATCTGTGCTTTGGTCTGATGAGTCCAAATTTGAGATCTTTGGTTCCAACTGCCGTGTCTTTGTGCGACACAGAAAAGGTGAACAAATGGATTCTACATGCCTTGTTCTCACCGTGAAGCATGGAGGAGGAGGTGTGATGGTGTGGGAGTGCTTTGCTGTTGACACTGTTGGGGATTTATTCAAAATTTAAGGGATACTGAACCAGTATGGCCACCACAGCATCATGCAGCGGCATGCTATTCCATCCGGTTTGCGTTTAGTCGGACCATCATTTATTTTTCAACAGGACAATGACCCCAAACACACCTCCAGGCTGTGTAAGAGCTTTTTGACCAAGAAGGAGAGGGATGGGGTTCTACGCCAGATGACCTAGCCTCCACAGTCACCAGACCTGAACCCAATCAAGATGGTTTGGGGTGAGCTGGACCACAGAGTGAAGGCAAAAGGGCCAACAAGTGCTAAGCATCTCTGGGAACTCCTTCAAGAATTGTCATGGAGCTACCGTGACAGAGAGGTTCCAGAGAACCGCAGCGCTCTGGGCCTCGTTCACACACAGTGATCAGAAGCTCTTCTCCTGTATTCTGACCTGGCTGCTTTGTGCCAGCAATGCAGGAGTTAACCTTGTTGCTGAGTTGCTGTGAGCTGGGTCTCTCAGCTGAAGTGGATTTTGTAATCTCCTCCTCTATATAGACCTAGCCTGGACTACAGCTATTGTCAGTGATCAGTTCTGCTGCCTGGCTTGGAGAGTGAAGGAGTGTGATATTAAGGAGCTTGGAGGTTTATTTACAGAGATTGGTGTCTGCTGTTTTGGTTGCATGTTAAACCTGTTTTCCTTCCTAGTTTTTTCCTTCTCTTCCCTTCTCTGTCTTACCTCTGTGGTTGTGTGAGCATTTGGTGAGTTTGAGACTTTTAGTTACCTTGTATGTATACCCTGTTATTTGTTGTATTTATACACTGGAGCAGTCCTCCTCCCTTGGGGGGAGAGGGGGGCCACTGATAGGGTTTGCACAGGAGATAGGCATACGCTGGCGGCTCAGGCCTCCTAACCATCATAGGTACCCCTGAGATAAGCGAAAGCCAGGGCCCCATTATAGTGGCAGGGACAGGTGCGGGTCCCAGTACGCCGTCCTGCCCCTTTATCTCTGTACACGGCGTGACAAGAATGTTGGAAGACCATTCCTAGTGACTACCTCTTGAAGCTCATCAAGAGAATGCCAAGAGTGTGCAAAGCAGTCATCAAAGCAAAAGGTGGCTACTTTGAAGAACCCAGAATATAAGACATAATTTCAGTTGTTTCACACTTTTTTGTTAAGTATATAATTCCACATGTGTTAATTCATAGTTTTGAGGCCTTCTGTGTAAATGTACAATTTTCATAGTCATGAAAATACAGAACAATCTTTAAATGAGAAGGTGTGTCCAAACTTTTGTATATATATATACACACCTATACTATGTGTATACATTAATTTAATCTATTCTATTCTTTCTAGACTGTCAGAGTGATTTTACCATTCACCACACTGAATTGCCGGCTTTTCAAATGGACACCAGTGAGTATTTCTCGCAAGTCACACTGATGGTCCGTGTGGTATGCGAGTTTTTCTCTCACACATAGACTTTTATTGGCTTGTCTCGGCCGATATACGGTGCAAATCGCAGCATCCTGCGATTTCACTTGCACGTATAATACGGCCGAGAAAAAAACTGATGATGAGAGCTGCCTCATAGATTAACATTGGGCCGAGTGCTATGCGATATTTTCTTGCATAGTACTCATCCGTATTCCTCTCTAGTATGATTCCAGCCTAATGGTCAGACTCTTCTGGAACAGAGGCCCTATCAGAGTCTGAAGTTCCTCCATCTGCCTCATTATAGTGAGGAGTTCCATCTGAGGTTTCGTCTGAATAACTTTTTTGTAGGTTTACACGGAAAACCCTGATGCCGTTCACTTATATATCACTTGTAAGTGATATATAAGTGATAAGACAGCTTTATTGTTTGGGTCAGTGCAATTACAGCAATACCAGATTTCCATTTTTTTATGTTTTGTTACTTTTACACACTGCAAATCCTTTTTATGAAAAAAAAAAAACTTTCATAGCCATTTTCTGAGAGCTATTACTTTTAAATTTTTTGGCCAACAGAGCTTTATGATGACTTAATTTTTGTAGTATGAGTTGAAATTTTTATTGGTATAGATTTTTATTCAATTTTATTTTGTGTGTCAGCATGATGAAGATCTATATTTTTGCAAGGTGTTTTTACTGAATAAATAATGCAGGAGTTTATAGTTTGAGTAATTCCAGATGTGACAATACTAATTATACTTGTACTGTACTTTTTTATTTTGACATAAAAGTTGCATTGTTAGTTTTAGAACGGGTTTCCTTAATTTTTTTCATGATTTTTTTTTCTTGCTTTTTAATATTTTTGCAAATTGTGTTGATTTTTTTTCTCTTTTACTTTTTCAGTTAGTCCCACTATAGGCCATGAATAAATTTTACTTTGATCGCTAGTCTCATGCACAACAGTACTAGAGTTAGGCTAGGGTCACACTTGCGAGAAACTTGCACCTGAATACCCGGTACTGCCGCCTGCACTCGGGTCCGGAGTGTGCGGCTGCATGCATTTCTATGCAGCTGAATGCTTCAGTCCGAGGGATGGCGGTAGTGCCGGGTATTGAGGTGCGAGACTCGTGCAAATTTCTCGCACATGTGACTCCGGCCTTAAAGTTAGAGTTCTAGATATTGCTGTCATGGCAGAGGCATTTAAGGGGTTAAACAGCCCAGACTGGTTCTAAAGCAGAACGGAACCAAAGCATCAAGGTATCAGCTGTCATTTACAGCCAATTCTAGCGGCATTTTTTGCCCATCAGGTGGCTGTGGAATAAATCACTCAGCAGTCTTTAAGGGGTTAAAGACGTTTCTTCATCAATCATAATAGTGCATAACACGCTGCTTAAGGAAATTTAAAAACTGATTTGATGGTAAATTATATTTCTTATTCACAGATTATTCAGATTACAATGGCCTTTATCCAAGTTGCTTTTGGGACAATCCTTGTGTGCACTGAAGGAGTTTATAATCTCAGTTTGACTACAGAAATAGCTATACATTTTTGGGGTGCAGCTATTGTAAGTATTAATAGACTGATCTGGAAATTTCTTAAAATTACACCTGTAAAAATCAGTCTATAATTTTGTGAAAGTGTATGTTATATTTGACTTATTACACGCTGATAATTTGCCAATTGATTATTGGCTGTGTAAATGTCTGCTGATCACATATTTATTGTTAATTTAAAAATATTTTTTGTTGGCAGCTCCTCTTCCTATATGATTTAGGGATATGTTGCAGCACTGACAATATCCAGACTCTGTGGGGACCAAACAATTTTATTAGTGATCTTTCCTCTCCTGTTGGCGTGAGTGACATCATTAGTAAACGCGGCGACACCTTTGGCCTTTTGCAAATTTCGGTGTCCTTGGCATTGTACAATGAAGCCTGAATATGGGCTCCTCAGCTATATAGCTGTACTGCACATGCGATGGGAGCCGCAGTGACACTGGATACATCCAGCCTTGGGATTTGCAAAGATTTGGTGCTAGCTGCTGGTTCACTTGCGTGACTGCTGTTTCTTTGGGCATGCACAGCGCACCACTCTGGGGAACCTGAGATTTTCAAAGAGGTGATGACTCTTAGCAATCATGTCAGTCACGCACACGGGGATGTGATAACATGATTAATGTGGGGAAAACAAAACCTCCATGACTAATCACTCACTAATTAGAATATGACAAGCCCAGTTATAATTTATTTTATGCCACAGGAATTACATAAAGGGCTTAATAAAGACATAGTGGCATTCTGGGGCCTGGTGAAGCTGAAAGGTTCATTTAAGGGATAGTTATCTTAATACACGCTCATTGGAATTATGCACACAATCCTGCCTTTGGCTGTGTTTAACTGAAGTGCTTTTTAAATACATCTTCTGTAATTAAAGCATTTTTTAATTTTACAGCTGAAGTGATATTACTAATGTAAGTTCCCTGCCCCTAGTCTTATACTTACCAGCCACTGTCTTCATCTATTATAAGCCGCTCCGCTCATCTACAATTTGTGACCTGCTCTATTGTCTCAGTGTTTGATGGGTGATGCAGAAGTCACAAGTAAATGAAAGTCTATGAGAGCCAGAATAAGGCCAGGACAAGGGTTTCATAAACTCCTACACTGAGAACTTGTCATCATTACCTCTAACTTCTGGTCAGTCAGAAGCTACGGTCATAAGTTGGCACGGGATGACCAAAGCAGTGCTGAAGAGCTGAAGACAGCATCTGGTAAGTATAACACTAGGGTGAGGGAATTTACATTAATGCACCACTCCAGTGCTGAAATTAAAAAAAACTGCTGGAGTGGTGCTTTTACAGAGTTTCAAGTTTTATGATTTTCTGTTGAATGGATCAGCAAACTCGCCCCTTCAACCTTCTTATAGCTTCCTGCCGGCTATGCTTTGGCTTCACCTAGGTGCATCAGCAAAGTATTTATTCACAGATACTTCCAGAATCCAACCTACACTTTGCCTCAATTCCACTCTTCACTGTTTCAGGGTCCCCACTGCTATCTGCTTGTACCCCTGGTAGGGGCGGACATACCACATGTGTAGCAGGTGCGGCTGCACCAGGGCCCAGAGGTGGAGGGGTCCCCTGCATGGTGGCTAATAATTAGGGCAATCTGATCTGTTTATCCGGCCCCAAGGCACTGGTGGTCTCCTGGCCAGATTGCACTCCTGTGCGGCGGGCAGGGAGATGTCCCTGCAATCCATCAAGCTTCCTGGCCGTGCTTCCTGTATCACACAGCAGTCAGCAGCGTGGCTGGATGACATCATCATTCAGCACCGCGGCAGTGCCAGAGAGCGGAAGCTGCCAGCGATGGTGATGCTGCAGTTGCGGGAGAGTGTGTTTGTGTTGTGGCTGCGGGAGAGCGTGCATGAGGTGGGAGGTGGGTTCGTGTGTATGTGTAGAGATGAGTGGTGGTGTGTGCGTGCGTAGAGCTGTGGGGGAAGGTGCAGGGAGGTGAATGGTGCTGTGTGTGACTGTGTGTATGATCTGGTGGTTTAGGAGCAACATGGAACGAGCTCTGAAGGACGTGTGTTGTGAATTCTGTGGCTGAATTCACTCCTGTGGTCACAAGTGGTACTGCAGCTTCTGAGCTTCCTCCCTCAGGTGTTCTGGTGAGCTCGTTAACTGCTTCATTACTTAACTCCGCCTGATGCTGCTATCCTTGCTCCTTGTCAATGTTTCAGTGTTGGATCTGAGCTTCTCCTGATTGTTCCTGTGACCTGCTGCTCTGTATAGCTAAGTGCTTTTTGCTTTTTTGTTGCTTTTTTTCTGTCCAGCTTGTCTTTTGTTTTGCTGGAAGCTCTGAGACGCAAAGGGTGTACCGCCGTGCCGTTAGTTCGGCACGGTGGTTTTTTTTTGCCCCCTTTGCGTGGTTTTGCTTTAGGGTTTTTTGTAGACTGCAAAGTTCGCTTTACTGTCCTCGCTCAGTCCTAGAATATCGGGCCCCACTTTGCTGAATCTATTTCATCCCTACGTTTTGTCTTTTCATCTTACTCACAGTCATTATATGTGGGGGGCTGCCTTTTCCTTTGGGGAATTTCTCTGGGGCAAGTCAGGCCTATTTTTCTATCTTCAGGCTAGCTAGTTTCTTAGGCTGTGCCGAGTTGCCTAGGTAGTTGTTAGGCGCAATCCACAGCCGCTTTTAGTTGTGTTTAGGATAGGATCAGGTATGCAGTCTACAGAGTTTCCACGTCTCAGAGCTCGTTCTTGTATTTTTGGGTATTTGTCAGATCACTGTGTGCGCTCTGATCGCTAAGCACACTGTGTTTCTGGATTGCCTTCATAACACCTGTCATTAGCAAACATAACAGTACAAGGAGCCAAACTAATGATTCTCAATAGAGGGAAAGAAAAAGTTCTGACATCATTTTTTTTTTTTTTCTGCTCTGTGTTCATTTTTTTTTTTTTCCCCTAGACATTTGGGTGATTCTGGACACAGGTGTGGACATGGATATTCAGGGTCTGTGCTCTTCAATGGATAATCTCGTTATAAATGTACAAAAAATTCAAGATACTATTGATCAGAAATCTATGTTAGAACCAAGAATTCCTATTCCTGATTTGTTTTTTGGAGATAGAACTAAGTTTCTAAGTTTCAAAAATAATTGTAAGCTATTTCTGGCCTTGAAACCTCATTCTTCTGGTAATCCTATTCAACAGGTTTTGATTATTATTTCTTTTTTGCGCGGCGACCCTCAAGACTGGGCATTTTCTCTTGCGCCAGGAGACCCTGCATTGAGTAGTGTCGATGCGTTTTTCCTGGCGCTCGGATTGCTGTATGATGAGCCTAATTCAGTGGATCAGGCTGAGAAAAATTTGCTGGCTTTGTGCCAGGGTCAGGATGATATAGAAGTATATTGTCAGAAATTTAGGAAATGGTCAGTACTCACTCAGTGGAATGAATCTGCGCTGGCAGCTTTGTTCAGAAAGGGTCTCTCTGAGGCTCTTAAGGATGTCATGGTGGGATTTCCTATGCCTGCTGGTTTGAATGAGTCTTTGTCTTTGGCCATTCAGATCGGTCGACGCTTGCGCGAGCGTAAATCTGTGCACCATTTGGCGGTACTGCCTGAGGTTAAACCTGAGCCTATGCAGTGCGATAGGACTATGACTAGAGTTGAACGGCAGGAATACAGACGTCTGAATGGTCTGTGTTTCTACTGTGGTGATTCCACTCATGCTATTTCTGATTGTCCTAAGCGCACTAAGCGGTCCGCTAAATCTGCCGTCATTGGTACTGTACAGTCCAAATTCCTTCTGTCCATTACCTTGATATGCTCTTTGTCGTCGTTTTCTGTCATGGCGTTTGTGGATTCGGGCGCTGCCCTGAATCTGATGGATTTGGATTATGCTAAACGTTGTGGGTTTTTCTTGGAGCCTTTGCGGTGTCCTATTCCATTGAGAGGAATTGATGCTACACCTTTGGCCAAGAATAAACCTCAATACTGGGCCCAGCTGACCATGTGCATGGCTCCTGCACATCAGGAAGTTATTCGCTTTCTGGTGTTGCATAATCTGCATGATGTGGTCGTGTTGGGGTTGCCATGGCTACAAACCCATAATCCAGTATTGGATTGGAATTCCATGTCGGTATCCAGCTGGGGTTGTCAGGGGGTACATGGTGATGTTCCATTTTTGTCGATTTCGTCATCCACCCCTTCTGAGGTCCCAGAGTTCTTGTCTGATTATCAGGATGTATTTGAAGAGCCCAAGTCCGATGCTCTACCACCGCATAGGGATTGTGATTGTGCTATCAATTTGATTCCTGGTAGTAAATTCCCTAAAGGTCGATTATTTAATTTATCCGTGCCCGAACACGCCGCTATGCGCAGTTATGTGAAGGAATCCCTGGAGAAGGGACATATTCGCCCATCGTCATCACCACTGGGAGCAGGGTTCTTCTTTGTAGCCAAGAAGGATGGTTCGCTGAGACCGTGTATTGATTACCGCCTTCTTAATAAGATCACTGTTAAATTTCAGTATCCCTTGCCATTGTTATCTGACTTGTTTGCTCGGATTAAGGGGGCTAGTTGGTTCACTAAGATAGATCTTCGTGGTGCGTATAATCTGGTGAGAATCAGGCAGGGAGATGAATGGAAAACTGCATTCAATACGCCCGAGGGTCATTTTGAGTATCTAGTGATGCCGTTCGGACTTGCCAATGCTCCATCTGTGTTTCAGTCTTTTATGCATGACATCTTCCGTGAGTATCTGGATAAATTCCTGATTGTTTACTTGGATGACATTTTGATCTTCTCAGATGATTGGGAGTCTCATGTGAAGCAGGTCAGAATGGTTTTTCAGGTCCTGCGTGCTAACTCTTTGTTTGTGAAGGGATCAAAGTGTCTCTTCGGTGTGCAGAAAGTTTCATTTTTGGGGTTCATCTTTACCCCTTCTACTATCGAGATGGATCCAGTTAAGGTCCAAGCCATCCAGGATTGGATTCAGCCGACATCTCTGAAAAGTCTGCAAAAGTTCCTGGGCTTTGCTAATTTTTATCGTCGCTTCATCTGTAATTTTTCTAGCATTGCCAAACCATTGACCGATTTGACCAAGAAGGGTGCTGATTTGGTTAATTGGTCTTCTGCTGCTGTGGAAGCTTTTCAGGAGTTGAAGCGTCGTTTTTGTTCTGCCCCTGTGTTGTGTCAGCCAGATGTTTCTCTTCCGTTCCAGGTCGAGGTTGATGCTTCTGAGATTGGAGCAGGGGCGGTTTTGTCACAGAGAGGTTCTGATTGCTCGGTGATGAAACCATGCGCCTTCTTTTCCAGGAAGTTTTCGCCCGCTGAGCGTAATTATGATGTGGGCAATCGAGAGTTGCTGGCCATGAAGTGGGCATTCGAGGAGTGGCGTCATTGGCTTGAAGGAGCTAAGCATCGCGTGGTGGTATTGACTGATCATAAGAACTTGACTTATCTCGAGTCTGCCAAGCGCTTGAATCCTAGACAGGCCCGTTGGTCGTTATTTTTTGCCCGCTTCGACTTTGTGATTTCGTACCTTCCGGGCTCTAAAAATGTGAAGGCGGATGCTCTGTCTAGGAGTTTTGTGCCCGACTCTCCGGGTTTATCTGAGCCAGCGGGTATCCTCAAGGAAGGAGTCATTGTGTCTGCCATCTCCCCTGATTTGCGGCGGGTGCTGCAAAAATTTCAGGCGAATAAACCTGATCGTTGTCCAGCAGAGAAACTGTTCGTCCCTGATAGGTGGACTAATAAACTTATCTCTGAACTTCATTGTTCGGTGTTGGCTGGTCATCCTGGAATCTTTGGTACCAGAGAGTTAGTGGCTAGATCCTTCTGGTGGCCATCTCTGTCACGGGATGTACGTACTTTTGTGCAGTCCTGTGGGATTTGTGCTAGGGCTAAGCCCTGCTGTTCTCGTGCCAGTGGGTTGCTTTTGCCCTTGCCGGTCCCAAAGAGGCCTTGGACACATATTTCGATGGATTTCATTTCTGACCTTCCCGTTTCTCAAAAGATGTCAGTCATTTGGGTGGTCTGTGATCGCTTTTCTAAAATGGTCCATCTGGTGCCCTTGGCTAAATTGCCTTCCTCCTCTGATTTGGTACCTTTGTTCTTTCAGCATGTGGTTCGGTTGCATGGCATTCCTGAGAATATTGTTTCTGACAGAGGTTCCCAGTTTGTTTCAAGGTTTTGGCGAGCCTTTTGTGGTAGGATGGGCATTGACCTATCCTTTTCCTCGGCTTTCCATCCTCAGACTAATGGCCAGACCGAACGAACCAATCAGACCTTGGAAACATATCTGAGATGTTTTGTGTCTGCAGACCAGGATGATTGGGTGTCCTTTTTGCCGTTGGCTGAGTTCGCCCTTAATAATCGGGCCAGCTCGGCTACCTTGGTTTCTCCATTTTTTTGCAATTCTGGGTTCCATCCTCGTTTCTCTTCAGGACAGGTTGAGTCTTCGGACTGTCCTGGTGTGGATTCTGTGGTGGATAGGTTGCAGCAGATCTGGACTCAGGTAGTGGACAATTTGATCTTGTCCCAGGAGAAAGCTCAACTTTTCGCCAATCGCAGACGCCGTGTGGGTCCCCGACTTCGTGTTGGGGATCTGGTTTGGTTATCTTCTCGTCATATTCCTATGAAGGTTTCCTCTCCTAAATTTAAACCTCGTTTTATTGGTCCGTATAGGATTTCTGAGGTTCTCAATCCTGTGTCTTTTCGTTTGACCCTCCCAGACTCCTTTTCCATACATAATGTATTCCATAGGTCATTGTTGCGGAGATACGTGGCACCTATGGTTCCATCTGTTGAGCCTCCTGCCCCGGTTTTGGTGGAGGGGGAATTGGAGTATATTGTGGAGAAGATTTTGGATTCTCGTGTTTCTAGACGGAAACTCCAGTATCTGGTTAAATGGAAGGGTTATGCTCAGGAAGATAATTCCTGGGTTTTTGCCTCTGATGTTCATGCTTCCGATCTTGTTCGTGCCTTTCATGCGGCTCATCCTGGTCGGCCTGGGGGCTCTGGTGAGGGTTCGGTGACCCCTCCTCAAGGGGGGGGTACTGTTGTGAATTCTGTGGCTGAATTCACTCCTGTGGTCACAAGTGGTACTGCAGCTTCTGAGCTTCCTCCCTCAGGTGTTCTGGTGAGCTCGTTAACTGCTTCATTACTTAACTGCGCCTGATGCTGCTATCCTTGCTCCTTGTCAATGTTTCAGTGTTGGATCTGAGCTTCTCCTGATTGTTCCTGTGACCTGCTGCTCTGTATAGCTAAGTGCTTTTTGCTTTTTTGTTGCTTTTTTTCTGTCCAGCTTGTCTTTTGTTTTGCTGGAAGCTCTGAGACGCAAAGGGTGTACCGCCGTGCCGTTAGTTCGGCACGGTGGGTTTTTTTTGCCCCCTTTGCGTGGTTTTGCTTTAGGGTTTTTTGTAGACTGCAAAGTTCGCTTTACTGTCCTCGCTCAGTCCTAGAATATCGGGCCCCACTTTGCTGAATCTATTTCATCCCTACGTTTTGTCTTTTCATCTTACTCACAGTCATTATATGTGGGGGGCTGCCTTTTCCTTTGGGGAATTTCTCTGGGGCAAGTCAGGCCTATTTTTCTATCTTCAGGCTAGCTAGTTTCTTAGGCTGTGCCGAGTTGCCTAGGTAGTTGTTAGGCGCAATCCACAGCCGCTTTTAGTTGTGTTTAGGATAGGATCAGGTGTGCGGTCTACAGAGTTTCCACGTCTCAGAGCTCGTTCTTGTATTTTTGGGTATTTGTCAGATCACTGTGTGCGCTCTGATCGCTAAGCACACTGTGTTTCTGGATTGCCTTAATAACACCTGTCATTAGCAAACATAACAGACGTGGTAACTGTGCTGACCGCAGTCCCTAAGCTCAACACAACACTAGAAGTAGCCGTGGAATGCTCCTAACTCTCCCTAGGCATCTCGTCACAGCCTAAGAGCTAACTACCCCTAAAGATAGAAGCAGGAAAGCTATCTTGCCTCAGAGAAAATCCCCAAAGGATAGATTAGCCCCCCACAAATAATGACTGTGAGTGGAGAGGGAAAAGACATACACAGAATGAAACCAGGATGAGCACAGGAGGCCAGTCTAGCTAAATAGATAGGACAGGATGGAATACTGTGCGGTCAGTATAAAACACTACAAAAAATCCACGCAGAGTTTACAAAAATCTCCACACCTGACTAAAGGTGTGGAGGGTAAATCTGCTTCCCAGAGCTTCCAGCTACACAGAACTAATTCATACTGATAAGCTGGACAAACATAGAAAGCACAGAACGGATAAGTCCACAATCTATGGACAGAAAAGAGCAAGCAAAAACTTAGCTTTGCTGAACTGGTCAGGATAACAGGGAAATCCAAAGAGATGTGAATCCAACCAGGAACCATTTACAAGTGGCACTGGCTGAAGGAAAAGCCAGGCCTAAATAGCAGAGCAGAAGAGACGATAAGTGGAGGCAGCTGATGACAGCTAACTCCAAGGAGCAGCCATACCACTAGAAACCACAAGAGGGAGCCCAAGAGCAGAACTCACAAAAGTGCCACTTACAACCACCGGAGGGAGCCCAAGAGCGGAATTCACAACAGTGTAGGTGGAGGAGATGGCGATGATGGGGGTGATGGAGAGGGCAATGATGGGGTGGTGGAGGAGAAAGCAATGATGGATGTGGTGGAAAGGACAATGATGTTGGTGGTCGAAAGGGCAATTATGGTGGTGGTGGGGAGGAGGAAATGATGGAGGTGGTGGAATGGGCAATGATGGGGTGGTGGGGTAAAGGTAATGATGGTGGTGGTGGAAAGGACAATGATGGGGTGGTGGGGAAGGAGGCAATGATGGAGGTGGTGGGGGAGAAGGCAATGATGGAGGCGGTGGAAAGGTGTTGTGAATTCTGTTATTGGACTCCCTCCTGTGGTCATGAATGGTACTTCGGCGAGTTCTGTCCATGGACTCCCTCTGGTGGCTGTGAGTGGAGCTGCTGCTTCTGAGGTTCCTTCCACAGGTGACGTAGTTTATTCTTTGGCTGGCTGCTCTATTTAACTCCACTCAGATCGTTACTCCATGCCAGCTGTCAATGTTCTTGTACTGGTTCAGTTCGCTCTTGGATCTTTCTGGTGACCTGTCTACTCCAGCAGAAGCTAAGTCCCTGCTAGTTAATTATTTGTTCATTGTTTCCTTGTCCAGCTTGCTATCATGATTTTGCCTTGCTAGCTGGAAGCTCTGGGATGCAGAGTGGCACCTCCGCACCGTGAGTCGGTGTGGAGGTCTTTTTGCACACTCTGCGTGGTCTTTTTGTAGTTTTTTGTGCTGACCGCAAAGATACCTTTCCTATCCTCAGTCTGTTTAGTAAGTCTGGCCTCCCTTTGCTGAAACTTGTTTCATTTCTGTGTTTGTGACTTTCATCTTAACTCACAGTCAATATATGTGGGGGGCTGCCTTTTCCTTTGGGGAATTTCTCTGAGGCAAGGTAGGCTTTATTTTCTATCTTTAGGGCTAGTTAGCTCTTAGGCTGTGAAGAGGCGTCTAGGTCTTGTTAGGTACGCTCCACGGCTATTTCTAGTTGTGTGATAGGATTAGGGGTTGCGGTCAGCATAGCTCCCACTTTCCATAGCTTGTCATGTGTGAGTTTAACCATCAGGTCGTTCCGGATGCTCCTAACCACCAGGTCCATAACAGAAAGGGCAATGATGGGGTGATGGTGGAAAAGGCAAAGATGGGGTGATGGAGAGGGCATTGAAGGGGTGGCGGGAAAAAACAATAATGTAGGTGGTGGAAAGGACAATGATAGGGGTGGTGGGGGAGAAAGCAGTGATGGAGGTGGTGGAATGGGCAATGATGGGGGTGGTGGGGAAATGGGAATGGTGGTGGTGGAAAGGACAATGATGGTCTTGGTGGAATTGGCAATAATGGGGGTGATGGGGAGGAGGAAATGATGGAGGTGGTGGAGTGGGCAATGATGGGGATGGTGGGGGAAAAGGCAATGATGGTGATAGTGGAAAGGACAATGATGTAGAAAGGGCAATGATGGGGATATTGGGAAGGAGGAAATGATGGAGTGGTGGAATGGGCAATGATAGAGGTGGTGGAATGGGCAATGATGGGGTGGTGGGGGAGAAAGCAATGATAGAGGTGGTGGAAAGGGCAATGATGAGGGTGGTGGGGGAGAAGGTAATGATATAGGTGGTGAAAAGGGCAAGAAGTGGAAGCAGGGGAGGAGGACAATGAGGGGTATGGGGGATTGGTGTTATGATCCGGTGGTTTGGACAAATAATGGACCTGATCGTTACAGATAATAAGGACGAGCTCTGGGACGTGGGAACTCTGCTGACCGCAATCCCTAAACCTATCAAATCACACTAGAAATAGCCGTGGATTGCGCCTAACGCTCCCTATGCAACTCGGCACAGCCTAAGAAACTAGCTAGCCCTGAAGATAGAAAAATAAAGCCTACCTTGCCTCAGAGAAATTCCCCAAAGGAAAAGGCAGCCCCCCACATATAATGACTGTGAGTAAAGACGAAAATACAAACACAGAGATGAAATAGATTTAGCAAAGTGAGGCCCGACTTACTGAACAGACCGAGGATAGAAAAGGTTACTTTGCGGTCAGCACAAAAACCTACAAAAGACCACGCAGAGAGTGCAGGGAAAAATACCTTCCGCACCGACTCACGGTGCGGGAGGCGCCCCTCTGCGTCCCAGAGCTTCCAGCAAGCAAGGCAATATTGACAAAAGCAAGCTGGACAGAAAAAATAGCAAACAAGCAAAATAGCACAGAGGAACTTAGCTTCTGCTGGAGCAACAGGAACTCAGAACGATCCAGGAGCGAACTGGAGCCATAGTACAACATTGACAGCTGGCATGGGGCAAAGATCTAAGTGGAGTTAAATAGAGCAGCCCACTAACGAATTAGCCTCGTCACCTGTGGAAGGAAACTCAGAAACACCCACAGGCACCAGAGAAAGTCCATGGACAGAACCAGCCGAAGTACCATTCATGACCACAGGAGGGAGCCTGACAACAGAATTCACAACAGTACCCCCCCTTGAGGAGGGGTCACCGAACCCTCACGAGAGCCCCCAGGCCGACCAGGATGAGCCAAATGAAAGGCACGAACCAGATCGGCCGCATGAACATCAGAGGCAAAAACCCAGGAATTATCCTCCTGACCATAACCCTTCCACTTGACCAAGTACTGGAGTTTCCGTCTCGAAATACGAGAATCCAAAATCTTCTCCACCACATACTCCAACTCCCCCTCAACAAACACCGGAGCAGGAGGGTCAACGGATGGAACCACAGGCGCCACGTATCTCCGCAATAACGACCTATGGAACACATTATGGATGGCAAAAGAATCTGGAAGGGCCAAACGAAATGACACAGGATTGATAACCTCAGAAATTTTATACGGACCAATAAAACGAGGCTTAAACTTAGGAGAGGAAACCTTCATAGGAACATAACGAGACGACAACCAAACTAAATCCCCAACACGAAGTCGGGGACCCACACAGCGCCGGCGGTTAGCGAAATGTTGAGCCTTCTCCTGGGACAATGTCAAATTGTCTACCACATGAGTCCAAATCTGCTGCAACCTATCCACCACAGCATCTACACCAGGACAGTCCGAAGACTCAACCTGCCCTGAAGAGAAACGAGGATGGAAACCAGAATTGCAGAAAAACGGCGAAACCAAAGTAGCCGAGCTGGCCCGATTATTAAGGGCAAACTCAGCCAACGGCAAAAAGGACGCCCAATCATCCTGATCAGCAGAAACAAAGCATCTCAGATATGTTTCCAACGTCTGATTAGTTCGTTCGGTTTGGCCATTTGTCTGAGGATGGAAAGCCGAGGAAAAAGACAAATCAATGCCCATCCTAGCACAAAAGGATCGCCAAAACCTCGAAACAAACTGGGAACCTCTGTCCGAAACGATGTTCTCCGGGATGCCATGTAAACGAACCACATGCTGGAAAAACAATGGCACCAAATCAGAGGAGGAAGGCAATTTAGACAAGGGTACCAAATGGACCATCTTAGAAAAGCGATCACAAACCACCCAAATGACTGACATCTTTTGAGAGACGGGGAGATCCGAAATAAAATCCATAGAAATATGCGTCCAGGGCCTCTTCGGGACCGGCAAGGGCAAAAGCAACCCACTAGCATGAGAACAGCAGGGCTTAGCCCGAGCACAAGTCCCACAGGACTGCACAAAAGAACGCACATCCCGTGACAAAGACGGCCACCAAAAGGATCTAGCCACCAAATGTCTGGTACCAAAGATCCCAGGATGCCCAGCCAACACCGAACAATGAAGCTCAGAGATAACTCTATTAGTCCATTTATCAGGGACAAACAGCTTCTCTGCTGGGCAACGGTCAGGTCTATCAGCCTGAAATTTTTGCAGCACCCGCCGCAAATCAGGGGAGATGGCAGACAAAATTATCCCCTTTTTGAGAATACCTGCCGGCTCAGAAACACCCGGAGAGTCAGGCACAAAACTCCTTGACAGGGCATCAGCCTTCACATTCTTAGAGCCCGGAAGGTACGAAACCACAAAATCAAAACGGGAGAAAAACAACGCCCATCGAGCCTGTCTCGGATTCAACCATTTGGCAGACTCAAGAAAAGTCAAATTTTTGTGATCTGTCAAGACCACCACGCGATGCTTGGCTCCTTCAAGCCAATGACGCCACTCCTCGAATGCCCACTTCATGGCCAACAATTCTCGATTACCAACATCATAATTGCGCTCAGCAGGCGAAAACTTTCTAGAAAAGAAAGCACATGGCTTCATTCCCGAGCCATCAGAACTTTTTTGCGACAAAACAGCCCCTGCCCCAATCTCAGAGGCATCAACCTCAACCTGAAACGGGAGTGAAACATCTGGCTGGCACAATACAGGGGCAGAAGAAAAACGACGCTTCAATTCCTGAAAAGCATCCACGGCCGCAGAAGACCAATTGACCACATCAGCACCCTTCTTGGTCAAATCAGTCAACGGTTTAGCAACACTAGAAAAATTAGCGATGAAGCGACGATAAAAATTAGCAAAGCCCAGGAACTTTTGCAGGCTCTTCACAGATGTCGGCTGAGTCCAATCATGAATGGCCTGGACTTTAACAGGGTCCATCTCGACAGTAGAAGGGGAAAAAATGAACCCCAAAAATGAAACCTTCTGAACTCCAAAGAGACACTTTGACCCCTTCACAAACAAGGAATTAGCACGAAGGACCTGGAACACCATTCTGACCTGCTTCACATGAGACTCCCAATCATCCGAAAAGACCAAAATATCATCCAAATACACAATCAGGAATTTATCCAGGTACTCTCGGAAGATGTCATGCATAAAGGACTGAAATACTGATGGAGCATTGGAAGGCCCGAATGGCATAACCAGGTACTCAAAATGGCCCTCGGGCGTATTAAATGCTGTTTTCCATTCATCGCCCTGTTTAATACGCACAAGATTATACGCCCCACGAAGGTCTATCTTGGTAAACCAACTAGCCCCTTTAATACGAGCAAACAAGTCGGACATCAACGGCAAAGGATACTGAAATTTGACTGTAATTTTATTGAGAAGGCGGTAATCAATACAAGGTCTCAAAGAACCATCCTTCTTGGCCACAAAAAAGAACCCTGCTCCCAATGGTGACGACGACGGGCGAATATGACCCTTCTCCAAGGATTCCTTTATATAACTCCGCATAGCGGCGTGTTCTGGCACAGATAAATTGAACAATCGGCCCTTAGGAAACTTACTACCAGGAATCAAATTAATTGCACAATCGCAATCCCTATGAGGAGGTAGGGCACTGGCTTTGGGCTCATCAAATACATCCTGATAATCCGACAAAAACTCCGGAACTTCAGAAGGAGTGGAAGACGAAATAGACAAAAATGGAACATCACCATGTACCCCCTGACAACCCCAGCTGGACACAGACATAGATTTCCAGTCCAATACTGGATTATGGACCTGTAGCCATGGTAACCCTAAAACGACCACATCATGCAGATTATGTAACACCAAAAAACGGATATCCTCCTGATATGCAGGAGCAATGCACATGGTCAATTGAGTCCAGTACTGAGGCTTATTCTTGGCCAAAGGCGTAGCATCAATTCCTCTCAATGGAATAGGATGCTGCAAGGGTTCCAAGAAAAAACCACAGCGCCTAGCATACTCCAAGTCCATCAAATTCAGGGCAGCGCCTGAATCCACAAATGCCATAACAGAGTAGGAAGACAAAGAGCAAATCAGAGTAACGGACAATAGAAATTTAGACTGTACCGTACCAATGGTGGCAGACCTAGCGAACCGCTTAGTGCGCTTAGGACAATCGGAGATAGCATGAGTGGAATCACCACAGTAAAAACACAGCCCATTCTTACATCTGTGTTCCTGCCGTTCAGCTCTGTTCAAAGTCCTATCACACTGCATAGGCTCAGGCCCATGCTCAGACAGTACCGCCAAATGGTGCACAGTTTTACGCTCACGCAAGCGCCGATCGATCTGAATAGCCAAAGACATAGACTCACTCAGACCAGCAGGCATGGGAAATCCCACCATGACATCCTTAAGGGCTTCAGAGAGACCCTTTCTGAAGATTGCTGCCAGGGCACATTCATTCCACTGAGTTAGCATAGACCACTTTCTAAACTTCTGACAATATATCTCTGCTTCATCCTGACCCTGACACAGAGCCAGCAAGATTTTCTCTGCCTGATCCACTGAATTAGGTTCTTCATAAAGCAATCCGAGCGCCAGGAAAAACGCATCAACATCACGTAATGCCAGATCTCCTGGCGCAAGGGAAAATGCCCAGTCTTGAGGGTCGCCACGTAATAAAGAAATAATGATCCTTACTTGTTGAGCAGGATCACCTGAGGAGTGAGGTTTCAAGGCGAGAAACAATTTACAATTATTTTTGAAATTCAAAAACTTAGCTCTATCACCAAAAAACAAATCAGGAATAGGAATCCTAGGCTCTAACATCGGATTCTGAACCACAGAATCTTGAATTTTTTGCACACTTATAGTGAGATTATCCATCAAAGAAGACAGACCTTGAATGTCCATGTTTACACCAGTGTCCTGAACCACCCAGAGGTAAAGGGGAAAAGTGAGACAGAACACGCTGCAAAGAAAAAAAAATGGTCTCAGAGCTTCACTTATCCCTCTATTGAGATGCATCAATACTTTTGGCCAGCTGTACTGTTATGATCCGGTGGTTTGGACAAATAATGGACCTGATCGTTACAGATAATATGGACGAGCTCTGGGACGTGGGAACTCTGCTGACCGCAATCCCTAAACCTATCAAATCACACTAGAAATAGCCGTGGATTGCGCCTAACGCTCCCTATGCAACTCGGCACAGCCTAAGAAACTAGCTAGCCCTGAAGATAGAAAAATAAAGCCTACCTTGCCTCAGAGAAATTCCCCAAAGGAAAAGGCAGCCCCCCACATATAATGACTGTGAGTAAAGACGAAAATACAAACACAGAGATGAAATAGATTTAGCAAAGTGAGGCCCGACTTACTGAACAGACCGAGGATAGAAAAGGTTACTTTGCGGTCAGCACAAAAACCTACAAAAGACCACGCAGAGAGTGCAGGGAAAAATACCTTCCGCACCGACTCACGGTGCGGGAGGCGCCCCTCTGCGTCCCAGAGCTTCCAGCAAGCAAGGCAATATTGACAAAAGCAAGCTGGACAGAAAAAATAGCAAACAAGCAAAATAGCACAGAGGAACTTAGCTTCTGCTGGAGCAACAGGAACTCAGAACGATCCAGGAGCGAACTGGAGCCATAGTACAACATTGACAGCTGGCATGGGGCAAAGATCTAAGTGGAGTTAAATAGAGCAGCCCACTAACGAATTAGCCTCGTCACCTGTGGAAGGAAACTCATAAACACCCACAGGCAGCAGAGAAAGTCCATGGACAGAACCAGCCGAAGTACCATTCATGACCACAGGAGGGAGCCTGACAACAGAATTCACAACAGATTGGGTTGGGAGGAAGGAGGATTTATAATGGATTTAGAAACGGGGAGGTGGAAGAAAATGTTATCGCTTATAAATGTCTAACACATTCCTTTAGTATATACTGTAGTGTACTCACTTATTATATATAACACAGCCCCTTAGTATATAGTGTACTTGTCCCGCTGCTGCAATGCAGGTAGATGCAAGCTCCACTAGATGGCTATAGAGAGGATTGAGGGCTGCACCTAGACAAAGCAGGCCTGTCGTGCAGCAGCGAGCCTACCACTAGGTGGCAGCAGGAAAGTAAAACAAGCCGGGTAAATATTGGTCAGTAGTGCAGTACCAAAGGAACAGACAAAACACAGAGTCAGAGACAAGCCAAAAGGTCAGCAACAGTCAGGAGCAGATAAGCCAAAGACAAAAGACAGTGTCATGATCCCAGTGCAGGGTTTGACCTGCACGCCAGGGGTTAATGTTTTGATCACAGTGCAGGCTCTGACCTGCACACCTGGGGCTTATTATTGGCCTCTCTTTGGTTCAGGGAGAGCTTCTAATAGCCCTGAGAAGCTCCAATCTCTATCAGTTATACTTTTGTTATTGGCTGAGTGTGTTGACCGCTGTGTGCTTGTGCCTTGTGCCTGTATTCTAGCTTGCTTGTATGGTTCTGACTCAGTTCTGTTCCCCGGTGTGATTTTGCCTTTTGATTCTGTACTGTGTATCTGCTTCTCCGGTTTTCTGACTCTTGCCACGTCCCTGACTATTCTTGATAATCCTGCTTCTTGTGTACCGCGTTACCTCTCTCGTTTTTTGACCTCGGCTTGTCTTGGATTGCATCTCCCTTTGTTGTCCCATCCTTTCCCTGGTGTCCGGTGACTCCCTTTCCCTTCTCCTGTACCCTCTGTTCCTGTAGTATCCTGCTTACTCAGCTACAGGATGCTAAGCCCCTCCCCCTGTTGTCACATGACCACAGGTGCTTTCAGTACACTCACCACCTGGTGTTCTGCTCACTCCAGCTCTGCTATATTGGTGTTTTTTTGCCAAGCTCTTGGGCGCTGTGAGTACAGCTGTCACAGGCTGTCTGAGACTCTGGGTTCTCACTGTTAGGGCAGCATAAACCGCTGGGAAGTGCCATCTGGCGGTTTCTCTTGATAGTTTGCCTTGATAGACAGAAGCAGGTCAGTATGCAAGCCAAGTCAATACCAGGGGAGTAAAAACATTAAAGGGAAACACTGAGTCAAGACAGAGATGGGGTAAACAGGGACACTGGTTCAGGCAGCTAATGCAGCAGGACAAATCAGGATATACCAGAGTCAGCTACACACAGAACTATAACTGACATTGTCTGCAGGACAAAGAATGGATAAATAGCAAACCTGAGACCAGACTAAGGCTAAGAAAGTTAACCTCTGGCATGACCAGACCAGAAAAAGGGGAAGACAGGACTCTAACCCAGTCTGGATCATGACAGTACTCTCCTCTCAAGAGGCGGCAACTGGACACCCAGGTTTCCCAAGTTAAGGTATATGAAAAGCCTGAACCAATCAATCAGCATGGACAGATCGTGCCAGGACCCAAGATCGATCCTCAGGACCTTAACCACTCCAGTGGACCAAATACTGAAGTGAATTGCGGACCATGTGAGAATCCACAATCCGTTCCACTTCATACTCAGTCTGGCCATCCACAGAGACAGGAGGCGGAAGGGATGGAGACAGAGCAGAGGAAAGTACAAATGACTTAAGAAGGGATTTATGGAACACATTGGGGATCCGAAGCGACAAGGTAAGCGTAAACAAAAGGCAACTGGATTGACAACCTCAATGATCTCGTAAGGACCAATAAACCTGGTTCTTAGCTTAGTAGAAGGAACTTTCAGACAAATGTTCTTGGTAGACAACCACACTTTATCGCCTACCAGGAATATAGGTCCTACAGACCGTCGCTTATCAGCAAAATGTTTATTTTTGCCCTGAGCCCCCCCAATGTTCTTTTGGACCTCCCTCCACACCTCCCCCAACTGTTGAACTGCCATATCAGCCCATGGATATCCCGAATCCAGCCTGGAAAATTCGCCAAAATGGGAATGAAAGCCGTAATTACAAAAATAAGGAGAGGTGCCAGTGGACTGGTTAATCTGATTGTTAAATGCAAACTCAGCCAATGGCAACGAAGAACACCAATCATCCTGCTGAGATGTAGCAAGACACCGCAAAATCTGTTCAAGTGACTAATTGGTCCACTCCGTCTGACCGTTGGTCTCGGGATGATAGGCAGAGGAGAAGGTCAAGCAAATACCCAATTTTTTACAAAATGCCCTTCAAAATTTGGACACAAATTGTACCCCTCTATCAGAAACCACACTCAAAGGCATGCCATGCATCCGCACAACATGCTCAACAAACAAGTTAGTGTTTCTGCATTAGGCAATCCTGCCAGAGGTACAAAATGCGCCTGTTTACTGAATCTGTCAACCACTACCCAGATTACAGTTTTGCCATTGAAAGGAGGGAGATCAGTGATAAAATCCATGGACAAATGAGTCCAAGGTCTATTCGGAATTGGCAATGGCACCAATTTCCCGGCCGGCCGGTTATGGGAGTTCTTAGCACGGGCACAGGTATTGCAAGCAGACACAAACACAGCAACATCATAGGTCATGGATGACCACCAAAACTGCTTAGTAATGACTTTACGGGTGGTTGAGATCCCCGGGTGCCCACTGAGAGCAGAATCGTGGAACTCCCGGAGAACCCCCAAACGGTACTGAATCGGGACAAGGAGCTTATTATTAAAGAGGGAGGAGCAATAGACTGAGACTTCTGAATTTCACGCTCCAATTCAGAGGATACCCCAGCTACAACCACCCCGTGCTGAAGAATGGAGAAAAGAGGTTTGGGGGTGATAACTGATCAAAACTGCGAGATAAGGCATCCACCTTGACATTCTTGGAACCAAGCCCCAAGAGGATAGAAAAATGAAAACGAGAAAAAAAAAGCGACCACCTCACCTGCCTAGGAGTTAACCGCTTGGCAGACTCAATGTAAGACAGGTTCTTGCGGTCCATAATCACCGTGATCCGATGAGCCACCCCCTCTAAAAACTGCCTCCATTCTTCAAACGCCAATTTTATGGCCAATACCTCCCGGTTACCAACATCATAATTCCTCTCCGCAGAAGAGAACTTCCTGGAGAAAAAGGCACATGGTCTTAATTGGTCAAAGTAACGGGTCCCTGAGACAATACCGTGCCCACTCCCACCTCCGATGCATCCACCTCTACAATGAACAGTTCTGACGGATCAGGCTAAACCAATACAGGAGCAGACATAAAACACTTCTTTAGTGTAGAAAATGCTTCAACCGCCAAAGGTGACCAGACTTTGAGATCAGCCCTTTTGCAAGTGAGATCGGTGAGTGACTTGACCACCTGAGAAAACCCCTTGATGTGTTTTCGATAATAATTGGCGAAACCCAGAAAACGCTGTAGACCCTTGAGGTCTCTGGGAAGCACCCAATTGACAATGGCCTATTCCTTCCTGGGATCCATCCGAAACCCATTGGCAAAAAGGATGATCCCCAGAAAGGAAAGCTCCTGGACACAAAACAAACATTTCTCGGGTTTAGCGAACAGCACGTAAATAACCAATGTGGGATTCCTTGTCTGGTGTGAAAACAAGGATATCATCCAGGTATACCACCATAAAGCGCACAATAAAATCAGAAAAAACATAATTCATAAAGTTCTGAAACACCGCGGACGCGTTCGTGAGACCGAAGGGCATGACCAAATTTTTTAACAGATCCTCGGAGGTGAGAAATGCTGTTTTACCCTCATCCCGTTCCCAAATGCGGATAAGGTTATATGCTCCCCTGAAATTGAGTTTGGAAAACCACTGAGCCCTAGATAATTGGTTATAAAGATCTGGAATGAGTGCGAGAGGGTAGGTATTTCTCACCATAATTTCATTTAGTTCCCGAAAATTGAGGCACGGGTATAAACCACCATCTTTTTTCTTAGCAAAAATGAATCCAGCAGCCACAGGTGAGACAGAGGGATGGATGTGACCTTTGCGTAGACTATCAGAGATATAGTTTTTCATATCGGTACGTTCTGGGCCAGAAAGATTGTACAAATGGGCCTTGGGCAATTTAAGACCTGGAATAAGATTAATCGTACAATCATACGGACGATGTGGTGGCAAGACCTCAGCCTCTTTTTCGGAGAACATGTCCCCATGTTCTCTGGAATACCCTCCAGATCAATAGCAGACACAAAAATAGCAGAAAGACATCCATTGGAAAAATTAGGACCCCATTTAATTTAACAATGTCATGAGATCCCCATTCTATAACCAGATTATACCTTTGTAACCAGGGGAACCCCAACACCAGTCCCGCAGGAAGATTATTCATAACATGAAATGTGTTACTGGTACAAGGAACCCACCTTGAGGAAGAGCTCCTCAGAGACAAACTTAATAACATTTTGAGCCAATGGTGTCTTACCAATGGCAATAATATGGATGGGAGTCTCTAGCCTAACGGTCGAAACTTCAACTTGGACACCAGACTATAGTCAATGAAGTTCATGGAAGTTCCACAGTCCACAAAAGCTGAAGTGGATGCGTAACCACCTCCATAACACAGTTCCACCTCTAACAAAACTTTTTGAAATGATGAAAATGGTACCTGAGAGTCTGGGTGACCTTCTCGACAGTCACCCAGACTCAGAAGCTTGTTAATCGATGGACCAAAGGGGCAGTCCTTCTAATGTCCCGAATCTCCACAATAAAAACATAATTTCCCATCACGTCGTCACTTCCTTTCCTTCTTGGAGTTGGTGGCACTAACCTCTATGGTCTCCGTGAATGGCATCACCTCAGACTTAACAGGCAATACAGGAATCTCACGCTAGATAATTCCTCTTTCCCATAACCTCCGGTCCATATGAATGGCCTGGGTCATGGCCTCCTCCAGGGAAATGGGTGGTGGATGGAGGGCCAGCGCATCCTTGAGATATTCCAAAACTGGCATCTCAAAGCAGAGTCATTCCAAAACACCTCTGTGGACCGCCGTCTAAATTTAGAACAATACTGTTCAGCAGTGTGTTTGCTCTGGGAGAGACCTATGATCATGTCTTCTGCCACCCTGACCCGATCTGGTTCGTCATAAATCAGTCCTAAAGCCTCAAAGAACATGTCCACAGACATACATTAAGGGGCAGTAGCAGGTAAAGAAAAAGCCCCAGTTAGAGGACCCTCTCGGAGTAATAAAATAATTATCCCCACCTGTTGACTCTCATCTCCAGAGGATTTGGGTCTGAGGGAAAAATGTAGCTCACAACTCTCTTTGAATGTAACAAACTTCTCCTTCTTTCTGGAGAAAGTATTAGGGAGCCGCACTGTAGGTTCTGAGAGTGTAAGGAAATATCTGTGGTGTTAGATTGCCTATCAGCTGATTTTGTCATGGAACCCTGAAAAGTAAGTTCCCGCTGAAATTGATTGTGAGAGGAAACAAGAGCCTCATGTTCCACTGACATCAGACCCGCAAGAGTGTGCAGTGGATCCATAAGGAACGAAGTAAAGAAAAAAAATCTGTCAGTGGTCAGTTGTAATGTCACGCTACTGCAATGCAGGTAGGTGCAAGCTCCACTAGATTGCTATAGAGAGGAAAGAGGGCTGCACCTAGACAAAGCAGGCCTGTCGTGCAGCAGCGAGGCTACCACTAGATGGCAGCAGGGGTCAGTATACAAGCGAAGTCAAAACCAGGGGAGGAAACACATTAAAGGGAAACACTGAGTCAAGACGGGGATGGGGAAAACAGAAACATGGGTTCAGGCAGCTAATGCAGCAGGACAAATCAGGATATACCAGAGTGTTGTGAATTCTGTGGCAGAGCTCCCTCCTGTGGTCACAAGTGGTACTTCGGCTGATTCTCTCTGGGAGCTTCCGTTTGTGGAGGAAAGTGGTACTGCGGCTTCTGAGTTTCCTCCCTCAGGTGATCTGGTGAGGTCGTTGGGTGCTTCTCTACTTAACTCCACCTGATGCTTTGATCCATGCTTCCTGTCAATGTTCCAGTGTTGGACTTGTTTTTCCCTGGATCATTCCTGTGGCCTGCTGCTCTGCATAGCTAAGTTCTTCTTTGCTATTTGTTTGCTATTTTTTCTGTCCAGCTTGTCTAATTGTTTTGCTGGAAGCTCTGGGACGCAAAGGGTGTACCTCCATGCCGTTAGTTCGGTACGGAGGGTCTTTTTGCCCCCTTTGCGTGGTTTTCTTTAGGGTTTTGTGTAGACCGCAAAGTTATCTTTCCTATCCTCGCTCTGTTAAGAAAGTCGGGCCTCACTTTGCTGAATCTATTTCATCCCTACGTTTGTCTTTTCATCTTAATTTCACAGTCATTATATGTGGGGGGCTGCCTTTTCCTTTGGGGTATTTCTCTGAGGCAAGGTAGGCTTATTTTCTATCTTCAGGCTAGTTAGTTTCTCAGGCTGTGCCGAGTTGCATAGGCAGAGTTAGGCGCAATCCACGGCTGCCTCTAGTGTTGTTTGGAGAGGATTAGGGATTGCGGTCTGCAGAGTTCCCACATCTCAGAGCTCGTTCTATTATTTTGGGTTATTGTCAGATCACTGTATGTGCTCTGACCGCTATGTCCATTGTGATACTGAATTGCCTATCACAACAGTACAGGAAGCCAAAAGTGCTAATGATTCTCAATAGAGGGAAAAAAGAAGTTCTGAGACCATTTTTTTTCTTTGCACTGTGTTTGCCTTTTTTTTCCCCTAGACATTTGGGTGGTTCAGGACACAGGTGTAGCAATGGACATTAAAGGTCTGTCTTCATGTGTGGATCAGCTCACGGCAAGAGTTCAAAATATTCAAGATTTTGTGGTTCAGAATTCTTTGTTAGAACCGAGAATTCCTATTCCAGATTTGTTTTTTGGAGATAGAACTAAATTTCTGAGTTTCAAAAATAATTGTAAACTATTTCTGGCTTTGAAACCTCGCTCCTCTGGTGACCCAGTTCAACAGATTAGGATCGTCATTTCTTTTTTGCATGGCGACCCTCAGGACTGGGCATTTTCTCTTGCGTCAGGAGATCCTGCATTAAGTAATATCGATGCGTTTTTCCTGGCGCTTGGATTGCTGTATGATGAGCCTAATTCAGTGGATCAGGCAGAAAAAAATTTGCTGGCTCTTTGTCAGGCTCAGGATGAGATAGAGGTATATTGCTGGGTAATTTAGAAAGTGGTCCGTGCTCACTCAATGGAATGAATCTGCGCTGGCAGCTATATTCAGAAAGGGTCTCTCTGAAGCCCTTAAGGATGTCATGGTGGGATTTCCTATGCCTGCTGGTTTGAATGAGTCTATGTCTTTGGCCATTCAGATCGGTCGACGCTTGCGTGAGCGTAAATCTGTGCACCATTTGGCGGTATTACCTGAGATTAAACCTGAGCCTATGCAGTGCGATAGGACTATGACCAGAGTTGAATGGCAAGAACACAGACGTCTGAATGGGCTGTGTTTCTACTGTGGTGATTCCACTCATGCTATCTCTGATTGTCCTAAGCGCACTAAGCAGTTCGCTAGGTCTGCCGCCATTGGTGCAGTACAGTCAAAATTTCTTCTGTCCGTTACCTTGATCTGCTCTTTGTCATCGTATTCTGTCATGGCGTTTGTGGATTCAGGCGCTGCCCTGAATTTGATGGACTTGGAATATGCTAAGCGTTGTGGGTTTTTCTTGGAGCCCTTGCAGTGTCCTATTCCATTGAGAGGAATTGATGCTACGCCTTTGGCCAAGAATAAGCCTCAATACTGGACCCAGCTGACCATGTGCATGGCTCCTGCACATCAGGAGGTTATTCGCTTTCTGGTGTTGCATAATCTGCATGATGTGGTCGTGTTGGGGTTGCCATGGCTACAAGCCCATAATCCAGTATTGGATTGGAAATCCATGTCGGTGTCCAGCTGGGGTTGTCAGGGGGTACATGGTGATGTTCCATTTCTGTCAATTTCGTCATCCACCCCTTCTGAGGTTCCAGACTTCTTGTCTGATTACCGGGATGTATTTGATGAGCCCAAGTCCGATGCCCTACCTCCGCATAGGGATTGTGATTGTGCTATCAATTTGATTCCTGGTAGTAAATTCCCAAAAGGTCGACTGTTTAATTTATCCGTGCCTGAGCACACCGCTATGCGCAGTTATGTGAAGGAATCCCTGGAGAAGGGGCATATTCACCCGTCATCGTCGCCATTAGGAGCAGGGTTCTTTTTTGTAGCCAAGAAGGATGGTTCGCTGAGACCTTGTATAGATTACCGCCTTCTTAATAAGATCACTGTTAAATTTCAGTACCCCTTGCCATTGTTATCTGATTTGTTTGCTCGGATTAAGGGGGCTAGTTGGTTCACCAAGATAGATCTTCGTGGTGCGTATAATCTGGTGCGAATCAGGCAAGGCGATGAATGGAAAACTGCATTTAATACGCCCGAGGGTCATTTTGAGTATCTAGTGATGCCATTCGGACTTGCCAATGCTCCATCAGTATTTCAGTCCTTTATGCATGACATCTTCCGAGAGTACCTGGATAAATTCCTGATTGTGTACTTGGATGACATTTTGATCTTCTCAGATGATTGGGAGTCTCATGTGAAGCAGGTCAGAACGGTTTTTCAGGTCCTGCGTGCTAATTCTTTGTTTGTGAAGGGATCAAAGTGTCTCTTTGGTGTGCAGAAGGTTTCATTTTTGGGGTTCATCTTTTCCCCTTCTACTATCGAGATGGATCCTGTTAAGGTCCAAGCCATCCATGATTGGACTCAGCCGACATCTCTGAAAAGTCTGCAAAAGTTCCTGGGCTTTGCTAATTTTTATCGTCGCTTCATCTGCAATTTTTCTAGTATTGCCAAACCATTGACCGATTTGACCAAGAAGGGTGCTGATTTGGTCAATTGGTCTTCTGCTGCTGTGGAAGCTTTTCAAGAGTTGAAGCGTCGTTTTTCTTCTGCCCCTGTGTTGTGTCAACCAGATGTTTCTCTTCCGTTCCAGGTCGAGGTTGATGCTTTGAGATTGGAGCAGGGGCTGTTTTGTTGCAGAGAGGTTCTGATTGCTCAGTGATGAAACCATGCGCTTTTTTTTCCAGGAAGTTTTCGCCTGCTGAGCGAAATTATGATGTGGGCAACCGAGAGTTGCTGGCCATGAAGTGGGCATTCGAGGAGTGGCGTCATTGGCTTGAAGGAGCTAAGCATCGCGTGGTGGTATTGACTGATCATAAGAACTTGACTTATATCGAGTCTGCTAAGCGTTTGAATCCTAGACAGGCTCGTTGGTCGTTGTTTTTTGCCCGTTTTGACTTTGTGATTTCGTACCTTCCGGGCTCTAAAAATGTGAAGGCAGATGCTCTGTCTAGGAGTTTTGTTCCCGACTCTCCGGGTTTATCTGAGCCGGCGGGTATCCTCAAGGAAGGAGTAATTGTGTCTGCCATCTCCCCTGATTTGCGGTGGGTGCTGCAAAAATTTCAGGCTAATAAACCTGATCGTTGTCCAGCGGAGAAACTGTTTGTCCCTGATAGGTGGACGAATAAAGTTATCTCTGAGGTTCATTTGTTCGGTGTTGGCTGGTCATCCTGGAATCTTTGGTACCAGAGAGTTAGTGGCTAGATCCTTTTGGTGGCCCTCTCTGTCGCGGGATGTGCGTGCTTTTGTGCAGTCCTGTGGGATTTGTGCTCGGGCTAAGCCCTGCTGTTCTCGTGCCAGTGGGTTGCTTTTGCCCTTGCCGGTCCCGAAGAGGCCTTGGACACATATCTCTATGGATTTTATTTCAGATCTTCCCGTTTCTCACAAGATGTCAGTCATTTGGGTGGTCTGTGATCGCTTTTCTAAGATGGTCCATCTGGTACTCTTGTCTAAATTGCCTTCCTCCTCTGATTTGGTGCCATTGTTCTTCCAGCATGTGGTTCGTTTGCATGGCATTCCAGAGAATATCGTTTCTGACAGGGGTTCCCAGTTTGTTTCGAGGTTTTGGCGAGCCTTTTGTGGTAGGATGGGCATTGACTTGTCTTTTTCCTCGGCTTTCCATCCTCAGACTAATGGCCAGACCGAACGAACCAATCAGACCTTGGAAACCTATCTGAGATGCTTTGTTTCTGCCGATCAGGATGACTGGGTGTCCTTTTTGCCTTTGGCTGAGTTCGCTCTTAATAATCGGGCCAGCTCGGCTACCTTGGTTTCGCCATTTTTTTGCAATTCTGGGTTCCATCCTCGTTTCTCTTCAGGACAGGTTGAGTCTTCGGACTGTCCTGGTGTGGATACTGTGGTGGACAGGTTGCAGCAGATTTGGACTCATGTAGTGGACAATTCGACCTTGTCCCAGGAGAAGGCTCAACGTTTCGCTAATCGCAGACGCCATGTGGGTCCCCGACTTCGTGTTGGGGATCTGGTTTGGTTATCTTCTCGTCATATTCCTATGAAGGTTTCCTCTCCTAAGTTTAAACCTTGTTTCATTGGTCCGTATAGGATTTCTGAGGTTCTTAATCCTGTGTCTTTTCGTCTGACCCTCCCAGATTCTTTTTCCATACATAACGTATTCCATAGGTCATTGTTGCGGAGATACGTGGCACCTATGGTTCCATCTGTTGACCCTCCTGCCCCGGTTTTGGTGGAGGGGGAATTGGAGTATATTGTGGAGAAGATTTTGGATTCTCGTGTTTCAAGACGGAAACTCCAGTATCTGGTTAAATGGAAGGGTTATGCTCAGGAAGATAATTCCTGGGTTTTTGCCTCTGATGTCCATGCTCCCGATCTTGTTTGTGCCTTTCATGTGGCTCATCCTGATCGGCCTGGGGGCTCTGGTGAGGGTTCGGTGACCCCTCCTCAAGGGGGGGGTACTGTTGTGAATTCTGTGGCAGAGCTCCCTCCTGTGGTCACAAGTGGTACTTCGGCTGATTCTCTCTGGGAGCTTCCGTTTGTGGAGGAAAGTGGTACTGCGGCTTCTGAGTTTCCTCCCTCAGGTGATCTGGTGAGGTCGTTGGGTGCTTCTCTACTTAACTCCACCTGATGCTTTGATCCATGCTTCCTGTCAATGTTCCAGTGTTGGACTTGTTTTTCCCTGGACCATTCCTGTGGCCTGCTGCTCTGCATAGCTAAGTTCTTCTTTGCTATTTGTTTGCTATTTTTTCTGTCCAGCTTGTCTAATTGTTTTGCTGGAAGCTCTGGGACGCAAAGGGTGTACCTCCGTGCCGTTAGTTCGGTACGGAGGGTTTTTTTGCCCCCTTTGCGTGGTTTTCTTTAGGGTTTTGTGTAGACCGCAAAGTTATCTTTCCTATCCTCGCTCTGTTAAGAAAGTCGGGCCTCACTTTGCTGAATCTATTTCATCCCTACGTTTGTCTTTTCATCTTAACTCACAGTCATTATATGTGGGGGGCTGCCTTTTCCTTTGGGGTATTTCTCTGAGGCAAGGTAGGCTTATTTTCTATCTTCAGGCTAGTTAGTTTCTCAGGCTGTGCCGAGTTGCATAGGCAGAGTTAGGCGCAATCCACGGCTGCCTCTAGTGTTGTTTGGAGAGGATTAGGGATTGCGGTCTGCAGAGGTCCCCCGTCTCAGAGCTCGTTCTATTATTTTGGGTTATTGTCAGATCACTGTATGTGCTCTGACCGCTATGTCCATTGTGATACTGAATTGCCTATCACAACACCATAGTCAGCTATACATGCCGAAGGCAGAACTATAACTGACCTGAGACCAGACTGAGTCTAAGAAAGTTAAGCCCTGGCATGACCAGACCGGAAAAAGGGGAAGACAGTGTTAGGACTGGCGGAACGCACCAAGTTTAAGATGTAATAGTATTAGGTGCGTTCGCAGTCCGAGGTCCACCGTGCAGGTGAAAACCCTGCTGCTAGTAGAGACGGACGATATGGCGGTACAATGTGAATACACACATCGGTTAACGTCACCCTGTGTGAAGGAAGCAAACCCTGTTGCGTCACAGGGCCGCGGTACCGCACCAAGAGCACAAGCAAGGAGTCTCAGAACTCAATCCCAAGACTCAGGATTTGAGTTCATAAAGACCTCATGCGCTCGACACCGCTACTGGGGTGTCAGAGAGACAGAAATAATAGTATTTAGGAAGCACAAGAGTGCGTGCGGTGCTGCACTGGCGGACGCCACTAACCACCCAGGCTTGGGTCAGGAAAGTGCAGAGAAAGCACACGGCCCCACACTGGCGGTCACAGCAATTAGACGCTATAATGTGTGTAACGTGCTGATGGCTTGGACGGGCGCTAGATAGCTTCCATCATTTGCGAACAGTCAACAACACTAGGAATGGGAATGATTTAGGAGCTTTCATCCATCGACATACATCCATCTACACACACACATTATCAAATCAATACTAGCGCATGGCCGTGCGGCCATGCGAGCCTTAAATAGTTGCAGCACGTTTAGGACCTTCAAAGAAGGACCAATGGAGTTGCTGCAGTACCTGAGCATGTGACCCCAGATCTCCACTGAGAGATCTTGCCCTGGGCATGCTCAGAGTGCAAAGTGGGACTTAGTCCTAGCACCTACAAGGACCTTCCAAGAAGGACCAATGACCTCTCTGCAATATCAGATCATGTGACCCTCGATCTCCACTGAGAGATCTTACTCTGGGCATGCTCAGAACGTGAAAAGGAGGACTTAGTCCCAGAAGCGTCTGCTCGCCGCTGCCCAGCACAGACTTCAATGGCAGAAGCAGGAAATGCAGCAGTAACTCTTAGCACAGAGTCAGACTGAGCGAGACGCTGGGATCGACGTCTACGCTGAGCAAGTTCCACTGTGGCAGGAGAAGAATGGGAGACTGCAGCGGAGATGGCCCGAGATTCCCCCTGTGCAGAGGCAGGAACTCGACCCCTAACAGACAGGACTCAAAACCTGTTCTGGATTATGACAGTACTCACTTATCATGTATATCACAGTCCATTAGTATATAGTGTACTCGCTTATTATGTATAGCGCATCCCTAAGCATATAGTGTAGTCACTTATTATGTCTAAGGCTAGTTTCACAAAAGCGTTCCCCTGATGTGCGGTGGACTGCGGACTTCCTCCGTGAAGCCCCGGCCTCGGCCGCACCTCCGCTGTTATCTCCGCCTACATCTGTACGCGGCCCGCATGCGACCTGCGTACCTATATTTAACATTAGATACGCAGGTCGTGTGGATGTATGCGGATGATGCCGCATGCATCATTTTGACGATGCGGAAAAAAAAAGCTACATGGCTGCATCGCCGCATCGTCAAAACGACGCATGCGGCACCATCCGCATACAGCCGCACGACCTGCATACCTAATGTTAAATATAGGTACGCAGGTCGCATGCGGGCCGCATACAGATGTAGGCGGAGATAACAGCGGAGGTGCGGCCGAGGGCGGGGCTTCATGGAGGAAGTCCGTAGCCCACCGCACATCAGGGGAATGCTAGTGTGAAATTAGCCTAACACAGTCACTTAGTATATAGTGTACTTACTTATTATGTATAACAGACCGTTAGTACATAGTGTACTAACTTATTATAACACCATGCTTAGTTACATAGTTTCCTCTTTTGTTATAAATAACACTGTTCCTTAATATGTACCATCCTCTCTAGTTATATATGATGCCGTCCCAAAGGGTATGTGCACAGGTGCGGATTCCATTGCGGATTTTTTCGAGCGGATTCTGCAAAATCCGCAGGTAAAGCGCTCTGCGTTTTACCTGCAGATTCCCCGCGGATTTACTGCGGATTTTGGGCAGTTTCTGTGCGGATTTTGCGTGCATTTTTACACCTGTGGATTCCTATTATGGAATAGGTGTAAAATGCTGCTGAATCTGCGCAAAGAATTGACATGCTGCGGAAAATGAACCGCTGCGTTTCTGCGCAGAATTTTCTGCAGCATGTGCACAGCGGATTTGGTTTTCCATAGGTTAACATGCTACTGTACAATGCATGGAAAACTGCTGCAGATCCGCAGCATCAAATCCGCTGTGGATCCGCAGCCAAATCCACAACTTGTGCACATACCCTTATTATATAGCTTCCACTGATGTTATGTACAGTGCTGTCTCTTACATAGTGTATTCTTGTTATTTTTGTTAATCACTATGCCCTCTTTTATTACATAGTCCCCTCTCTTGTTAGATATAAAATGACTGCTGAAGGAGGAGCTGGTGACCAGACTAACAATCCATCAGCTCCTCCATTAGAAAAGAAGCTTTCCCATGCTCCATCAGCCATTATTGCTAGACAGGACCATATGCAATAAAAAAAGGGCTCAATATAATCCAATATGTAAGAGATGGTGCTGTACATAACAAGAGAGGACACTGTATAATAAGTGACGGCAATAGAATGATAAACGTAAATCACAACTAATATCCCACGGAGGTTTGGAGTTGGAAAAATGTTCAAAATCAAAGTGGAAAATGAAGTTACAGGCTGATCCAACTTCAGTGGAAATGCCTCAAGACAAGGAAATGATGCTCAGTAGTGTGTGTGACCTCTTTGTGCCTGCATGATCTCCCTACAATGCCTGGGCATGCTCCTGATGAGGCGGTGGATGGTCTCCTGAGGGATCTTCTCTCAGACCTGGACTAAAGCATCCGCCAACTCCTGGACAATCTGTGGTCCAACGTGTCGGTGGATGGTGCGAGACATGATGTCCCAGATGTATTCAATCGGATTCAGGTCGGGGGAATGGGCGGGCCAGTCCACAGCTTCAATGCCTTCATATTGCAGGAACTGCTGACACACTCCAGCCACATGAGGTCTGGCATTGTCCTGCATTAGGAGGAACCTAGGGCCAATCGCACCAGCATATGGTCTCACAAGTGGTCTGAGGATCTCATCTCGGTACCTAATGGCAGTCAAGCTACCTCTGGCGAGCACATGTAGGGCTGTGTGGCCCTCCATAGAAATTCCACCCCACACCATTACTGTCCCACTGCCAAATTGGTCATGCTGAAGGATGTTGAAGGCAGCAGATCGCTCTCCATGGCATCTTCAGAATCTGTCATGTCTGTCACATGTGCTCAGTGTGAACCTGCTTTCATCTGTGAAGAGCACAGGGCGCCAGTGGTAAATTTGCCAATCCTGGTGTTCTGTGGCAAATGCCAAGCATCCTGCACAGTGTTGGGCTGTGAGCGCAACCCGCATCTGTGGACTTCGGGCACTCAGACCATCCTCATGGAGTCGGTTTCTAACCGCTTGTGGTCTGCTGGAGGTAATTTTGCAGGGCTCTGGCAGTGCACTTCCTGTTCCTCCTTGTACAAAGGCTGAGGTAGCGGTCCTGCTGCTGGGTTGTTGCCCTCCTATGGCCCCCCTCTATGTCTCTTGGTGTACTGGCCTGTCTCCTGGTAGCACCTCCAGCCTCTGGGCACTATGCTTACAGACACAGCAAACCTTCTTGCCACAGCTCACATTGATGTGCCATCCTGGATGAGCTGCACTACCTTAGCCACTTGTGTGGGTTGTAGAGTCAGTCTCATGCTACCACCAGTGTGAAAGCACAACCAAAATTCAAAAGTGACCAAAACATCAGTGGGAAAGCATTGGTACTGAGATGTGGTCTGTGGTCCCCACCTGCAGAACCACTCCTTTATTGAGTGTGTCTTGATAATTGCCAATAATTTCCATCTGTTGTGTATTCCATTTGCACAACAGCATGTGAAATTGATTGTCAAACTGTGTTGCTTCCTTAGGGTATGTGCACACATTGCAGATTTCCTGCGGATCCGCAGCGTTTTTTGCGGTGCAGTGCAATGTAAATCAATGGCAAAAAAAACCCGCTGTGCTGATGGTGCGGAAAACTCCGTACGGAAACACTGCGGATTAAAAGAAGTAGCATGTCACTTCTTTTTTACGGATCTGCAGTGTTTTTGTACCCATTCCATTATAGAAATCCGCAGGGGTAAAAAACGCAGTAAATCCGCAAAAATCTGCAGCAAATCCGCACCAAAAACGCACAAAATCCCCATAAAAAAACGCGACAAATCCGGACCTGCGTTTTCTGCCAAGAGATGCTGAATCCGCACCTGAAATTCCTAAGCCTAATCTGCAATGTGTGCACATAGCCTAAGTGAACAGTTTGATTTTACGGAAGTTTGAATTACTTGGAGTTATATTCTGTTGTTTAAGTGTTCCCTTTATTTTTTTGAGCAGTGTATGTAGCTTTGTCGCCATAAAAGGAGGGGGGCCCAGACACATTTCTTGCACAGGGGCCCCAAGCTGTCAGTGTGCGCCCCTGACCACTTGCTTTGTGTACTTGAGTACCGAGTACATTCGTTCTGTAGCACTTGGTTTGGCATGTTTTCCATGGAATGAGTTGTAGTTTTAAATGACATTATTCATTTGATCATATAGTATACTGAAAATCAGGAAAATGAATTCTAAGTGGTATGAAATGGTGAAAAAAAATGCAATTCTGCCATTTTTGGGGACTTTCAGTTGAAAATTCAGAACTTTGGAAAAAAATTTAAAGAGCCATGAAATTCTACAAATTGTGATGTTTCATTTGAGGAGAGTGTCAAATGGGGTTTTATCAGGGCCGGAACAAGGTATGTTCAAAAGGGTAACAATGTTTGGAACTTTTGACTTTCTGGCTCCATATCTCACATTCACTGCCTCCAGGTGTTCCAGGAGCACTCATCAGAGCCTGGAATATTGACTTTTGTCTCATCTCTTCAAATCAGCCATTTGCAATCTTCAAACTTTTTTGCAAACTCGAGCTGACACGTCTTATGATGATATTGAAGTCGAAGCTTCTTTATCTTTTGTCGGGCCGCCATTCCAGACTCATGGTGCTTGCATGGACATCTGTGATATCACTATTAAGAAGCATACAAGCTACCTCCACTTGTTGTGCCAGAACTGATAGATCTTGTGATGAGCCAACTTTTTGACTCCGACATTTTACCTGGACATCCATTTCCTGGCTTTTGAATGGATGAACTTTATTTTGTATTCTTCCAACTGTAATGGCACTCACATGATGCAGTTTGGCAATTTTTTTGGCCGATAGACTGTTATCGCTGAACTACATGATGCTGTTTCTCTTTTCTTTGGAAATCTTTTTCATGTTTGCTCCTCGATTCAAACCAGTGACCTTTCCCTTGGGAATCAACTTAATAATACACTGAGCTATTAGGGAATGTGAAGTAAAAATCAGTGAAAGTAGCAGTCAATGGGAAGCGCCAGGAAAGCGGTGAATGAGGTAAATTAAATTAATGAGTGGTCCAATTCAGCTCCAGCCATAAACCTCCAATGGAGGATAGTATCTGGGACAATGTAGAGAACGATCAAAGGAGCGCAGAGAACACCAGGAGAAGGTAGTAATTTCTTAAGCCCACTGGGCTTAAGAAATTGCTACCTTCTCCTGGTGTTCTTTGCGCTCCTTTGACCGTTTTCTACACTGTCCCATTAGGGAATGTGAGAGACCAGGTTGTATTTTGTAGTATACAGGAAGAAAAAGATGTTTCCACCAGCAGGAGCAAAATGGTGACATGACAAGAATCGGCATAACTAATAATTTGCAAAATAGTTGCAAGTCAAACTTATATATGAGATAACTAGAGGTTAAATAGTTGCAAGTAAAATTTATGTATGAAATAGCCAAGATGATTGGCTATAAAATGATGGTAGCCTCACATTCAAAGCAGAAGTGGATGGTGAGATATGGAGCCTGGAATGTATTCATCACCAGAACCATCATCAGTACATGAATACAAAACAAAAATCATCATCAGTACATAATTAGAGCACTAGAGACATCAACAGTACATGAATATAGCACAAGAAACACCATAAGTAAATAAATACATCACCGGAACCACCGTAAGTACATGAATACTTCAGAAGAACCTCCATAAGTACATGAATACATGACCAGAATACTTGAATACAAGAACCAAGCTTAGTACAACAATCAATTGTAATGTCAAGTGATATACCATGGCTGTCCCCTCCCTAATTTTCCATTACACTTTCTATATCTCCACACTGTCCCTCGCCATGCTCACTCTCCATATTGTGCCACCATTTCACGCTGTCCCCTCTCCATATCAATTATGTTAACCTTCTTCACACATGTCCTCATATTATACATGATGCTGCCCACTTCAAACGGTAACCACTCCTCACACTGTTCCCTTACACAGTATGATGGTCACCACAGCGGCCCATATAGTATAATATCCACAACAAGCCGACAATATATACTATGGTCCCCACCACAGCCCCTATATATAGAATGATGTCTACTACAGCACCCCATAAATAGTATGATTTTCAAAAACAGCCCCTTATGTTCCTTTTTGGAAGTGCATTTGAACAGCAAGGTGGATTGCTGTTGAGGGGAACTAGAGAAAAAAAAATCTATAAATCTTCAGCATAGCGAGCGTGAGCGAGCTGAGTGTGACCAGAGCGTAAGTGTGGACGGCGGTAAGTGTGACTTGTGATTCAGTGACTTTGGAGTCAGGGAGTTTCCAACGGAGGAATTACTGAATTGCTGTCTGTTTTGTATTAATACTTTGTATTTATTTATTTATTTTTTATTATTTAACTTTTCTGTCTGGTGCAATCCCCATTAGGAAATGTGCTCCACGATTGTTAATGCCATCCAGTGCACATCTTGCCACATGTATGCAGTCCTTGAGCAGCCGATCGAGGGTGCATACTGCTGTGCGAGATGTGAGCACATTGTGCATTTGGAAACCCAGATTCTAACTCTAAATGTGCAGATGGCAACACTGAGATCCATAGACAATATGGAGAGGAGTCTTCTGCTCACAGAGCAGACGCTCAATGGGACAGATGAGGGGGGGGATGGTAGCATGGAGCTGCAGGATGGTGAAGTAGCAAGCTGGGTGACAGTTAGGAAGCGGGGTAGAGGGAAGAGTGCCAGGGAGGCTAGTCCTGATCTGGAACACCCCAATAAGTTTGCTAAGTTGGCAGATGAGGGGGGTGCCAGTACAGGGTAGCACTGCTGCAGCCAGGCATGACCTCTGAAAGCCGGGGGAGTGACTGCTCCAGTAAGGAGGGAAATAGGAGAGCAGGGCAGGCCAGACAGGTGCTGGTAGTGGGGGACTCAATTATTAGGGGAACAGATAGGGCAATCTGTCACAAAGACAGGGATCGTCGAATGGTGTGCTGCCTACCTGGCGCTCGAGTCCGACACATCGCTGATCGGGTGGACAGATTACTGGGAGGGGCTGGTGAGGACCCAGCGGTCATGGTGCACATAGGCATAAATGACAAAGTTAGAGGTAGGTGGAAGGTCCTTAAAGATGATTTCAGGGAATTAGGCTGCAAGCTGAAAGCAAGGACCTCCAACATGGTATTCTCCCAAATACTGCCTGTACCACGTGCCACGCCAGAGAGGCAATGGGAGATTAGGGAGGTTAATAAGTGGCTCAAGAATTGGTGTAGGAAGGAGGGGTTTGGGTTCCTGCAGAACTGGGCCGACTTCTCAGTTGGCTACAGGCTCTACGCTAGGGATGGACTGCACCTCAAGGTGCAGCTGTGCTGGGGGAGAAAATGGCTAGAAGGTTGGAGGATTGTTTAAACTAGGGATTGGGGGGGAGGGTATTCAATTTATAGGAGGGGAAGATAGTGCAGACAGAGACCTGGGCACAAATAAGGAAGTTGGGGGTGGCGGTGGCATGGTGGGTGGGGTTAGAACAGTTAATAATTTAAGAAAGAGTAGAGGTACAGAGAAGAACATCAAGTGCATGTATACTAATGCCAGAAGCCTCGCCAACAAAATGGACGAATTAGAACTTATGTTGTTGGAGCATAATTATGACATGGTGGGGATATCTGAAACGTGGCTGGATGAGAGCCATGACTGGGCTGTTAACTTGCAGGGTTATAGTCTGTTCAGAAATGACCGTACAGATAGGCGAGGGGGTGGGGTGTGTCTATATGTAAAATCGTCCTTAAAACCCATCCGGCGTGATAATATAGGTGAATTTAATGAAAATGTAGAATCCCTGTGGGTGGAGATAAGGGGAGGGGGAAAAATAATAAATTACTAATAGGGGTTTGTTATAAATCTCCAAAAATAATGGAAGCAATGGAGAATATCCTCGTAAAGCAAATAGATGAAGCTGCGACTCAAGGAGAAGTCATTATTATGGGGGACTTCAACTACCCTGAAATAGATTGGGGAACAGAAACCTGCAGTTCCAGCAAAGGTAATCGGTTTTTGACAACTATGAGAGACAATTACCTTTCACAACTGGTTCAGGACCCAACAAGAAGGGGGGCACTGCTAGACCTAATATTAACCAACAGGCCAGTCCGCATAGCAAATATAAGGGTTGGGGGTTACTTGGGAAATAGCGATCACAAAATAATAAGTTTTCATGTATCCTTTAAAAAGATGTGTAATAGAGGGGTTACAAGGACACTAAACTTCAGGAGGGCAAATTTCCAACGGATGAGAGAGGATCTTGGTGCAATTAAATGGGACGATATCCTGAGACACAAAAATACACAAAGAAAATGGGAGACATTTATTAGCATCCTGGATAGGACCTGTGCGCAGTATATACCATATGTGAATAAACATACTAGAAATAGGAGGAAACCAATATGGCTAAATAGAGCTGTAATGGGCGCAGTAAGTGACAAAAAGAAAGCATTTAGAGAATTAAAGGAAGTAGGTAGTGAGGAGGCATAAAAATAAATACAAAAAATTAAATAAATTCTGTAAAAAGCAAATCAAGGCAGCAAAGATTGAGACAGACTCATTGCCAGAGAGAGTAAAATAATCCCAAAATATTCTTTAACTACATAAATAGTAAGAAACTAAAAAATGATAGTGTTGGCCCCCTTAAAAATAGTCTGGGTGAAATGGTGGATGAGGATGAGGAAAAAGCCAATATGCTAAATGACTTTTTTCATCAGTATTTACACAAGAAAATCCCATGGCAGACAAAATGACTAGTGATAAAAATTCCCCATTAAATGTCACCTGCTTAACGAAGCAGGAAGTGCGGCGGCGTCTAAAAATCACTGAAATTGACAAATCTCCGGGCCCGGATGGGATACACCCTCAAGTACTGCAGGAATTAAGTACAGTCATTGATAGACCTTTATTTTTAATCTTTAAAGACTCCATAATAACAGGGTCTGTACCGCAGGACTGGCGTATAGCAAATGTGGTGCCAATATTCAAAAAGGGGACAAAAACTGAACTCGGAAATTATAGGCCAGTAAGCTTAACCTCTACTGTGGGTAAAATCCTGGAGGGCATTCTAAGGGATGCTATACTGGAGTATCTGAAGAGGAATAACCTCATGACCCAGTATCAGCACGGGTTTACTAGGGACCGTTCATGTCAGACTAATTTGATCAGTTTCTATGAAGAGGTAAGTTCCGGACTGGACCAAAGGAACCCAGTAGATGTAGTGTATATGGACTTTTCAAAAGCTTTTGATACGGTGCCACACAAAAGGTTGATACATAAAATGACAATAATGGGGATAGGGGAAAATATGTGTAAGTGGGTTGAGAGCTGGCTCAGGGATAGGAAACAAAGGGTGGTTATTAGTGGAACACACTCGGACTGGGTAGCGGTTAGCAGTGGGGTACCACAGGGGTCAGTATTGGGCCCTCTTCTTTTTAACATATTTATTAATGACCTTGTAGGGGGCATTCAGAGTAGAATTTCAATATTTGCAGATGACACTAAACTCTGCAGGGTAATCAATACAGAGGAGGACAATTTTATATTACAGGATGATTTATGTAAGCTAGAAGCTTGGGCTGATAAATGGCAAATGAGCTTTAGAGAAGTAATAAGATGTATAATTATGTGCTTAATTCTAAAACTCTGGGCAAAACCGTCAATGAAAAAGACCTGGGTGTATGGGTGGATGACAAACTCATATTCAGTGGCCAGTGTCAGGCAGCTGCTACAAAGGCAAATAAAATAATGGGATGCATTAAAAGAGGCATAGATGCTCATGAGGAGAACATAATTTTACCTCTATACAAGCCACTTGTTCGACCACACTTAGAATACTGTGCACAGTTCTGGTCTCCGGTGTATAAGAAAGACATAGCTGAACTGGAGCGGGTGCAGAGAAGAGCGACCAAGGTTATTAGAGGACTGGGGGGTCTGCAATACCAAGATAGGTTATTACACTTGGGGCTATTTAGTTTGGAAAAACGAAGACTAAGGGGTGATCTTATGTTAATGTATAAATATATGAGGGGACAGTACAAAGACCTTTCTGATGATCTTTTTAATCATAGACCTGAAACCGGGACAAGGGGGCATCCTCTGCGTTTGGAGGAAAAAAGGTTTAAGCATAATAACAGACGCGGATTCTTTACTGTAAGAGCAGTGAGACTATGGAACTCTCTGCTAAATTACTTAAATTTAAGAGGGGACTGGATACATTTCTGGAAAAGTATAATGTTACAGGGTATATACACTAGATTCCTTGATAGGGCGTTGATCCAGGGAACTAGTCTGATTGCCGTATGTGGAGTCGGGAAGCAATTTTTTTCCCCAAGGTGGAGCTTACTCTTTGCCACATGGGTTTTTTTTGCCTTCCTCTGGATCAACATGTTAGGGCAAGTTAGGTTAGGCTATGGGTTGAACTAGATGGACTTAAAGTCTTCCTTCAACCTTAATAACTATGTAACTATGATGGCCCCTACAGCACCTCATACAGTATTTTGGTCCACAAACAGTATGAAATCTACCATAGCTCGCAGTATAATGTTCTCCACAGCCTTATATACAGCATTGTCGCTACAGATCCTCATATACTTTGCTGTCCATACCACACAGCCTATTTGATGGCCCACCTGCACAGCACCTCAGTTCATACCCTCTGCATAGTCCCTCTTTCTATGGCCCCTCCCACAGCCCCTCATTTCATGGCCCCAACACACAACCCCTCAATTCATGCTTCTCCATACAGCACCTCATTTCATGCCCCCTGCACAGTCCCTCATTCCATGGCCCACCCCACACAGCCCCTCATTTAATGGCTCCTGTCTCCCAAGCTGAGCATTTCCTCGTTTTTTTTGAGCAATTGAGGGTGGTCTCAGGACTGGACCCCATCAATCTACTTGCAATTAAAATGGTACAAAAATATCAAAGATTTTAGCAAAGGTTTAGTTACTCTTTAATACGGCTATGTTGATGGAGAAACAGACATTGTATATCTTTCTATAACATTGAGTTTTACTGTCCTTAATGTGTACCTATAACTCTTGAAAGCTGTTAGAACATAATAAATCAGTTCAATAGAAGTACAGCTTCACTATATCATGTACATATAAGTTTACTAAATGTATGCATAGGTGAAATATTTTTCTCTGCCTTCTTTATGCAGTATATTATCTCCGGATCTTTCTCAGTTGCAGCAGAAAACATCCAATCCAGCTGTCTGGTGAGTAATGTAATACCTAATGTGGGATCATCCTGCGGAGATGGTTTGGGGTATATGCCAAAAATATTATATGTTCTGAAGGGGAAATATAAACAGTAAATTAAGATGCTATTATGTTTAGAAGAAGAGTTTATTTACTGCAAGTAAGTATTATTCGGGCACTGAATTGATCCATTATGTGGACATTGTATGTTACTGCTATTCCACATTGTAAGGCCTAGTTCACATTCATACAGTGCTCTATGCTGAGTAGTGATTGGTTTCCATTAAAACCCAGCAAAAATGTACTTGAGACAAAACTCCCGTCTGAGCCACTATTCTGGCCATGTTCCATTTTTTAAACATGCTTAGTCTGTAATCCATTTCTACACAAAATGGAGTATAAAGTGACTCCAACCGCATCAGTATAGTGAATTACTCCATCGGGGTTCTACCAGAATCCCATTTTTAAGAGATTTAGACAGAAGCCACAACACAGAACTGATTCTACAGCACTGTATGAATGAGAACCAGGCAACTTGATATTATATAGACTTAGTGTTGAAAGGGACCAAAGCGTTTAATCTAATATTGTTAAAGGATTAGGCATGAGTGGACACAAACTGTAAATTTTGAGATTCGTACCAGACACCTAATGTTGGTAACAAACTGCGAACACAGACTTCTTATTGTACAGGTCCTTCTCAAAAAATTAGCATATAGTGTTAAATTTCATTATTTACCATAATGTAATGATTACAATTAAACTTTCATATATTATAGATTCATTATCCACCAACTGAAATTTGTCAGGTCTTTTATTGTTTTAATACTGATGATTTTGGCATACAACTCCTGATAACCCAAAAAACCTGTCTCAATAAATTAGCATATTTCACCCATCCAATCAAATAAAAGTGTTTTTTAATAACAAACAAAAAAAACATCAAATAATAATGTTCAGTTATGCACTCAATACTTGGTCGGGAATCCTTTGGCAGAAATGACTGCTTCAATGCGGCGTGGCATGGAGGCAATCAGCCTGTGACACTGCTGAGATGTTATGGAGGCCCAGGATGCTTCAATAGCGGCCTTAAGCTCATCCAGAGTGTTGGGTCTTGCGTCTCTCAACTTTCTCTTCACAATATCCCACAGATTCTCTATGGGGTTCAGGTCAGGAGAGTTGGCAGGCCAATTGAGCACAGTAATACCATGGTCAGTAAACCATTTACCAGTGGTTTTGGCACTGTGAGCAGGTGCCAGGTCGTGCTGAAAAATGAAATCTTCATCTCCATAAAGCATTTCAGCCGATGGAAGCATGAAGTGCTCCAAAATCTCCTGATAGCTAGCTGCATTGACCCTGCCCTTGATGAAACACAGTGGACCAACACCAGCAGCTGACATGGCACCCCACACAATCACTGACTGTGGGTACTTGACACTGGACTTCAGGCATTTTGGCATTTCCTTCTCCCCAGTCTTCCTCCAGACTCTGGCACCTTGATTTCCGAATGACATGCAAAATTTGCTTTCATCAGAAAAACTTGGGACCACTTAGCAACAGTCCAGTGCTGCTTCTCTGTAGCCCAGGTCAGGCGCCTCTGCCGCTGTTTATGGTTCAAAAGTGGCTTTACCTGGGGAATGCGGCACCTGTAGCCCATTTCCTGCACACGCCTGTGCACGGTGGCTCTGGATGTTTCCACACCAGACTCAGTCCACTGCTTCCTCAGGTTCCCCAAGGTCTGGAATCGGTCCTTCTCCACAATCTTCCTCAGGGTCCGGTCTCCTCTTCTCGTTGTACAGCGTTTTCTGCCACATTGTTTCCTTCCAACAGACTTACCATTGAGGTGCCTTGATACAGCACTCTGGGAACAGCCTATTTGTTGAGAAATTTCTTTCTGGGTCTTATCCTCTTGCTTGAGGGTGTCAATGATGGCCTTCTTGACATCTGTCAGGTCGCTAGTCTTACCCATGATGGGGGTTTTGAGTAATGAACCAGGCAGGGAGTTTATAAAAGCCTCAGGTATCTTTTGCATTTGTTTAGAGTTAATTAGTTGATTCAGAAGATTAGGGTAATAGGTCGTTTAGAGAACCTTTTCTTGATATGCTAATTTATTGAGACAGGTTTTTTGGGTTATCAGGAGTTGTATGCCAAAATCATCAGTATTAAAACAATAAAAGACCTGACAAATTTCAGTTGGTGGATAATGAATCTATAATATATGAAAGTTTAATTGTAATCATTACATTATGGTAAATAATGAAATTTAACACTATATGCTAATTTTTTGAGAAGGACCTGTACATTCATGTTGCGGTTCACGTTTGACAGACTAATAAAGCTTGTTGAAAGTATGACAGCAATATGATATAAGGGTCAAGCCCGTAATTCTAGCCATGTGTCACTTACTGGGCTGCTTGTTTTTTTTTTTCAATAAAAGCACTGTTTCATATGCAGCAGATCAACCATTGATAGTGTGCAGTAAAAACTTTGTCATTATTCCCTTGTATTTGCAGTGTGAATAGGTGGTCACTTGAACGCAATATGTAATTTGCATAGTTGCAATTACACGCTAACTAGAGCCTTAGCCGCTTCTCTCAGAGGCAGATGACAATCTAGTCAGCACATAACTGCAAGTATGCAAATCGCATAATATATTCACATGACTACCTAATCACACTGCGAATACAGCGGAATTGTGACAAAAATAGCACTGTAACTGCTGACTATTCAGCCCAGAAAACCTCTATAAAATTATTTAAATTGTCAGTAAGCTATTTGTAAGGACTTGGACTGTATATCTGTTTCTGTTTGCTGTTTGCCCTCAGTTCAGTTACTTTTGCCCTTACCTAAGATGGAGTCATTGGCCTCACGGGGGCCATCTTGTTTCCTGTCAGATTTTCCTTGTTCCTGTCTGTGGTGTATTTATGGGAGCTCTGTATATATACTCATCGCTTGAGTATCTTGTTCCTGACTTGTGATCAAGCTGGAAGAACTGCTATCTTGATGTTTTCTTCGTTACTTTGGGATACCCCGTCTGTCTCTGGTTCTACATCTCTTCATTGCAAAGACTTGTTTCCCTGGATCTGCCCTGCACTCGTCTCTGCTGCTGGACTGCTCCCTGCTAGGAGGCCTGGTCTGGTCTCCAGGTCTCTGGACCTGACATACTTGGACTTCCACGGTCTGTACACGTGCTTACTGCCTATCCAGCTCTGTCTGCCACTAACCTGCTGTGTCATAGCTGTTTACCTGCATATCATTATAAATATTCTTGAACTCTTAACCTATTGTCTCTTGGCCTCTTTTCTAACCCATGATACTGATCTCCACTGCACTTAAGTTAGCACTAAGTTTATTACACTATTGTTTCACCTTCTTTAGTACTAGATCCATATTTGGATAGGGATGAGCAAGTGATAAAATGCTCATTACTCGAATCAAACAATTCCTAATGCTCGGATGCTTGTTTTGAGTAACGAGTATAATGAGAGTCAATGGGAAACCTGAGAATTTTTACGGCAAACATGTTGAAAAGGATTGAAAAAGTCCTGAATGGATGGAGAACAACACGGTAAGACCCCTGAAAGCATCTCTGACTCCCAGATTGCAGCTGAGAACAATGGTGTCATACTCTTACTCCAATTTAAGGACTGACAATAAAACATTTAAAACTGACAAGAATTTAGGGTTTACTGGAAAAAAAAATGTTAAGAAACATTCTTTCCCGTTTAATGGCTTGTATATAAAGATACATTAAAATGGATTCAAAAATATAATTTAAGGAAACTAAAATTGAAGTTTGTATTAAAAAATTGGAAATTTCAGTGAAATTTGTGAAGGAAGCAAGAACTGCCAAAAATTTGATGGAAGAGTGATTCAGATACACCTGTATTAGACATAAAGTAGGGAATCATACATATGTTGTTCAAATTGTCATGTAGTGGTTCTCCTAGTCTCTTAAAAGCTATTTACTAAGTGCAAAGCCTGCCAAAAATTACATCCATACATCCTTGGAAGTACCCACATTCAAATATTGTGAACAAAGTGTATTGGTGGTACTCCTCCACTCATAAAAGCTTTGCACACAGTACAATGCCCAAAAAAAAAATAAAAGGAGGGTCATGCACACACCCTAGAAGGCAACAACTGAAGGGCCTCATTCAAATATTGAAGAGTAAAAACACTTTTTGTGCTTTATTCATTTTTATCAGAGTGAGCCTGTCAGCATTTTCTGTTGACAGGTGAAAGCACCTGTCTATTATGACCCCCCGGGTGGCACCGCTGCTCAGACAAGATGCTAGCGGCAGGGCAGCACAACACCTCCAAGGCAGAGAGAGATGGCTCATGCCAGGTGTTCAGCTTTGAGACAAAATAGTTGAAGGTCACAGAAGATTTAGGGACTGTGCTGGCTTTGTCGGCCAGGTATTGATCAACCATGTTTAAAAACTTTTCCCCCTTGTCAAAAATACCCGGTCATCAGGGCCTGGATGCTGGGAGAGTGTTATGAAATTGGCCCAGTCCTTTGAAAGTGTACAATTGCCTCTGTTGTACCTGGTGTGTGTCTACCTCGTCTCTCCTCCTTAGTTAGGCAAGGAAGCTTTCCTCCTGCCCCTAGCGTCTGATAGGACAGTTTTCAACATATTTTCCACAATGGCCTTTGGTATAGCAACATATTAGTAGACCTCTCGCCTCAGGAAGGACAAATGCAAGGTTCTTGTAGCGAGACTGTAGCAGGATGAACATCCAGTACTCTTTTTTGGCAAAGATAAATGTAACGCGAGGGTCACGGGAAAGGCAGAGGTATATAAAGTCGGCCATATGTGCCAAGCTCCCTACAGCCAACGCTTCCCTGTATCCACCATGATGACTACTCCTGAGTCCATCCACGTAGGATAGATGGGACAAAGCTTATGTGGGTACTAGCTTCTTGTAACCAGCTCCTGTTCCTCAGCCTCCACCTCCTTATTGTTATCCAATCCACATTGAGCAGATGAGATGAGGCTGGGCTGGGTAGTATCTCCCTGTCTCTTGTCTTCCTGCTTGTCCACCTGACCCACAAGCAAAGTTTCAGCTTTAATTGTGAGCAGCAACTGTTTATGTAGGCACAGATGCACTGATTATGGGGTCATTGCCTCCCACTATCTTTGTGGAGTCCTCAAAGTCTTGGAGAACCACACAAATGTCAGACATTCATGGTGACGCTTCGCTTGTTATTTACGGAGGCTACCAAAATACCAATGGGCATATTGGAGCTGGTATTTGAGAACTGGCTTATGCTGCTCACAAAACATTGCCAGCATGTGCAGTGTGGAGTTCCAGCACGTGGAGATGTCGCACACCAGCCGGTGAGCTGGCACTTGCATGCGCTGCTGCAGCACTGTCAGAGTGGTGGCAGCTGTAGCCTACTTGCGTAAATGGGCGCTGATGTGGCATACCTTGAACAGAAGCTCTGGTAAATCTAGGTAGGTTTTCTGACACTGCTGAACCACTAAGTTTAGCACGTGAGCCAGCCACCACCAGGTTACAGCCATTATCACACAAGATTATGCTTGGTTGTAGGTTCAGCAGTGAGAGCCACAGATGTGTCTTGTCTGTTATTCCTTTCAATAACTCTGCCGTGGTGTGCGGTTTGTCTCCTAGACAAACTGGATTCAGCAGATCCAAGTTGCCGTTTTGCTGAAGCAGTCCAGCAGAGCTTCATGTTGATGTGGACAATGTGCTCTGAGATAACAAATTGAAGATGGAGGATGAGGAGGAGCAGGAGGGGGTGCAGGAACAGGTGTAGGTGGTGGAGAAAACCATGATAGAAGTAGAGCCAGCAATCCTTGGTGTCGGTAGCACACGTGCCATGCCAGGGTGGGAATCGGCCCCTGCCTCCACAATGTTCACAATGTTCACCCAGTGTGCCGACAGGAAAATGTAGTGTCCCTGGCCACAAGTGCTTGTCCACTTGTTCGCCATTAAGTGTACAATCCCAGTAAAAGCGTTGGTAAGGGCATGGGGGCTGTTCCTGGACATGTGTTGGCACAAGGTGGGGATGCAACACCAGACAAAATAGTGGCTACTGGTGACCGAGTACCGAGGGATGACTGCCGCCATGAATCATCTGAAACTAGAGCGCTAAACTCTACGGATGACTAATTAAATTCAGATTTTTTTTTTAACTTTTATGGGGGGGTTTATATACCACCATAATGTAACACTAACTATGCTAAAAAGTCTAAGGATGACTAATTGAATCCAGAAATTTAACATTTTTACTTCTTTTGGAGTTTTATATACCACCATAATGTAACACTAAGCACATTAAACTGTATGGATGATAATATAGTAAATCCCCTCCCTTTAAAAAAATGTGGTCATGTATATATTTAGCAACGGACTGCAAAGCCCTAAGCCCTGCCTAGAGGCGGTATTTAGACACTCTCCTTGCTCCTGCAGCTATCCCTAGGCTAAATGAAGAATGTGTCTGGTACAAACAGCAAGGACTGTTAGGCCACGCTCACAAGTTCAGTATTTGGTCAGTTTTTTACCTCAGTATTTGTAGCCAAAACTAGGAGAGGAACAATCAGAGGAAAAGTATAATAGACTTCTGTGTTTATCACCCACTCCTGGTTTTGATTACAAATACTCATGTAAAATACTGACCAAATAGTGAACTTGTGAACGTGGCCTTAGTATGATGGTTCAGCATCAGTACCAGTATCACCACCAGAGGACTCTGATTCGTACAACTGTGCACAGACAGGCATGGACAACTACTCTGTCCCTCTAATCACAACTGTCTCTGTCAGTCTGCCGAGCGTGGTGGCGCCTGTCCTTTTATAACCTCTGATGAGGTAATGCAGCCAGCCAGATGGCTATGGCATTGCAGTGACTGGCAGGCAATCTCCGCATGTTCATTGGCTGTGTAACAGGCGCCAAACATTCAGGGCGAGAATTTGAGCTTCAGATCCCAGCACCAGCCAGTGCTCTTCGAGTGCCAAGCACATCCGAGCACCCAAGTACTGGAGTGATATCCAAATATCATCGGGTACGTTAGCTCATTCCTAGTTATAAAGTACACTTAAAGATAATCAGTCAGTATTAATTACAGATAAAACCTAACTTTTCTTAAATGAGCTGTTAATATCTATAAGTCGGACATAAATCTCCCTACGAAGCTGCCCCGGAGATTATTTGAAATGAAAGGAGTCATTACATGGATGGCTTAGAAGGGTTGATACTACGGACAGATTCACTTTAAACAAACATGCCCCAAATTGACATATCACAATAATTTTCCAAAGGACAAGTTCAATAGTTTACATGTTTTTTGCAGGTTCGTGGCAGTTTGGGCTGGAACATTGTGAGTGCTGTGATATCATCATTGGAATTTGTCATTCTTATAGCTGACGTGGTGATAAATGGGGGCTATACCTGTGATGAGTCGTGCATCACTGTATGGGTGAGTAGCAAGAAGACTTTAGACAGTTCATACAGTATATATATATTCACTAATATATTTTATTATGTGTATGTAAGCCATGTTCCAAGTTGGGTTTCCCAGGATACAGCGAAGTCATGAAAGAAGAAAACGACTCCAACAGCAGTTCATTCACCCAAAGTATTTTACTTAATTGTGTGGGTTCACACATAACGATATTGGTAACGATATCGTTGCATTTTGTGACGTAGCAACGATATCGTTAATGAAATCGTTATGTGTGACAGCGACCAACGATCAGGCCCCTGCTGGGAGATCGTTGGTCGCTGAACAAAGTCCAGAACTTTATTTCGTCGCTGGATCTCCCGCGGACATCGCTGGATCGGCGTGTGTGACACCGATCCAGCGATGTCTTCACTGGTAACCAGGGTAAACATCGGGTAACTAAGCGCAGGGCCGCGCTTAGTAACCCTATGTTTACCCTGGTTACCATCCTAAAAGTAAAAAAACAAACAGTACATACTTACCTACCGCTGTCTGTCCCGGCGCTGTGCTCTGCACTCCTCCTGTACTGGCTGTGAGCGTCGGTCAGCTGGAAAGCAGAGCGGTGACGTCACCGCTCTGCTTTCCGGCCGCTGTGCTCACACAGACAGTACAGGAGGAGTGCAGAGCACAGCGCCGGGGACAGACAGCGGTAGGTAAGTATGTACTGTTTGTTTTAATTACTTTTAGGATGGTAACCAGGGTAAACATCGGGTTACTAAGCGCGGCCCTGCGCTTAGTTACCCGATGTTTACCCTGGTTACCGGCATCATTGGTCGCTGGAGAGCGGTCTGTGTGACAGCCTCAGTGGGATGCTTCCTCACGCGGATGTCACTGGATCCGTCAATGACTTATCTTCTTTCTGTCCTCAGTAGTTCCAGACTGCACCCAGGATGGCCACGCTCTTCTTCCTGTGATTTACATCCATCTCTGTAGCTCCACCTCTGTCTCAAGCTGGGCAGAGCCCCATCAAAATATCAGTTCATTGGTACTTTCGGGAACTGCTTCTAATGTGGGATCGACCGGTATATCTCATCATTAATTTATTTCCTGTGCTTGTGTGTGTGTGTTTTGCACAGTACACATGTATTGCAGTCTTTCAGTTGTGCTTAGGAAACAGGAAATGACCTATAGTGACCAAATACGGCATTTCAGTCCATGTAAATACCACATCATTGTTGGCATCAAGAAGGTGATTATACTTATATACAAAAGATACAATGTTTACACTCATGATGCAGACACAGATATGCACATCTATGCCATTCTGGTAAGCTGGTTGCTGAACGGTGTTTACAAGGCTTACTATCCACATCTTTAACCAGATACATACAAATGATTCTCACAAAATTTGAATATCTTCAAAAGGTTAATTATTTCAGTTCTACAATACAAAAAGTGAAGCTCATATATTTTATAGAGTCATTACAAACAGAATGATCTATTTCAAGTGTTTATTTCTGTTAATGTTGATGATTATGGCTTCCAGCCAATGAAAACCCAAAAAGTCATTATTTACAATCATCTGAAAACAACACCTTGGACCACTGAGAAACAGTCCAGTTAATTTTCTCCTTGGCCCAGGTAAAACGCTTCTGGTATTGTCTATTGGTCATTAGTGGCTTGACACCAGAAATGCGACACTTGTAGCCCATGTAGCATACGTCTGTATGTGGTGGCTCTTGAAGCAATGACTCCAGCAGCAGTCCACTCCGTCTGAATCTCCCCCCAAATATTTGATGGCCTTTTCTTAACAATCCTTTCAAGGCTGCGGTTATCCCGGTTGCTTGTGCACCTTTTTCTACCACACTTTTTCATTCCAGTCAACTCTCCGTTAATATGCTTGGATACAGCACTCTGTGAACAGCCAGCTTCTTTAGCAATGACCGTTTGTGTTATGAATAGGTAATTCAGAACCACAATGGACCTTGAAGTTCAGAGCACACAAAGTGACCTGACAATAACCAAAAACATAGCACGAGCTCTGAGACGTGGGAACTCTGCTGACCGCAATCCCTAATCCTATCACACCACACTAGAGGTAGCCGTGGAATGCGCCTAACGCTCCCTATGCAACTCGGCACAGCCTGAGAAACTAGCTAGCCCTGAAGATAGAAAAATAAGCCTACCTTGCCTCAGAGAAATTCCCCAAAGGAAAAGGCAGCCCCCCACATATAATGACTGTGAGTTAAGATGAAAATACAAACACAGAGATGAAATAGATTTAGCAAAGTGAGGCCCGACTTACTGAATAGACCGAGGAAAGGAAAGATAGCTTTGCGGTCAACACAAAAACCTACAAACAACCACGCAGAGGGGCAAAAAGACCCTCCGCACTGACTAACGGTACGGAGGTGCTCTCTCTGCGTCTCAGAGCTTCCAGCAAGCAAGAAAAACCAATAAAGCAAGCTGGACAGAAAATATAGCAAACAAAAGTAACACAAGCAGAACTTAGCTAATGCTGAGCAGACAGGCCACAGGAATGATCCAGGAGGAAGCAAGACCAATACTAGAACATTGACTGGAGGCCAGGATCAAAGCACTAGGTGGAGTTAAATAGAGGAGCACCTAACGACTTAACCTCATCACCTGAGGAAGGAAACTCAGAAGCCGCAGTACCACTCACATCCACCAACGGAAGCCCATAGACAGTATCAGCCGAAGTACCACTTGTGACCACAGGAGGGAGCTCGACCACAGAATTCACAACAGTACCCCCCCTTGAGGAGGGGTCACCGAACCCTCACCAGAGCCCCCAGGCCGACCAGGATGAGCCATATGAAAGGCACGAACAAGATCGGCAGCATGGACATCAGAGGCAAAGACCCAGGAATTATCTTCCTGACCATAACCCTTCCACTTAACCAGATACTGGAGTTTCCGTCTCGAAACACGAGAATCCAAAATCTTCTCCACTATATACTCCAACTCCCCCTCCACCAAAACCGGGGCAGGAGGATCAACAGATGGAACCATAGGTGCCACGTATCTCCGCAACAATGACCTATGGAATACGTTATGGATGGAAAAAGAATCTGGAAGGGTCAAACGAAAAGACACAGGATTAAGAACCTCAGAAATCCTATACAGACCAATGAAACGAGGCTTAAACTTAGGAGAGGAAACCTTCATAGGAATATAACGAGATGACAACCAAACCAAATCCCCAACACGAAGTCGGGGACCCACACAGCGTCTGCGATTAGCGAAACGTTGAGCCTTCTCCTGGGACAAGGTCAAATTGTCCACTACATGAGTCCAAATCTGCTGCAACCTGTCCACCACAGTATCCACACCAGGACAGTCCGAAGACTCAACCTGCCCTGAAGAGAAATGAGGATGGAACCCAGAATTGCAGAAAAACGGCGAAATTAAAGGTAGCCGAGCTGGCCCGATTATTAAAGGCGAACTCAGCCAACGGCAAAAAGGACACCCAATCATCCTGATCAGCAGAAACAAAACATCTCAGATATGTTTCCAAGGTCTGATTGGTTCGTTCAGTCTGGCCATTTGTCTGAGGATGGAAAGCCGAGGAAAAAGACAAATCAATGCCCAACCTAGCACAAAAGGCTCGCCAAAACCTCGAAACAAACTGGGAACCTCTGTCAGAAACAATGTTCTCTGGAATGCCATGTAAACGAACCACATGCTGGAAGAACAATGGCACCAAATCAGAGGAGGAAGGTAATTTAAACAAGGGTACCAAATGGATCATCTTAGAGAAGCGATCACAAACTACCCAAATGACCGACATTTTTTGAGAGACGGGGAGATCCGAAATAAAATCCATAGAGATATGTGTCCAAGGCCTCTTCGGGACCGGCAAGGGCAAAAGCAACCCACTGGCACGAGAACAGCAGGGCTTAGCCCGAGCACAAATCCCACAGGACTGCACAAAAGAACGCACATCCCGCGACAGAGACGGCCACCAAAAGGATCTAGCCACTAAATCTCTGGTACCAAAGATTCCAGGATGACCAGCCAACACCGAAGAATGAACCTCAGAGATAACTTTATTCGTCCACCTATCAGGGACAAACAGTTTCTCCGCTGGGCAACGATCAGGTTTATTAGCCTGAAATTTTTGCAGCACCCGCCGCAAATCAGGGGAGATGGCAGACACAATTACTCCCTCTTTGAGAATACCCGCCGGCTCAGGCAAACCCGGAGAGTCGGGCACAAAACTCCTAGACAGGGCATCCGCCTTCACATTTTTAGAGCCCGGAAGGTACGAAACCACAAAGTCAAAATGGGAGAAAAACAGCGACCAACAAGCCTGTCTAGGATTCAACCGTTTGGCAGACTCGAGATAAGTCAAGTTCTTGTGATCAGTCAAGACCACCACGCGATGCTTAGCTCCTTCAAGCCAATGACGCCACTCCTCGAATGCCCACTTCATGGCCAGCAACTCTCGATTGCCAACATCATAATTTCGCTCAGCAGGCGAAAACTTTCTGGAAAAGAAGGCGCATGGCTTCATCACCGAGCAATCAGAACCTCTTTGCGACAAAACAGCCCCCGCTCCAATTTCAGAAGCATCAACCTCGACCTGGAACGGAAGCGAAACATCTGGTTGACACAACACAGGGGCAGAAGAAAAACGACGCTTTAACTCTTGAAAAGCTTCCACAGCAGCAGAAGACCAATTGACCACATCAGCACCCTTCTTGGTCAAATCGGTCAATGGTTTAGCAATACTAGAAAAATTACAGATGAAGCGACGATAAAAATTAGCAAAGCCAAGGAACTTTTGCAGACTCTTCAGAGATGTCGGCTGAGTCCAATCATAAATGGCCTGGACCTTAACAGGGTCCATCTCGATAGTAGAAGGGGAAAAAATGAACCCCAAAAATGAAACCTTCTGAACACCAAAGAGACACTTTGATCCCTTCACAAACAAAGAATTAGCACGCAGGACCTGGAACACCATTCTGACCTGCTTCACATGAGACTTCCAATTATCCGAGAAGACCAAAATATCATCCAAGTATACAATCAGGAATTTATCCAGGTACTCTCGGAAGATGTCATGCATAAAGGACTGAAATACTGATGGAGCATTGGCAAGTCCGAATGGCATAACTAGGTACTCAAAATGGCCCTCGGGCGTATTAAATGCAGTTTTCCATTCATCGCCCCGTTTAATACACACAAGATTATATGCACCACGAAGATCTATCTTGGTGAACCAACTAGCCCCCTTAATCCGAGCAAACAAATCAGACAGCAGCGGCAAGGGGTACTGAAATTTGACCGTGATTTTATTTAGAAGGCAGTAATCAATACAAGGTCTCAGCGAACCATCCTTCTTGGCCACAAAAAAGAACCCTGCTCCCAATGGCGATGACGACGGGCGAATATGACCCTTCTCCAAGGATTCTTTTACGTAACTCCGCATAGCGGCGTGCTCAGGTACAGATAAATTAAACAGTCGACCCTTAGGAAACTTACTACCAGGAATCAACTCGATAGCACAATCACAATCCCTATGCGGAGGTAGGGCATTGGACTTGGGCTCATCGAATACATCCCGGTAATCAGACAAGAACTCTGGGACCTCAGAAGGGGTGGATGATGAGATAGACAGAAATGGAACATCACCATGTACCCCCTGACAACCCCAGCTGGACACAGACATTGATTTCCAATCTAATACTGGGTTATGTACTTGTAGCCATGGCAACCCCAACACGACCACATCATGCAGATTATGCAACACCAGAAAGCGAATATCCTCCTGGTGCGCAGGAGCCATGCACATGGTCAGCTGGGTCCAATACTGAGGCTTATTCTTGGCCAAAGGCGTAGCATCAATTACTCTCAATGGAATAAGACACTGCAAGGGCTCCAAGACAAACCCACAGCGCCTAGCAAACTCCAAGTCCATCAAATTCAGGGCAGCACCTGAATCCACAAATGCCATGACAGAATAGGAAGACAAAGAGCAGATCAAAGTAACGGACAAAAGAAATTTCGACTGTACCGTACCAATGGTGGCAGACTTAGCGAACCGGTTAGTGCGCTTAGGACAATCAGAGATAGCATGAGTGGAATCACCACAGTAGAAACACAGCCCATTCTGACGTCTGTGTTCTTGCCTTTCAGCTCTGGTCAAAGTCCTATCGCACTGCATAGGCTCAGGTTTATGCTCAGATAATACCGCCAAATGGTGCACAGATTTACGCTCACGCAAGCGTCGACCGATCTGAATGGCCAAAGACATAGACTCATTCAGACCAGCAGGCATAGGAAATCCCACCATGACATCCTTAAGAGCTTCAGAGAGACCCTTTCTGAAAATAGCTGCCAGCGCACATTCATTCCTTTGAGTGAGCACGGACCACTTTCTAAACTTCTGACAATAAATCTCTATCTCATCCTGACCCTGACACAGAGCCAGCAAATTTTTCTCTGCCTGATCCACTGAATTAGGTTCATCGTACAGTAATCCGAGCGCCAGAAAAAACGCATCAATATTACATAATGCAGGATCTCCTGGCACAAGGGAAAATGCCCAGTCTTGAGGGTCGCCACGTAATAAAGAAATAATGATCTTAACTTGTTGAACTGGGTCACCAGAGGAGCGAGGTTTCAATGCCAGAAACAGTTTGCAATTATTTTTGAAACTCAGAAATTTAGCTCTATCTCCAGAAAACAAATCAGGAATAGGAATTCTTGGTTCTAACATAGAATTCTGAGCCACAAAGTCTTGAATATTTTGTACTCTTGCAGTGAGATGATCCACACATGAAGACAGACCTTTAATGTCCATCACTACACCTGTGTCCTGAACCACCCAAATGTCTAGGGGAAAAAAAAGGCAAAACACAGTGCAAGAAAAAAAAAAAGGTCTCAGAACTTCTTTTTTCCCTCTATTGAGAAGCATAGTACTTTAGGCCTCCAGTACTGTTATGAATAGGTAATTCAGAACCACAATGGACCTTGAAGTTCAGAGCACACAAAGTGACCTGACAATAACCAAAAAACATAGGACGAGCTCTGAGACGTGGGAACTCTGCTGACCGCAATTACTAATCCTATCACACCACACTAGAGGTAGCCGTGGAATGCGCCTAACGCTCCCTATGCAACTCGGCACAGCCTGAGAAACTAGCTAGCCCTGAAGATAGAAAAATAAGCCTACCTTGCCTCAGAGAAATTCCCCAAAGGAAAAGGCAGCCCCCCACATATAATGACTGTGAGTTAAGATGAAAATACAAACACAGAGATGAAATAGATTTAGCAAAGTGAGGCCCGACTTACTGAATAGACCGAGGAAAGGAAAGATAGCTTTGCGGTCAACACAAAAACCTACAAACAACCACGCAGAGGGGCAAAAAGACCCTCCGCACCGACTAACGGTACGGAGGTGCTCCCTCTGCGTCTCAGAGCTTCCAGCAAGCAAGAAAAACCAATAAAGCAAGCTGGACAGAAAATATAGCAAACAAAAGTAACACAAGCAGAACTTAGCTAATGCTGAGCAGACAGGCCACAGGAACGATCCAGGAGGAAGCAAGACCAATACTAGAACATTGACTGGAGGCCAGGGTCAAAGCACTAGGTGGAGTTAGATAGAGCAGCACCTAACGACTTAACCTCATCACCTGAGGAAGGAAACTCAGAAGCCGCAGTACCACTCACATCCACCAACGGAAGCCCATAGACAGAATCAGCCGAAGTACCACTTGTGACCACAGGAGGGAGCTCGACCACAGAATTCACAACACGTTTGTGGCTTACCCTCCTTGTGGAGTATGTCAATGACTGCCTTCTGGACATCTATCAAGTTAGCAGTCTTCCCCATGATTGTGGAGCCTACTGAAACAGGCTAAAGGACCTTTTTAAATGCTTAGGAAGAATGTATTTTGTTAATTATTCTAATTTACTGAGATAAGCCATAATCATCAACATTAACATAAGCAGTTGAAATAGATCTTTCTGTTTGTAATGACTGTATATAATATATGAGTTTCACTTTTTGTATTGAAGAACTGAAATAAATTAACTTTTTGATGATATAATTTTGTGAAAAGCACCTGTATATCTGGTCATGGGCAATGGGGGCTATTTCACCATCTGACATATGCACAAAAAAAGAACATGCTGCACAATTTTTAAATGGTAAAATAAGAACTCAAATTGAAACGTAGCAGATTTCATTATAGTTAAGGTGGTTGAACTAGTGATACAAGTGTCTGTTATAGGAGGAGCCATTTCTTGTATGTGTTCTATTTTTCAGTTCCTATAATGGAACATAAAACAGAATGACAAATGCTAGTGTGAAGGTGGCACTGAAGAATTAGATCAGTCCAGTTAATCACAAATAAAGACATAAGAGAAAAACCCCAACACTATATACTCTCCATGTTGTAGCGGGCTCCCTTCTATGTGTATGGCATGAAGTCAAGTTTATATCTTAAGGGTGATGACATTACTGATGTCATCGCCCATGAAACATGACTACGAGTAACCTATGAAGCGTCGTTCTCAGAACACCGCTCCAAAGGTTGCAGAAGGGAATTTCTGGACGTCATGGGAAACACAATGGATTACTTCAGAGCTGCAGGGATTATTTTTTAATAATAAATGGGTAAACCAGAGACTGTGCCTGGGAGTCTTTATTCAAATAAACTTTTTTTTCTGTGTGTGTGTCTTTTTATTTTTAAATACAGGGTTATGTAGTGGGGGTGTCTGATAGACACCTCCTCCCCATTACTAACCACTAGAGTTGATACCAGCTGTATATAATAAGCCCAAACTAAAAAAGATCATATGGAACTTCTGTACCATGCTCACAACCCAGAATAGGGGAGCCCCGTACAGAAAAAACCACTACAATTAGATAATAGGACACTCCCAAAACTACATTATTTCAGACAAGAAAACTGGAGTAATAGTCCATAAAAAATCAACTTTATTGAAAAACCAAACAATAATTAATAATATTAATAATACAGTAGATATTAGTACAAAAACAGAATATGATAAACAGATGGATGGCTATGGTAGCACAGATAAAGACAGCGCGGGGTAAGACTGGTGCCAAAAATCATTCCCTTAAAGTGCATAGTGCCATAAAAATACCAAGGAGAGAGGAGGAGGCTAAATGTATTTCATTTAAATGTTTCATTGGTTAAGTCCATGTGGACCGGTAACTGAGCCCTGTACACTGACTCACGCCACTACATAATGTATCAAAGAGTCACATATAAACCTCCAATCCTTACCCCTCAGAGATGGCCGACAGAAAGACACAGCGCGGTGTCTTTCTGTCGGCCATCTCTGAGGGGTAAGGATTGGAGGTTTATATGTGACTCTTTGATACATTATGTAGTGGCGTGAGTCAGTGTACAGGGCTCAGTTACCGGTCCACATGGACTTAACCAATGAAACATTTAAATGAAATACATTTAGCCTCCTCCTCTCTCCTTGGTATTTTTATGGCACTATGCACTTTAAGGGAATGATTTTTGGCACCAGTCTTACCCCGCGCTGTCTTTATCTGTGCTACCATAGCCATCCATCTGTTTATCATATTCTGTTTTTGTACTAATATCTACTGTATTATTAATATTATTAATTATTGTTTGGTTTTTCAATAAAGTTGATTTTTTATGGACTATTACTCCAGTTTTCTTGTCTGAAATAATACCAGCTGACATCAACCTCAAAATCTATTACCCTGATTGCCACAACACCAGAGCAATCTGGAAGAGCTGAGGCTAAGATCCAGAATTGGCGCATATAATCGATGCGCTATTTCTGGGATGGATGAGAGCTAGTCTTATTAGGCTGGGAAAGGGCCAATATCCAAGGATCTTTCCAGCCTATTAATAATAGCCCCCAGCTGTCGGCTTTGCCTTAGCTAGTTATTAAAAATTGGTGGGAGCCCACTTCATTTCTGGGGGGCGCCCCACATTTTTAATAACCAGTGAAGGCAAAGCAAACAGCTGGGGGCTGATATTAATAGTCTGGGAAAGTCCATGGATATTGTCTTCTTCTCAGTATAACAAGACCAGCTCACATAAGTCTGCTTTTCCTTGGCAGGCTATTAAAATAGGGGGGACCCATGTCTTTTTTAAAATTATTTATTTATACTGTCCCTACACTAGTCAGAGCACAATGGCGGTGCCACCCATGATCCAGCGTTCATACAGGCCGGGTCACATGTTGAAACGGCTCAACACAGCCATGCCAATAGTTAGCATAGATGTGATGGCTCTGGAAGTTCCCACAACCTGAAAGTTTATTGATTTGCTGCACTGAAGGAACAAGATGACTACTGTCTATGTATGCATATTTAAACGAGCATTCCAGAATTAGACCGTTTATTTTCAACTATAAGCAGTTTTTTGCTGTGTAATCTCACAGCAGCATGATGTAGGGACAGAGACCCTGTGTCACGATACCCAGGTATTAATGCTGCAGGGGAAACTGCACCCAGCAGCAACAGAGCTGGACCAGAAACCCGGTAACTAACATGAACACCAACGGGACCTTTCACATGAGACAGAGTGACCAGGTAAAGCAAAAGGACCTACGATCATGTGACAGAGTGGGAGGCGGTGAGGGGGCGGAGCCAGATGCCGGGGAAACAGAAGGGACAAGCATTAAAGAATAGTGAAACAAACAGAGGTCTTAGCCAGGAGATTACAAGATACTAACAGGGAGTGTCAAAGAATAGTCAGAAGCCAAGCCAGAAGTCAGTAATCCAGGAACACGAATAAAGCAGGTGACAGCAAGACACAAAGCAAGCCAGCACACACTTCAGAGGTCAAGTATACAAACTGCAGAAAAACCTATAGCTGACAAGGATACCAGGTTAGGAGCGAGTATAAATAGCCCTCCCATCTTGATAGAGAGGCTAAGAACATTAACCCTGAGAGTACAGAACATAACCTTCTCCTAAACATGACAGCCCCCCCTTAACAGGGGTCCACTGGACCCCCAGGCTTCTCAAGGTACCTGGCATGAAATCCGCACCAGTCGATCAGCATGCACAGAACTGGCCGGAACCCATGACCGATCCTCAATAGAATAACCCTTCCAATGTATTAAGTACTGAAGCCTTCGACACATCCACCGTGATTCAATGATGCGCTCTACCTCATACTCCGGCTGACCCTCTACCAACACTGGCAGAACATTGGATGAGGAATCTTCTCTAACCGTCCCCACAGGTTTTAATAGGGACCTGTGGAAGACATTTGATATTTTGAAGGAGGCGGGCGTACGGTGTTCATTTTAGGACATGGTCACAAATCAAAGTCAAACATCAGAAATACTCTGTCTGATACCTCATTCTGATACTTGACTCTGATACCTGAGTCTGATACTTGACTCTGCTACCTGACTCTGATACCTGACTCTGATACCTGACTCTGATACCTGACTCTGATACTTGACTCTGATACCTGAGTCTGATACCTGAGTCTGATACTTGACTCTGATACTTGACTCTGATACTTGACTCTGATACCTGACTCTGATACCTGACTCTGATACTTGACTCTGATACCTGAGTCTGATACCTGAGTCTGATACTTGACTCTGATACCCGAGTCTGATACCTGAGTCTGATACTTGACTCTGATACCTGACTCTGATACCTGACTCTGATACCTGACTCTGATACTTGACTCTGATACATGAAATTAGTAAAATTAGCTAAAATTAGTACCTGGGATCACTTGAGCTTGTGGTGCAATGGTAAGGCCGACGGCTGTAGTGTCTAGACGCAGGATCCGTTTTTTTCCCGCCGGATCGGTTTTATTTTTCTGCCGGATCCGTTTTTTTACGCCGGATTCGATTTTTTTTACGTCGGATGTTTTTTTACGCCGGATCCGGGTGTTTTTATGCCAGATCCGTTTTTTTTTTTCGCCGGATCCATTTTTTTTTACGTAGTATCCGTTTTTTTTGCCTGATCAGTTTTTTTCCCGCCGTATCCATTTTTCTTCCGCCGGATCCATTTTCTTCGTCGGATCCGTTTTTTTACGCCGAATCTGTTTTTTTTCGCCGGATGTTTTTTTCTGCCGGATCTGTTTTTTTACGCCAAATCCATTTTTTATGCCGTATCCGTTTTTTTTTACGCCGCATCCGTTTTTTTTACACCGGATTTTTTTTTTTCGCCGGATCCATTTTTTCGCCTGATCCATTTTTTTTACGCCGAATCTGTTTTTTTTCACCTGATCATTTTTTTTTATTGCTGATCCGTTTTCTTTTACGCCTGATCAGTTTATTTTTGCGCCGGATCCGTTTTTTTTACGCCAGATCCGTTTTTCTGCCGGCGTAAAAAAAATGGATCCGGCGTAAAAAACGTTTTTTTAACGCCGGATCTGTTTTTTCCGCCGGCAGAAGAAAAATGGATCCGGCGGGAAAAAAACGGATCCGGCATAAAAAAAATGGATCCGGCGTAAAAATAAACGGATCAGGCGTAAAAAAAACGGATCCGGAAGAAAAAAATGGATCCGGAGAAAAAAACGGATTTGGCGTAAAAAAAACGGATCCGGCGAAAAAAAACGGATCCGGCAAAAAAAAACGGATCTGGCGAAAAAACAACAGATCCGGTGTAAAAAAAACGGATCCGGCGAAAAAAAAACCCGGATCCGGCAAAAAAACCCGGATTCGGCATAAAAAAACGGATCTGGCATAAAAAAATGGATCCGGCAAAAAAAAAAAACGGATCTGGCAGAAAAAAAACGGATCCGGTGTAAAAAACGGATCCGGCGTAAAAAAAAAGGATCCGGCGTAAAAAACGGATCAGGCAGAAAAAAAACGGAGCCGGCAGACAAAAACAGATCCGGCGGACAAAAACGGATCCGGAAAAAACAACGGATCCTGAGGAAAAAAAATGGATCCTGCAGAAAAAAACGGATCTGGCGGAAAAAAAACAGATCCGGCCGACAAAAATGGATCCGGCAGAAAAATAAAACCGATCCGGCAGAAAAAAAAGGATCGGCCAAAAAAAAAACGGATCCTGCGTCTAGAGGCTACAGCCGTCGGCATTACCATTGCACCACAAGCTCAAGTGATCCCAGGTACTAATTTTAGCTAATTTTACTAATTTTACTAATTTCATGTATCAGAATCAAGTATCAGACTCAGGTATCGGAGTCAAGTATCAGAGTCAAGTATCAGAGTCAATTATCAGAGTCAAGTATCAGAGTCAGGTATCAAAGTCAAGTATCAGAGTCAAGTATCAGAGTCAGGTATCAGAGTCAGGTATCAGAGTCAAGTATCAGAGTCAAGTATCAGAGTCAGGTATCAGAGTCAAGTATCAGAGTCAAGTATCAGAGTCAGGTATCAAAGTCAAGTATCAGAGTCAGGTATCAAAGTCAAGTATCAGAGTCAAGTATCAGAGTCAGGTATCAAAGTCAAGTATCAGAGTCAAGTATCAGAGTCAAGTATCAGAATGAGGTATCAGACAGAGTATTTCTGATGTTTGACTTTGATTTGTGACTTTGATATGTGAAAGTCAGGTATCAGAATCAAGTATCAGAATGAGGTATCAGACAGAGTATTTCTGATGTTATTTCTGATGTTTGACTTTGATTTGTGACCATGTGTGAAAGTCAGGTATAAGAGTCAAGTATCAGAATGAGGTATCAGACAGAGAATTTCTGATATTTGACTTTGATTTGTGACCATGTCCTAAAATGAACACCGTACGGGCGACTGTAATCTATAGGTCACCTCTAATATCTTGTATGGACCTATAAGCCTGGGGCCCAACTTCATAGAGGGTACTTTAAGTTTGATGTTACGGGTAGACAACCACACCTTCTCCCCCACTGTCAGTGTAGGAGCTGACCCCCCTCCTTCTGTCTGCAAAATGTTTGTACCTCCTTTGAGCTTTGGAGATATTACCCTGAACCTCCCTCCAAAGGGTTCTTAACTGTTGCACCACACCCTTAGCACCAGGGCAGCCAGAATCCATGTGGGAAAATTCTCCAAATTGCAGAACAAATCCATAATTGACCTGAAAAGGAGATTTGCCAGTAGACTGATTAATACGACAGTTGAATGCAAATTCTGCCATGGGTAATACCTCACACCAGTCCTCCTGTCTGGAAGAGGCAAGGCATCTTAAAATTTGTTCCAACGACTGGTTGGTGCTTTCAGTCTGACCATTAGATTCCGGGTGATAAGCAGAGGAGAAAGACAACGTAACCCCCAACTTCTTAGGGTATGTTTCCACATTCAGGAAACGCTGCGTGTTTGACGCTGCGTAGAGCCACAGCGTCAAACATGCAGCATCCAGATGTTACAGCATAGTGGAGGGGACTTCATGAAATCCCGTCTCCACTATGCATTAAAAGACGCATGTGGCAGACCCGCGGAAACGGACATGCGGCATGTCTTTTCAGAACACTGCATGTCCTTACAATGCTCAAATAACGCATGAACAACGCAGGTGACCTGCCTATGACCCCAGGTGCAGATTTGGTGCAGATTTTACCTGCGTAAAATCCTGACCAAATCCTGATGCAATCCTGAATGTGGACACATACCCTTACAAAAAGCCCTCCAAAATCTAGCAAAAAATTGCACACCCCTGTCAGACACCACATTCACAGGGACCCCTTGCAACCGAACTATATGCTGAATGAACAAACGAGCTAAGGCTTCAGCAGAAGGCAATGCAGATAATGGCACAAAGTGGGCTTGTTTAGAAAACCTATCAACCACTACCCAGACTACAGAGTTGCCCTTTGAAGGAGGAAGATTAGTGATAAAATCCATGGACAAGTGTGTCCAAGGTTTATCCGGAATTGGCTAAGGTACCAATTCACTGGCCGGCTGGACCAGAGAGCTGTTAGAGCGAGCACACACCCCACAAGTATTCACAAATTTTTTAATATCAATACCCATAGAAGGCCACCAAAAATTCCTAGCTACTGCCCCCCGGGTAGCTGCAATCGCAGGGTGTGCACTCAACACAGAGTTATGAAATTCTTGCAGAAGTGTGACACGGAAATGATAGGGTACAAACAATTTTCCAGAGGGTTTATTCTTGGGAGCTTGTGACGGTGCTTCCAAAATCTCTCTCTGTAACTCAGATGAGATTTCAGCCACAACCACTCCAGGTTGAAGAATGGAGGAAGGAGGTTCTGGTGGAGACACACAATCAAAACTTCGGGATAAGGCATCCGCCTTTACATTTTAGACCCTAGTCGGAATGTAATGGTAAAATGAAACCGAGAAAAAAAAGTGCCCACCGAGCCTGTCTGGGGGTCCATCTCTTATACTTGATATAGGCCAAATTTTTATGATCAGTGATGACCGTAACGGGATGAACAGCCCCCTCCAAAAAATGCCTCCATTCTTCGAAGGCCAATTTAATTGCCAACAATTCCCTGTTGCCAACATCATAATTTCTCTCAGCCGAAGAGAATTTTTTTGAGAAAAAGGCACAGGGTTTAAGGTTAGTATGGGTGAACGGGTCCTGAGATAACACTGCCCCCACCTCCGATGCATCAACCTCTACGATAAAAGGTCTTGACGGATCGGGTTGTATCAACACGAGGGCTGAAATAAAACATTTCTTCAGTGTCTGGAAGGAATTTTTTGCAGCCTCGGACCAATTTTTTTACCTCCGCCCCTTTGAGTGTGAGGTCCGTTAAGGGTTTCATCACCTGCGAAAACCCTTTAATGAACTTCCTATAATAGTTAGCGAAGCCCAGAAATCGCTGCAACCCCTTCAGGTCATGAGGTTGCACCCAATCAGAAATGGCCTGAACCTTCCCCGGGTCCATGCGGACCCATCCCCAGATACAATTAATCCCAGAAAAGACAGTTCTTGCATAAAGAATGAGCACTTCTCCAGTTTTGCGTATAAATGGTTCTCCCTGAGTCTCACAAAAACTGCCTGAAGATGGTGTGAGACTGACTGTCCTCTGAGTATATCAAGATGTCATCCAGGTAAATGACAACATAGTGCCCAATCAGGTCAGAAAAAACAACATTAATACAATTCTGGAACACAGCAGGGGCATTAGTGAGACCGAAGGGCATAACCAAATTTTCAAATAAGCCCTCGGTAGTCAAATGCTGTTTTCCATTCATCTCCCTCTCGAATCCTTATCAGGTTATAAACCCCTCGTAAGTCAAGCTTAGAAAACCATTTGGCCCCAGTGAGTTGATTACTTAAATCAGGAATCAGAGGAAGAGGACACGTGTTTTTCACAGTGATCTTATTCAGTTCCCGAATGTCGAGGTACGGTCGCAAACCACCATCTTTTTTCTTCACAAAGAAAAACCCCGCTGCGACGGGTGAAACAGAAGGCCGAATATGCCCCTTGCGGAGACTCTCAGTGATGTACTCTTTCATGGCTTGGTGCTCGGGCCTAGACAAATTGTATAAATGAGCCTTGGGTAATTTGGCTCCTGGGATTAAATTGATACCACAATCACCGGGTCGATGTGGTGGAAGCGCCTTGGCCTCACTTTCGAAAACACGTCTTCGAAGTCTTTCAGGTACTCCGGAATACCCTCCAGACCGACAGACGATACAGATAGAGACTTTATCGGGTTAACAAAAGGTCCCAGGTTACAACACGGACCATTACCCTTACATCTCTATTAAGTAATCTCCCCCACCACCCAATCATTGGCAGGATTATGGCGTTGCAGCCAGGGCATTCCCAGAACCAGTCCTGCAGGCAGATTATTCAATACAAAACAACTTAATTGCTCTACGTGAGTGGAACCCACTTTCAGAGAAATAACATCAGTTTTGAAACAAATTCCATCCCGGGTAAAAGGGGATGAATCAACAGCCACAATTTCAACAGGGTTTTTCAACCTAACTGTCCCTATCTTATTACGAGTCACAACTTGGGCATCAATCAAATTAACGGAAGAACCGCAGTCAACAAAAGCGGTGGTCACCACAGGACCGCCAGTAAGCTCCAATTTCACCTGGAGCACAAGTTTTGTAAGCGAGAAAAAATGTACCTGGGAGTCTGGACAACCTTCTCGATTGTTGCCCAGACTCAGTCGTTTCTCAGATGGTTTCACAGAAGGGCAGGATGGACAGTTCCTTTTCCAATGTCCAGAGGCTCCACAGTAAAAACACAGTTGATTGTCTCTGCGGTGTCTTTTCTCACTTTCAGAGACCGAGACTGACCCACTCTCCATGGGCTCAGATACAGGTGCAGCATCTCATAATTTAGAGAATAAGGAAGTCTCCTATCGAGAATCCAATCCAATCGAGAATCTGTGGAAAGAGCTGAAAACTGCTGTTCACAACTGAGCTCGAGCTGTTTGTCAAGTAAGAATGGGCAAGATTTTCAGTCTCTCGATGTACAAAACTGATAGAGACATACCCCAAGCAACTTGCAGCTGTAATCGCAGCAAAAGGTGACGCAACAAAGTATTAAGTTAAAGGGGTCAAATAATATTGCACGCCACAATTTTCAGTTTTTGATTTTCCACAAAAATTTAAAATAACCAATAAATTTTGTTAAATTCACAATTGTGTTCCACTTGTTGATTCTTCACCCAAAATTTACATTTGTTATCTTTATGTTTGAAGCATGATATGTGGGAAAAGGTTGAAAAGTTTCAGGGAGCCGAATACTTTCGCAAGGCACTGTATATGGCAAAACGCATCAGGGCTGTTTTTGACCAGTAGCATGAGGATTTTATATTTATTACTATGCAATAAAGCTTAAAGACGGTATCCATGTTTCCTTATTTTTAATCTTACAAAAAAGTTGCTCAGGCAATGGAAGTATTCTGCGCTTACTGGAAAAATGACATCCGTGATTGGTAAATGCTGGTTTATTCTTCAGGACATCATACATAGAATCAATAACAGTACACCTACATGGTTAAATGCATGAAAAAAATAAAAAAGGAGCTAAGGAAAAGAGGCAGGGGTGTACATAGTCACATGTCGTGAGCCAGAAAGAAACACATGAAAAAAAAAAAAAAACACATATATATATATTTCATTCATTTAAGGAAATAATGAATGTACTTAAGAATAATGCGTTGGAGAGTGAAAATGTGGCAATATAGAGAGAGGAAAAAAGGGATTATAATAGCAACCTGGTGAGTGAAAGAAAGAAAACTTCTAAGAGTACCTTGTTATGCACATAGCTATTTAATGATGCCGGTATACAAAGTGAAGGAGAACACAGTGAATCTAGGAAAAACCCCTGTGTTTAGAAAATTTCTGTGTTCTCCTTCACATCATTCTTTCTTTTTTTTCCTCTCTCTATATTGGCACATTTTCACTCTCCAACACATTATTCTTTTTTTTTTTTTAAATCTGTTTATTGATTTTCTCAACATAAAACAAACAATCATATAACAGTAGTTAATTCAACAGTAACTCCCTTCCCTTAAGCCCACCCATAACCCTCCCACCTAACCTCTGTGTGCGCATCAGTAGCCATAAGATTATGGAATTGGTGAATGACCACTTATCCGTTGCAGTAAATACCATTGCGTGTTTTCAAATTGGGCTCGTAACCTCTCCCTGATTTCTAGAGGAAGCGAGGGAATAAAAAGAGACCATGTGTTCAAAAATTTGCTCGATAACCTCTCCTTATTAGACTGAGCCTCCAACCACTCCATTTTAAACAAAAAGTTGACCTTTGTGTGTATAAGAGAGAGCGAAGGGGCCATTGGGTTCTGCCAATGTTGAAGTATGCTTTTCCTGGTGGCCGAGGCCCAGAACACCAAAGTTGCCTTAATGTGTTTAGGCCAATTCTGATTTGCCTCGTCTATGATGCTAAATATGGCCCATTGCGGCGTGAGTGTGAAGCTGATCCCACATATTCTTTGTAGCTCAGAGTGTACATTGACCCATATATCCCGGATCTTAGAGCAGCCCCATAGATGATGAAAAATGTCAGTGTTACGTGCTTTACATTTCAAACATGAGTACACACCTGAGGGAGACATTCTTGATTGCAAGTAGGGAGTGATATAGGCTCTATGTAGGATTAGAAGGGCCATGTCAGTGTAGCTACTGTACGTGATAAATTTCCTTTGTGTCATGGTCGCTTCAAGAAAGTCTCCTGCTTGGAAACCTGTAAGATCCCCAGACCACCTTGCGACCCCTGTGGTCAAACCTTCCCATGACCACTTCCTTCTTAATACTGAATAAATTGAGCTTATTGACGTCGGTTGAGACTTTGTGTTTCTAATAAAGCCATCTAGACTAGTCCTCCCTCCCTCTGTCCCCCCTATAGGAAGGCATTTTTGAACTAGACTGCGTGCCTGAAGAAACAAGAAGGGATTGTTACCAAACGATGAGAATCGGAGCGATGCAGAATCAAAAGAAAACACAAAAAAATTAAGGTCTAGCAGATCTATTGCCTGTCTGCATCCTTGAGTTGCCAATTGAGTGTAAATTAAAGGAGCCTTGCCCCCCAAAAATCTTGGGTTCTTAAGGAATGGTTGAAAAGGAGAGGTTCCATCACTCAGTCCACATAGTCTCCTGCATCGTCTCCAAGTCAACACCGTCTGCCACAGCGTTGGGTATTCCTGTATTTCCACCGGAATCTCTTCCCCCCTCAAATGTAGTAATGCTGTTAGTGAGATATCTGGGCACATCTGTTGTTCTAAACTCACGTTGGCATAATGAGAGATACCCCTTATCCAATCTGTGGCGAATCTGAAGTTAGCCGCAAGGTTATACCTGCCTATGTCTGGAAAATTTACTCCTCCATCTTCTTTTTTCGCCTGCAGTCTAGCAAGGCCAATACACGACCTACCACCCACCCCCCAAATGAATTTCCTAAACCTGGAGTTAAGTAAGTTAAGGTCTGTCTTGGACAACAGAAGAGGCAGGGTCTGAAAGGCATATAGCAGTTTAGGGAACACTATCATTTTAATTAAATGGCATCTGCCTGAGAATGATAGTGTGAAGTGTTTCCATGAATGGAGGAGATTGATAATTGAAGATATTAGTGGTTTATAATTAGCTGTGTATAAATTAGATATTTCTGCCGTCAACCAAATCCCCAGATACTTTATAGACCCACGACTCCAATGAAACGGGAACTCTGGATCATGCAACCTCCCGGTTCTAAAAATTGCCAGGGCCTCTGATTTATTATAATTAACTTTAAAGCCCAAGCACGAACCAAAATTTTTTAGTATTCTCATAATAGCTGGGATTGCACGGGCAGGATTGGCGATAAATAAAAGAATATCATCCGCAAATGCTGAAAGTTTAACACAGTTTGTTCCCACCCTAACCCCTTCAAAGGACTTTTCATTCTGCAATGTTTTCAGGAGCGGATCCAATGCCAAATTAAATAGCAGAGGGGACAAAGGGCAACCCTGGCGAGTTCCCCGTAGAATTTCGAATGGTTTAGATAAAATGTTATTCACTGACAACCTAGACATTGGATTTTTATAAATTGTTTTGACTGCTTCACAAAACCAGGGGCCAAAATTACGGAATGCTAGTAGGTCGTGTAAGTAGTCCCATGCCACTCTATCAAAAGCCTTATCAGCATCCAGGCTTACCACTATTGATTTGGTATGTTTTTGTGCTCTACAATAAGAAATAGCTCCTATGGCCGTTCTGATGTTGTATGTGATAGATTTCCCGTGAACAAATCCCGTTTGTTGTGGTGAGATTAAGTTAGGGATGATCCTTTGAAGTCTGTCAGCCAGAATTTTGGTAAATATCTTAAAGTCGGAGTTTAGTAGGGATATTGGCCTGTATCCTTCCACCTGCATATGATCTTTGCCCGGCTTTGGCAGTACTATAATTACCGCCTCGTTGAATCGGTCTGGGAGACAACCTCCCCCAACCGCTTCATTGTATAGTTTACAAAGGTGGGGTGCCAAGCTAGGTCCCTGCATCTTGTAATGCTCGTTGCTGAACCCATCTGGGCCCGGCGCCTTGGAAACCTTGAGGTTGTTGATAACCTGCAAGATTTCCGTAGTGGATATGGGGGCGTTGATCACCTCCCTCTCGTCCTCAGTTAATGTTGGTGCTAAATGACTTACAAGGAAGTTTTCCTCTCCCTCTCTCCCCCCAGAATCTGCTTTATATAATTCACTGAAAAAAGATCTAAATTCTTCCACTATTTCTGCATCATTAGTTATTTGATGTCCGTTGCGGTGTTGTATTTTGTGTATTTTTGCTCTATTCCTGTACGGCTTTGTAAGTGAAGCCAGTACCCTACCTGGTCTGTTGCCCCACTTGTAAAATTTGTGTTTCTGGTAATCCAGATTTAACATGGCCCTCTCATGCGCTAATGCATCCGCCCCCTCTCTGGCCTCTAAGAACTGTGCTTTTGTTAATGAGTTACTGTTGGACTTAAATGCCTTGTAGGCCTGGGTCAGCGAGATTTGAGCTTCTATGGTTCTTTTCGCTAGTTCTTTCTTTTTATGACTGACATAGGATATAATCTGACCTCTTATTACTGCTTTCGACGCCATCCAAAATAGATGTGAGTCATTTAAATGAGCATGGTTATCCTGTTTATAAGCTTCCCAAGACATCTGCAAGTGTTTCTTGAAGTCATCTGATTGATAGAGGTGGGAAGGAAAGCGCCACCTCCTCTCCTGATGTATTGGGGATGTCAGTCTAGATTTAAATGTCACTGGAGCATGATCTGAAATGTGGATGTTGAGTATGTCAGTTTGAATTAGTGTGGGGAGTAATGAGGAGTGTAGTAGCCAACAGTCTATCCTTGCGTGGGAGTCGTGCACATGAGAATAATGGGAGTAGTCCCTATCTAGAGGGTGGTGCAATCTCCAAACATCCACCAGATCTTGATGTTTTGATAGTGATTGAATGTTGTTTCCTTGTGTTGATCTATGGGTGGCTGTCGAACTAGATCTGTCCATAGAGGCATCGGCCACCTCATTGAAGTCTCCACCCATGACTACCCTGGATGTATCCCACCCCGCCATACCCTCCAGTATTTTAACTTGGAACTGTGCATCTGGTGTGTTCGGAGCATAAATGTTAATTAGACTGTAATTTATCCCTTCAATTACGATCCTGACTAGAAGAAATCTGCCTTGTGGGTCTTCGAATGTGTCTACGACCTCGTATTTAAGGTCATTGGAGATTAATATAGCCACTCCACGTTGTTTCTTGGAGTACGAAGCCTCTGCGCAAAGTGTGTACTTCCTGCTAAGCAAAGATGGATGGTTGTTTTTTATCCAATGTGTTTCTTGTAGAAAGATAATGTGAAAGTTTTGTTTGTGTAGAAAATTCAAAACCTTTTTCCTCTTAATTGGAGTGTTCAGCCCATTTACATTCCATGAACACCAATTCAGCGAACGGATAGTAGTATCTACAACATTGTCATGACCAACCATTAGCCCACACCCATACGATTAAACAATTGACCGACATGTAAATGCTCTAAATGAGGTCCCCACCCAACACATTATTCTTAAGTACATTCATTCTTTCCTTAAACAAAAGATAGGTATATATACACATTCAGGGCCACCATCAGGGCATTACGGCGTCAGGGTTCAGTTACACTCCCTTGCCGTGAGGGCCCGGGCCCGCGTGGCAATAGTTAAAGCCATCAGCCAATAGGAGGCTGGCAGCTGACGCCAGCGTGCACGTCGCTGGCATCTGACATTATCATCATTCGCTGGCGAGTGTGCGCTTTCAGCCAGAAAGGAAAATCGATCGCCCCATTATTGGGGCAGAATAGAGATGGGGCAGAAGACAGGGCGCAGGGTGAAAGATATCAAGGTATGATTTTAGACACGGGGCAGGAATGGAGACATGGGGCAAGAATGGAGGCACATGGGGCAGAATGGAGAGACGGGGTAAGAATGGAGACACAGGGGCAGAATGGAGATGGGCAGAATAGAGACACGTGGCAAGAATGGAGACATGAGGCAAGAATAGAGACACAGGGGCAGAATAGAAACACAGGGGCAGAATGGAGACAGGGCAAGAATGGAGACATGGGGCAGAATGGAGACACGTGGCAGGATTGGAGACATGGGGCAAAATGGAGACACAGGGGCAAGAATGGAGACACAGGGGAAGAATGGAGACATGGGGCAAGATGGGAGACACAGGGCAGAATGTGAGACATGGGGCAGAATGGAGACACGGGGCAAAATAGAGACACGGGGAAGAATGGAGATACGAGGCAAGAATGGAGACATGGGGCAAGAATGGAGACACGGGACAAGAATGGAGACAAAGGGGCAGAATGGAGACACGTGGCAGAATGGAGACACAGGAGGCTTGATTGGAGACACAGGCAGAATGAAAGACATGGGGGCAGGATTGGAGACATGGTGGCAGGATGAAAGATAAGGGGGAGGATTGGAGACACGGGGGCAGGATTGGAGACACAGGGGGCATGATTGGAGACATGGTGCTGGATGCACACAGATCGGGCAGGATGGAGACAAATGGGGCAGGATCATGGGGCAGGATGGAGACAGATGGTGCAGGTTCATGGGGCAGGATCATTGAACAGATAGGGCAGGATGGGGACATCACTGTTATGATACGGTGGTCTAGGAGCAACATGGAACAAGCTCTGAAGGACGTGGTAACTGTACTGACCGCAGTCCCTAAGCGAAACACAACGCTAGAAGTAGCCGTGGAATGCTCCTAACTCTCCCTAGGCATCTCGTCACAGCCTAAGAGCTAACTACCCCTAAAGAAAGAAGCAGGAAAACTATCTTGCCTCAGAGAAAATCCCCAAAGGATAGATTAACCCCCCACAAATAATGAATGTGAGTGGAGAGGGAAAAGACATACACAGAGTGAAACCAGGATGAGCACAGGAGGCCAGTCTAGCTAAATAGATAGGACAGGATGGAATACTGTGCGGTCAGTATAAAACACTACAAAAATCCACGCAGAGTTTACAAAAAAATCTCCACACCTGTGTGGAGGGCAAATCTGCCTCCCAGAGCTTCCAGCAAGACAGAATTAATTCACACTGATAAGCTGGACAAACATAGAAAGCACAGAATGGATAAGTCCACAATTTATGGACAGAAAAGAGAAAGCAAAAACTTAGCTTAGCTGAACTGGTCAGGATAACAGGGAACTCCAAAGAGATGTGAATCCAACCAGACCAGGAACCATTTACAAGTGGCACTGGCTGAAGATAGAGCCAGACTTAAATAGCCGAGCAGAAGAGACGATAAGTGGAGGCAGCTGATGACAGCTAACTCCAAGGAGCAGCCATACCACTAGAAACCACAAGAGGGAGCCCAAGAGCAGAACTCACAAAAGTGCCACTTACAACCACCGGAGGGAGCCCAAGAGCGGAATTCACAACAGTACCCCCCCCTTGAAGATGGGTCACCGAACCCTCACCAGAGCCCCCAGGCCGATCAGGACGAGCCAAGTGAAAAGCACGAACCAAATCGGTGGCATGGACATCGGAGGCAACAACCCAAGAATTATCCTCCTGGCCATAACCCTTCCACTTGACAAGATACTGAAGCCTCTGCCTCGAAAAACAAGAATCCAAAATCTTCTCAACCTCATATTCCAACTCTCCCTCAACCAACACCGGGGCAGGAGGGTCTACCAAGGGAACAACGGGCACCACATATCTCCGCAACAAAGATCTATGGAAAACATTATGAATGGCAAAAGAGGCAGGAAGAGCCAAACGAAAAGACACCGGATTAATAATTTCAGGAATTTTATAAGGACCAATAAACCGAGGCTTAAACTTAGGAGAAGAAACCTTCATAGGAACATGACGAGAAGACAACCAAACCAAATCCCCCACACGAAGCCGGGGACCAACACACCGACGGTGGTTAGCAAAACGTTGAGCCCTTTCCTGAGACAACGTCAAATTGTCCACCACATGAGTCCAAATCTGCTGCAGCCTATCCACCACAGAATCAACACCAGGACAATCAGAAGGCTCAACCTGCCCAAAAGAAAAACGAGGATGAAAACCAAAATTACAAAAGAAAGGTGAAACCAAAGTAGCCGAACTAGCCCGATTATTAAGGGCAAACTCGGCCAACGGCAAGAAAGCCACCCAATCATCCTGATCAGCAGACACAAAGCATCTCAAATAGGTCTCCAAGGTCTGATTAGTCCGCTCAGTTTGGCCATTAGTCTGAGGATGAAACGCCGAAGAAAAAGACAAATCAATGCCCATTCTAGCACAAAAGGCCCGCCAAAATCTAGAGACAAACTGAGAACCTCTGTCAGACACAATATTCTCCGGAATGCCATGCAAACGAACCACATGCTGAAAAAATAATGGAACCAGATCTGAGGAGGAAGGCAACTTAGGCAAAGTTACCAGATGGACCATTTTAGAGAACCGGTCACAAACAACCCAGATAACAGACATCTTCTGGGAAACAGGAAGATCCGAAATAAAATCCATGGAAATATGCGTCCAGGGCCTCTCAGGGACCGGCAAAGGCAAAAGCAACCCACCAGCGCGGGAACAGCAAGGCTTGGCCCGGGCGCAAGTCCCACAGGACTGCACAAAAGCACGCACATCGCGCGACAAGGAAGGCTACCAAAAGGACCTAGCAACCAAATCTCTGGTACCAAAAATCCCAGGATGACCAGCCAACACTGAACAATGAACGTCAGAAATTACCTTACTTGTCCATCTATCAGGAACAAACAGCTTCCCCACTGGACAGCGGTCAGGCCTATCAGCCTGAAATTCCTGAAGCACCCGCCGCAAATCAGGGGAGATAGCAGAAAGAATCACCCCCTCCTTAAGAATGCCAACCGGCTCAAGGACTTCAGGAGAATCAGGCGAAAAACTCATAGAGAGGGCATCAGCCTTAACATTCTTAGATCCCGGAAGATACAAGACCACAAAATCAAAACGGGAGAAAAACAGGGACCATCGAGCCTGTCTAGGATTCAGCCGCTTGGCCGACTCGAGGTAAATCAGATTCTTATGATCGGTCAGGACCACAAGACGGTGTTTAGCTCCCTCAAGCCAATGTCGCCACTCCTCAAACGCCCACTTCATAGCCAACAACTCCCGATTGCCGACATCATAATTGTGTTCCGCAGGCAAAAACTTTCTGGAAAAAAAAGCACACGGTTTCATCAAAGAACCATCAGACTCCCTCTGAGACAAAACGGCCCCTGCCCCAATCTCAGAAGCGTCGACCTCAACCTGAAAAGGAAGAGAAACATCCAGTTGACGCAACACAGGGGCAGAAGTAAATCGGTGTTTAAGCTCCTGAAAGGCCTCAACAGCCTCAGAGGACCAATTCGTCACATCAGCGCCTTTCTTCGTCAAATCAGTAAGGGGCTTAACCACACTGGAAAAGTTGGCAATGAAACGGCGATAGAAATTAGCAAAGCCCAAAAATTTTTGAAGACCCTTCACAGATGTGGGTTGGATCCAGTCATGAATAGCTTGGACCCTAACAGGATCCATTTCTATAGACGAGGGAGAAAAAATAAAACCCAAAAAAGAGACCTTCTGAACTCCGAATAGGCACTTAGACCCCTTCACAAATAAAGCATTATCACGAAGGATCTAGAACATCATCCTGACCTGCTTCACATGAGACTCCCAATCATCGGAAAAAATCAAAATATCATCCAAATATACGACCATGAATTTATCAAGATTACTGCGGAAAATATCATGCATGAAAGACTGGAACACAGATGGAGCATTAGAGAGCCCAAATGGCATCACAAGGTATTCAAAATGGCCTTCGGGCGTATTAAATGCAGTTTTCCATTCGTCACCCTGTTTAATATGAACAAGATTATATGCCCCTCGGAGGTCAATCTTAGTAAACCAACTAGCCCCCTTAATCTGAGCAAACAAATCAGTAAGCAAAGGCAAGGGGTATTGGAATTTGACCGTGATCTTATTAAGAAGACGATAATCAATACAGGGTCTCAAGGAGCCATCCTTCTTAGCAACAAAAAAGAAACCCGCTCCCAATGGTGACGAAGAGGGCCGAATATGCCCTTTCTCCAAAGATTCCTTAACATAGCTCCGCATGGCGGCATGCTCTGGCACAGACAGATTGAAAAGTCAGCCCTTAGGGAACTTACAACCAGGAATCAAGTTAATAGCACAATCACAGTCCCTATGTGGAGGAAGGGAACTGGACTTGGGCTCATCAAATACATCCTGGAAATCCGACAAAAACTCAGGGACCTCAGAAGAGGGGGTAGAGGAAATTGACATCAAAGGAACGTCACTATGTAATCCTCGACAACCCCAACTAGTCACCGACATAGTTTTCCAATCCAGCACCGGATTATGTTCCTGTAACCATGGAAATCCCAGTACAACAACATCATGCAGGTTATGCAACACCAGAAAACGGCAATCTTCCTGATGTGCAGGAGCCATGTACATAGTCATCTGTGTCCAGTACTGAGGTTTATCCTTGGCCAAGGGTGTAGCATCAATGCCCCTCAAAGGAATAGGGCTCTGCAAAGGCTGCAAGGAAAAACCACAGCGCCTGGCGAATTCTAAGTCCATTAAGTTCAGGGCAGCGCCTGAATCCACAAATGCCGTGACAGAAAAGGACGACAATGAGCAAATCAGGGTCACAGATAAGAGAAATTTAGGCTGTATAGTAATAATGGTAACAGACCTAGCGACTCTCTTAGTATGCTTAGGGCAATCAGAGATAACATGAGCCGAATCACCACAGTAAAAACACAGCCTATTCTGACGTCTGAATTCCTGCTGTTCTATTCTAGTCAAAATCCTATCACATTGCATAGGTTCAGGACTTTGCTCAGAGGATACTGCCATATGGTGCACAGCTTTGCGCTCGCGCAGACGCCGATCAATATGAATGGCTAGAGACATAGATTCGCTCAAACCGGCAGGTGTAGGAAAGCCCACCATAACATCTTTAAGGGTTTCAGAAAGACCTTTTCTCAAAATAGCAGTCAGAGCCTCTTCATTCCATTTAGTGAGCACAGACCATTTTCTAAATTTCTGGCAGTATAACTCTGCCGCTTCCTGACCTTGACACAAGGCCAACAGGGTTTTTCCTGCATGATCCACAGAATTAGGTTCGTCATACAATAATCCGAGCGCTTGAAAAAATGCATCTACATTCAATAATGCCGGATCCCCTGTTTCAAGAGAAAAAGCCCAGTCTTGAGGGTCACCACGCAGCAAGGATATGATGATTTTTACTTGCTGAATGGGATCACCAGAAGAACGGGGTTTCAAAGCAAAAAACAATTTGCAGTTATTTTTAAAGTTCAAAAACTTGGATCTGTCCCCAAAAAACAAATCAGGAGTAGGAATTCTGGGCTCTAAAGCCGGAGTCTGGACAACATAGTCCTGGATACTCTGTACTCTTGCAGCAAGTTGATCCACACGAGAAAACAAACCCTGAACATCCATGCCAAAGCATATATCCTGAACCACCCAGATATCAAGAGGAAAAAAAAAAAGACAAACCAAAGCACAGGAAAAAAAATGGTTCAGAACTTTCTTTTCCTTCTTTTGAGATGCATTTAATTCATTTTTGGCCACTTGTACTGTTATGATACGGTGGTCTAGGAGCAACATGGAACGAGCTCTGAAGGACATGGTAACTGTACTGACCGCAGTCCCTAAGCTAAACACAACACTAGAAGTAGCCATGGAATGCTCCTAACTCTCCCTAGGCATCTCGTCACAGCCTAAGAGCTAACTACCCCTAAAGGAAGAAGCAGGAAAACTATCTTGCCTCAGAGAAAATCCCCAAAGGATAGATTAGCCCCCCACAAATAATGACTGTGAGTGGAGAGGGAAAAGACATACACAGAATGAAACCAGGATGAGCACAGGAGGCCAGTCTAGCTAAATAGATAGGACAGGATGGAATACTGTGCGGTCAGTATAAAACACTACAAAAATCCACGCAGAGTTTACAAAAAATCTCCACACCTGACTAAAGGTGTGGAGGGCAAATCTGCCTCCCAGAGCTTCCAGCAAGACAGAATTAATTCACACTGATAAGCTGGACAAACATAGAAAGCACAGAATGGATAAGTCCACAATCTATGGACAGAAAAGAGCAAGCAAAAACTTAGCTTAGCTGAACTGATCAGGATAACAGGGAACTCCAAAGAGATGTGAATCCAACCAGGAACCATTTACAAGTGGCACTGGCTGAAGAAAGAGCCAGACCTAAATAGCCGAGCAGAAGAGACGATAAGTGAAGGCAGCTGATGACAGCTAACTCCAAGGAGCAGCCATACCACTAGAAACCACAAGAGGGAGCCCAAGAGCAGAACTCACAAAAGTGCCACTTACAACCACCGGAGGGAGCCCAAGAGCGGAATTCACAACACATCACATGGGGACAGAATAGATACTCATGAGGGCAGGGTGGAAGAAAATATGGCTGGAGCCAGGAATGAGACACACGAAGGTCAGGATGGGGGATTTTATTACCATAGGGGCTAATTAAGGGATATTATTACTGCAGTGATGTATTTATTTTATTTTTTGAGGATACTGTTTTAAATAGGGGAGGCGGTCCTGTTACTGTGCAGTGCAAAACTATGTCTTTTTTCTTCATTTGGTGTAGTGTAGAAGTTGGGAAAAAAATAAGTAATGTGTTCTGCTAACTTTGATATTTACTGCAGAGACGAGCTCTGGCTGGATGAAGTTGACGTCGATCTGTGCTGAATAAAGATGAAAGACTTCACCTAGAGGTGTCATTGGTGAACCAGTGTGTTACCTATACACTGATACCATACACTATAAAGTATATACAGCGGTCCTGTGTACAATGTCACCAGTGTTCACTGTATTACTGATACTGCATACTAAGTACAGATCTCCTGTGTATAATGGCACATATGGTGATATTAGTATAGTTTTTTTTAATAGTGGTGGTAATATGTTGTCCGGCCATGGTATGGTATTATTTGTTCCTTGTATGTGGTATTATTGGTCACCATGTGGTGGTAATATGTGGTCTGGTCATGGTGTGGCGGTATTTGTCCCTAGTATGTGATATTATTCGGTCACTGTGGTTTTAATATGTGGTCTGGACATGGTGTGGTGGCATTTGTTCCTTGCAGATGGTATTATAGGTCACTATGTGGTGGTAATATGGTGTCTGGTCATGGCACGGTGGTATTTGTCCCTTGTGTGTGATATTATTGGTTAATTAAAAATTAAAAAAATACACCTAAATTGTATTGCATATTTTACAAAATGTTTAATAGGTTAGACTTGGGCCCGGCCAAAAGAATCGTGTCATGGTGGTGGCTTAAATAATCTTTTGGCCGAAATAAAGGCTGCTGGTTATATGTATGATCTGGTGATGGGAACTGTTAATGCATAATTGATGAGAAGTGAAGTTTTTCCAAGAGAGAGCAGTGGGGCTGTGGACAGTTCGAGGGGTGGAGCCTGGGTGGAGTCTCAAGGGGGCACCGAAAATTTTGCCAGTATGGGGCCCAAAAATTCCTAGTGGCAGCCCTGTACACATTTATATTTTTTACGTGTTTCTTTCTGACTTACAACATGTGACTATGTACACCCTTACCTCTTTTTCTTAGCTCCCTTTTTGATTTTTTTTAATGTATTAAACCATGTATGCGTAATGTTACTGCTTCTATGTATGGTTGTCCTGAAGAAGGAGTCGGTGTGACTCTGAAATGCACTGACATAAACCAGCATTTACCAATCATTGATGTCATTTTTCCAGTGAGTGCAGAATACTTCCATTGCCCAAGCAACTTTTTATCTGACACTACAGTAAGGAAATTGCAGCATCTGGCCTTTGGTCTTTTAGTGGTTGTGTCACACACAATCCCATAAAGTAAGCACAATTACTGCTTATTTCCCTTTAGTTTAGTTGGATGAGACCCTATTGCACTTTTGCATTTTATTTTGATTTTAATCTCCTCTGTCTCATAGTAATAACCAGATCAATAATTTTGGTCTGCACTCAAGGCAAAAGATAGACAAGTGCAAGTGGAAAGGGGAGGAATTTCCAACGCACATCTTTTTGGAAGAAAACAGAACTTATAATGCTCATGAGAGTTCTTTTATTTAGAATTAATCAATCTAACAATAGCTTGTATTTTCATAAATCCAATTTATTATAGAATTTATTTCAAGAATATTTGATAACATCACTAACGTTTCGGGCCTCCCAGACCTTGATCATGTCAATATTCTAGAATGATAAAACGTAAAAATGTATCCATACAGGAAACAGGTATAACAAACACCAATTAATATGGTATTAGACATAATAGAAACATCAATCAGAATGAAATAAGGTGAAACCAATAATTTATGAGGAACTGTTGTCACATGAAAAAAACAAAACGTGTATTTCAAAAAACTTCAGTCTTGAAGGTTGTTCAGCTTAGAGCACAAATAAGCTACATGATTTATAAGTGTACTAGGTGCTATACAATTAATAACCTGGGTAATTATCTGTACATATACATATTGTCATATAATGTGACATTGGCCGGGTTAATGAGAACTCAGTGTGAAATGTGTAAAGTGAAAGGTGAAATAATAAAACATATCTTACAAAATAACAGATAGAACAATGAAAAGGAATTAATACTAACAGTAAATAAAAAAAAATCACTAAATGTGTACTTAATATAACGTAAGATCACGGAAACCTGTGTATAGACAATAAAGATAATAGAGGTAAAGTACACAGAGTAAAATGCAGAGTAAACACTGGATCATATCTACTATGTAGAAATGTGACTACGAAAAAAGATCTACTGCTGAACTGGTGTATATCAGGTATATATCAGAGAGACCTGCACCTCACAGCTGATCAGAGCAATCAGCTCTGCAGAGCCTTGGACCAGCACACAGTATATGTGCAAAGACACAGGGACTATAATATCAGGCACATGGATGTGGAATTAGAATACTAGAAAAGTGGAAGACGCAAAAAAACTAAGAGAAGATAATTAAACCATAACAAGTATAAACTTGAGCTGACTAAGAATTATATAAATATCATAGTAACATAGTAACATAGTTAGTAAGGCCGAAAAAAGACATTTGTCCATCCAGTTCAGCCTATATTCCATCATAATAAATCCCCAGATCTACGTCCTTCTACAGAACCTAATTGTATGATACAATATTGTTCTGCTCCAGGAAGACATCCAGGCCTCTCTTGAACCCCTCGACTGAGTTCGCCATCACCACCTCCTCAGGCAACCAATTCCAGATTCTCACTGCCCTAACAGTAAAGAATCCTCTTCTATGTTGGTGGAAAAACCTTCTCTCCTCCAGACGCAAAGAATGCCCCCTTGTGCCCGTCACCTTCCTTGGTATAAACAGATCCTCAGCGAGATATTTGTATTGTCCCCTTATATACTTATACATGGTTATTAGATCGCCCCTCAGTCATCTTTTTTCTAGACTAAATAATCCTAATTTCGCTAACCTCAATAAAATAAAAGCTTTAATTTAAAAATCTAGAAAGAAAAAACTGCAATACTGTAACTGTTATGAATAGGTAATTCAGAACCACAATGGACCTTGAAGTTCAGAGCACACAAAGTGACCTGACAATAACCAAAAAACATAGGACGAGCTCTGAGACGTGGAAACTCTGCTGACCGCAATCCCTAAACCTATCAAACCACACTAGAGGTAGCCGTGGATTGCGCCTAACGCTCCCTATGCAACTCGGCACAGCCTGAGAAACTAGCTAGCCCTGAAGATAGAAAAATAAGCCTACCTTGCCTCAGAGAAATTCCCCAAAGGAAAAGGCAGCCCCCCACATATAATGACTGTGAGTTAAGATGAAAATACAAAACACAGAGATGAAATAGATTTAGCAAAGTGAGGCCCGACTTACTGAATAGACCGAGGATAGGAAAGATAGCTTTGCGGTCAACACAAAAACCTACAAACAACCACGCAGAGGGGCAAAAAGACCCTCCGCACCGACTAACGGTACGGAGGTGCTCCCTCTGCGTCTCAGAGCTTCCAGCAAGCAAGAAAAAACCAATATAGCAAGCTGGACAGAAAATATAGCAACAAAAGTAACACAAGCAGAACTTAGCTTATGCTGAGCAGACAGGCCACAGGAACGATCCAGGAGGAAGCAAGACCAATACTAGGACATTGACTGGAGGCCAGAATCAAAGCACTAGGTGGAGTTAAATAGAGCAGCACCTAACGACTTAAGCTCACCACCTGAGGAAGGAAACTCAGAAGCCGCAGTACCACTCACATCCACCAACGAAAGCCCATAGACAGAATCAGGCGAAGTACCACTTGTGACCACAGGAGGGAGCTCGACCACAGAATTCACAACAGTACCCCCCCTTGAGGAGGGGTCACCGAACCCTCACCAGAGCCCCCAGGCCGACCAGGATGAGCCATATGAAAGGCACGAACAAGATCGGCAGCATGGACATCAGAGGCAAAGACCCAGGAATTATCTTCCTGACCATAACCCTTCCACTTAACCAGATACTGGAGTTTCCGTCTCGAAACACGAGAATCCAAAATCTTCTCCACTATATACTCCAACTCCCCCTCCACCAAAACCGGGGCAGGAGGATCAACAGATGGAACCACAGGCGCCACGTATCTCCGCAACAATGACCTATGGAATACGTTATGGATGGAAAAAGAATCTGGAAGGGTCAAACGAAAAGACACAGGATTAAGAACCTCAGAAATCCTATACGGACCAATGAAACGAGGCTTAAACTTAGGAGAGGAAACCTTCATAGGAATATAACGAGATGACAACCAAACCAAATCCCCAACACGAAGTCGGGGACCCACACAGCGTCTGCGATTAGCGAAACGTTGAGCCTTCTCCTGGGACAAGGTCAAATTGTCCACTACATGAGTCCAAATCCGCTGCAACCTGTCCACCACAGTATTCACACCAGGACAGTCCGAAGACTCAACCTGCCCTGAAGAGAAACGAGGATGGAACCCAGAATTGCAGAAAAACGGCGAAACCAAGGTAGCCGAGCTGGCCCGATTATTAAGGGCGAACTCAGCCAACGGCAAAAAGGACACCCAATCATCCTGATCAGCAGAAACAAAACATCTCAGATATGTTTCCAAGGTCTGATTGGTTATTGTCCGTTACTTTGATCTGCTCTTTGTCTTCCTATTCTGTCATGGCATTTGTGGATTCAGGCTCTGCCCTGAATTTGATGGACTTGGAGTTTGCTAGGCGCTGTGGGTTTGTCTTGGAGCCCTTGCAGTGTCTTATTCCATTGAGAGGAATTGATGCTACGCCTTTGGCCAAGAATAAGCCTCAGTATTGGACCCAGCTGACCATGTGCATGGCTCCTGCGCACCAGGAGGATATTCGCTTTCTGGTATTGCAAAATCTGCATGATGTGGTCGTGTTGGGGTTGACATGGCTACAAGTCCATAACCCAGTATTAGATTGGAAATCAATGTCTGTGTCTAGCTGGGGTTGTCAGGGGGTACATGGTGATGTTCCATTTCTGTCTATCTCATCATCCACCCCTTCTGAGGTCCCAGAGTTCTTGTCTGATTACCGGGATGTATTCGATGAGCCCAAGTCCAATGCCCTACCTCCGCATAGGGATTGTGATTGTACTATCGAGTTGATTCCTGGTAGTAAGTTTCCTAAGGGTCGACTGTTATGAATAGGTAATTCAGAACCACAATGGACCTTGAAGTTCAGAGCACACAAAGTGACCTGACAATAACCAAAAAACATAGGACGAGCTCTGAGACGTGGAAACTCTGCTGACCGCAATCCCTAAACCTATCAAACCACACTAGAGGTAGCCGTGGATTGCGCCTAACGCTCCCTATGCAACTCGGCACAGCCTGAGAAACTAGCTAGCCCTGAAGATAGAAAAATAAGCCTACCTTGCCTCAGAGAAATTCCCCAAAGGAAAAGGCAGCCCCCCACATATAATGACTGTGAGTTAAGATGAAAATACAAACACAGAGATGAAATAGATTTAGCAAAGTGAGGCCCGACTTACTGAATAGACCGAGGATAGGAAAGATAGCTTTGCGGTCAACACAAAAACCTACAAACAACCACGCAGAGGGGCAAAAAGACCCTCCGCACCGACTAACGGTACGGAGGTGCTCCCTCTGCGTCTCAGAGCTTCCAGCAAGCAAGAAAAAACCAATATAGCAAGCTGGACAGAAAATATAGCAACAAAAGTAACACAAGCAGAACTTAGCTTATGCTGAGCAGACAGGCCACAGGAACGATCCAGGAGGAAGCAAGACCAATACTAGGACATTGACTGGAGGCCAGAATCAAAGCACTAGGTGGAGTTAAATAGAGCAGCACCTAACGACTTAAGCTCATCACCTGAGGAAGGAAACTCAGAAGCCGCAGTACCACTCACATCCACCAACGAAAGCCCATAGACAGAATCAGGCGAAGTACCACTTGTGACCACAGGAGGGAGCTCGACCACAGAATTCACAACAGTACCCCCCCTTGAGGAGGGGTCACCGAACCCTCACCAGAGCCCCCAGGCCGACCAGGATGAGCCATATGAAAGGCACGAACAAGATCGGCAGCATGGACATCAGAGGCAAAGACCCAGGAATTATCTTCCTGACCATAACCCTTCCACTTAACCAGATACTGGAGTTTCCGTCTCGAAACACGAGAATCCAAAATCTTCTCCACTATATACTCCAACTCCCTCTCCACCAAAACCGGGGCAGGAGGATCAACAGATGGAACCACAGGCGCCACGTATCTCCGCAACAATGACCTATGGAATACGTTATGGATGGAAAAAGAATCTGGAAGGGTGAAACGAAAAGACACAGGATTAAGAACCTCAGAAATCCTATACGGACCAATGAAACGAGGCTTAAACTTAGGAGAGGAAACCTTCATAGGAATATAACGAGATGACAACCAAACCAAATCCCCAACACGAAGTCGGGGACCCACACAGCGTCTGCGATTAGCGAAACGTTGAGCCTTCTCCTGGGACAAGGTCAAATTGTCCACTACATGAGTCCAAATCCGCTGCAACCTGTCCACCACAGTATCCACACCAGGACAGTCCGAAGACTCAACCTGCCCTGAAGAGAAACGAGGATGGAACCCAGAATTGCAGAAAAACGGCGAAACCAAGGTAGCCGAGCTGGCCCGATTATTAAGGGCGAACTCAGCCAACGGCAAAAAGGACACCCAATCATCCTGATCAGCAGAAACAAAACATCTCAGATATGTTTCCAAGGTCTGATTGGTTATTGTCCGTTACTTTGATCTGCTCTTTGTCTTCCTATTCTGTCATGGCATTTGTGGATTCAGGTGCTGCCCTGAATTTGATGGACTTGGAGTTTGCTAGGCGCTGTGGGTTTGTCTTGGAGCCCTTGCAGTGTCTTATTCCATTGAGAGGAATTGATGCTACGCCTTTGGCCAAGAATAAGCCTCAGTATTGGACCCAGCTGACCATGTGCATGGCTCCTGCGCACCAGGAGGATATTCGCTTTCTGGTGTTGCAAAATCTGCATGATGTGGTCGTGTTGGGGTTGCCATGGCTGCAAGTCCATAACCCAGTATTAGATTGGAAATCAATGTCTGTGTCTAGCTGGGGTTGTCAGGGGGTACATGGTGATGTTCCATTTCTGTCTATCTCATCATCCACCCCTTCTGAGGTCCCAGAGTTCTTGTCTGATTACCGGGATGTATTCGATGAGCCCAAGTCCAATGCCCTACCTCCGCATAGGGATTGTGATTGTGCTATCGAGTTGATTCCTGGTAGTAAGTTTCCTAAGGGTCGACTGTTATGAATAGGTAATTCAGAACCACAATGGACCTTGAAGTTCAGAGCACACAAAGTGACCTGACAATAACCAAAAAACATAGGACGAGCTCTGAGACATGGAAACTCTGCTGACCGCAATCCCTAAACCTATCAAACCACACTAGAGGTAGCCGTGGATTGTGCCTAACGCTCCCTATGCAACTCGGCACAGCCTGAGAAACTAGCTAGCCCTGAAGATAGAAAAATAAGCCTACCTTGCCTCAGAGAAATTCCCCAAAGGAAAAGGCAGCCCCCCACATATAATGACTGTGAGTTAAGAAGAAAATACAAACACAGAGATGAAATAGATTTAGCAAAGTGAGGCCCGACTTACTGAATAGACCGAGGATAGGAAAGATAGCTTTGCGGTCAACACAAAAACCTACAAACAACCACGCAGAGGGGCAAAAAGACCCTCCGCACCGACTAACGGTACGGAGGTGCTCCCTCTGCGTCTCAGAGCTTCCAGCAAGCAAGAAAAAACCAATATAGCAAGCTGGACAGAAAATATAGCAACAAAAGTAACACAAGCAGAACTTAGCTTATGCTGAGCAGACAGGCCACAGGAACGATCCAGGAGGAAGCAAGACCAATACTAGAACATTGACTGGAGGCCAGGATCAAAGCACTAGGTGGAGTTAAATAGAGCAGCACCTAACGACTTAAGCTCACCACCTGAGGAAGGAAACTCAGAAGCCGCAGTACCACTCACATCCACCAACGAAAGCCCATAGACAGAATCAGCCGAAGTACCACTTGTGACCACAGGAGGGAGCTCAACCACAGAATTCACAACATGTAACATATAAAAAGTTACACGAGGCCATACATAGAAATCATGGGGCACCGTAGCAGAAGTCCTAATTGCCCGCCCCAAAAGTCCCCTGCATACAATATAAGCCCCCCACATAGCCTCTCTTTATACAGTGTGAGCCCTCACATAGTGTCCTATATACAATATGAGCACTCACATAGTCTCCCATATACAATATTAACCCCATGCCACACAGCCTCTCTATATTATTATTATTATTTATTTATATAGCACCATTGATTCCATGGTGCTTTACATGAGAAGGGGTTACATACAAGTTAGAGATATCACATACAGTAAACAAACTAACAATAACGGACTGATACAGAGGGGCGAGGACCCTGCCCTTGCGGGCTTACATTCTACAGGATTATACAATATTATACAATATTATACAATATGAGCCCCCACATTGCCTCCTAAATACAGTGTAAGCCCCCACATAGCCTTCTATATACATGCACACATCCCATAAAAAACACATATTTACCTTGCTTCTGTTCCCCCGCCACTCTGTTCTGGTCTCTAGTGCACTGACTCTCCGTACAGCAGACACAATGTAATGATGTCATCACGTCTGCTGTCTCACATGCTGATTGGCTGTCCTCCACCAATGGATTTACCACTGACTGCATTCTGAGGATGCGGACATCAGGAGCGGGTGGCAGTGGCGAGCAAGCAAGAGCATGGTGCTGCCACTGAGCAGCAGCTCCACCCATCATATTAGGGGTGAGTTAATTAATTGATAATTTTGTACAGCCACCGAATGATGGTATAAATATTCAAATGACCCTTGATGGAAAAAAATGTTAATCATCCCTAGTATAGTTAGTCAAAAGATTAAAACAATTTCACGATTTAACTCTGTGGGGATAGGGGTCTGTAATCCAGGGCGTAGCTATAATAAGTGCAGGGGTTGCAATCGCACACTGACACTGCACACTAGGGGCTCCCAAATGGCCCATATGAATAGACAGTAATTAAAGACCTATGATTTTGCATTGAGGCCCACAAGCTTCAAGTAACGCTACAATCTGTGATTCATGTATCCAGAACAATTCACAATTTTTTAAGGTATCATTAAGGGTGAATAATGTGATCACCCTTCATAACATTAGAGCACAGGCCACAACTCAAACATGGGTAAGTACCTCTTTTGGATGTGAAAAGATATGTTTATTGTGGACCAGGCCGTAAACTACCGATATCGGCATTCACCAACAAGTCACTTATATTCTGGGATCACTTGTTATAAATTATAGGTTCCTTTCTATACCAGGTACCATAGGAAGAACCCTTGTAAAACAGGCCAGTGCTTGTAGTATAAGATGAAATGATACTTGTTGCTTATTTAGATTTTATGGTGCAAAACCCTTTTTCCTCCTCTCCTCATTTACTGTGTGATATCATTTAATTACTTTCGCAAAGGCCTCATTCAGACATATGTTTTTCACATACGGTACTTGTTCTCTCCATGGTTTTCACAAATAGAACAAGTACTCATTATAATCTATGGGGCTAGGCTTTTTTTGGCTGACCTAGTGTCCGTGCATCATGGACATGTCCATTTTGTACCGTGATCAATACTATATATATTATAAGTATCAAATCCGTAAAATCTCAGACAGCACATGGATGACATCTGTTTGCAGTTCGTGTGCTGTCCATGATTAAAACTTCTAAGGATAGGAGAAGCTTTGTAATTTTGTTTATTTATATCCAAACATAATCATTGACCAAACACTGAGGAAACTCCGATCTAAAACATTGATGACACTTGGACCATTTTTTTGAGTATTAGCAATCAAGATATTTGGCCCGTAATAAACCCATTTTCGATAACTGTAAATAGGTGTCATCAGAAGTGTACTTCAGGGTCGCCATCAGGGCATTACTGCCCATACTGGCGTATGGGGCCCGGCAAGCAGCCACTCTTCTGCTCACCGGGCCCCAAGGGCCGCTTCAGTGCGCCCTGAGATGAACGATCAGTTAAAATCTGTTGCTGTGCGGGAGATTCCTGTCCCTGTCTGTTAGCTTATCCGTGTCTGAAGGCGATTCATGCAGTTGAGGATACAAGGTTACACAGTGTGGGATGCTGTTATGGACACAGGTTAGGTGTTTTATTTGCAATGACATTTATGATCTAATGCAATTATGATCTAATACAACATGATGTGTGCAAAGACCGTAGCTTAAAGTTAGACTACTTATTATCTTTTAATTCTCTAGTTATTGATATAATTTTGTTTAGTTTTTTTATTAATTCATTTATACAGTTCAATAGGTAACTTAGAAAATATAATTGTGTCTGGTTGACACATAAAAAATGTGACTGTGGACTGTGTTGTTTTTGGTTACAGGTAGTGAGGGAGATTGTATTCATATCATTGATTATTGCCACCGTCTTGGAGTTGTGTGTGTCTATTGCCATCTCATCATTTGGATGTAGTTCTCTGGTAGGGAATGCTGTCTCCCAACAGGTAAGAGGAGTGGCTTTGTTCAGAAAGAATGGGCACCATGGACATTTTGGCCCTGATTCATTAAGACTGGCATTTCGTACGCCAGTCTAAATGAGGGGCATGCTGCAATAAGATGTGCCAAATTCATTAAGAGGTGCACACCACCTAAAGGGGTTCCCAGACTTTGGCTTCAAGTCTGCAATCACTATATGTGACTGTAGAATCCTCATAGTGCATGCTGTCAAGATTCTCTGTGCTGACATCATCAATTTGCATACTTCTGGCCACATTCAGACTAAACGTGTCAGGCTTTGCTCAATTCACTTGTACTGAGGCCACACACATCTAGTTGGCATGTGACCACATGTATGCAAATTAAAAGAACATAGGCATAGAATGACTACAGACTAGAATCCCAAGCCTGGACAAACCCCTTTAATGAATTTTGTCCATCTTATCAGTCTCCTTCGTCTTTGTGCATCTTGCCTGAACTGTTGCTTCAGTTAAGACCTGGAGTAACATTCTTGGTGCAAAATAACACTGCCAGCTTTGAAGAATTTGACGGGTGGGTCATTTTGGCCGAGCTGTCTGAAACTGGTCAAACACCAAAAATCAAATGTTTGATCAACTTCGTGTTGCGCACAAAATTTTTGTGAATTTTCAAAGTGCTTTATGGGGCCTTTATTCTTAAAGGGCTTTTCCAGGCTTATGATATAGATCATCTTCCCTTAGAATAGTAGTTTTGAGTACATATGCCTTTATGATAACTTTTTCTTCAACAGAACCTGTCAGCAGGATTGTGCACAGTAACCTACAGACACTATTAGGTCGGCGCCGTTATACTGGTTAAAATTATACCTGGTGATGAAATCCATCTTGTGGTTGTTGTTTATTCATTATTTTCAGTTTTGAGTTAGGCTACTTTCACACTAGCATTTTCTGCAATCCGTCACAATGCGTCGTTTTGCAGAAAAAACGCATCCTGCAAAAGTGCTTGCAGGATGCGTTTTTTCCCCATAGACTTGCATTGACGACGCATTTGCGACGGATTGCCACACGTCGCATCCGTCGAGCGACGGATGCGTCGTGCTTTTGCGGACCGTCGGGAGCAAAAAACGCTACATGTAAAGTTTTTTGCTCCTGACGGACCGCTTTTTCCGACCGCGCATGCGCGGCCGGAACTCCGCCCCCACCTCCCGCCACCTTACAATGGGGCAGCGGATGCGCCGGAGAAATGCATCCACTGCCTCCATTGTGCAGTACGTTAAACGCTAGCGTCGGAATCTCTCCCCGACGCATTGTGACGGGGAGATTCCGACGCTAGTGTGAAAGTAGCCTTAATGATATGCTCGTGCTTCGGGGCGTCCTGTGGGGGGGAACTTAATGTGGTGCTTGGATTATGTATTCATCAGTATGGCTTCTGAGAGGTCACTGGTCCCTCAGTGACCTGCCTCCTATATTACATAATGGTTATTATATATAAGACTAGCTGAAGAGCCCGGTGTTGCCCGGGCCTAGTAACTAACTGTGGTTAGTTATAACAAATTATAATGATTATATTGCACATAAAAACATTTCACATCATATATTCAACACTACAGATTTGCAACACAAATTAACTAAATGGCCAGACACGACTGAGATCGAATCACCTCAGAAAGGATAAGGCAGAGTGTCTGATTCATCTGGGGTTACATCTAGTTTTATAATCAACATCGAAGGACATCAATATACGAGTTACATACATTTGGAACATTTCCATTACTACAAGATAAGAGAAACCTTTTCTCACAGGTTGATTATATTTTTAATGAGAACATTGTTTTTAATAACCATCCACATGTCTTGGGAGTAGGAATCACTCCCTGGCCTTGAGTATCCCACACAAAATGTTCTGGAAGAATATATCACCACGCAGGAATCTTAAATGTCAGCAAAAATAACATGAATATAGACTTTTTAGAAGATTCTTATATTATGTTAAGTAGTGATGAGCGAGTGTACTCGTTGCTCGGGTTTTCCCGAGCACGCTCGGGTGACCTCCGAGTATTTATAACTGCTCGGAGATTTCGTTTTCATCGCGGCAGCTGAATGATTTACAGCAACTAGCCTACTTGATTACATGTGGGGATGCCCTAGCAACCAGGCAACCCCCACATGTACTCAGCCTTGCTAGTAGCTGTAAATCATTCAGCTGCCGCGATGAAAACTAAATCTCCGAGCAGTCATAAATACTCAGAGGTCACCCGAGCGTGCTCGGAAAACCCGAGCAACGAGTACACTCGCTCATCACTAATGTTAAGCTATCAAGGATTAATATAAGATTAGGATTTCTATAACATTGATAGTATTTTATTTTCAATTCATTCAAGAGCCTTTTGACAAATAACATTTTTGTTTTTTCAGTGACGTTCGTCCTATTTTACATACTTCTCCTGCGCATTTAATATTGTGGTTCAACAAAACGGTGATGGCACATGCGCAATAGCATCTATCGGCAAGCAATGTTCTCAATCTGCATATGCGCAGCCCACTCTGTTCTGAGGCCCAGTGTGGGAACGCAGACAAGAAAAAGAAATTGTTGCTGTTGAACATAGCAACGCTCCCACACTGGTACAGGGAATACAACCAGTGCCATTTTGTTGAAGCAAAAAAAGTTTTGAACACAATATTAACCCCTTAACGACTGCCGATAAGACTTTTATCGGCAGCAGTTAGGGGCCTTATTCCTCCTGAACCTCATGCTCCTTTTTATACAGCCTCCAGCTGCACCTCACGCTCCTCCTTTATACACAGCATTTTTCTGCAGCACAGCTTTTCTCCTGTGCACACGTTGTGGATTCTGCAGAATCCGCAGGTAAAACGCCCTATAGGTTTTCTGAGGATTTTGCGCGGAGTTCGCCTGCGTTTTAACACCTGCAGATTCTTATAGTGGAATATGTGTAAAACGCTGCAAAATCCGCGCAAAGAATTGACATGCTGTGGGCAATAAACCGCTGTGTTTCTGCTCGGAATGTTTTGCAGCATGTGAACTTCGTATTTGGTTTTCCATAGGTTTACATGGTACTGTAATGGTTCCACCATTACTCCAAAGCAACATGCCCGCTGTCTTGGGGTCATACTTGATTCCGAGCTTTCATTCACCCCCCACATCCGATCACTGGCTCGCTCTTCTTATCTGTATCTCAAAAACATTTCTAGAATTTGCCCTTTTCTTACTTTCGACTCTGCAAAAATGTTTACTGTTTCACTTATTCATTCTCGTCTAGACTATTGTAACTCTCTACTAATCGGCCTCCCCCTTACAAAACTCTCCCCGTTCCAATCTGTCCTGAATGCTGCAGCCAGGATCATATTCCTCACCAACCATTACACCGATGCCTCTACCTTGTGCCAGTCTTTACACTGGCTACCCTGTTGTGAATTCTGTGTCTGAATTCACTCCTGTGGTCACAAGTGGTACTGCAGCTTCTGAGCTTCCTCCGTCAGGTGTTCTGGTGAGCTCGTTAACTGCTTCATTACTTAACTCCGCCTGATGCTGCTATCCTTGCTCCTTGTCAATGTTTCAGTGTTGGATCTGAGCTTCTCCTGATTGTTCCTGTGACCTGCTGCTCTGTATAGCTAAGTGCTTTTTGCTTTTTTGTTGCTTTTTTTCTGTCCAGCTTGTCTTTTGTTTTGCTGGAAGCTCTGAGACGCAAAGGGTGTACCGCCGTGCCGTTAGTTCGGCACGGTGGTTTTTTTTTGCCCCCTTTGCGTGGTTTTGCTTTAGGGTTTTTTGTAGACTGCAAAGTTCGCTTTACTGTCCTCGCTCTGTCCTAGAATATCGGGCCCCACTTTGCTGAATCTATTTCATCCCTACGTTTTGTCTTTTCATCTTACTCACAGTCATTATATGTGGGGGGCTGCCTTTTCCTTTGGGGAATTTCTCTGGGGCAAGTCAGGCCTATTTTTCTATCTTCAGGCTAGCTAGTTTCTTAGGCTGTGCCGAGTTGCCTAGGTAGTTGTTAGGCGCAATCCACAGCCGCTTTTAGTTGTGTTTAGGATAGGATCAGGTGTGCAGTCTACAGAGTTTCCACGTCTCAGAGCTCGTTCTTGTATTTTTGGGTATTTGTCAGATCACTGTGTGCGCTCTGATCGCTAAGCACAGTGTTTCTGGATTGCCTTCATAACACCTGTCATTAGCAAACATAACACTACCCATCTACTCCAGAATCCAGTACAAAGCTACTACCCTCATCCACAAAGTGCTCCATGGCTCAGCACCACCCTACATCTCCTCTCTGGTCTCAGTCTACCACCCTACCCGTGCCCTCCGCTAATGACCTCAGGTTAGCATCCTCAATAATCAGAACCTCGCACTCCCGTCTCCAAGACTTTACACATGCTGCGCCGATTCTTTGGAATGCACTACCCAGGTTAATACGATTAATCCCCAATCCCCACAGTTTTAAGCGTGCCCTAAAAACTAATTTGTTCAGATTGGCCTACCGCCTCAACGCATTAACCTAACTATCCCTGTGTGGCCCATTAAAAAAAAAAAAACTGAAACCATAATCGGGCTCCTCGCATCATGTTCTCATACACTTTATACAGTTAATAGCCCTTTGTGTCTGTACTGCTCTGCTACACACTTAGGCAGTGAACTGGTTCATGCAGCTTTAAATGAACACCTGAGCCTTACACTATGGCTGGTCTGAATAACTAAAGCAATTGTTACCATCCACCTCTCGTGTCTCCCCTTTTCCTCATAGTTTGCAAGCTTGCGAGCAGGGCCCTCATTCCTTTTGGTATCTATTTTGAACTGTGATTCCTGTTATGCTGTAATGTCTATTGTCTGTACAAGTCCCCTCTATAATTTGTAAAGCGCTGCGGAATATGTTGGCGCTATATAAATAAAATTATTATTATTATTTTTACTGTACAACGCATGGAAAACTGCTGTGGATCTGCAGGGCCAAATCCGCTGCGGATCTGCAGCCAAATCCGCAACATGTGCACATACTTGTTATGATCCGGTGACCTAGGAGCTGCATGAGAACTTTCACTGGAGAAAGTGGCCACTGTACTGACCGCAATCCTGAACTTAACACCGCAACTAGAAGTAGCCGTGGAGTGTACCTAACACACCTTGACACCTCGTCACAGCCGGAGAACTAAATACCCCTAAAGATGGAAATAGGAATACTATCTTGCCTCAGAGAAAATCCCCAAAGGATAGACAGCCCCCCACAAATATTGGCGGTGAGTCGGAGAGGAAAAAACATACACAGGCAGAAAAACAGGATTAGCACAGGAGGCCACTCTAGCTAGATAGGACAGGATAGGACAGAGTTCTGTGCGGTCAGTATAAAAACTCTTCAAAACATCCACAGCAGAATATACAAAAACTTCCTACAACTTACTAAAAGGTGTAAGAGCGTAAATCTATAACTCCAGTGAATCTTACAATCAGAGCAGGAATAAAACAGAAACAAGCACACCGGCAGTGTGCCACAGAAACAAAAACCAAACACTTATCTTTGCTGAAATTGGCAGCGAGCAGGATAAGCCAGAAAGTGATCCAACACTTCACAAGGAACATTGACTACTGGCAAGGGCTAAAGGATTCTGCCCACTTAAATATCCCAGTCAGAATTGTAATCATCTGATACACCTGGCCAGGTCTGTGACTCAGAGACAACTGCATTCCCACATACAACCACTGGAGGGAACCCAAGAGCAGAATTCACAACAGTACCCCCCCCCTTGAGGAGGGGTCACCGAACCCTCACCAGGGCCCCCAGGACGATCAGGACGAGCCAGATGAAAGGCACGGACCAAATCAGCAGCATGGACATCAGAGGCAAAAACCCAAGAATTATCCTCCTGGCCATAACCCTTCCATTTGACCAGGTACTGGAGCTTCCGCCTCGAAAAACGGGAATCCAAAATCTTCTCAACAACATATTCCAACTCCCCATCAACCAACACAGGGGCCGGAGGATCAACAGAGGGAACAACGGGCTCCACATATTTCTGAAACAAAGATCTATGGAAGACATTATGGATAGCAAAAGAGGCCGGAAGCGCCAGTCGAAAAGACACCGGATTAATAATCTCAGAAATCCTATAAGGACCAATAAAGTGAGGCTTAAATTTAGGAGAAGAAACCTTCATAGGAACATGACGGGAAGACAACCAGACCAGATCCCCAACCCGAAGCCGGGAACCAACACACCAACGACGATTAGCAAAATGTTGAGCCTCCTCTTGAGACAACACCAACTTGTCCACCACATGAGCCCAAATCTGCTGCAATCTGTCCACCACAGAATCCACACCAGGACAGTCAGAAGGCTCAACCTGCGCAGAAGAAAAACGAGGATGAAAACCAAAATTACAAAAGAAAGGCGAAACCAAAGGTAGCAGAACTAGCCCAATTATTAAGGGCAAACTCGGCCAATGGCAAGAAGGCCACCCAATCATCCTGATCAGCAGACACAAAGCATCTCAAATAAGTCTCCAAGGTCTGATTAGTTCGCTCGGTCTGGCCATTTGTCTGAGGATGAAACGCAGAAGAAAAAGACAAATCAATGAACAGCCTAGCACAAAAGGCCCGCCAAAACCTAGAAACAAACTGGGAACCTCTGTCGGACACAATATTCTCCGGAATACCATGCAAACGAACCACATGCTGAAAGAACAACGGAACCAAATCTGAAGAGGAAGGCAATTTAGGTAAGGGCACCAAATGAACCATCTTAGGAAACCGGTCACAAACAACCCAGATAACAGACATCTTCTGGGAAACCAGAAGATCAGAAATAAAATCCATCGAAATATGCGTCCAGGGCCTCTCAGGGACTGACAATGGCAAAAGCAACCCACTAGCACGGGAACAACAAGGCTTGGCCCGCGCACAAGTCCCACAGGACTGCACAAAAGAACGCACATCACGTGACAATGAAGGCCACCAAAAGGACCTACCAACCAAATCTTTGGTACCAAAAATGCCAGGATGACCGGCCAACACGGAACAGTGAACCTCAGAAATCACTCTACTAGTCCATCTGTCAGGAACAAACAATTTCCCCACAGGACAGCGGTCAGGTGTGTCAGCCTGAAATTCCTGAAGCACCCGTCGTAAATCAGGGGAAATGGCAGAAAGGACCACCCCCTCTTCAGAATACCGACCGGCTCTAAGACCTCAGGAGAATCAGGCAAAAAACTCCTAGAGAGGGCATCAGCCTTAATATTCTTAGAACCCGGAAGGTACGAGACCACAAAATCAAAACGGGAAAAAAACAAGGACCATCGAGCCTGTCTAGGATTCAGCCGTTTAGCAGACTCGAGGTAAATCAAATTCTTATGATCGGTCAAGACCACAATACGGTGCTTAGCTCCCTCAAGCCAATGTCGCCACTCCTCAAACGCCCACTTCATAGCCAACAACTCCCAATTGCCGACATCATAATTGCGTTCAGCAGGCGAAAACTTACGGGAGAAGAAGGCACACGGTTTCATTAAGGAACCAACAGGATCCCTCTGAGACAAAACGGCCCCTGCCCCAATCTCAGAAGCGTCAACCTCAACCTGAAACGGAAGAGAAACATCCGGTTGGCGCAAACACTGGAGCAGAAGTAAATCGACGTTTAAGCTCCTGAAAGGCAGAGACAGCCGCAGAGGACCAATTCGCCACATCAGCGCCTTTCTTCGTCAAATCGGTCAAGGGTTTAACCACGCTGGAAAAATTAGCAATGAAACGGCGATAAAAATTTGCAAAACCCAAAAATTTCTGAAGGCTCTTCACGGATGTGGGCTGAATCCAATCATGAATGGCCTGAACCTTAACCGGATCCATCTCTATAGACGAAGGAGAAAAAATGAAGCCCAAAAAAGAGACTTTCTGCACCCCAAAGAGACACTTAGACCCTTTCACAAACAGGGCATTGTCACGAAGGATCTGAAATACCATCCTGACCTGTTCCACATGAGACTCCCAATCATCGGAAAAAATCAAAATATCGTCCAAACATACAATCAAGAATTTATCAAGATAAGTCCGGAAGATATCATGCACGAAGGACTGAAAAACAGATGGAGCATTAGAGAGTCCGAATGGCATCACAAGGTATTCAAAATGGCCTTCGGGCGTATTAAACGCAGTTTTCCATTCATCACCCTGCTTAATACGAACAAGATTATATGCCCCTCGAAGGTCAATCTTCGTAAACCAACTAGCTCCCTTAATCCTAGCAAACAAATCGGAAAGCAAAGGTAAAGGGTATTGAAACTTGACCGTGATTTTATTCAAGAGGCGATAATCTATACAGGGTCTCAAGGAACCATCTTTTTTAGCAACAAAAAAGAACCCCGCTCCCAACGGTGAAGAAGATGGCCGAATATGCCCTTTCTCCAAAGACTCCTTAATATAGCTCCGCATGGCGGTATGTTCAGGTACAGATAGGTTGAAAAGTCGGCCCTTAGGAAACTTACAGCCTGGAATCAAGTCAATAGCACAATCGCAGTCCCTGTGCGGTGGAAGGAAACTGGACTTGGGCTCATCGAATACATCCTGAAAATCAGACAAAAACTCTGGAATTTCAGAAGGTGAAGAAGAGGAGATTGACATCAAAGGAACATCATTATGAACCCCCTGACAACCCCAACCAGTCCAACACAGGATTATGTACCTGCAATCATGGAAAACCCAGCACGATAGCATCATGCAAGTTATGCAACACCAGAAATCGTCAATCTTCCTGATGGGCTGGCGCCATGCGCATGGTCACCTGTGTCCAAAACTGGGGCTTATTTTTAGCCAAGGGTGTAGCATCAATGCCCCTTAAAGGAATAGGGTTCTGCAAAGGCTCCAAGGGAAAACCACAACGCTTGGCAAACTCAAAATCCATTAAATTCAAGGCGGCGCCTGAATCCACAAATGCCATGACAGAAAATGATGACAATGAGCAGATCAAGGACACAGATAACAGAAATTTAGGTTGTACAGTACTGATGGTAATTGAACTGGCGATCCTCTTTGTCCGCTTAGGGCAGACAGAAATGACATGAGAAGCGTCGCCACAATAATAACCAATAAACAACCTATTTTGACGTCTGAAACCTTGTCGTTCCGTTCTAGACAGAATTCTATCACATTGCATAGGCTCAGAAATTTGCTCTGAGGAGAACGCCACAGCGCGCACAGTTCTGCGCTCCCGCAGGCGTCGGTCAATCTGAATGGCCAGAGACATAGAATCACTCAGACCGGAAGGCGTGGGAAACCCCACCGTAACATCTTTAACGGATTCAGAAAGCCCCCTTCTGAAAATTGCCGCCAAAGCATCATTATTCCATTTAGTCAACACAGACCATTTTCTGAATTTCTGACAATACAATTCTGCCGCCTCTTGACCCTGAGACAGGGCCAACAAGGTTTTCTCAGCTTGATCCACAGAATTAGGTTCATCATATAATAGTCCTAAAGCCTGAAAAAAGGATTCAATATTAAGCAAAGCCGGATTCCCAGATTCCAGGGAAAACGCCCAATCCTGCGGGTCGCCACGCAGCAGGGAGATTACGATTTTTACCTGCTGAATGGAATCACCAGAGGATCGAGGTCAGGTCAAAATACAGTTTACAGTTGTTTTTAAAACTCAAAAATTTAGACCTGTCACCAGAAAACAAATCAGGAGTAGGAATCTTCGGTTCTAAAGCAGGAGTTTGAACAATATAATCAGAAATACCTTGCACCCTAGCAGCAAGCTGGTCTACACGAGAAGCTAATTCCTGAACATTCATGCATGCACCAGGCTCCTCAGCCACCCAGAGATAAAGAGGGAGGAGAAGGCAAAACAGACTGGAGAAAAAAAAATACATTTCAAAAACCTGACCGGCACATCCAAACATAGACTAAGTGTGAACAGGTGCTTAACCTAGAGTCGCCAACTCATATATAGTTAAGTAAATAAGACAGCACACTGTAGCGCTGAAACATGCAAACTTGAAACACGAAATTTGAACTGAATTACTGCACTAGAAATATGAAAAATGAGAGCGTTTAGCGCATAAAAATGGCCAATTTTATGTGTACCTGGTAGCCCCTTTACGGCATCTCTCTTATACCAGGTCCTACACTTGCCCTACCTCGCTGAGAATAAACGTCTCCATCTGAATGGGTACATGTGAAACCTCTTCCTAGACTAAAATTCTCTCTCTCTGTGGAGGGGTATTGGACCTGCTGTAATTAAAACACCTTTGGCTAGGAGGCGGATTGCACGATCAGAAGGCTAAAGAATACATTTCAAAAACCTGACCGGCACATCCAAACATAGACTAAGTGTGAACAGGTGCTGAACCTAGAGTCGCCAACTCATATATAGTTAAGTAAATAAGGCAGCACACTGTAGCGCTGAAACATGCAAACTTGAAACACGAAATTTGAACTGCATTACTGCACTAGAAATATGAAAAATGAGAGCGTTTAGCGCATAAAAATGGCCAATTTTATGTGTACCTGGTAGCCCCTTTACGGCATCTCTCTTATACCAGGTCCTACACTTGCCCTACCTCGCTGAGAATAAACGTCTCCATCTGAATGGGTACATGTGAAACCTCTTCCTAGACTAAAATTCTCTCTCTCTGTGGAGGGGTATTGGACCTGCTGTAATTAAAACACCTTTGGCTAGGAGGCGGAGTGCATACCATGTGTATAACAATACACGCTAAAAGCATGACCGCAAGAAGGCTAAAGAATACATTTCAAAAACCTGACCGGCACATCCAAACATAGACTAAGTGTGAACAGGTGCTGAACCTAGAGTCGCCAACTCATATATAGTTAAGTAAATAAGGCAGCACACTGTAGCGCTGAAACATGCAAACTTGAAACACGAAATTTGAACTGCATTACTGCACTAGAAATATGAAAAATGAGAGCGTTTAGCGCATAAAAATGGTCAATATTATGTGTACCTGGTAGCCCCTTTACGGCATCTCTCTTATACCAGGTCCTACACTTGCCCTACCTCGCTGAGAATAAACGTCTCCATCTGAATGGGTACATGTGAAACCTCTTCCTAGACTAAAATTCTCTCTCTCTGTGGAGGGGTATTGGACCTGCTGTAATTAAAACACCTTTGGCTAGGAGGCGGAGTGCACGATCAGAAGGCTAAAGAATACATTTCAAAAACCTGACCGGCACATCCAAACATAGACTAAGTGTGAACAGGTGCTGAACCTAGAGTCGCCAACTCATATATAGTTAAGTAAATAAGGCAGCACACTGTAGCGCTGAAACATTCAAACTTGAAACACGAAATTTGAACTGCATTACTGCACTAGAAATATGAAAAATGAGAGCGTTTAGCGCATAAAAATGGTCAATTTTATGTGTACCTGGTAGCCCCTTTACGGCATCTCTCTTATACCAGGTCCTACACTTGCCCTACCTCGCTGAGAATAAACGTCTCCATCTGAATGGGTACATGTGAAACCTCTTCCTAGACTAAAATTCTCTCTCTCTGTGGAGGGGTATTGGACCTGCTGTAATTAAAACACCTTTGGCTAGGAGGCGGAGTGCACGATCAGAAGGCTAAAGAATACATTTCAAAAACCTGACCGGCACATCCAAACATAGACTAAGTGTGAACAGGTGCTGAACCTAGAGTCGCCAACTCATATATAGTTAAGTAAATAAGGCAGCACACTGTAGCGCTGAAACATGCAAACTTGAAACACGAAATTTGAACTGCATTACTGCACTAGAAATATGAAAAATGAGAGCGTTTAGCGCATAAAAATGGCCAATTTTATGTGTACCTGGTAGCCTCTTTACGGCATCTCTCTTATACCAGGTCCTACACTTGCCCTACCTCGCTGAGAATAAATGTCTCCATCTGAATGGGTACATGTGAAACCTCTTCCTAGACTAAAATTCTCTCTCTCTGTGGAGGGGTATTGGACCTGCTGTAATTAAAACACCTTTGGCTAGGTAGGAGGCGGAGTGCACGATCAGAAGGCTAAAGAATACATTTCAAAAACCTGACCGGCACATCCAAACATAGACTAAGTGTGAACAGGTGCTGAACCTAGAGTCGCCAACTCATATATAGTTAAGTAAATAAGGCAGCACACTGTAGCGCTGAAACATGCAAACTTGAAACACGAAATTTGAACTGCATTACTGCACTAGAAATAGGTGCTTTAATTACAGCAGGTCCAATACCCCTCCACAGAGAGAGAGAATTTTAGTCTAGGAAGAGGTTTCAGATGTACCCATTCAGATGGAGACGTTTATTCTCAGCAAGGTAGGGCAAGTGTAGGACCTGGTATAAGAGAGATGCCGTAAAGGGGCTACCAGGTACACATAAAATTGGCCATTTTTATGCGCTAAACGCTCTCATTTTTCATATTTCTAGTGCAGTAACGCAGTTCAAATTTCGTGTTTCAAGTTTGCATGTTTCAGTGCTACAGTGTGCTGCCTTATTTACTTAACAGGAGAAAAAAAAATGGCTCAAGAGCTTCCTTCTTCTGAGATGCATTTAACTCATTGATGGCCTGTAGTACTGTTATGACCCGGTGACCTAGGAGCTGCATGAGAACTTTCAATGGAGAAAGTGGCCACTGTACTGACCGCAATCCTGAACTTAACACTGCAACCAGAAGTAGCCATGGAGTGTACCTAACACACCTAGACACCTCGTCACAGCCGGAGAACTAAATACCCCTAAAGATGGAAATAGGAATACTATCTTGCCTCAGAGAAAATCCTCAAAGGATAGACAGCCCCCCACAAATATTGGCGGTGAGTCGGAGAGGAAAAAACATACACAGGCAGAAAAACAGGATTAGCACAGGAGGCCACTCTAGCTAGATAGGACAGGATAGGACAGAGTTCTGTGCGGTCAGTATAAAAACCCTTCAAAACATCCACAGCAGAATATACAAAAACTTCCTACAACTTACTAAAAGGTGTAGGAGCGTAAATCTGCAACTCCAGTGAATCCTACAATCAGAGCAGGAATAAAACAGAAACAAGCACACCGGCAGTGTGCCACAGAAACAAAAACTAAACACTTATCTTTGCTGAAATTGGCAGCGAGCAGGAGAAGCCAGAAAGTGAACCAACACTTCACAAGGAACATTGACTACTGGCAAGGGCTAAAGGATCCTGCCCACTTAAATATCCCAGTCAGAATTGTAATCATCCGATACACCTGGCCAGGTCTGTGACTCTGCATTCCCACCTACAACCACTGGAGGGAACCCAAGAGCAGAATTCACAACACATACTCTTATAGTCGTCTCCTCCGGCAGCACCTCACACTCCTCTTCCATATACAATTGGAAACACTTGATCCTGAGAGAAATTGCACTAATTGCAATAAAGCATATCGCATACACAGCCTACTTTTTGTGCAGCACCACACTTTTCTCCTTTAGACCTCGTTCACACATTATTTGGTCAGTATTTTTACCTTAGTATTTGTAAGCTAAAACTTGGAGGAAAACAATCAAGGGGAAAGTATATTAGAAACTCGTCACCACTTCTGTATTTTTCTCCCACTCGTGATTTTGGCTTATAAATTCTGAGATAAAATACTGACAAAATACTGAGAGTGTGAATGTGGCCTTATACAAAGCCTCCACCTGCAGCACCTCACTCTTCTCTGTACATAGCCTCATACTACAGCAGCACCTCACAACTCTCATTTCCCCTCACTCCTCTCATTTTCCCCCTCACACCTCTCATTTTCCCCCTCACACCTCTCATTTTCCCCCTTACTCCTCTGATTCTTCCCCCTCACACCTGTCATTTTGACCTCACACCTGTCATTTTCCAATCACTCCACTATTTTCCTCTCACTCTTCTCATTTTCCCCTCACTCTTCTCATTTTCCCATCACTCCTCTCATTTTCCCCTCACACGTGCACAGCAACTTCCTGTTATGAGCACAGCAGTGTAATCCAAGAGGCTCCTCCCTTTCCCTTGACGTCATGCCTCATAGGAGAAGCTCCATTCTAGACAAGACAGAGCTAGATGTGGCCTGTGCCTTCCACACACTGATACTCTGAAGGTGGTGGCCCTGATTGTAGCTTGCAGCAGTTGGGATGTCGCAGCCGGTGAATTTTGCAGGTTGGATTTTGAGGTGAATGTGTCCCTGTGCACTAACAACATGGGCCGTGTGGATGGAGCTTTGCGTGTCGAGAGGGCGGGGATATGTGGAATGGGTGTGGCTTGATACATACACACATATACATACACTCAGCTTTATATATATATATATATATATATATATATATATACAGTTATATGAAAAAGTTTGGGCAATCTTAAGCTTAATGTTTTATAAAAAATTGTTTTTTTGCAACAGCTATTTCAGTTTTATATATCTAATAACTGTTGGACACAGTAATGTTTCTGCCTTGAAATGAGGTTTATTGTACTAATAGAAAATGTGCAATCTGCATTCAAACAAAATTTGACAGGTGCATAAGTATGGGCACCCTTATCATTTTCTTGTTTTAAATACTCCTACCTACTTTTTACTGACTTACTAAAGCACTTTTTTTGGTTTTCTAACCTCATTGAGCTTTGAACTTCATAGCCAGGTGTATGCAATCATGAGAAAAGCTACTTAAAGTGGCCACTTGCAAGTTGTTCTCCTGTTTGAATCTCCTCTGAAGAGTGGCATCATGGGCTCCTCAAAAGAACTGTCTAATGATCTGAAAACAAAGATTATTCAACATAGTTGTTCAGGGGAAGGACACAAAAAGCTGTCTCAGAGATTTAACCTGTCAATTTCCACTGTGAGGAACATAGTAAGGAAATGGAAGAACACAGGTACAGCTCTTGTTAAGGCCAGAAGTGGCAGGCCTAGAAAAACATCAGAAAGGCAGAGAAGAAGAATGGTGAGATCAGTCAAGGACAATCCTCAGATCACCCCCAGAGAGCTGCAGCATCAACTTGCTGCAGATGGTGTCACTCTGCATCGGTCAACAATACAACGTAGTTTGCACAAGGAAAAGCTGTATGGGAGAGTGATATGAAAGAAGCCGTTTCTGCAAGCACGCCACAAACAGAGTCAGCTGAGGTATGCAAAAGCACATTTGGAGAAGCCAATTTCTTTTTGGAAGAAGGTCCTGTGGACTGATGAAACCAAGATTGAGTTGTTTGGTCATACAAAAAGGCGTTATGCATGGTGGCCAAAAAACACAGCATTCCAAGAAAAACACTTGCTACCCACAGTAAAATTTGGTGGAGGTTCCATCATGCTTTGGGGCTGTGTGGCCAATGCCGGCACCGGGAATCTTGTTAAAGTTGAGGGACGCATGGATTCCTCTCAGTATCAGCAGATTCTTGACAATAATGTTCATGAATCAGTGACAAAGTTGAAGTTACGCAGGGGATGGATCTTTCAGCAAGACAATGAACCAAAACACCGCTCCAAATCTACTCAGGCATTCATGCAGAGGAACAATTACACTGTTCTGGAATGGCCATCCCAGTCCCCAGACCTGAATATCATTGAACATCTGTGGGATCATTTGAAGAGGGCTGTCCATGCTTGGTGACCATCAAACTTAACTGAACTAGAATTGTTTTGTAAAGAGGAATGGTCAAAAATACCTTCATCCAGGATCCAGGAACTCATTAAAAGCTACAGGAAGCAACTAGAGGCTGTTATTTTTGCAAAAGGAGGATCTACTAAATATTAATGTCACTTTTCTGGTGGGGTGCCCATACTTATGCACCTGTCAAATTTTGTTTGAATGCAGGTTGCACATTTTCTGTTAGTACAATAAACCTAATTTCAAGGCTGAAACATTACTGTATCCAACAGTTATTAGATATATGAAACTGAAATAGCTGTTGCAAAAAAAAACAATTTGTATAAAACATTAAGCTTAAGATTAATAGGGGTGCCCAAACTTTTTCATATAACTGTATATAGCCACCGCCATTTTGGAGAAATACTTTTTTTTCAAATATATATATATATATATATATATATATATATATATATATATATATATGTATATATATACATATACTGTATATATACAGTACAGACCAAAAGTTTGGACACACCTCATTTAAAGATTTTTCTGTATTTTCATGACTATGAAAATTGTGCATTCACACTGAAGGCATCAAAACTATGAATTAACACATGTGGAATTATATACTTAACAAAAAAGTGTGAAACAACTGAAAATATGTCTTATAATCTAGGTTCTTCAAAATAGCCACTTTTTGCTTTGATGACTGCTTTGCACACTCTTGGCATTCTCCTGATGAGCTTCAAGAGGTAGTCACTGAGAATGGTCTTCCAACAATCTTGAAGGAGTTCCCAGAGATGCTTAGCACTTGTTGGCCCTTTTGCCTTCACTCTGCGGTCCAGCTCACCCCAAACCATCTCGATTGGGTTCAGGTCTGGTGACTGTGGAGGCCAGGTCATCTGGCGTAGCACCCCATCAGTCTCCTTCTTGGTCAAATAGCCCTTACACAGCCTGGAGGTGTGTTTGGGGTCAATGTCCTATTGAAAAATAAATGATGGTCCAAATAAATGCAAACCGGATGTTATAGTATGCTGCTGCAAGATGCTATGGTAGCCATGCTGGTTCAGTATGCCTTCAATTTTGAACAAATCCCCAACAGTGACACCAGCAAAGCACCCCCACACCATCACACCTCCTCCTCCATGGTTCACGGTGGGAGCCAGGCATGTAGAGTCCATCTGTTCACCTTTTCTGCGTCGCACAAAGACACGGTGGTTGGAACCAAAGATCTCAAATTTGGACTCATCAGACCAAAGCACAGATTTCCACTGGTCTAATGTCCATTCCTTGTGTTCTTTAGCCCAAACAAGTCTCTTCTGCTTGTTGTCTGTCCTTAGCAGTGGTTTCCTAGCAGCTATTTTACCATGAAGGCCTGCTGCACAAAGTCTCCTCTTAACATTTGTTGTAGAGATGTGTCTGCTGCTAGAACTGTGTGGCATTGAACTGGTCTCTAATCTGAGCTGCTGTTAACCTGCGATTTCTGAGGTTCGTGACTTGGATAAACTTATCCTCAGAAGCAGAAGGTGACTCTTGGTCTTCCTTTCCTGGGGCAGTCCTATGTGAGCCAGTTTCTTTGTAGCACTTGATAATTTTTGCCACTGCACTTGGGGACACTTTCAAAGTTTTCCCAATTTTTCAGACTGACCTTCATTTCTTAAAGTAATGATGGCCACTCGTTTTTTTTTACTTAGCTGCTTTTTTCTTGCCATAATACAAATTCTAACAGTCTATTCAGTAGGACTATGAGCTGTGTATCCACCAGACTTCTGCACAACACAACAGATGGTCCCAACCCCATTTATAAGACAAGAAATCTCACTTATTAAACCTGACAGGACACACCTGTGAAGGGAAAACCATTCCCGGTGACTACCTCTTGAAGCTCATCAAGAGAATGCTAAGAGTGTGCTAAGCAGTCATCAAAGCAAAAGGTGGCTACTTTGTAGAACCAAGAATATAAGACATAATTTCAGTTGTTTCACACTTTTTTGTTAAGTATATAATTCCACATGTGTTAATTCATAGTTTGTGACCGCTAGGCCGCCGTCACACTTGCGAGTTTTACGTACATAAGAGCGCAGAAACTACGTGCGTAAAACTCGCATAACATACGGCACAATGATTCTCAATGGGTCTAGTCCTATCAGCCGTATATTACGGATCCGTAATATACGGCGTTCTACGGCCGCACAAAATCGCAGCATGCTGCGTTTGTCAGCGTATTGCGCAAAAAATACGCCAATGCAAGTCTATGGGAGAGCGTATAATACGGAATGCATATGGACCATGCGTGTGACTTGCGAGAAATACGCAACTCCCTGGCAGATGTCCGGAAATGTCTAAAGGCCTCAATCAGGCAGGTGAGACATGCTAATTAGCTGAAAAAGCCAGACAGTGAACCCGGAAGTCTGCTGCACGCCTCCACGGAGTGAGATTCAGCATGGCCAGCATAATAAATGTCGACATGCTGATCATTTTGGTCCAAGAGAGGCCTGTGATCTGGGACCAAAGAGACCCCAACTATGCTAACAGGGCCCAAGAAGAGGCAGCATGGAGGAGCGTGTGTGGGTCCCTCTTCCCACATTATGACCAGCAGCCACGTGAGGCACAGCGACAGATAAGTAAGTACACCCATGTTTGAAATCTAATGTTCTTGTTAACCAGCAGGCCCTTACTACTTTGAATTTCTACACAAGAATTTATAAATTAATCCAGAAAGAAATAGAAAGCAGACCAGTAGATACATGGTGTTGTACATGATAAACGGATTTCAGTAATGTTTTGAACAGATGTCCCTTACTAACAGTGTTTCCCAGTAATTGTGCTTTCTGGGATAGAGGGAAGCGGACTCTGTCCTTGTGGCCTTGCTTCATAATTGTGTGATTTTTTCAAATTTAATAATAAATGTGCTCCACAAATGCCTATTTCTATGCTACACTTAAATCTGTGTAGTCAATTACACCTTGTGTGAGCACTCTGCATAATGGGCTAATCAATGTGTTTAATTTTTGTTGTTTCAGTGGGTGATGTTACAACAAGGTGGCGGAGTATCCGTGACCAATACAGGAGGGAGAGGCAGCAGCGGGAGAGAAGTGGAGCCGGGGCACCTCCTAAAAAACGAAAATACGTGTATTTTGACTGGCTAACCTTTTGGAACCCCAGCATGGACCTCAGGCAAAACATCAGAACCTTTTTTAATTTTTGAAGTTGGAGAAATGATTACAAATAAAATTTAAACTAAATAAATTTTTCTTTTTCAGAACACAGTCTAACCTCACTGACAGGGAGACAGGGTCTGACTCTGAACTGGTCATTGACCCAGTTGGTGAAGGTGAAGAGGTGGCTGGTCCATCTGCTGCTCCCTCAGGCTCCATCCCTCCAGGATCCTCCTCATCTGGCCAGCCAGCTCCAGCTGCAGCAGAACACCAGCAAGAGGCCCCACAGTTCGCATCAGCAGCATCATCAGCAGCAGCAGCACCACCATCTAGCCAGGATGACCCTGGAAATAGCAGCAGCCCTACTGTTGCCCTGGAGCGATCCCCACAGGCTGCAGTCAGATCACAGCGTTCACGACGCAGGAGAGAGCTTCTCCAAAGCAGGAGAAACGTGGCTGCTGGGGTCATGAACTATTTGGAACGGGTTCGAGAGGATGATGGGGAGGAGGGATTTACACGTAGCCTTGCCCAGTACTTACGGTCCATAGAGCGGGAGTTGAGGCTTCGTGTGAGAGGGTGTTTTCAGATCCTTATTGATGCATGCACCCCCCCAAATAACCCATACAATCTCTTGCAGATGATTGAACAGTGGCAGATGTCACCAGAAAATATTCTGCGGCCTCAGAGATTACAAGGCATGCATGCTCAACAAGGATCTGAAGCACCCCCTCCACGTCAGCCAACACTTCAACCCCAACCCACAACGAACCCACAATGGCAACCTCAGCACCATATGGCGGGATATCAGCAACCATCCCAATATGGCCACTTGTCCACACCCAGTGCTGGAGGCTGGTCCCAACCTGGGTTTGGACAATATGGTCATTTTGGGTTGGGGTATGATTCCCGCCCATATGGTCATCAACATCAGGGGTATCTCCAAAATCCTGTCCCCACTCTTCAAAGTGCCCAGCATCATAGCAGGCCTAATGTCCCTCAGGCCACTACAACATCCGCACAGGGTGCTGGACAATTGGGCCTACAAAGGCCACCTGATGCTGACCCTGAGCAATCAACATCTCCAGCACCTACCTACCAGGACTTGTAATTTTTTTTGTTTTATTTTTGTTTGGTTTTTAAATTTTAATTTATCCATTTTGTTTATTTTTTATCTTTGATTTGTCTACACAATATTGTGTTGGCTTGTGCTTACATAGCAATCTTGAATGTGGATGTTGTTCCTAATTTTTATGGCCACAAAAAACTGTGGAATTTAGAACAAAAAAAATGGTTATGACAAAACAATAACCAACACCAAAAAAAAGTTACATAAGTAAAAGTTTTGTTAATAACAATCAAACTCTGGATGCGTTCTATTCATTCTTACATCACACACACATGATATGCTCATAACCATATGTGAAATAATTAAATACAACAGACCTAGTTTCAAAATTGGTTAACACAAACTTTATATATCTAATTAATTACATATGCAAAATTGCATAGTCTTGCCAGGGAGTAGCACCATGAGGAGTCAAAAAATAATTTGTCAAGACATCACGAACTTTGAGGCCAGAAAGTGGACGACGCGGAGGAGGGACATATAGGGTAGGCCTACTAACATTGCTCATGAGGTGATCTTCAAAATTTGGAGAGGAACAATCATGTATTCTGGTGAAATTATGTAGAATAACACAGGCTTTGATCACTTCATTCATTGTAGCCTCACTCAGCTGAATGGCAGACTGAAGAACCCGCCATTTGGCTACAAGAATCCCAAAGGCGCACTCAACCAGTCTCCGTGCCCTGGCAAGTCTCAACTTAAACACCCTCCACCGGTGGTCAAGGTTGCGCCTGGGGTAAGGCCTCATGACGTGCCTCGTCAGTTGGAATGCCTCATCTCCATATTATAAACCTGTAGTTACTGTCAGCAACTGCTAACAGAACTACAGAGAAAAACTGCTTATAATTGTAGAATTGGGAACCAGAGTTCGGCGGCTTACGCACCCTGATATGTTTCCCATCCACAGCTCCAATGCAGTTAGGGAAGTCACAAGTGTTTTTGAAACCAGTGGCGATTTTAAGCCAATCCTCGTGTTTAGGCTCAGGCATCACAACTTCCTGAAGTTTCTGCCATATTTGGGAACAGGTTGTCCTAACAATGCCTGAAATTGTCGACCGCCCAATCAGAAACTCCAGGTGTAGACCCGCATAGGACAAGCCTGTGGACAGGAAGCTGAAATACAAGAAAAATTTTAAAAAAACATTAACATAAGGACTAAGAAAACATGAAGAAGCACAAGTGTATATTTCATTTACAATGACATTATTTACAATATAAAAATGTTCATTTAACATTCTTACTATACTAGAATATTAACAACATTTTTTTTGATGTGCTTGTGGCTTCATGTCCAACTAAAGTTACTGAAACATAGTAGGACACAACACATTTTATAAAAAAAAAAAAAAAAACATACAGTATGTGCGAATGTTGAATACATACCGTAAAGGTTACACCTACAGAAGAAACAGGAGTCTAAACTATCAATAATGTAAATTCAATAAAAAAGTTGAGCTCAAATGCCAGTAATATCATATCAAAAAAAGTTTTATTAGTACAAAAAGCTCACTCACAAGTAATGGCAAAAATAGCCAAAATATAGTAACAAGACAAAGATGAAAGGAACAGGAACAAAGATAAAAACATATGCAATCAGCCAATCAGGAGTTTAGACTCCTGTTTCTTCTGTAGGTGTATTTCATATTTTGGAGTAGCGGTCCGCGCTCTCATTTAGATCCTGGTCACAGGATCATTATTTCTGCTAGTGTTTCCAATATGTCAGTAGTTGTTAATACCGTAAGGTTAGGAGCAGACGCTCCTCAGCAGAGATGGCTTTTCTCATCCAGGTGTCCTGATAGGTGATCCCAGAATGTAAGATCTCCAACAACATGTCAAAAGTCCTGATGGACATGCGACTATACAGGTAAAACTTGTCAGGATGTGCCCTCAAAGCTGAATATAGTCTCTGGAAATGTTCTTTACTCTGACGTTGGGTCAATAGAGGATGTACCCACAATCTTCGTCTCCTCCTTCGCGGATCAACATTGACCGGATATGGCTGGCCAAAGCGACGAGACAACACCCAGTGAAGCAACACCCGCTGAGTTGTGCTTAAATACACATGGTCAGACATGTTTGTATGGTCAAAGCAACACAGCCAAAATATGCTAGAGAACATATAGGGCAGATGGGAGGGGTCCACCTGTTGTAGAGGGCTTAAATAGTGTTGTTAATGATGGTTTAAATGATTTGCAGGCCTGAAAACCGTTAAATGTCCATTTTGTGATGGTGCGTGCAAAATACGCCATACGGATCACATACGGATTACACACGCACAAGCACATGCGCAAAATACGCGACCACACCTAAGCAGCGCATTAACTACGGAAGTAGATTTCAGGGACATTTTGGCGTATTGAACGCGTAGTACAGACGTATAATACGTTCCGTATTGTCTTACGCCAAGTGTGACGCCGGCCTTAGGGTGAGACCTGAGCTGTCTGTGAAGACGTATCCACCGCTCGTCCTGAGTGTGGGGTGAGAGTCCCGGGGGCTGCATTATAAAGGCGCACTGGATGTGTAAAGATGACGCGCGACCGGAAGTACCTGACCGGAAGTGCAGCCCCCGGGACTCTCACCCCACACTCAGGATGAGCGGTGGATACCGCGTCCGTTAGTCGCTGCACTTAGTAAGTGTAACATACCCATCACCATTTGGTGATGTGTGACCACTCCTGTTTCAGGACATATTAATACTGCGGCCACCATTAAGATTCCGCTCTTTACCCCTACAGCGCCGGATACGGCCTCTTTCTTGAACTGACTCTTTGCCTGAAGTGGGGTATGTAAACTCTCACTTGTATCACCTACCATTCACAGACACGGAGGTCCCTCCCAGTGACCTATTGCCTATTCTCCTATATCATTACAGGTTAATCCCTTGTTGACCTAAATAACTATCAAATGCTCTATGAGAGGGTAGGTTTCCCCCTCTATTTTCCTTTTTCTTCACGTCTTCACAGACAGCTCAGGTCTCATCCTAACGGTCACAATTATGAGGTTCACCTAGTTACCTCTTTATCATATTGGGATCAGTTCCAACATTTACACTATAAGGGCATGATTATTAGGACGTCAAACGGTCGTATCACACACAATAAATTGCCATTTCCAATGTACCGTTCAGATCATACCTGTGTTTACCGTTTTTTCTGTTTGGACCCATATTGATTATCTGTTATGTATAATCTGCTGTATATACTTTATTTATTTAGTTTTTCTTTTTGTTTAGTACATTGATGAAGGTCTAATCTGTGACCGAAACTTCATACTGTATGTACTCTCCTTTTATTAAATCCTCATTGCATCTCAGTACGTGTGTGCCAAGTTTATCTTTAATATTAATATAAACAAATAGAGAGTACCGCGCTACAAGTGGCTAGGGCTAGGTGCCGTCCGTGATCCTGGAGTAACGACCAAGAACTCCCTGTGATCGTAGGTGGCAACTACTAGTATCTGTCCAATTTGTCAATTATCATATACTTAGAAGAGAGGGGATGCATAGACCTTCTGTGTGCGTAGTGCAACTAATTGTGGCTCTCCTGCTGTGCTGGTAATATTATACTATTATACAGCAATAGTAGATGGTGACTAGTAGTATTCTGTTACCTACTGAATGCAGCCGTATGGAGATCCCGGAGCTGCTGGGCTGCTTGCGTCGGGTTCAGCTGGCTGGCCTGCACATCTAGAGGTCCGCTGTGTCAGGAAGCTGTTCCCGTCCGCTTGGAAGGTAAGTATGCGGGTGCCAGCCTAAGTCGATATCGGCGGCTTTGGGTACTGCAGGTGAAGACTGTGGTAGCAACATGTAGCGCCAGAGACGTCCCGGCCGGAGGCGTCCCTGGATACACATGGAAAAATGGCCGACACTACGAAGCAGTGAGTGACGTCACTGGCCTATGGAGCCTCAGTGGGGTCAAATCTAACCTACGCGTTTCAGAGTGACACGCACTCCTTAATATTGTACGGTTTGGGCACCTACTTGAGCACCACAACTTATAGTAGTGCCTACGGCTATTTTTCAAATATTATAACCCTTACATAAGAGCACACTATTATTGGGTCATGTCATCACTCACATTCTCTTATAACGCGGAAGAAACGTCCAACATCATAGCACAATCTACGGCATCCACCGAATTCCTTAGAGTTCCTCCCAAAGAGACAAGGGGACGGGATTTGGAGAGGGAACTGAGACGGTGCACAAACTTTGAACTGCATTGTGCGACTCTCACGGAGTATCTCAAAGTCCAGAGAACACTGAGGGAACTGCGGGTCCCTCTGCGCCCCACCTTGTTTAGTGACTACCCTGAATTTTGCTCTCGCTTTGAAAAAATTCTTAACAAATGTTCTTTTGATCTTATGACTCTCACATTAGCGCATTTACACCAGGGAATCATCCAGAGCAAAGACCGGATTGGCAACATTGAAAGACAATTGACTGCCTCTTCTACAGCGGAAGAACTCAACGACCTCAAAACCAGAATAAATACTACTATTGACCAACATAGACGTGATACTAAAGCAAGAAAAAGAACCAAATTCATCAGAGACACTGAGGATTATGAACAAAATAGAGTCTATAAATGGAGAGACAACTCCAACTCCGGGACCTACGAGGAAGGAGACAAACGAGAAGAAGAGGACCCGTCGAGGAAAGAGACAGTCACAGAAACACGGACTTCACGCGTATAACTCGTTCACAGAATCGTCTATATTAACTCATTAACCACAGGATCACCACCTCTTCACTTTGCTACGCAGAAATCGGTCACTTGGATAGATCACTAGTCTGTTACCACGCTTCTCCAGAAGAGCACATTAACTCCACCCTACTCTAAGTCATGACACTGAGAACGATCACTCCATCCGCACGTTACCTGCCCCAGGAGGGCTTACTGCATGAATACATCTAAAGCGCATGCTCTGAGTGGAACGCACAGTTCCGCCCACTTTTTACCAGGTGGAATGCACTACTGCGACACCCATACCCCCCACGTCACTTCCGGTCGGGTACTTCCGGTCGCGCGTCATCTTCACACATCCAGCGCGCCTTTATAATGCAGCCCCCGGGACTCTCACCCCACACTCAGGACGAGCGGTGGATACCGCATCCGTTAGTCACTGCACTTGGTAAGTGTAACATACCCTTCACCATTTGGTGATGTGTGACCACTCTTGTTTCAGGACATATTAATACTGCGGCCACCATTAAGATTCTGCTCTTTACCCCTACAGCGCCGGGTCCACATCTTCACAGACAGCTCAGGTCTCACCCTAACGGTCACAATTACGAGGTTCACCTAGTTACCTTTTTATCATATTGGGACTAGTTTCAACATTTACACTATGATAAGTGCATGATTATTAGGACGTCAAACGGTCATATCACACACAATAAATTCCCATTTCCAATGTACTGTTCAGATCATACCAGTGTTTAGCGTTTTCTCTGTTTGGACTCATATTGATTATCTGTTATGTATAATCTGCTGTATATACTTTATTTATTTAGTTTTTCTTTTTGTGTAGTACATTGATGAAGGTCTAATCTGTGACTGAAACGTCATACTGTATGCACTCTCCTTTTATTAAATCCTCATTGCATCTCACTACGTGTGTGCCAAGTTTATCTTTAATATTGTACGGTTTGGGCACCCACTTGAGCACCACAACTTATAGTAGTGCCTACGGCTATTTTTAAAAAAAAAAGAGTTTTGTGTGGCGACATGTGTGTAGCAACTTTTTGTACAGTGGGGCAAAAAAGTATTTAGTCAGTCAGCAATAGTGCAAGTTCCACCACTTAAAAAGATGAGAGGCGTCTGTAATTTACATCATAGGTAGACCTCAACTATGGGAGACAAACTGAGAAAAAAAAATCCAGAAAATCACATTGTCTGTTTTTTTATCATTTTATTTGCATATTATGGTGGAAAATAAGTATTTGGTCAGAAACAAACAATCCAGATTTCTGGCTCTCACAGACTGGTAACTTCTTCTTTAAGAGTCTCCTCTTTCCTCCACTCATTACCTGTAGTAATGGCACCTGTTTAAACTTGTTATCAGTATAAAAAGACACCTGTGCACACCCTCAAACAGTCTGACTCCAAACTCCACTATGGTGAAGACCAAAGAGCTGTCAAAGGACACCAGAAACAAAATTGTAGCCCTGCACCAGGCTGGGAAGACTGAATCTGCAATAGCCAACCAGCTTGGAGTGAAGAAATCAACAGTGGGAGCAATAATTAGAAAATGGAAGACATATAAAACCACTGATAATCTCCCTCGATCTGGGGCTCCACCAAAATCCCACCCTGTGGGGTCAGAATGATCACAAGAACGGTGAGCAAAAATCCCAGAACCACGCGGGGGGACCTAGTGAATGAACTGCAGAGAGCTGGGACCAATGTAACAAGGCCTACCATAAGTAACACACTACGCCTCCATGGACTCAGATCCTGCAGTGCCAGACGTGTCCCACTGCTTAAGCCAGTACATGTCCGGGCCCATCTGAAGTTTGCTAGAGAGCATTTGGATGATCCAGAGGAGTTTTGGGAGAATGTCCTATGGTCTGATGAAACCAAACTGGAACTGTTTGGTAGAAACACAACTTGTCGTGTTTGGAGGAAAAAGAATACTGAGTTGCATCCATCAAACACCATACCTACTGTAAAGCATGGTGGTGGAAACATCATGCTTTGGGGCTGTTTCTCTGCAAAGGGGCCAGGACGACTGATCTGGGTACATGAAAGAATGAATGGGGCCATGTATCGTGAGATTTTGAGTGCAAACCTCCTTCCATCAGCAAGGGCATTGAAGATGAAACGTGGCTGGGTCTATCAACATGACAATGATCCAAAGCACACTGCCAGGGCAACGAAGGAGTGGCTTCGTAAGAAGCATTTCAAGGTCCTGGAGTGGCCTAGCCAGTCTCCAGATCTCAACCCTATAGAAAACCTTTGGAGGGAGTTGAAAGTCCGTGTTGCCAAGCGAAAAGCCAAAAACATCACTGCTCTAGAGGAGATCTGCATGGAGGAATGGGCCAACATACCAACAACAGTGTGTGGCAACCTTGTGAAGACTTACAGAAAACGTTTGACCTCTGTCATTGCCAACAAAGGATATATTACAAAGTATTGAGATGAAATTTTGTTTCTGACCAAATACTTATTTTCCACCATAATATGCAAATAAAATGTTAAAAAAAACAGACAATGTGGTTTTCTGGGTTTTTTTTTCCCAGTTTGTCTCCCATAGTTGAGGTCTACCTATGATCTAAATTACAGACGCCTCTCATCTTTTTAAGTGGTGGAACTTGCACTATTGCTGACTGACTAAATACTTTTTTGCCCCACTGTATGTCGAGTTGCTTGCGACAGGTTAGTGTAGTGAGTTGTGTGCCGCGAGTTTTGCGCGTGGCGAGTTTTATGTGTGGTGTGTTTTGAGTATGTGCAAGTTTTGTGTGAGGCAACTTTTGCATGTGTTGCAACTTTTGAGCATGTGGCAATTTTTCCACGTGTGCAAGTTTTGCGTGTGGTGAGTTTTCCATGAGGTGAGTTTTGCACGTGTGGTGAGTTTTGCATGAGCCTAGTTTTGCATGTGGTGAGTTTTGCATGTGGCGAATTTTGCGCGTGGCGAGTTTTGAGCGGTGACTTTTGTGTTTTGACTTTTATGTGGCGAGGTTGGTGTATGTGTGGTGAAATGTGTGCTGAGGGTGGTATATGTGTTCAAGCACGTGGTAGTGTGTGGCGTGTTTTGTGTGTGTGTTCATATCCCCATGTGTGGTGAGTATCCCATGTCGGGCCCCACCTTAGCAACTGTACGGTATATACTCTTTGGCGCCATCGCTCTCATTCTTTAAGTCCCCCTTGTTCACATCTGGCAACTGTCAATTTGCCTTCAACACTTTTCCTTTCACTTTTTCCCCATTATGTAGATAGGGGCAAAATTGTTTGGTGAATTGGAAAGTGCGGGGTTAAAATTTCGCCTCACAACATAGCCTATGATGCTCTCGGGGTCTATCTAAGGATTCATCATACAGTGTAGAGATTACAGTGAGGGGGCATCATTTTGGAACCATTAAACAGTTTAGTGGCTACTAAGCGGTCAGTATACTGTGTGAGTGGTAGTATATAGCGAGGGGTCATTATACTGTGTATAAGGGAGCTGTACAGGGGGGAGACTCGGGACATTATTATGTGTAAAGTGGGCACTTATTGTTATAGGGAACTCGGGTTACTGTGACTGTCAAAGGGGCAGAGAGGGCATTATTACTTTCTAGGTTTCTAGGGGACAAAATGTGGGCACTGTTTTATAGGGCACTTGCCCTTGGCATTACTATATTCTAGAGTTTTTTTTTACCATCTAGAGGCACACTGTTCCACAGAGCAGATGCAGTAATAGGGACACATACGGCAGCAGCGGCTCAGTATTTAGAGTATCAGCAGGATGAGGAGTTTGTGCACGTTGGGAATAGATGGTGATGGGGCTGGAAAATGAGAAGCGAAATGTATCTTTGTTGTAATCTCTGCAGACAAGTCCTGGCTGGAAAAAGTCATGTGGGTCTGGGCCAGATGGAGAAATCGGGAAAAGTGAATGATTCCATCAGAAAGATCGTCCTCTGTAAGTCACTATCTATAACTGTGCTGAAATCTCTTATATGTTCTGTAGGACTGGCAGGGGCGGACACAGACAGCTTAGGGCCCCTGTGCAAGTAATGTATCTGGGCCCCCCCTCCTTTCATCGCGACCAAGCTACAGATATACATATTTTTTTTACAGTCTCCTCTCATATATATTGCCGCCCCTTATTACACAGTGCTCTCTCTTTATGTATAGCACCGTCCCTTATCATATAGTTCCCTCTTGTTATGTACAGCACCGTCCCTTACATATCAGATTCTCATTATTTTTGTTATTTATATCTCCCTGTTCTTTATTACATATCATCCACTCCTGTTAGATATAAACTGAAATGATGGCTGATGGAGCATGGGAAAGCTTCTTTTGTGATGGATGCAGCTGATGGACTGGTCTTCTGGTCAGATGCTGCTCCCTCAGCAGTCATTTTACAGGAGAGGACACCATGCAATAAAGAGAAGACGCTGTGAATAACAAAAATAATGAGAATACTCAATTTAAGGGACGGTGCTGTAGATGACAAGAGATGATACTGTGTAATAATGGACGGCGCTCCACATAACAGAACGCCATTAGTGATGGGCGAATATACTCGTTACTTGAGATTTCTTGAGCACGCTCGGGTGTTCTCCAAGTATTTTTCAGTGCTCGGAGATTTAGATTTTCTTGCCGCAGCTGAATGATTTACATCTGTTAGCCAGCATAAGTACATGTGGAAATTCCCTAGCAACCAGGCAACCCCCACATGTACTTATGCTGGCTAACAGATGTAAATCATTCACCTGCGGCAAAGAAAACTAAATCTCCGAGCTCTAAAAAATACTTGGCGGAACCCAGAGCATGCTCGAGAAATCTCGAGTAACGAGTATATTCGCTCATAACTAGACGCTATATAATAAAGGACGGCACCATACATAAATAGAGAGGATGTTAAGGGACGGGAGGGTACCGGTACCGCAGATGCGATTTCAGGATACAGACACTGCCGAAGCAGTCACAGGAAGCGAGCACTAATATCAGTACACAGGGTATGGGATATGGGATACTATATCAGACTAGGGATGGGGGACCTGGCAACATACAGTTGCATACATACCTAACATACTGTAACTATAGGGATTGCTCAGGCACCTCCCTACTGGGGAGGGTGCCCTATATACAGGATGTCTCCACACTTTTGGCTGGGAGACACGTTGCAAGTGAACACACATTTAGCTATATGCCTCCCAGCTGAGCATTTACCATGTAAACGTGCTGCCCCTTTTAGAACAGGGGAGTGCGCACACATGCACCCTAGGCACGCCATCGGGACACAGTGCAGCATGCATAGTGGAGGTAGAAGGCAGGAGCATGCTGGAGACAGTGCCATGGGCCGGGGAGTAAGCTGATGTCCCTGCATGGAGGGAGGAAAGGACACCATGTCAGGCATAGCGCTACATGCCCTTTTCTCTGATAATTTGTCTTGTTCTTCTGCAACACATGAAAAAACCCAGATTCTACTCAGTATATAACATAGCCCACGTAGTATATTGCACAGCCACGCAGTATATAACACAGCCAATGCAGTATATAACACAGCGATGTAGTATATAGCACAGGCCACAGTATAAAACACAGCCCACGCAGTATATTAGCACAGCGACGCAGTATATAACACAGCCACGTAGTATATAACACAGCCACGTAGTATATGACAGCGCACGCAGTATATGACAGCGCACGTAGTATGTAGCAATGTCTGCACCATATTCCTGTTAAAAAAAAACACAATTAAAATAAAAAATAGTTGTATACTCACCCTCCGGTGGCTCCCGGATCTAGCGCAGGGCTTTAGCGATGCTCCTCGCGACGCTCCGTTCCCAGTAATGCTTTGCGGCAATAACCTGTGATAATGTATCGGTCTTGCGAGACCACTACGTTGTGATCTCGGCTCATTGCTGCAATGCATTCTTGGCACCGGAGCGCGAGGAGTGGGAAGGCTGGTGCGGACGCCGGAAGGTGAGAATATAATGTTTTTTTTAATTATTATTTTTAACATTATACGTTTTTACTATTGATCCTGCATAGGCAGCATCAATAGCAAAAAGTGAAGCAGTGTTTAACTCCCGCCCCAATATTGCTGATTGGTTGCAGCCGGCCGCGACCAATCAGCGACCCAGGATTTCCGTTACGGAAGTTACAGACAGACAGACGGAAGTACCCCTCAGGCAATTATATATATATACTTATATATAGACTTTTACAAACAGGTGCATAGAAGTATGGTAATACACATAGGTGATAGTAAGTCTGTACACATTTTGTTACTTACACATGCCGTCCCTCTGGCATGTGCATTCTTCCATCTCCAGCAGCTCCATCCTGGGGGTCTTCAGTCCTCCATCAGCACTTACTGGCCAGATCTCCAGCTCTCGCCGGTCCTCCTGCCTCTTCACTACCTCTGATAGCTGCAGAGTGTTCTCCCCGTAGTCAGTGGATCTGAGACTTCTTCCTCCTGAGAAGTTCTGTCAGGTGTCTGACCCATGTGAACATCGGCCATCACATCAACCTCCCCTTCCCCCTGTAGCCACTTACCAACCCTGTACTGAGGGGTCTTTACTGAGGAATGGCTCCACTGGCCACTCAAGCAGCATTCACACTGTAGCTCCTGCATCTGAATGGGCCAGTGCAGTAGTTTTTCAATAAAGCCCCCTCAGTACAGGAGGTGGAGGTAGCTACAGGGGGCAGGGGGGATTGATGTGATAGCTCATGTGAACATTGATCAAGCAGTTTAGTTGACAGAACTGCTCAGGAGGCAGCAGAGGTGACAGATGTACTGACTGCTCAGAGGCTGGTCCCATCAGCAGTCAGAGGCAGTGAGGAGGAGGCAGGAGACAGGACTGGCTGAGATCAGCCATACTTACCAGCCTGTTCCTGCCTGCCCTGCAGGAACCAGGAAGAGAAGCTGGGGGCGTGTCCAAGGATTCCAGGGGGCGTGTCCAGTGATCCCGCGCTCCTTCATCATATCATAGAGCCAGCGGCTGCATCTACACTCAGAGGAGAGGAGGAAGGGCCCCCTCTCTGACAGCAAAAGACTCAGGTACGGCCCCTTCCTCTCCTCTTAGTGTAGATGCAGCCGCTGGCTCTATGAGAGAGTAAGATATTTGAGCAGCTGATCGGGCCCCCTGTCCTGGGCCCCTGTGCAGCTGCACAGGCTGAACATGCGGTGTGTCCGCCCATGAGGACTGGTATCTACCACTGACCATATGGTGGTAATATCAATATTGGTCTTTATATAGAGATTATTTTTAGCAACAGTGCGGTTTTCTGCAGAGGCTCTCCTCCACTATTAGGGTGTGTCACCAAGTTGTAATCAAGGTTACCTGGTTAGGAGCCCGCTCAGAAGTTTCACCCTCCCTGAACCAAAACCCTAGCTACGCCTCTGCATTGAGCTGGCTCTTCAGGACCTGTCTTACCATTTGATGGTATTTGGATGTTGTTTCTTTCCTTGCCTCCTCATCATGATTACCGTATACCTGTGGGATACTGAGGTACTTGTAGCTTGTCCTTACATCTGCTATGTGCCCTGCTGGTAATTTCACTCCATCAGTCTTGCCTACCTTGCCTCTCTTTATTACCAACCAGCCACACTTCTCCAGTCCGAAGGACATCCCGATGTCTTCGCTGTAAATCCTTGTCAGGTGGATCAATGAATTGACGTCTTGTTCGTTTTTTTGCATACAGCTTGATGTCATCCATGTAGAGGAGGTGGCTGATGATGCTTCCACTCTTAATCTTGTATCCATAGCCAGACTCTGTAATTATCTGACTGAGGGGTTCCTATGCAGAACAGCAATGGGGACAGGGATAGATAGATAGATAGATAGATAGATAGATAGATAGATAGATAGATAGATAGATAGATTTCTCCTTTTCAGAAAAAAATACAAAATGTATTGCTTTGAAATTCTGAAACATGTTGTCAGTAGTTTATAGAATAAATGAAAAATGTACCTTTTACTCAAAAATATACCTATAAAGAGAAAAATCAGACAAACTGAACATTTTCCAGTGGTCTCTTAATTTTTGCCAGAGCTGTATATTTGTGTGTTTTGAAGAATATTTCGTTTTAAAACGATGTGTAAATGACAGAGAGCTGCTATATGTAAAAGCTCATGTTAAAATCGTATTGCATACAGATGTCATACGGATACATATATGTGAGGAAATTGCATCAATGTATTGCAAACAGAGTACACACGGATGACCATATGGAGAACACTTGTGTGAATCTCGGCAGGGAGACTCGGACCGATTTTTCATACCTTAAGGCCGGAGTCACACATGCGAGAAACACGTCCGTGTCTCGCATGTGAAAACCAAGCTCTGGCGCCGGCTCTTGGGAGCGGAGCGTGCGGCTGCATTTGTTGCTATGCAGCCGCACGCTCCGCTCTGGAGTGCCGGCGCCAGAGCTTGGTTTTCACATGCGAGACACGGACGTGTTTCTCGCATGTGTGACTCCGGCCTAAATGTGACCCCGACCTAATCAGTATAACAGCGCCAACCTGACACTGTCTGTAGGTTGCAGTGCACAATCCTGCTGACAGGTTCCCTTTAATTCTTTTGGGGATGACCAAAAAACTGCAATTCTGCATTTTGGTAGCTTTAGATAAAGATTTATGGAAAATTCTGATGGTTTCACAAACTTTCAAGCATAAATATACTTTAAAAAATGGAATATAGTAATCTTTGTACGTCAAGGTATTTAATTTTTTTTTTTTCTTCCCCAGCAGGTTTTTGTAATGCAGTCTGATGGCTTGGCTCACAACATTCATCCAACAGTTTCACATTTGGGAGTCTCCACTTCTTCTGCAGTAGCTCTTATTCCTCAATATCCAGCTTTTCCAACCAGCTATGATAATCAGAAAAACAGCAATATCACCGTAACCCCTTAGCTACTAAGCTAATTTTGCCCTTACTGACCTGGCAAAAATTTTTAAATCTTACCACTGTCACTTTGAGGTAATAACTCTGGAATGCTTCAGATCCCACCGATTCCGAGAATGTTATTTCGTGACATATTGTACCTCATAATAGTGGTAAAATTTGGTTGATATGACTTGCATTTATTTGTGAAAATATTGCTATTTTGGTGAAAATTAAAAAAAAAATCCCAATTTTCACATTTTCAGTCTTTATATTTTTAAACAGTTAGTCATGCTGTATAAAATAATTAATAAATAACATTTCCACTATGTCTACTTTACATCTGCATAATTTTTCAAACATTATTTTATTTTGTTAGGATGTTAGAGGGATTAAAAGTTTTGCAGCAATTTCTCATTTTTTCAACAAATTTACAAAACCTGTTTCTTTAATAACCTATTGAGATTTAAATTAACTTTGAAGGGCCTATATATTGGAAACTTCCCAAAAGTGATACCATTTTAAAAAGTGCACCCCCTGAAATACTTCATAACTGTCATTTTTTAATCCTTCATGTGCTACACAGGAATTAATGCAAAGTGGAATGAAAAAAAATTACCTCTAGAATGTTGCTTTAGCTCCAATGTTTCACTTTTGCAAAAGGTAACACTAAAAAGTGGACCCCATCCATTTGTTACACACTTTTTTTTTATAGCATAGCGATTCCCCACACATAACCAAAAAGTTCTGTATGACAAATGGAAGTGCTCAGAACGGAAGGAGCACAGTTTGAATTTGGGAACACAAATTGGCTAAAATAGATTGCGGCCGACATGTCACATTTGCAGGGCCCCCAATACTAACCCTAACCCTAAGCCCAACCCTAATACTAAACCCAACCCTAAGACCAACCCCAGCCCTAAGGCCGGGATCACACTAACAAGTGTGATGCGAGAAACTCGCGCGAGTCCCTTGCATAAATTCCCAGCGCTGCTGCTGTCATTCAGGACTGGAATGTGCGGCTGCATAGAAATACATGCGGCTGCACACTCCAGTCCCGAGTGCTGGCGAAAGCACTGGGTATTGATGCGAGAGACTCGTGCAAGTTTCTCACATTACACTCGCAAGTGTGACCCCGGCCTAACCCAAACCCAGCACTAACCCTAAGCCCAACACTAACACTACACCCAACCTTAAACCTAACCCTAAGATCAACTGTAACCCTAAGCCCAACACTAAATCTAACCCTAAGCCCAATACTAACTGTAACCCTAAGCCCAAAACTACACCTAACCCAAACCCTAACCTTAACACGAGACCACCACATCTTCTGCCAATTCCCCAGGACCTGTCTCCTGGCTTCCGTCTGACACAGCAGTCACTTGTTCAGAAGAGGGGAAACTGTTGGTTTCCTGAATGGCCTCTTGGGCTCTGGTGCTACCACTGTGTTTAACAATGGCCACGGCCACTGCAACAGCGGGTAGTGCCTGCTTCTCCTCTTCTTCCGGCCAAGTCGCCAGTCGAGACTGACTGACCTGGTCCTCTGACATCCCAGTTCTGGAGGAACTCTGCAATGAGGCCTCACCTGGGAGCCCTACCTCTCCTTGGACCACCCTGCTCTCAATTGCATGCTCCCCTTTAGCTAGCTGTCTATTCCCTCTGTTACAATCTCACATGACAGTCTGTCCCCAGCAAAACACTCAAGGGAATATTAAAGGTAACCACCACCTCCCGCACACTACCCTCCTTGCGCCCAAGTACAAATACACTATGGCGATAGACAGCGCTGTTTCGACGTACCAAATCCTGTGGGGACACCAGCTCAGATCCCATGACCGAGCCTATTCTGACTGGCTGATGGTTGTCAAGGGACCTCATACCACCCCCTCCCACACAAAAAGCAATGGACCTAAACATTCATACCCCCCACAAGTGACACCATTTTAGAAAGTAGACCCCCTAAGGAACTTATCTAGGCGTGTGATGAGCACTTTGACCAAGCAAGTGCTTCACAGAAGTTTATAATGCAGAGCCGTAAAAATAAAAAATCATATTTTTTCACAAAATGGATCTTTTCGCCCCCAATTTTTAATTTTCCTAAGGGTAAGAGAATAAATAGGACCCCAAAAGCTGTTGTGCAATTTGTTCTGAGTATGCTGATACCCTATACGTGGGGGTAATCCACTGTTTGGGCGCACGGCAGAGCTTGGAAGGGAAGGAGCGCCGTTTGACTTTTCAATGCAAAATTGACCGGAATTGAGATGGGACGCCATGTTGCGATTGGAGAGCCACTGATGTGCCTAAACATTGAAACCTCCCACAAGTGACACCATTTTGGAGAGTAGACCCCCTAAGGAACTTATCTAGATGTGTGGTGAGCACTTTGACCCACCAAGTGCTTCACAGAAGTTTATAATGCAGAGCCGTAAAAATAAAAAATCATATTGTTAGGGCTAGCGGAACGCACCGAGTAAATAGAGATGTTTATTGATATTGGTGCATTTGCAGCCCGGGGTCCACCGTGCAGGAGTACCTGCTGCTAGCAAACGGCGGAGCTATATGGCGGTATAGACTAACTCAGTTAATTCACTGAGTAGCCGTAAAAGGAAAGCACTGTGCCCTGTTAGACTCCACAGAGGCACAGGCTAACTGCCCAAACAGAGAGCAGTCAGTGGTCACACAAACACACAAAACTCCTCGCCGGAGGAGCCAGCATTCTGGGGGCTTATTTCAGCCGGGTCCCTGAATACACTCAGACTCAATCTCCTCGCCGGAGGAGCCAGCATTCTAGGGGCTTATTTCAGCCGGGTCCCTGAACACACATACATGTGACCACACTGGCGCAAAGCACATAACATAAGACAATACTAGCGCATGGCCGTGCGGTCATGCGCAGTTTATATAGTTGCAGCACAGGAAGCTGCTACTGAAGTTTTTGCCCTTTCAGGACCTTCCAGAAGGACCAATGGAAAGTGCTGCAGTACCTGAGTATGTTTTGCCCTTTCAGGACCTTCCAGAAGGACCAAAGGAATGTACTGCAGCACCTGAGCATGTGACCGAACATGTGGCCCTCGACCTCCAATGGGAGACCCTGCCCTGGGCATGCTCAGTGTGAGTAAACAAGGACTTAGTCCCAAAGAGGCTCGCTCGCCGCAGATCAGTGCAGGGTACCATAGGAAAGCCAGAAAAGGCAGTAGTGACTCTATGCACCGAATCAGCCCCAGCGAGACGCTGGGAGCGACGTCTCCGCTGAGCAGAGCCCACTGCGGCCGATACCGAATGGGAGACCGCAGCAGACACGGATCGAGATTCCCCCTGTGCAGCAGAGGAAACTCGACTCCTAACACATATTTATTCACAAAAATGATCTTTTCGCCCCTAATTTTTTATTTTCCCAAGGGTAAGAGAAGAAATTAGACCCCAAATGTTGTTGTGCAATTTGTCCGGAGTAAAGTAGACCCCCTAAGGAACTTATCTAGATGTGTTGTGAGAGCTTTGAACCCCCAATTGTTTCATTACAGTTTCTAACGCAGAGCCGTGAAAATAAAAATTCTTTTTTTTCCACAAAAATAACTTTTTAGCCCCCAGTTTTGTATTTTCCCAAGGGTAACAGGAGAAATTGGACCCCAAAAGTTGTTGTCCAATTTGTCCTGAGTATGTTTATACCCTATATGTGAGGGGGAACCACCGTTTGGATGCATGGCAGAGCTCGGAAGGGAAAGAGCGTCATTTGGAATGCAGACTTAGATGGATTGGTCTGCAGGCGTCACTTTGCATTTGCAGAGCCCCTAATGTACCTAAACAGTAGAAACCCCCCACAAGTAACCCCATATTGGAAACTAGACCCCCCCAAGGAACTTATCTAGATGTATTGTGAGAACTTTGAACTGCCAAGTGTTTCGCTACAGTTTATAACGCGGTGCCATAAAAATAAAAAATAATTTTTTCCCACAAAAATGGATTTTGAGCCCCCCAAATTTTTATTTTCCCAATGGTAACAAGAGAAATTAGACCCCAATAGTTGTTGACCAATTTGTCCTGAGTACACCGATACCCCATATGTTGGGGTAAACCCGTGTTTGGGCGCACGGGAGAGCTCGGAAGGGAAGGAGCTCTGTTTTACTTTTTCAATGCAGAATTGTCTGGAATTGAGATCGGACGCCATGTCGCGTTTGGAGAGCCCTGATGTACCTAAACAGTGGAAACCCCCAATTGTAACTGAAACCCTAACCCAAACACACCCCTAATCCTAATCCCAACCCCACCCCTAACCCCAACCACACCCCTAACCCCAACACACCGCTAACCCTAATCCCAACCCTAACCACACCCCTAACTCCAACACACCCCTAACCCTAATCCCAACCATAACCCTAACCACACCCCTAACCCTGACACACTCCTAACCCTAATCCCAACCGTAAATGTAATCCAAACCCTAACCCTAACTTTAGCCCCAACCCTAACTGTAGCCCTAACCCTAACTTTAGCCCCAACCCTAACCCTAACTTTAGCTCCAACCCTAACCCTAACTTTAGCCCAGGGCCGGCGTCAGCACCCGGCGCACCTGGGCAAATGCCGGGGCCCTGGGGAGAGAGGGGGGCCCACTCACATAGATACAGCTGGGAGAGCAGAGCAGGAGAATGTGCTCTCTCCGCCCACAAAGTCACTGCTGGCTGCGTTCTCTTAACCCCTATGTGCCAGCTCTGACACAAGCATGTTCTCACTCAGTCAGTGCAGCCAGGCAGGCACACATAGGGGTTAAGAGAAGGCAGCCAGTGTGACATTGTTTGTGGGTGGAGAGAGCACATTCTCTGCTCTCCGCCCCTGGCTGGCTGCAGTGCTGAGCTGAACTTATCAGGCAGATTCCAGAGCTCCTGCCAGTGACTGAGTGAGTGCTATGGTATCCAGCAGAGCAGTGCTTGCAGATGGACTTGTGGCTCAGTCTGCTGCTGTCTGTCTCCGCTGCCTAAAAATGTGGGTGATGTCTGGAGGAGCAGCTGGTGGGGTGCAACCTGCAGCCACCCAGCTCTCCCAGAATACATGCATGCTGCACCAAACCTGCACCAGTGGGGTAGGAAGAAGCTTAACCCCTTCCCATCTGTATGAAGGTTATTGCTGAACCTTAAAGATAACAATCCAAACTGCATAAATGGGGTTAACCAGATGCCAGGAGGAAGGGGAGCTGCTGCCTTGGATAAAACTGAGCTGTGGGCTGTACATTGGGGCCCCGTGGCCCCAGGCTGGTGACTGGAGGGACTCTGCCCAGTGCTGGCATGTGGGTGATTTCTGCTCCGGAGTCTCAGCTTCTCTCCTCCACATCACACTGTGCAGTCACAGCAACATTGGTTGTCTCTGTCCAGGTCCCAGCAGCTGCCACTGCTCCCACCAAGGACATGGCATCACTTAACCCTTCCCCTGCAGCCACCGGCAACAAATCCACATTATTCCTTGATTAAATCAGGTTCCAACCCAATAGAGGAGCAGACATTTCCTGCTGCCATTAGGGTCCGGGAGGGGGTGACATTGGCTGCCCTGCTACTCTGTAGTGGGGGGTGACAAGTGTAACATGGGGTAACGATGACGGAGAAATGCACAGGATAATAGTGAGCGCGACAGAGGGCAGTGTATGGTATGGAGCAGTCAGGGGGTGGGCTGCAGGATCCCCCCCATACTGTACATGACTGCTCGGGACAGGGAGGCGTTTAATGAGCTTCTAATGATGGGGCACTAATTGGGTCATTAGGGTTTGTGGAAAGGATTCAGCATCAGGTCCCTCATTAATGCCCGAGCCGCCTGTTACTTTGTAGCACAGATCTGTTGGGGCCGCAAAACCAAACAACGTTGTTTATGTAGAAAAGTCTTTGTTTCATAGAAAAACTCAAAACAGAAAAGATTTTCTGATACAACAACGCCCTGCTCACGACACTGCACAGCACCTCTCCTGTATATATACACTGCACAGCACCTCTCCTGTATATATACACTGCACAGCACCTCTCCCCCTGTATATATACACTGCACAGTACCTTTCCTCCTGTATATATACACTGCACAGCACCTTTCCTCCTGTATATATACACTGCACAGTACCACTCCTCCTGTCCTGTATATATACACTGCAGAATTTACAATAGCTGTCACTCATGTAAGAAGTGAAATCTGGCATTGTACTATACATTTCTCTGCCGTATCTGTGCATCATAAATCGGGGTATGTGTTAAAGGGGGGGGTGGCCCACTGAGACTCTTTCGCCCGGGGCCCTCGAAAACCTGGAGCCGGCCCTGCTTTAGCCCCAACCCTAACTTTAGCCCCAACCCTAACTGTAGCCCTAACCCTAGCCCCAACCCTATTCCTAACCCTAGCCCCAACCCTAACCCTAGCCCAAACCCTAGCCCTAACCCTAGCCCTAACTCTAGCCCAAATCCTAGCCCTAACCCCAGTCCTAACCCTAGCCCTAACCCTAGCCCTTACCCTAGCCCTAACCCAAGCCCTAACCCTAACCCTAATGGGAAAATGGAAATAAATACTTTTTTTTAATTTTATTATTTATCCCTAACTAAGGGGGTTATGAAGAGGGGTTTGATTTACTATTTATAGCGGGGTTTTTTAGCAGATTTTTATGATTGGCAGTTATCACACACTAAAAGATGCTTTTTATTGCAAAAAAAAGTTTTTGCATCTCCACATATTGAGAGCTATAATTTTTCCATATTTTGGTCCACAGAGTCATGTTAGGTCTTGTTTTTTGCTGGACGAGTTGACGTTTTTATTGGTAACATTTTTGGGCACGTGACATTTTTGATCGCTTTTTATTCCGATTTTTGTGAGGCAGAATGACTAAAAAACAGCTATTCATGAATTTCTTTTGTGGGGGGCGTTTATACCGTTCCATGTTTGGTAAAAGTGATAAAGCAGTTTTATTCTTCGGGTCAGTACGTTTACCTCATTTATATATTTTTTTTTATCTTTTGGCGCTTTTGTATGATAAAAACTATTTTATAGAAAAAATAATTATTTTTGCATCACTTTATTCTGAGGACTATAACTTTTTTATTTTTTTGCTGATGATGCTGTATGGCAGCTTGTTTTTTGCGGGACAAGATAACGTTTTCAGCGGTATCATAGTTATTTATATCCAACTTTTTGATTGCGTGTTATTTCACTTTTTGTTAGGCAGTATGATAATAAAGCGTAAAAGAGGCGTTTTAGCGGGTTTTTATATTTGGCTGCTGTCACACACTAAAAGACCCTTTTTATTGCAAAAAATTGTTTTTGCATCACCATATTTTGAGAGCTATAATTTTCCCATGTTCTGGTCCACAGAGTCATGTGAGGTCTTGTTTTTTGTGGGACGAGTTGACGTTTCTATTGGTACCATTTTTGGCACATGACATTTTTTTGATCGCTTTTTATTCCGATTTTTGGGAAGCAGAATGAACAAAAACCAGCAAATCATGAATTTCTTCTGGGGTGACATTTATACTGTTCCGCGTCTGTGGAAAAATTGAGCAGGCTGTTTTATTCTTCTGGTTAGTACGATTGCAGCAATACCTCATTTATGTTTTTTTTTATGTTTTGGCGCTTTTATACAATAAAAACTTATATAAAAAATATTTATTTTGCATCGCTTTAATCTGTGAGCTATACCTTTTTTATTTTTCTGCTAATGAAGCAGTATGGCAGCTTGTTTTTTGCTTGACAAGATGACGTTTTCAGCGGTACCATGTTTATATATATCCATCTTTTTGATCGCGTGTTATTCCAGTGTTTGTACGGCAGTATGATGATAGAGCATTGTTTTTTACCTTGTTTTTTTATGGTGTTCACTAAAGGAGTTAACTAGTGGAACAGTTTTATAGGTTGGGTCATTACGGACGCGGCGATACCAAATATGTGTACTTTTGATGTTTAGATTTTTTTCATTCAAATATTTATTTAGTGACTAGCTGAAGAGCCCGGCGTTGCCTGGGCATAGTAAATATCTGTGGTTAGTTAGAGCACCTCAATTCTCTTATTTTCCCATCACGCCTCTCATTTTCCCAATCACATCTTTCATTTTCCCCCTCACATCTCTCATTTTCTCCCTCACACCTCTCATTTTCTCCCTCACTCCTCTCATTCCCGCCTAACACTTGTCATTTCGACCTCACATCTGTCATTTTCCGATCACTACACTATTTTCCCTCACTCCTCTCATTTTGCACTCACACCTTTTCATTTTCACCTCACACCTCTCATTTTCACCTCAGTATATACATGTTTGTCATCTCCCTTATATATAGTATACACCTGTATGTCATCTCCTGTATATAGTATATACCTATATGTCATCTCCCCTGTATATAGTATATACCTGCTGTGTGTCATCTCCCCTGTATATAGTATATACCTGTATGTCATCTCCTCCTATATATAGTATATACCTGTATGTCATCTCCTCCTATATATAGTATATACCTGTATGTCATCTCCTCCTATATATAGTATATACCTGTATGTCATCTCCTTCTATATATAGTATATACCTGTATGTCATCTCCTCCTGTATATAGTATATACCGGTGTGTCATCTCCCCTGTATATAGTATATATCTGTGTGTCATCTCCTCCTGTATATAGTATATACCTGTATGTCATCGTCTATATATAGCATATACCTGTATGTCATCTCCTCCTGTATATAGTATATACCTATAGGTAATCTGCTCCTGTATATAGTATATACCTGTGTGTCATCTCCTCCTGTGTATAGTATATACCTGTATGTCATCTCCTCCTGTATATAGTATGTACCTGTATGTCATCTCCTCCTCTATATAGTATATACCTGTGTGTCATCTCTCCTGTATATAGTATATATCTGTGTGTCATCTCCCCTGTATATAGTATATACCTGTGTGATCTCCTGTATTAGACCTCGTTAACACGTTATTTGCTCAGTATTTTTACCTCAGTATTTGTAAGATAAATTGGCAGCCTGATAAATCCCCAGCCAACAGGAAGCCCTCCCCCTGGCAGTATATATTAGCTCCCACATACACATAATAGACAGGTCATGTGACTGACAGCTGCTGTATTTCTTATATGGTACATTTGTTGCTCTTGTAGTTTGTCTGCTTATTAATCAGATTTTTATTTTTGAAGGCTAATACCAGACTTGTGTGTGTTTTAGGGCGAGTTTCGTTTGTCAAGTTGTGTGTGTTGAGTTGTGTGTGGTGACATGCATGTAGCGACTTTTGTGAGATGAGTTTTGTGTGGCAACATGCGTGTAGCAACTTTTTGTGTGTCGAGTTGCATGTGACAGGTTAGTGTAGCAAGTTGTGTGCAGCAAGTTTTGCGCATGGCGAGTTTTGCGCGTGGTGAGTTTTATGTCTGGTGCCTTTTGAGTATGTGCAAGTTTTGTGTGAGGCAACTTTTGCATGTGTTGCAAATTTTGTGCATGTGGCAATTTTTCCGCGTGTGCAAGTTTTGCGTGTGGCGAGTTTTCCATGAGGTGAGTTTTGCACTTGTGGCGAGTTTTGCGTGAGCCTAGTTTTTGCATGTGGCGAGTTTTGCGCGTGGTGAGTTTTGAGCGACGACTTTTGTGTTTCGACTTTTATGTGACGAGGTTGGTGTATGTGTGGTGAAATGTGTGCTGAGGGTAATATGTGTTCAAGCACGTGGTAGTGTGTGGCGCATTTTATGTGTGTGTTCATATCCCCATGTGTGGTGAGTATCTCATGTCGGGGCCCCACCTTAGCAACTGATCGGTATATACTCTTTGGCACCATCGCTCTCATTCTTTAAGTCCCCCTTGTTCACATCTGGCAGCTGTCAATTTGCCTCCAACACTTTTCCTTTCATTTTTCCCCATTATGTAGATAGGGGAAAAATAGTTTGGTGAATTGGAAAGCGCAGAGTTAAAATTTCACCTCACAACATAGCCTATGACGCTCTCAGGGTCCAGACATGTGACTGTGCAAAATTTTGTGGCTGTAGCTGCGACGCCTCCAACACTTTTCATTTCACTTTTTCCCCATAATGTAGATAGGGGCAAAATTGTTTGGTGAATTGGAAAGCGCGGGGTTAAAATTTCACCTCACAACGTAGCCTATGACGCTCTCAGGGTCCAGACGTGTGACTGTGCAAAATTTTGTTTCTGTAGCTGCGACGCCTCCAACACTTTTCCTTTCACTTTTTTCCCCATTATGTAGATAGGGGCAAAATTGTTTGGTGAATTGGAAAGTGCGGGGTTAAAATTTCACCTCACAACGTAGCCTATGACGCTCTCAGGGTCCAGACGTGTGACTGTGCAAAATTTTGTTTCTGTAGCTGCGACGCCTCCAACACTTTTCCTTTCACTTTTTTTCCCCATTATGTAGATAGGGGCAAAATTGTTTGGTGAATTGGAAAGCGCGGGGTTAAAATTTCACATCACAACGTAGCCTATGACGCTCTCAGGGTCCAGACGTGTGACTGTGCAAAATTTTGTTTCTGTAGCTGCGACGCCTCCAACACTTTTCCTTTCACTTTTTTCCCCATTATGTAGATAGGGGCAAAATTGTTTGGTGAATTGGAAAGCGCGGGGTTAAAATTTCACCTCACAACGTAGCCTATGACGCTCTCAGGGTTCAGACGTGTGACTGTGCAAAATTTTGTTGCTGTAGCTGCGACGCTTCCAACACTTTTCCTTTCACTTTTTTCCCCATTATGTAGATAGGGGCAAAATTGTTTGGTGAATTGGAACGCGCGGGGTTAAAATTTCACCTCACAACGTAGCCTATGACGCTCTCGGGGTCCAGACGTGTGACTGTGCAAAATTTTGTGGCTGTAGCTGCGACTGTGCAGATGCCAATCCCGGACATACATACACACATACACACACACATACACACATTCAGCTTTATATAGTAGATAAAATAAATATAGATTTTTTATTATTATTTTAAATATTTTTACAATTATTTAAAAAATGTTTTTTAATTCATTCTAAGTTTTACACTTTGTCTCACTATGGGACAATCATTTTGTGCAAGCTGATCGCTTCTATAGCATGCAGATCTGCATGCTATAGAAGCTGTCAGTGCTGCATGTATTTTACACTGACTTGAGAGACTTTCTGATCATCACTGCGCATGACAGGAAGTCTCTCAGCTCTGGAGACCCAGATGTCATCATGACAACATCGAGTCTCCATGGCAGTGATCGGGGCCCCGTGGCTTGCCGCAAGGTCTCCGACCCAAAGGCAGAGGGGCTGTTCGCAGTGTTACAGGGGTTAAAGTGCCGGGAGTGGTCTGTGACCACTCCTGGCACTTAGTGCCGAGAGTCAGCTGTGAAAATCAGCTGACACCCAGCCGCGATTGGCCACACACCACCAGTGTGCGTGGCCAATCGCTATGATGTACTATCCTATCCATGGTCAGACGGACCCAAGGCACGTGGATGGGATAGTACGTCAGATGGCAGAAAGGGTTTAAGGGAGGATATTAGTGAAGGGAATGAGGATGTCGAGTCCATATGAGTCGAAATACATGGAGGGAAAAATAGTAACAAAATTCTCCTTTGGGTTTGTTATAAACCCCCAAATATAACAGAAATCATGGAAAGTTTACTACTAAGGCAGATAGATGAAGCTGCAACCCATAATGAGGTCCTGGTTATGGGGGACTTTAACTACCCGGATACTAACTGGGAAACAGAGACTTGCGATACCCATAAAGGCAACAGGTTTCTGCTTTTAACCAATAAAAAATATTTTTCACAATTGGTGCAGAATCCAACCAGAGGAGCAGCACTTTTAGACCTAATACTATCTAATAAACCTGACAAAATAACAAATCTGCAGGTCGACGGGCATCTAGGAAATAGCGACCACAATATTGTACAGTTTCACTTGACTTTCTCTAGGGAACTTGTCAGGGAGTCACAAAAACACTGAACTTTAGGAAGGCAAAGTTTGACCAGCTTAGAGATGCCCTTAATCTTGTTGACTGGGATAATGTCCTCAGATATAAGAATGCAGATAATAAATGGGAAATGTTTAAGAACATCCTAAATAGGCACTATAAGCGGTTTATACCTTGTGGGAATAAAAGGACTAGAAATAGGAAAAACCCAATGTGGCTAAACAAAGAAGTAAGAGGGGCTATTAACAGTAAAACGAAAGCATTTAAACTACTAAAACAGGATGGTACAGTTGAAGCTCTCAAAAACTATAGGGAGAAAAATACTTAATCTAAAAAGCTAATTAAAGCTGCCAAAAAGGAAACAGAGAAGCACATTGCTAAGGAGAGTAAAACTAATCCCAAACTGTTCTTCAACTATATCAATAGGAAAAGAATCAAAAGTGAAAGTGTAGGTTCCTTAAAACAATTTTAAGGAAAGAATGGTTGTAGATGATGAAGAAAAAGCTAATATATTAAACACCTTCTTCTCCACGGTATTCACAGTGGAAAACCCTACATTAAGGGTCAGTAATCTAACCCAAGATTAGGTGCGAAACCGGCTAAATAAGATTAGTGACGGAGCCAAATTTTTTAAATCTGACCAGTGTCACTTTATGTGGTAATAACTCTGCAACAATTCAACAAATCCCAGTGATTTTGACATTGTTCTTTTCATGACACATTATACTTTATGATAATGGTAAATTTAGGTCAATATGTTTTGTGTTTATTTATCAAAAATATCAAAAATTTGAGAAAAATGTTAAAAAATTAGCAATTTTCTAAATTTGAATGATTATCCCTTTAATCCAGATGGTCATACCACAGCAAAACATTAATAAATAACATTTCCCAAATGTCGGCTTTACATCAGCACCATTTGTAAAATGTTATTTCATTTTGTTAGCTTTTTAGGAGGTTTAAAGATGTAGCAGCAATTTTTCATTTTTTCCAAGAAATTTACAAAATTTATTTTTTAGGGACTTATCCATGTTTGAAGTGACTTTAAGGGTCTCATATATTGGGAAACCCCCAAACGCGATACCATTTTAAAAACAGTACACCCTGACATATTGAAAACTGCTGTCAGGTAGTTTATTAACCCTTCAGGTGCTTTACAGCAGGGGTCCCCAACTCCAGTCCTCAAGGCCCACCAACAGGTCATGTTTTCAGGATTTCCTTAGTCTTGCCCAGGTAATAATTGCATCACCTGTGCAATGCAAAGGAAATCTTGAAAACATGACCTGTTGGTGGGACTTGAGGACTGGAGTTGGGGACCCCTGCTTTACATGAATTAATGCAAAGTGGCATGACAGAAATGAAAATGTGTATTTTTACCACCTAAATGTCTCTAACCTCTGAACAGATAACTACAGCCATCAGACTCTAAGGCCGCTATTTGGTTATGAATTGCCATCGCAAACATCAGGACCACACAATCATGATCTGAGGGCACCAATTTGGATAAAGAGGAAGCCCCCGCACTCTGCTAACCATTAATAATGATGTAGTCACTATTGACAGTAGCATCTAAGGGGTTAAACAGATTTTGAAGGTGCAAACACTGATCGTGGCTGATGCAGCAAGTTGTCAGCTATAGCAGGGGTGTCAAACTGCATTCCTCGAGGGCCGCAAACCATGCGTGTTTTCAAGATTTCCATAGCTTTGCACAAGGTGCTGTAATCATTATGTGTGTAGGTGATTAAATTATCATCTGTGCAGTACAAGGAAATCCTGAAAACATGACCTGTTTGCAGCCCTTGAGGATTGCAGTTTGACACCCCTGAGCTATAGTGTACATCCAACAGCTGCTAGATTGTCACCTGTATGGGGAGGCTATTTTCTTATATCTCAGGTCAGTTAAAAGACGTATTGGCTGTCATTAAGGGGTTAAAATAGATAAATCTCTGGGTCCGGATGGCATACACCCACGAGTACTAAGAGAACTAAGTAATGTAATAGGCAAACCATTATTTCTTATATTTAGAGACTCTATAGCGATGGGTCTGTTCCACAGGACTGGCGCATAGCAAATGTGGTACCAATATTAAAAAAAGGCTCTAAAAGTGAACCTGGAAATTATAGGTCAGTAAGTCTAACCTCTATTGTTGGTAAAATATTTGAAGGATTTCTGAGGGATGTTATTCTGGATTATCTCAATGAGAATAACTGTTTAACTCTATATCAGCATGGGTTTATGAGGAATCGCTCCTGTCAAACCAATCTAATCAGATTTTATGAAGAGGTAAGCTATAGACTGGACCAAGGTGAGTCATTGGACGTGGTATATCTTGATTTTTCAAAAGCATTTGATACCATGTCAGTTTGGTACACAAAATGAGAATGCTGGGTCTGGGGGTAAATGTGTGTAAATGGGTAAATAGCTGGCTTAGTGATAGAAAGCAGAGGGTGGTTATAAATGGTATATTCTCTAACTGGGTGTTAGGGGTCAAGTTCCCGCCTCTGCACAGGGGGAATCTCGAACCATCTCCGCCGCAGTGGAGCCTGCTCAGCAGAGACGTCAGTCCCAGCGTCTGGCTCAGCCTGATATCGTGCGGATGGTTACTGCTGCCTTTCCAGGCTCAGCCATTGTAGCCAGTACTGGTCAGCGGCGAGCAGATGTCTCTGGGACTTTTCCCCTTCTGAGCGTGCCCAGGTTAAGTCCTCTCATTGGAGGTCGGGGGTCACATGCTGAGGTACTACAGCAGCTCCCATTGGTCCTCTAGGAAGGTCCTGAAGTGGCTCAGGTACTGTAGCAGCTCCAATTGGTTCTCTAGGAAGGTCCTGTAGTTGCTGCAGCTATAAAAGGTTCGCATGGCCATGCGCTAGTATCAACTAAGTTGTGTGTTCTGCGCCAGTGTGGTCATGTGTATGTGGTTTCAGGGCCTGGCTGAAATAAGCCCCTAGAATACCTGCACCTCCAGTGAGGAGTTTTGCGTGTGCTATTCTGACTGCATGACCACTGTTCGCTCTATTTGGTAGCTGTGTTCCTCTGTGAGGTTAACAGGGCACAGCGTTCTCTTTTCTTAAGTGACTCTGTGAAGTAACAGAGTTCACTTTTACCGCCATATAGTACCGTCAGTTACAGCAGCGGGTTTTACTCCTGCACAGTGGACCCTGGGTTGCGAACACACCTATTACTCTTTAAATATGTATTTGGTGTGTTCCACTAAACCCTAACATAATACTAGCGCCAGGGTCTGGCTAGTAAATGGCAGATAAACAGCAATTTTTGTGGTATATCCAGCAGCTGGAGGGTAGGTTGGCGGATCTCGAGCGCTCAACCTCAGCAGTGGATGTTACCACAGTTGCTGTTCAGGCTGCTAGCATGGCTGCAGCAACTTTGTCCACTGCCACCCCTGTTCCTACTCTTTCTCGCCTCCCGCTGCCAGAGAAATTTTCTGGAGATAGTAAATCTTGTAGGGGTTTCGTGAGCCAGTGCTCTATACATCTCGAGCTTCTGGCTGCATGTTTCCCCACAGAGCGGGCAAAGGTGGGATTTATAGTGTCTCTCCTGTCGGACAGGGCATTGGAGTGGGCTACGCCGCTGTGGGAGCATGGCGATCATGTGGTGCAGAGTGCTCTGCTGTTCCTGAGCACTCTGAAACAGGTCTTTTTAGGGCCTCGACCCTTCCGTACCCTAGCATCTGAGCTGGAGTGGTCGGATAAAGCACTTATCCCTATATTTTGGAGGGAGCTGGCTGACCACACTGGAGGAGTTGAAAACTGTGTCCACTCGTTTTGACCTCTGTTTTCATGAGCGGAGGTTAGAGCGAGCCCAGTGTAGGCAGAGGTTTCGGCTGGCTACCACCTTCGCCAAACCTTTGGAATCTCCATTCCTGGTTCCTGAGTCACATGAGGCCATGGAAGTGTCACAAGCGGGATCTAAGTCCCGGACCGCTCGTGCACTCACGGTCTGTCATGTTTGCCAGCAGTCAGGACATCTTGCCACCAGATGTCCCCAGCGGTCGAGGAAACATCAACGTCTAGTTGTAGTAGGCGGAGGTACACTAGACATGGTGACGTTTGCCTCCAAATTGTCCTTTAAGGGGACAATTACTATAGGCTCATTCTCCCACTCGGTAGAGCTCTGCGTGGATTCTGGGTCAGAGGGCAATTTTATGTCTTCTGCCTCCGCCCAACATCACGCAATTCCCCTGGTAATGCTAGCTCAACCAGTTACCGTACGAGTGGTGAATGGGCCGACATTACCCTCTCAGATAACACACCAGACCATCCCTTTCACTCTGTCCATGTCGCCATCTCATCAGGAGATTATATCTCTGCTTGTAATTCCTGAGGGAATTGATGAGGTCCTGTTAGGGATACCTTGGCTACGGTACCACTCTCCTCATATTGAGTGGTCCACAGGCAGAATTTTGGGATGGGGTGAATCTTGTGGGGGTAGATGTCAGAGGGACTGCGTTCAGGTTGCTACTACCGAGGTACCCGCAGATCTATCCTCTCTCCCCAAGCAATATTGGCCCTATGCTGACGTGTTCTCCAAAAGGGCTGCGGAGACCCTTCAGCCTCACCACCTCTATGACTGTCCTATATACCTCTTGCCTGGTGCTGAGCCTCCCCGGGGTCGAGTCTATCCGTTATCTCTGTGACAGAAGCAATGTCACAGTACATCCAGGAAAATTTTGCAAGGGGAAACATTAGGAAGTCAGTGTCACCTGCAAGGGCTGGATTATTCTTCGTGCAGAAGAAGAACGGGGGACTAACATCCATGTATAGACTACAGGGGTCTAAACGCCATCACCGTTAACAATAAATATCCCCTGCCCCTGATTTCTGAGCTCTTTGATAGGCTATGGGGAGCAAGGGTATTTACTAAACTAGATCCGCGGAGTGCTTACAACCTGATTCGCATACGTGAGGGGGATGAATGGAAGACGGCTATTAATTACAGGGATGGGCACTATGAGTATCTAGTGATGCCCTTTGGGCTCTGTAATGCCCCAGTCATTTTCCAAGACTTTGTAAATTATATATTCTGAGATATGCTTTCCACCTCGGTTGTAGTCTATCTGGATGATATCCTCATCTACTCTCCAGATATTGACTCCCACCGGAGAGATGTTTGCAAAGTCTTCGACCTCTTACGAACTAATTACCTCAACGCCAAGTAGGATAAATGTGTGTTTGAGCAGGAGTCGTTACCTTTCCTGGGCTATATCATCTCCGCCCAGGGATTGGCTATGGATCCTGCCAAACTACAGGCTGTGATGGACTGGCAAGAACCCCATTCTCTTAAAATGGTGCAGCACTTTATAAGGCTCATTAACTATTATCGCCAGTTCATTCTTAATTTCTCAACTTTAGTAGCTCCTTTGGTAGCCCTCACCAAGAAGGGAGCAAATCCCAAATTGTGGTCTGAGGAAGTCTCCAAGGCCTTCACTTCTATTTAGTCCCATTTTGCTAGCGCTCCCATCCTACATCGCCCCGATGTAGATAAGCCATTTATAATGGAGGTGGATGCCTCTTCTGTTGGTGCTGGAGCAGTCCTCTTTCAAAAGGATGCTCAAGGTCGGAAGCATCCTTGCTTTTTCTTTTCCAAGCCCTTTACACCAGCGGAGAGGAATTATTCCATCGGGGACAGGGAGTTGCTAGCAATGAAGTTGGCCTTCTCTGAGTGGAGACATCTTTTGGAGGGGGCTCGCTTTCCTTTCCAAGTATTCACAGACCACAAGAATTTAGTTTACCTACAGACAGCCCAGCAGTTAAGTTCTCGCCAGGCCAGATGTTCCTTGTTCTTCTTCCGGTTCCATTTCACCCTCCATTTCCTTTCCGGGGAGAAGAACATTCATGCCGATGCTCTTTCTCACTACATTGTATCATCTAAGGAGGAGGAAGAGGAGCCTCAGCTTATTGTCCCTACCGAGAGTCTGAGAACTGTGGCCCAGTTTTTGCTAGAGTCTGTGCCTCCAGGCAAGACTTTTGTACCATCCAGTCTGCATCCGGAGGTTCTCTCTGGGGCTCACTCGTCCAGGGTGTTTGGACATTTTGGGTCCAAAAGGACATCTGAGCTACTGGCAAGGACATACTGGTGGACGCATATGGCCCGTGACATCACAGACTATGTTTGGGCGTGTGTCTCCTGCGCCAAGAACAGGTCTCCTCGTCAACGGCCCGCTGGCTTGCTTTACCCCCCTGTCGATGGATTGGATTTTGTGGTGGGCTTACCCAAGTCTCGTAGCTGCACCATTACTTGGGGGATCACCGACCATTTTTCCAAAATGGTGCACTTGCTGCCTCTTCCACGGCTACCTTCTGCACGGGCGCTGGCAGCATTGTTTATCAAACACATCTTTCGCCTACACGGTATGACGGACAAAATTGTCAGTGACCGGGGTCCCCAGTTTGCATCTCGATTCTGGAGACAGCTTTGTCGTCAACTCAGCATTGAATTGAATCTCTCCTCAGTCTATCATCCCGAGACGAATGGGTTGGTAGAGAGGGCCAACCAGACTCTGGTCACATATCTACGTCATTTTGCTTCTGCCAGGCAGGATGACTGGGCATCCTTGTTACCATGTGCAGAGCTTGCGCTTAACAACGCCGTAGCCGACTCCACCGGTCAGACTACATTCCCCCTTAATTACGGCCAGCATCCGCGTGTCCCTGTGCCCATGCCTGTGTCTTCCGCCGACTCCAGGGAGGTAGACTGGGCTGTGGAGGCACGGGACATTTGGGACCGCACTCAGGATGCCATTCGGGCCTCCAAGGAGAGAAAGAGGTCCTCCGCTGATGCACCCCGCTCCGACCTTTGCTCCTGGTGACTTAGTGTGGCTCTCCGCATGTAACATCAGGCTGCGTGTTAACTAAGTTTGCACCTCGCTACTTGGATCACTTCAAGGTCTTTGAACAGGTTAACCCTGTGGTCTACGATTATGAGGTGAACGCTATTTTGGGGTGCAAGGTGGTACGTGGCAAGATATTTAATTTGGTGAGCTGGAATGGTTATGGCCCAGAGGACAGGTCTTGGGAACCTGCTGAGCACATTCGAGCTCCGCAGCTCATTCGGCCTTCGAGCATAGCGAGGTCCATGGAGGAGGGGGCCCTATGGGGGGGTAATGTTAGGGGTCAAGTTCCCGCCTCTGCACAGGGGGAATCTCGAACTATCTCCGCTGCGGTCTCCCATTCTTCTCCAGCCGCAGTGGAGCCTGCTCAGTGGAGACGTCGGTCCCAGCGTCTGGCTCAGCATGATACGGTGCAGATGGTTACTGCTGCCTTTCCAGGCTCAGCCATTGTAGCCAGTACTGGTCAGCGGCGAGCAGACATCTCTGGGACTAAGTCCTGCTTTTCCCCTTCTGATCATGCCCAGGGTAAGTCCTCTCATTGGAGGTCGGGGGTCACAGGCTCAGGTACAACAGCAACTCCCATTGGTCCTCTACAAAGGTCCTGAAGTGGCTCAGGTACTGTAGCAGCTCCCATTGGTCCTCTAGGAAGGTCCTGTACTTGCTGCAGCTATAAAAGGTTTGCATGGCTGCACGGCCAATCGCTAGTATCAACTAAGTTGTGTGTTCTGCGCCAGTGTGTTATGACCTGGTGGTTAGGACAATAATGGACCAGGTGGTAAAGAGCACACGGAAAGACCTGATGGTTAATAATTATACAGGACAAGCTCTGGGAGGTGGGAGCTCTGCTGACCGCAATCCCTAATCCTATCACACACACTAGAAATAGCCGTGGATTGCTCCTAACGCTCCCTATGCAACTCGTCACAGCCTAAGGAACTAGCTAGCCCTAAAGATAGAAAAATAAGCCTACCTTGCCTCAGAGAAATTCCCCAAAGGAAAAGGCAGCCCCCCACATATAATGACTGTGAGTTAAGATGAAAATCACAAACACAGAGATGAAATAGATTTAGCAAAGTGAGGCCCGACTTACTGAACAGACAGAGGATAGGAAAGGTGACTTTGCGGTCAGCACAAAAACTACAAAAAAACCACGCAGAGGGCGCAAAAGACCCTCCGCACCGACTCACGGTGCGGAGGCGCTCCCTCTGTGTCCCAGAGCTTCCAGCAAGCAAGACAAAAATCAAAATAGCAAGCTGGACAGAAAAATAGCAAACAAGAGAAAAACAAGCAGGAACTTAGCTTCTGCAGGAGAAGACAGGTCACAAGAACGATCCAGGAGCGAACAGACCAATACTGGAACATTGACAGGTGGCATGGAGCAAAGAACTAAGTGGAGTTAAATAGAGCAGCCAGCTAACGAATTAACCTCATCACCTGTGGAAGGAAACTCAGAAGCCGCAGCCCCACTCACAACCACCAGAGGAAGCCCATGGACAGAACCAGCCGAAGTACCATTCACGACCACAGGAGGGAGCTCGACAACAGAATTCACAACAGTACCCCCCCCTTGAGGAGGGGTCACCGAACCCTCACCAGAGCCCCCAGGCCGACCAGGACAAGCCAAATGAAAGGCACGAACCAGATCGGCAGCATGAACATCAGAGGCAAAGACCCAGGAATTATCTTCCTGACCATAACCCTTCCACTTGACCAGGTACTGGAGTTTCCGTCTCGAAATACGAGAATCCAAAATCTTCTCCACCACATACTCCAACTCCCCCTCAACCAACACAGGGGCAGGAGGATCAACGGATGGAACCACAGGCGCCACGTATCTCCGCAACAACGACCTTTGGAATACATTATGGATGGCAAAAGAAGCTGGAAGGGTCAAACGAAATGACACAGGATTGAGAACCTCAGAAATCTTATACGGACCAATGAAACGGGGCTTAAACTTAGGAGAGGAAACCTTCATAGGAACATAACGAGACGACAACCAAACCAAATCCCCAACACGAAGTCGGGGACCCACACAACGCCGGCGGTTAGCGAAACGTTGAGCCTTCTCCTGGGACAATGTCAAATTGTCCACCACATGAGTCCAAATCTGCTGCAACCTATCCACCACAGTATCTACACCAGGACAGTCCGAAGACTCAACCTGCCCTGAAGAGAAACGAGGATGGAAACCAGAATTGCAGAAAAACGGCGAAACTAAAGTAGCCGAGCTGGCCCGATTATTAAGGGCGAACTCAGCCAAAGGCAAAAAGGACACCCAATCATCCTGATCAGCAGAAACAAAGCATCTCAGATATGTTTCCAAAGTCTGATTAGTTTGTTCGGTTTGGCCATTTGTCTGAGGATGGAAAGCCAAGGAAAAAGACAAATCAATGCCCATCCTAGCACAAAAGGATCGCCAAAACCTCAAAACAAACTGGGAACCTCTGTCCGAAACGATGTTCTCCGGAATGCCATGTAAACGAACCACATGCTGGAAAAACAACGGCACCAAATCAGAGGAGGAAGGCAATTTAGACAAGGGTACCAAATGGACCATCTTAGAGAAGCGATCACAAACCACCCAAATGACCGACATCTTTTGAGAGACAGGGAGATCCGAAATAAAATCCATAGAAATATGCGTCCAGGGCCTCTTCGGGACCGGCAAGGGCAAAAGCAACCCACTGGCACGAGAACAGCAGGGCTTAGCCCGAGCACAAGTCCCACAGGACTGCACAAAAGAACGCACATCCCGTGACAAAGATGGCCACCAAAAGGATCTAGCCACCAAATCTCTGGTACCAAAGATTCCAGGATGACCAGCCAACACCGAACAATGAACCTCAGAGATAACTCTACTAGTCCATTTATCAGGGACAAACAGTTTCTCCGCTGGGCAACGGTCAGGTCTATCAGCCTGAAATTTTTGCAGCACCCGCCGCAAATCAGGGGAGATGGCAGACAAAATTACCCCTTCTCTGAGAATACCCGCTGGCTCAGGAACACCCGGAGAGTCGGGCACAAAACTCCTTGACAGGGCATCAGCCTTCACATTCTTAGAGCCCGGAAGGTACGAAACCACAAAATCAAAACGGGAGAAAAATAGCGACCAACGAGCCTGTCTAGGATTCAACCGTTTGGCAGACTCGAGATAAGTCAAATTCTTGTGATCCATCAAGACCACCACGCGATGCTTGGCTCCTTTAAGCCAATGACGCCACTCCTCGAATGCCCACTTCATGGCCAATAACTCTCGATTGCCAACATCATAATTGCGCTCAGCAGGCGAAAACTTTCTAGAAAAGAAGGCACACGGTTTCATCACCGAGCTATCAGAACTTCTTTGCGACAAAACAGCCCCTGCTCCAATCTCAGAAGCATCAACCTCGACCTGAAATGGGAGCGAAACATCTGGCTGGCACAACACAGGGGCAGAAGAAAAATGACGCTTCAACTCCTGAAAAGCTTCCAGAGCCGCAGAAGACCAATTGACCACATCAGCACCCTTCTTGGTCAAATCAGTCAATGGTTTAGCAACACTAGAAAAATTACTGATGAAGCGACGATAAAAATTAGCAAAGCCCAGGAACTTTTGCAGGCTCTTCACAGATGTCGGCTGAGTCCAATCATAAATGGCCTGGACTTTAACAGGGTCCATCTCGATAGTAGAAGGGGAAAAAATGAAACCCAAAAATGAAACCTTCTGAACCCCAAAGAGACACTTTGACCCCTTCACAAACAAAGAATTAGCACGAAGGACCTGGAACACCATTCTGACCTGCTTCAAGTGAGACTCCCAATCATCCGAGAAGACCAAAATATCATCCAAATATACAATCAGGAATTTATCCAGGTACTCTCGGAAGATGTCATGCATAAAGGACTGAAATACTGATGGAGCATTGGAAAGCCCGAATGGCATAACCAGGTATTCAAAATGGCCCTCGGGCGTATTAAATGCTGTTTTCCATTCATCGCCCTGTTTAATACACACAAGATTATACGCCCCTCGAAGATCTATCTTGGTGAACCAACTAGCCCCTTTAATACGAGCAAACAAATCAGACAGCAGCGGCAAAGGATACTGAAACCTGACCGTAATTTTATTAAGAAGGCGGTAATCAATACAAGGTCTCAAAGAACTATCCTTCTTGGCCACAAAAAAGAACCCTGCTCCCAACGGTGATGACGACGGGCGAATATGACCTTTCTCCAAGGATTCCTTTATATAACTCCGCATAGCGGCGTGTTCTGGCACAGATAAATTGAACAGTCGGCCCTTAGGAAACTTACTACCAGGAATCAAATTAATAGCACAATCGCAATCCCTATGAGGAGGTAGGGCACTGGATTTGGGCTCATCAAATACATCCCGGTAATCCGACAAAAACTCTGGGACTTCAGAAGGGGTGGATGACAAAATAGACAAAAATGGAACATCACCATGTACCCCCTGACAACCCCAGCTGGACACAGACATAGATTTCCAATCCAATACTGGATTATGGACCTGTAGCCATGGCAACCCCAAAATGACCACATCATGCAGATTATGCAACACCAAAAAGCGAATATCCTCCTGATGTGCAGGAGCCATGCACATGGTCAATTGGGTCCAGTATTGAGGCTTATTCTTGGCCAAAGGCGTAGCATCAATTCCTCTCAATGGAATAGGATACTGCAAGGGCTCCAAGAAAAAACCACAGCGCCTAGCAAACTCCAAGTCCATTAAATTCAGGGCAGCGCCTGAATCCACAAATGCCATAACAGAATAGGATGACAAAGAGCAAATCAGAGTAACGGACAAAAGAAATTTCGACTGTACCGTACCAATGGTGGCAGACCTAGCGAACCGCTTAGTGCGCTTAGGGCAATCGGAGATAGCATGAGTGGAATCACCACAGTAAAAACACAGCCCATTCCGACGTCTGTGTTCTTGCCGTTCAGCTCTGGTCAAAGTCCTATCACATTGCATAGGCTCAGGTCTATGCTCAGATAATACTGCCAAATGGTGCCCAGCTTTACGCTCACGCAAGCGTCGATCGATCTGAATGGCCAAAGACATAGACTCATTCAGACCAGAAGGCACGGGAAATCCCACCATGACTTCCTTAAGGGCTTCAGAGAGACCCTTTCTGAAAATTGCTGCCAGGGCACATTCATTCCACTGAGTGAGTACAGACCACTTCCTAAACTTCTGACAATATATCTCTACCTCATCCTGACCCTGACACAGAGCCAGCAAGATTTTCTCTGCCTGATCCACTGAATTTGGTTCATCATAAAGCAATCCAAGCGCGAGAAAAAACGCATCAACATCACGCAATGCCGGATCTCCTGGCGCAAGGGAAAATGCCCAGTCTTGAGGGTCGCCTCGTAACAAAGAAATAATGATTTTCACTTGTTGAACAGGGTCACCTGAGGAGCAAGGTTTCAAAGCAAGAAACAATTTACAATTATTTTTAAAACTCAGAAACTTAGATCTATCCCCAAAAAACAAATCAGGAATTGGAATCCTAGGCTCTGACATCGGATTCTGAACCACAAAATCTTGAATGTTTTGCACCCTTGCAGTGAGATTATCCATCCAAGAGGACAGACCTTGAATGTCCATATCCACACCTGTATCCTGAACCACCCAGAGGTCTAGGGGAAAAGAAAGGCAAAACACAGTGCAAAGAAAAAAAAATGGTCTCAGAACTTCTCTTATCCCTCTATTGAGATGCATTAATACTTTGGGCCACCTGTACTGTTATGACCTGGTGGTTAGGACAATAATGGACCAGGTGGTAAAGAGCACACGGAAAGACCTGATGGTTAATAATTATACAGGACAAGCTCTGGGAGGTGGGAGCTCTGCTGACCGCAATCCCTAATCCTATCACACACACTAGAGATAGCCGTGGATTGCTCCTAACGCTCCCTATGCAACTCGTCCCAGCCTAAGGAACTAGCTAGCCCTAAAGATAGAAAAATAAGCCTACCTTGCCTCAGAGAAATTCCCCAAAGGAAAAGGCAGCCCCCCACATATAATGACTGTGAGTTAAGATGAAAATCACAAACACAGAGATGAAATAGATTTAGCAAAGTGAGGCCCGACTTACTGAACAGACAGAGGATAGGAAAGGTGACTTTGCGGTCAGCACAAAAACTACAAAAAAAACACGCAGAGGGCGCAAAAGACCCTCCGCACCGACTCACGGTGCGGAGGCGCTCCCTCTGCTTCCCAGAGCTTCCAGCAAGCAAGACAAAAATCAAAATAGCAAGCTGGACAGAAAAATAGCAAACAAGAGAAAAACAAGCAGGAACTTAGCTTCTGCTGGAGAAGACAGGTCACAAGAACGATCCAAGAGCGAACAGACCAATACTGGAACATTGACAGGTGGCATGGAGCAAAGAACTAAGTGGAGTTAAATAGAGCAGCCAGCTAACGAATTAACCTCGTCACCTGTGGAAGGAAACTCAGAAGCCGCAGCCCCACTCACAACCACCAGAGGAAGCCCATGGATAGAACCAGCCGAAGTACAATTCACGACCACAGGAGGGAGCTCGACAACAGAATTCACAACACAGTGTGGTCATGTGTATGTGGTTTCAGGGTTCGGCTGAAATAAGCCCTTAGAATACTGACACCTCCGGTGAGGAGTTTTGCGTGTGCTATTCTGACTGTATGACCACTGTTCACTCTATTTCGTAGCTGTGTTCCTCTGTGAGTTTAACAGGGCACAGCGTTCTCTTTTATTAAGTGACTCTGTGAAGTAACAGAGATCACTTATACCGCCATATAGTACTGTCAGTTACTAGCAGCGGGTTTTACTCCTGCACAGTGGACCCCAGGTTGCGAACGCACCTATTACTCTTTAAATATATATTTGGTGCGTTCCGCCAAACCCTAACACTGGGTTGCTGTGACCAGTGGGGTACCGTAGGGTTCGGTGTTGGGACCTATTCTCATCAACATATTAACGATTTGGTAGAAGGTTTACACAGTAAAATATCGATATTTGCAGATGATACAAAACTATGTAAAGCAGTCAATACAAGAGAAGATAGTATTTTGCTACAGATGGATCTGGATAAGTTGGAAACTTGGGTCAGGAGGTGGCAGATGCAGTTTAACAATGATAAATGTAAGGTTATACACATGGGAAGAAGGAATCAATATCACCATTACACACTGAAAGGGAAATCACTGTGTAAATCCGACATGGAGAAGGACTTGAGGATCCTAGTTAATGATAAACTTACCTGGAGCAGCCAGTGTCAGGCAGCAGCTGCCAAGGCAAACATGATCATGAGATGCATTAAAAGATGTCTGAAAACACATGATGAGAGCATTATACTGCCTCTGTACTAATCCCTGCATATGGAGTACTGTGCACAGTTTTGGGCACCTATGCTCAGGAAGGATATAATGGAACTAGAGCGAGTACAAAGGAGGACAGCAAAATTAATAAAGGGGATGGGGGAAATACAATACCAAGAGAGATTACAAAAATTAGGATTATTTAGTCTAGAAAAAAGAGGACTGAGGTGCGATCTTATAAACAAAGTATAAGTATATAAGGGGACACTACAAATATCTCTCTAAGGATCTGTTAATTCCAAGGAAGGTGACGGTCACAAGGGGGCATTCTCTGCGTTTGGAGAAGAAAAGGTTTTTCCACCAACATAGAAGAGGATTCTTCTTTACTGTTAGGGCAGTGAGAATCTGGAATTCCTTGCCTGAGGAGGTGGTGATGGCGAACTCAGTCAAGGGGTTCAAGAGAGGCCTGCATGTCTTCCTGCAACGTAACAATATTGTATCTTAGAGTTAATAGATTCTTTAGCAAGACAAAGATCTGGGGATTTATTCTGACGGAATATAGGCTGAGCTGGATGGACAAATCGGCCTTGCTAACTATGTTACTATGTTACAAGGAGAACTTTCTATCGCTTGTTCCAGATGCAGACAGGTCTGCTAAAATGGGGCAGTACCAGAAGGCCCCTATTGCGGAATTATTAAAAAAAATTCCCATCTGGAAACGCTGGCGGCAGAGGTCACAGTTCCTTGGACAACCAAAGAGTACAGAAGAGAGAGACACAACTCCAATCCAGCAGAGGCAGGGGAACACTCTCAAAGTTCTGGGATAGTTTTCTCAGATCCTCACAGGCCCTGAAGCGCGGGATACTCTCACAAGGAGTGCTACGTTTTGGAAGATGCTGAGGGAGTACCTTGCTGACCGTACCAACGTCCTCCGTGATTCCTCTGTGCCTTATAATTATTGAGTCTCAAAGATGGATATGTGGCATGAACTGGCTCTCTACGCCTTGGAGGTCCTGGTCTGCCCTTCCGCTTTTTAGTGTTTTTAGTGCCGCTGGTGGAATTATAACTGATAAGCGCATCTGCCTGTCAACTGAAAATGCTGACACTGTCTCTTATAAAAATGAACAAGGGCTGGATTGGGCCAGACTTCTGTATACCACAGAATGATAGCAGCGTAACATGAACTCAAATCCAGTGTATTTTTTTGGGAGGTCTATTCCCATGCACCTCTTCACACCCACACTTGGGTATACGCTTCCTGATTTTGGCTATTTTCTGTTATCCTCCTCCTTCTCCTCATCATCCATCACCACTAGATCACCAGGGTAACTGTGGTCCGTCATGATGCCCGCACAAAAAATAATGTTTATACAGTATGTTCATGTATACCCCTCAGGAGTAAATGTTTGTCAGCCCATATGCTTAGTGTATGGGCATTACAAGTATAGGAGACCAGCTCCTTTATAATGGAAAACTTTTTTCATGAGGTCCCCCTCTACATCTCTTCAAAGGGGCATTGGAGGGCTCAAAATTTTTGCCAGCCCTTATATTCACTGCATAGGCAAACAGTATGGGAGACCCACTTTCTAATAATGGGAAAATTGTTTTATGAGGCCCTCCTCCACGTCTCTTCCAAGGGGTTTTGGAGTGTTTCCAAATTTGTGGCACCTCTTGCATTCACTGTAAAAGCAAACAGTATGGGTGCCTCACCCCCTTTTGGCCCTCCACCTCATGTTGGGACCCCCAGTATGTAGTGTGCTGATTTCCCATGGAATCTTCCATTGCATGGTATCTTTCAACCAGTCCGACCAGTTCATCGGCATTCTGGGGATGACCCTGGGCAACCCAAGTGTGCACGAGCCTCTGAAGGGAGTGCACAAATTGATCCATCACCACCCGTTCTACCATCTGCGCAGGTGTAGAGGACTCTGGCTACATCCACTTCTGGACCAAGTGCAACAGGTCAAACATTTGCGAGTGCAAATGATACGTCCAATGGTGAACCCGTTGTGCCCTGATAGTCATTATTACCCCCAAGCATGCAAGATTCTCCATTTTTAGCTTGCCATATTCTTTAGAGTCCTGCAAAGCTAAAAATCATAGTATGCTTTCTGGGGTTCTCCCGTCAATTATGGTGCCAGTACCTCTGTACACTGCTCTGGCGGGAGTTTCTCCCTCTTGACGACCCTTTCAAACAACGTCTGGAAAGCCTCAACATTGCAATTTTCCATTGTAGAATCTTCAGCCTCAACAACGCAGTTCTCCACTGCATGTTGTTCATCTTAAACACTGCAATTCTCCACTGCAGGTTCTTCAGCCTCAACACTGCAATTCTCCACTGCCAGGTCTTCAGCCTCAACTCTGCAAGTCTCCAATGCAGGTTCTTCAGTCTCAACACTACAATTCACTGCAGGTTCTTCAGCTTCAATATTGTAATTCTCCAGTGCAGGTTCTTCAGCCTCAATACTGCAATTCTCTAAAGCAGGTTCTTCAGCCTCAACATAGCAATTCTCCACTGCAGGTACTTAAGCCTCAACACTGCAATTCACTGCATAGGCAAACAGTATGGGAGCATCAACTTCCTAATAATGGGAGCATTGCCTTCAAGTGTCGGCAAACAGTATGGGAGTACCAACTTCCAAATAATGGGAACGTTGCTTTCAGGTGGCACTCATTTATGTCTGTTCAAAGGGTTATTGGGATGCATCCACATTTGGGACAGGTGTTGCATTCACTACATAGGCAAACAGTATGGGAGTACCAACTTCCAAATAATGGAAATGTTGCTTTCAGGTGGCACTCATTTACGTCTGTTCAAAGGGTTATTGGGGTGAGTCCACATTTGGGCCATTGCAGGCCTTTCATTCACTTCATGGGCAAACAGTATGGGAGTACCAACTTCCAAATAATTGGAACGTTGCTTCCAGGTGGCACACATTTATTTCTGTTCAAAGGGTTATTGGGATGCATCCACATTTGGGGCAGGTGTTGCATTCACTACATAGGCAAACAGTATGGGAGTACCAACTTCCAAATAATTGGAACGTTGCTTTCAGATGGCACTCATTGACGTCTGTTCAAAGGGTTATTGGGGTGAGTCCACACTTGGGGAAGGCCTTGCATTCACTTCATGGGCAAACAGTATGGGAGCACCAACTTCCAAATAATGGGAACATTGCTTTCAGCTGGCACTCATTTATGTCTGTTCAAAGGGTTATTTGGGTGCAACTAAATTTGGTGCAGGGCATGCCTTGCATTCAATGTATAGAGAAACAGTATGGGAGTACCAAATTCCTAGTAATGGAACATTGATTTCTGGAGGCACTCCTGTACGTCTCTTCAAAGGGTTATTTGTGTGCGTCAAAATTTTGGGCAGCTCTGCCACTCACTGCATACGCAACAACAGTATAGGAGACTCACTGTTTCATAACAACAAAGCATAGCCGACTGATGGCTCTCTAAGAATAGTGAGGGCTGACTGCTATCCATTTAAGAATAGTAAAGGCTGCCATATGGCCCTATAAAAATAGGCTTGGTGATTTTCAGAGTCCCTCCCACGGCACTTAAGGGGAGGCCGCCATGACGGGGTTACGTGGGACCTGGGGAGCTGGAGCAGTTTAGATGAGGTAGTGAGGTAAGGGTTAATCAGGATATGAGGGGAGGGTTAATGGCAATTTTTGAATGTGAGGAGGTGGGACTAAGGGACTGTGGGGAGGGGGCACATAAAAGGGGGCACGCTCCTCACGCAGGCATCCATTTTAGGTGCCTGCGTGACAAGTGAGGAATCTCCGTGGCATTACTTACCAGCATGGAGGTTGAAGCGATCCTCCAGCGTCTCCGGACGGCAGCCAGCTCTCAGGGGACAGATTGGCTGAATGCATCCGTGAACAGCCTCCTCCAAGGGACCGCCGAGGCATCTTCGCAGGCGCAGCAGGATGGGCGCCGGCCACGGAGGACCAGGCCTCCGGCGCGCCTAAGCCCCGACGTGATCCCCAGGGCCCGGCGCCGAAACAGGAGCCCCTCCGGGGACCCTCCTGTAAGCAGCGCTGGCCCCTCCACCTTGCAGCGCAGCATCGGGAGGAATCCTCCAGAGTGGCGGAGCCTACACCAGGGGGCGGAGCCTTCCTCCCCTCCTTCTGTGACCGTGCAGCGAAGGGCGACAGGAGCAGGGGCCGGTACTGCGGCCGCCAGCACATCTGCTGGCGCCGCTCAGCGAGGGAGGCAGCGAGAGCCGAGGAGACGGGGGTCAGGTGCAGCGGCCCCTCAGCGACGGGGACAATGCGGGCGGCAGTCGGCCGGCTCTGCCAGCAGCGTGCGGTCCTTAGCAGCGCACAGCTAAAGCGTTATCAGCGCAGCAGCGCCCTCTGCTGGTGATGGCCAGGGTTTTCCAGTGGCTGGCAGGCGACATTCCGTCGCTTCGGGCGGCAGTGCCAGGGACGTATCGGTGGCAAGGAGCCACACATCTTCCAGCGGGCGGCAGGAGGCTGGCTCGGCCTATTCTCCATCCACAGCGGCAGGGCAGTCGGCGGCATCGCCAGGTCGCCAGTCCCCGGATATGGCCACCAGGAGTTCGGCAGTCAACATCGCGGAGCAGGCCGGCCCTGAATCAGGACACCTTCGGCTGGGAGCTGGATCTTCGGCTGCTGGGTTCACAGCACCCAGGCAGCTAGGTGAGAACATTTTTACGCTTATTAATATGCCAGGCATAGTTTCCCCTGATGCTAGGAGTACTAATGTAACTTCGGGGGTCGCTAGTGGGGGTATGGGTTTAATCCTTAGAGGTTTAGGTGAGCTAGCGGGCTTGTGGAGTTCTGGGCTTAGCAGGGGGTCTTTGCCGTCAGCAGCTTGGTTGGGAAATATGGGGCCGTTTGAGGGGTCTAGAGAGTTGCCTGAGATTACGGGTGCGTCCAGCAGTGCGGGGCCCGCGTCAAACACTGGTGGCTCATCAAGGGAGAGTGGCGGAGCGGCCACGGCGTTGTCCGTATGGCCCAGGTCAGGGATTGATGGTTCAGGTGAAGGAGCTTCGTGGGAAAAAGAAAAGGAGGACGTCCCTCAGCTGGACGATGCGGCTAGGGGGGAGGTTTATGTCTGCTTTGAGGGTCCGTTAGGGGCGCACTTAAAGCAAGAAGTTAGGGAAAAAATCTGGAAGGGGGAGTACATAGAAATATTTTCTCTTTTACCCCTGGAGAGATTTAACTTGGACAGACTTAGAAGGGAGGACTCTAAAAAAGAAGATGAGGAGAAACGGAGATATATGCTGATTCCCAGATCATTTTCAAATTGGCTGCAAGCTTTCGCTATTATGGCTAGCGTAATCGGGGAGAAGGCCCCGGAAAATTGTTCGGCGCTATTCTGCTATTTAGATGCCATAGGGGAGGCTTACAGGACCTACGGGGGACAAGGTTGGCTACACTATGACGAACAGTTTAGTCAGCGGAAGGTTTTTAGACCGAATATCAGGTGGGATCACTAGGACATATCGTTGTGCATGAGAGTTATGGTCCCGTCCCGTTTCGGTCAGACCAGCCAGCCTTTTCATGGGGGCGCCGGGAGTTCGGGACGGTCAGGACACTCGACGGCTTTGCAGAAAGGCCTGTGTTTCGCCTTCAATGATAGAGTATGCAGATTCGGTAGCAAGTGTAAATTTAGACACGAGTGTTCATCGTGCGGGGGGGTGTATAGCGCCGCAAAATGTTTCAGAAGTAACAAGCAAAAAGGTGGAGATTCAGCTGAAAAAAGGGGTGACTCCGGTGCAGTGGGTCGTGATGGAAGCCTTTCTAAGTAGATACCCTGATAGGTCAGCTGCGGCTTTATTGCGCGACAGTTTTAAGGAAGGTTTCAAAATTCCTTTTGTTGAGCAGGATGTTAGTTTGAAAAGAAAAAATTAGAAATCTGCGTTACAATTCCCGGAAGTTGTTTCAGATAAGTTGAATAAGGAGGTTGCTCTGGGAAGAATGGCAGGCCCGTATGTCGACCCTCCTTTTGCAAATCTGAGGGTGTCACCTCTCGGCGTGGTCCCTAAAAAAGAACCTAATAAATATAGGTTGATCCATCACCTATCGTTTCCGAAGGGATCTTCGGTTAATGATAGTATTGACCCCAAGTTAAGTTCGGTGTCGTACATATCATTTGATTCAGCGATGGAATGGGTTTCGAGTATGCGGAAAGGTAAGCTGGCGAAAACCGACATTGAAGCAGCTTTTCGTTTGTTCCCAGTTCATCCCGACAGTTTGCATTTATTGGGTTGTTTTTGAGATGGCGGCTTCTTTGTCGATCGATGCCTTCCCATGGGTTGCTTAATTTCCTGCGCTTACTTTGAGGCCTTCAGTACGTTTCTAGAATGGGTGGTGAAAGATGTGTCTGGGATTTGTTCATGTTCCCACTATCTAGACGACTTTCTGTTTATAGGACCAGTGGAATCGGCATATTGCTTGATCTTGTTGCACACAATGGAGAGTGTGGCAAAAAACTTTGGTGTGCCTTTAGTGGAAGAAAAAACAGTTGGCCCGGTGACGGTGTTGAGCTTCCTTGGCATTGAAATTGACACGGTAGCAATGGAGTATAGGCTACCCGCAGATAAGCTTACCGCGTTGCGTCAGGATGTGGTTAATGCGATTGGTTTGAATAAGATAAATTTGGTCGGTTTGCAATCGCTGTTAGGGAAACTGAACTTTGCCTGTAGGATCATGCCGATGGGTTGAGCGTTCTGCCACCGCCTATCCTTGGCAACAGTAGGGGTAAAGTCCCCTTTACATTTCATCAGGATAAAGAAAGAATTTCGGGACGATTTGAAGGTGTGGGCAGCTTTTCTTGACGAGTACAATGGCAGATCTCTGTGGATTCAGCCTGTTGCATATGCCGCCTCCTTGGGCATTTTGGTTCATGTTGTCGAAAAGAGCGGCTTTGGTCTTTTCTTTCACGGTAGCTGGTCAGGAGAAGAATGGAAGGAGGAAGGTTGGACAAACAACCGGTTACTGCTGCATTTGCTCCCCAGGGTAGTTGCGTTGGCCCTGTGGGGCGACAAATTGAAGAACTTGAAGATTTCTTTTCTTTGTGAGCATGTAGGAATAGTGACGGCGGTAAACTCATTGTCAGCGGCTACGCCTGCAGTAGTGAAGGTCTTACAGCATTTGGTTTTCTTGGGTCTTAAGTTCAATTTATGGATTGTATCTGAAGTTGGCTTGTCAGCACCTGATCCAATAGTTGTTGCTTTTTCTCAATTTCAGTGGCAGCTTTTCCGAGAACTGGCACCCCAGGCAGAGAGCGCGGGTCTGGATTGTCCAGTGGAATTGTCGAACCTGCTGCGAGGGCCGTAACAGAGTTATTCGCCAAATCGCTCGCGGACTCATCTTGGTCTCATTATAATCAGGCTTGGGGCCTGTGGGAATCCTGGAAGTCAAGTATGGATCAGGATATAGAGGAGTATGGTTTGTTGTTGTTCCTCAGTCATCATTGGGAGGCAGGATGGTCTGTGACACGTTTGAATAAGTTTTTGGCGGGGCTAGCCTTCAACCTTAAATGCAGGGGGTGTAAGGATTTAACAAAATCCTTTTTGGTTCGGCAAGTTGTTCGTGGTTGGAAGAAAGGTTGGAAGGCCTCGGATGGTCGGCGTCCCGTGTCTTATGAGCTGCTTTCAGCCATTGGTCGGGAGTTGCAGAAAGTGTGTTTTTCTGAAAGGGAAGTGGTTTTGTTCTGGGCAGCTTTTTCTTTGGCCTTCTTCGGGGCATTTCGGTTAGGAGAGTTGGTTAGCCCATCCATTAGTAAAAGAGGTACTTTGTTAAGAGAAAACGTTGATGTTGAAGGGAATAGGGTGGTGGTGTTTGTTGAGTCCTCAAAAACGGACGTGTATGTGAAGGGGTGCAAAGTGGTGCTGTTCAGTGTTGAGGGATCCCCGTTATGCCCTGTGGCATCCGTGAAGAAGTACATGGCAAAGGGCGGTGTGTTAGACAAGCCATTCTTGGTGCACGAAAATGGGTCTTTCTTGTCCCGTTTTCAGTTTATTTCGGTATTTAGGAAATATTTGGCGGCAGCGGGCTTACCTGCAACACAATATAGCGGTCACTCCTTCAGGATCGGGGCAGCAACTAAAGCCGCTAGGTTGGGCCTGGGAGAGGATGTGGTACGGAGAATTGGGAGGTGGGAATCTTCTAGGTTCCGGTCATATGTTCACCCAAACTTATTGTGAGTTCAGGGCTGTGGTGAGTTAATTGTTTGTTGCCTTTCTTTCTTTGTTGAAGGGGCTGATCCTGTGCTCGTCTGGATCATGGGGCACTCGTATTTTGTTTGGGCCTCATTGCGTGTTGCGGTGCGTCCGGACGGCCGTCAATTGGGTCTTTCCCAAGAGACAGTGACATTACGATGGATCGGTAAAAGGGGGATGGTGTGGAAGGAATGGTTACCTGAGTTCCATCGTTTCGTTAGACTGGATAGAGTGCCGGAGATTGTGGTGATTCATCTAGGGGGGAATGATTTGGCTAAATGGTCTTGTAGGGAGCTGATAAAGGATATTAAATTTGATATCCTGAGGTTCTGGGTCATGTTTCCAAAGGTGTTGTTGGTGTGGTCTGACATCACTCCGCGTAAAATATGGCGAGGTGCTAGATCCCCTGAAGGGGTGAATAGAGCTCGGATCAAAGTAAACAGGGCTATATCACGGTTTATGGTTTCGGAATGGTGCGTTGGCTGTGAGACATGTGGACTTGGAATCGGGCCAAGGAGCTTACTGGAGAGCCGATGGCGTGCACCTGAACGAGGTGGGAAATGATATGTGGTGTTTGGCTAATCTCAGTGGCATTGAATTAAGTTTGAAGGTGTGGAGGGACATGAATGGCTAAGGTGTCAGTCCATTCGTGTTCATGGCGGGGGTGGAGGTCCTCGAAGTCAGTGGATATGGTAAATGGTGGTTCAATGGGGGGGATCTTGAGAGGTCCTGGACCCCCCATGAGAGAATTTAACAAGGCGCGGTTCGGTTATCCCACGTAAGGTAGATTTATGGGCCCCTGGAATGTGGGTCGGTTCGGTGGACTAGGATTGGTTGTTATCTATTCCTGAGCTGGTGCTTTACGGCTGGGGGTAAGACTTATCCTGGGCAGAACATTGTGGAATTTGGGATGCTGAGGTTTATAACTTTGGGGCTTCGAGGACCGCCCCTCCTATTCTGGGTTGTTATAAAAGTTCTGTTATCATTTATTTCAATAAAATGGCTGCTGTGGCCAATTAAATCCAACATATGTCTCAGTCTGTTGATTTACGTATGATAGAAGTTTATTCTTTAGGTTATTATGTATGAAAGGGGGCCTGTTTAAGAGGATTGGAAGAATTTTTTCCAGGTCACGGAACTCACGTATACCCTATGTCAAGAAAGGCCATACTGGGGGCCCACGGCACTTAAGGGGAGGCCGCCATGACGGGGTTACGTGGGACCTGGGGAGCTGGAGCAGTTTAGATGAGGTAGTGAGGTAATGGTTAATCAGGATATGAGGGTAGGGTTAATGGCAATTTTTGAATGTGAGGAGGTGGGACTAAGAGACTGTGGGGAGGGGGCACATAAAAGGGGGCACGCTCCTCACGCAGGCATCCATTTTAGGTGCCTGCGTGACAAGTGAGGAATCTCCCGCCCGCCCTCCCCTTTTGGCTAGGGTAAAGGGGGTGAATCCGGCCCGCAAGGGTTTTTTTGAGTATTGTTTTAAGAGGTACCTAAATGTACTTGTTTTTTGGTCTGTGTATACTATTAGGGTATTGTCACAGCAGTTTGGCGGGGGTGGAGGTCCTCGAAGTCGGTGGAAATGGTAAATGGTGGTTCAATGGGGGGGATCTTGAGAGGTCCTGGACCCCCCATGAGAGAATTTGACAAGGCACGGTTCGGTTATCCCGCATGAGGTGGATTTATGGGCCCCTGGCATGGGGGTGGGTTCAGGGGACCAGGATTGGTTGTTATCTATCCCTGAGCTGGTGCTTTACGGCTGGGGGTAAGACTTATCCTGGGCTGAACATTGTGGAATTTGGGATGCTGAGGTTTATAACTTTGGGGCTTCGAGGACCGCCCCTCCTATTCTGGGTTGTTATAAAAGTTCTGTTATCATTTATTTCAATAAAATGGCTGCTGTAGCCAATTAAATCCAACATATGTCTCAGTCTGTTGATTTACGTATGATAGAAGTTTATTCTTTAGGTTATTATGTATGAAAGGGGGCCTGTTTAAGAGGATTGGGGGAATTTTTTCCAGGTCACAGAACTCACGTATACCCTATGTCAAGAAAGGCCATACTGGGGGCCCACGGCACTTAAGGGGAGGCCGCCATGACGGAGTTACGTGGGACCTGGGGAGCTGGAGCAGTTTAGATGAGGTAGTGAGGTAATGGTTAATCAGGATATGAGGGGAGGGTTAAATGGCAATTTTTGAATGTGAGGAGGTGGGACTAAGGGACTGTGGGGAGGGGGCACATAAAAGGGGGCACGCTCCTCACACAGGCATCCATTTTAGGTGCCTGCGTGACAAGTGAGGAATCTCCCGCCCGCCCTCCCCTTTTGGCTAGGGTAAAGGGGGTGAATTCGGCCCGCGAGGGTTTTTTGAGTATTGTTTTAAGAGGTACCTAAATGTACTTGTTTTTTGGTCTGTGTATACTGTTAGGGTATTGTCACAGCAGTTTGGCGGGGGTGGAGGTCCTCGAAGTCGGTGGAAATGGTAAATGGTGGTTCAATGGGGGGGGATCTTGAGAGGTCCTGGACCCCCCATGAGAGAATTTGACAAGGCGCGGTTCGGTTATCCCGCGTGAGGTGGATTTATGGGCCCCTGGCATGGGGGTGGGTTCGGTGGACCATGATTGGTTGTTATCTATCCCTGAGCTGGTGCTTTACGGCTGGGGGTAAGACTTATCCTGGGCTGAACATTGTGGAATTTGGGATGCTGAGGTTTATAACTTTGGGGCTTCGAGGACCGCCCCTCCTATTCTGGGTTGTTATAAAAGTTCTGTTATCATTTATTTTAATAAAATGGCTGCTTTGGCCAATTAAATCCAACGTATGTCTCAGTCTGTTGATTTATGTATGATAGAAGTTTATTCTTTAGGTTATTATGTATGAAAGGGGACCTGTTTAAGAGGATTGGGGGAATTTTTTCCAGGTCACGGAACTCACGTATACCCTATGTCATGTGCTGATAATGTGTCACACACCACATGGCCAGATAAGGTTGTAAAATTACATTTCCCAGTGAATGCATCTGTCTTGGTTGAAAGCAATGCCAAAGTTGAAAAATATATCAAAAATGCTACATGTGAACATAGCCCAAGTGGAGAAGGAGAATTTTTGGTTTTGGTTATTTATTTTGCCTTATATGCAATTCTTTACCCTGAAAAGTATGTTCCTTAACATATTTCCCAGGAAAATCCATTTTGGTTTTGTTTTTGTATGTTTTATTTTGAGTCTGTAAAAGTGGCGCAAGATTCTGACAGCATTGTTCACAGCAGAGACCTGGGAGTCAGAAATGCTTCCAGAGGTCTTCCCCATGCTGTTCCCATGTCATTTGAGCACTGTTCCCATCGATGTTGGGCTGGAATACATAGGCAAAACAAGAAGAGAGTGTAGAAAAAGAGTAGGGGAAAATATTCAAGGCATTGTTAACAAAAGGGACACAGCGGTGGCAAATCAACTAAACCAGTGTCATCAAGCCAACCCTAAAAAATAACCTTTATGGGAATTGACAGAATAAACCCTCCCCGCAGAGGGAGGAACTGGGACCAGATGATCCTTCAAAGAAAGTCTAAATGGATCTTCTGGCTGCAGACTTCATACCCCACTGGCCTTAATGAGCAACTATCCTTCATTTCTTTCCTTTGGAGTAAATAGTTTCAGGGATAGTTAGACCAGGGTGAGCCGCTGTTGAGTGGGGGCGCCATATGAGCAGGTCATTAGGTTGTCAACCTCCGTGTCAGGTAGGGCATCAGTTAGTTTAAGTAGATTTAGTGACAAATTAGACCCCTTCTTTATGTATGTCCTTCTCCCATATTTCCTATCCTCTCTCCTCCTATTCTCTCTTGGGGAATTGGTGGGGTCGACACATGCAAGCTATTCTGAACTAATATGTTTGTATTTTCTCATTGGCATTATTAGCCCACACCTACCTGTTTCTCTAAAACCTTTTTGACCTTTTTATTGAGGTATATATATTTCTGTGTGTCACCACTTCGATCTTGCATGTTAATCTCCGACTTCTTCCCTATGTGTCAGTGCTGTGATAAGGAGACTGCACATGACTGTGTGGCATATCTCGGATACTGTGAATGATTATATTAGAATATCCGGTATTCATTTGATCACTCACTGTTTGATAATGTGTTATTAATAGTGGGTGGTATTTGGTAGATCTATGGTTAAGGACTCTAAGCCTTGAACCCCCATTCTGCTAGATGTCCCCATAATTAATTATACACTGCTCAAAAAAATAAAGGGAACACTTAAACAACAGAATACAACTCCAAGTAAATCAAACTTCTGTGAAATTAAACTGTCCACTTAGGAAGCAACACTGTTTGACAATCAATTTCACATGCTGTTGTGCAAATGGAATAGACAACAGATGGAAATTATTGGCAACACTCAATAAAGGAGTGGTTTTGCAGGTGGGGACCACAGACCACATCTCAGTACCAATGCTTTCTGGCTGATGTTTTGGTCAATTTGAATGTTGGTTGTGCTTTCACACTCGTGGTAGCATGAGACGGACTCTAAAACCCACACAAGTAGTTCAGGTAGTGCAGCTCATCCAGGATGGTACATCAATGCGAGCTGTGGCAAGATGGTTTGCTGTGTCTGTCAGTGTAGTGTCCATAAGCTGGAGGCGCTACCAGGAGACAGGCCAGTACACCAGGAGATGTGGAAGGGGCCGTAGGAGGGCAACAACCCATCAGCAGGACCACTACCTCAGCCTTCGTGCAAGGAGGAATAGGAGGAGCACTGCCAGAGCCCTGCAAAATGACCTCCAGCAGGCCACAAATATGCATGTGTCTGCACAAACCGTTAGAAACCGACTCCATGAGGATGTCTGAGTGCCAGATGTCCACAGGTGGGGGTTGTGCTCACAGCCCAACACCGTGCAGGACGCTTGGCATTTGACACAGAACCCCAGGATTGGCAAATTTGCCACTGGCGCCCTGTGCTCTTTACAGATGAAAGCAGGTTCACACTGAGCACATGTGACAGACGTGACAGAGTCTGGAGACGCCGTGGAGAGCGATCTGCTGCCTGCATCATCCTTCAGCATGACCGGTTTGGCAGTGGGTCAGTAATGGTGTGGGGTGGCATTGCTTTGGAAGGCCACACAGCCCTCCATGTGCTCGCCAGAGGTAGCATGACTGCCATTAGGTACTGAGATGAGATCCTCAGACCCCTTGTGAGACCATATGCTCATGCGGTTGGCCCTGGGTTCCTAATGCTGGACAATGCCAGTCCTCATGTGGTTGGAGTGTGTCAGCAGTTCCTGCAAGATGAAAACATTGAAGTTATGGAATGGCCCGCCCGTTCCCCAGACCTGAGTCTGATTGCACACATCTGGGACATCATGTCTTGCACCATCCACTAACATCATGTTGCACCACAGACTGTTCAGGAGTTGGCAGATGCTTTACTCCAGGTTTGGGAGGAGATCCCTCAGGAGACCATCCGCCGCCTCATCAGGAGCATGCCCAGGCATTGTAGGGAGATCATACAGGCACGTGGAGGCCACACACACACCATTGAGCATCATTTCCTGGTCTTGAGGCATTTCCACTGAAGTTGGATCAGCCTGTAACTTTATTTTCCACTTTGATTTTGAGCATCATTCCAACTCCAGACCTCCGTGGGATATTAGTGGTGATTTAAGTTGATCATTTTTAGATTTTATTGTTCTCAACACATTTCACTATGTAAGGAATAAAGATTTGCAACTGAAATATTTCATTCAGTGATATCTAGGATGTGGGATTTTAGTGTTCCTTTTATTTTTTTAAGCAGTGTAGAACAAAACCAAGGATTACTGTCTGGTAGCAGATATCCCCATAATTGCAGTACAGGGAGTATTCATGCGTCACTACATATATGCACGAGTCAACGCTAGCGGTGTAACAAGGATTTGCATTCCACAGCGCTTGCTGCACCCCAAACACCAGATATCCACTTTTGTTTTGGGGTCTATAGACCGGAAGTGCGGTAGCCGTGAACAGGAAATTACGTCACACTGGAGCTAAGGCACGCATATTTAGATCTACACATGGAGAGGTAAGAGGACATGACAGCAATGGATCTGGCACTTGCTTACCGAATTGAAAAATGCCCTATGGCACTCCCCTGTTAAAGACCAGCGCATCGCGTCAGGAGCTGGGGTGAAGGGGTCCACCTGTAACATACTGATAAGGATAAGGAATCTCAGGAGCGATACTAATCACCTCCTCCACATTATGTCTGTTGAGACTTTTCCTTTTCTGTTTTTTTGCCCATCCCTAGCATAGATGGTACTGTAGTGGCGATGTCTGGTGGTCATGGGCCTTAGATAGCACCATTAAGTTCAATTACCACCACTTTCTCTAGAACATATGCCCTGCCGTTACACCACTGGAAGTGGTTAAGACTAAGATAACGAGGGCATTTCACTTAATGTGTAAGCCTGACTTATCTGCTGTACGAGTACCTAGCGTAGCACTTTTTCAAGCATAATTGCAGATACACTAGAGCTCTGCACATGTGATGGTTAGTACACACAGAGGCTTAGTCTTCCACGGGGTTATTGATTTACTGAGGCATTGCTCCACAGACTTTATTGCACTGGCAGATTCCTGTGTCTATGTGATAAAATACTCTCCTGTGGAATTTACCAGAAGAACTATTCATCAATTCATCATTGTGTACACCATTTTTCTATGTATGTGAGTGTTTGCACTTTGAAGTTTGTGCGATTTTTGTTATTTTAATAGTCATAATAAAAGTTCATTTTTAGCCCAATAGCTATATCATTGCCTATCTCTGGGATTGATATATGAAATATTATGCATCAGGTGATATTTAGTGCCCCCTTTACAGTTATAATCGTGACGTCTGGATCGATACTTCATTTTGATACAAGGGGCTTCCTTCATGCTTTCCTTTTATATAAATTTAATTGGTTAGGATTGATCTATAAGAATCCCTTCAACATCATTTTTTGAATTGTATTGTCTGTTTGTAGTAGACATGCTGAACTAGATATAATCATAATACGCCGTTACAAATATTGTGATTTGTCTCTTTAATTATTAAGGAAACCGTGTACTTACATTTTTGATTCTCCTTAAAATTACACTTACTGATTTCTAATATCTATGTTGAATTGAATCATTTGATATACCTCTACTAGAGTCTATCTCTACTTGTGTCTGCTGGGATGCATCTCTTTAAGAAAACTCTATTATTCATGTTTGATCAAACAGCATTGATGTTATGGCTTCCTTGGAGGCAACTCATCCATATGAATCTTTTATTTTATTTCAACATTGCAAATTGTACTTTGCTTATCCATTATGGGTGTTTTATACACATATGACTAAATGCTGACCTGTAGGACCAGGTGTGGTTGTGTGTGTTATACTGTTTGGCCGCATTACATTGACCTTTCCCTTTAATATGGTGTTGAAAATGGTTATGCAGCGCCCCAGAGACCTGGTCGTTGCAGTAATGTCGCTCTGCCGCTAAGGGGAGAGATGGTACGTCTGATGGCACTAAAGGAGTTCATCTGACCAGGTATCACCAGCACACATTACACTTCACACTCCGGCCACTAGGGGGAGCAAAAGGTTTTATTTATTAGGCCACTCCTCACACTGGTAAAACTAGGGGTTGGATAGGAAGTTAGTCAGAAGCTGACTAGGTTTTGTCCAGGCAACATCCCGTGGCAGGGGTGTTGCGGGGAAGATTCAGGGGGGTCCCTGTCAGGCGTGGGAACCTGGCAGGCACCTAGCGACAAGGACAGATCGTTACAGAGCCGCGCCTGCATTACCTTGCGGCGGCATCTAAAGAAAGGACACGAAGCGAAGGATATTGTGGACAGTGAGAAACGAGATCAAGCATAAAGGAGAGCCAGTAGGAGTCGTGCCCCGAGAACGGCAACATCCTACTGAGGCGCGTAGCCGGTGACCGGAACACCGAGGAAGGAACTGACTTTATGCCTTACTTCAAATAACGCAGGACAGTTAATTATAGATTGGCTGTCTACCTTACATCACCTAAGCAGACATAGGGGGCAACCGTGGAGAGGGGCATCTCTAGGGTCCCAGAATAGCTCCGAGCCTACCCGTCAAACGGGTGCATCCTAGCCATAACAAACCTGGGGGACAGAGAATAGAAAGAGTGAGAAAGAACGAGAACAGAAGTTGTGAGGACTATCCCGAATGCTCAGCAGGGAAGCACTACTACACACAGGCGCTAGTGGTAGGCCACGATTTCCACCTGCAAAGGAAACTCTGGATGTGCCTTCGGACCGGCCGGTCTCAGACAGCCCTGTTAACAGTGCTCTGGATTGAGGATCCTGAAGCCTTCAGTAAAGAGGTAAAGAGACTGCAACCCTGTGTCCTCGTTATTGACTGCACCTCACACCATCGCCATCTACATTATCGGGAAGCCCTAGGGACATACTTCACCTGTGGGAAGATATACCATCTAGCTGCCATCACATCACCCCAGCGTCGGTCTCCCTGGCCGAATACCACAACTTGGCATCACGAACCCTTGACAAACTATCATCAACCCTTTCATTGGACGCCCCTTAGCAGGGTCACGGACCGGGTCCCGCCACCGTGACAACCCCAGAACTGAGACAGAGAGGACCGGTACCGAGTAACCTGTGGCCCTGTGTCTGGGGGCGCTCCAGTTACTCCTAACACAAGCGCTAACATATATAGCGATCACAACCATGTTCAATTGAGAGCGCCGCTCGATGCGCGCATAGGGACTTCTGACTTCTCACTTGGCTGGGAACGTTAAGTGCTGGGCACTTATTACTTCAGACTTAGGTGACAGTTTTCACACCTACCGGAGACACGTACACATGTAGACCCATTCACATGAATGGGTCTATGCACATATCAGCGTATTTTCACTGACCGTGTGTCCGTGTGCAAAACACGCAGACATCCGTTTTCACCCGGACACACGAGCCGCAAAACGTGCCACACATCTGCACACGGTGAACAGTGCACACTGTCCTCCGTGTGCACGGACGGCAACTGGGGAAGTAGCGCTACTGTAAGCCACTGTTCCCCAGTGGCTGGTGCTGAATGCGGCTTTCATCCATTCTCCCCTGCTCTGCCGGGAAGCAGCCCAAGCAGGGGAGAATGAATGAATGACAAACCCGACATGGGGTCCCCCTATGTTTTAAACCAACCCGGCAAAATTCACAAGTGCGGGCTGCTATTCTCAGGCTGGTAAGGCTGACACACGCCCACACAAGCAGGACGTCCTGACACCACAACAATTGGAGCCCTTAAAGGGACCACACTTCTAATTTTGCACACTATCTAGAAGAAGTTTGAGAAAGACCCGAGGCAGGGTCGAAACGTTACTACTCCGTTTATACTCCCTGCTGTGTGTGTGTATATATATATAATTTTTGTCTCAACACATGTGAATAAATACATCACATTTTTGCAAAGATATACCATAAGAGTGCGGCTGATTTTTCTATATTGAATGAAAAACCTGACATGGGGTCCCCCTATGTTTTAAACCAACCCGGCAAAACTCACAAGTGCGGGCTGCTATTCTCAGGCTGGTAAGGGGCCATGGATATGGGCCCCCAAGCCTAAAAACAGCATCCTGCAGCTGCCCAAAAGGTGCATCTATTAGTTGCGCCAATTCTGGAGCTTTGCCCGGTTTTTCCCACTTAGCCTGTAGCGGTGGCAAGATGGGTGATGGGAGGTTAATGTCACCTTCCTATTGTAAGATGACATTAAGCCTGGCTTAGTAATGGAGAGGTGTCAATAAGACACCTATCCATTACTAATCCCATAGTTGGGAAAAGGTTAAATAAACATCACACAGTAAGAATAAAGTCTTTTAATGAAATCATACACCACACAGTTTTGCCATATTATACTGCTAATCAAAGCGACACCCTCGATCTCATGTAAAAAAATTAAAATAATAAATCAACAATATACCATACTTGTACGGCGTTCAGTTCCACGCAGTAATCCATATCTGGGGAATGTACAGTTTACAACCGGAGCAGTGCTAAGATGCGACCGCCCCAGCTTAAAACTACTGGTGAATGAATGGGAAGCAGCGGGCACAGGCTCAGTAACTAGCGGTGACCTCACTGAGTCTGTGCTTGCTGCCAGCATGAACTCCTGTGAACTCAGGACCGTGGGAGAATGCAAGTGACGAGGTTACTGTGACAGAGCTTGAACTGCCATGACCTCATCATTTGCATTTTCCCACGGTCCTGAGGTCACAGGAGTTCACAGGGTCACAGACTACCAAGTCCAAGAGTTCCAAAACCATTACCCCATTGACGGACATGGCACACAACTGGGGACCCTTGCCGGGTTGACAGTCCACACTGCAAGCTGGGTAGGCATAATAGGAGAAGTGAGATTAACAGCCACTGACATGTTGGAAACACTTTAAGGAATAATGATCCTGGAACCAGGATCTAAATGAGAGCGCGAACCACTACTCCAAACCATGAAATAGACCTACAAGAGAAACAGGAGTCTATACTCTCAATAGTGTAAATAAAGTACTTAGTCGAGCTCAAGTGCCAATAGTATCGTATCAAAAAAAAGTTTTTATTTATACAAAAGCTCACTAACAATCAACACTGGCAAACAGCCAAATATAGCAACATGACAAAGATGAGACAGACAGGAAAGTGTATGGCCCCCCCGAGGAAGCCAACTACGCGAAACACGCATCGGGGTCTTCTGTCTTCAGCCAGCCGCGGTCTCTCTCCTACATGGGTAAGCACTTGCCATGTTTTAGTCAGCTAGCGGGTCCATACACTTTCCATATTTATTAGAACCAGCAGCCTGCTGGTACGTGCCCCCTATTGCTAGATGGTATGACCAGTTATGGGGACGGTCTTTACTTACCATATTACATCCGCTGTAGGCTCCTATAAACATGGAGACACCCTGAGTGGCTGATTCGATATGTTTTTATTGTGTTCCTGTCTGTCTCATCTTTAATTTAACTTTAGGTCTATAATAGGAGAAGTGCTTGCTTAAGCTACAGTCCATAGGCTCAGGGGGCGTATGACACCGGGCAGCGACGTGTCCAGGATTGTGACACCGCCAACAGACCACATCCTTCATAACAGGCTGAGGTGACCCCTCAGCAGGGTTGAGATGCCCCCCAGTTGTGGGTCTAACCACACTCCATGGTAAGCCATGGTAAGCCTGCCCCCTTTTGGGTATCCCAGTCTGGGAAAATAGCGAGGTCTGGTTTTCCGGGGATTTCTCCATACCTGGTACAGTGGGTACAGAGAGTATTCACACCCCTTTAAATTTTTCACTTTTTGCTTCATTGGAGCTATTTGGTACATTCAAAAAAGTAATTTTTTTTTCTCATTAATGTACACTCTGTATCCCATTAATTAAAAAAGAAAAACTGAAATATCACATGGTCATAAGTAGTGTTGAGCATTCCGATACCGCAAGTATCGGGTATCGGCCGATATTTGCGGTATCGGAATTCCGATACCGAATTCCGATACTTCCCGCGTATCGGATACCGGAATCGGAAGTTCCCAGAATTCAAACTGAACGCAGCAGCCAATGAGGAATGATTGGAAGTGTGGGCAGATCCTGTTTAGCATGGTGGGCATGTAAGTACTGGCAAGGCTTGGATTGGCTGCTGAAATGATGTCACTCTGCACTATAAAAAACGCTGCCGCCATTTTGCGCTCACTCTGCTGTGATTTCAGTTAGGGACAGGACGCTGTGTTCTAACTGAGGGCCAGTCGAGCTAGCTAATTGCTTTATTTTCCTTTCCAAAGGCTAATTTAGCAAAACGCTGTGTGTTCTTCACTGTTCACCTTGCTCTTGCCTTGCAGCGCTGTTTTAACAGCGTTCTGCAAGGTCTCTGTGTGTGTGTGCGTGTGTGTGCAGCTCACTCTGTAGTCTGTGTGCAGCCATATACCCGGTTGTATTCAGCTCAGGGGGGGTTCACACTGCCTCACACAGTTGTCCTTTTTTGCTCTTAGTGCAGCCTGCTGCACATTTTTTCTCAAATTTCCTATTAGTGTTTTTCCACCAGTCTCCAGCTCTATTGTGGAAAAACACTACATAGGATAACCTAGAGGGGGTTTTTTGGGCCTTGCAGCGCCGTTTACGGCTGTCTGCACGGTCTCCGTGTGAGCCCAGCTCGCCCTGTAGTCTGTGTGCAGCCATAGCCGGTTGGATTCAGCTCAGGGTTCGTTACTGGCTCATACCTTGAGAAAAATTTTACTTTTTTTCAAATAGTGCAGCCTGTTTAAAATTTGAAAAAAAAAAATTCCTATTAGTGTCTTTCCACTCGTATCCAGCTAAATAGTGGAAAAACACTATATAGGATAACCTAGAGGAGGGTTTTTTGGCCTTGCAGCGCCGTTTACGGCTGTCTGCACGGTCTCTGTGTGAGCGCAGCTCGCCCTGTAGTCTGTGTGCAGCCATAGCCGGTTGGATTCAGCTCAGGGTGCGTTACTGCCTCATACCTTGAAAAACAATTTCCTTTTTTTCAAATAGTGCAGCCAGTTTAAAATTTGAAAAAAAAAATTCCTATTAGTGTCTTTCCACTCGTATCCAGCTAAATAGTGGAAAAACACTATATAGGATAACCTAGAGGAGGTTTTTTTGGCCTTGCAGCGCCGTTTACGGCTGTCTGCATGGTCTCCGTGTGAGCCCAGCTCGCCCTGTAGTCTGTGTGCAGCCATAGCCGGTTGGATTCAGCTCAGGGTTCGTTACTGCCTCATACCTTGAGAAAAATGTTACTTTTTTCAAATAGTGCAGCCTGTTTAAAATTTGAAAAAAAAAATTCCTATTAGTGTCTTTCCACTCGTATCCAGCTAAATAGTGGAAAAACACTATATAGGATAACCGAGAGGAGGGTTTTTTGGCCTTGCAGCGCCGTTTACGGCTGTCTACACGGTCTCCGTGTGATTTAAACTAGCTCTGTAGCCCGATCTGCACCAAAAAAAAAGTTAAGTTCACCAAACACAACTTAACACTTGTGTAGGCCACATTTGAAAAATAATAAAGTTTAGTCCACAATTTACAACATTAGTGTTTCTTACACCTGTTAGGAGGAGCATTTCAGGAATAAGCACACTAAGGCCTTATTACTTTTCTGCTTATCTTTATCTGTCAACCAAGATGAAGAGGGCAGGGAGTAAGGCACGTGGGCGTGGGCGCGGAGCAGGGAGAGGAGCAGGGAGAGGACGTGGTGATTCTGTGCCTGCTGCGGGCGCCGGTGACTCGTCGTCACTCAGTTTCAGCAGGGAACAGTCCTTCATGCGCAGCTTTGTCGGAGAGCGCCGTGCACCGCTGCTACGTGAAGACCAAATTGAAGCCGTTGTCGGGTGGATGGCAGCTAACGCCTCGGCATCGACTTCAGTTAGTGCCACATCCTCTCAGGCACAGAGCACTGGAGAGCAGCCATCTGTCTCTTCACCACCTGCCAAATTGGCCAGGCAGTCAGAGAGCCCAGGACAGGAGCCGTCTCTACTTCTGTTCTCTGAATCTCTTGGCTTGGAAACAGGGGGCCAGCCAAGCAGCATTGGAGAAATGGAAGAAGAGGCAGTGTGCAGTGATGCCCAAAAGCTTTATCTGTCTGACTCTGAAGAGGCAGGTGGGCCAGTGCCTCCGGTGACCACAGCGCAGTACGCATCTGATGATGAAACTCAGGTGCCGCTTTCTGATGCGTACTGTGCTGCCGAGACTACCCAGGAGGAGCAGTTGGTGGCAGAGGGTAGTGGAGATGATGAGGTCCTTGACCCATCGTGGCGTGAGGAACAGGAAGGTGGTGGGAGCAGCTCTGAGGAAGAGCTTCCCCTTACGGGCCAAAGAGGGAGAGGGAGGGGGAAGACTGCGGAGCCTGTAGCCTCCACTTTGGCACCCGTTAGGAGCCTGTCTCTTTCCAAAGCCAAAAAGGGCGCTCCCAAGACTTGCAGTGCCTGGTCCTTTTTTGACACAGTTGCAGATGACATTTGTTTTGTCAAATGCAAGCTGTGTCATCAGAAAGTAAAAAGAGGTAAAAGTGTCAGCAACCTCAATACCACAAATATGTGGAAACATGTGCGGAACAGGCACGCGGTGGAGTTACAGAAACACAGTGAAGACGTAGGCCAACCAACAGCGGCAGCTACCACCTCTTCATCTCGTGTTGCCTCTTCCTCCACTGTTGTCCAGAGACCTAGTGTAATTCCACCCACAGCACCACCTTCCCAGTCATCCTCACACTCCCAGTCTACTCTACAGCCATCGGTAGTCCAGGCATGGGAGAAAAGGCGGGCATTCTCGGCCAACCACCCCCGAGCACAGGCTCTGAATGCAGGCATTGCCAAACTGTTGTCCCTGGAAATGCTCTCGTTCAGGCTGGTGGAGACTGACAGCTTCCGTGACTTGATGGCATTGGCAGTCCCACAGTACAAGGTGCCCAGCCGCTTTTACTTCAGCAGGCAGGCTGTCCCTGCCCTGCACAGGCATGTTGAGGCAAACATAAAACATGCGCTACTGAACGCCGTCAGTAGCAAGGTCCACCTCACCACCGATGCGTGGACCAGTCAGCATGGACAGGGGCGATATGTTTCCCTCACTGCCCATTGGGTTAATGTTGTTGAGCCAGGTACAGATCGTGCGAGTGGCGCAGGACGTGTCCTGCCCACTCCAAGGATTGCAGGAATCCAGTCTGTACGCATCGACTCCTCCTCTTACACCAGTTCCTCTGATTCCTCTCTGCAGGATCCGTCACAGTCCACCTCCACATGGACCCGTGAACGTTTACCTATGACCGACATGAGCACAGCCGTGGCCAAACGTCAGCAGGCCGTCTTGAAACTAGTTTCATTGGGGCATCGAAGCCACACAGCGCAGGAGCTCTGGAATGCCATCAAGCAGGAGAGCGATGTGTGGTTACTGCCAGCGAATCTCCAGCCAGGCATGGTAGTGTGTGACAATGGCCGAAATCTGGTGGCAGCTTTGGCCCTTGGCAACCTCACTCACATCCCATGTCTGGCACATGTGCTCAATTTGGTTGTGCAGAGTTTTCTGAGGGACTATCCGGATCTTGATGCCCTGCTGCACAAGGTCCGCCTAGAGTGTGCTCACTTGCGGCGTTCCAGCTTGGCCAGATCCCGCATTGCTGCTCTGCAGCGCCGATTCCGCCTTCCGGAACACCGCATCATATGTGACCTACCTACCCGGTGGAATTCCACGTTACATATGTTGGAGCGGTTGTGTGAGCAGCAGCAAGCAGTTATGGAGTACCAGCTGCATCAGGCGCAAAGAAGTCGCAGTCAGCGCCGATCAGACTTCACAACCACAGAGTGGGCCACTATGAAGGACGTCTGCCAGGTTTTGCGTCCTTTTGATTATTCCACGCGGATGGCAAGTGCAGATGATGCACTAGTCAGCATGACTGTCCCTCTTATCTGCCTGCTTCAGCAAACTTTGCAAGGGTTAAGGGATGATGTGGTGGAAGAGGTGGAGGATGAGGAGTCACCTTTTCCATCAGCTTCTGGAGAGTCAGCGCCACGTGGTTCCTCACAAAGGGGTACGCAGGGGCCAATTTGTGAGGAGGATGAGGAGGAGTCAATGGAGGAGGAAGAGCTCCGTCCAGAGGAGGGAGCGACACAATTGTCCAGTGGTCAGTGTGTACAGCGAGGGTGGGGTGATGACGAGCGGGCAGAGATCATGTCTCAAGCAGGGGACAGCGTTTCTGGGCCAGTTGGCACTCTGCAGCACATGGTGGATTTCATGCTGCAGTGCCTGAGAAACGACCGCCGCATCGACCACATTCTCAACATGCCTGATTATTGGGTGTTCACCCTCCTCGATCCTCGCTACCGGGACAACGTCCAAAACCTCATCCCTGCGTTGACCCGGGAGCGTAAATTGCGGGAGTACCACGACACACTGGTGAATTCCATCATCTTCTCCTGTCCAACTGAGAGGAGTGCTGCTAGTGCTTTACAAAGCAGCTCAGTGCGTCGAGGCAGTGGGGGAGGCTCTGCCCAAAGAGGGAGCAGAAGCAGTGCCTCTGCCCAAGGCAAGCCCAGTATGGCACAACTCTGGCACACTTTTGTGTGCCCGCCCCAAATGTCTACACCATCACCGGCGGCTCCAGTCAGCAGGAGGCAACGGTTCCGTCAGATGGTGACAGACTACATGGCTTGCCCTCTTACTGTACTCCCAGACGGCTCTTCCCCGTTCAAGTTTTGGGTCTCTAAGCTGGATACATGGCCAAAGCTAAGCCAGTATGCATTGGAGGTGCTGGCTTGCCCTGCGGCTAGTGTCTTATCGGAACGTGTCTTTAGTGCCGCAGGTGGTGTACTAACAGACCGTCGCATGCGACTATCCTCCGATAACGTTGACCGGCTTACTTTCCTGAAAATGAACCAGGCCTGGATCTCGCAGGAATTTGCCACTCCTCTGCCTGATTAAGTAATTGGGTGTCATCCAGGTCTCCTGCTGTGTTCATCTTTCTACCACCTGAACTGCTATTCCTGGGCTCCAACACCGCCAGTTGCGGCTCAGAAGTGCAGGCTGCACAGTAAAAACATACGACCCAGTGTTATTGGGTTTCAGTAACGTCAGCTGATCCCCAGCTGTGTAGCCGGCAATGTGTCCTGCGACCGCCACGCTGGCACAACAACCTAAATGTAAGGGAACCTGTCCCCCCCCCCCCGTCGTTTGTTACTGAAAGAGCCATCTTGTGCAGCAGTAATGCTGCACAAGGAAAAGGTAGCTCTTTTTTTTTAGCTCTTTGCACACGCAGAACTTAACACTTATAAAATGTGTTCACTGATACCATTATACCGTCCCGGAGCTGGGACTTTCCTTCGTAATGTGACGCAGCACAGCCGTCATTCCTACCCCCTTGGTGCCATGCGCTGCCTCCTCAGCGTTGTTTTAAGCTGTCACGGAGCCTGCGCTGTTCTGTTATCCCTTGGGCATGCCCTATTTGCGCTGCCTGTCTTCTGACATAATTTGGTGTCAGGCTGGCTGCGCCTGTGCGGCCGCGCTGCCCGAGATCCCGCCTCGCAGTGTCTTCTGATTGAGTCACACTGCGGGCCTGGGATCCATGGGCATGCGCAGTGCATATCTTCCCCTCGGGCTCTCGCTCATTTCCCTCCGCCTTCTTTAGACTGTGCGCCGTCAGCTGATCCCTAGCATGCCACGGCCGTGACACCGCACAGTCTGAAGAAGAGGGAAGTGAGAGTCGAGGTTATGCACTGTGCATGCCCATGGTTCCAAGGCCCGCAGTGGGATTACGTTAGACGAGACTGCGAGGTGGGATCTGGAGCAGCGTGGACGCACAGGCACTGACAGCCTGACACCAAATTATGTCAGAAGACAGGCAGCGCTAATTGGGCATGGCCAAGGGCTAACAGAACAGCGCAGGCTCCGTGACAGCTTAAAACAACGCTGAGGAGGTAGCGCACGGCATAAAGGGGATAGGAATGACAGCTGTGCTGTGTCCCATTACGAAGGAAATTCGCACCTCCGGAACGGTTTAACGGTATAAAGGGACACATTTTTAGTGTTTACTTCGGTGTTTGCAAGGAGCATAATTAAAAGAGCAACCTTTTCCTTTTGCATCCTTAGTGCTGCACAAGATGGCTCTTTCAGCTACAAACGTCTTGGGGGGGGGGGTTAAAGGTTTCCTTTCAACTTGCTCCAATCAGGCTTCGGCCTACACTCTGTTCCTCTGCTCCTCCTGCTGTCCCTGGGCTCTAACACCGCCAGTTGGTGCCTGGAAGTGCTGTGTGCACAGTCAACAGTCGCTCCTCTGTTATTGGGGTTCAGTAACGTCAGCTGATCCCCAGCTGTGTGTGCGGCAATACCTCCAATCTGCTCCTCCTGCTGTCCCTGGGCTCTAACACCGCCAGTTGGTGCCTGGAAGTGCTGTGTGCACAGTCAACAGTCGCTCCTCTGTTATTGGGGTTCAGTAACGTCAGCTGATCCCCAGCTGTGTATCCGGCAACGTGTCATGCGACCGCCACGCTGGCACAACTAAAATGTAAGGGGACCTGTCCCCCCCCCCCCCAGGCGTTTGTTACTGAAAGAGCCACCATGTGCAGCACTAATACTGCACAAGGGAAAGGTCGCTCTTGAAATTATGCTCCTTGCAAACGCTGAACTACACACTCATGTAATGTGTCCCCTCACACCGTCCAACCGTCCCGGAGGTGGGACTTTCCTTTGTAATGTGACGCAGCACAGCCGTCATTGCTACCCCCTTGGCACCGTGCGCTGCCTCCTTAGCGTTGTTTGATTCCGTCATGGACCCTGCGCTGTTATGTTATCCCTTGGCCATGCACAGTTTGCGCTGCCCGTCCTCTGACATCATTTGTTGTAGTCCTGGCTGCGCCTGTGCGTCCACGCTGCCCGAAATCACACCTCGCAGTGTCGTCTAATGTGATCCCACAGTGGGCCTGGTATCCATGGCCATGCGCAGTGCATATACTAGCCTCTCACTCCCCTTCTTCACGCTTCTTCAGACTAGGCGGCGTCAGCTGATCCCTAATAGCATGCCACGGCCGTGACGCCGCACAGTCTGAAGAAGCAGGAAGGAGGTGAGTGAGAGGCGATGATATGCACTGCGCATGCCCATGGATCCCTGGCCCGCAGTGGGACTACATTAGATGACACTGCAAGGTTGGATCTCGGGCAGCTTGGACGCACAGGCACTGCCAGCCTGACACCTACATGATGTCAGAAGACGGGCACCGCTAACTGTGCATGGCCAAGGGATAACATTACAGCGCGGGCTCCGTGACAGAACCAAACAACGTTGAGGAGGTGGCGCCCGGCACCAAGGGGGTTGGAATGACGGCTGTGCTGTGTCACATTACAAAGGAAAGTCCCACTTCCGGGATGGTTTGACGGTGTGAGGGGACACATTATATGAGTGTGTACTTCAGCGTTTGCAAGGAGCATAATTTTCGGAGCCACCATTTTCCATGTGCAGTATTACTGCTGTACAAGATGGCTCTTTCAGCAACAAATGCCTGGGGGGGGGGGGGGTTAAAGGTTCCCTTTCAACTTGCTCCACTGCAGGCTTCGGCCTACACTCTGCTCCTCTTTGATTCCCTGGGTTTCAACACTGTCAGTTGCCACCTGGAAGTGTTGTCTACACAGAAAAAACACTAGGTGATGTGTCAGTGGGGTTCAGTTCCCCTGCTGTGTAGTCGGCAACGTGTCCAGCACAAGCCACGCTGGCACAACAGAACAAAAGCTGCCACCAGTGCAGGCTTCGGCCTACACTCTGCTCCTCTCCTCCTCCTGCTGACCCTGGGCTCAAACACCGCTAGTTTTTGCCCGGAAGTGCTAGCTGCACAGAGAAAAACACCAGCCAATGTGTTAGTGGGGTTCAGCAACGCCAGCTGTTCCCCTGCTGTGTAGTCGGCAACGTGACCTGCAAACGCCACGCAGGCACATGAACTGAAATTAAAGGGAACCTGGCCCCACCCCCCCAGGTGTTTCTGTGTATAACAGCCACCTAGTACAGCAGTACTGCTGCATTTGTACAAGGTGGCTGACTTTTTCTCCTTGCCCACGTGGAACTCAACACGTACAAAATGTGTCTCATTGAGACCATTCCACTGTCCCTGAGGTGTGACTTTCCTTTCTAATGATACGCAGCACCCCCCTTGGTAGCGTTTCCCGTCTTTTGTCATCATGGTTAGCTGGCTGCGCCTGTGCATCCGCCCTGCTAGAAACAACGCCCCTCGTTGTCATATTTATTTTGTCAGCGAGGGTGTGGTTTATGGGCACGAGCAGTGCATATGTTCGCCTGTCTTAACTCATCTCCTTCCGCCTTCTTCAGACTGTGCAGCCTCCTGGCCGTGGTAGGCGATAAGGGATCAGCTGAGGCCGCCCAGTCTGGAGCAGGTGTAAGGACATGTGTAAGCGGCAAACCTATTTACTGCACAAGGCCACGAATCACAGCCACGCCGTGTGATTTTTTGAAAACACACTGTGGGTCTGGGATTCATGTCCATCGCTAACCGCAACGGCCGAAATGAAATTAGGTCAGAAGACAGGAAGCGCTCACAGCGCATGGCCAAGGGATCACAATAGCGCAGACTCCTGTACAGCAAATAACAACGCTCAGGAATCTGCGCCCAGTACCTAGGTGCAAATTTTGACACCTGTGCTGCGTCTCCTTAAAAAGACAAGTCACGCCTCCACAACTGTTTGACAGTATAATGGGCTAAATAGTGTACGTGTTTTAGTCAGCGTGTGCAAGGAGCAAAACAAATAGAGCAACCTTTTACTTGTGCAGCATTAATGCTGCACAAGGTGTGGCTCTTGTACCTTGCAACACCTGAGGGGGGTTAAAGGTAACCTTTGAAATTGGTTCAACTAGGCTTCGGCCTACACTCTGCTCCTCTCCTGCTGACCCTGGGCTCAAACACCGCTAGTTTTTGCCCGGAACTGCTAGCTGCACAGAGAAAAACACCAGTCAATGTGTTAGTGAGGTTCAGCACCGCCAGCTGTTCCCCTGCTGTGTAGTCGGCATCGTGTCCAGCACAAGCCACGCTGGCACAACTGACCAAAAGCTGCCACCAGTGCAGGCTTCGGCCTACACTCTGCTCCTCTCCTCCTCCTGCTGACCCTGGGCTCAAACACCGCCAGTTTCTGCCCGGAAGTGCTAGCTGCACAGAGAAAAACACCAGCCAATGTGTTAGTGGGGTTCAGCACCGCCAGCTGTTCCCCCGCTGTGTAGTCGGCAACGTGTCCAGCACAAGCCACGCTGGAACAACAGAACAAAAGCTGCCACCAGTGCAGGCTTCGGCCTACACTCTGCTCCTCTCCTCCTCCTGCTGACCCTGGGCTCAAACACCGCTAGTTTTTGCCCGGAAGTGCTAGCTGCACAGAGAAAAACACCAGCCAATGTGTTAGTGGGGTTCAGCAACGCCAGCTGTTCCCCTGCTGTGTAGCCGGCAACGTGACCTGCAAACGCCACGCAGGCACATGAACTGAAATTAAAGGGAACCTGGCCCCACCCCCCCAGGTGTTTCTATGTATAACAGCCACCTTGTACAGCAGTACTGCTGCATTTGTACAAGGTGGCTGACTTTTTCTCCTTGCCCACGTGGAACTCAACACGTACAAAATGTGTCTCATTGAGACCATTCCACTGTCCCTGAGGTGTGACTTTCCTTTCTAATGATACGCAGCACCACCCTTGTTAGCGCTGCCCGTCTTTTGACATCATTGATTAGCTGGCTGCGCCTGTGCGTCTGCCCTGCTCGAAACAACGCCCCTCGGTGTCTTATTTTTTTGAACAGCGAGGGTGTGATTGATGGGCATGTGCAGTGCATATGTTTGCCTGTGTTCACTCATCTCCTTCCGCCTTCTTCAGACTGGGTGTCCTCATGGCCGCGGCAGGCGATAAGGGATCAGATGAGGCCGCCCAGTCTGAAGCAGGTGTAAGGACATGTGTGAGCGTCAAACATATTTACTGAACAAGGCCACGAATCCCAGCCACGCAGTGTGATTTTTTGAAAACACACTGTGGGTCTGGGATTCATGTCCATCGCTAACCGTAACGGCCGACATTAAATGAGGTCAGAAGACAGGAAGCGCTCACAGCGCATGGCCAAGGGATCCCAATAGCGCAGACTCCTGTACAGCAAATAACAACGCTCAGGAATCTGCGCACAGCAGCTAGGTGTAAATTTTGACACCTGTGCTGCATCTCTTTAAAAAGACTAGTAGTCACGCCTCCACTACTGTTTGACAGTATAATGGGCTAAATAGTGTACGTGTTTTATTCAGCGTGTGCAAGGAGCAAAATTAAATAGAGCAACCTTTGACTTGTGCATCATTAATGCTGTTCAAGCTGTGGCTCTTGTACCTTGCAACACCTGAGGGGGGGGTTAAAGGTAACCTTTGAAATTGGTTCAACTAGGCTTCGGCCTACACTCTGCTCCTCTACTCCTCCTGCTGACCCTGGGCTCAAACAACGCCAGTTTCTGCCCGGACATGCTAGCTGCACAGAGAAAAACACCAGCCAATGTGTTAGTGGGGTTCAGCACCGCCAGATGTTCCCCTGCTGTGTAGTCGGCATCGTGTCCAGCACAAGCCACGCTGGCACAACTGACCAAAAGCTGCCACCAGTGCAGGCTTCGGCCTACACTTTGCTCCTCTCCTCCTCCTGCTGACCCTGGGCTCAAACAACGCCAGTTTCTGCCCGGACATGCTAGCTGCACAGAGAAAAACACCAGCCAATGTGTTAGTGGGGTTCAGCACCGCCAGCTGTTCCCCTGCTGTGTAGTCGGCATAGTGTCCAGCACAAGCCATGCTGGCACAACTGACCAAAAGCTGCCACCAGTGCAGGCTTCGGCCTACACTTTGCTCCTCTCCTCCTCCTGCTGACCCTGGGCTCAAACAACGCCAGTTTCTGCCCGGACATGCTAGCTGCACAGAGAAAAACACCAGCCAATGTGTTAGTGGGGTTCAGCACCGCCAGCTGTTCCCCTGCTGTGTAGCTGGCAACGTGTCCTGCAAACGCCACGCAGGCACATGAACTGAAATTGAAGGGAGCCTGCCCCCCACCCACCCAGGTGTTTCTATGTATAACAGCCACCTTGTACAGCAGTACTGCTGCATTTGTACAAGGTGGCTGACTTTTTCTCCTTGCACACGTGGAACTCAACAAGTACAAAATGTGTCTCATTACAGACCATTACAATGTCCCTGAGGTGTGACTTTCCTTTTTAATGACACGCAGCACCCCCATTGTTAGCGCTGCCCATCTCCTGACATCATTGGTTGGCTGGCTGTGCCTGTGCGTCCCCCCTGCCCGACACAACGCCCCCCGTTGTCTCATATATTTTGACTGCGAGGGTGTGATTGATGGGCACGAGCAGTGCATATGTTCCCCTGTCTTCACTCCCCTCCTTCCGCCTTCTTCTGACTGTGTGGCCTCATGGCCGCGGCATGCGATAAGGGATCAGCTGAGGCCGCCCAGTCTGAAGCAGGTGTAAGGACATGTGTGAGCGGCGAACATATTTACTGCACAAGGCCACGAATCCCAGCACCGCAATGTGACTTTAGGAAAAGCCACTGTGGGTCTGGGATTTATGGCCATCGTTAACCGCACCGGCCAACATGAAATGAGGTCATGAGACGGCCTGCACTAACAGGGTATTGCCAAGGGATAGCACAAGAGCGCAGTTTCCTGTACTGCAAATAACAACGGTAAGGAATCTGCGCACAGCACCTAGGTGTAAATTTGTACACCTGTGCTGCGTCTCCTTAAAAAGACTAGTAGACTAGTCACGCCTCCACTACTGTTTGACAGTATAATGGGCTAAATAGTGTACGTGTTTAATTCAGCGTGTGCAAGGAGCAAAATTAAATAGAGCAACCTTTGACTTGTGCATCATTAATGCTGTTCAAGGTGTGGCTCTTGTACCTTGCAACACCTGAGGGGGGGGGTTAAAGGTAACCTTTGAAATTGGTTCAACTAGGCTTCGGCCTACACTCTGCTCCTCTACTCCTCCTGCTGACACTGGGCTCAAACACCGCTAGTTTCTGCCCGGAACTGCTAGCTGCACAGAGAAAAACACCAGTCAATGTGTTCGTGGGGTTCAGCACCGCCAGCTGTTCCCCTGCTGTGTAGTTGGCATCGTGTCCAGCACAAGCCACGCTGGCACAACCGACCAAAAGCTGCCACCAGTGCAGGCTTCGGCCTACACTCTGCTCCTCTCCTCCTCCTGCTGACCCCGGGCTCAAACACCGCCAGTTTCTGCCCGGACATGCTAGCTGCACAGAGAAAAACACCAGTCAATGTGTTAGTGGGGTTCAGCACCGCCAGCTGTTCCCCTGCTGTGTAGTCGGCATCGTGTCCAGCACAAGCCACGCTGGCACAACTGAACAAAAGCTGCCACCAGTGCAGGCTTCGGCCTACACTTTGCTCCTCTCCTCCTCCTGCTGACCCTGGGCTCAAACAACGCCAGTTTCTGCCCGGACATGCTAGCTGCACAGAGAAAAACACCAGCCAATGTGTTAGTGGGGTTCAGCACCACCAGCTGTTCCCCTGCTGTGTAGCTGGCAACGTGTCCTGCAAACGCCACGCAGGCACATGAACTGAAATTGAAGGGAGCCTGCCCCCCACCCCCCCAGGTGTTTCTATGTATAACAGCCACCTTGTACAGCAGTACTGCTGCATTTGTACAAGGTGGCTGACTTTTTCTCCTTGCACACGTGGAACTCAACAAGTACAAAATGTGTCTCATTACAGACCATTACAATGTCCCTGAGGTGTGACTTTCCTTTTTAATGACACGCAGCACCCCCATTGTTAGCGCTGCCCGTCTCCTGACATCATTGGTTGGCTGGCTGTGCCTGTGCGTCCCCCCTGCCCGACACAACGCCCCCCGTTGTCTCATATATTTTGACTGCGAGGGTGTGATTGATGGGCACGAGCAGTGCATATGTTCCCCTGTCTTCACTCCCCTCCTTCCGCCTTCTTCTGACTGTGCGGCCTCATGGCCGCGGCATGCGATAAGGGATCAGCTGAGGCCGCCCAGTCTGAAGCAGGTGTAAGGACATGTGTGAGCGGCGAACATATTTACTGAACAAGGCCACGAATCCCAGCCACGCAGTGTGATTTTTTGAAAACACACTGTGGGTCTGGGATTCATGTCCATCGCTAACCGTAACGGCCGACATTAAATGAGGTCAGAAGACAGGAAGCGCTCACAGCGCATGGCCAAGGGATCCCAATAGCGCAGACTCCTGTACAGCAAATAACAACGCTCAGGAATCTGCGCACAGCAGCTAGGTGTAAATTTTGACACCTGTGCTGCATCTCCTTAAAAAGACTAGTAGTCACGCCTCCACTACTGTTTGACAGTATAATGGGCTAAATAGTGTACGTGTTTTATTCAGCGTGTGCAAGGAGCAAAATTAAATAGAGCAACCTTTGACTTGTGCATCATTAATGCTGTTCAAGGTGTGGCTCTTGTACCTTGCAACACCTGAGGGGGGGGTTAAAGGTAACCTTTGAAATTGGTTCAACTAGGCTTCGGCCTACACTCTGCTCCTCTACTCCTCCTGCTGACCCTGGGCTCAAACACCGCTAGTTTTTGCCCGGAACTGCTAGCTGCACAGAGAAAAACACCAGTCAATGTGTTAGTGGGGTTCAGCAACGCCAGCTGTTCCCCTGCTGTGTAGTCGGCAACGTGTCCAGCACAAGCCACGCTGGCACAACAGAACAAAAGCTGCCACCAGTGCAGGCTTCGGCCTACACTTTGCTCCTCTCCTCCTCCTGCTGACCCTGGGCTCAAACAACGCCAGTTTCTGCCCGGACATGCTAGCTGCACAGAGGAAAACACCAGCCAATGTGTTAGTGGGGTTCAGCACCGCCAGCTGTTCCCCTGCTGTGTAGTCGGCATCGTGTCCAGCACAAGCCACGCTGGCACAACTGAACAAAAGCTGCCACCAGTGCAGGCTTCGGCCTACACTTTGCTCCTCTCCTCCTCCTGCTGACCCTGGGCTCAAACAACACCAGTTTCTGCCCGGACATGCTAGCTGCACAGAGAAAAACACCAGCCAATGTGTTAGTGGGGTTCAGCACCGCCAGCTGTTCCCCTGCTGTGTAGCTGGCAGCGTGTCCTGCAAACGCCACGCAGGCACATGAACTGAAATTGAAGGGAGCCTGCCCCCCACCCCCAGGTGTTTCTATGTATAACAGCCACCTTGTACAGCAGTACTGCTGCATTTGTACAAGGTGGCTGACTTTTTGTCCTTGCCCACGTGGAACTCAAAACGTACAAAATGTGTCTCATTGAGACCATTCCACTGTCCCTGAGGTGTGACTTTCCTTTCTAATGATACGCAGCACCCCCCTTGGTAGCGCTTCCCGTCTTCTGACATCATTGGTTGGCTTGTTGCGCCTGTGCGTCCGCCCTGCCTGAAACAATGCTCCTCGTTGTCTTATTTTGACTGCGAGGGTGTGCTTGATGGGCACGAGCAGTGCATATCTTCACCTGTCTTAACTCATCTCCTTCCGCCTTCTTCAGACTGTGCAGCCTCATGGCCGCGGCATGCGAGAAGGGATCAGCAGAGGCCGCCCAGTCTGAAGCAGGTGTAAGAACGTGTGTGAGCGGCCAAAATATTTACTGCTCAAGGCCACGAATCACAGCACCGCAGTGTGACTTTATGAAAAGGCACTGTGGGTCTGGGATTTATGGCCATCGTTAACCGCACCGGCCAACATGAAATGAGGTCATAAGACGGGCAGCTCTAACAGGGCATTGCCAAGGGATAACACAAGAGCGCAGACTCCTGTACAGCAAATAACAACGCTCAGGAAGCTGCGCCAAGCACCAAGGCGTTATTTGGGACACCTGTGCTGCGTCTCCTTAAAAAGCCAAGTCACGCATCCACTACAGTTTGACTGTAGAATGGGCTAAATTGTGTACGTCTTTCATTCAGCGTGTGCAAGTAGACAAATTAATAGAGCAACCTTTCACTTGTGCAGCATTAATACTGCACAAGGTGTGTCTCTTGTACTTTGTAACACCTGAGGGGGGGGTTAAAGGTTTCCTTTGAAATTGGTTCAAATAGGCTTCGGCCTACACTCTGCTCCTCTACTCCTCCTCCTGCTTCAACACGGGCTCTAACATCGCTAGTTTTTGACCGCAAGTGCTAGCTGCACAGAGAAAAACACACGCCATTGTGTTAGTGGGGTTCAGCAACGCCAGCTGTTTCCCCACTGTGGAGCCGGCAAAGTGTCCTGCAAACGCAACGCAGACACAAAGCTGCCTCCAGTGCAGGCTTCGGCCTACACTCTGCTCCCCCTGCTTACCCTTAGCTCCAACACCGCTAGTTGGGGCTCTAGGAAGACAATCTTTAATATGCAACGCATCTGGGTTCCAGCACCGCCAGCTGGTTCTCGGCAGTGTTCTTGTCACAGGTACTCCCTCGTGCCAAGCCTGCTGCCTCGCGGCCTAGCTGTTCTCTCCTCTCCTGTGGGCCTTGTGGTCCACCACCTGGTTCCAGCACCGTCAGCTGGTTCCAGGCCGAGCCTTTGGCTTAGGTGCCTCCTCCTGGGTATCCGAGTTCCGCCAACGTCAGGCGGTCCTTGGTAGTGCTTTTAAGCGCGGGCACCTACAGCTTAGTAACCGGGTTCCAGCACCGCCAGCTGGTCCTCGGTCGTGCCATTGGCTCTTGCACACTGGGGCAACGCATCTGGGTTCCAGCACCGCCAGCTGGTTCTCGGCAGTGTTCTTGTCACAGGTACTCCCTCGTGCCAAGCCTGGTTTCAGCACCGTCAGCTGTTTCCGGGTTGTGTCAAGCTCACTGAGACGCCTATGCTTGCCCCGTCGTGGTGCGGTCGGGTTAGCCAACTCCAGGGTGCCTCCAGTTTAGGAGCTTCCTATGTGGGCTGCGTGAACTGGTAGTCAAGGCTGGTTCTGTAGTGCCAGTAGGCCCAGCTCCCCCTGTAGGACTGTTGGGGTTCGGTAACTGTGGCTGCCTCGCGGCCTAGCTGTTCTCTCCTCTCCTGTGGGCCTTGGGGTCCACCACCTGGTTCCAGCACCGTCAGCTGGTTCCGGGCCGAGCCTTTGGCTTAGGTGCCTCCTCCTGGGTATCCGAGTTCCGCCAACGTCAGGCGGTCCTTGGTAGTGCTTTTAAGCGCGGGCACCTACAGCTTAGTAACCGGGTTCCAGCACCGCCAGCTGGTCCTCGGTCGTGCCATTGGCTCTTGCACACTGGGGCAACGCATCTGGGTTCCAGCACCGCCAGCTGGTTCTCGGCAGTGTTCTTGACACAGGTACTCCCTCGTGCCAAGCCTGGTTTCAGCACCGCCAGCTGTTTCCGGGTTGTGTCAAGCTCACTGAGACGCCTATGCTTGCCCCGTCGTGGTGCGGTCTGGTTAGCCAACTCCAGGGTGCCTCCAGTTTAGGAGCTTCCTATGTGGGCTGCGTGAACTGGCAGTCAAGGCTGGTTCTGTAGTGCCAGTAGGCCCAGCTCCCCCTGTAGGACTGTTGGGGTTCGGTAACTGCGGCTGCCTCGCGGCCTAGCTGTTCTCTCCTCTCCTGTGGACCTTCAGGTCCACCACCTGGTTCCAGCACCGTCAGCTGGTTCCAGGCCGAGCCTTTGGCTTAGGTGCCTCCTCCTGGGTATCCGAGTTCCGCCAACGTCAGGCGGTCCTTGGTAGTGCTTTTAAGCGCGGGCACCTACAGCTTAGTAACCGGGTTCCAGCACCGCCAGCTGGTCCTCGGTCGTGCCATTGGCTCTTGCACACTGGGGCAACGCATCTGGGTTCCAGCACTGCCAGCTGGCTCTCGGCAGTGTTCTTGTCACAGGTACTCCCTCGTGCCAAGCCTGGTTTCAGCACCGCCAGCTGTTTCCGGGTTGTGTCAAGCTCACTGAGACGCCTATGCTTGCCCCGTCGTGGTGCGGTCGGGTTAGCCAACTCCAGGGTGCCTCCAGTTTAGGAGCTTCCTATGTGGGCTGCGTGAACTGGTAGTCAAGGCTGGTTCTGTAGTGCCAGTAGGCCCAGCTCCCCCTGTAGGACTGTTGGGGTTCGGTAACTGCGGCTGCCTCGCGGCCTAGCTGTTCTCTCCTCTCCTGTGGACCTTCAGGTCCACCACCTGGTTCCAGCACCGTCAGCTGGTTCTCGGCAGTGTCTTTTGCTCTTGTACCTTCTGCTCCCCATCCTGGTTCCAGTACCGTCAGCTGGTTCCGGGCAGAGCCTTTGGCTTAGGTGCCTCCTTCTGGGTATCCAAGTTCCACCAACGTCAGGTGGTCCTTGGTAGTGCTTTCGGGCACGGGTACCTCCTGCTTAGTAACCGGGTTCCAGTAACGTCAGCTGGTCCTCGGTAGTTCCATTTGCTCTTGGACCTTCGGCTACCCATCCGGGTTCCAGTACCGTCAGCTGGTTCTCGGCAGTGTCTTTTGCTCTTGTACCTTCTGCTCCCCATCCTGGTTCCAGTACCATCAGCTGGTTCCGGGCAGAGCCTTTGGCTTAGGTGCCTCCTTCTGGGTATCCGAGTTCCGCCAACGTCAGGCGGTCCTTGGTAGTGCTTTTTAGCACGGGTACCTCCTGCTTAGTAACCGGGTTCCAGTAACGTCAGCTGGTCCTCGGTAGTTCCATAGGCTCTTGAAACTTCGGGTAGCCATCCGAGTTCCAGTTCCATCAGCTGGTTCTTGGCATTTTCTCAGCCTTCTTGTACCTTCTGCTACATTTCCAAGTTGAAGACCCTAAAGTCGACGACCCGGAAAACCACCCCGATGACGACGACGATGACCCGGAAGACCACTCCGATGACGACGACGGCGACGGCGGAGATGACGACACTGGAGACGACGACCCTGGAGACGACGACATGGAAGACCGAGAAGCAGAAGAACAAGAGGCTGCAGAACAAAGAGCAGAAGAACATTAAGCATAAGACTTAATATCAGAGCAAAAGATATTATCTAAATTATATGCAGAAGAAGACTAAGCAGTGTATGGGGGTGAGTCCGTTCCTCCTCGTGGTGCCCCTGGATAAAGCCTGATGCTGCAGGCCAAACTGAACGCGGACAAATGTAACTTTTGTGACTGGCAGAACGGAAGGTGTAATCTTCCAACTTTTATAGATAACAACTATGAGAATGCCTGTCACAAATGAGAATATGATGAAGTAGAATAGGAAGAATAATAACAGTGGAATAAAAAGAATATGTAGAATAGGAAGAATAATAATAGTTGAATAAAATGAATATGAAGAATGTAATAAAAAAAAAAAATAGGTAGAAGATGAAGAAGAAGATGAATAAGGTGAAGAAGAAGTTGATGTCAAAGATGCTGATGATGATGAAGATGAAAGTGTGAGAAAAGTAAAAAAAAAAAAGAAAAAAAAAGAAGGGGAAGGGCGTGGAATAGTGAAACATCAATATCTGACAAAATAAAAAAAAATTTACATACTCAATATCTTTTTCACTCCGAACGTCTTAAAAAAAAAAAAAACCATGCTATTCTATTTGATTGGGCTAAACCTCATTGCCTTTAATGTCTCCGCCACCTCCCACAATACATCCTACATTATTCTTAGTTGTTTTCCTTCATGTAGAATGAACCTACAAGGCAAGAAAGGGTTTATTTTAATTCCGATATTTTGGTCCCATTGACTTGCATTGGGATCGGGTATCGGTATCGGCGATATCCGATATTTTTTGAATATCGGCCGATCCTATCCGATACCGATACTTTCCGATATCGGAAGGTATCGCTCAACACTAGTCATAAGTATTCAGACCCTTTGCTTAGTGTTGAGTAGAAGCACCCTTTTGAGCTAGTACAGCCATGAGTCTTTTTGGGAATGATGCCTTGCAGATCCTCTCCTGTTCCGTCAGGCTGGATGGTGAACGTTGGTGGACAGCCATTTTCAGGTCTCTCCAGAGATGCTCAATTGGGTTTAGGTCAGGGCTCTGGCTGGGCCAGTCAAGAATTGTCACAAAGTTGTATGGAAGCCACTCCTTTTTTATTTTAGCTGTGTGCTTAGGGTCATTGTCTTTTTGGAAGGTGAAGCTTCGGCCAAGTCTGAGGTCCAGAGCACTCTGAAAGAGGTTTTCATCCAGGATATCTCTGGACTTGGCCACATTCATGTTTCCTTCAATGACAACCAGTCGTCATGTTCCTGCACCTGAAAAACACTCCCATAGCATGATGCTGCCACATCCATGTTTCACTGTTGGGATTGTGTTAGGCAGGTGATGAGCAGTGCCTGGTTTTCTCCACACATACCGCTTAGAATTATCACCAAAAAGGTCTATCTCGTCAACCCAGACAATCTTATTTCTCATAGTCTGGGAGTCCTTCATGTGTTTTTTTTAGCAAACTCTGCGGGCTTTCATATGTTTTGCACTGAGGAGAGGCTTCCGTCGGGCCACTCTGCCATAGTGGCCCTACTGGTGGAGGGCTGCAGTGATAGTTGACTTTTTGGAACTTTCTCCCATCTCCTTACTGCATCTCTGGAGCTCAGACACAGTGATCTTGGGGTTCTTCTTTACCTCTCTCACCAAGGCTCTTCTCCAATGAATGCTCAGTTTGGCTGGACGGCCAGTCTAGGAAGACTTCTGGTGGTCCCATACTTCTTCCAATTTAAGGATTATGGAGGCCACTGTGCTTTTAGGAATATTGAGTACTGCAGAAAATCTGCTGTAACCTTGACCAGATCTGTGCCTTGCCACAATTCTGTCTCTGAGCTACTTGGCCAGTTACTCTGACCTCATGATTTTTATTTGGTCTGACATGCACTGTGAGCTGTGAGGTCTTATATAGACAGGTGTGTGCCTTTCCAAATCAAGTCCTATCAATCTAGTTAAACACAGCTGGACTCCAATGAAGGAGTAGAACCATCTGAAGGAGGATCACAAGGAAATGGACAGCATTTGACTTAAATATGAACGTCTAAGCAAAGGGTCTGAATACTTCTGACCAATCCATGTGGTATTTCAGTTTTTCTACATTTTTGTGTTTTTTTTCAGTCAAGATGGGGTGCAGAGTGTACAAATATGTGAAAAAAAAGAACTTTTTTGAATTAACCAAATGGCTGCAATGAAACAAAGAGTGAAAAATTTAAAGGGGCATGAATACTTTCTGTACCCACTTTATCTCTCAACCAGGCCAACCAAGTTATCTGCATTCTGTGGGTCGCCTTGGGCAACCCAGGTCTTTATTGGCCTGGGGAGGGAGTGGACGAACCTGTTCACTGTCCATCACCCCACACTCAACCATTTGGGCTGGACTGGAAGTCTCTGGCTGCAACCACTTTTGAACCAGGTGCAATAGATCAAACATTTGCGAGCGAGGATGTTTGTTGCCAGCATACGCCCAGCGGTAGACTCGATTAGCCCTTACAGACATTGTCAGTCCCAGACGTGCCAGAATTTCATTTTTTAATTTGCCATATTCTTTGGCATCCTGGAGGGCTAGGTCGTAATACACCTTTTGAGGTTCACTAGTCAAATAGGGGGCCAGCACCTCTGCCCACTGCTCTGGAGGTAGCCTCTAACGCTCCGCTTCCGGCTCGAACACAGTCAAAAAGGCATCAATATCATCCCCCGGGCTCATTTTCTGTATGGCTCGTCTTACCGTTTTCTGGACGTGCGCATCATCACCTGGAGATGGAGAGGAGACTGCCGGCCTTACACAAAACCCCTCTGAAAGGAGCTCCATTTGCCATGTTAGTGCCTCCTGCTCCTGTTGCTGCTGCTACATTTGGTGTTGAAGCTGCTGAGCTAACAGCTTATTCGTCTCCTGCTGCGCCACTTGCTGCTGTTGACTGGTGAGCTGGTGTTGCTACTGTACTTGGATGAGATGTTTCACAAGCTCCTCCTTGCTTGTTCCTGGAATGCTTCCTGCGCTCAAAACACCACGTGTGAGGGGTTGACTCACTCAGCTGCTTTCCCAGGTAGACACAGGAACTGTTCTGGTAGAAGTTCACCTGCTGGTTTATGGTGGATAGCATAAATCTTGTCAGGGCTCAGCAAAATAAAGACACCGAGTCCTCTCCCTGCAGGGTTCACCTGCAGTTAACCCGCACAGATCTTTAGCTCCCCCAGAAGCTGTGTGGGAGTTCCTGCTCTCCCAAGACACAGCACCGCCTGAATCATGTCCAGGTATTTAACAACCCATGTGATGATCACATGACCTTGACCTTGCACAGGTCCTGTCAGGAATCTGGAGATACGGTGGACCTCCACCCACCAGCTCTATGGAGGTCCATTAAAACCAGCCCATAACATACAGTACAGACCAAAAGTTTGGACACACCTTCTTATTTAAAGATTTTCCTGTATTTTCATGACTATGAAAATTGTACATTCACACTGAAGGCATCAAAACTATGAATTAACACATGTGGAATTATATACTTAACAAAAAAGTGTGAAACAACTGAAAAATATGTCTTATATTCTAGGTTCTTCAAAGTAGCCACCTTTTGCTTTGATGACTACTTTGCACACTCTTGGCATTCTCTTGATGAGAATGAGGTATTCACGGGGAATGGTTTTCACTTCACAGGTGTGCCCTGTCAGGTTTAATAAGTGGGATTTCTTGCCTTATAAATGGGGTTGGGACCATCAGTTGTGTGGTGCAGAAGTCTGGTGGATACACAGCTGATAGTCCTACTGAATAGACTGTTAGAATTTGTATTATGGCAAGAAAAAAGCAGCTAAGTAAAGAAAAACGAGTGGCCATCATTACTTTAAGAAATGAAGGTCAGTCAGTCCAAACAATTGGGAAAACTTTGAAAGTGTCCCCAAGTGCAGTGGCAAAAACCATCAAGCGCTACAAAGAAACTGGCTCACATGAGGACCACCCCAGGAAAGGAAGACCAAGAGTCACCTCTGCTCCTGAGGATAAGTTTATCCGAGTCACCAGCCTCAGAAATCTCAGGTTAACAGCAGCTCAGATTAGAGACCAGGTAAATGTCACACAGAGTTTTAGCAGCAGACACATCTCTACAACAACTGTTAAGAGGAGACTTTGCGTAGCCAGCCTTCATGGTAAAATAGCTGCTAGGAAACCACTGCTAAGGACAGACAACAAGCAGAAGTCACTTGTTTGGGCTAAAGAACACAAGCAATGGGCATTAGACCAGTGGAAATCTGTGCTTTGGTCTGATGAGTCCAAATTTGAGATCTTTGGTTCAACCACCGTGTCTTTGTGCGATGCAGAAAAGGTGAACGGATGGACTCTACATGCCTGGTTCCCACCGTGAAGCATGGAGGAGGAGGTGTGATGGTGTGGGGGTGCTTTGCTGGTGACACTGTTGGGGATTTATTCAAAATTGAAGGCATACTGAACTAGCATGGCTACAACAGCATCTTACAATGGCATGTTATTCCATCCGGTTTGCGTTTAGTTGGACCATCATTTATTTTTCAACAGGACAAGACTCCAAACACACCTCCAGGCTGTGTAAGGGCTATTTGACCAAGAAGGAGAGTGATGGGGTGCTACGCCAGATGACCTGGCCTCCACAGTTACTAGACCTGAACCCAATCGAGATGGTTTGGGGTGAGCTGGACCACAGAGTGAAGGCAAAAGGGCCAACAAGTGCTAAGCATCTCTGGCAACTCAAGATTGTTGGAAGACCATCCCGGTGACTACCTCTTGAAGCTCATCAAGAGAATGCCAAGAGTGTGCAAAGCAGTCATTAAAGCAAAAGGTGGCTACTTTGAAGAACCTAGAATATAAGACATATTTTCAGTTGTTTCACACTTTTTTGTTTAGTATATAATTCCACGTGTTAATTTATAGTTTTGATGCCTTCAGTGTGAATGTACAATTTTCAAAGTCATGAAATCACAGAAAAATCTTTAAATGAGAAGGTGTGTCCAAACTTTTGGTCTGTACTGTAGATTCCTATTAACCCTCTCAGCACTTGGCTTGCTGGAGAATATATATAGTGACAGCCCAGCCACTGGCACAGTATGTGAGGGGAGATAGGTGTCACTGCACATACTGCGGTCAGTGATGTAAAATCAGATTTTTTTTTCTCCAGCAAGCCAAGTGCTGAGAGGGTTAATGTATATATATCTGGCAAAAATTAAGAGACCACCACATCAAAACCTTGTCATGGGCAGCCCAATCTCCAGACCTGAACCCCAATGAAAACCTCTGGGATGTAATCAAGAGGATGATGGATAGTCACAAGCCATGAAACAAAGAAGAACTGTTTACATTTTTGCGCCAGAAGCAGTGTGAAAGACTGGTGGAAAGCATGCCAAGACGCATGAAAGCTGTGATTAAAGTCATGGTTATTCCACAAAATATTGATTTCTGAACCCTTCCCGAGTTAAAACATTAGTATTGTTGTTTCTAAATGATTATGAACTTGTTTTCTTTGCATTATTTGAGATTTGAAAGCCCTGTTTTTTTAATATTTTGACCATTTTTCTTTGTCAGAAAAAAAATACAAAAATTATTGCTTGGAAATTCAGAGGCATGTTGTCAGAAGTTTATAAAATAAAAGAACAATTTACATTTTACTCAAAAATATATCTATAAAGAGAAAAATCAGACAAACTGAACAATTTGCAGTGGTCTCAGCTGTATACATATCCCACCCACATGCATGTATTCCACATAAATAATGACCCCATATATATATATGTGTGTGTGTGTGTGTGTGTGTGTGTGTGTATCAGAACCCCCCTCCATCATGGGGGTCTTAATTGCCTTTAATTGAGCAAGGGAAAAAGAAGTCAATTTGAAAATGGCACCCGCCTTGCCTGTGCAATAGTAGCTACCAGTGTGTATAAAGAACCGATAGCTGCTATTGCGCAGGTGGCATCTTGCTAGAGAAGAAAAATAATGTGCTCCTACAAGATAGCGCCACCCGCGTCTGTGCACCAGCAGCTCTTGGAGATCGTCAATAGCTGCTATTGAGCCGACGCAGCAGGAGCCATTTTCAAATTGGCTTTTTTTTTCCTTGCTCAATTAAATAATCAAAAGGGATTAAGTGCACAGTAAACATGCAATTATTCTGCAGAGCAGGTGTCACAGCCGGCACCTGCCTGCAGAAGCGTTTTTTTTTTATTCAGTATGTGCTGGTATTCATTATGCAAACTTGGGGGCAGGTCAGTGAGGAATCAATGACCTGTCAGCAGTCTGTATTATGAATATCTAATCAGAGCACCACATACACCAACCCCGCCTTAAGGCAGGAGAACTTCATTAACACAAAACTGAAAATAAAGATTAACCTCTTAACAACTGCCAATACTGTTAGGGTTGGCGGATTGCACTAAAGTGACTTCAAATGTGATGTCAAAATTGTACCTATGTAAAGTAGACATGGGGGAAATGTTATTTATTAAGTATTTTGTGTGACATATCTCTTTGATTTAAGGATATTAAAATTAAAAGTTTGAAAATTGCAAAATTTTCAAAATTTTTGCTATATTTTCGTTTTTTTCAGAAATAAACACAAGGTGTATCGAAGAAATTTTACCACTACCATGAAGGGCAGTATGTAGTGTTGAGCAATACCTTCCGATATCGGGAAATATCGGATCGGATTGGATCAGACCGATACCCAAAAAATATCGGATATCGCCGATTCCGATACCGTAAACCAATGCAAGTCAATGGGACATATCGGAATGAAAATAAACCCTTTCTTTCCTTGTAGATTAATTCTACATGAAGGAAAACAACTAAGAATAATGTAGAATATATTGGGTGAGGTGGAGGAGACATTAAAGGCATAGAGGTTTAGCCCAATCAAATGGAATAGCAGGAATTAAATTTTTTTTTAAAGATGTTCGGAGTTACAAAGATATTGACTATGTTAAGCTTTTTTATATTTGGTCAGATATTTATGTTTCATTATTTCCATGCTCTTCACCTTCTTTTTTACTTCTCCCACACTTTCTCCTTCATCATCCTCAGCAGCAGCATCTTTTTCATGAGCTTCTTCTTCACCTTATTCATCTTCTTCTTCGCCTTCTTCCTATTATTCCTTTTTTTTTTAATTCTTCATATTCTTCTTATTCAACTATTCTTCTTCTTCATATTCTACTTCTTCATCTTCTTCATATTTTTAATCTTCATCATATTCTTATTTGTGACAGGCATTCCTGTAGTTGTTATCTATAAAAGTTTGAAGATTACATTTTCCGTTCTGCCTGTCACAAAAGATTTACAACAGGATTTGTCCGCGTTCACTTTGGCCTGCAGCAGCAGGTATTTTCCAGGGGCACCACGAGGAGGAACGGACTCAACCCCATACACTGCTTAGTCTTCTTCTGCTTATAATTTAGATAATATATTTTGCTCTGATTTTTAGTCTTATGCTTAATGTCCTTCTGCTTTTTGTTCTGCAGCTTCTTGTTCTTCTGCTTCTTGGTCTTCTGTCTCTTGTTCTTCTGTATCTTGGTGGCTGTCTTTTTGTTCTTTGTCCTCTTGGTCATCTTCTTCAGGGTCATTTTCTTGGTCTTCTTTGGGGTGGTCTTCAGGGTCGTCGTCTTCAGGGTCGTCATCATCTTCAGGGTCATCGTCTTCTTCGGGGTGGTCTTCAGGGTTGTTGTCTTCAGGGTCATCGTCTTTGGGGTCATCGTCTTCGGGGTGGTCTTTAGGGTTGTTGTCTTCAGGGTCATCGTCTTTGGGGTCGTCGTCTTCTTTGGGGTGGTCTTCAGGGTCGTCATCTTCGGGGTGGTCTAAAGGGTTGTCGTCTTCAGTGTCGTCGTCTTCGGGGTCGTCGTCTTCTTTGGGGTGGTCTTCAGGATCATCGTCTTCAGGGTCGTCGTCTTCGGGGTCGTCGTCTTCTTTGGGGTGGTCTTCAGGGTCATCGTCTTCAGGCTCGTCGTCTTCGGGGTCGTTGTCTTTTTCGGGGTGGTCTTCAGGGTCGTCATCTTCAGGGTCGTCATCTTCTGGGTCATTGTCTTCTTCAGGGTGGTCTTCAGGGTCGTCGTCTTTGGGGTTGTCATCTTCTTCGGGGTGGTCTTCAGGGTCGTCGTCTTCAGGGTCGTCATTTTCGGGGTGTTCGTCTTCCTCGGGGTGGTCTTCAGGGTCGTCGTCTTCAGGGTCGTCATCTTAAGGGTGGTCGTCTTCCTCGGGGTGGTCTTCAGGGTTGTCGTCTTCAGGGTCGTCGTCTTCGGGGTCATCGTCAGAGAAATACAAAGTGATTACCAAAAACCATTTCAAAAAGCTTGAACTTGGAAATGTAGCAGAAAGTGCAAGTAGGCTGAGGAACTGCCGAGAACCAGCTGATGGTACTAGAACCCGGATGGGTAGCAGAAGGTACAAGAGCCAATGGAACTACCGAGGACCAGCTGATGGTACTGGAACCCGGTTACTAAGTAGGAGGTATATGTGCCAGAAAGCACTACCAAGGACCAGCAGACATTGGTGGAACTCGGCTACCGAGGAGGCACCTAATCCAAAGGCACTGCCTGGAACCAGCTGATGTTACTGGAACCCAGGGGGATGTATTCAAGATTGAATTCCAAAGAACCAGCTAATGGTACTGGAACTTAGATAGGCAGCAGAAGGTACACATGAAAAAAAGTTGCAAGGCCACAAGCCGGCCAGAGTTACCGAAACCCACAGTCCTAGGGGGTGCTTGTCCTATTGGCACTACGGAACCAGCCATCATTGCCAGATCCCGCAGCCCACATAGGAATCCAGCATGTGTTGACTGTGCAGATGGCACTTCTGAGCAGCAACTGGCGGTGGTGGAGCCCAGGATAAATACTAGAAACAGAGTGGAGGCAGAGGCCTAATTAGAGCAAGTTTAAAATCAGTAGTAGTGTGAATGTGGACAGGGCAGGATAAATTGTAGGACACACAGCAGGGGATCAGTTGATGTTACTGAACCCCAATAACACAGGAGCAAGTGTTGACCATGCAGACGGCACTTCTGAGCAGCAACTGGCGGTGTTGGAGCCCAGGGTAAATACTAGAAACAGAGTGGAGGCAGAGGCCTATTTGGAGCAAGTTTAAAATCAGTAGTAGTGTGAATGTGGACAGAGGAGGAGAAATTGCCGGACACACAGCAAGGTATCAGCTGATGTTACTGAACCCCAATAACACAGGAGCAAGTGTTGACTGTGCAGACAGCACTTCTGAGCAGCAACTGGTGGTGTTGGAGCCCAGGGTAAATACTAGAAACAGAGTGGAGGCAGAGGCCTAATTGGAGCAAGTTTAAAATCAGTAGTAGTGTGAATGTGGACAGAGCAGGAGAAATTGCCAGACACACAGCAGGGTATCAGCTGACGTTACTGAACCCCAATAACACAGGAGCAAGTGTTGACTGTGCAGACGGCACTTCTGAGCAGCAACTGCGGTGTTGGAGCCCAGGGATTACAGTTCAGGTGGTAGAAACATGAGCACAACAGGAGACCTGGATACTGTTGCCAACCAATTATTTTATCTGGAAGAGGACTGGCAAATTCCTGCGAGATCCAGGCCTTGCTCATTTTCAGAAAAGTAAGCTGGTCAACGTTATCGGAGGATAGTCGCATGCGACTTTCTGTTAGTACACCACCTGAGGCACTAAAGATGCGTTTCGATAATACACTAGTACAGACTTCCCCTGACGAAGCTACCGGGTGTAGCGATATGCGTTGGGAGTAGCGATACACGTTGGGAGTGAGCGGACTATTGGATTCCAGTGAGTGGCAAGTATTATCATTATCTGTGTATTTATTTTTGTATTTACTTATTGTCTACCAGCAGCTACCATGGGCTCGATGTGGGATATCCATTTGTGCTTTAGAGTACTGACTTGTTTTGGTTTATTTTTACATTGATTTATTATTTATTCTTTCTGCATAGTTATCTCTGACAAAATATACTGTTATGTGATTATACTGTTTATTATATATGGAATAATCATTATACATGTTTGAGGATTTTTTACATTTGAGCCCTTGGTAGTGTTGTTATGTGTACACCTACTTCTGGATGGATAACACTCACTGGAATTGCTCCTAGGGGGACATTCATTCCCTTTGAGTCTGGTTGATGCACACCTTCATATATAAGGTGTGCTCTCTTTTTGGGGGGTATGTCTTTAAATGCTTTTTAAAATATTTTTATGACTTTAAGCACTTTATTGTCTTAATAACGCCTTGTTCACTTTATATGGGTTGTGTGTGCACTTCATTTGCGCTTCTTTTCTTCTCTTATGCATCCGATAATACACTAGCAGCAGGGCAAGCCAGCACCTCCAATGCATACTGGCTAAGCTCTGGCCATGTATCCAGCTTAGAGACCCAAAACTTGAAGGGGGAAGAGCCATCTGGGAGTACACTGAGAGGGTAAGACATGTAGTCTGTCACCATCTGACAGAAACGTTGCCTCCTGCTGACTGGAGCCGTCTGTGATGGTGTAGACATTTGTGGCGGGGACACAAAACTTTGACACATTTGGGCCATACTGGTCTTGCCTTGTGCTGAGGCGCTGGTTCTGCTCCCTCTTTGTGCAGAGCTTCCTCCACTGCCTCGACGCGCTGAGCTGCTTTGTAAAGCACTAGCAGCACTGCTCTCAGGTGGAATGAAGAACAAGATGGAATGCACCAGTGCGTCTTGGTACTCCCGCATTTTACACTCCCGGTTCAACAGTGTTATGAGGCTTTGTAAGTTGTCCTGGAAGAGAGGATCTAGGAGGGTGGACACCCAATAATCAGCCGTGTTGAGAATGTGAGCGATGCGGCGGTCTTTTCTCAGGCAAAAAAGGACAATGTATGAGGTAGTGACGCACGCCGAGCGGACTACAACTGGAGGTGGCTGCAGAACACACTACAGTGTGAGCTGCACTCACACACAGATACCTCGCAGACAGCCATGAACAGCGCTGCAAGGCAAAAGAAAGCTTCTCACACAGCGGTTGCTAAAGTAGCCTGGGTAAAGCGCAATAAAGCAAATCACTAGCTCAAACTGTCCCTCAGAGTCAGAACAGCAGTGTCCTGTCCCTAAGTAAATTCACAGCAGAGTGAACCCAAAATGGCGGCGACTTCTATAGTGCATCATGACATCATTTCAGCAGCCAATCACAGCCATGCCATTAGTTAACATGCCTAACATGCCTAACAGGATGTGCCCACACTTCTTAGGATCCTCGTTGGCTGAATAAAATCAAACTGGCTCATGGCATTATGGGAACTTCGATTCCGGTATTCGATATTCTAAAAGTATCAGAACTCAGTATCGGAACTCCGATACAGCGAATATCGGTCGATACCCGATGTTAGGGTTGGCGGAACGCACTGAATATATTTATTAGGTAAGATTGGTGCGTTCGCCACCCGGGATCCACCGTGCAGGAAAGAACCTGCTGCTAAGTGAATGGCGGCACTATATGGCGGTACAATGAGATTTCACACACGGGTTAACTTCACCCTGTGTGAAGGAAGCGATCCCTGTTAAGTCACAGGGTCGTGGTACCGCACAGAGAGCGCAAGCAAGGAACCACAGAACTCTATCCCAGGGCACAGGATTAGAGTTAGTGAAGACCTCTTGCGATCGACACCACAATTGGGGTATCAGCGGTAACTATTATGCACAGAAGTGCATGCTGTGCCACACTAGTGGACACCACAAACCACCCAGACTTGGGAAAGGTAAGCGCTCTAATAGCGCACGGCGCTGCACTGGCAGTCACAGCAGAAGACGCTGCTTCGTGTGTTAAAACTGTGAGTTCAGCCGGGCTCTAGATTGCAGCCATACACCTTACGCGAACAGTCATACACAAGGGATGGGTTTTTTAAGGAACGACTTGCACTCATCAACACACACACGCTCCAGCACCAACGGATGAGGCATCCACCTCCATCCACCTCCATGATAAATGGTTTATCTACATCGGGGCGATGTAGGATGGGAGCGCAAGCGAAATGTGACTTAATCGAGAGAAAGGCTTTGGAGACCTCCTCTGACCACAACTTGGGATTTGCTCCCTTCTTGGTGAGGGCAACCAAAGGAGCCACCAAAGTTGAGAAGTATGGAATGAACTGGCGATAGTAATTAATGAACCCCATAAAGCGCTGCACCGCTTTAAGAGAATGGGGTTCCTGCCAGTCCATCACAGCCTGCAGCTTGGCAGGATCCATAGCCAAACCCTCGGCAGAGATGATATAACCAAGGAAAGGCAAGGACTCCTGCTCAAACACACACTTCTCCAACTTGGCGTAGAGGGAGTTTGCCCGTAAGAGGTCGAAGACTTTGCGAACATCTCTCCGATGGGAGTCAATATCTGGAGAGTAGATGAGAATATCATCCAGATAGACTACGACCGAGGTGGTGAGCAAATCCCGGAAGATGTCGTTCACAAAGTCTTGGAAAACGGCTGGGGCATTACAGAGCCTGAAGGGCATCACCAGATATTCATAGTGCCCATCCCTGGTGTTAAAAGCCGTCTTCCATTCATCCCCCTCACAGATGCAAATCAGGATGTAGGCACCCCGCAGATCTAATTTTGTAAATACCCTTGCTCCCCGTAGCCTATAAAAAAGCTCAGATATCAGGGTTAATGGGTACTTGTTCTTAACGGTGATGGCGTTAAGACCCCTGTAGTCTATGCATGGACGTAAGTCTCCAGTCTTCTTTTGTACGAAGAAGAACCCAGCCCCTGCAGGTGACACTGACTTCCTAATGAATCCTCTAGCCAGATTCTCTTGAATGTACTGAGATATTGCCTCCGTCTCCGGGAGAGATAACGGAGAGAGGCTCAGCACCAGGCAAGAGGTCAATAGGACAGTCATAGGGGCGGTGAGGCTGAAGAGTCTCCGCAGCCCTTTTGGAGAACACGTCTGCATAGGGCCAATAGTGCTTGGGGAGAGAGGAAAGATCTGCGGGTTGCGTTGTAGCAACCTGAACGCACTCCCTCTGACATCTACCCTTGCAGGATTTACTCCATGCCAAAATTCTCCCTGAGGACCACTCTATATGAGGAGAATGGTAGCGTAGCCATGGTATCCCCAACAGGACCTCATCAATTCCCTCAGGAATGACTAATAGGGAGATAATCTCCTGATGTGATGGAGACACAGAAAGCGTGATAGGAATGGTTTGGTGGGTAATCTGTGAGGGCAGTGTCAACCCATTTACCACTCGAACGGTTACTGGCTTGGTAAGCATCACCAGGGGTATTGCGTGACGCTGGGTGAATGCAGATGACATAAAATTACCCTCCGCTCCTGAATCCACGCATAGCTCTACCATAAGAGTGGATGGGCCTATGGTAATTGTCCCCTTGAAGGACAACTTTGGGGCAAACGTCGCCGTGTCTAGTGTACCTCCTCCTACTGCCACTAGACGCTGACGTTTCCCTGACCGCTGAGGACACTTGGAGGCAAGATGTCATGACTACCGGCAAACATGACAGACCTTATGTGACTCGGACGCCTGGACTGGGGATTCCAAAGGTTTGGCGAAGGTAGGAGCCAGCTGAAACCTCTGCCTACACTGGGCTCGCTCCAACCTTCGCTCGTGAAAACGAAGGTCTATGCGAGTTGATACAGCTATGAGCTCCTCCAGTGTGGCGGGAATCTCCCTAGTGGCCAAAGCGTCCTTCACATGGTCAGCCAGCCCCCTCCAAAATACGGGAATGAGGGTTTTATCTGGCCATTCCAACTCAGACGCTAATGTCCGGAAGTGAACAGCAAAATGGCTGACCATGGTTGAACCCTGAGTCAAAGCCAGCAGTTGGAGCGCTGTATCATGGGTGACTTGAGGTCCTACAAAGACCTGTTTCAGAGTGTCCAGAAACCGAGGAACACTCCGCACCACATGATCGTTGCGCTTCCACAGCGGCGTAACCCACTCCAACGCCCTGTCCGACAAGAGAGATATTATGAATCCCACCTTTGCCCGCTCTGTGGGAAAACGTGCAGCCAGGAGCTCGACATGTATACCACACTGGCTCATGAAACCCCTACAGGACTTACTGTCCCCAGAGTATTTCTCAGGCAAAGGGAGGTGAGATAGAGTCGGAACAGGGGTGGCAGTGGGTAAAGCTGCTGCAGCCACGCTAGCAGCCTGAACAGCAATTGCGGAAACATCCACCGCCGAGGTTGCACGCTCAAGAGACGCCAACCGGCCCTCCAGCAGCTGGATGTTCCCCTGCAATCGCTGTTCATCCGCCATTACTTAGCCAGATCCTGGCGCTAGTATAATGTTAGGGTTGGCGGAATGCACCGAATATATTTATTAGGTAAGATTGGTGCGTTCGCCACCCATGATCCACCGTGCAGGAAAGAACCTGCTGCTAAGTGAATGGCGGCACTATATGGCGGTACAATGAGATTTCACACACGTGTTAACTTCACCCTGTGTGAAGGAAGCGATCCCTGTTAAGTCACAGGATCGCGGTACCGCACAGAGAGCGCAAGCAAGGAACCACAGAACTCTGTCCCAGGACACAGGATTAGAGTTAGTGTAGACCTCTTGCAATCGACACCACAATTGGGGTATCAGCGGTAACTATTATGCACAGAAGTGCATGCTGTGCCACACTAGCGGACGCCACTAACCACCCAGACTTGGGAAAGGTAAGCGCTCTAATAGCGCATGGCGCTGCACTGGCGGTCACAGCAGTAGACGCTGCTTCGTGTGTTAAAGCTGTGAGTTCAGCCGGGCCTTAGATTGCAGCCATACACCTTACGCGAACAGTCATACACAAGGGATGGGTTTTTTAAGGAACGACTTGCACTCATCAACACACACACGATAACAATTGTATACTAGCGCATGGCCGTGCGGTCATGCGAAGCTTATATAGCTGCAGCACGTTCAGGACCCTTCAAAGAAGGACCAATGGATTTGCAGCAGTACGTGAGCATGTGACTCGGGATCCATTGAGAGATCTTGCCCTGGGCATGCTCAGTGTGAGCAAAGCAGGATTTAGTCCTAGCACCTTCAGGACCTTCCTGAGCATGTGACCCTAGATCTCCACTGAGAGATCTTGCCCTGGGCATGCTCAGTGTGTGCAAAGCAGGACTTAGACTCAGAAAAGCCTGCTCGCTGCAGATCAGTGCAGGGTACAATAGCTGAGCCTGGAGAGGCAGTAGTAACCCTTTGCACCGTACCAGTCTCAGCGAGACGCTGGGAGCGACGTCTTCGCTGAGCAGGCTCCACTGCGGCCGATGCAGACTGGGAGACCGCAGCAGATACGGATCGAGATTCCCCCTGTGCAGCAGAGGAAACTCGACTCCGAACACCCGATATTTCGGTATCGGAATGCTCAACACTAGCAGTATGTTATGAAAAAAGAGTCGCGGAATCTGTTAAACCGTTCCAGAATTATAACCACATAAAGTGACAGTGGTCAGAATTGTAATAATGGGCTTGGTCATTAAGTACCAAATTGGCGCAGTCACTAAGGGGTTGACAAACAACCACAACATGGATTTCATCAACCAAGGTATCGTTTTATTCAGTATAACAGTGCCGACCTAACACTGTGTGTAGGTTACTATGTACAATCCTGCTGAGAGGCTCCCTTTAAATGATTGGCCACGCAGTGAAGCACTGAGCTCCGATACTTGGTTTGAACAGTCATGTTCTACGGACAGAATCCCTTTAAGATCTATGGTACTGTAGCCAACCTCCCTGGTTGTGGCCGCAAGAGGAAAATTGCTGACAAATTGAGGAGAGGGATGGTAAACAGAGCCTTGAACAACTTCCAAAGAGATTAGAGGTTAACTCCAAGATCAAGGTACAATGTCAGTGTCAGTGCAGAGTCAGATCACATCGTTCATTGCTGTCTTGGCCAAAGTCATAGGCAAAGAGGAAACCATTGCTGAAAGCAAATTCTAATAGAGTGAATCTGGAATTTACCAAAATGCATACTGACAAGCTGCAAAGCTTTTGTGAGAATGTTCTATGGAAAACTGAGTGACATGAAAACCATTATAGGATGCATTGTAAAAAGTTACGAGATATAATAAAAATAAGTTTCCTTTAGTGACATAAAGAACTATACTGACTCATGATGGAAAGTGCTGTGTGCTGCATTGCAAAACAGGTAATCTTTGCAGTCCACACCTAAAATGTAGCAGAAATCATAGATTATTATACAGGTAACACATATTTTCCAGGTTACATGAATTCTAAATGAGTAGACATAGGTATGTAACGCTAGCCTTGTTATGGGTGTCACAGAGGATCATCTATGCAAAAGATAATTGCTAACTAGCTGGAAACCCCCAGTAATAAAAGCAAATGCACTTTGCTGAATGGGATTCCACATATTTGCTTTAGCTTAACCCCTTCATGACCTTGGGATTTTTCGTTTTTCCGTGTTCGTTTTTCACTCCTCTCCTTCCCAGAGCCATAACTTTTTTATTTTTCCGTCAATTTGGCCATGTGAGGGCTTATTTTTTGCGGGACGAGTTGTACTTTTGAACGACATCATTGGTTTTAGCATGTCGTGTACTAGAAAACGGGAAAAAAATTCCAAGTGCGGTGAAATTGCAAAAAAAGTTGCAATCCCACACTTGTTTTTTGTTTGGCGTTTTTGCTAGGTTCACTAAATGCTAAAACTGACCTGTCATTATGATTCTCCAGGTCAGTACGAGTTCATATTTCAAAAACCTGACCGGCACATCCAAACATAGACTGAGTGTGAACAGGTGCTGAACCTAGAGTCGCCAACTCGTATATAGTTAAGTAAATAAGGCAGCACACTGTAGCGCTAAAACATGTAAACTTGAAAACACGAGATTTGAACTGCATTACTGCACTAGAAATATGAAAAATGAGAGCTTTTAGCGCATAAAAATGGCCAATTTTATGTGTACCTGGTAGCCCCTTTACGGCATCTCTCTTATACCAGGTCCTACGCTTGCCTTACCTCGCTGAGAATAAACGTCTCCATCTGAATGGGTACATGTGAAACCTCTTCTTAGACTAAAATTCTCTCTCTCTGTGGAGGGGTATTGGACCTGCTGCAATTAAAACACCTGAAGCTAGGAGGCGGAGTGCACGATCAGAAGGCTAAAGAATACATTTCAAAAACCTGACCGCCACATCTAAACATAGACTGAGTGTGAACAGGTGCTGAACCTAGAGTCGCAAACTCGTATATAGTTAAGTAAATAAGGCAGCACACTGTAGCGCTAAAACATGTAAACTTGAAAACACGAGATTTGAACTGCATTACTGCACTAGAAATATGAAAAATGAGAGCTTTTAGGGCATAAAAATGGCCAATTTATGTGTACCTGGTAGCCCCTTTACGGCATCTCTCTTATACCAGGTCCTACGCTTGCCTTACCTCGCTGAGAATAAACGTCTCCATCTGAATGGATACATGTGAAACCTCTTCTTAGACTAAAATTCTCTCTCTCTGTGGAGGGGTATTGGACCTGCTGCAATTAAAACACCTGAAGCTAGGAGGCGGAGTGCACGATCAGAAGGCTAAAGAATACATTTCAAAATCCTGACCGGCACATCCAAACATAGACTGAGTGTGAACAGGTGCTGAACCTAGAGTCGCCAACTCGTATATAGTTAAGTAAATAAGGCAGCACACTGTAGCGCTAAAACATGTAAACTTGAAAACACGAGATTTGAACTGCATTACTGCACTAGAAATATGAAAAATGAGAGCTTTTAGCGCATAAAAATGGCCAATTTTATGTGTACCTGGTAGCCCCTTTACGGCATCTCTCTTATACCAGGTCCTACGCTTGCCTTACCTCGCTGAGAATAAACGTCTTCATCTGAATGGGTACATGTGAAACCTCTTCTAAGACTAAAATTCTCTCTCTCTGTGGAGGGGTATTGGACCTGCTGCAATTAAAACACCTGAAGCTAGGAGGCGGAGTGCACGATCAGAAGGCTAAAGAATACATTTCAAAAACCTGACCGGCACATCCAAACATAGACTGAGTGTGAACAGGTGCTGAACCTAGAGTCGCCAACTCGTATATAGTTAAGTAAATAAGGCAGCACACTGTAGCGCTAAAACATGTAAACTTGAAAACACGAGATTTGAACTGCATTACTGCACTAGAAATATGAAAAATGAGAGCTTTTAGCGCATAAAAATGGCCAATTTTATGTGCACCTGGTAGCCCCTTTACGGCATCTCTCTTATACCAGGTCCTACGCTTGCCTTACCTCGCTGAGAATAAACATCTCCATCTGAATGGGTACATGTGAAACCTCTTCTTAGACTAAAATTCTCTCTCTCTGTGGAGGGGTATTGGACCTGCTGCAATTAAAACACCTGAAGCTAGGAGGCGGAGTGCACGATCAGAAGGCTAAAGAATACATTTCAAAAACCTGACCGGCACATCCAAACATAGACTGAGTGTGAACAGGTGCTGAACCTAGAGTCGCCAACTCGGATATAGTTAAGTAAATAAGGCAGCATACTGTAGCGCTAAAACACGTAAACTTGAAAACACGAGATTTGAACTGCATTACTGCACTAGAAATATGAAAACTGAGAGCTTTTAGCGCATAAAAATGGCCAATTTTATGTGTACCTGGTAGCCCCATTACGGCATCTCTCTTATACCAGGTCCTACGCTTGCCTTACCTCACTGAGAATAAATGTCTCCATCTGAATGGGTACATGTGAAACCTCTTCTTAGACTAAAATTCTCTCTCTCTGTGGAGGGGTATTGGACCTGCTGCAATTAAAACACCTGAAGCTAGGAGGCGGAGTGAATGATTAGTCTAAGAAGAGGTTTCACATGTACCCATTCAGATGGAGACGTTTATTCTCAGCGAGGTAAGGCAAGCGTAGGACCTGGTATAAGAGAGATGCCGTAAAGGGGCTACCAGGTACACATAAAATTGGCCATTTTTATGCGCTAAAAGCTCTCATTTTTCATATTTCTAGTGCAGTAATGCAGTTCAAATCTCGTGTTTTCAAGTTTACATGTTTTAGCGCTACAGTGTGCTGCCTTATTTACTTAACTATATACGAGTTGGTGACTCTAGGTCCAGCACCTGTTCACACTCAGTCTATGTTTGGATGTGCCAGTCAGGTTTTTGAAATGTATTCTTTAGCCTTCTGATCGTGCACTCCGCCTCCTAGCTTCAGGTGTTTTAATTGCAGCAGGTCCAATACCCCTCCACAGAGAGAGAGAATTTTAGTCTAAGAAGAGGTTTCACATGTACCCATTCAGATGGAGACGTTTATTCTCAGCAAGGTAAGGCAAGCGTAGGACCTGGTATAAGAGAGATGCCGTAAAGGGGCTACCAGGTACACATAAAATTGGCCATTTTTATGCGCTAAAAGCTCTCATTTTTTCATATTTCTAGTGCAGTAATGCAGTTCAAATCTCGTGTTTTCAAGTTTACATGTTTTAGCGCTACAGTGTGCTGCCTTATTTACTTAACTATATACGAGTTGGCGACTCTAGGTTCAGCACCTGTTCACACTCAGTCTATGTTTGGATGTGCCGGTCAGGTTTTTGAAATGTATTCTTTAGCCTTCTGATCGTGCACTCCGCCTCCTAGCTTCAGGTGTTTTAATTGCAGCAGGTCCAATACCCCTCCACAGAGAGAGAGAATTTTAGTCTAAGAAGAGGTTTCACATGTACCCATTCAGATGGAGACATTTATTCTCAGCGAGGTAAGGCAAGCGTAGGACCTGGTATAAGAGAGATGCCGTAAAGGGGCTACCAGGTACACATAAAATTGGCCATTTTTATGCGCTAAAAGCTCTCATTTTTCATATTTCTAGTGCAGTAATGCAGTTCAAATCTCGTGTTTTCAAGTTTACATGTTTTAGCGCTACAGTGTGCTGCCTTATTTACTTAACTATATACGAGTTGGCGACTCTAGGTTCAGCACCTGTTCACACTCAGTCTATGTTTGGATGTGCCGGTCAGGTTTTTGAAATGTATTCTTTAGCCTTCTGATCGTGCACTCCGCCTCCTAGCTTCAGGTGTTTTAATTGCAGCAGGTCCAATTACCCTCCACAGAGAGAGAGAATTTTAGTCTAAGAAGAGGTTTCACATGTACCCATTCAGATGGAGACGTTTATTCTCAGCGAGGTAAGGCAAGCGTATGACCTGGTATAAGAGAGAAGCCGTAAAGGGGCTACCAGGTACACATAAAATTGGCCATTTTTATGCGCTAAAAGCTCTCATTTTTCATATTTCTAGTGCAGTAATGCAGTTCAAATCTCGTGTTTTCAAGTTTACATGTTTTAGCGCTACAGTGTGCTGGCTTAAGTACGAGTTCATAGACACCTAACATGACTAGGTTATTTTTTACCTAAGTGGTGAAAAAAAAATCCAAACGTTGCTAAAAAAAAAATAAAAAAAAAAAAAAATTGCGCCATATTCCGATACCCGTAGCGTCTTCATTTTTCATGATCTGGGGTCGGTTGAGGGCTTATTTCTTGCGTGCCGAGATGATGTTTTTAATGATAGCATTTTGGTGCTGATACGTTCTTTTGATCGCCCGTTATTGCATTTTAATGCAATGTCACGGCGACCAAAAAAACGTAATTCTGGCGTTTCGCATTTTTTTCTCGCTACGCCGTTTAGTGATCAGGTTAATGCTTTTTTCTAATTGATAGATCGGGCGATTCTGAGCACGGCGATACCAAATATGTGTAGATTTGATTTTTTTTTTATTCATTTATTTTGATTGGGGCGAAAGGGGGGTGATTTAAACTTTTATATTTTTTTATTTTTTTCACATTTTTTTTAACTTTTTTTTTACTTTTGCCATGCTTCAATAGCCTCTATGGGAGCCTAAAAGCAGGCATAGCACGATTGGCTCTGCTACATAGCAGCGATCATCAGATCGCTGCTATGTAGCAGAATTGCAGGTGTGCTGTGAGCGTCGACCACAAGGTGGCGCTCACAGCTGCCGAGGATCAGTAACCATAGAGGTCTCAAGGACCTCTATGGTTACTATTCTGAAGCATCGCCGACCCCCGATCATGTGACGGGGGTCGGCGATGACGTCATTTCCGGCATCCCGGCCGGAAATGGTAGTTAAATGCCGCTGTCTGCGATTGACAGAGGCATTTAACTAGTTAATAGGTGCGGGCAGATCGCGATTCTGCCCACGCCTATTACGGGCACATGTCAGCTGTTCAAAACAGCTGACATGTCCCGGCTTTGATGCGGGCTCACCGCGGAGCCCTGCATCAAAGCAGGGGATCTGACCTCGGATGTACTATCCCGTCCGAGGTCAGAAAGGGGTTAAGTGTTGTGAATTCTGTGGCTGAATTCACTCCTGTGGTCACAAGTGGTACTGCAGCTTCTGAGCTTCCTCCCTCAGGTGTTCTGGTGAGCTCGTTAACTGCTTCATTACTTAACTCCGCCTGATGCTGCTATCCTTGCTCCTTGTCAATGTTTCAGTGTTGGATCTGAGCTTCTCCTGATTGTTCCTGTGACCTGCTGCTCTGTATAGCTAAGTGCTTTTTGCTTTTTTGTTGCTTTTTTTCTGTCCAGCTTGTCTTTTGTTTTGCTGGAAGCTCTGAGACGCAAAGGGTGTACCGCCGTGCCGTTAGTTCGGCACGGTGGGTTTTTTTTGCCCCCTTTGCGTGGTTTTGCTTTAGGGTTTTTTGTAGACTGCAAAGTTCGCTTTACTGTCCTCGCTCTGTCCTAGAATATCGGGCCCCACTTTGCTGAATCTATTTCATCCCTACGTTTTGTCTTTTCATCTTACTCACAGTCATTATATGTGGGGGGCTGCCTTTTCCTTTGGGGAATTTCTCTGGGGGCAAGTCAGGCCTATTTTTCTATCTTCAGGCTAGCTAGTTTCTTAGGCTGTGCCGAGTTGCCTAGGTAGTTGTTAGGCGCAATCCACAGCCGCTTTTAGTTGTGTTTAGGATAGGATCAGGTGTGCAGTCTACAGAGCTTCCACGTCTCAGAGCTCGTTCTTGTATTTTTGGGTATTTGTCAGATCACTGTGTGCGCTCTGATCGCTAAGCACACTGTGTTTCTGGATTGCCTTCATAACACCTGTCATTAGCAAACATAACAGTACAAGGAGCCTAACTAATGATTCTCAATAGAGGGAAAGAAAAAGTTCTGACATCATTTTTTTTTTTTTTCTGCTCTGTGTTCACTTTTTTTTTTTTCCCCTAGACATTTGGGTGATTCTGGACACAGGTGTGGACATGGATATTCAGGGTCTGTGCTCTTCAATGGATAATCTCGTTATAAATGTACAAAAAATTCAAGATACTATTGATCAGAAATCTATGTTAGAACCAAGAATTCCTATTCCTGATTTGTTTTTTGGAGATAGAACTAAGTTTCTAAGTTTCAAAAATAATTGTAAGCTATTTCTGGCCTTGAAACCTCATTCTTCTGGTAATCCTATTCAACAGGTTTTGATTATTATTTCTTTTTTGCGCGGCGACCCTCAAGACTGGGCATTTTCTCTTGCGCCAGGAGACCCTGCATTGAGTAGTGTCGATGCGTTTTTCCTGGCGCTCGGATTGCTGTACGATGAGCCTAATTCAGTGGATCAGGCTGAGAAAAATTTGCTGGCTTTGTGCCAGGGTCAGGATGATATAGAAGTATATTGTCAGAAATTTAGGAAATGGTCAGTACTCACTCAGTGGAATGAATCTGCGCTGGCAGCTTTGTTCAGAAAGGGTCTCTCTGAGGCTCTTAAGGATGTCATGGTGGGATTTCCTATGCCTGCTGGTTTGAATGAGTCTTTGTCTTTGGCCATTCAGATCGGTCGACGCTTGCGCGAGCGTAAATCTGTGCACCATTTGGCGGTACTGCCTGAGGTTAAACCTGAGCCTATGCAGTGCGATAGGACTATGACTAGAGTTGAACGGCAGGAATACAGACGTCTGAATGGTCTGTGTTTCTACTGTGGTGATTCCACTCATGCTATTTCTGATTGTCCTAAGCGCACTAGGCGGTCCGCAAGGTCTGCCGTCATTGGTACTGTACAGTCCAAATTCCTTCTGTCCATTACCTTGATATGCTCTTTGTCGTCGTTTTCTGTCATGGCGTTTGTGGATTCGGGCGCTGCCCTGAATCTGATGGATTTGGATTATGCTAAACGTTGTGGGTTTTTCTTGGAGCCTTTGCGGTGTCCTATTCCATTGAGAGGAATTGATGCTACACCTTTGGCCAAGAATAAACCTCAATACTGGGCCCAGCTGACCATGTGCATGGCTCCTGCACATCAGGAAGTTATTCGCTTTCTGGTGTTGCATAATCTGCATGATGTGGTCGTGTTGGGGTTGCCATGGCTACAAACCCATAATCCAGTATTGGATTGGAATTCCATGTCGGTATCCAGCTGGGGTTGTCAGGGGGTACATGGTGATGTTCCATTTTTGTCGATTTCGTCATCCACCCCTTCTGAGGTCCCAGAGTTCTTGTCTGATTATCAGGATGTATTTGAAGAGCCCAAGTCCGATGCTCTACCTCCGCATAGGGATTGTGATTGTGCTATTAATTTGATTCCTGGTAGTAAATTCCCTAAAGGTCGATTATTTAATTTATCCGTGCCCGAACACGCCGCTATGCGCAGTTATGTGAAGGAATCCCTGGAGAAGGGACATATTCGCCCATCGTCATCACCACTGGGAGCAGGGTTCTTCTTTGTAGCCAAGAAGGATGGTTCGCTGAGACCGTGTATTGATTACCGCCTTCTTAATAAGATCACTGTTAAATTTCAGTATCCCTTGCCATTGTTATCTGACTTGTTTGCTCGGATTAAGGGGGCTAGTTGGTTCACTAAGATAGATCTTCGTGGTGCGTATAATCTGGTGAGAATCAGGCAAGGAGATGAATGGAAAACTGCATTCAATACGCCCGAGGGTCATTTTGAGTATCTAGTGATGCCGTTCGGACTTGCCAATGCTCCATCTGTGTTTCAGTCTTTTATGCATGACATCTTCCGTGAGTATCTGGATAAATTCCTGATTGTTTACTTGGATGACATTTTGATCTTCTCAGATGATTGGGAGTCTCATGTGAAGCAGGTCAGAATGGTTTTTCAGGTCCTGCGTGCTAACTCTTTGTTTGTGAAGGGATCAAAGTGTCTCTTCGGTGTGCAGAAAGTTTCATTTTTGGGGTTCATCTTTACCCCTTCTACTATCGAGATGGATCCAGTTAAGGTCCAAGCCATCCAGGATTGGATTCAGCCGACATCTCTGAAAAGTCTGCAAAAGTTCCTGGGCTTTGCTAATTTTTATCGTCGCTTCATCTGTAATTTTTCTAGCATTGCCAAACCATTGACCGATTTGACCAAGAAGGGTGCTGATTTGGTTAATTGGTCTTCTGCTGCTGTGGAAGCTTTTCAGGAGTTGAAGCGTCGTTTTTGTTCTGCCCCTGTGTTGTGTCAGCCAGATGTTTCTCTTCCGTTCCAGGTCGAGGTTGATGCTTCTGAGATTGGAGCAGGGGCGGTTTTGTCACAGAGAGGTTCTGATTGCTCAGTGATGAAACCATGTGCTTTCTTTTCCAGGAAGTTTTCGCCCGCTGAGCGTAATTATGATGTGGGCAATCGAGAGTTGCTGGCCATGAAGTGGGCATTCGAGGAGTGGCGTCATTGGCTTGAAGGAGCTAAGCATCGCGTGGTGGTATTGACTGATCATAAGAACTTGACTTATCTCGAGTCTGCCAAGCGCTTGAATCCTAGACAGGCCCGTTGGTCGTTATTTTTTGCCCGCTTCGACTTTGTGATTTCGTACCTTCCGGGCTCTAAAAATGTGAAGGCGGATGCTCTGTCTAGGAGTTTTGTGCCCTACTCTCCGGGTTTATCTGAGCCAGCGGGTATCCTCAAGGAAGGAGTCATTGTGTCTGCCATCTCCCCTGATTTGTGGCGGGTGCTGCAAAAATTTCAGGCGAATAAACCTGATCGTTGTCCAGCAGAGAAACTGTTCGTTCCTGATAGGTGGACTAATAAACTTATCTCTGAACTTCATTGTTCGGTGTTGGCTGGTCATCCTGGAATCTTTGGTACCAGAGAGTTAGTGGCTAGATCCTTCTGGTGGCCATCTCTGTCACGGGATGTACGTACTTTTGTGCAGTCCTGTGGGATTTGTGCTAGGGCTAAGCCCTGCTGTTCTCGTGCCAGTGGGTTGCTTTTGCCCTTGCCGGTCCCACAGAGGCCTTGGACACATATTTCGATGGATTTCATTTCTGACCTTCCCGTTTCTCAAAAGATGTCAGTCATTTGGGTGGTCTGTGATCGCTTTTCTAAAATGGTCCATCTGGTGCCCTTGGCTAAATTGCCTTCCTCCTCTGATTTGGTACCTTTGTTCTTTCAGCATGGAGTTCGGTTGCATGGCATTCCTGAGAATATTGTTTCTGACAGAGGTTCCCAGTTTGTTTCAAGGTTTTGGCGAGCCTTTTGTGGTAGGATGGGCATTGACCTATCCTTTTCCTCGGCTTTCCATCCTCAGACTAATGGCCAGACCGAACGAACCAATCAGACCTTGGAAACATATCTGAGATGTTTTGTTTCTGCAGACCAGGATGATTGGGTGTCCTTTTTGCCGTTGGCTGAGTTCGCCCTTAATAATCGGGCCAGCTCGGCTACCTTGGTTTCTCCATTTTTTTGCAATTCTGGGTTCCATCCTCGTTTCTCTTCAGGACAGGTTGAGTCTTCGGACTGTCCTGGTGTGGATTCTGTGGTGGATAGGTTGCAGCAGATCTGGACTCAGGTAGTGGACAATTTGATCTTGTCCCAGGAGAAAGCTCAACTTTTCGCTAATCGCAGACGCCGTGTGGGTCCCCGACTTCGTGTTGGGGGTCTGGTTTGGTTATCTTCTCGTCATATTCCTATGAAGGTTTCCTCTCCTAAATTTAAACCTCGTTTTATTGGTCCGTATAGGATTTCTGAGGTTCTCAATCCGGTGTCTTTTCGTTTGACCCTCCCAGACTCCTTTTCCATACATAATGTATTCCATAGGTCGTTGTTGCGGAGATACGTGGCACCTATGGTTCCATCTGTTGACCCTCCTGCCCCGGTTTTGGTGGAGGGGGAATTGGAGTATATTGTGGAGAAGATTTTGGATTCTCGTGTTTCTAGACGGAAACTCCAGTATCTATTTAAATGGAAGGGTTATGCTCAGGAAGATAATTCCTGGGTTTTTGCCTCTGATGTTCATGCTTCCGATCTTGTTCGTGCCTTTCATGCGGCTCATCCTGGTCGGCCTGGGGGCTCTGGTGAGGGTTCGGTGACCCCTCCTCAAGGGGGGGGTACTGTTGTGAATTCTGTGGCTGAATTCACTCCTGTGGTCACAAGTGGTACTGCAGCTTCTGAGCTTCCTCCCTCAGGTGTTCTGGTGAGCTCATTAACTGCTTCATTACTTAACTCCGCCTGATGCTGCTATCCTTGCTCCTTGTCAATGTTTCAGTGTTGGATCTGAGCTTCTCCTGATTGTTCCTGTGAGCTGCTGCTCTGTATAGCTAAGTGCTTTTTGCTTTTTTGTTGCTTTTTTTCTGTCCAGCTTGTCTTTTGTTTTGCTGGAAGCTCTGAGACGCAAAGGGTGTACCGCCGTGCCGTTAGTTCGGCACGGTGGGTTTTTTTTGCCCCCTTTGCGTGGTTTTGCTTTAGGGTTTTTGTAGACTGCAAAGTTCGCTTTACTGTCCTCGCTCTGTCCTAGAATATCGGGCCCCACTTTGCTGAATCTATTTCATCCCTACGTTTTGTCTTTTCATCTTACTCACAGTCATTATATGTGGGGGGCTGCCTTTTCCTTTGGGGAATTTCTCTGGGGGCAAGTCAGGCCTATTTTTCTATCTTCAGGCTAGCTAGTTTCTTAGGCTGTGCCGAGTTGCCTAGGTAGTTGTTAGGCGCAATCCACAGCCGCTTTTAGTTGTGTTTAGGATAGGATCAGGTGTGCAGTCTACAGAGTTTCCACGTCTCAGAGCTCGTTCTTGTATTTTTGGGTATTTGTCAGATCACTGTGTGCGCTCTGATCGCTAAGCACACTGTGTTTCTGGATTGCCTTCATAACACCTGTCATTAGCAAACATAACAGTTAAGGCAATTAATTATATTGTGAATGTGATTCATCAATGAACTGTATCATCTGTCGTAATGATTTCTAGTTAATGATAATGGTATAATAGTGGTAAATTGAAGTGACTTAATTGAAGATTTGCAGGTTAGATAAAAGTCATTAATACCATATTCCAATCCTATTAAGGGTATGTGAGTTGCTACACAATGACGTATATTTGCAGCAGTGGAAATGTGTGGGTGCAGCAGTAGTGCCCAAGTGATTAGGAGCAGGAGAATGGCTGTCATTCACAGCTTTAATCAAACTAATAGCAGAGATCAGAGAAAATGTAAAATGATAGACAACTCTTTTTAGAATCTCGACAGCATTAATAGTGCTGGCAAACCTCATAAATAATTTAGAAATAGAATATAACAATATGTGCCTACTCTCTAAGTAATTGTCAGCACACAGTTTAATATTTGACATTATTTAATTGAAATTTACAAATAGCGCACAAGAATAAAACTAAAAATAACTAATGAAAACAATATGTTCATAGTTTCATAGCTTTAAGGTTAAATATACACATAAGTCTATCAAGTACACCTATAACCAAATATGTTGATCAATAGGAAGGTAAAAACCACTAGAGGCATCTGTAATGCTGGTGGGCATGAACTCGCTGAGCTACGGGCTAGGCTTACCCTGGTGGGGAGTGACAAATCGTCTACCAGGTGTTCACTAGAACCTCTGATGGTGAGGATAGTCTGGACCTCTGGTAGACACCAGCTATCATTCCAGGGCAGTCCCTGAGACTGCAGCAGAGTAGTCAGAAGGTCCGAGGTCGGAGCAGGCAGCACAAGTTCAGAATTTGGAGCTAAGGTCTGTAGCAAAGAGATCAGGATAAACGAGAAGGCAAGCTGGGTCAATAAGAGGTAAGACAAAGCAGGAATATGCTACTAGGAACCTAAGTTCAGGTAAGGAGTAGAGGGTGGGGTTGACTGATATATCTCCTGATGGCAGCTGGTAGGCCAGGGAAGCAGATCTCAGCAGGACAGAATGGGTACAAATTCCTGCAGATTCAGCCATGACCCCTACGACTTATAAACCGCAAAGCTGTAAGTGTAGCACAAGGCAGCTCAGGGTATGTGCACACGATGCGGATTTTTCTGCGGATTCGCAGCGTTTCCGCAGCAGCGGATCCGCAGCAGTTTCCCATGAGTTTACAGTTCAATGTAAACCTATGGGAAACCAAAAACGCTGTGCAAATGCTACGGAAAAAAACGCCAGGAAATTCAGCGGTTTACATTCCGCAGCATGTCACTTCTTTCTGCAAATTCCGCAGTGGTTTTACAACTGCCCCTATGGAAAACCGCAGTTGTAAAACCGCAGTGAAATACGCAGAAAAAACGCGGTAAATCCGCAATAAATCCGCAGCTGTTTTGCACTGTGGATTTATCAAATCCGCTGGGGAAAAATCTGCAGTGGACCAGAATACGTGTGCACATAGCCTCAGAGCGATGGTCAGGTACTGAGGGGAGAAGAGCAAAACACAATATGAGTGGAGCAACACTTAGAAGGCATGAGAGTAACTTTTGTGACAGCATCTTAAGGGGAAAATTCCTTCCCAACTCCACACATGTCAATCAGACTTTTATGGATCAACAACTAATCACAGAATTTAGTGACCATAACCTGTAATTTTAAATCTTTCAGAGAAATGCATCCAGGCCTCCTTGTACTTTTTTAGTGAATCAATCATTACAACATCATGTCGCTCCATATTCTCACTTGCCCTTGTAATAAAGAATCACCATCCGTGATTATAAATGAGCCTTCTCTCCTCTACATGTAGACCATAGCTCCTTGTTATTATTGCATGCCTAGGTCTAAAAATATCATTGGAAATATCTCTGTACTGTCCCCTCATAAATTTGTATATTGTAATAAGATCACTCTTAAACCTTAGTTTTTCCAAACTGAATAACTCCAAGTTTTATAACCTGTTTTAGTTTTCCAGTTCACCTTGGTTGCACTTATATAGTGCTGGACAGCCCGCCTAATTCAATAGTATGGGCGTCACAAGCAGTCCTTAAGGCTAAGTTCACATTAGCGTCTCTGTGCGCAGCGTATCATCTGCATGCACAAACACATGCCAAAACGCATGCAAATGCATGGTTATGCAGCGGTTTTTATCCCTATCAGCTTACGCATAACGCCAAAAAAAGCTGCGTGTGCATGCAATAGTATGCATTTTTTCAGTGCACGTGTTCGAAGTTTCAAAGAATTTGTTTATGTGACAAATGCTGTTCCAGGAGAATTTCCTTGACAAAAGCCATACACAATGGGCATGTCTCATGGGGGTTCTGTATATGTAGACCCTACACAGATGAAATCCTCACCTTTTGCTGCTGTATACAGCTATAAGATGGATCTTGGCATGGAGAGCTTCTATCGTAATCTGGATTTGGAAATTAAATTGGCTTTTGCCTTTTCTGTGGCTTGAGAAGAAGAAAGAAGAACAGCAAGACTGAGAAGACATCATCGTCGTTTCTGGAAACACCCCATCATTGATGTCCAAGAGAGCCGTGGAGCCTACATCTCATTGTACACCGAGCCGTGAGCAAACCCAGAGAAGTTTTTTGTCTACATGAGGATGTCTGAACAGAGCTTCGATGAATTGCTGCAATGTGTGCGAGGATCCATCACTAGGCAGGACATGCAACTACATAGAGCAGTTCCTGCTGAGGAATGTCTGTTGGTGACCCCGAGGTACGTCATTTTGAATATTAAACACGTCATTTGTATTATTGTTAGAAAATCCATTGTGAGACAGTGACTCGTGTCACAGATAAGGGTTGCTGTGTGTTCTCCCCAGGTTGTGCATGGAGACAGATGGTATAGGTGAGCATGGCACTCATGGATTTCCGGTCCAGGTTTTCCATGTGGCTGAAGCCACAGGTTTGTTTGTTAAAAACCCTGCAGTAAGAGGTATGGGTGTGTCAGGTGCAACGTCATTGTCAGTCTGGTGTGTGCTGTTGTGCAGAGCAGAGGCCTGCAGTGCGCTGGCTGTGTGTGTGAAGCAGCACAGGCCAGTGGAGCCAGCAGCTATGGCAGCTGAATAGCCTGGCACCCACAGCTGTTGTGATCCGGTGACCTTGGAACTGCATGAGAACTCTCACTGGAGAAAGTGGCCACTATACTGACCGCAAACCTGAACTTAAGACCACAACTAGAAGTAGCCGTGGAGTGTACCTAACACACCTAGACACCTCGTCACAGCCGGAGGACTAATTTCCCCTATAGATGGAAATCGGAATACTATCTTGCCTCAGATAAAATCCCCAAAGGATAGATAGCCCCCCACAAATATTGGCGGTGAGTCGGAGAGGAAAAAACATACACAGGCAGAAAAACAGGATTTAGCACAGGAGGCCACTCTAGCTAGATAGGACAGGATAGGACAGAGTTCTGTGCGGTCAGTATTAAAACCCTTCAAAAATCCACCGCAGAATATACAAAATACTTCCCACATCCAACTAAAGATGTAGGAGCGTATATCTGCAACTCCAGTGAATCCTACAAACAGAGCAGGAATAAACTGAAACAAGCACACAACAGTGTGCCACAGATACAAAAACAAAAACACTTATCTTTGCTGAAATTGGCAGCTAAGCAGGTGAGGCCAGGCTGAGATCCAATACTTCCAAAGAAACATTGACTACTGGCAAGGGCTAATGAATCCTGCACACTTAAATATCCCAGTCAGAACAGCAATTAGCAGATACACCTGGCCAGGACTGTGACTCAGAGACAACTGCATTCCCACTTACCACCACTGGAGGGAACCCAAGAGCAGAATTCACAACAGTACCCCCCCCCTTGAGGAGGGGTCACCGAACCCTCACCAGGACCTCCAGGACGATCAGGATGAGCCAGATGAAAGACACGGACCAAATCAGCAGCATGAACATCAGAGACAAAAACCCAAGAATTATCCTCCTGGCCATAACCCTTCCATTTGACAAGGTACTGAAGCTTCCGCCTCGAAAAACGGGAATCCAAAATCTTCTCAACAACATATTCCAACTCCCCATCAACCAACACAGGGGCCGGAGGATCAACAGAGGGAACAACGGGCTCCACATATTTCCGCAACAAAGATCTATGGAAGACATTATGGATAGCAAAAGACGCCGGAAGCCCCAGTCGAAAAGACACCGGATTAATAATCTCAGAAATCCTATAAGGACCAATAAACCGAGGCTTAAACTTAGGAGAAGAAACCTTCATAGGAACATGACGGGAAGACAACCAGACCAGATCCCCAACCCGAAGCCAGGAACCAACACACCGACGACGGTTAGCAAAACACTGAGCCTCCTCCTGAGACAACACCAAATTGTCCACCACATGAGCCCAAATCTGCTGCAACCTGTCAACCACAGAATCCACACCAGGACAGTCAGAAGGCTCAACCTGCCCAGAAGAAAAACGAGGATGAAAACCAAAATTACAAAAGAAAGGCGAAACCAAAGTAGCTGAACTAGCCCGATTATTAAGGGCAAACTCGGCCAATGGCAAAAAAGCCACCCAATCATCCTGATCAGCAGACACAAAGTATCTCAAATAAGTCTCCAAAGTCTGATTAGTTCGCTCGGTCTGGCCGTTTGTCTGAGGATGAAATGTAGAAGAAAAAGACAAATCAATGCCCAGCTTGGCACAAAAGGCCCGCCAAAACCTAGAAACAAACTGGGAACCTCTGTCGGACACAACATTCTCCGGAATACCATGCAAACGGACCACATGCTGAAAAAACAACAGAACCAAATCAGAAGAAGGCAATTTAGGCAAAGGCACCAAATGAACCATCTTAGAGAATCGGTCACAAACAACCCAGATAACCGACATCCTCCTGGAAACCAGAAGATCGGAAATAAAATCCATAGAAATATGCGTCCAGGGCCTCTCAGTTACCGGCAATGGCAAAAGCAACCCACTAGCACGGGAGCAACAAGGCTTGGCCCGCGCACAAGTCCCACAGGACTGCACAAAAGAAGGCACATCACGCGACAATGAAGGACACCAAAAGGACCTACCAACCAAATCTCTAGTACCAAAAATGCCAGGATGACCAGCCAACACGGAACAGTGAACCTCAGAAATCACTCTACTAATCCATCTGTCAGGAACAAACAGTCTCCCCACAGGACAGCGGTCAGGTTTGTCAGCTTGAAATTCCTGAAGAACCCGTCGTAAATCAGGGGAAATGGCAGAAAGGACCACCCCCTCTTTCAGAATCCCGACCGGCTCTAAGACCTCAGGAGAATCAGGCAAAAAACTCCTATAGAGGGCATCAGCCTTAATATTCTTAGAACCCGGAAGGTACGAGACCACGAAATCAAAACGAGAAAAAACAAGGACCATTGAGCCTGTCTAGGATTCAACTGTTTGGCAGACTCGAGGTAAATCAGATTCTTATGATCGGTCAAGACCACAATACGGTGCTTAGCTCCCTCAAGACAATGTCGCCACTCCTCAAACGCCCACTTGATAGCCAACAACTCCCGATTGCCGACATCATAATTGCGTTCAGCAGGCGAAAACTTATGGGAAAAGAAGGCACACGGTTTCATTAAGGAACCAACAGGATCCTTCTGAGACAAAACAGCCCCTTCCCCAATCTCAGAAGCGTCAACCTCAACCTGAAACGGAAGAGAAACATCCGGTTGACGCAACACTGGAGCAGAAGTAAAACGACGTTTAAGTTCCTGAAAGGCAGAGACAGCCGCAGGGGAACGATTTGCCACATCAGCGCCTTTCTTTGTCAAATCGGTCAAGGGTTTAAACATGCTGGAAAAATTAGCAATGAAACGGCGATAAAAACTAGCAAAACCCAAAAATTTCTGAAGGCTCTTCACAGATGTGGGCTGAATCCAATCATGAATGGCCTGAACCTTAACCGGATCCATCTCTATAGACGAGGGAGAAAAAATAAAGCCCAAAAAGGAAACCTTCTGCACCCCAAAAAGACACTTAGACCCTTTCACAATCAAGGCATTGTCACGAAGGATCTGAAATACCATCCTGACCTGCTGCACATGAGACTCCCAATCATCGGAAAAAATCAAAATATCGTCCAAATATACAATCAAGAATTTATCAAGATAATCCCGGAAGATATCATGCATGAAGGACTGAAAAACAGATGGAGCATTAGAGAGTCCAAATGGCATCACAAGGTATTCAAAATGACCTTCGGGCATATTAAACGCAGTTTTCCATTCATCACCCTGTTTAATACGAACAAGATTATAAGCCCCCCGAAGGTCAATCTTAGTAAACCAACTAGCTCCCTTAATCCTAGCAAACAAATTGGAAATGGTAAAGGATATTGAAACTTGACCGTGATCTTATTCAAGAGGTGATAATCAATACAGGGTCTTAAAGAACCATCTTTTTTAGCAACAAAAAAGAACCCCGCACCCAACGGTGAAGAAGATGGCCGAATATGCCCTTTCTCCAAAGACTCCTTAATATAGCTCCACATGGCGGCATGTTCAGGTACAGACAAGTTGAAAAGTCGGCCTTTAGGAAACTTACAGCCTGGAATCAAGTCAATAGCACAATCACAGTCCCTGTGCGGTAGAAGGGAACTGGACTTGGCCTCATCGAATACATCCTGAAAATCAGACAAAAACTCCGGAATTTCAGAAGAGGAAGAAGGGGCGATAGACATCAGAGGAACATCATTATGAACACCCTGACAACCCCAACTAGTCACAGACATGGACTTCCAATCCAAAACAGGATTATGTACCTGTAACCAGGGAAAGCCCAGCACGATAGCATCATGCAAATTATGCAACACCAGAAATCGACAATCTTCCTGATGGTCTGGCGCCATGCGCATGGTCACCTGTGTCCAAAACTGGGGCTTATTTTTAGCCAAGGGTGTAGCATCAATGCCCCTTAAAGGAATAGGGTTCTGCAAAGGCTGCAAGGGAAAACCACAACGCCTAGCAAAGTCAAAGTCCATTAAGTTCAAGGTAGCGCCTGAATCCACAAACGCCATGACAGAAAATGATGACAATGAACAGATCAAGGACACAGATAACAGAAATTTAGGTTGTACAGTACTGATAGTAAATGAACTGGCGATCCTCTTTGTCCGCTTAGGGCAGACAGAAATGACATGGAAAGCGTCGCCACAATAATAACACAACCTATTGAGACGTCTGAATCCTTGTCGTTCCGTTCTAGACAGAATTCTATCACATTGCATAGGCTCAGAAATTTGCTCTGAGGATAACGCCACAGCGCGCACAGTTCTGGGCTCCTGCAGGCGTCGGTCAATCTCAATGGCAAGAGACATAGAATCACTCAGACCGGAAGGCGTGGGAAACCCCACCATAACATCTTTAACGGATTCAGAAAGACTCCTTCTGAAAATTGCCGCCAAAGCATCATTATTCCATTTAGTCAACACAGACAATTTTCTGAATTTCTGACAATACAATTATGCCGCCTCTTGACCCTGAGACAGAGCCAACAAGGTCTTCTCAGCTTGATCCACCGAATTAGGTTCATCATACAGTAATCCTAACACCTGAAAGAAGGAGTCTACATTAAGCAAAGCAGGATCCCCAGATTCCAGGGAAAATGCCCAATCCTGTGGATCACCACACAGCAGGGAAATGATGATTTTAACTTGTTGAATGGAATCACCGGAGGATCGAGGTTTCAATGCAAAAAACAGTTTACAGTTGTTTTTAAAACTCAAAAATTTGGACCTGTCACCAAAAAACAAATCAGGAGTAGGTATCTTCGGTTCTAAAGCAGGAGTCTGAACAATGTAATCAGAAATACCCTGTACCCTAGCAGCAAGCTGGTCTATACGAGAAACTAATTCCTGAACATTCATGCTAGCACAAGGCTCTTCAGCCACCCAGAGATTAAGAGGGAGGAAAAGACAAAACAGACTGAAGAAAAAAAAATTGCTCAAGACCTTTCCTCCCTTCTTCTGAGATGCAATTAACTCATTGTTGGCCAGTAGTACTGTTGTGATCCGGTGACCTTGGAGCTGCATGAGAACTTTCACTGGAGAAAGTGGCCACTATACTGACCGCAAACCTGAACTTAAGACCACAACTAGAAGTAGCCGTGGAGTGTACCTAACACACCTAGACACCTCGTCACAGCCGGAGGACTAATTTCCCCTAAAGATGGAAATCGGAATACTATCTTGCCTCAGAGAAAATCCCCAAAGGATAGATAGCCCCCCACAAATATTGGCGGTGAGTCGGAGAGGAAAAAACATACACAGGCAGAAAAACAGGATTTAGCACAGGAGGCCACTCTAGCTAGATAGGACAGGATAGGACAGAGTTCTGTGCGGTCAGTATTAAAACCCTTCAAAAATCCACCGCAGAATATACAAAATACTTCCCACATCCAACTAAAGATGTAGGAGCGTATATCTGCAACTCCAGTGAATCCTACAAACAGAGCAGGAATAAACTGAAACAAGCACACAACAGTGTGCCACAGATACAAAAACACTTATCTTTGCTGAAATTGGCAGCTAAGCAGGTGAGGCCAGGCTGAGATCCAATACTTCCAAAGAAACATTGACTACTGGCAAGGGCTAATGAATCCTGCACACTTAAATATCCCAGTCAGAACAGCAATTAGCAGATACACCTGGTCAGGACTGTGACTCAGAGACAACTGCATTCCCACTTACCACCACTGGAGGGAACCCAAGAGCAGAATTCACAACACACAGCATACACAGCAATGCAAGTCATCCATGGTAGCTGGTGTCGATGTGGACAGTCCTGTGCCCGGAGTTGAACCGGAGGTGGCTGTCCTGTGCCAAAAGAGTCGGATGTGGACAGTCCTGTGCCCGGAGGTGCCGGAGGTGGATGTCTTGTGCCCGAAAGAGTCCTGTGCCCGGAGGTGTACTGGAGGTAGATTTCCTGTGCCCAAAAGAGGACTGGCATGTGTAACGATTGCAAACGGGTGGATATGGTGCCCGGTTGCTATCCAGAGGATATCCTGGGCTGTGTACGGCTGTGTGAGTAAAGAGTCTGTGATACAGCGGTATAGGACACCCACGGGAACAAGTCAAAGGAGGACTGGCGTGTGTAGTGTCTGCAACATGTGAAGCTGTATTTGGAGACTGCAATATGGCGTGCGGTCACCACACCTGGACAAGGAGAGGTCCGGCGTGTTTAGGGACTGCAATCTAAAAGCCATATGATGTATAGTGCTATGAAACAGGCACTGAGACGAGATGCAACTATGTGTATTAAACTTTGATGACGTTTACTATAAAATGCTATGCACCTTTATGTGTGAAGTAACACATCAAAGAGACTTTTGTGTTTGAACTTCGTGGGTCACTGCCTCTTCACTGCGTACGGTGCTACCGCAGCATTACACCATGTACTGATTTTTTTTCCCATTTTCTTTTCTTCAGATTACTGGCTACCTTAGGATCTCTACATTTCCAATTCTGGATTGGAGTATCCACCCTTTCTGGGATTGTTGGAGAAACCTGCTGTACTTTATGTGATGTTCTGCGTGCAGAATTCCTCCCCCAACCCACAACTGAACTCTAGCTGAAAAATGCAGCAAAATTCAATGATATTTTTAATTTTCCTAACTGTGTGGGGACTGTGGACGGCAAACATTCGGATTCTGAAACCTGCTGGAAGTGGATCTGATTATTTCAATTACAAAAAATGCTTTTGGATTGTTCTCATGGCGATTGCAGATGCTGATTGTCGATTTGTCACCGTTGACATTGGCTCATTTGGACTAGGAAATGACTCACAGACTTTCAAAAACTCTGACATGGGACATTTGTATGGTAATGATTTTAATTTTCCACCACCACAACCTCTTCCGAACACTGACGGACCGCCAATGCCATTTATTGTGGTTGGTGATGAGGCATTTCAAATGTGTGCCAACCTCATAAAACCCTACTCGAGTCGGGACTTGAATCACACCAAAAGGGTTTTCAACTACTGACTGAAAAGGGCACAAAGAACTGTGGAGTGTGCCTTTGGTTTGCTGGCATCAAAATGGCATGTTTTGGGAACACCAATCAATCTAAAAACTGAGACAATTGATGATGTGGTCAAAGCATGTGTTATGCACAATTACATCCTGGCAAAAGAGCGACTACAATTAGAGCTTGACGAACCTGTTGATACCACTTTGCAGGATTACCGTGATCACCCAGTGAAAGTTTCCCACATGAGGAACAAGGTTGCTGCTTACTTGTTTTGGATATTGGATGTCTTGCAGGGCAAGACGATATGGTTTAATACACTTTAAGTTACACTTTCAGTAAATGTTATTTGTTTACTGACTTACTATATGCTGACTTTACTACTAATAAAACACCTCCAGTTAAACACCCATTACAACTTGACTCAATACAATACCCACATGTGTGTGTTTTCGCATAAAGAGACAAAGAAAACAGGGATTGTGCAAACAAAATAACAATTTTATTTAACAACAAACAAACAATGGGGTTTATGTTCGGGGTCTGTATGACGGTGACATATTGTGGACCTTGGGGGTGTTGAGCTGGGATGATTGAATTGCATTTGATGATGAAAGGGTTACAGGGGAAGGGGCAATTAAATGAAGGATTGGCTCCTGGAAGGGACTGGACACATTGAGAGTAGACATCACATTAGGAGTTGAACTGTGGAAAGGGATAGACAAATTGGAAGGGGGACAACCAAGGGAAGGTAGTGAAATATTGGACAGAGACCCATTGGGAGGTGAGGGCAGAGGTGGCAGTAGCATTTTTGGCCGAGATTTCTTGCCCCTGGTCTTATTGTGTGGCTCCATGTCAATAGTTGGAGTCCTTCTGAGTTTCTTTGTTTTGGCCTCTGTAGCAGCGTGTGGTTCTGGACTGTGCAGTGTGGTGGATGCTGCTTGCTGTAGGGGTGCTGCAATCTGGAGGGTGATGGATGCTGCACTCCGGAGTGTGGTGGATGCTGCTTGCCGCAGGGGTGCTGCACTCTGGAGTGAGGTGGATGCTGCACTCTGGAGCGTGGTGGATGTTGCTTGCTGCAGGGCTGCTGCACTCTGGAGCGTGGTGTAGCTGTGAACTGGGGGAACAGGCCAGTGATGCTGTGCTTGTTGATGCTGGTAAAATCCGGCCTGTGGCTTCAGATGAAACAACTATAGGTAAGTTGTTCATTTAACCTCTTTGGGGCTATTGACTCCATTCTAAAAATCCACTGAGATTCTTTTTGTAATAACAGCCTGTCTCAATCACCTTGTCTTCCATTTTGTTTGACCACTTCCGGTACACAAAAACTGAGGACATACCCATCGATCTGATGGCATTCCTATACATGTCTGGCCACTGGGGTGTCACGTACATTCCTCACATCTCCCAACTGCTCGCTGACCCTTTTTCTTAATTCTCTTCTAGTTTTACCTATATAGTTCTTGGGGCACGAGCACGTTGCCATATAAATCACCCCTGTTGTTCTACAGTTGTTCAAGTCCCGTATAAAGAACCGTTTGCCCGTTGAGGCACTTTGAAAGCTCTTACACAATGTAATTCTTTTACAGAAAGGAAGGTCCCACAAACCTTAATATCAAGCCAGGTCCCTTCTGGTCTCTGTCTCGTGTAGTGACTATGCATTAACCGGTCCTTAAAAGGAATCTGTCACCCCCCCAGGCGTTTTTAACTAAAAGAGCCACCTTGTGCAGCACTAATGCTGCATTCTGTCAAGGTGGCTCTTTTAGTTTGGGGTCCCTTCCAATGCTAAAATATTTGTTTTATAATTTGCCCCTCATACCTTTAGTCTGTCCGGGGGCATGTATTTTCCCACGGACACAAACGCCTTCCAGCCATCCTTTAGCCCCTCGGTGCGCCGGGCACCGCCTCCTCTGGAGTCATTAATTTCCCCGGCGCCTGCGCTGTAAGTTCCCATCATGTGATGGGAGTCGAAGGGCAGCACAGACTGTGCATGCCCGATAAGAAAAACTTACAGCGCAGGCGCCGGGAACGTTAACGACTACAGAGGAGGTGGTGCCCGGTGCACGGAGGGGCTGAGGGATGGCTGGGAGGCGTTGGTGTCCAGGGGAAAAGACATGCCCCCCGGACAGACTACAAGTGTGAGGGGCAAGTTATAAAAATGAATATTTTAGCATTGGAAGGGACCTAAACTAAATTAGCCACCTTGACAGAATGCAGCATTAGTGCTGCACAAGGTGGCTCTTTTAGTTAAAATTGCCTGGGGGTGACAGGTTCCCTTTAAGGGATCTTCCCTTCCTAAAGATGATTCATGGTTGGTTAGGAATAATGTCAACTAGTGATGAGCGAGTGTACTCGTTGCTCGGGTTTTCCCGAGCACGCTCGGGTGACGTCCGAGTATTTGTTAGTGTTCGGAGATTAAGTTTTCATCCCTACAGCTGAATGATTTACAGCTATTAGCCAGCTTGATCACATGTGGGGGTTGCTTAGCAACCAGGCAACCCCCACATGTACTCATCCTGGCTGGTAGCTGTAAATCATTCAGCTGAGGCGATGAAAACTTAATCTCCGAACACTAACAAATACTTGGAGATCACCCGAGCGAGCTCAGGAAAACCCGAGCAAAGAGGATATTCGCTCATCACTAATGTTAACCAATGTAGTGTCCGCCTGTATGATTTGCCTGTGCTTTTTTAGGACTAAAAACCTGATCCGCTTTTATTATCAAAAGTCTTAATAACCCGGGAGATTTTACTTTCAGTTTGAGACTCACAAGGCCGTAGAAGGGTACTTCTATCCCTACCAAGGGCACTCCCAAATGCCGGATCCAAAACTTCATCAGGATACCCATGTTGTCTAAAGCGATCCCTTAGTTTGTATGCTTGTGTCCTAAATGCGCCTTCCTCTGAGCAATTCCTCCTAATTGTGAGGTACTGTCCTCAAGGAATACCCCTCGTCAGTGGGACAGGATGATAACTATCCCACCTAAGAAGGGAATTGGTGGCCGTGGGCTTCCCAAATGCACTGGTACTCAAAGAGCAAAGTTAATTTTTCCTTATTTTTACATCAAGAAATCCCTACTGCATGTTTGGTTATAGAGAGTTGGAAGGGTTGTTTTTGAGGGTAAGTCGATGGTGATCAGGGGCGCCATTTTGCAAGATTATTTAGGGTGCCAACCTCCGTGGCAAGGTAGGGATATGTGATTAGGGCGAGCAAAGGGTGTTTTAGCTTAGTCATACTCCTCTCCCTCGCTACCCATTGCATCTACATCAAGAATATGATTTTTGGTTCTGGTCTGGGTATTCTGTAGATTTTAGGTGTGTGTTTTTCTTGGCTGGAGTGGATCATATGGGTTCCTAAGGGGGTAACTTCAGGTTGTCTTGTTGTTCCCAATGAACAGATCGCCTTACATGGACATACCTCCTTTCGTTCACTGATTGACAAACCCTTTACACCCTTCTCTTTCTTTCTAATCACAGGGCACGCTGTTTTTTTGAACATTGGTTGTATGTTGTTGGCATTTTAGAATACAGCTAGGGACTTTTAGGTTTGAATCCATGGTGAGCCAACGGTAAGCGGGGGTGCCATATTGTGTTCAAGTTAGGGTGCCAACCTCCGCTGTTAGGAAGGGTGCATTAGGGTTTAATAGGGCCTGTTAGGGCACACATGTTATCTACACCATTCAACTCTTTTGTTGGACCGGCTGGTTGTAGTTTTTGGTAAATTTGTCTGTGTATACATTTTAATGGCTTTAATAAAATTTAGTTTTAGGTTATAGTTTACATGTGAGACTTTGTATTGACTATACCTCACCATCCTTAGTTTTTTTTTTTATATATATGTGTGGTAGTTGACTGATTCAGCAAACAAACTTGCTCCTTTGTCAGGATTACCGAATGCAGAGACACTATCTAGGTTGTTTATTTCTCATATTGTAAGGTTACATGGAATCCCTCTTGTCTGTCAAGGGACTACAATTTGGCTCTAAATTCTAGAGAGCTTTTTGTAGTAAACTTGGGATTGAATTATTTTCATCTGATTACCACCCTGAAACCAATGGTCAGACTTTGAGTAGAAATCATTCTTTGAAATATATTTTAAGGTGCTTTGTGGCGGCTCAGCAGAAGGACTGGTGTTTGTTGGTCCCTCTTGCTGATTTTGCTTTAAGAGTACAGTAAATCAGTCTACTTGAACCTCACCCTTTTTCTCTAATTATGGTTTTCATCCCCAATTTGGTGAATTTTCTAGGTTTAGTTCTGAATGTTCGGTGGGTCCTGTTTTTAATATTAGGGATAAGGTTTGGCTGTCATCTAGGAACATTAAACTTAAAGTGTCGTAGGCAAAGTTAGTTCCAAAGTTTATTTGTCCATATGATATCCTAGAGGTGGTCAATCCAGTGGCATTCAGATTAAAGCTTCCTCCATCCCTTTGCATCCCTAATATGTTCCATATATCCTTATTAAAGGAGTTTGTTTCTTCGGCATTATCTCTCATATCCCCGCTTCCTCTGGTTTCAGTCAACGATGGCTTGGATTATGAGGTCCAGAGGCTTGTGGATTCTCGTAGGGTCCAAAATTCCCTTCAATACCTTATCCACTGGAGAGGATATGAACCAGAGGAGTGTTCCTGGGTCCCAGCTCGAGATGTGAAGGCTGAGCGGTTAGTCAGGGCCTTCCATCTAAAATTTCCAGGGAAGCCTGGGGGGCCGGTGGCCCCCCTAGAAGAGGGGGTACTGTCATGGTTCCAACCCTCAGTGTGTCTTGGATGTAGTTACTGACAGCTCAGCCTTCCAATGTACAGGGGTGTGCTGAAGCTGTCAGTGTGTTGATTGTTATGATCCGGTGACCTTGGAGCCGCATGGAACTTTCTCTGGAGTTGGTGGAAACTATACTGACCGCAAATCCTGAACTTATCACCGCAACTAGAAGTAGCCGTGGGGTGTGCCTAACAAATCCTAGACACCTCGACACAGCCGGAGGACTAAATACCCCTATAGATGAAAATAGGAATACTACCTTGCCTCAGAGCAGAACCCCAAAGGATAGGCAGCCCCCCACAAATATTGACTGTGAGTAGTAGAGGAAAAAGACACACACAGGCAGGAAACAGGATTTAGCAAAAGAGGCCACTCTAGCTAAAATAGGAAAGGATAGGATAGAATACTAAGCGGTCAGTATTAAAACCCTTCCAAAAATATCCACAGCAGAGAATACAAAAAACTCCACCATCTAACTAAAGGTGTGGAGCGTATATCTGCAACTCCAGAGAATCCAGCAAGACAGAGAAAAACACTGACTCAATCTAAGCTGGACAAGAGAAAACAAATAAATAGCACAGAATTATTAAGCACACAGCATGTGTGCCACAGAAACAAAAACCAGACACTTATCTTTGCTGAAATGGCAGCAAGGCTGGAGGAACCAGACAAAGATCCAAAACCTCCCAGAACCATGGACAACTGGCAAGGACTAATGAATCCTGCACACCTAAATATCCCAGTCAGAACTGCAATCAGCAGATACACCTGACCAGGACTGCGACTCAGGGACAACTGCATTCCCACCTACAACCACTGGAGGGAACCCAAAAGCAGAATTCACAACAGTACTCCCCCTTGAGGAGGGGTCACCGAACCCTCACCAGGGCCCCCAGGACGATCAGGATGAGCCAGATGAAAGGCACGGACCAAATCAGCAGCATGGACATCAGAGGCAAAAACCCAAGAATTATCCTCCTGGCCATAACCCTTCCATTTGACAAGGTACTGAAGCCTCCGCCTCGAAAAACGAGAATCCAAAATCTTCTCAACCACATACTCCAACTCTCCATCAACCAACACAGGGGCCGGAGGATCAACAGAGGGAACAACGGGCACCACATATTTCCGCAATAAAGATCTATGGAAGACATTATGGATAGCAAAAGAGGCCGGAAGCGCCAAACGAAAAGACACCGGATTAATAATCTCAGAAATCTTATAAGGACCAATAAACCGAGGCTTAAACTTAGGGGAAGAAACCTTCATAGGAACATGACGGGAAGACAACCAGACCAGATCTCCAACCCGAAGCCGGGAACCAACACACCGACGACGGTTAGCAAAACGTTGAGCCTCCTCCTGAGACAACACCAAATTGTCCACCACATGAGCCCAAATCTGCTGCAACCTGTCAACCACAGAATCCACACCAGGACAGTCAGAAGGCTCAACCTGCCCAGAAGAAAAACGAGGATGAAAACCAAAATTACAAAAGAAAGGCGAAACCAAAGTAGCCGAACTAGCCCGATTATTAAGGGCAAACTCGGCCAATGGCAAAAAAGCCACCCAATCATCCTGATCAGCAGACACAAAGCATCTCAAATAAGTCTCCAAAGTCTGATTAGTTCGCTCGGTCTGGCCATTTGTCTGAGGATGAAATGCAGAAGAAAAAGACAAATCAATGCCCAGCCTAGCACAAAAGGCTCGCCAAAACCTAGAAACAAACTGGGAACCTCTGTCGGACACAATATTCTCCGGAATACCATGCAAACGAACCACATGCTGAAAAAACAACGGAACCAAATCTGAAGAGGAAGGCAATTTAGGCAAAGGCACCAAATGAACCATCTTAGAGAACCGGTCACAAACAACCCAGATAACAGACATTTTCTGGGAAACCGGAAGATCAGAAATAAAATCCATCGAAATACGTGTCCAGGGCCTCTCAGGAACTGGCAATGGCAAAAGCAACCCACTAGCACGGGAACAACAAGGCTTGGCCCGCGCACAAGTCCCACAGGACTGCACAAAAGAACGCACATCACGTGACAAAGAAGGCCACCAAAAGGACCTACCAACCAAATCTCTGGTACCAAAAATACCAGGATGACCAGCCAACACAGAACAGTGAACCTCAGAAATCACTCTACTAGTCCATCTGTCAGGAACAAACAGTTTCCCCACTGGACAGTGGTGAGGTCTGTCAGCCTGAAATTCCTGAAGAACCCGTCGTAAATCAGGGGAAATGGCAGAAAGGACCACCCCTTCTTTCAGAATGCAGACCGGTTCAAGGACCTCAGGAGAATCAGGCAAAAAACTCCTAGAGAGGGCATCAGCCTTAATATTCTTAGAACCCGGAAGATACGAAACTATGAAATCAAAATGGGAAAAAAACAAGGACCATCGAGCCTGTCTAGGATTCAGCCGTTTGGCAGACTCGAGGTAAATCAGATTCTTATGATCGGTCAAGACCACAATACGGTGCTTAGCTCCCTCAAGCCAATGTCGCCACTCCTCAAACGCCCACTTCATAGCCAACAACTCCCAATTGCCGACATCATAATTGCGTTCAGCAGGCGAAAACTTACGAGAAAAGAAGGCACACGGTTTCATCAAGGAACCAACAGGATCCCTCTGAGACAAAACGGCCCCTGCCCCAATCTCAGAAGCGTCAATCTCAACCTGAAACGGAAGAGAAACATCCGGTTGGCGCAACACCGGAGCAGAAGTAAATCGGCGTTTAAGCTCCTGAAAGGCAGAGACAGCCGCAGAGGACCAATTCGCCACATCAGCGCCTTTCTTCGTCAAATCGGTCAATGGTTTAACCACGCTAGAGAAATTAGCAATGAAACGGCGATAAAAATAAGCAAAACCCAAAAATTTCTGAAGGCTCTTCACGGATGAGGGTTGAATCCAATCGTGAATGGCCTGAACCTTAGCTGGATCCATCTCCATAGGTGAGGGAGAAAAAATGAAGCCCAAAAAAGAAACTTTCTGCACCCAAAAGAGACACTTAGACCCCTTCACAAACAAAGCATTGTCACAAAGGATCTGAAACACCATCCTGACCTGTTGCACATGAGACTCCCAATCATCTGAAAAAATCTAAATATCGTCCAAATATACAATCAAGAATTTATCAAGATAAGTCCGGAAGATATCATGCATGAAGGACTGAAAAACAGATGGAGCATTAGTGAGCCAGAATGGCATCACAAGATATTCAAAATGACCTCCGGGCGTATTAAACGCAGTTTTCCATTCATCACCCTGCTTAATATGAACAAGATTATATGCCCCCCGAAGGTCAATCTTAGTAAACCAACTAGCCCCCTTAATCCTAGCAAACAAATCAGAAAGCAAAGGTAAAGGGTATTGAAACTTGACCGTGATCTTATTCAAGAGGCAATAATCAATACAGGGTCTCAAGGAGCCATCCTTCTTAGCAACAAAAAAATCCCGCTCCCAACGGTGAAGAAGATGGCCGAATATGCCCTTTCGCCAAAGACTCCTTAATATAATTCCGCATGGCGGTATGTTCAGGCACCGACAGGTTGAAAAGTCGGCCTTTAGGAAACTTACAGCCTGGAATCAAGTCAATAGCACAATCACAGTCCCTGTGCGGTGGAAGGGAACTGGACTTGGGCTCATCGAATACATCCTGAAAATCAGACAAAAACTTAGGAATTTCAGAAGAGGAAGAAGAGGAGATTAACATCAAAGGAACATCATTATGAATCCCTTGACAACCCCAACTAGTCACAGACATAGACTTCCAGTCCAACACAGGATTATGTACCTGCAACCACGGAAAACCCAGCACGATAGCATCATGCAAATTATGCAACACCAGAAATCGACAATCTTCCTGATGGGCTGGCGCCATGCGCATGATCACCTGTGTTCAAAACTGGGGCTTATTTTTAGCCAAAGGTGTAGCATCAATGCCCCTTAAAGGAATAGGGTTCTGCAAAAGCTGCAAGGAAAAACCACAACGCCTGGCAAATTGAAAGTCCATTAAGTTCAAGGCGGCGCCTGAATCCACAAACGCCATGACAGAAAATGATGACAATGAGCAGATCAAGGACACAGATAACAGAAATTTAGGTTGTACAGTACTGATGGTAAATGAACTAGCGATCCTCTTTGTCCGTTTAGGGCAGACTGAAATGACATGAGAATCATCGCCACAATAATAACACAACCTATTCTGACGTCTGAAACCTTGTCGTTCCATTCGAGACAGAATCCTATCACACTGCATTGGCTCAGGAATCAGCTCTGAGGACAACGCCACAGCGCGCACAGTTCTGCGCTCCCGTAAGCGCCGGTCAATCTGAATGGCCAGAGACATAGAATCACTCAGACCAAAAGGCGTGGGAAACCCCACCATAACATCTTTAACAGATTCAGAAAGACCCTTTCTGAAAATTTCCACCAAAGCATCATCATTCCATTTAGTCAACACAGACCATTTTCTAAATTTCGGACAATACAATTCTGCCGCCTCTTGACCCTGAGATGGGGCCAACAAGGTCTCCAATTGATCCAGAGAATTTAGGTTCATCATATAATAATCCAAAAGCCTGAAAAAAGGAGTCTACATTAAGCAAAGTCGGATTCCCTGATTCCAGGGAAAATGCCCAATCCTGTGGATCGCCACGCAGCAGGGAGATGATGATTTTAACCTGCTGAATGGAATCACCAGAGGATTGAGGTCTCAGAGCAAAAAACAGTTTACAGTTGTTTTTAAAACTCAAAAATTTGGACCTGTCACCAAAAAACAAATCAGGAGTAGGAATCTTCGGCTCTAAAACAGGAGTCTGAACAATATAATCAGAAATACCCTGTACCCTAGCAGCAAGCTGGTCCACACGAGAAGCTAATTCCTGAATATCCATGCTAGCACAAGACTCCTCAGCCACCCAGAGAAAAAGAGGGAAGAGAAGAGACAGAAAAAAAAAATGGCTCAACACCTTTCTTCCCTTCTTCTGAGATGCATTTAACTCATTATCGGCCAGTTGTACTGTTATGATCCGGTGACCTTGGAGCCGCATGGAACTTTCTCTGGAGTTGGTGGAAACTATACTGACCGCAAATCCTGAACTTATCACCGCAGCTAGAAGTAGCCGTGGGGTGTGCCTAACAAATCCTAGACACCTCGACACAGCCGGAGGACTAAATACCCCTATAGATGAAAATAGGAATACTACCTTGCCTCAGAGCAAAGGATAGGCAGCCCCCCACAAATATTGACTGTGAGTAGTAGAGGAAAAAGACACACACAGGCAGGAAACAGGATTTACCGTAGCAAAAGAGGCCACTCTAGCTAAAATAGGAAAGGATAGGATAGAATACTAAGCAGTCAGTATTAAAACCCTTCCAAAAATATCCACAGCAGAAAATACAAAAAACTCCACCATCTAACTAAAGATGTGGAGCGTATATCTGCAACTCCAGAGAATCCAGCAAGACAGAGAAAAACACTGACTCAATCTAAGCTGGACAAGAGAAAACAAATGAATAGCACAGAATTATTAAGCACACAGCATGTGTGCCACAGAAACAAAAACCAGACACTTATCTTTGCTGAAATGGCAGCAAGGCTGGAGGAACCAGACAAAGATCCAAAACCTCCCAGAACCATGGACAACTGGCAAGGACTAATGAATCCTGCACACCTAAATATCCCAGTCAGAACTGCAATCAGCAGATACACCTGGCCAGGACTGCGACTCAGGGACAACTGCATTCCCACCTACAACCACTGGAGGGAACCCAAAAGCAGAATTCACAACAGTTGATTGACAGATTGACCATCCAATCTGAGACTGGGAATCACTGCTTGTCTTCAGGTTTTCATTGTCCTAGGTGATTGCCAGGCTACTTAACTGGGCTGTTACTCCCAGACCTCTTCCAGATGTACATTCAGCTACTTATTTTTTTGTCTCTCTGTGCCTAGCGCTCTGTGCTTTGATCTTTTATTGCCTGACCTTGGGCCTCATCCTTACTTATCCGTCTCTCTAACCCCTTCTGCTCTGATCCGCTGTCTCCTGGGCTGCTGACCTTGGAACGTTACCTGACTACGCCTTTATCTCATCCTTCCATTTATGACTTACCTTCCTGAATTCTGCCCTTGGACTCCTTGACTATCCCATCTCACGACTTGTCCTTGAGAGGTGACTCAGTGTCAAACAAACAATGTGTTGAATTTATCATTGTTACAACTTATCCTGGATCAACTGAAAGTGTTGGCATTTGCATTAAACTTTGTACCAGAAAAAAGTTGGATTTATTTTCAGCTTTACTAGACATCAATTAAATGTTAAAAACACTTTTGCACACAAGAACAATTTAGATCTCTAACCATTAGCCCAGATAACGCCAGAGCATTGAAGAGAGTACAGGAGATAGTTAGTTCAGTCAGGTGAGGTGAGAAGCCAGTCTAAAGAAATAAGTTTTAGGACATGATTTCATTTGGGCATGTTTGAAACTGTGGATACTGGGAATTAACCAGATTATCTGGGACAGAACATTCCAGAAAACTGGTGCAGCGCAAGAGTCTCGGAGACTGGAGTGGAAGGTTCAGATTAATGAGGATGTTAGCCTTAGGTCATTAGTGGAATGAAGAGAACAGGTTGGGTAACAGATAGAGATTAGGGAAGAGATGTAGGGTGGTGAAGAACTCTGGAGAGCTTTGTGTGTAAAATTGATTTGTTTTTTTCTTGGATTTTATAGATGATGGGCAACCAGTGCAAAGACTGACACATGGTAACAGCATGGGAATGAGAATTTGTAGAAAAATTCTGTCTATTTACAACAGTCATCAATTTGTAAATTGGTTTGCTCTATTTGTTACTATGTATCCCATTATGTATCCAAAATAAAATATCTTTTAATACAAAATAAGGTCAGACCAGAACTTCACGACCGCGTAACCTAATACATGGCGCCATGAGTAGTCAAATTAACCTGCATACACACTGAAACAACAGGTCTATATTGATCCTTATTGATGACATTCACTTTAAGCAGTATTTTGGGGATCTCCTGGGCAGGAAAAGAAAAGTGGGGTGGGAAGAAAAGAGGGGAGTGCTATCTAAGCACAGTAAATGTGAAGTCATATAAAGAGAGGAAAAGGTTTTATATTGTGCTCATCTGAGCCGATTGTGCTGTACAGGTACAACACTGGACATGATTTTCAAAAGGACCGGGATCGCGCCTGTGGCACGCAGCTCATCCATTAGCGTGGCAGTGTGCTTTCCAGCCCCGAAGACTCTCCGCTTGGATACAAAGTTAGGTGAGTCTCTGATAACGCTTCCATTTAAGGAAGGATCCCAAAGTGATTGGATATAATTCAAATTTAGGTTATTGACCGCAATCATAAAACTTTTCTTTTTTTAATTAAAAAAAACACACAAAAAAACTAAATAAAAATAACAAAAATTAAAAATTAAATAGAAAACTAAACACAACACGTTTCAACATTTATGAGTCTTCATCAGGTGTATGTCCTATATACACCTGATGAAGACTCAAGAGAGGAAACTCGTGTTTAGTTTTTTATTCAGTTTTTAAGTTATTTAGTTAAAAAAAAAAACATTTTTAATGTATTGTAATTGCGGTCAATTAACCTACCTATATCCAATCGCATTGGGATTCTTCCTTACACAGAAGTGCCATCGGTGACTCACCTACCTTTGTAAACAGTCACTATATAGAACCTCGACACAAGAGGCTGGCAAGGAGGGTATTAAGTGGAAGGTTAATGTCTTTCAACTTTAAGGAAACCTATGGTATATCTGACATATGAGGATAAGCTGGTTACAAAACCTCTCAGTGTTCAGTTGACATAGAAACTGACATTTTGTGTCAATACGATAAGGTGATCCTGCAAAAGTGACATGCCCTTATGAATCTTGGAAAGGCTATAAAATGTAGCGCTCTGAGGATGTTAAATGAATTTGAAATTCAAATTTACGTTTATAAAACCTTTTATTATTTTTATTTTATCCTCCATTAGATCCTCCATGGAATAGTGATCAACTTTTAATACTATTTACAATATTTTAGAATAATAGACACATTTCCTTGTGCTGAGATGTATCCATAATACGTAGGTTGCCCACTTTGTCTGCTGGATTAATTGTTATACTAGTATCTATGAGCAGGCTAGGATAAGTTAGGAGATAAATTGCTGTACCACTACAAATACAAAGGTTTTTTTTACAAGGTACTCCTACTCTTTAGTTATAAATTAGAAAAATAGGTCAATATTTGTTGTATATCCAATAGGGAGTGCCCTCTCACCTTATTCTTCAAAGGAAGGAACCTTTTCCTATCTCCCATTGGCCTTTCTCAATTAAATGCATCAAGATGAGGAATTCTGAAATATCCTCCTCTTATAAACCCCACTCACCACATGGACGTAAATTATGCTTTTTAAAAAATGTTGCCAATTAAAATTTATGGGCCAATTTGTGAATATTATTGATTCAAAGGGGCTAATCAAGTTGTAGTGACAGGTAAAAGTCCTTTTGTGAGAAGGCTTGTTTCATCTTATGTAATGTCTCTTTAAGATAGATTAATGATATTTGCTTCACATGTAGTATTGCTGGTAATCTGAACTTCCATCCTTATTCCTTACCCCAATCCTATTGCAATGTATCTTTATTTGCTCTGGGTATAACTGCTCTGAATGCAATATGTTGGGGCTAGTGTCAGTTCTTAATCTAAAAACTTCTTTGTGTGCCTAAATTCCATCTCCTGCCAAACCTCCTTCTTTTGCCCTATATTTGACCCTTTGATCTAGTATTGGAGCTACCGTACTTTGTGGAGAGGTGTCGCAGGTCAGCCAGTGCACGTCAGCCCGCGCAAGCACAAACACTGCAAGTGAACAGATACAATTAACCCAAATACAGGACCAAGGCATTCAACAAGAGAAAACAAAGGTAAACCACCTGCATATGTCTCTCTCAGAAACTGAGTGCAGTCAATCTTTATCAACCCATAATTTGAGAAGGCATATTTGCTGCAGATGAAGAAGTGAAAGCCATGAATGATAAAGTATATCTGACACCCAAAGAAAGACAAAGCGTTAACCTAAGCACCAAGTAGATTGTTGTGAAGTTACATTTTGTGAGGTATCTCTAAGAACAAAGATTTATGGACTTACAGTCCTGCCAAAATGAAGATGTAATTTGGGATATTTTTACAAAAACATTATTTTTACTTTTTAGTTAACCCTATTTCCTCAAAGATTGCAAGCTTTTGCTCAGGGACCCCTTTCTCTTAGTATGAGTTGTACTATGTGTTACTTTGTAATGTTTTTATTGGTTGTATAAATACCATCTGAATTGTAAAGTGCTGCAGAATATGTTGGTGCTATAGAAATAAAAATTATAATTTTCCTTCATCCTCCGTGTGGTTGCTGTATGTTCCAAATAAAATCGTTGTTTCATTAACAGTTATCTTATCATTGTGCTGACAGTTGACATTTGCAACAATTTTAGTGGCCAAGCATGGAGAGCCCAACAAACAGGCCCTGCATGCTCTCCATGCATGTGTTGTGCCTGTCACACAGCTACGACACATGCAGAAGTGGCTCAGAACAGCTGATTATCGGAAGCGCTCCAGTTAGCCGGGTTCAAGATGCAGCTTATTCGGTAAGTGCTATAGCTTGCCGAATAAGGAGGGAGCAGAAGATATTCGCTCATCTCTATTCACAAACTCCACAATCTTGCCTGGATATAGACTGTGGAGTAAGGAGGGCAGATATTTACGCTTCACCATGTCGTAGTTCCCGTAGATTTCATCCCCAGTCCACTCTGCTTCGACCAAATAATTTCCTTTTTCGACATAAAATTCGACCACCCGTCCCTGGGTCTGGGCATTCTCTATGGCCTCCTGCCTCACTTATAGCTGTACAGTCAACAGACCCACCAGTGCTCCATCCGCTCTGCGCTATTACCAATCGGTTCACCATGATGCTCCCCACTCCCCGCATGCAGAAAGGAAAATGGTGTCTGTTGGAATAAGTTTAAATGCAACAACTCCATTCCTGTTGTAGTCTGCATTGAATGTCTATGAGTGTTCATTTGTCAGCTATGCTGTGATTGTTAAAGTTTGTACAAAAAGGTCAGAGGACTCTCACTGATTGCATCATTCTGCTGCTGTTTCCTTCACAGAGAGACATGTGTTACATGGACTAGATTATATCGGTAGTTACTGTCAAAGCTTTCTTATTTTGTTCCAGTTCAAGCTGCATATATTAAACACAGTTTGCCTTACGTTGGATTCTGCTGCTTATATGAAGTAACACGCGCTGCTGTGGTAATACTCCGGCTAACAGGTTATGGGCCCAGCCACCGGAAAGTAAATGGTAAAAAGCCCAGTCACCGGAATAAGCAGCGAGCCAAGCGCAGACAGCACAGAGGAACCCCCGGAATACAAGGACACCGGAACGCAAAGGTACCGCAGTGTACAGAGCACCGGACAGCGCAGCTTAAAGGGCCAGTAACAAAAAAAAAAAAAAAAAAAAAAAAAAGGTACAAGAGACAAGAATGTCTACAGAAAGGAATGCAGTGAAGTACACAGTGCCAAGTCTCACAAATCACAATTACAGCTCCTGGAAATTCAAGGTAAAGATGTTACTTATAAGAGAGGGTACATGGAAATGTATTGAACAGCCTGTGCCTGACCCAGTACCGGGTGATTGGCTAGAGACTGATCAGAAAGCACAAAGCACTATTTCCCTCAGCATAGATGATAACCAGATTGTACATGTATGCAAATGTGATACTGCAAAGAAAATGTGGGAAGAATTACAGAAAGTGCATGAAAGGTCAAATCTCAGCAATAAGCTATATCTTATGAGAAAGCTGTATCAGTCTAAATTAAGTGATGGCCAGCATATGCAGGACTATATCAGAAACACCCTAGAGATTGTGGAGCGCCTAAGGGGTATTGGTGAAGAAATTAAAGATTTTCATGTTGCTGCATTACTATTAAGTGGTCTTCCAGAAAGTTATGACACGCTTGTGACTGCATTAGATGCCAGACCAGATGATGAACTCACACTAGAATATGTGAAAGGGAAACTTGCAGATGAATACAAGAGAAAGTCAGAGACTATTAGCAATAATATATGCAAAGCAGAAGCAGCATTAAAGACACAGTACTTTTCTAAAGCTCAGAGTCATTTAAAGGAAACTCGTGAATGTTTTGTCTGTAAAAAGCCTGGTCACCTTAAAGCAGACTGCAGAGTGTGGAAAGCAAGAATGAATCAGTTTAAAAAGCAGGACAGTCATCAAAAGGTTAAAACAGCTGTAAAGAAGGAAGATGCATGTATTGCGACTGCATTTGGGGTCAGCACAAGCCCATATGCAAACCATGTTTGGTGTATTGACTCTGGAGCGACTGCTCACATGACACGTGATAAAGATTTCTTCATTAATCTAGATGAAAGCAAGTCTGAAAAGGTAATTTTAGCTAATGGTCACTATATGACATCAGAAGGAATAGGAGATGGTTATCTCCATTGTCAAGTTCAATCCTCAGCACAAGTCAGAAAAATCCCAGTTAAAGACGTGCTGTATGTTCCCAAACTTGAAAGTAACCTTTTATCTGTAAAGAAGCTTGCACAACAGGGAAATATAGTTACATTTAAGGATGACAGATGCATCATTTCAAAGAAGGGTCATACCCTTGCCGAAGGAAAAATCAAAGATGAACTTTATCAGCTGAAATGCAATGAAACTGTTTACAGTGCTAGACAAGATTTTCATAAGGACTGTATTCATGTGTGGCACAGACGCCTAGGCCACAGAGATCCAGAAGCAGTAAAGAAACTAGCTCAACTTGCAAATGGTATTGCAATCAACCAGTGTAATCAAACAATGAAGTGCACAAGTTGCCTAAAAGGGAAAATGTCCAGAAAATCGTTTCCTAAAGTAAGCACTACTAAATCTGCACAGATACTGGATTTGATACATACAGATGTGTGTGGTCCAATGAGTGTTCTTACTCCCAGCAAGAAGAGATATTTTCTCACATTCATTGATGATTATTCCAGATATACTGTTACTTACCTACTTCAAAGTAAAGATGAAGTTCCACAGAAACTTGAAGAATATCTTGCTGCAGTTCTTAACAAATTTGGAAGAATACCAAAGGTACTGCGAGCAGATAATGGAACTGAATATACAAGTGGTAAAGTGCAAACCATCCTGAAAAAGAATGGAATCGTGTTCCAGACAACCGTTCCATACAACCCAGAGCAGAATGGGACAGCAGAGAGAAAGAACCGAACTCTTTGTGAAAGTGGAAGAAGTATGCTATTTGATGGAAACCTACCTACAACATATTGGGGAGAAGCCATCATGACTGCTACCTATCTTCAAAATCGACTGCCAAGTAAAGCTACAAGTAAAACTCCATATGAGCTATGGAACTGTGAGAAGCCCAACCTGAAGCATCTCAGGATATTCGGAAGCAAAACTTTTGTGCATGTTCCCAAAGAAAAACGTTCTAAGTGGGAATCTCATGCAAAGGAAGGAGTTCTTGTGGGGTACAGTGAAACTCAGAAAGGATACAGAATCCTGCACCCACAGACCAACACAGTAACAATCAGCAGAGATGTAGTGATTGATGAAAACTCAGTATCGCTCAAATTTCATGAGGTTACGCAAATAATTCAACCTAAGGAACAAGAATTTCAGTCAGTGATTCCAGACATTGAAGAGAATCTCAAAGAAAATACTGAAGTCTGGATATGCTCTGAAAGTACTGAAAAAGAAACAGAAGAACCAAGCCAACCTCAGGAGATCAGAAGATCAGAAAGATCAAATAAAGGAATTCCAGCTAAACGCCTTTCTTATATGGTCAGATCAATTCCAGAAGAAGAGCCACAGTCATGGCAGGAAATGCAAAAACTGCCTATTCATAAGAAGCAAAAATGGATAAAAGCTGCTGATGAAGAAATGGAATCCCTTCATAAGCTCAAAACATGGGAGCTCACAGAGCTACCTCAAGGCAAGAAAGCAATTGGATGTAAGTGGGTCTTTAAGAACAAATATGACTCCGAAGGTAATGTTCACCGTTTTAAAGCAAGATTGGTCGCAAAAGGATATTCACAAAAATATGGTGAAGATTATGATGCTACTTTTGCTCCAGTTGCCAAGCAAACTACATTCAGAACTTTATTATCCATAGCTGCTGTTCAGCAGATGAAAGTAAGACATTTTGACATCAAAACAGCCTTTCTACATGGAGACATTGAAGAAGAGCTGTACATGACTCAACCAGAAGGCTATGTTAAAAGGGGTAAAGAGAACCTTGTTTGCAGAATGCAAAAATCTCTCTACGGCCTTAAGCAATCAGCAAGAGCATGGAACACTAAGATGAACAAAGTGTTAATCGACGAAGGATTTAAAAGGTCTCAAGCGGATCCATGTTTGTATACAAAAGGTGTATCACAAGATTGGATGTATGTTATTCTATATGTGGATGATGTAATAATAGCGCATCAAGAAGAGAGAGAAATTTCAAAACTAGGTCAAATTCTGAACAAGCATTTCGAGACCAAGGACCTTGGAGATGTGACATACTATTTGGGAATCCAAATCCAGAGAGAGGAAGATGGAAGTTTTCTTCTTAATCAAAATTCTAAAATCTCCACAGTTCTAAACCAGTTTGGAATGTCAGAAGCCAAAGGCATATCAACTCCAATGGATCCATCTTACCTAAAATTGGAAGGAGAAGAAGATCTGCTACCCACAAATGACAGTTACAGACAAGCAGTGGGGGCACTTCTATACATAGCAACCACAACCCGTCCAGATATCTCAGCCACAGTGGGAATTCTCTGCCGACGTGTAAGCAAGCCACGCCAAAGAGATTGGAATGCAATTAAGAGACTTCTTCAGTATCTTAAGGCAACCCAAGAGTTAAGTCTAAAGATTTCTGCATCAGGAGATCTAATTCTCAGAGGATATGTAGATGCAGATTGGGCTGGAGACTCAAGTGATCGAAGATCAACAAGTGGTTACTTGTTCAAGTTAGGACACACTTCAATCTCATGGTCCAGTAGAAAACAAGTGTCAGTTGCATTGTCTTCTACAGAAGCAGAATATACATCAGCTGCTCATGCAAGTCAAGAGTTAATTTGGTTGAAGCAACTTTTGGAAGAATTCGGCAAACCACTAGCTGAACCAACTGTTATCTATGAGGACAACCAAGGATGTATCAAGCTCGCCAGCAGTGAAAGGATAAGTGCAAGAACAAAGCACATTGATGTTAAACATCATCACTTGCGTGACTTAGTAGAGCGTGAAGTTCTAAAGTTTGTTTACTGTGAATCTGACAAGATGTTAGCAGATGTTTTGACAAAGCCATTGTCAAGAGCCAAGTTTGAAGAATTCAGAACTGCAATGGGACTAACAGGATAAGCAGTTGTTGAGTGGGGGTGTTGGAATAAGTTTAAATGCAACAACTCCATTCCTGTTGTAGTCTGCATTGAATGTCTATGAGTGTTCATTTGTCAGCTATGCTGTGATTGTTAAAGTTTGTACAAAAAGGTCAGAGGACTCTCACTGATTGCATCATTCTGCTGCTGTTTCCTTCACAGAGAGACATGTGTTACATGGACTAGATTATATCGGTAGTTACTGTCAAAGCTTTCTTATTTTGTTCCAGTTCAAGCTGCATATATTAAACACAGTTTGCCTTACGTTGGATTCTGCTGCTTATATGAAGTAACACGCGCTGCTGTGGTAATACTCCGGCTAACAGTGTCAGTTGTCTTCTGGTGACACGCTTCCTGCACATCCAGCTCCCCAGTTTGAGGCCCATGTATTTTGTCCTTAGCAGCCTTCTGCGTGAGACTGCTGCTGTCACTTCACACTACTATCCTCCACTGAACTGTTACTTCCTGAACTTGGCACTAATTCTCAGTTCCCCCTCCCTAAACTGGGCCTGGCCATTACTGTTAACCCTGCCTAGGCTAGACTGCAGCCCCACCATGTTTTACCCTTGACAACATGCATGAATATAAAATACATAGTGTCAGGGAGCAGACCATCACTCCTACATATGCACCAATAGATGAAGAGACTGTGGGCCTGATTCATCATTTGCATTTTTTCAAGTCAGTTATATTTTTTTCAAATGCACGACAAAAGAAAGGAATATATGTGGCACTCACCCAGCTTGCGTGAAACTGTAGTCTTTAATAGTCCAATCAGTTGGTTACAATCATTGCATGCAGTTTATCAGAAAACGGTGAGGGTGCGGGGGGTGTAAAAGCGATGACGGCCATTTCGCGCAATGTGCGCTTCTACGGGTCCATGTGAAATTAAAATGATGTCACTTCCTTTAAAAGCAAGGTCTGAACATCAGCAAGGGTTAATATTATTGCTACAATTTTTTCAAAATGCTTTTCACAATAAATATTAATACAAAATCTATTTGCGCCAATTACATTAGTATAAAGATTTACGAAAATTACAAAAATTACAAAAATATAGCCATATCTAACTTATCATTCAGGCCTATGGGTCCTTGAGCATTTGTGTTCATTATCCATTTTGCTTCATGTTTAAAGGGACTCTGTCACCTGAATTTTGCCTTGTGCAGGCATGTACTACGGAGGACAGAGAATGAACTTCAATCCAATATTGCAGCCAGCATGCAGCCAGCGGGTAAGGAAAGCAGGGTTGGACTGGCCATTTGGCAATTCTGGCAAATGCCAGAAGGGCCGATCTGGTTGTGGGCTGCCTTGTCTGCTACGTTGTTAACAGAATCAATGTTCTCAAGACACCCATACAGTTAACAGTTGTGACGGAGCACAAAGCCGGTCACTCTGTCACTTACCTCAGCATGCCGTGGTATAATTAGAAATATTGGTCTTGTAGTAAATCTTCCTTTCCTCCATCCAGGGTAATATTAGTGATATATCCCATCTGGTTCTTGGGGACAGGGACACCATGGGCCTACGTGATTTCAAATGCCAGGGCTGAATTTCATCCCCAGTCCGTACCTGAAGGAAAGGGTGAATCAAACACCCGAAAACCCCGCCCCTATGGCTGAAAATGGTTCCCTCCAAATTCAGGTGACAGAGTCCCTTTAAGAAGCAGGCTGTTGTGATTACCTCCCTGGGGAGGGAATTGAATAATTTCAAGCCCGGCAAACTGCAATAGCTCTGGATTTCCATTGTGCTTTTCCTGCATGTGTTTTATTAAGCGCATGCAGACTTTGCCTGTTAGTATGGAATTGTAATGTTCGCAAAATCTACTTATTAGGGGTCGAATTGTTTTCCCTATATAATAATATTTGCAGGGACAAAATAATACATAGACAACGAATTTACTCTTGCAGGTAATAAAGTCGTAAATTATTACATAATTTATATTCATATTCTGTGCAGACAATATAGTGAGGGGCAATTTTTTATTCAGGAGCATTATAATGACACTTGTATCTTTAAGGGCATCATGTGGAGATCTTCTACAAAAGAGCAGAGAAGATGGAAGTCTGCAGAGACGGCTGTGGATGAGAAAACTCATCATGGGGTCTGGACAAGATGAATAAAAGAAGGAGAACGACTCCAGAGACGACGTCATCTATAAGGTACCTGGATGTAAATGTTATTTGTGATGCTAACTAATTCTCATGTTTTTATTTATGTTAGGAGCATTAAAGGGAATGTCCAGGTTTGTAATGAGTTTGCAGTCATTCTTTGTGACTGCAGACTTCTGAATTCTCACAGTGCGCACTGCACACTGTTAGGATTCTTTTGTGCTGGCGATTTACATTCATGCAGTCATGTGCTGACTAGACATGTGTGGTCTCACTCAATGAAAATGAACTGAGTGAGCCAAGACACATCTAGTCGGAATGTGGTCAGAAGTATACAAATCACATGCTTGTACTGACATGACTGTCCACCGGCAAAGGAGAATCCTAAAAGTGTGCATTGCATTCGCTGTGAGAATTCAGAAGCCTACGATATTAGGATTGAGCTCTGCAGGTTCCAGTAGTCGTCACATGGACACTTCACTCATATGCGGTTTTCATACTCATGGACCTGTGACAGCAAGCTTCTCGTCCTGCTTCTCTCTGTTTTTCACTGAACATTGAGAGCATTAGGGAGAGGAGCTTGTGGGTACATGACTAAGTGTGCAAATCACATATGTCCTGGGGGGGGGCGCCAAACTGAATTCTTGTCCCGGGTGCCAGAACAGCTAGATACACCTCCACGTGCCTGTATGACCTCCCTACAAGGCCTGGGCATGCTTCTGATGAGGCGGCGGATGGTCTCCTGATGGATCTCCTCCCAGACCAGGGCTAAAGCATCCACCAACTCCTGAACAGTCTGTGGTGCAAGACATAATGGATGGTTGATGGTGGATGGCGCGAGACATGATGTCTCAGATGTATTCAATCGGATTCAGGTTTGGGGAACGGGGAGGCCAGTCCATAGCTTCATTGCCTTCATCTTGCAGGAACTGCTGACACACTCCAGCCACATGAGGTCTGGCATTGTCCTGCATTAGGAGGAACCCAGGGCCAACCGCACCAGCATATGGTTTCACAAGGGGTCTGAGGATCTCATCTCGGTACCTAATGGTAGTCAGGCTACCTCTGGCGAGCACATGGAGGGCTTTGCAGCCCTCCAAAGAAATGCCACCCCACAACATTACTGACCCACTGCCAAACCGGTCATGCTGAAGGATGTTGCAGGCAGCAGATCGCTCTCAACGAGGTCTCCAAACTCTGTCACGTTTCTCACTTGTGCTCAGTGTGAACCTGCTTTCATCTGTGAAGAGCACAGGGCGCCAGTGGCGAATTTGCCAATCCTGGTGTTCTGTGTCAAATGCCAAGCGTCCTGCACGGTGTTGGGCTGTGAGCACAACCCCCATCTCTGGACGTCGGGCACTCAGACCATCCTCACGGAGTCAGTTTCTAACCATTTGTGCAGACACATGCACATTTGTGGCCTGCTGGAGGTCATTTTGCCGGGCTCTGGCAGTGCTCCTCCTGTTCCTCCTTGCACAAAGGCTGAGGTAGCGGTCCTGCTGCTGGGTTGTTGCCCTCCTACGGCCCCCTCCATGTCTCCTGGTGTACTGGCCTGTCTCCTGGTAGCACATCCAGCCTATGGACACTACTCTGACAGACACAGCAAACCTTCTTGCCACAGCTCGCATTGATGTGCCATTCTGGATGAGCTGCACCACCTGAGCCACTTGTCTGGGTTGTAGAGTTCATCTTATGCCACCATGAGTGTGAAAGCACAACCAACTTTCAAAAGTGACCAAAGCATCAGCCAGAAAGCATTGGTACTGAGATGTGGTCTGTGGTCCCCACCTGCAGAACCACTCCTTTATTGAGTTTGTCTTGATAATTGCCAATAATTTCCATCTGTTGTCTATTCCATTTGCACAACAGCATGTGAAATTGATTGTAAAACAGTGTTGCTTCCTACAAGAAATTTGTAATCTCAAGAAAGCAGAGTTTTGTAAATTTTGAGTAGAATTCAAATGCACTCAAGTAAATTTGCCCATCTCTACTCAACCCAACTAATATAGCTTCCAACCATTCCGGATCCAGTGGGAGAGTCCCAATTTGAGGGAGCTGTCCCGTTGTTCTGGGAGGTCGATGTCCTGACTTCTACTGACTCTGTATATCTCTCCTTGTGTCCTCTCTGCTCAGTAGCTACTCCTCTTCCCCTTACTCTGGTCGCATCTATCTGCTCTCAGCATACTTACTTTCAATTAAATAACTCATTCTTCTCTTTTCTTGAGATCTGACCTCACAAGGATTTGAGCCCCTTACTATTGGAGACAGTAGCCAAGATTATAAGCCACAGCCTGCACTGACTAGATGAGAAGAATTTTCTCCACTTGAATGTACTGTGTATTCTCCTAAATTACTGGAAGATTGTACTGGCACCTAGATACATCTATATGTCACTGCATTTCTATTTACCGTACCTGTATTCTAGGGGGTAAAATAAAAATCTATTTTTGTTCTTTTATAATTACTAAAAAATAATACTAAACAATTACACATTATATTATATTATTCTAACACATTTTAAAAAAAATAAACACAAATTGACAAATAACACAGACATATGGTATTTGGTATCCTAGGAATCGTGACAAACTGTACAATATGAAAACAAAGAAAAAAGACTCCACTATAAAATGCACACCACCCAACACAATATAACAAAATACAAATTTTATTGGCACAAAAATTAAAACACAATTAAAAGCACTATAGTGCTTGCAATCCTACATGGTACAAAATAGCTACAAAACATCCATATTACAGCCTGGGGCACAGATACAAACTTAATAATCTGTATACCATATAATATGATTTATAAGTGCCCTGCCTAATGGCTCATGGGGAGTCCAAATACATGTAGACACTGATAGTCAGAACCATACAAGACTAAACAAAAACGCCATAAGCAGATACAAACCAGCGTTTTGAAGCGAGCAGGCTGAGGGATGTCCGAGGATAAAACAAGCACTTGGCCCCACGCGTATCGCCTCCCAAATGAGGCTTCGTCAGGGGAACTTCCTCGGACATCCCTCAGCCTGCTCGCTTCAAAACGCTGGTTTGTATCTGCTTATGGCGTTTTTGTTTAGTCTTGTATGGTTCTGACTATCAGTGTCTACATGTATTTGGACTCCCCATGAGCCATTAGGCAGGGCACTTCTAAATCATATTATATGGTATACAGATTATTAAGTTTGTATCTGTGCCCCAGGCTGTAATATGGATGTTTTGTAGCTATTTGTAGGATTGCAAGCACTATAGTGCTTTTAATTGTGTTTTAATTTTTGTGCCAATAAAATTTGTATTTTGTTATATTGTGTTGGGTGGTGTGCATTTTATAGTGGAGTCTTTTTTCTTTGTTTTTGTATTTAGGTTTTTTCCACTACTTTGCACCCCCTATATGTATATATATACCAGCTTTATGGCGGTGCACCAGTTGCTTTTTGTATAAACTGTACAATATGGTGATTGTTAAGTGGCTTAAAAAAATGGCGACTAAACCCATAAAAAGTGTAATTGAAATATAATACTGTGTCTTTGTTCACATGTAGCATGCATGCTGCTTTTTATCTGCACTGCTTCTGCAGGTATCTGCATCAAACCACTCAATAACAATGTTTTTTCATTATTGCTTGCTGTACTTTTTTTTTAGCCTTTTCTATATTTCCAATCACATAGAGAATGTTACTGCAGCATTTTACATTTCCTTGCAGCCTTATGCCCTCCAGTGGTTGTTGTTACACATTACATACATACAAGTGCTTCTAAAAAAATTAGAATATCATCAAAAAGTTAATTTATTTCAGTTCTTCAATACAAAAAGTGAAACTCATTATATAGTGTAATTACAAACACATTGATCTATTTAATGTGTTTATTTCTGTTAATGTTGATGATTATGGCTTACAGCCAATGAAAACACAGAAGTAATTTTCTCAGTAAATTAGAATAATTAACAAAAAACACCTGCAAAGGCTTCCTAAGCATTTAAAATGGTCCCATAGTCTTTTTCACTAGGCTCCACAATCATGGGGAAGACTGCTGACTTGACAGATGTCCAGAAGGCAGTCATTGACATGCTCCACAAGGAGGGTAAGCCACAAAAGGTCATTTGCTAAAGAAGCTGGCTGTTCACAGGATGCTGTATCCAAGCATATTAATGGAGAGTTGAGTGGAAGGAAAAAGTGTGGTAGAAAAAGGTGCACAAGCGACCGGGATAATCACAGCCTTGAAAAGATTGTTAAGAAAAGGCCATTCAAAAATTTTGGGGAGATTCACAAGGAATAGACTGCTGCTGGAGACATTGCTTCAAGAGCCACCACACACAGACGTATCCAGGACATGGACAACAAGTGTTGTATTCCTTGTGTCAAGCCACTTATGACCAATAGACAATGCCAAAAGCGTGTTACCTGGTCCAATGAGAAAAATAACTGGACTGTTGCTCAGTGGTCAAAAGTTTTGATTTCAGATGAAAACAACACTTGTTTCCATCTCATATGGAAATCAAGGTCCCAGAGACTGTCGGAAGATTGGAGAGGCACACAATCCAAGCTGCTTGAGGTCTTGTGTGAAGTTTCCACAATCAGTGATGGTCTGGGGAGCCATGTCATCTGCAGGTCCACTGTGTTTTATCAAGACCAAAGCCAGAGCAGCCATCTAGCAGGAAATTTTAGAGCACTTCATGCTTCCCTCTGCGGACAAGCTTTTTGGAGATGGAAATTTCATTCTCCAGCAGGACTTGACACCTGTCCACACTGCCAATGTACCAATACCTGGTTTAAAAACAACAATATCACTGTGCTTGATTGGCCAGCAAACTCGCCTGACCTTAACCCCATAGAGAATCTATGGGGTATTGTCAAGAGGAAGATGAGACACCAGACCCAACAATGCAGACGAGCTGAAGGCTGCTATCAAAGCAACCTGGGCTTCCATAAAACCTCAGCAGTGCCACAGGCTGATCGCCTCCATGCCGTGCCGCATTGATGCAGTAATTGATGGAAAAGGAGCCCCGACCAAGTATTGAGTGCATTTACTGAACATACATTTCAGTAGGCCAACATTTTGGATTTTAAAATAATTTTTCAAGCTGGTGTTACAAAGTATTCTCATTTACTTAGATAAGGATTTTGGGGTTTTCATTGGCTGTAAGCCATAATCATCAACATTAACAGAAACAAACTCTTGAAATAGATCACTCTGTTTGTAATGACTCTATATAATATGAGTTTCACTTTTTGGATTGAAGAACTGAAATAAATAACCTTTTTGATGATATTCTAATTTTGTGAGAAGCACCTGTATTACCTCTCAGGATACCACAGACTGAAACATTAATTTATTAGTTTTAATCATTATTAATGATTTTGCACTCTACACTTTATATCTTGATCATAATTGCATTGTATGGATGAATTTTGTACACTGTAGGTTGCTTATGTGATTTTTCGTATTCACTGACTGACCTTTTCTATATATAGAAAATTTTGTCTGCTTGCACAGGGCCGCCATCAGGGCATTACTGCCCTGACGGGTGTATGGGGCCCAGTGGGCAGAGGGGGCCCACACCGGGCCCCATCTCATCTGCTCACTGGGCCCCCCCTACAGGCGCTGCGGCACGCTATTGACAGCACGCACTTCACCGGCGTGTGACATCATTATCAGCCACCGGCAATTGCGCGCTTCACCTGCGTGGAGGGAGGGAGTGAGCTTCGCCTGCTGCGGGAGCGCGGCCAGGTAAAAAGTCGTGGTTTGGTGTTTTTTTTGAGAGCGGCGATCCAGGGGGCCCCAGGGCAGAATGCTGGACACACTGGGGCAGAAATGCTGGACACACTGGGGCAGAAATGCTGGACACACTGGGGCAGAGATGCTGGACACACTGGGGGCAGAGATGCCGGACACACTGGGGACAGAGATGCTGGACACACTGGGGGCAAAAATGCTGGACACACTGGGGCAGAGATGCTGGACACACTGGGGCAGAGATGCTGGACACACTGGGGCAAAGAATCTGGACACACCCTCGGGGCAGAGATGCTGGACATTTGGGGCAGAGAATCTGGACACACTGGGGCAGAGATGCTGGACACACTGGGGCAAAGATGCTGGACACACTGGAGGAGAGATGCTGGACACACTGGGGCAGAAATGCTGGACAAACTGGGGCAGAGATGCTGGACACACTGGGGGCAGAGATGCTGGACACACTGGGGGCAAAAGTGCTGGACACACTGGGGCAGAGATGCTGGACACACGGGGGCAGAGATGCTGGACACACTGGGGCAGAGAATCTGGACACACCCTCGGGACAGAGATGCTGGACATTGGGGGCAGAGAATCTGGACACACAGGGGCAGAGAATCTGGACACACTGGGGCAGAGATGCTGGACACACTGGGGCAGAGATGCTGGAAACACTGGGGCAGAGATGCTGGACACACTGGGGCAGAGATGCTGGACATTGGGGGCAGAGATGCTGGACACACGGGGGCAAAAATGCTGGAGACACTGGGGGCAGAAATGCTGGAGACACTGGGGGCAGAATGGAGATACGGGCATGATTGGAGACATGGGGCAGAATGAAAGACATGGGGGCATGATTGGAGACACTGGGGGCAGGATTGGAGACAGATCGTGCAGGATCATGGGGCAGGATGGATACGATGGAGACAGATGGGGCAGGATGGGGAGATCATATGGGGCAATCATATGGGGCAGGATGGGGAGATCATATGGGGCAGAAGGGATACTCATGAGGGCAGGATGCAAGAACATATGGCTGGAGCCAGGAATGAGACACATGGGGACCAGGATGGGGAATATTATTACCATAGGGGCTAATTAATGGATATTATTACTGCAGTGATGTATTTATTTTATTTTATGAGTATACTCTTTTAAATGGGGGGGGGTGGTCCTGTTACTGTGTAGAGATACTATGTCGCCTTTTTTTCTTCATGTGGTGTAATGTAGAAGTTGTGAAAAATTAAGAAATGTGTTCTGCAAGCGGAGCTCGAGATAACTGTGTTATTTCCTGCAGAGACAAGTCCTGGCTGGAAGAAGTGATGGCGGTCTGTGCTGGATGAAAGTTGAAAGATGAAGGACTTCACCTAGAGACGTCACTGGGGAGTCAGTGTGTTACCTATACACTGACACTATACACTGTATACTATATACAGAGCTCCTGTGTATAATATCACCAGTGATCACTGTATACAGACACTGCATACTAAGTAAAGATCTCCTGTCTATAATGGCACTTATGGTGATGGTATTGTGGTTTTTTTATTACTGATCAGTATTGTAATATTCGGTCCCTTTGTGGTGGTAATATGTGGTCTGGTCATGGTGCCTTGGCATTTGTTCCTTGTATGTGCTATTTGGTCACTATGTGGTAATAATATGGTGTCTGGACATGGTGTTGTGGTATTTGTTCCTTGTATGTGATGTTATTCGATCACTGTGGCGGTAATATGTGGTCTTAACAGGGTGTGGCAGTATTTGTTCCTTATATATGATATAATTGGTTATTTTAAAAATAAATGAAAATATACCTAAATTGTATTGCATATTTAACAAATATTTAATAGGCTACAGCAGAGTAGGGCCCGGCCAAAATTGTCTACTGTGTTATGGTGGTGCCTTAAAAAATATTTTGGCCAAAACAAAAGCTGCCGGCTATATGTGTGATCTGGTGATGGGAACTGTTAATGTGTGATAGGTGAGAAGTGGAGTTTTTCCAAGAGAGAGCGATGGGACTGTGGACAGTTCGAGGGGTGGAGCGTGGAGGCAGGGCTGGGGTGGAGCATGGGCGGAGTCTCAAGGGGGCCCAAAAAATTTTGCCAGTATGGGGCACCGAAATTTCTAGTGGCAGCCCTCTGCTTACATGCATAATTTTTTCTCTGATGAGACGTTTTCTTTCCTCCATTATAGATCTCTATTTTTACCCATTTTAATCCTGTTTTCATTTGGATGTGCCCAGTAAAGATTTTCTATAATTATGTGATGACCGTTTCAGCCTAGTCTACCAACTTTATTCATTTATATTGGTTTGTAGTAATCATTTGACTCGTTATTATACTCCGTGCATTTCTGAAGGCTGGTTTATTTTGTATAGTAGCCTTTGCAATTCAGTACATTTTTCCTATACGTTGTCTCAAAGCACCACTGTTACAACTAAGGCTACTTTCACGCTAGCGTTAACTGCAATACGTTAAAATGCGTCGTTTTTCCGAAAAAACACATCCTGCAAAAGTGCTTGGAGGATGCGTTTTTCCCCATAGACTTGTATTGGCGACGCATTGCAACGGATTGCCATACGTCGTATACGTCGTACGACGGATGCGTCGAAATTTGGCGACACGTCGTCTGGAAAAAACGTAGATTGTAACGTTTTTTGGCTCCGACAAAAAAACGTGTCGCTACGCATCCTGCGACATGCGGCGTTGGCTACAATGAAAGTCTATGAGCGACGGATCCTTCGAGACACGTCGTACGACGCAATGCAGCGCTGCAATACGTTTTTTTTCTACTGAGCATGCTCAGAACCAGGATTTTGTAGCCAACTGGCCCCAAATCTATATAAACCTGGCCTGGGCCTTGAACCCCACATATGCCAGCAAGACACAAAGACAAGACCCCAGCCTGACATCAAGACCCCAGCCTTCCATCAAGACCCCAGCCTTCCATCTTGACCCCAGCCTGGCAGCAAGAACCTAGCCTTCCAGCCACACTCCAACCTACAGGCTCCTGCCACACCAGACTCCAACCACCATAGAAACAGTGTGAGTATTGCCATTTTTGTGTGCGTCTGTGTGCATGTGTCTGCATGTCCATGTGTGTGTGTGTGCATTTGTGTCTGTATGACGTACTGACTACAGCAAGAGCTTAAAACCTGAATACAACCTGAGGCCTGCCGTCGTCCTGCAACAGCCAGTGCCCTGCTACAGTCCAGATCCACCCTGAGGCCTGCCACTGTGAAGAAATCCAGCTCCAGCCGGAGGACTGATGGCCTTTTGTGTGTGTGTGTGTGTGTGTGTGTGTGTGTGTGTGTGTGTGTGTGTGTGTGTGTGCGTATGCGTTTCGTGTTTGGGTCCGCCTGTGTGCTTTTATGCATCTGTGTGTATTTGCATAGCCCTATGTGCTCTTGTGTGTGTGTGTGTGTGTGTGTGTGTGTATTTTTGTACTGCTGTGTGGTTTTGTATGTATGTCTTCACGTGCCTGCACCTTATTATGCCTTCGCCAATATTATGCCTGTTCATGTGTTATGCTTGTGTTACGACTGCGCCTGTGTGCTTGCAGGCATGTTTATGTGCGTCTTGTTGATTGCATGTGCATTTGTCCATGCCATATTGGTTAATGTCCTTTTTTGATGTATTTGCTAAGTATAGTGGTTTGTGCAGCCTGTGGGAATGTTTTTTTTTCCTCTTAAAAATTTTTTTTTTTTAAATCGGATGTATTATTGCAAAGTCTAGTGGTCTGCAGCTTGTGGTTAGAATGTGTGAGTGCTATTTTTTTTTTAAAGTGTTGATTTTTTTATTACTGTTGAAACTATTCCCAGTTGATGTACTTGTATTTAAAATAAAGAGCATTTCTGCTCCTAATTGTGATGTAAAAAAAAAAAAATATATATATATAATAAAATGTTTATTAAAAAAATGTCCGTAGTATAATTTCATAAAGGTAAATTTAAAACAGGTGTATGTACCAATGGTTACACATGCAATACAGAGTTGGTTGAGGGCTCATTTTTTACTAAAGGTTATCCTTTGAAGGTTTTTTGGGGGAGGTTATTTTTGAAAAAAAAATGTAGTAAAAATATTTTTACATGGTGGGTTCACATTTTAAAATATATTTTTTTGGACATGGAAATGAATGGTAAAACGTGCACCTGTTTTTGGGTTTTGGTGTTCACCCTAATGAACATTTCTCACATTTTAACAGGGTGTTTATTGTTAAACATTACCTAGTTCGGGGGGTGGTCTAACTATAAATCCATTATACCTATTATATTACAGATACACTAGGGACCACATCCATTGACCAGCCCACCAGGACCACATCCTCACATCTTTAAAAGTAAGTTTTGAAGACCCAAATCTGCTACTTCAATGTGTAGAGCAGATTGCAAGTGTCTTTTAACTTACAGACACACCAGGACCACAGCCACCGGCCTTCCCACCAGGACCACAGCCACCGGCTATCCCACCAGGACCACATCCTCACATCTTTAAAAGTAAGTTTTGAAGACGCCAAATCTGCTACTTCAATGTGTAGAGCAGATTGCAAGTGTCTTTTAATTTACAGACAAACCAGGACCACAGCCACCGACCTTCCCACCAGGACCACAGCCACCGGCCATCCCACCAGGACCATAGCCACCGGCCATCCCAACAGGACTCCAGCCACCAGCTATCCCACCAGGACCACATCCTCACATCTTTAAAAGTAAGTTTTGAAGACCCCAAATCTGTTACTTCAATGTGTAGAGCAGATTGCAAGTGTCTTTTAACTTACAGACACACCAGGACCACAGCCACCGGCCTTCCCACCAGGACCACAGCCACCGGCCATCCCACCAGGACCACAGCCACCGGCCATCCCAACAGGACTCCAGCCACCGGCTATCCCACCAGGACCACATCCTCACATCTTTAAAAGTAAGTTTTGAAGACCCCAAATCTGTTACTTCAAAGTGTAGAGCAGATTGCAAGTGTCTTTTAACTTACAGACACACCAGGACCACAGCCACCGGCCTTCCCACCAGGACCACAGCCACCGGCCATCCCACCAGGACCATAGCCACCGGCCATCCCAACAGGACTCCAGCCACCGGCTATCCCACCAGGACCACATCCTCACATCATTAAAAGTAAGTTTTGAAGACCCCAAATCTGCTACTTCAATGTGTAGAGCAGATTGCAAGTGTCTTTTAACTTACAGACACACCAGGACCACAGCCACCGGCCTTCCCACCAGGACCACAGCCACCGGCCTTCCCACCAGGACCACAGCCACCAGCCATCCCACCAGGACCACAGCCACCGGCCTTCCCACCAGGACCACAGCCACCAGCCATCCCACCAGGACCACAGCCACCGGCCATCCCACAGCCACAATGTCCTCTGACAGCCCTCCTCCACAGCAACAGCATGTATCGCTAAGTAAACAAAACATTTTTTTATTTTTCAAATTTACATCATTTTTATTCACTACATGCATTTATTATGCTTAAACAGGAATCAAAATCAGATGAGGAGCTGTCAGAAGGGACCGAGACGGGTGGAGAGATGCAAGTGGAGGAGGAACCAAGTGTAAGTAGTGGCGAAACACTTGCTTCACACATCACACTGCACCATACACAAAACAGATTTTCATATAAAACTTAACACAGAAAACATATACCTACATTAAAGATAATTTTTTTTCCTTTATTTCAGTCTCCTGCTGCTGCTGCTGCTCCTGCTGCTGAACTTTCAGCAAACCGTGAAGGTTCTCCCAGCCGCTCCCAGATTCGGCGGACTCGTCGCCGCGGTCAGCCATCAGTGAGTTGGTTTTGGGGGGGATTCGATTGGTACTTTTGTGTTTCAGTGTACTAATTGTTATGTTTTTCTTATTTTTTTCTCACAGGCTTCACAGCGTGCTCCCGCCGAAGATTTTGAAATCGACATTGAGTGTCTAATTGAGGAGGTTCGCGAGCGGGAGCCGCTGTGGAACATGGCTGACCGCAGGCATGCCGATACCAGTGTCAACCGTCGGCTCTGGGAGGAAATATGCCAGAACATCTTTCCGAGGTGGGAGGACCTTCTTCCACAGCAGCAGAGCAAATTTGGTAAGTATTCACTTTTCAGTGATGTTTAGAGCTGAATGTAAGGCTACGTTCACACTAGCGTTGCGCCGCCCTGCGTCGGCGACGCAACGCGCGACGCACGGAAAAACGCGCGCAAACGCGCGCAAAAACGCGCGCGTTTTGCGACGCGTGTGTCGTTTTTTGACGAAATCGGACGCAAGAAAAATGCAACTTGTAGCGTTTTCTTGCGTCCGACGCTAGCGTCTAAAACGACGCACGTGTCGGAAAACGCGTGCAAAAAGACGCACGCGTCCCCTATGTTAAACATAGGGGCGCGTCGCCGCTGCGTCGCCGACGCAACAGCGACGCGACGCTAATGTGAACGTAGCCTAATGTATTGCATTTACCATTTTTTTTTTCTCTTCATTCCTGTCTTCACAGATGGCAAGGTTAGGAAGCGGTGGCGGTCACTGAGGGATCGCTTTAAGAGGGAATTTAACGAGGAGATGCAGGCCCCAAGTGGCTCAGCAGGAAGGAAGAAGAAGAGCTATAGATACGCACCTGCCCTCTCCTTCCTGAGGCAAACCATGCTGAGTAGAGTGTAAGTATTCAACATCCCAATAATAACCATGTTAACCTGTCTAATCACAAAACTTTTGTTTCAGTCCGGGCTTTTTCATATCAATATATTAATTGTTTTTGTTTTTTCTTTCACAGCACCTTCTCCAGCCACCGTGCACCTGCATCTTCCTCTGCGCCCTCTGGAGTGATCCCTCCTGAGTCCGCCACCGAGGACCACGTCGGTAGGCCCCACACCTCTGACCTCTCTGTCCCCTCCACTTCATCCACCTCAAGCACTGGAGCATTATTGCAGCCTTCGTTACTCGAATCTGATGCTCAACAGATAGCGTTCCCTTTACCCCACCCCTCTGACCCTGCCACCTCTAGACCACCATTAGGTTTGTGGCGGCAGCGACAGAGGGGTCAGGAAAGGAGCTATGCTCCTGAGTTCTTACATCTAAATGCATCCTTCCAAAGTTCTTTCAAAATTTTGGGAGAGCAAGTGACTGCTGGTTTCAACATGGTGCAATCACGCATCAGTGAAACCCACCATGAAACCAGCAGTCGTTTGGATAGGCTGCATTTAGATGTAAGTCAATCTCCAGCCAATCTTTTTTTCCGAGAAGCTTTCTTTTGAGCAACAGATGCGGGTAATGAATAGCTGCCATAATGCTCTATTTAAGGTCCTCCACGAACCCCAATCTACCCCCACACCTCCCCACACATCCCAGTCCCCATTTCAACACCATGCCCCCCAATATCAACGCCAGTCCCAATATCAACGTCAGTCCCAATACCCAACCCGGCCCACAAACCAAATGTATTCCCCAGTGTTTTCTTCTTCCTTGCCCAGCTTTCCTTCCCCATTAAGTTTTCCACCTACCCCAACACAACCCCCCTCTGGTCAACCTCCTGCTTTTCACCACCCTTCCACTGCAGCCCAAACAAGTAGGGTTTCCCCACCTATCGACGTGGTCCAAACTGCCAGCCCCACCTCCCATAGTTACTCCACCCAACACTTTGAAGATTTGTGATTTTTTTATGTCTGTAAATATTTTATGTTTCTAACTTTACAAAAAATAAATTGTGAAAACTAAAAAAAAAAAAAATTTTTTTTGCAAAGAAAAAAAAAATTTACAATAAAATTCGTTCTGATTTAAAATCTACTCTTTGTGTGTGTGGATTCATTAAGGTAATATGGTAACTATTAAAAAAGGTAAAATAAAAATAAACACCAGACGTTTGAGAGGTATTACACAATGGTTTTATTACCAAGCAAACCACGCTTTGGGTTTTTTTTTTTTCTTGTTTTTTTGCAGAAACACAATTTTTACATAAACAAAACCCATGAAAAACATGTCACACAATGATGTCTTGCCATGGAATCCGCCCAACAGGTGACACAAAATAATCCGCAAACTGGTCCCTCATCCTAGTAACAGAACCTGTGGAGCGAACAGAGGTACTGCGGTAATCCCACAAGGTTGTCTCCAATTCTTCGTCATCCAAGGAAACGGGCTCCTTTGAAAGGACAAAGCTATGGAGCACCACACATGCCTTAACAACATCATCTACAGTTTTGGTTTGCAGTTTTATTGCCGTCAGCAGAACTCTCCACTTTGCCGTCAATATACCAAAAGAATACTCTACTACTCATCTTGCTCTAGTAAGACGGTAATTAAATACCCGCTTTGTACGGTTTAAGTCACAGCTGCTATATGGTTTAAGTAGGTGCAGCGAGAGTTGAAACGCTTCATCACCTACACAAACATATTGCATGGCTGGTTCAGTTGTTCCTGGGAGCGGTCAGGCTGGCAGGAAATCGTATGTCTCTCCATACAGGCAACGACCCATTGGAGAGTTTTTTAAAACTTGAGAATCGTTGGACCGGCCATAGGCTCCTATGTCCACAGCAAGAAACTTGCAGTTGGCGTCTGCTATAGCCATAAGTACAATCGAAAAGTATTTCTTATAGTTGTAGTACTCAGAGCCTGTTCCTGCCGGTTTAGCAATCCTTATGTGTTTCCCGTCCACGGCACCAACACAATTTGGGAAATTGCAAATTTGCTCAAACTGTTCTGCACTTCTCAACCAGATGTCCATTGATGGTTGGGGGATATTCTCCGGCTGAAAAGTGTCCCAAATAGCCCGACATATGTCCTTCACTATTCCGCCAATAGTGGAAATCCCCAGCCGGAATTGGTAATGGAGAGAAGTCAGAGACTCACCCATAGCTATAAAGCTGTAGGAAAAAAAAATGTAAGAAAAAATTGCACAGACCATCAACTTTTTGATTTTTTGGTTTCCTGGTAAAGTTACAATAAATGGCACTGTGAAAATGTTTTTTGTATGACGGGACGCACAATAAAACCTGCATGAAACATGTGTTAAATAGTGGAATGGCCTCAAACGATAAAAAAAATTACATGCTGCAGAAAATGGTGCGCAATGTGTCAGCGCAGTATTGTCTGCAGCATGTAATAACATTCAATATGAGCAATGACATGAAAATAAAACAGTGGAATGGCCTAGACCAATAAAAAAAATTACAGCTGCAGAAAATGGTGCGCAATGTGTCAGCGCAGTTTTGTCTGCAGCATGTAATAACATTCAATATGAGCAATGACATAAAAAAAAACAGTGGAATGGCCTAAACCAATAAAAAAAATTACATGCTGCAGAAAATGGTGCGCAATGTGTCAGCGCAGTATTGTCTGCAAGCATGTAATAACATTCAATATGAGCAATGACACAAAAAAAGATGCTTACCGCAGTGTCACCAGGAGCCGCTCCGCCGGTGTGATGGCAAGCCTCATCCTTGTGTCCTGCCTTTGGATGACATCCTCTAGTTTTTCAACCAAATAGTCAAAATGTTCCATCCTCATCCGTATGTAATTGAAGAATTTCTGTGGGTTGTGCCGCAACTCCAGATAGAGAGTGGACTGGACACCCCTGGTCATCCGCAGCTCATTGATCGGATGTATCCAGAGTCGTCTCACTCTCCGTTGCATCCTCCGTCTTTCTGCTGCCGCCTCCTTCTCCCGCACTATGATATCCAGGCGCTTCGTCTCAAATATAACGTCAGTTACCAAACTCGCAATCCTACCAAGTACACCTTCCATCCTTGCCACTAAACTAAAACCCTCAAAGATGGGCTGTAAATACAGTCAGTATATAGTTTTCCTTATTTTCCAGTAGCCAATCAAATTTGGGTGCCTCCCATTTTAAAAACGGATCCGTCGTAAAAACGGATGCAACAGATGGTAAAAACGGATGCAACGCATCCAGCATTTCGACGGAACCATTTAGCGGATTTGCGATGGATCCGTCGAAATGCTGTATGCCTTGCATACGTTTTCCACTTTTTTTGACGCATCCATTTTTTCAGAAAAAAGACGATTTGTGACGGTTTGCAGTTAACGCTAGTGTGAATGTAGCCTAACCTGGGGCTTCATCAGGTGTACTAAAGATAAAATTCTTCAAATACCTGCACTAGGTAAGGGTTTAACTGTGATCTTTTATATTGCATATTAAAAATATGCCTAAGTTATGAGAGTGGTCCAAAAAGTTAAGAGATCACTGCCTTGCACAGACAAGGAAAAGGATACACAATTTTAGAAAAAACATTGATTGTTCCAAAAGATTCAGTTGAAAGCATTGATGCCAAGTACAAACTTGAAGGACCACTGGCTACAGTAGCGGGACGTGGCTGTAAGAGGAAGCCATCATTGCTTGAGCGACTGCAAATGCTCTGCAAGGATACTGAGTGACAACAGGAACACTTATACACATACTAAGTGCTGAAAGTTTCATGCCTGAACGCACAAGACAAAAGCCTCTGCTAACCTAGAATCACAAGAAAATGTGGTTTGGGATTCTGTTATGTGGTGCAATTAGAGGGTTACCTTAATAATGGCAATATTTTTTTACAAAGCACAGCATTTGTATGACTGTACAGGGTAAGCCAAACAAAGTTTCTTTCTTGTACCCTTTTGTCTTTTTTATCTTCTTCTGTTCATTTCTGCATTCAGCTTCATAGAGCTAAATGTGAGGTCCTATCCCATTTGCAAAAACTATATTTCCCAGCAACACCCTGCTTCATCTCGGTGTTGCAGGCCTCTCCCTCTGCTATCCTGTATCCTCCCTGTTACATATACTGTAGATCTTAACATGGGTAATTGTCATTTCTATGGATGCTGACCATTGATCATTTTGAATGCAGTGACTGTAACCCATTATTTGACTAATATTCAATACTATTTACAAAATCCACATTTGATTAGTGGTTCATGGGGATCTTCAGAGCTTAAACATGCTATTCCCTGCGTGTATAGCATAGAATATCTGAACTGTGAAATTAACAGAGGGCATGGCAATAAGGATGCTGTGAGAGTGTCAATGTTTTATTAAACAGGGTCATAGGTGCATCAATTGTTCATGAATTAATGTCATTAGGTGGAAATGTAACTGAAATCAGTGTATTTTCATCATAGCATATCTGAAATGTGTTACAGAAAAGAACACCCTGCCTACATTGAAGCATGACGGTGGCTTGTTGTTTGGGGCTCCTTTTCTTCTTTTGGCACTGGAAACATGCAGCGTGTAAAAGGCAAGATTAATTAAATCAAGTATCAGAAAACCCTAGAGGAAAACTAAGTCTTATGAATGGATACTGAAGATTTAGCATCATTAGACATTCCCATAGGATACTGATCCTAAGTATATCTCAAAGTCCACCAAGGTTTGGTTTCACAAGAATTCTTGGAATACTGTGGAGTTATTGTCAGTCGCCAGATTTAAACCCCATGAAAAAGATCTTTGGTGATATTTGACAGTGGCTGTATACCAAAGAATATTAGTGATCTGAAGGCTGTTGCCCATGAATAATCAGGTAAAATCTTTGGAAAGCTCAAATCCCACCAAGGACAACATCTGCAAGGAGTTTGTATGTTCTCCCTGTGTTTGCATGGATTTCTTAACAAAATCCACAGAGATGCTGATAGGGAATGTAGATTGTTAGTCCCTATGGGGACAGCACCGATAATGTCTGTAAAGTGCTATGGAATTAATGGCGCTGTATAAGTGAGTAAAATAAAAATTAAGAAATCAACTTTGTAGGCGATATTTCAGTAGAATTTAGACGTGGTAAATTTGGAGAAACCACTTGTTATATTAGTAGTGTTCAGCTTTCTACAGTATTTGGTTTATTTCAAACAGTAAAAAGTTTTAAAATTATGCTTACAAGTCTAATTTGCAATGGGTGCTGAGTTATTTTGATTGTGTTTTGTATTCATCTATAGTTTCAATATATTTTTAAACAAATGTTTTGCAAATAGTGCAACTAGAGAAATTAACACAAGCTATATCAATTATGTTCTAAATATTTTTCAATTCTTATTGTTTTGTATGCTATTATTAAAAATATGTTTAGCCATCAACTCTATGCAGGGAATCTCCCATACTATATGACAACTATATATTTCTAGTTACCGTATATACTCGAGTATAAGCCGAGATTTTCAGCCCAAATTTTTGGGCTGAAAGTGCCCCCCTCGGCTTATACTCGAGTCACGGTAGCGGTGGGGTCGGCGGGTGAGGGGGTGAGGGCGCTGAGGTATACTTACCTAGTCCCAGCGATCCTCGCGCTGTCCCTGCCGTCCCACGGGCTTCGGCGCTGCAGTTTCTTCCTCTCTTCAGCGGTCACGTGGGACCGCTCATTACAGAAATGAATAAGCGGCTCCACCTCCCATAGGGGCGGAGCCGCTTATTCATTTCTCTAATCAGCGGTGCCGGTGACCGCTGATAGAGAAAGAAGCTGCAGCGCCGAAGACAGGAGGGGACAGCGCGAGGATCGCCAGGACTAGGTGAGTATAGCATATTCACCTGTCCTCGTTCCAGCCGCCGGGCGCCGATCCATCTTCCCGGCCGGCGCCTCCATCTTCCCGGCGTCTGCGCTCTCTGACTGTTCAGGCAGAGGGCGCGATGACGCATACAGTGTGCGCGGCGCCCTCTGCCTGATCAGTCAGAGCAGAGACGCCGGGAAGATGGAGGCGCCGGAACGAGACGCCGGGAGCTGCAATCAAGGGAGGTGAGTATGTGTTTTTTTTTCTTTATTGCGGCAGCGGCGGCACAAATTTATGTGGAACATCTATGGGGCACAGTGAACGGTGCAGAGCACCGTATATGGCACAGCACAGCTATGGGGCACAGTGAACGGTGCAGAGCACCGTATATGGCACAGCACAGCTATGGGGCACAGTGAACGGTGCAGAGCACCGTATATGGCACAGCACAGCTATGGGGCACAGTGAACGGTGCAGAGCACCGTATATGGCACAGCACAGCTATGGGGCACAGTGAACGGTGCAGAGCACCGTATATGGCACAGCACAGCTATGGGGCACAGTGAACGGTGCAGAGCACCGTATATGGCACAGCACAGCTATGGGGCACAGTGAACGGTGCAGAGCACCGTATATGGCACAGCACAGCTATGGGGCACAGTGAACGGTGCAGAGCACCGTATATGGCACAGCTATGGGGCACAGTGAACGGTGCAGAGCACCGTATATGGCACATCTATGGGGCACAATGAACGGTGCAGAGCACCGTATATGGCACAGCTAGGGGGCACAATGAACGGTGCAGAGCACTATATGGTTCACAGCTATGGGGAAATATGAACGGTGCAGAGCACTATATGGCACAGCTATGGGGAAATAATGATCTATTTTTATTTTTGAAATTCACCGGTAAATGCTGCATTTCCACCCTAGGCTTATACTCGAGTCAATAAGTTTTCCCAGTTTTTTGTGGCAAAATTAGGGGGGTCGGCTTATACTCGGGTCGGCTTATACTCGAGTATATACGGTAATAATAAGCTACTTCTATAAACAGTCTTGTTTAGAAAACATAAAGTAGAATTGTACTTATGTTTCCATTAGGAAGCAGTAAAATACCTGATAGTAATGGTTTGAGTGTTAACTGATACAGATTAGTAATGGATCTTTTGAGCAATGAACAAAGTCTTATCTTGAAGGTGGAATATGTTCACGTCACAAAATAGGAAAATTAATTAACGGCGGAGGGTGGAGTTTTAGAGTTAAATACTCACTGAAAACTGTTAGGACGCAGATCTTCTAGGTATTTCTCAGTGACCCATACAAGGTATGCTCAACGTTTTCCTGATATCTACACTGATGATTAAATCTTTTTTTGTGCTACCTTCCCAGATATACGAATAGGTTCTTCTGTTTAGGCTGTTCATTATATTTTCAGGAACCACAGTTATGGCTTTCCCTGCAACAAATCAAGTCTTTAGTCAAGGCTCACAGGAAAATACTGTAAGCCTCCCAGTGGAACACATACAAGCACCACCATTTCATCAAACCTTCTTCAAAGGACAACCAAAAGCTCTTGGGGTAAGTTTACTGATTGCAATTTAATATTTACCCCTCTTATATATACATATATACACTTATGGACATTATATATACATTGTATATATCTATTTTAACCCTTTACTGACCAAATCTGAAAAAAACATTAGTCACCATCCAATTTTTTGGTGGGGCATGCCTCATCTCCTATACTTTTTTATTCTTTCATTGACATGGCTGTTAAGAGCATTTGCTTTTTCAGGGACAAAATCATATACATTTTTAGCACTGTTTTGCGGTACATGTAAATTTTCTTGTAATATGTATATATATGTAATATATATATATATTTGCCATGCACATATAGAAAAGTAACAATTTTAATTTACTATTTTGTTTGTTTTTATTTATTACTATTTATATTTCACACCAAGTAAACAGTTGAATTAACTTTTCAGATTATTGTGGTTTTGTGGTTATCTATTAATGTGTAGTTTTTTTGTTTTTTGTTATATATTAAGATGTGTTTTTTACTGAAAAAAAACAGATTTTTTTTTTATGTAATGGCGACTTTTTCCGTTTGATTTTGCTTATTTTTTAATTAATTTCTGCAGAGGTTTATACTATTATATATATATTTATGTTTTACATAATTTGTCCATTAACAGAACTTAAAAATTCTCTGGGGAACAGTTTTTCTCTTTTATGCTCATTTCAGTGTAGTTGGGGCACACATACAGGACTGATGGGTCTACCGGTACCTATCAGCTCTGCAATGCAAGGCAGAGACTCAATGCTCATGTGATTTCCATGTCCTATAGCGGCATCAGCGGTGCCACTGATTCTGTTTCCTACAAAGCGCTCGCTGAGCTCTATGTATTTAGCAAAAGAGAAGGCAGCAGTGATAAACTGCTTCTATCTACTTCCCAGGGTCCCAAGCGGTGTCTGCGGATTGAAGACCAGACCTGCACCTGTTAGATTGCAGGAGCTTTAACCCTGCCATGTAAATTTATAATGAAGGGGTAAAAGCCCAGTACTAAACTCTGTAAATGTATGGTGCCTGGCCATTATGGAGTTAAAGAAGATATAGATTTGCTTCATTTCTCAGTTCTGTTGTCAACAGTAAGGAAAAGCAAAAATAATGTGCAGAAATAATGAGTAAACTAGACTTTATTAGACTTTATTAGATATACTATGATATATGATTTTATACATCAAAGGTTGTGAAGGGGTTAAGTCCTCGAAGGCTGCGTTCCCACAATAAACTTTGAGTTTTTGATGTTGCAGAATTTCTGCAGCATTTTTGCACCTGTTATGTAAATTAGGTCACTTCCGTTTGATTCATTGTGTTTTTATCCCATCTCTGACAATGCGGCTTTTGTCTCTAGTTGGTTTGTCAGGCTTTAAATAAAGCCGATTTGTTTTTGATACTTCCTGGTATTTGGTTCTGACCAAACTTTATAGATACAGTCAAGTTCGCATTACATGTGTTTTTGGTGCGTTTCCGCAACAAATTGACACATTGTGGATTTGAAACATGAACCGCAGGTCGGTTTATGCTGCATAAAAATATCACAGAGTTCATGAGATCTTTATAAATCCCATCCACTTTGTTGAAACTGTAAGATGCTGAGCTTTTGATCAAGCAAAAATATGCAGCGTCAAAAACTCAACAAAAACTCATCATGGGCACCACAGCCTTAAGTAAAGAAAAAAAGAAACATGCAAAAAATATAAAAATTAGAAATGCACCCTTTTTTTCAATTTAATATAAAAAAGAGAAAAACTAATATGACTGCACAGATGAAAAAATATGCATGTATCAGCCACGATATCATGTATCCCAGCCAAGTATGTTTGACTCAGCGTTTCAGAGAAAAATACGCTTTTAATAGCTGCTGGGGACTGAGACGCACTATAGACTAGTCAGACATTTGGGTTTCTGGCATATAGGCAGCAACCTGTCACTCCAGGTGAGCGGTAAGGGAGAAGCCACCAGGGAGCATGTATCAGATGTCAGGTTCTCTATAAAGAGAAAAAATGTTTCACTTTATACTATCATTTTGATAGGGGATTTGAACCTGCAATCTCAAACTTGAATACTTATTTTATATACTGGAACATGATAATATTGTAGCATGAAGAACAAATCACTGCCTCCTATGAATCTCAGACTGTTGCTGGGCTTTCCAGGAATACCAACATAGCAGTGACAGGGGCCTTTATCAGGGCCTGGGTTCTATGGCAACCCACTGGCATCCTGCGATGACGTCCTCAAAGAGTCAATGGGTGCCCGAACAGGCAGGATTGCACAGCTTAAATGCTGCAGTTAGTGATTGACCTTTAATACCTACAGTATTTTATAGTCAGTTTCCCTATTTATATTTCCTACCTCCCTTTCACAAGATAATTAAAACCTTAGTAATGGAGCACATTTTGGTCTATGGTGACCAAGTCACATTTTTCAAATCTGATGGGGCACTTTCTATATAGTAATAACTCTGTATGGAATTCTTTTATATATCCCGGCATATCTTAAACTCTTTATTATGACACATTTTACTTTATGTTAGTAGAAAATTTAGTGTGATATGTTTTGAGTTCATTTAAGAAAACATTTGAAATTTGATGAAAATGTTGAAAAATTAGCAATTTTCAAACTATGAATGTTTACACCCTTTAACCAGATAGTTTTACCACGCAAAAAATTAACATTTACTATACATCTAGTTTATGTCTATTTCTCAAACATAGTTTTTTTGATATGATGTTAGGAGGCTTTTGTTTTTTCACGAGAATTCGTAACACCTATTTTTCTAGGGACTTATTCAGTTATGAAGGGACTTTGAAGTGCCTATCTATTGTAAAACCCCCCCAAAAGTTATCATGCTAAAAACTGTATCCTATAGGAATTTAAAATGTCAGGAAATTTGTTAACACTTCAAGTGCTTCATAAGAATTAGTTCAAAGACTGTTGGAACACATGGCAGGGCATGGGAGGGAAGGAGCGCTGTTTAATTTTTGGAGTGCCCATTTGTCTGCCATGTTGCAAATACTAAAATGTTTCTTTAGCTTCCAATTTTCCATTTTGGCAACGGCTTTATTTGGAAAGAATGGACAACGTTATTTAGTTTTAAATTTCTCCCAAATGCAGTGCTACCCCATATGTGGTCAATTGCAACTGTTCGGGTACTGTTTGATTTTTGGAGTGCAAATTTTGCAAGAGTACTGTAGATTACGGACACCATGGTACATTTGAAAAATTCCTGAGGTGCCAGACCAACAAAAAATCCTCACAAGTGACAGCATTTTGGAAACTGGACCCCTTAACGAATTTATGTAGGGGTGTACTGAGCATTTTTAACATTGGTATTTCACAGAATATTTATATCAGAGGTAGTGATGAGCGAACAACCTCCGATAAGTTTTATTCGAGCATGTTCGTGTGCTAACCAAGTGTCTTTGGTGTGCTCGAAAAATACAGAGTCCCTGTGGCTGCATGTTTCACATCTGTTCGACAGCCGCTACCCATGCAGAGATTGTCTGTTTGCTTGACAGCCATGCAGCCGCAAAGACTCAAACAGATTTTTCGAGCAAGCCAAAGACACTGGGTTGGCACACGAGCATGCGTGGACAAGACCTTATCTGAGCACATTTGATCATCACTAATCTGAAGTCCATAAAAATTAAAAACGATTTTTTTTCCACTTGCATGTTGTTTCATATGTGTTCAGAAACTACTGTTTAGTCATGTACAAATCCCAGGTAAACCAAGGTTTTGTGCCTGTCTAAATAGGATGCCACCGGAACAGAGGCCAAAGAGAGTCCAAAGTGACTACATTTGCCTCATTATACTAATTGTTTCCATCGGCAGTTTGGTCTGAATCATGATTTTTGAGGATTTAGGTGGAAAAGCTGACATAGGTCCTCAGGGTAGAGCACATGATAGAAATGAACTGTGCCTTATTCTGATTTTTGGGAGCCAGAATGAACAAAAAATGGCAGTTCAAGAATTCTTTTTATTTATTTGTATTTCGATGTACACTGGATGTTATTTGTGATTAGATAACTTTATTCTGTGAATTAGTTTAATTACAGTGATGTCATTTTTTTGTTTTGTTGTTGTTTTGCTACTTTTTCACACTAAAAACAATTTTAAAAAAATAGTTATTTAATCACCATATACTTAGAGATATAACATTTTTATTTTTCCAATCACAGAACTGAATAATGACTTGTTTTTTTGCAGGATAAGTTTACATTTTTACAAGTACCAATTTGAGGCACAGAGATTTTTGGGATGCAAAGTGAACAAAAGAAAAGCAATTCAGGAGTTTACTATTTACCGCAAAGCTTTATTCTTCATGGCTTTGCTGCCTTCAGTCTGAATCTACAGTGTACACTCTGTAATCAATAAAGATGGAGAATTGTTAATTTTGATCAACGTGTGTATGCCCATCTGCCAATCACAAGACATCTTCTTTTAGGTGGGACACTATACTAAAGACACCACCTCTGTGTGCCTTGGTCTCAAATGAATTGAAGAAAAATAGGACCCAGCTACACTTAGCTATACCTAAAAACGTGTAGCGGCAAACACACAAAGGACGAACAGGCGCAATGATTTTTAAGTCAGTTTAAAAATCATTATCTGGAGCACTTCATCCCACTTAAATAGGTGATGTGTTGCCAATTGACATTCTATGAGCACAGAATATTCATTTTTTCTCTTAGAACTTTGGTCATACCTATAGGTGATTGCTCAAAGGGCCGGACTGTGCTGCATAAACCCTCCATTAGCCTTTTTCCAGCAAGGCAAACTTTAGATGTGTTTTTCACTGTTGTATACACCTGTGACCATTGTTATCAAAAAACTCAATGTTATTGAACTTGTATGCGAATATATAATGCCAAACTCTTCTTTCCTCTCATTGCAGGCTGTTCAGATCTCTTTGGGCCTCGTACAAATCTTAGTGGGTACTGTGTTGCTCTACACATTTGCTGCCTACACTTCAATAACAGCTTACTGCTTCATTGTTTACTGGGGGGGAGCCTGGGTAAGTAAAGACCCCACCTCTTTCATGATATTTATGGCTTCTTATTTTAAGCATTAATTGTTAGTATCATTTTTTTATAATAATATTTATTGTATTTTGTATCATTTGTGAAATTCATCTGAAGAAAATTGGGTTGTCACCTGAGATAAACTGACTGCTATTACAGTGCCTAAGAATACATGACCAAATGAGGTCCACGACTAAGGGTCCATTTACACTGCAAATTTATCATGAAAGAGCATTTCAAGGAACACTTGTACCACTATAATCGAAGCAAGCTGTTGATCACGCGATGAACAAGCAAAATATTTGTTCGTTGGGTGGAATGAACTTTTGTGCTACACAACAGATTATCATCCTCAGCAGCACATCCAAATAAACATCATAGAGAACAGAACCAGAGCTGCCAAGAACACTGGCAGCCGAGGGTGCACTGCACCATCGATTACACAGATCTTTCATTGCGCATAGCTAAACACTGTCTGCCCGTGTAACCAGGCTTTTACGCAACCGCCGATCACCAAACAAGTTACTTATCAGGGGTTGTTTAGTCCAGTTGGCCAGTAAACGATCCTTACTATTTCATGTGGTCTTCCAATCAATGAAACTAATGTTGTACTGCCAATATATTAGACATCAGTTATGTAATTGCTCTGGTTACGTCCTAAATGATGCTGGCACATGGTCTGTTTCTGGCTAATTTTTGCTAGCATACACCATCACCATGTCTTTGGTGGGTGTCTGACAGCTAAGTCCCTCATGATCCTGAGAATGAAGTGTTCACAAAGCTGGTTCAGCACTGAGACTCATGCACAGTGTCTCCCTAAGCAGAATCAGTCAATACTGTGCACAGAAAAGCAACTACTCAATGAATAGGCCTGTGTTACAAGAAACTCTGTCGACCTTTAGTGGATAATTATTTGGAGAGCAGAGAACAAGGGATCCCAATGTGGGAACCCCTCCATTATGATCTCATGTCATATTAGAGCTATTTACAGGGTGTTCGCTATACCTTTACATAGGGCTTCCTTTTGTTATAACAGCATTTCACATTTAAAGGGAATCTGTCACCCACAAAATCGAGGGTGAGTTAAGCCCACCGACATCAGGGGCTTAACTACAGCATTCTGTAATGCTGTAGATAAGCCCCTGATGTATCCTGAAAGATGAGAAATAGAGGTTAGATTATACTCACCCAGGGGCGTTTCCGCTGCTGGTCCGGCCGGCGCCTCCTATCTTCATCAGATGACGTCCTCTTCTTGTCTTCAGGCTACTGCTCCGGCGCAGGCGTACTTTGTCTGCCCTGTTAAGGGTAGAGCAAAGTACTGCAGAGAGCAGGCGCTGGGCCTCTCTGACCTTTCCCGGTGCCTGCGCAATGCAGTACTTTGCTCGGCCCTCAACAGGGCAGACAAAGTACGCTTTTGCCGGAGCCGCAGCATGAAGACAAGAAGAGTACGTCATCTGATGAAGATAGGAGGCGCCGGACCGGACCAGCAGCGGGAACGCCCCTGGGTGAGTATAATATAACCTATTTTCCTCATCTTTTGGGATGCATCGGGTCTTATCTACAGCATTACAGAATGCTGTAGATAAGCCCCTGATTCCAGTGGGCTTACCTCACCCTCGATATTGGGGGTGACAGATTCCCTTTAATGTGCTAACCACTTAGCTTGTGCAAATTATGTTTTCTCAATGGCCCAATTTATTATTGCTATATACTATATTTTCTATGATTTGTAAACTGACTGCCAATGATTATGGTGTCACGTAGGAAAACTTTACCTTATATTTTGTTCATTGCAGTACATTATTTCGGGATCAGTGACGGTCGCGGCAGCAGAAAAAACATCTCGCAGTCTGGTGAGTGTTCTTTTTTCATCAAATCAGTAAAAAAGAAAAGAGACAGGCAAAAATTTCTGAGCCACAGTAATAGTTACCAAATAAGGCCGGTTTCACACGTCAGTGTCTGTGGTACGTGTATTGACAGTTTTCTCACGTACCAGAGACACTGACACACGTAGACCCATTCAAATGAATGAGTCTATGCACATGTCAGTGTGTTTTCACAGATCATGTGTCCATGTGCAAAACACACGGGCATGTCTGTTTTTACCCAAACACACAGGCCGCAAAACGTGCCACACTCGTGCACATGAAGAACAATGCACACTGTCCTCCATGTGCATGGACAGCCGCCGGGGAAGTAGCGCTACTGTAAGCACTGTTCCTCTGCGTGTGGTTCTGAACGCCGCTTTCATCCATTCTCCCCTGCTCTGCCACCGAGCAGCGTGAGCAGAGGACAATGAGGACCAACCTGGCAAAACTCACAGTGAGGGCTGCTATTCTCAGGCTGGTAAGGGGCCATGGATATGGGCCCCCCAGCCTAAAAACAGCAGCCCCCAGCTGCCCAGAAAAGGTCATCTATTAGATGCGCCAATTCTGGAGCTTTGCTCGGTTGTTCCTACTTGCCCTGTAGCGGTGGCAAATGGGGTAATGAGGGGTTAATGTCACCTTTCTATTGTAAGGTGACATTAAGCCCGGTTTAGTAATGGAGAGATGTCAATAAGACACCTCTCCATTACTAATCCTATAGTTGGTAAAGGGTTAATTAAACACACCACACAGTAAGAATAAAGTCTTTTGATGAAATCATACACCACACAGTTTTTCCATCTTTATTATACTGGTAATCCAAGCGACGCCCTCAATCTCCATAAACCAACAATATACCCATACCTGTCCGGCATTCAGTCACTCCCACAGCGTAATCCATATCTAGGGGATAGACAGTTTACAATCGGAAGCACTGCTAATGTGACCGGCCCGGCTGTAAACTACTGGGGACTGAATGATCCGCATCGGGCGCAGGCTCAGTAACTAGTGGTGACGTCACTTAGTCTGTGCTAGCTCGCCGGCATGAACTCCTGTGACCTCAGGACCATGGGAGAATGCAAGTGATGAGGTCACTGTGACAGAGCTTGAAATGCCGTGACCTCATCACTTGCGTTCTCCCACGGTCCTGAGGTCACAGGAGTTCATGCCTGCAGCGAGCACAGACTTAGTGACGTAAGCGCTAGTTACTGAGCTTGTGCCCTCTGCTTCTCAATCATTTATTCTCCCCTGCTCACTGACGAGCAGGGGAGAATGGATGACAGCCATGTTCAGCACCACACGCTTGAGAACAGCGCTTACAGTAGCGCTACTTTCCGGTCGCCGTCCGTGTGGTACTGGTGCAGCACACGGGCGACACACGGTTGCCACACATGTGCCGCATGTAGTACACAAACGGACACATGGACACCGATATCTCCGGTACCAGGACATGTGAAACCGGCCGAAAAAAGTATTCTGCCAGCCATGCAGAAGTGTACAAAAAAGAGCACTAAGGCTATGTTCACATGAAAGATTTTTTGCAGCACTTTTTGCTGCGTTTTTTATGCAAATTAAAAGTTGGCTTTTAATAGTGCCACACTTGTTTTTTTCCGGAATGAATTTTAAAACTTCAGAGTTTTTTTAAATCTGCAGCATGTCAGTTCTTTCAGCATTTCTTCAGCATTTTTTCACCCACCGAAAGCAATGAGAAAGTGCAAAAATGCAACAAAAGTTTTAGCTGGATTTATGCAGTGTTTTCTATTAATAAAATTAACTTTATTAAACATTTACTGAAACACATAATTTGCACGCAAAAACACCATGAAAAACGCCTCAAAAACATGCATTTTGAACATAGTTTTACTGCCAAGACAGCTGGTGTTCGCTGCAGAAAAAAAAAAACACTGCAAAATCGCTGCATGTGAACATAGCCCAAGAGCATGTGCCCACATGAGGCATTTGCTGCAGACATTTCTGCTGCAAATACGGAAGTGTTGGCATGAGAAGCACATTTTTGAAAAATGTTTATGCATTTTTGGTATGTTTTTTTTCTATGCGATTTTGATGCGTTTTTTCCTCCATTCATTAGAATAGGTGAAGAACGCTGCAAAAGCGCTGAAATTATTGACATGTTGCATATATGAAGATACTGCAAATCTGCAACGAAAAAATAAACAGTGTGCAAGAGATTTCTGACCAAACTGTGTGAATAAAAAGTAGACAAAAGCGCAGCAAATACTTAATTCTATCATTTAATTAACATGATTTTACAATTTAGCGACTCACATCACCGCAAGATAAATAGACATGCTGCGGTCTGGAAAGATGTGCCTCATGTCCGTTTTTGTGGGTAAGCCTCGGACATCTCTGGATGCATAGTGGGCATGGGATTTCTTGAAATCCCATCCACTATGCTGTAACATCTGGACCCTGCAGGTTGGACACTGCACAAGTACGAAGCACCTAACCCGTGTTTACTGATCGTGTGCACATACCCTTAGTCTCCTGTACAGATGGGCGAACCCGAAGTTATGAATTCAGCGATTGTACCTGTCCAGTGCTAAATACCGAACATCGACTTTCCCAGAAGTCCGTACCAATGTTTGGAGATCCTGGTTAACCCATTATCTACTAATGTCCTTTTTTTGGGACGCCTAATCTTTAGCTTCTAGCAACTAAGATTTTATAATTTTTATAATTAGGTCAAATTTTTTGTGTTGTGTTTGTAAAATGAATGTTTTCAAAATAGGAGATCATGTCATTGTCATTTTTAATTGAATATGGGGATGCCCTTTTCTGAAAAATCCGTACTTGTAAAAATTTTAATTTAGCAAGTAATGGGTTAAGGAAAGAATGAGAAAATCAATATTTAAAATGTGTTTTTTTAGTTCCATTTTCCATGTCACAAAAACTAAATATTGTATTTGCTTTCACTACGGACACTAGGGCATGCACAACAGTACATTAGGCTGGACAGTTTTCACCACTGATGTGCGAACTGAGGGATGTTACTAGTTCTCACTGAAGAGAGGGGTTTCAATCACAGATGTCGGCTCTATGATATTTATTGGACTGCTGAAGGGTCTCTTCGCACCTTGCCCAGACTATAAAACTGTGGAGACCTTCCCAATGCTTCCCAAATTATTGGCAGCATGAATTGCAGCCTGGATGCATGATTCCAGACATTTATATTAGACTGCATTAGTAGATCAAGTACAGAATCTGGATTGAATAAGCAGATCTGAGATTATTTTTCTTTCTTATCATTTTAGGTTAAAGGAACTTTAGGCACAAATGTGATCAGCAGTCTAATCGCTTTGTGTGAAGTTTCACTGGTCATTGTTGATCTAGCTCGTACATATTATTATAGATATGGACCATGTTTCCCAAATCCATGCTCTTTATTTCAAAATACCATCCTGGTAAGTGTTATATTTTCCTTAATATTATTATAGTTTCCTGTCTCATTTATGCAGAATGAACTTTGGAAAGACAGTCCATAGTTATAAAGTGGAAACCAGTAACTGTCCTAAATTAGAATACTTTATAGTAAGAGGTGAGGTAGAACGGTGGAGCATAGTGGAGTGACTCAGAAGCCAAGTCAATCGTTCTACCAGTGTGATCGATAATGTTCTACAGTATTGATCTACAATATTTCAAAGATAAGATAGATGTTTTAAAAATGAATTGCTGTCTTAGTGATGCATGTTTAGCATCATGTCAGAAGCTACACATAATATAGAACTACCATTCATGTATCAGTGATAAAATGCAGTTAGGGTGAGGCCATGTGTGGCATTCGTGTCACGGTTGAGAACCACAGTGGCCAATTGCCATTGTGAAAAACTGCCAATTATGCAATTATTTTATTCTGTGGGATAAAAGGTGTTTGACCCAAAAAAAAAGTTACAGCCATAGCAATTGCCACATCTGGCCTTACGTTTCCCAGGGCCAGACTTGGACTGAAATTCAGCCCTGGCATTTGAGAGCACATAGACCCGCTTACAGCACCAATCCAGCATTTCTTTTCAGCTCTGGAGTGGTGCTACTTATTATAAGTCACATACCATAAAATTATACTTACCTACCCCTGTCTTCACCTTTTGTTGGCATCACTTTGCTTGCCATTTTGTGACCGCAACTTCTGAATGATCGGAAGTCAGGGATAACAGTCACATGTTGTCATTGTAAGTGTATGAGAGCCAGAACGAGGCCAGATCTCATATACTTGCATTGAAAAGAGACTTTTTATTTCCCCAGCAGCCCCACTCTTTCAGTCATAGGGGTGGTGTCGGCACGGTTCCAGTCACAACTTTGTGCATAGTGAGCCGTGGCTGTAACCGTGCTCTTGCCACTGAATGACAGATGGATCTAATTAAATGGGCACAATTAGTGCTAATACCTACGGTGGCCATTGCAGCAGGTTGTCAGCTAAGATATACAGCTGACACCTGCTGATGATGGTACTGATTCCTCTTGTGAGCTAGAGCCGCCATCATTGCACTGTACATGTATGGTGGTTTGCAGTGAGTCGTGTTCTGCTGCATCGTACATGTATGGCAGATTTCGGGAAGGGATGAAAAAAAACCTCCTTTCCATATTCAACTACGACCAGCAATGCAGGAGCGCAGAAAACAGATGCCTCAGCTGCAACACACTACGCTCCAACATATTGTCATTAATGGGCAGTGGGCGCTCCTCTTTTAGCCTTCTCCCTGTCTCAGAAGCTCCAGTGCCCCAAAGGCCACAGATGGCATGCGTAGGGGCCACATGAGGCTTTTGAACCAACTTTGAGACTCCCGTATTAACTGATCAGTTAATTTTGCAAAATTAGCAGGTTTAGCCGACTTTAGGGCTCATTCAGGCGACTGTATTTTCTGCCTGTGTGCTGTCTATGTGCTACACTCAGAGAGCACACAGACCATTAGTGTGCAAGATCAATTTACACAGTATGTTATTGATATGTTAATCATAAAAAAGGAAGCAAAATGTTCAAAAAATTTGATTTATTCAATATCAAGTGTATATATTGTATATATACTGTAGGCCAAGGTGCACAGATTCAGTGTGCACTTAGCCAAACTCAGATGAATTTGGAATGTAATATAACACATTCAAGAAGTTTCACTGATTTCGGCTTCCTTTAATCAGACCAATGAGCAGTATCAGAGGCCATATCTAATGTCTTCAATATTGCTGGCATTACTAATGTTCCTTTTTTTGTAGCTTATTGCTTTTTTCCAGTAAAACTGTGATAACCTAGTTTGAGCATAATGTTACTTTTGCGGAATACTCATGTATTTACTATTTTATTTTAGATTATCCGCTTGATCACTCTTATCCACCTATTGTTGATCACATTCCTGCAGTTCAGCATGTCTGCCTCAGCCGTGGCATTTAGTATTCGCTCACTAAAACAGAAGACTCCGACTGTACCCCAGGTATGGTACCTGTCTGTAGCCATGTTTAGTCATACGTATTCAGTACCTTGCTGTCTTGCTAATGATTATTATGTACTGCAGTATGTACACCATCCTGGCATTATTTATGAAAATAAAGGATACTATGTAATAAGGGACAGGGCTATACATAACAAGACGGGATGCTATCCCAATTCATTATAATATAGTGTTCTCGCACCCATCCCCCATCCCAATTCATTATAACAGTGTGATCTCACCCATCCCAATTCATTATAACATATTGTTCTTTCCGCTATCTACATCCAAATGTATTATATCATACTGTGATTTCACCCATCCCCCCCTCCCCAATTCATTCACTTTAAAGAAAGAAGAAGAAAAAAAGGAATACGGTAAATATCCTCTCCTCTATGGGGATCCCTTACAGCTGTTTCCATCTACTTCTTGCCATTGCATACATGGTAAATGATGCAGCTGATCGCTCCGGCTGAGTCATAGAGAAGGCAACAGGTTGCAGCTACGCTCCGTCTCTCTATTGCTGGCAGCAGAGCAACAGGAACCCTCCCTGATGGCGATAAGTGCCACCAATGATGGTGCAAAAATATTATAATGAGGGCAATCTTGCCTTGGGCCCAGGCAGTAGCCTGTTATGTTTGCTAATGACAGGTGTTATGAAGGCAATCCAGAAACACAGTGTGCTTAGCGATCAGAGCGCACACAGTGATCTGACAAATACCCAAAAATACAAGAACGAGCTCTGAGACGTGGAAACTCTGTAGACTGCACACCTGATCCTATCCTAAACACAACTAAAAGCGGCTGTGGATTGCGCCTAACAACTACCTAGGCAACTCGGCACAGCCTAAGAAACTAGCTAGCCTGAAGATAGAAAAATAGGCCTGACTTGCCCCAGAGAAATTCCCCAAAGGAAAAGGCAGTCCCCCACATATAATGACTGTGAGTAAGATGAAAAGACAAAACGTAGGGATGAAATAGATTCAGCAAAGTGGGGCCCGATATTCTAGGACAGAGCGAGGACAGTAAAGCGAACTTTGCAGTCTACAAAAAACCCTAAAGCAAAACCACGCAAAGGGGGCAAAAAAAACCCACCGTGCCGAACTAACGGCACGGCGGTACACCCTTTGCGTCTCAGAGCTTCCAGCAAAACAAAAGACAAGCTGGACAGAAAAAAAGCAACAAAAAAGCAAAAGGCACTTAGCTATACAGAGCAGCAGGTCACAGGAACAATCAGGAGAAGCTCAGATCCAACACTGAAACATTGACAAGGAGCAAGGATAGCAGCATCAGGCGGAGTTAAGTAATGAAGCAGTTAACGAGCTCACCAGAACACTTGAGGGAGGAAGCTCAGAAGCTGCAGTACCACTTGTGACCACAGGAGTGAATTCAGCCACAGAATTCACAACAGTACCCCCCCCTTGAGGAGGGGTCACCGAACCCTCACCAGAGCCCCCAGGCCGACCACGATGAGCCGCATGAAAGGCACGAACAAGATCAGAAGCATGAACATCAGAGGCAAAAACCCAGGAATTATCTTCCTGAGCATAACCCTTCCATTTAACCAGATACTGGAGTTTCCGTCTAGAAACACGAGAATCCAAAATCTTCTCCACAATATACTCCAATTCCCCCTCCACCAAAACCGGGGCAGGAGGCTCAACAGATGGAACCATAGGTGCCACGTATCTCCGCAACAACGACCTATGGAATACATTATGTATGGAAAAGGAGTCTGGGAGGGTCAAACGAAAAGACACAGGATTGAGAACCTCAGAAATCCTATACGGACCAATAAAACGAGGTTTAAATTTAGGAGAGGAAACCTTCATAGGAATATGACGAGAAGATAACCAAACCAGATCCCCAACACGAAGTCGGGGACCCACACGGCGTCTGCGATTAGCAAAACGTTGAGCCTTCTCCTGGGACAAGGTCAAATTGTCCACTACCTGAGTCCAGATCTGCTGCAACCTATCCACCACAGAATCCACACCAGGACAGTCCGAAGACTCAACCTGTCCTGAAGAGAAACGAGGATGGAACCCAGAATTGCAAAAAAATGGAGAAACCAAGGTAGCCGAGCTGGCCCGATTATTAAGGGCGAACTCAGCCAACGGCAAAAAGGACACCCAATCATCCTGGTCTGCAGAAACAAAACATCTCAGATATGTTTCCAAGGTCTGATTGGTTCGTTCGGTCTGGCCATTAGTCTGAGGATGGAAAGCCGAGGAAAAGGATAGGTCAATGCCCATCCTACCACAAAAGGCTCGCCAAAACCTTGAAACAAAGTGGGAACCTCTGTCAGAAACAATATTCTCAGGAATGCCATGCAACCGAACCACATGCTGAAAGAACAAAGGTACCAAATCAGAGGAGGAAGGCAATTTAGCCAAGGGCACCAGATGGACCATTTTAGAAAAGCGATCACAGACCACCCAAATGACTGACATCTTTTGAGAAACGGGAAGGTCAGAAATGAAATCCATCGAAATATGTGTCCAAGGCCTCTTTGGGACCGGCAAGGGCAAAAGCAACCCACTGGCACGAGAACAGCAGGGCTTAGCCCTAGCACAAATCCCACAGGACTGCACAAAAGTACGTACATCCCGTGACAGAGATGGCCACCAGAAGGATCTTGCCACTAACTCTCTGGTACCAAAGATTCCAGGATGACCAGCCAACACCGAACAATGAAGTTCAGAGATAAGTTTATTAGTCCACCTATCAGGGACGAACAGTTTCTCTGCTGGACAACGATCAGGTTTATTAGCCTGAAATTTTTGCAGCACCCGCCGCAAATCAGGGGAGATGGCAGACACAATGACTCCTTCCTTGAGGATACCCGCTGGCTCAGATAAACCCGGAGAGTCGGGCACAAAACTCCTAGACAGAGCATCCGCCTTCACATTTTTAGAGCCCGGAAGGTACGAAATCACAAAGTCGAAGCGGGCAAAAAATAACGACCAACGGGCCTATCTAGGATTCAAGCGCTTGGCAGACTCGAGATAAGTCAAGTTCTTATGATCAGTCAATACCACCACGCGATGCTTAGCTCCTTCAAGCCAATGACGCCACTCCTCGAATGCCCACTTCATGGCCAGCAACTCTCGATTGCCCACATCATAATTACGCTCAGCGGGCGAAAACTTCCTGGGAAAGAAAGCACATGGTTTCATCACTGAGCAATCAGAACCTCTCTGTGACAAAACCGCCCCTGCTCCAATCTCAGAAGCATCAACCTCGACCTGGAACGGAAGAGAAACATCTGGCTGACACAACACAGGGGCAGAACAAAAACGACGCTTCAACTCCTGAAAAGCTTCCACAGCAGCAGAAGACCAATTAACCAAATCAGCACCCTTCTTGGTCAAATCGGTTAATGGTTTGGCAATGCTAGAAAAATTACAGATGAAGCGACGATAAAAATTAGCAAAGCCCAGGAACTTTTGCAGACTTTTCAGAGATGTCGGCTGAATCCAATCCTGGATGGCTTGGACCTTAACTGGATCCATCTCGATAGTAGAAGGGGTAAAGATGAACCCTAAAAATGAAACTTTCTGCACACCGAAGAGACACTTTGATCCCTTCACAAACAAAGAGTTAGCACGCAGGACCTGAAAAACCATTCTGACGTGCTTCACATGAGACTCCCAATCATCTGAGAAGATCAAAATGTCATCCAAGTAAACAATCAGGAATTTATCCAGATACTCACTGAAGATGTCATGCATAAAAGACTGAAACACAGATGGAGCATTGGCAAGTCCGAACGGCATCACTAGATACTCAAAATGACCCTCGGGCGTATTGAATGCAGTTTTCCATTCATCTCCTTGCCTGATTCTCACCAGATTATACGCACCACGAAGATCTATCTTAGTGAACCAACTAGCCCCCTTAATCCGAGCAAACAAGTCAGATAACAATGGCAAGGGATACTGAAATTTAACAGTGATCTTATTAAGAAGGCGGTAATCAATACACGGTCTCAGCGAACCATCCTTCTTGGCTACAAAGAAGAACCCTGCTCCCAGTGGTGATGACGATGGGCGAATATGTCCCTTCTCCAGGGATTCCTTCACATAACTGCGCATAGCGGCGTGTTCGGGCACGGATAAATTAAATAATCGACCTGTAGGGAATTTACTACCAGGAATCAAATTGATAGCACAATCACAATCCCTATGCGGAGGTAGAGCATCGGACTTGGGCTCTTCAAATACATCCTGATAATCAGATAAGAACTCTGGGACCTCAGAAGGGGTGGATGACGAAATCGACAAAAATGGAACATCACCATGTACCCCCTGACAACCCCAGCTGGATACCGATATGGAATTCCAATCCAATACTGGATTATGGGTTTGTAGCCATGGCAACCCCAACACGACCACATCATGCAGATTATGCAACACCAGAAAGCGAATAACTTCCTGATGTGCAGGAGCCATGCACATGGTCAGCTGGGCCCAGTATTGAGGTTTATTCTTGGCCAAAGGTGTAGCATCAATTCCTGTCAATGGAATAGGACACCGCAAAGGCTCCAAGAAAAACCCACAACGTTTAGCATAATCCAAATCCATCAGATTCAGGGCAGCGCCCGAATCCACAAACGCCATGACAGAAAATGACGACAAAGAGCATATCAAGGTAATGGACAGAAGGAATTTGGACTGTACAGTACCAATGACGGCAGACCTAGCGGACCGCTTAGTGCGCTTAGGACAATCAGAAATAGCATGAGTGGAATCACCACAGTAGAAACACAGACCATTCAGACGTCTGTATTCCTGCCGTTCAACTCTAGTCATAGTCCTATCGCACTGCATAGGCTCAGGTTTAACCTCAGGCAGTACCGCCAAATGGTGCACAGATTTACGCTCGCGCAAGCGTCGACCGATCTGAATGGCCAAAGACAAAGACTCATTCAAACCAGCAGGCATAGGAAATCCCACCATGACATCCTTAAGAGCCTCAGAGAGACCCTTTCTGAACAAAGCTGCCAGCGCAGATTCATTCCACTGAGTGAGTACTGACCATTTCCTAAATTTCTGACAATATACTTCTATATCATCCTGACCCTGGCACAAAGCCAGCAAATTTTTCTCAGCCTGATCCACTGAATTAGGCTCATCGTACAGCAATCCGAGCGCCAGGAAAAACGCATTGACACTACTCAATGCAGGGTCTCCTGGCGCAAGAGAAAATGCCCAGTCTTGAGGGTCGCCGCGCAAAAAAGAAATAATAATCAAAACCTGTTGAATAGGATTACCAGAAGAATGAGGTTTCAAGGCCAGAAATAGCTTACAATTATTTTTGAAACTTAGAAACTTAGTTCTATCTCCAAAAAACAAATCAGGAATAGGAATTCTTGGTTCTAACATAGATTTCTGATCAATAGTATCTTGAATTTTTTGTACATTTATAACGAGATTATCCATTGAAGAGCACAGACCCTGAATATCCATGTCCACACCTGTGTCCAGAAGCACCCAAATGTCTAGGGGAAAAAAAAAAGTGAACACAGAGCAGGAAAAAAAAAAAAAAAAAATGATGTCAGAACTTTTTCTTTCCCTCTATTGAGAATTATTATTTGGGCTCCTTGTACTGTTATGTTTGCTAATGACAGGTGTTATGAAGGCAATCCAGAAACATAGTGTGCTTAGCGATCAGAGCGCACACAGTGATCTGACAAATACCCAAAAATACAAGAACGAGCTCTGAGACGTGGAAACTCTGTAGACTGCACACCTGATCCTATCCTAAACACAACTAAAAGCGGCTGTGGATTGCGCCTAACAACTACCTAGGCAACTCGGCACAGCCTAGAAACTAGCTAGCCTGAAGATAGAAAAATAGGCCTGACTTGCCCCAGAGAAATTCCCCAAAGGAAAAGGCAGCCCCCCACATATAATGACTGTGAGTAAGATGAAAAGACAAAACGTAGGGATGAAATAGATTCAGCAAAGTGGGGCCCGATATTCTAGGACAGAGCGAGGACAGTAAAGCGAACTTTGCAGTCTACAAAAAACCCTAAAGCAAAACCACGCAAAGGGGGCAAAAAAAACCCACCGTGCCGAACTAACGGCACGGCGGTACACCCTTTGCGTCTCAGAGCTTCCAGCAAAACAAAAGACAAGCTGGACAGAAAAAAAGCAACAAAAAAGCAAAAGGCACTTAGCTATACAGAGCAGCAGGTCACAGGAACAATCAGGAGAAGCTCAGATCCAACACTGAAACATTGACAAGGAGCAAGGATAGCAGCATCAGGCGGAGTTAAGTAATGAAGCAGTTAACGAGCTCACCAGAACACCTGAGGGAGGAAGCTCAGAAGCTGCAGTACCACTTGTGACCACAGGAGTGAATTCAGCCACAGAATTCACAACAGTAGCCCAGACTGCCCTCTTAATAATCCGCTTATGTTTAAGCGTAATTGTTGATGATTAGTTATTGCTAATGTTTTCCTTTCCTTGGCATTATTTCAACACATGCGTAAACTATTCCAGACCAGCAAACTGCCCAAACTTCTGCTTTTACATTTGGTGATGGACAGTCATTCAAGGGCATTTGATTATCAGCATCTGGCTGCTATTTACCCTCAAACTCTAAGGTCGTAGTAAAGGTGTATTTAATATTTCACTACTAATACCACTACTGCTAATAGCACTGCATTGAATTATTAATTTCTATATAATTCCAGATGTTCATATTGATTACATAACATAGTTGCATACAATCATAGTGACTCAAATATATATCCAACAAAAATAAAGAGAACTGAGAGTCCACAGTTAATATATGATCACAGGCAGCAGTGGTTATGGAGGCCACATGGATATATATATATATATATATATATATATATGTGTGGGTCTTAAATAATACTCAATTATAAACACCTGTATGTATGAACAAGACTAACTAGGGTAACGTACATATGTTGGGCATCCATACATATATCCAGGGCCAGTACATATGATTGTATATCAATAGTATAAGTGCAAGAGAAAACATATGTATATAAAATAGCATCATACTTTATGGATCCAGTGTCTATATACAGTAACAATGCACATCAATTTGTATGCCTATGAGTGAACACAGGATGAAAACATTCAATTGATGTCTGTAAAGCGCTGCAGAATATGTTAGCGCTATATAAAAAATGATTATTATTATTATTCAATTAGTTTGAAATATGAAGATGTAATTATGCTGACATTCATATGGTTGAAAATTGACTCCCATAATAAGGTGCAAATGAGTTTATTTATATAACTGAAGGTAGCCATTCACATTATATAAAAAACTGCATTTAGTTTGTAACCATGTACATACAGTCAGTATGTACAGACAGTGTTGGCACCCTTGAAATTGTTTAAAAAAAATGAAGTATTTCTCACCGAAAATTACTGCAATTGCACAAGTTTTGTTATACACCTAATTATTTCCTTTGTGTGTATTGGAACTACACAAAAAACTGGAGAACAAAATGCAAATTGGACATCATTTCACATAAAACCCCAAAATGGGCCGGACAAAATTGTTGGCACCCTCAACTTAATATTTCGTTGCACACCCTTTGGAATAAATAACAGCAATCAATTGCTTCCTATTTCCATCAAAATGTTTCTTACAGTGCTCAACTGGAACTTTTGACCACTCTTCTGCAAACTGCTCCAGGTCTCTCAGATTTGAAGGGTGCCTTATCCCAACTGCAATTTTAATAACTCTCCACAGGTGTTCAATGGGATTTAGATACAGACTCATTGCTGACTACTTTAGAACTCTCCAGCACTTAGTTTTCATCTATTTTTGGGTGCTTCTGGAATTATGTTATGGTCATGACCTAAGATGCAAACCCAACTTTCTGCCGCTGGACACTACATTGCAACCCAAAATCCATAGGTAATCTTAAGATTTCATGATGCCTTGCACACAGTGAAGGCACAAGATACCAGAGGCAGCAAAACAACCCCAAAACATCTTTAAACCTCCACCATTTTTCACTGTAGGTACGGTGTTCTTTTTTTGTAGGCCTCATTCAATTTTTGGTAAACAGTAGAATGCTGTCCTTTACCAAAAAGCTCTTTCTTATCTGTTCACAAAGCGCTTTCTCAGAAGGATTTGGCTTACTCTTGTAAACTTTGGCATATTGCAGTGTAGCTTTTTTTGCCTTTATGTGTGAGCAGTGTGGTCCTTCTCAGTTTCCTGCATAGTGTTTCATTTCATTCAAATGTCGATGGATAGTTTGTGCAACCTGAGCCTGCAGGACAGCTTGAATTTCTTTGAAACTTGATTGGGGGGTGTTTATCCACCATTCAGGCTTTCCTGTGTTGCAACCTTTCATCAATTCATCTCTGCCATCCACGTTCAGGGAGATTATCTACAGTACCATGGGCTGTAAATTTCTTAGTTAAATTGTGAACCATGGACAAAGGAACATCACAATCTCTGGAGATGCAATTGTAACCCTGAGATTATTGATATTTTTCAACAATTTTGGTTCTCAAGTCCTGAGACAGTTCCCTTCACCTCTTTCTATTCTCCATGCTTAGTGTGGCACACACAGGCACAAAAATATTGAGATAACTTCTCCCTTTTTATTTGGTTTCAGTTGTGTGATTTTCATATTGCCCACACCTGTTATTTGCCACAGTGCATTTGAACAAGCAACACATACATGAATCAAAGTTATTTACCCACAATTTTGGAAAGGTGTCAACATTTTTTGGGGTTGCGTGAAATTATGTTTAATTATCCTTTTTTCATGTTGTTCCAGTGCACACAAATGAAATAAACATATGTCTAAGAAAACTTATGAAGCTGCAGTCATTTTCTGGCAGAAATATTTCATTTTCTGTAATAATTTCAAGGTTGCCAGCACTTCTGGCCATCTATAATATAACGCTGGGAGCGTCACTCTGTCCGAAGCCTTTATAGACTGCGCAGGCGCAAGCGCCGGCGCAGTCTGGCCCCCACAGAGTGACACTCCCAGGAGATCGCGGTATGCGTAAGCACTGAACGCATACCGCGATTTCCACCGGAGAGTCAGGGACCGCCAGGAGGGTAAGTATATTCACCTTTCCCCGTTCCAGCGCTGCGTGCGGCTCCGTCTCCCGGCTCCTCTGCTGTGACAGTTCAGAGGGCGCGATGACGCGCTTAATGCGCGCCGGCGCCGCCCTCTGACTTACCAGTCACAGGCAGAGGAGCCGGAGTGTGTCTTCAAAAAAATGGCGCCGGAAAGCGCGGACTGCGCAGGCGCCGATTCCTGCTGCCGGAATCGGTGCCTTCGCAGTCCGCGCTTTCCGGCGCCATTTTCTTGAAGACACACTCCGGCTCCACTGCAGGTGTGTCTTCAAGAAAATGGCGCCGGAAAGCGCGGACTGCGCAGGCGCCGATTCCTGCTGCCGGAATCGGCGCCTGCGCAGTCCGCGCTTTCCGGCGCCATTTTCTTGAAGACACACCTGCAGTGGAGCCGGACGATAGGTGAGTATGGTATTTTTTTTTTTTTATATGGCAGCAGCATACGTGGGCATACACACTGGAGCGTCTTATGGGCATATAATACAATGGTGGCGCAGGATGGGAGCAGCACATGACAGAACGGGCGCAGGATGGCAGCAGCACATGACAGAACGGGCGCAGGATGGGAGCAGCACATGACAGAACAGGGGAGCAGGATGGGAGCAGCACATGACAGAACGGGCGCAGGATGGCAGCAGCACATGACAGAACGGGCGTAGGATGGCAGCAGCACATGACAGAACGGGCGCAGGATGGGAGCAGCACATGACAGAACGGGCGCAGGATGGCAGCAGCACATGACAGAACAGGGGAGCAGGATGGGAGCAGCACATGACAGAATGGGGGCGCAGGATGGGAGCAGCACATGACAGAACGGGGGCGCAGGATGGGAGCAGCACATGACAGAACGGGGGCGCAGGATGGGAGCAGCACATGACAGAACGGGGGCGCAGGATGGGAGCAGCACATGACAGGATGGGAGCAGCACATGACAGAACGGGGGCACAGGATGGGTGCAGCACATGACAGGATGGGAGCAGCAAATGACAGAATGGAGGCGCAGGATGGGAGCAGCACATGACAGAACGGGCGCAGGATGGCAGCAGCACATGACAGAATGGGCGCAGGATGGCAGCAGCACATGACAGAACGGGCGCAGGATGGGAGCAGTACATGACAGAACGGGCGCAGGATGGCAGCAGCACATGACAGAAAGGGCGCAGGAGGGGAGCAGCACATGACAGAACAGGGGAGCAGGATGGGAGCAGCACATGACAGAACGGGGGCGCAGGATGGGAGCAGCACATGACAGAACGGGGGCGCAGGATGGGAGCAGCACATGACAGAACGGGGGCGCAGGATGGGAGCAGCACATGACAGGATGGGAGCAGCAAATGACAGAATGGAGGCGCAGGATGGGAGCAGCACATGACACAACGGGGGCGCAGGATGGGAGCAGCACATGACAGAACGGGGCGCAGGATGGCAGCAGCACATGGCAGGATGGGGATGCAAGATGGAGCAGCACATGACAGAATGGGGGCGCAGGATGGAGCAGCACATGACAGGATGGGGACGCAGGATGGAGCAGCACATGACAGGATGGGAACGCAGGATGGAGCAGCACATACCAGGATGGAGACCATATACCAATATAAATGCTCGCCACCCGGGCGTAGAACGGGTTCAATAGCTAGTTACAGTATAATGACTGTTGAAATATATATATATATCGATATATATATGCCGTATATACTCGAGTATAAGCCGACCCGAGTATAAGCCAACCCCCCTAATTTTGGCCACAAAAAACTGGGAAAACTTATTGACTCGAGTATAAGCCTAGGGTGGAAAATGCAGCAGCTACCGGTGAATTTCAAAAATAAAAATAGATGCTCCATACTGTTCATTATGGCCCCATAGCTGTGCTATATAGTGATCTGCACCGTTCATTATTGCCCCATAGATGTACCATAGAAAGCTGTGCCATATAGTGCTCTGCACCATTCATTCTTGCCCCATAGCTGTGCCATATAGTGCTCTGTACCGTTCATTATTGCCCCTTAGCTGTGCCATATAGTGCTCTGCACCGTTCATTATTGCCCCATAGCTGTGCCATATAGTGCTCTGCACCGTTCATTATTGCCCCATAGCTGTGCCATATAGTGCTCTGCACCGTTCATTGTTGCCCCATAGCTGTGCCATATAGTGCTCTGCACCGTTCATTATTGCCCCATAGCTGCTGTGCCATATAGTGCTCTGCAGCATTCATTATTGCCCCATAGCTGTGCCATATAGTGCTCTGCACCGTTCATTATTGCCCCATGGCTGTGCCATATAGTGCTCTGCACCGTTCATTATTGCCCCATAGATGTACCATAGAAAGCTGTGCCATTGCTGCTGCTACTGCAATAAAAAAAAAATGCCATACTCACCTCTCTTGCTTGCAGCTCCTCAGCGTCCCGGCGTCTCTCCACACTGACTGTTCAGGCAGAGGGCGGCGCGCACTATATGCGTCATCGCGCCCTCTGACCTGAACAGTCAGTGCAGAGGACGGGAAGACAGAGCGGTGCCCGGCGTGTGGAACGCGGACAGGTGAATATGTAATACTTACCTGCTCCCGGCGTCCCGCTCCTTCCCCCGGACAGCTGGTCTTCGGTGCCGCAGCCTCTTCCTCTATCAGCGGTCACCGTTACCGCTCATTAGAGAAATGAATATGCGGCTCCACCCCTATGGGAGTGGAGTCCATATTCATTTCTCTAATGAGTGGTCCCACGTGACCGCTGAACAGGGGAAGAGCTGCGGCACCCGGAGACCGTGGGACTGCAGGGATAGTGCCAGGAGCACCGGGAGCAGGTAAGTATGCCTCAGCGCCCTCTCCCCCTCACCCACCGACCTCACCGCCGACCGTGACTCGTATATAAGCCGAGAGGGGCACTTTCAGCCCAAAAATTTGGGCTGAAAATCTTGGCTTATACTCGAGTATATAAGGTATATATATATATATATATATATCATGGCACATAATTATATATGCCATGAATATAAATGCAGCACCAAATATACGCATGTAAGTTATGACCACATTACATGCATCAGGTGTCTAATTGTAAATCAATTATCAATGCACATGGTTTGTGTTAGTCACTAGACCACAAGTGTTATAAATATGTTCCACCAAACAAGCATATTAAAGTGAACCTGTCACCCCCAAAATGGAAGATGAGCTAAGCTCACCGGCATCAGGGGCTTATCTACAGCATTCTGTAATGCTGTAGATAAGCCCCCGATGTACACTGAAAGATAAGAAAAATAGGTTAGATTATACTCACCTGGGCAGGCAGTCCGATCCGATGGTCGTCACGGTCAACTGCAGTGCGCAGGGCCTCTCTGACCTTTCCTGGTGCCTGCGCACTGCAGTACTTTGCTCTGCCCTCAATAGGGCAAAGTACGCCTGTGCCGGAGCCGCAGCGTGAAGACAAGAAGAGGACGTCTTCCTATTAAGATAGGAAGCCCCGGACTGGACCGCTACGCCAATCGGACCAGACCACAGCGGGGAACACCCCTGGGTGAGTATATTCTAACCTCTTTTTCTCATCTTTCAGGATCCATCGGGGGGCTTATCTACAGCATTACGGAATGCTGTAGATAAGCCCCTGATGCCGGTGGGCTTAGCTCATCTTACATTTTGTGGGTGACAGGTTCCCTTTAAGCTGCGGCTATATTTCACATATTTGAAGTTCAAATGCAGATTATCGATGTGTCTGGCCGTAGATCACCAGATCACAAGCAGCATCAGATCAAGAACCAGTGTTACTTATATTAGATTCAACAGTACACCAACCATCCACTGATTCTGATATGGGATAGTCTTTATTTTATGCAAATTTTTATGTTTTTTTCCAAAGGGGCGTGACTCATAGGGGTGTGACTTAAGGCTGCTCTGCATTATTACCCTGTGAACCATGATCCCTTGTTAAAGAGTATAACAAGTAGCACTAAATTAAAATAGAGATTTAAAAAAAATAAATAGAATAATTCGGGGAGCAGCAGGAAGAAATAAGAGCAACAACTTTCCACTTTTGACCTAGTGACAGATCTTCTTTAATGGAAATTATTTAACATTAGTATATTTGTAGATTCAGAATTTGATTTAATAATTCAGATTACTATAATAATTAATCATTTTTTTATTTTTGTATATGTTTACAGGTCATGATAGTACAGAACCCAAACCCTACCAGCTTCTGATAAGTCAGAATCCATCTTCATGCAACATGCAGCAGCTGAAATTATTAGAATTACTTAATTTAGACTGGATCAAAGACCAACTTTACAAGTCCGAGTATAACCGTCAGTGTTCGAAATGCAATTTCCATATCGGCCGCGGGTCTCCTTTAAATATGCCTATGAGATTTTGAGCTGAGGTCATGAAAGCCATGGCCCGTCGTGAAATTGTAGTCCGTACACGGAATATGAAATTCAGACATATGAAACCAGCCTGAGACTGGATTTGCATGTCCATGTTTTCTAACAGACAGTACACGGATGCAATATGGATGGCATCCGTATGTGGTCCATTGCATCACAGACTCATTCATTAATATACGTCAATCTTGTCCTTGAATCTGACCAGACTCAGACATGTCTTTACTTCTTTATTTTTGCGAACCATTGGTGCGCAAAAAAAGGACATGTGAATGACACCATAGACTATAATAGGTTCATTTTCTATCTGTAAAAATAAATAAATAAAACACATATGCAAAACTTTGACATGTGAATGGATCATAAGGCTATGTGTACATAAAGGATTGTACTACAAACGTTTTTTGACGCACTTTTCTTGTATGACCAGTATCTGAATAATGATTTGCTAAGTATGAAATAACAAAAGTGAGATGTAATGGGGTGAACTTATTCATACTATATAATTAACAAGTGGACAATATACAATTTGTAAAATATGGAAAATCAATGCAAAAAAATAAAGAATGGGGTTTATTTCGCTTTCTTATGTTGGATGTGTTATTGTTTTATTTCTAGAATAAAATCTTATCTCCTATCCACAGGATCACCCAAAGTGGTGCTAGTACTTTGTGAACCCTTCAGAAAATTCAATATTTTTTTGAAAATTTTACCTATAATTACATCAGATTTTCACATAACTTCTAAAAATAGATAAAGAGAACCTGCTCAAACAAAGAAGTAAAAATGCATGTAATATTAAATGAGGAAAATGATTTAAAATCACGTCTGTTAGGCCTCATTCAGATGTAATAAAAATAATAATAATCTTTCTTTTTATATAGCGCTAACATATTCCGCAGCGCTTTACACACATTATCATTGCTGTCCCCATTGGGGCTCACAATCTAAATTCCCTATCAGTATGTCTTTGGAATGTGGGAGGAAACCGGAGTGCCCGGAGGAAACCCACGCAAACACGGAGAGAACATACAAACTCTTTGCAGATGTTGTCCTTAGCGGGGCTTGAACCCAGGACTCCAGCGCTACAAGGCTGCTGTGCTAACCACTGCGCCACCGTGCTGCCCGATGTCAGTTTTTCTCACGCAAGAGAGAAACGGGCCAGTTATTTTCATCAGACTTTCATCAGAGTGTAGTCTTAGTGCCAACAGTTTTTCTTTTATGTGAAGATAAAAAAGTCTCTTCACCTTCTCCATTCAAATAGTCTATAAAATGCAGTCAGCAATTTGATGTCATTTTTTCTCAGACCTATAAACTTATATTGCCGAATTTGTCCTGACACTTAGATCAAAAGTGGACAGGTCTCTGTGATTTTCCTCAGAACACTTGGTCAGTGAAAAATCATGAACATGTGAATGGCTCCATAGAATATCATGTGCTATATTGGAAAATCATTATTTGCACTTATATGCGAACATCAGACATCTGAAAGAGTCAGAATTCATTGTTCCATCAATGATGGCAAATTGTTCTGCCCCAATTATAGTCTGAACTGGATAAATGTCTTTTTTCGGCCTTGCTAACTAAACTATGATACTGCCACCCCTGCTTTTTACAGACAGTATGTAGAGGTGATTGAATCCTTTGAAATTCGATGTTGTTACTGTATAAACAAACTCACACGGGTAATGTACAAACCAGGAGAGAAAAATACCTTTGCTCGACAGGTTCCTGTTCAGACTTGCAAAGTCCCTAATTTGAATTTAACCAGTGGTGAAATCCAAACAGTATTAAGCATTTAGCATTTGGATTAAGATATAACCTTTAATTAAATTTTTAGAAAAACACTCTCAGAGTAATGAACCAAACAAAACAAGACAAAAGTGCAAGGTGCAAAGGACAAACAACGCTAAAAACTTATGGGGTGCACATGACCATGTGGGGTAATCCTTGCATGAAACCCCTAGAATTGCAATAGTCTGGCCCTTAACTATATTTCCACATAACCCACAGCCCTTTATTTTATTGGAGTAGGGTTTGTGGAGCGCCCCATCAGGACAAGGGGGTACTCGGTACCGGGTCCGGTCGGCTCCAAGGGGGATGTCACGGCGGCGACCCGGTCAGTGGCCCTGGGACGTCAGTATAAAAGGAAAAGGTCTTTAAATGGATAAAGTTTATGTTCGTGACACCACCTGTGGTATCAGGTATCAGCTGCTTTAAGGGGTCCGCTGGGGTGATGTTATGGCAGCTAGATGGTATATTTTCCCACAGGTGAAGTATATCCCCAGGGCTTCCCAGTGTGTAGATGGTAGAATGGTGAGAGGTGTACTGAAGAACGAGGACACAGGTTTGCAGTCTCTTTACCTCGTTTACTAAAGTCTACCGCAGCCACAGTCCAGGGCACCGGATCACAGGGCAGGTAGAGTCTGGCCGGTTTGGAGGCAAGTCCAGAGTCCCCTTGTCCAGGTGGAAATCAATAGCCTTCCCTTGCGCTGTAGTGGTGTAGTCCCTTACTGCATAAGCTTCAAATAGGGTCCTGACAGATGTTGTGTCTTTCTCTCTGTCCCCCCATAGTCGGATAGGACAAAACCCGTATGGCTGGTGGCTTGAGGCGGTTTACAGGGACTCTAGCATGCCCCAGCCTCTGAGGGGTGCCACCGTGTGCTTACTGGGTGTGGGTGTGGACAGGTAACGTGCAATTAGCTGTCCTGCCAGTCTCTGAAGTAAGGCATAGAGGTCCTTACTACCTCGGTGTCCCGGCTTCCGGCGTTTTGCGCCTCAGAAGGAGGCAGCCTGCTTGGGGCTGGTCCCCTTCTGGTATCCTCTCCTGTGCTTTGCTTTCCTTCACACTCACTGCAATCAATTCTGCTTTCAAAATGTCTCTGTCACGCCGTTTATGGCGATAAAGGGGCAGGACGGCGTACTGGGACCCGCACCTGTCCCTGCCACTATAAAGGGGCCCTGGCTTTCGCTTATCTCAGGGGTACCTATAATGGCTAGGAGGCCTGAGCCGCCAGCGTATCCTGGCCCCCTCTCCCGCCAGGGAGGAGGACTGCACCAGTGTATTAATATGACAAGTAAACAGGGTATGCAGACAAGGTTACTAAAATCTCAAACTCACCAAATGCTCATACAACCACAGAGGAAACACAGAGAAGGGAAGAGAAGGAAAAAACTAGGAAGGAAAAAAGGTTTAACATGCAACCAAAACAGCAGACACCAATCTCTGTAAATAAACCTCCAAGCTGCAAACACCATACTCCTTCCTACTTCAAGCCAGGCAGCAGAACTGATCACTGACAACGGTTGTAGTCAAAGCTGAGTCTGTATAGGAGAGGAGATTACAAAAACTAATTCAGCTGAGAGACCAGCTCTCAGCAACTTCAGCAACAAGATTTAACTCCTGCCCTGCTGGCACAAGACAGCCAGGTCAGAATTCAGGAGAAGAGCTTCTGTTCATCATGTGTGAATGAGGCCCAGAGCGCTGCGATTGTCTGGAACCTCTCTGTCGCTGTAGCCCCGTGACAGTCTCTTTCCAGGAGCTGTAGCACTTCAGCCTACACGGCTCCTCTGCTTCCTTTCCCTCTGTCTCTCTGACAGGAACTGAACTCTTTCCCTACAGATCAGGATGTTCTTATAGGGGAGTTCACCTTAAACAGGCTTAGAGCTCCCCCTTCTGGTCTGGAGTGTGAACATGTTGCATGAATTGTGTTACCTGACAAAGAGTTCTCCTTCATTGCCTCTAAACGTAACATCACTCTCCCCGTGAGGAAAGCAACATTACTGTGACTACCAGGACCCTGGGCGCCACATTTGTGTATCTATTCCCTACGGATCAGACTTTTGGACAATCCCAGTGCTATGGTCATGCCCAATCAGTGCATCCTCCATACAACTCAAATAGTCAAAGACACCCACTTCACAGTTCATCAAAACACAGATATTTTATATCCAAAACAGCATATCATTGTAGTGGTTGTGACTGTATACTAGGACCTCATTACACTTATTAGGCCTGGATATTTGCCACACATAAGAATCTCTTCTGAAACCATATGTCCTTAAAGACCAATAAGCAGCAGATTAAGAGGTCAACAATATCAGCAATGTCAAACTCCGGGTGGTATTACTTATTATTGCAAACTCTCATTCCATCAGTGCATACTATAAGACACAAATCTCCCACCTTACTCTTTAAGATTAAAGGTGATTGATGCAGCATATATGATAAGCATATTCCACAAATTGGAAAGATCTCTCTCGCATGGATATTGTCACAAACACAACCTTAAATCCAGATTCAGCCATGGACACTTTCTCCCCCACTCTCGACGCGTTTCGCTATGTTCATCAGGGGATGCTTTGGGGCCAGCGTGATCATGTTATCAACAAGACGTGGTTGTTGCGCGTGGACAATATAGTATTGACCGGCCTTAGATTTGCGCCCTGCATTCAAACCTAGACAGACTTCCGGTTTCTGCCTTGTGTAATTTCCGGTCCCTGGACTGCATACACATACCAGAAGCTCGCTTGGTGGAACGCATATGCGAACTGGAAATCATCCATATGCGACACCAAGCCTTTCGTGGAATGCAAGCGCTGAATGTGCACATGCACATATGCGGGACTTCTCCCGTATTCCTCTGTGATAAACAATCTGCTCCACAGATGAAAACATAACATTTTACATCACACCCTCTATTCAGAGCAGTTCAGGACATGCTACTGTAACGGGCAATCACGGTACTTCACCTTATAAACCATAACTTATGGTCTATCATAATGCCACTTTATTATGTGCAGGTTTCACACCACGGAATACACCAAAAGGATCCTTTGGCATTACTAAGACAGCGACCCCCGAAGATCAGGACATACCCCCTTGTTAAATCTGAGTTTATCATCCTAGGGACAGAGACGGCGTAATAGGACACACATACATATCGTATACATTACCAATGCATTCATCAAAGCCAGTAGACATAATGTTTGACGGCAAAAGGAGCAATACCATAGCGTTAGAACCGCACGTGCGCACACGGACCGACACATCCCAGGAGGACAGACCAGGCAGAAGAGAAACAGAGATGGGAACAGAGATAAGGGGCTGGGGCCTAATATCGCTTAGGTACCTGTTATGGACCTGGTGGTTAGGAGCACCCGGCACGACCTGATAGTTAAACTGACACAGGACAAGCTCTGGGATGTGGGAGCTCTGCTGACCGCAACCCCTAATCCTATCACACACACTAGAAATAGCCATGGAGCGTTCCTGACTCTCCCTAGATGCCTCTTCACAACCTAAGAGCTAGCTAGCCCTAGAGAAAGAAAATAAAGCCTACCTTGCCTCAGAGAAATTCCCCAAAGGTAAAGGAAGCCCCCCACATATATTGACTGTGAGTTAAGATGAAGTCACAAACACAGAAATGAAACAGATTTTAGCAAAGGGAGGCCAGACTTACTAAACAGACAGAGGATAGGAAAGGCATCTGTGCGGTCAGCAAAAAAACTACAAAAGACCACGCAGAGTGTGCAAAAAGACCTCCGCACCGACTAACGGTGCGGAGATGCCACTCTGCATCCCAGAGCTTCCAGCTAGCAAAACTAAATCATGATATCCAGCTGGACAAGAAAACAATGAACAAATAATAACTATCAGGGACTTAGCTTCTGCTGGAGCAGACAGGTCACCAGAAAGATCCAAGAGCGAACTGAACCAATGCAAGAACATTGACAGCTGGCATGGAGTAACGATCTGAGTGGAGTTAAATAGAGCAGCCAACCAAAGGATAAACCACGTCACCTGTGTAAGGAACCTCAGAAGCAGCAGCTCCACTCACAGCCACCAGAGGGAGTCCATGGACAGAACTCGCCGAAGTACCATTCACGACCACAGGAGGGAGTTCGACAACAGAATTCACAACAGGTACCCTATACTGGCTCAAAACTACCTCACACAGAGGTTGGCACCCTAGAACCTGCGCAGTGGCAGTGGCACTGCGTCGATGGCTGTCCCTCTCTGATATTCCTAATCAGTCCTAATCTAAAAGAAAGAAGAAAAGGAAAGTTGATCATTGAGACCCTTTGGATGTACCAGATGATCCATTTACACTCCTTTTGAAGGATCATCTGGTTCCAGTTACCCCCTCTAATTGAGGGGTTAATCCTATCGATCCCTACAAATGTGATCTTCTTCGGGTTTCCCTGCTGATGTCTATTCACATGATTCGCCATAGAGATATCTCTTTTGTTGACAATATCGTGGATATGCTCTCTAATCCTTCTACAGAACTCTCTCTTTTTTTTCCTATATATTCTAGGCCACATTCACAGGTGGCTTTGTAGACATCCCCCTTTGTGTGACAATTGATGAACTGTCTAATATAGTGGGCTCTATGTGTGCTGTTACTCACAAACGTTTTGCTATTCTGTAGGGAACCGTATGCTTTGCATTTCTAACACCTACAACATCCTGCAGGTTGTGAACCTAGCCAGGACTCTTTTTTGGGTTATGATAATGTGTTACACCCGGTCCGGTCGCTGTACCTTTGCGGGGTCCCCGTCATTACTCCCGCTCCTCTGGCTCCACGCTGTTAGGATGCGGTTTCTCCCCCTCCTTCCTCTCCTGCTTCCTGGCGTGCTGCCAGCAGGTTCTCGGGCAGAGTGCTTGGGGCACGCGCGCGCTCGCCCCCGGTCTCTTAAGCGCGCATTTGTTAAAATATGCTTCTGGCCAATGGCGTGTTATTCATTGCTATTTCTAGCTCCTCCACCATAGGGAGGGCGCCGGAGCAACAAGTATCCACTGTTGCTTTCTTCCGGTTCCTGTCTGCATGTGCTCCTGTTTCTGAAGTGCTTTTTCTAGTACTCCGCTTATACTGTCTGTTTCCACAGATCATCAGCTACCAGTTACCCAGCTATCCTGGACGACGACTGTTCTATCTAAGCAATCCCGTCTCATTCAGCCAATCTGCCATCATCATCTCCGGATAACGCCAGTACCATTGGAACCAGCTTCTACCCGTACACCCGGTATCACCTGGTTAGCTTCATGTCTCCCGCTAGCCCTGCTTGTCTAATTGTCCCGCTGGGACAGCTGCCACGAGTTCGGGGTCTAACTGGAGGTAGCACCTGTGTCCCCCAGGCTATCCACTCTGACCCTGTTCGAGGGGACTTACCACGGGTGTCTGGGGCTCACGTAGTCACACCCCGTTCGGAGCCCCCCAGACCGTGGTCCCGAGGTTCCACATTAAACCTAAATAAAAACGAATGTGAACTTCAACTTCTTTGCCTCCATTTCCATTCGTTACAGATTGTTCCGGCCATGGAAACCGCTGGATCCCAGACTCTACCGGCCGTGTAGCTATGTCAAGAAGTTACCCATCTGAAGGACCAACAGAACAAGATCATGTCTTTTCTGCACAACGTGTCTGCTCGCATGGACACCCTGGTCGCTTTGACTGCACCTGTCTCTGCTACTGGTATCCAGGTATCTAGCTGTACTGCAAGTAAAGGCCCTCGCCTGGCAGCTCCCACCTGCTTCTGTGGTGATCTAGTTCAGTGTCGGGGGTTCATTAACCAGTGTACGTTGCACTTTGAACTCCTGGGGCATATGTTTGCTTCTGATTGGGCCAGGGTGGGCTTCATAATGTCTCACCTAGATGGAGAGGCTCTTGCCTGGTTGAATCTGCTGTGGGAGAGAATGGATCCTGTGGTTACTAATCTTCAGTCCTTTCTAGAGACATTCCGCAGGACCTTCGATGAACCCTGTCATTCTACATCGACAGCTTCGGCTCTTCTTCGACTACGACAGGAGGATCTTACAGTGGCTCAGTATGCAGTGCAGTTTCGTACGCTATCGTCTGAACTATCCTGGAACAACGAAGCCTTGGTAGCTACCTTCTGGCAGGGTCTTTCAGGAAGAATAAAGGATGAGCTGGTGGGACGGGACATACCTACAGTTCTGGATGACTTGATTTCCCTGGCAATTCGGATTGATCTACGGTTTCAAGAACGATCCAGGAGACCAAACGTGAAAAGGGGTCCTATTTTCAAGGTTCTAATACTCCTAAATCCACGACTTCCTCAACTGTGTCTCCCTCACCTATGGCTATGGAGGTGGATCATGTTCTTGGGCAACCACCGCCAGGAGGCACACCGCCTGGAGGGGAGCTGTTTTTAGTGTGGCAGTTCCAAGCATTATATCCACATAGGGTTGAGCGAAACGGATCGGACAAATGCAAAAATCGCCGACTTTCGGCAAAGTCGGGTTTCGTGAAACCCGACCCGATCCTAGTGTGGGATCGGCCATGAGATCGGCGATCTTCGCGCCAAAGTCGTGTTTCATATGACGCTTTCAGTGCCATTTCTCATCCAATGAAGGAGGACGCAGAGTGTGGGCAGCGTGATGACATAGGTCTCGGTTCCCACCATCTTAGAGAAGGGCATTACAGTGATTGGCTTGCTTTCTGCAGCGTCACAGGGGCTATAAAGGGGAGTGCACGCCAACCGCCATCTTACTTCTGCCGATCTTAGCATAGGGAGAGGTTGCTGCAGCTTCATCAGAAGAAGGGATATAGTTAGGGAGGGAAGATTAACCCTGAAACTGCTTGTGCTGTAGCGATTTCCACTGTCCAACACCAACATTTCTTTGCAGGGACAGTGGAGTTTATTTTTTTGTGCATCAGCTCCGTAGCTTATTAGGTTGCCCTATAAGGCTCCCTGATAGCTGCATTGCTGTTTGTACGCCGCTGTGCAAACCAACTGCTTTTATAAAAGCAAAAATCCTGTTGCTCCTTTCTGCACAGTTCTCTTGTTTCTTTGTCAACACTTTTGTGTGCAGCAGTCCTTTTTATTGCTGCCATACTTGTCCTGAGATCATTGTAGGGAGATTGAAATTGTACTACAGCCCTTGTATTTTTTATATATATTTTCCAGCCACATTCTGCCACTTACATTGTGTAGTGTAATACATTAGGCCTGAGTTTTGTTGCAGTCTCCACCCCACAAAAAATGAGATTGAAATTGGCACTAAGTGGATCTACGTCACAGTTCTGTCAGTTTGTCGTACATCTTCCAGCCACGTTCTGCCACTTACATTGTGTAGTGTAATACACTGGGCCTGAGTTTTGTTGCAGTCTCCCCCAAATAAAAGGGAGATTTAATTTGGCACTAAGTGGATCTACATCACAGTTGTGTTAGTTTGTCGTACATCTTCCAGCCACGTTCTGCCACTTACATTGTGTAGTGTAATACACTGGGCCTGAGTTTTGTTGCAGTCTCTCCCAAATAAAAGGGAGATTTAAATTGGCACTAAGTGGATCTACGTCACAGTTCTGTTAGTTTGTCGTACATCTTCCAGCCACTTTCTGCCACTTACATTGTGTAGTGTAATACACTGGGCCTGAGTTTTGTTGCAGTCTCCCCCCAAAAAAAGGAGATTGAAATTGGCATTAAGTGGAACTACGTCACAGTTCTGTTAGTTTGTCGTACATCTTCCAGCCACGTTCTGCCACTTACATTGTGTAGTGTAATACACTACGCCTGAGTTTTGTTGCAGTCTCCCCCCCCCCCAAAGAAAGTGAGATTAAAATTCTCCACAAGTTTATATACACCTTCTACCATGCTTCACAGTACCATATAACGGTTGTTATTTTGGTTAGATTTTTCCAAAAATGAGGAAGTCTGGTGGAAGAGGCCGTGAGCGGGCGTTGCCAGCTGGTACTGATGGTGGTGTTGGTGGTGGATCTGGTGGTAGTGGGAAAAGCACAATAGCACCAAAGGCTCGAGGTGTTCAGCCAACATCATCGTCTGGCTACACAAGGCCTCGAAGGCTCCCTTATCTGGGAGTAGGAAAACAGGTTTAAAAGCCGGAGCAGCAGGAAAAAGTTTTGGCTTTCCTTGCTGACTCAGCCTCTAGCTCTTTCGCCTCCTCTTCAGAAGGTTCGAAATCTAAAAGCAGCGAGTCGTCAGTGGATGCTCCCGCTCAGGAACAAGTCACGTCCTTGTGTTCTTCACCCAAACCAAAAGTGAAGGATGCGGCAGGCGAAACTACAGTTTACTCCATGGAGCTCTTTACACATACCGTGCCTGGGTTAGAGAGGGAAATTGTTAAGATGAAGATTACAAGATGAATCGGACATGGAGTGCACAGATGCACAGCCACAGCTAGATTATTATGCTTGTTCCATTGACTCAGATCACTACATTGCCCTCGCAGTGTACTGAGCCAGAATCTGACCCTGATGAGTCTATGGTGCCCCGTCACGAACACTATAGCACCTTACACGGTGACACAGAGGAAGGTGCACATGAAATTGAAGAGGAGGTGATAGATGACCCAGTTGTTGACCCAGATTAGCAGCCATTGGGGGAAGAGGGTGCCACTGCCAGTAGCTCAGAAGCGGAGGAGGATGATCCGCAGCAGCCATCTACATCGCAACAGCTTTCATCTGGCAGGCCCGTATCTGGCCAAAAATGTTTGTCAAATCCAAAAACAGTTTTAGGACACCATGGCCATCCGGTGAAAGTAGCACAGCGTGCAATGCCTGAAAAGGTAATCCATAGTTGGAAGAGTGCAGTGTGGGCATTATTTAACCAAGATCCGAATGATCAGTGCAAAGTTATCTGTAAGAAGTGCTCAAAGACCTTTAGCAGATGGAAGAATCTCCTAAGTTTAAATACAACGTGCATGCGTAGACATTTAACCAGCATGCACTTGCAAGCCTGGACTAACTACCAAACGTCCCGTACCGTTAGTGCACCTGCTCAGAATGAAGGTAGTCAGCAACGCTACATTGCTTTCCTCACAGTAAGCCCACCGGTTAGGACACCACCAGCAGCAAATGTGGAGGTATTGTCGCAAGGCCAAAGCAGTCAGGGAATCACAAGGTTCTTGGTAGGAAACACTGTAGGTAGGCCAACATCAAGAATACCATCACCAACCCTCTCTCAATCTGCCATGTCCACCACCACCCTCGCTAGTTCCACCATATGCAGTTCTCCAGTCCAGCTCACCCTACAAGAGACTCTCGTTAGGAAAAGAAAGTATTCATCCTGTCATCTGCGTACACAGTGTTTGATCGCCCACATTGCTAGACTAATCTCGTTAGAGATGATGCCCTACCGGTTGGTTGAAAGCGAAGCTTTCAAAGCCCTGATGGCCTACGCAATACCATGCTATGACCTACCCAGTCAACACTTCTTTGCGAGAAAAGCCATCCCTCCACCAGCATGTCAAAGACTGCATTGTCCATGCACTGGGGCAATCAGTCAGTAGAAAGGTGCACCTCTCAACAGATGCATGGACCAGTAGGCATGGCCAGGGACGTTACGTGTCCATCACGGCGCACTGGGTTAATGTGGTGGATGCAGGGTCCACAGGGGACAGCCAGAATGGGACAGTTCTGCCTAGCCCATGGTCTAGGAAACAGTTGGCTGTAGGCATTCGCCACCCCTCCTCCTCCTCCTCCAGAAGTGAAAGCTTGTCCACAGAGCGCAGTCGCACGACCACTCCATCTGCAGCTGCCAGTGTTGCACACGAGGTGTCCCATTATGGAACAGCTAGTGGTAACCATCAGCAGGCTGTGCTAAAAATGAAGTGTTTGGGCGACAACAGACACACCGCGGAAGTACTGGTCGAGTACTTGCAGCAAGAAACTCAGTCATGGCTGGGCAGTGTACATCTTGAGGCAGGCAAGGTAGTCAGTGATAACAGAAGGAATTTTATGGCTGCCATAGCCCTTTCAGAACTGAAACACATTCCTTGCCTGGCTCACACCTTGAACCTGGTGGTGTAGTGCTTCCTGAAAAATTATCCGGAGTTACCAGTCCCGCTCCTGAAGGTGCGAAGACTTTGCTCGCACATCCACCGGTCGCCCGTACACTCCAGCCGTACGCACAACCATCAGCGATCGCTGAATCTTCCCCAGCACTGCCTAATAATTGACGTTGCAACAAGGTGGAACTGCACATGGTTCAGAGGCTGTGCGAACAGAGGCGTGCTGTAATTAATTTGTGGGAGGATACACATACACGGGCAGGCAGTTGGATGGCAGACATGGAGTTGTCTGGTGTGCAGTGGTCGAAGCTCCAAGACCTCTGTCAAGTCCTTCAGTGTTTTGAGGAATGCACACGGCTGGTAATGCAGATGACGCCATCATAAGTATGAGCATTCCACTAATGCCTCTGCTGATGCAAAGTTTGACGCACATCAAGGAGCAGGCGTCTGCAGCCAAGGAGGAGGGAAACCTTGCCGACAGTCAGCCATTGTCTGCTCAGGGAACTCTCCTGGACGAGGTGGCAGATGAAGAGGAGGAGGAGGAGGATGGGGATGAATATGTATGGGAGGAGGATGCTTCTCAAGGGGCAATAGAAACTGGTGGCGTTGCAAGGTCAGGTACAGGGTTTTTGCGGGACACAAGTGATGTTGATTTGCAAGAAAGTGCTCCTTAACCCAGCACAAGCAGTGAATTGACACCTGGAACATTGGCCCACATGGCAGAGTAGGCCTTGCGTATCCTAAAAAGGGACCTTCGCATTGTCAAAATGATGACCGATGACGATTACTGGTTGGCCTGCCTCCTGGATCCACGATACAAAGGAAAATTTCAAAATATCATGCCACATGAGAACCTGGAGCAAATATTAGCTACCAAACAAGCAACTCTTGTAGACCGTTTGGTTCAGGCATTCCCAGCACACAGAGGCGGTGATGGTTCTCACACGAGCTGCGGGGGGCAACATAGCAGAGGTGTTAGAGGTGCACAAATCTGAAGTGGCGTTGGACAGAGGGGTTTTATGACCAGGTTGGGGAGTGATTTCGCAATGACCGCAGACACGACAGGTACTGCTGTATCAATTCAAAGTGACAAGAGACAGCATTTGTCTAGTATGGTTACCAACTATTTTTCCTCCCTTATCGATGTTCTCCCTCACAGGTCATTTCCCTTTGATTACTGGGCATCTAAAATAGACACCTGGCCTGAATTGGCAGAATATGCATTACAGGAGCTCGCTTGCCCAGCTGCTAGTGTGCTATCAGAAGGAGTCTTCAGTGCTGCTGGTTCAATACTGACCAAAAAAAGGACACGTCTGGCTACCCAGAATGTTAATGATCTAAGCTTCATTAAAATTAACCAATCATGGATTTCAAATTATTTTGCCCCACCTTCCCCTGCTGACACTTAGCTTGCCTTAAAAATGTCTTGCTTTTGGCCTCCTCTTACTAACTGCTCCAATTCCTCCATTTGCAGCTGCTGAATGTCCACTATAGGCCATTTTTGTACCTCCCTAAAATGGGCTGACTCCCCCCACAGGGCCGTGGTCGCCACTTGGCGCAAGCACCCGTGCGAGTGCCATTTGCCTGGACAGGTGGGTGTGCCCACTCTTGGGCGACGGCACTGGCACAGGGTCCCTCATAGTACAATGAAGTGTCTCTGATGGTGGTGGTGCACAACCAACGTCAGACACACCGTCGTAATATGAAGGGCCCTGTGCCAGTACCGCCGCCCACGAGAGAGTGTTCCCCCTCAGCTCGAACAGTGCTCTACCACTTGCAAAACTTACCTCTCCCTGCTCCACCACTGTGTAGTCTGTGCTGTTGAATCCTTCAATAGTACTGCCAATACAAATTTGTTGAAATGATAGATGATATAAAAATATACAGGGGCCCTGGCCTCCATTTAGAGCAGTTAATACTTTGCGCCAACTGTTATGGACCTGGTGGTTAGGAGCACCCGGAACGACCTGATGGTTAAACTCACACAGGACAAGCTCTGGGAAGTGGGAACTCTGCTGACCGCAACCCCTAATCCTATCACACAACTAGAAATAGCCATGGAGCGTACCTAACACGACCTAGATGCCTCTTCACAGCCTAAGAGCTAACTAGCCCTAAAGATAGAAAATAAAGCCTACCTTGCCTCAGAGAAATTCCCCAAAGGAAAAGGCAGCCCCCAACATATATTGACTGTGAGATAAGATGAAAGTCACAAACACAGAAATGAAACAGGTTTCAGCAAAGGGAGGCCAGACTTACTAAACAGACTGAGGATAGGAAAGGTATCTTTGCGGTCAGCATAAAAAACTACAAAAGACCACGCAGAGTGTGCAAAAAGACCTCCGCACCGACTCACGGTGCGGAGGTGCCACTCTGCATCCCAGAGCTTCCAGCTAGCAAGGCAAAATCATGATAGCCAACTGGACAAGGAAACAATGAACAAATAATAACTAGCAGGGACTTAGCTTCTGCTGGAGTAGACAGGTAACCAGAAAGATCCAAGAGCGAACTGAACCAATACAAGAACATTGACAGCTGGCATGGAGTAACGATCTGAGTGGAGTTAAATAGAACAGCCAGCCAAAGTATAAACTACGTCACCTGTGGAAGGAACCTCAGAAGCAGCAGCTCCACTCACAGCCACCAGAGGGAGTCCATGGACAGAACTCGCCGAAGTACCATTCATGACCACAGGAGGGAGTTCGAAAAAAGAATTCACAACAGTACCCCCCCCCCGAGGAGGGGTCACCAAACCCTCACCAGAGCCCCCAGGCCGAACAGGATGAGCCAAATGAAAGGCACGAACTAGATTGGCAGCATGAACATCAGAGGCAAAAACCCAGGAATTATCTTCCTCACCATAACCCTTCCACTTGACCAGGTACTGGAGTTTCCGTCTCTAAATACGAGAATCCAAAATCTTCTCCACCACATACTCCAACTCCCCCTCGACCAACACCGGGGCAGGAGGATCAACGGAGGGAACCATAGGCGCCACGTATCTCCGCAATAACGACCTATGGAACACATTATGGCTGGCAAAAGAAGCTGGAAGGGCCAAACGAAATGACACAGGATTGAGAACCTCAGAAATCTTATACGGACCAATGAAACGAGGCTTAAACTTAGGAGAGGAAACCTTCATAGGAACATGACGAGAAGACAACCAAACCAAATCCCCAACACGAAGTCGGGGACCAACACAGCGCCGCCGGTTAGCGAAACGTTGAGCCTTCTCCTGGGACAATGTCAAATTGTCCACTACATGAGTCCAAATCTGCTGCAACCTGTCCACCACCGTATCCACACCAGGACAGTCCGAAGGCTCAACCTGCCCTGAAGAGAAATGAGGATGGAAACCAGAATTACAGAAAAAGGCGAAACCAAAGTAGCCGAGCGATTATTAAGGGCGAACTCAGCCAAAGGCAAGAAGGACACCCAATCATCCTGATCAGCAGAAACAAAGCATCTCAGCTATGTCTCCAAAGTCTGATTAGTTCATTCGGTTTGGCCATTTGTCTGAGGATGGAAAGCCGAAGAAAAAGACAAATCAATGCCCATCTTAGCACAAAAGGACCGCCAAAACCTCGAAACAAACTGGGAACCTCTGTCCGAGACGATGTTCTCCGGAATGCCATGCAAACGAACCACATGCTGGAAAAACAATGGCACCAAATCAGAGGAGGAAGGCAATTTAGACAAGGGTACCAAATGAACCATCTTAGAGAAGCGATCACAAACCACCCAAATGACCGACATCCTTTGAGAGACAGGGAGATCTGAAATAAAATCCATGGAAATATGCGTCCAGGGCCTCTTCGGGACCGGCAAGGGCAAAAGCAACCCACTGGCACGAGAACAGCAGGGCTTAGCCCGGGCACAAGTCCCACAGGACTGCACAAAAGAACGCACATCCCGTGACAAAGAAGGCCACCAAAAGGATCTAGCCACCAAATCTCTGGTACCAAAGATTCCAGGATGACCCGCCAACACCGAACAATGAACCTCAGAGATAACTCTACTAGTCCATCTATCAGGGACAAACAGTTTCTCCGCTGGACAACGGTCAGGTCTATCAGCCTGAAACTTCTGCAGCACACGTCGCAAATCAGGGGAGATGGCAGACAAAATTACCCCCTCTTTGAGAATACCCGCCGGCTCAGGAACACCCGGAGAGTCAGGCACAAAACTCCTTGACAGGGCATCAGCCTTCACATTCTAAGAGCCCGGAAGGTACGAAACCACAAAATCAAAACAGGAGAAAAACAGCGACCATCGAGCCTGTCTAGGATTCAACCGTTTGGCAGACTCGAGATAAGTCAAATTCTTGTGATCCGTCAAGACCACCACACGATGCTTGGCTCCCTCAAGCCAATGTCGCCACTCCTCGAATGCCCACTTCATGGCCAACAACTCTCGATTGCCAACATCATAATTACGCTCAGCAGGCGAGAATTTTCTAGAAAAGAAGGCACGTGGTTTCATCACCGAGCCATCAGAACTTCTTTGCGACAAAACAGCCCCTGCTCCAATCTCAGAAGCATCAACCTCAACCTGAAACGGGAGCGAAACATCTGGCTGGCACAACACAGGGGCAGAAGAAAAACGACGCTTCAACTCCTGAAAAGCCTCTACAGCCGCCGAGGACTAATTGACCACATCAGCACCTTTCTTGGTCAAATCAGTCAACGGTTTAGCAACACTAGAAAAATTAGCGATGAAGCGACAGTAAAAATTAGCAAAGCCCGGGGGCGTGGCCTGAACGTTCATGTGAGCGGACGCGTGACAGAGCGCTCCCGCTGCCAAAGTTAATATTATCCTTATAAGCCGCAGCTGAGCGGCGATTCACAGCGCTTACCGGCTGCAGGAGAGTCCCGGGAGTGCGGCGGTGTATAGCGGCGGCCCCGAGGTCAATGAGTATGACCAGGAGGAGACAAAGAGACGCCGGAGCCGGCGAGGCAGGGACCGGCCAAGATGGCGCCGACGCCAGGGAGAAGGCGGAGAAGGACAACGCGGCATGCCAGAAGAGAATGTCGGCGGCGGCAAAGCTCCAGCAGTTTGCTAGAGTGGAAGCCGCAGGGAACACAGGAAAAGCAGAGGAGGACGCCGGAGTGGACACAGACACAGAAGGAGAGGAGGAAAGCCCAGCAGAGGAGCAGGAGGTACAACAGGGGAGCAGGGATGGTGACATGGCGGTGGTAGTAGGGGGACCTGAAGATAAGGAGTCAGGAGCAGAGCCCACCCTTAGAGATGTCTTTGCACTGGTATCATCCTGCAAACAATCCCTGACCCAGCAGATACAGGAGGTTAAAGGGGATACAGCCCAGATAAATGCAGCCCTGCAGAAGATTGACAAACGTGTGGGGGCTGTGGAGGAAAGGGTGAGCACGGCAGAAGACCATATAGTGCAGCTGCAGAAAGCGGAGAGGAAGTTTGCTCAAACAATATCGGAGCTAGCTGCAAAAAATGAGGATCTGGAGAATAGGTCCAGAAGAAATAACATTCGCATAGTGGGTGTCCCTGAAAAAACTGAGGGGAGGAATCCCACGGAGTATATTGAAAGCTGGCTCCTTGAGACTTTTGGTGATGCAGCACTGACAAAAGTATTTGCGGTAGAAAGAGCCCACAGGGTCCCACCGAAACCACCTGTCCCTGGAGCAAGTCCCCGTACCATGCTTGCCAAAATCCTAAACTACAGAGACAGAGACATTATCCTGAGGAAGGCTAGAGACATGACGGATCTGACAATTGGAGGTCAAAGAATCGCTATTTACCCCGACTATTCCGCCCTGGTACAGAAACAACGGATGATGTTCACGGGTATCAAGAGACGGCTGAGAGAACTGGGAGTGCAATACTCCATGATGTTTCCGGCACGACTGAGAGTGGTAGCGATGGATAAGATTCACTTTTTCCAGACGCCGGAGGACGCTACCCAGTGGATAGATCTTAACGCTAAAAAACTTAAAGGGAAAGGAGATTGAAAATGTGGGGCGGGTTGGTCGGGAGGTATCTTAATTCTTTCAAAAAGGGGAAAAAAAGAGATTGACTGACAGTACACTGGTAATTGAAATGTGAAGGTTGAAGGGTGGAGTTGGGTATTACTCAGGGAACGCACTGGGAGAGCTGGTGCGGCGGTGAAATATGAGGGAGGAAGGGTGTGCAGCGTACTAAAAAGTTTATTTAGTTCTTGCAGTTGTAATATAATACAGGTTTAATTATACTGTTCTTCTAAGAATTGCGCCGAATTCTGTTATAAACGGTAGCGGGAGGCGGAAAGAGAAGGTTTAGCAAGAGTGTTTGCAACGGGTGATGGTGCCCCACTCTTGATAAGAGGCAGAATGTATAATATTGGGGGGTGTGGGGGAGGGGGGGGGAGGGGTGAGGGGGGGGAGGGAAGTTAGACAGCTCAGAACCGGGAGTATTGACATAACTAAGGATGATGAGTCACATAATAGGGGACCGCTTTAAGATATTGAGCTGGAATGTGAGAGGCCTGGCGGATAAGTCTAGGAGAGCTGCGAGCTTGCAGTATGCGAAGGATCAACGGGCTTCTATGATATGCTTGCTAGAGACGCACTTGATACAGGAGAAAGTGGACGTACTAAATAGACGTTGGATACAGAAAGGGTATCACTCTACCTTCTCGACGTACTCAAGAGGTGTGTCAGTGTTGGTGCCGGTGGGAGTGCAGTATGAAGAGGTGAAAGTATGCGTGGATGCTGAGGGTCAGTATGTGGTGATACAATGTATATTGTATGGAGTGAGATTGTGTGTTGCGGCAATGTATATTCCACCTCCATATTCAAGTAAGAAGATCAGGGAGGTATTGGAGAGGGTGGAACGATGGGAACCACTGCCACTCTTAATTATTGGGGATTTGAACAATATATGCGATGACTTTTGGGATAAAAATAAGAACGCCCAGAATAGGTCGGAGGGGCACACTACAACATTTGGAACCTATGTGCGTGAATTAGGCATGATTGATCTATGGAGAGTCAGACATGTTGGGGAGAGAGGATACTCGTGCTATTCGCCGGCTCATGCTACGCTATCCAGAATTGATATGGCACTGGGTAACCGCCTGTTGGACACAATGGTGGGGGAGGTGCGTTATCTGCCGAGGGCCCTTTCGGATCATAGTCCAATTGAGGTGGAGATTAGGTTGTTGGGGACACGGACTACAAGCGGGAGAGAATGGAAGATCCACCCTAACTGGTTACAGAGTATTGACTTGGACGGTATAGGGAAGGAGGTGACGGAATTCTTTGCGTTAAATGATGGGAGTACTGATGCTCTGACTGTTTGGGATGCAATGAAAGCGTATCTGAGAGGGCTACTTTTTAGAGACATTAGTAGGTGTAAGAGGAGGGCAAGGGAAGCGGAGAGAGTGGCATTGGAAGAGTTGAAAGCCGCGGAGGACGAGATGGTAGTACTGGGGACCTCCGAGGCAGAGAAAAGGTTGAGAACAGCGCAAAATTGTATGGAAAAGATTCTGCTGGGAAAAGCTGAAAGGAAGCGGGAGTTTCAGAGGGTGGCTTATTTTCAGGAGGGAGAAACAGTGGGACACATGCTATCGGTGGTAGCCGCGGCTCAGCGTAGTACCTCATATGTACACTCGTTGGTTTCGGATGGGGGGAGCAGGGTATCTGAAACACCTGATATTATAAAGGTCTTTGCGGACTTTTACGCGGACCTATATTCCTCCAGGGTCAATGAGTCAGCCGGAGATACGGAGACTTTCCTTGAGAGTCTGGGTCTTCCGAAATTGAGTGAGGAGGATAGGGTGAGCCTCGATGCCCCTATCACCGAGGAGGAACTGAGTCGGGCGCTGAAGTCTATGGCCAATGGGAAGGCACCTGGGGTTGATGGGTTACCAGCCGAAATCTATAAAAGTTTGGAGGAAGTGCTGATTCCCAGATTAAAGTTAGTACTGGAGGAGGCTGGATGTAAAGGGTATCTCCCAGCATCTATGAGGGAGGCTATTATAGTGGTTATTCCGAAGGAGGATAAGGATCTGGGGAAGCCTGAGTCATATCGGCCAATCTCTCTGTTAACCATCGATGTCAAGCTCTTGGCCAAGGTGTTAGCTACCCGTCTGTCTAGTGTCATTACTAACCTTGTGCATCCGGATCAGTCTGGTTTTATGCCTGACAGATCTACAGCGGTTAATCTGCGGAGGCTGCATATGAACCTGCAGCTGAAGTCTGACAATTGTGGCCGAAGGGTTATTGCATCCTTGGACGCCCATAAGGCGTTTGACAGTGTGGAGTGGGGATATCTCTGGCGGGTGTTGAAATGTATGGGTATTGGCCCGCAATTTGTGGCGTGGACTCAACTGTTATATTCACTACCAACAGCTAGAATTAGAGTGAATGGGGAACTTTCTCAGCCTATAAAGCTGGCCAGAGGTACGAGGCAGGGTTGCCCACTGTCGCCCCTTCTGTTTGCCTTAGCTGTGGAGCCATTGGCCGCCAAGATCCGACAGTCGGATGAAGTCCCTGGGTTCAGTTATGGGAGTGTTGAGGAGAAGATTGCGTTATATGCAGACGACATCCTACTGTTCCTAGCGGACCCGGATGAAGCCTTGAATGGGGCTATCGAGATCGTTGGGAAGTTTGGAGACTAATCGGGATTGAGGATAAACTGGGATAAATCGGTCCTCTTTGAGGTGGATGGGGTGGAGGAGAGCAGAAGTGAGCCATTGGGAGAGGGGCGGCTTAGGGTGGTATCCCTTTTCAGATACCTGGGAATATGGATCTCGATGCCAGTTACAGAGTTTCTGTATAGGAATTTGACACCTCTCGTGGGCGCCCTTAAAGCAAAAGTGGATGCATGGAATAAATTGCACTTATCGGTGGTGGGGAGGGTTAATCTAATTAAAATGGTTCTGATGCCCAAATTACTCTACGTCCTACATAACGCGCCAGTTTGGATTCCACGTGGGAAATTCCGGCAGATTAATGCTCTATTTAGAAGTCTGATATGGGGGAGGCGGTACCCACGTATTCGCCTGGAGACGCTTCAGCGACCCAAGGAAGATGGAGGATTGGCTTTACCCAATCCTGAGTTATACTTTCTTGCAGCCCAGAGCCAGCATTTGAAGGGCTGGGCGCGGGAGGCGTCTGCCAGTGCGGTGCAGCACTTGATGGAGAGGGTGACAGACCGACGACCGGTAGCGCAGTGTCTGGAGGATGGTTCCTTGGGAGTATTGGGGAAATTATACCCAACTATGTTTTTGATATATAAATTATGGACCAGACTGCGACAGATTCGGGGGGTTACGGGGCTGACTAAATTTACACCGATATGGTTTAATAATAATTTGGTTGAGTTTGCGGCCCTTGGAGTGCTGACGGAGTGGAGGGCCAAAGGAATCCACTTGGTGGCTCAGATAGTTCAACAACGAGGATTAAAGTCCTTTTCGCAGCTGCAAGGGGAGTTTGGACTGAGACCGACTGGGGAGTATCAATATGCTCAGATGAAACATGCTTTTAAAGCTCAAAACAGGAGCGGTGGTGTTGAGATCCAAGAGGACATAGTTCTGGAATACGTGTGTGGGGAAGGGTCCACAAGGGGAGTCATTACCACCCTTTATAAGGACCTTCTACATGCATATTTGTTAGACTTCCCTTTAAAAGCGAGAGCGAAATGGGAAAGAGATTTAGGCCCAATGGAGGATGAAACCTGGGAATCGGTGTTGGAGTCGGTTCCACGAGTGTCGCTGAGCGAGCCGTATAGACTATCGCAGCTGTACATCTTGCACAGAGTCTATAAATCACCGGAAGTGTTGTGCAGAGCGGGGTTGCGTGCTGACTCTGAATGCCCGAGATGTAAGAATGGGAATGCAGGAATATACCACATGATGTGGACATGTCCAAGACTGGTTGCTTTCTGGTTGGTGGTAATGAGCCGTGTGGAAGGGGCGTATAAATGCAGAGTGCCGAGAGATCCGATAGTGTGTATACTAGGATATGTAGAGGAAATTAGAGTGGATAACATCTGGAAGATAGCAATAGCTAGGCTATTATACATGGCAAGGAAGGTAATAGCAAGGAACTGGATCAAGGAGGAACCGCCTACGAGGGGTGAATTCCTGAATTATGTTAAACATGGTCTCAATCTGGAAAAGGGGGTCTATGAAAGACGTGGGAAAATAGAAACGTTTGACAAAATGTGGTCTCCGTGGCTCGAGCTGGGATGAATAGTTATGGGAAATGGGAGAGTGAGAGCCTCTGAAAGGAAGAGAGTGCCAAAGGAACAAGCGAACATAAGTGAGTCAAATGGCTCAAGGAACCATCAATACTGGTAACAAAAGTATAACTGGGAAGGAGCTGTCAGGGGAGGGGGAGGTTTGGGTATGGTTGGGATTGTTGGGGGTTTGGAAAATGTTAAAATTTTGTAAAATACTGGACAGTGCATAAATTGTATTGTGCATGTTTGCTTTCAATAAAAAAACTATTTAAAAGAAAAAAAAATTAGCAAAGCCCAGGAACTTCTGCAGGCTCTTCACAGATGTCGGCTGAGTCCAATCATAAATGGCCTGAACTTTAACAGGGTCCATCTCGATAGTAGAAGGGGGAAAAATGAAACCCAAAAATGAAACCTTCTGAACCCCAAAGAGACATTTCGACCCCTTCACAAACAAGGAATTCACACGAAGGACCTGGAACACCATTCTGACCTGCTTCACATGAGACTCCCAATCATCCGAAAAGACCAAAATATCATCCAAATATACAATCATGAATCTATCCAGGTACTCTCGGAAGATGTCATGCATAAAGGACTGAAACACAGATGGAGCATTAGAAAGCCCGAATGACATAACCAGGTACTCAAAATGGCCCTCGGGCGTATTAAATGCTGTTTTCCATTCATCGCCGTTTAATTCGCACAAGATTATACGCCCCTCGAAGATCTAGCTTGGTGAACCAACTAGCCCCCTTAATCCGAGCAAACAAATCAGACAGCAGCGGCAAAGGGTACTGAAATTTGACTGTGATCTTATTAAGAAGGCGGTAATCAATACAAGGTCTCAAAGAGCCATCCTTCTTGGCCACAAAAAAGAACCCTGCTCCCAACGGTGATGACGACGGGCGAATATGACCTTTCTCCAAGGATTCCTTTATATAACTCCGCATAGCGGCGTGCTCTGGCACAGATAAATTAAACAGTCGGCCCTTAGGAAACTTACTACCAGGAATCAAATTAATAGCACAATCGCAATCCCTATGAGGAGGTAAGGCACCGGATTTGGGCTCTTCAAATACATCCCGGTAATCTGACAAAAACTCAGGGACTTCAGAAGGAGTAGAAGGCGAAATTGACAGCAATGGAACTTCACCGTGTACCCTCTGACAACCCCAGCCGGAAAAAGACATAGATTTCCAATCCAATACTGGATTAAGGACCTGTAGCCATGGCAACCCCAAAACGACCACATCATGCAGATTATGCAACACCAAAAAGCGAATATCCTCCTGATGTGCAGGAGCCATGCACATGGTCAATTGAGTCCAGTACTTAGGCTTATTCTTGGCCAAAGGCGTAGCATCAATTCCTCTCAATGGAATAGGATATTGCAAGGGCTCCAAGAAAAAACCTCAGCGCCTGGCAAACTCCAAGTCCATCAAATTCAGGGCAGCGCCTGAATCCACAAATGCCATAACAGAATAGGACGACAGAGAGCAAATCAGAGTAACGGACAAAAGAAATTTAGACTGTACTGTACCAATGGTGGCAGACCTAGCGAACCGCTTAGTGCGCTTAGGACAATCGGAGATAGCATGAGGGGAATCACCACAGTAAAAACACAGCCCATTCCGACGTCTGTGTTCTTGCCGTTCAGCTCTGGTCAAAGTCCTATCACATTGCATAGGCTCAGGCCTATGCTCAGAGAATACCGCCAAATGGTGCACAGCTTTGCGCTCACGCAAGTACCGATCGATCTGAATGGCCAAGGACATAGACTCATTCAGACCAGCAGGCGTGGGAAATCTCACCATGACATCCTTAAGGGCTTCAGAAAGACCCTTTCTGAAAATTGCCGCCAGGGCACACTCATTCCACTGAGTAAGCACAGACCACTTTCTAAACTTCTGACAGTACACCTCCGCTTCATCCTGACCCTGACACAAAGCCAGCAAGATTTTCTCTGCCTGATCCACTGAATTAGGTTCATCATAAAGCAATCCAAGCACCAGAAAAAATGCATCTACATCACGCAATGCAGGATCTCCTGGCGCAAGGGAAAATGCCCAGTCTTGAGGGTCACCACGCAACAAAGAAATAATGATTTTTACTTGTTGAACGGGGTCACCAGAGGAGCGGGGTTTCAAAGCTAGAAACAGTTTACAATTATTTTTGAAATTCAGGAATTTAGATCTATCCCCAAAAAACAAATCAGGAATTGGAATACTAGGCTCTAACATCGGATTCTGAACCACAAAATCTTGAATGTTTTGTACCCTTGCAGTGAGATGATCCACACAAGAGGACAGACCTTGAATGTCCATATCTACACCTGTGTCCTGAACCACCCAGATGTTAAGGGGAAAAGAAAGACAAAAAACACTGCAGAGAAAAAAAAATGGTCTCAGAACTTCTCTTATCCCTCTATTGAGTTGCATTAATACTTTGGGCCAGCTGTACTGTTATGGACCTGGTGGTTAGGAGCACCCGGAACGACCTGATGGTTAAACTCACACAGGACAAGCTCTGGGAAGTGGGAACTCTGCTGACCGCAACCCCTAATCCTATCACACAACTAGAAATAGCCGTGGAGCGTACCTAACACGACCTAGACGCCTCTTCACAGCCTAAGAGCTAACTAGCCCTAAAGATAGAAAATAAAGCCTACCTTGCCTCAGAGAAATTCCCCAAAGGAAAAGGCAGCCCCCAACATATATTGACTGTGAGATAAGATGAAAGTCACAAACACAGAAATGAAACAGGTTTCAGCAAAGGGAGGCCAGACTTACTAAACAGACTGAGGATAGGAAAGGTATCTTTGCGGTCAGCATAAAAAACTACAAAAGACCACGCAGAGTGTGCAAAAAGACCTCCGCACCGACTCACGGTGCGGAGGTGCCACTCTGCATCCCAGAGCTTCCAGCTAGCAAGGCAAAATCATGATAGCCAACTGGACAAGGAAACAATGAATAAATAATAACTAGCAGGGACTTAGCTTCTGCTGGAGTAGACAGGTAACCAGAAAGATCCAAGAGCGAACTGAACCAATACAAGAACATTGACAGCTGGCATGGAGTAACGATCTGAGTGGAGTTAAATAGAACAGCCAGCCAAAGAATAAACTACGTCACCTGTGGAAGGAACCTCAGAAACAGCAGCTCCACTCACAGCCACCAGAGGGAGTCCATGGACAGAACTCACCGAAGTACCATTCATGACCACAGGAGGGAGTTTGAAAACAGAATTCACAACAGCCAACTACCACTGTCTGCTACTCAGCAGAGGAGCCCAACCCTGTACTTAGCTATGCCACCAGTTTATTTATGAACATTTTTTGGCTGACATTTAGCCCACTTTATTATTTTGGCCTATTAATTGTGTCAGCCACTTATTACAGTCCTCCACTGAACAAAGCAATGCCACCTGTGTACTCCTGTTACCAATTGTGAACTGCATTTAGCGTACTTTTTTATTTTAGACCTACTAAGTCTGTCTGAGCCACTTATTACAGTTGTCCTCCACTGAACAAAGCAATGCCGCCTGTGTACTCCTGTTACCAATTTTGAACTGCATTTAGCTTACTTTTTATTTTAGGCCTACTGTCATAACAGTTGTCCTCCTCCGCTGAAAAAAGCTATGCCGCCTGTGTACTCCTGTTACCAATTGTGAACTGCATTTAGCGTACTTTTTTATTTTAGGCCTACTAAGTCTGTCTGAGCCACTTATTACAGTTGTCCTCCACTGAACAAAGCAATGCCGCCTGTGTACTCCTGTTACCAATTTTGAACTGCATTTAGCTTACTTTTTATTTTAGGCCTACTGTCATAACAGTTGTCCTCCTCCGCTGAAAAAAGCTATGCCGCCTGTGTACTCCTGTTACCAATTTTGAACTGCATTTAGCCTACTTACTTACTTGGGCCTAGTTACTGTGTGAGCCTCTCATAACAGTTGTCCTCCTCCGCTGAAAAAAGCTATGCCGCCTGTGTACTCCTGTTAACAATTTTGAACTGCATTTAGCCTACTTACTTACTTGGGCCTAGTAACTGTGTGAGCCTCTCATAACAGTTGTCCTCCTCCGCTGAAAAAAGCTATGCCGCCTGTGTACTCCTCTTACCAATTTTGAACTGCATTTAGCCTACTTACTTACTTGGGCCTAGTAACCGTGTGAGCCTCTCATAACAGTTGTCCTCCTCCGCTGAACAAAGCTATGCCGCCTGTGTACTCCTGTTAGCAATTTTGAACTGCATTTAGCCTACTTTCTTATTTGGGCCTACTAACTGTGTCTGCCCTTCATTACAGTTGTCCTCCGCTGAACAAAGCAATGCCGCCAGTTTAGTCCTGTTAGCAATTTTGAACTGCATTTAGCCTACTTACCTATTTGAGCCTAGTAACTGTGTCAGCCACTCCTTAGAGTTGTCCTCCGCTGAACAAAGCAATGCCGCCAGTTTAGTCCTGATAGTAATTTTGAACTGCATTTAGCCTACTTACTTTTGGGGGCCTACTAACTGTGGCTGCCTCTCATTACAGTTGTCCTCCGCTGAACAAAGCAATGCCGCCTGTTTAGTCCTGTTACCAATTTTGAACTGGATTTAGCCTACTTTCTTATTTGGGCCTATATCTGTGTTTCCTCCTCATCCTGCCCATTGGCCAGCCACTGCTAGATAAGTCTGCTGGTACATTGACCCAGACCACTACATTCCCCTTGCACTCTACACAGCCTGAATCTGACCCTGCTGAAAGTCAGGTTCCCCTTCCCGCATACTATACCACCTTACACGGGGACAAAGAGGAAGGCGCAGATGAAAGTGCAGGTTCCTTCATCAGGTGGGGGGGGCTGTTATGGACCTGGTGGTTAGGAGCACCAGGAACGACCTGATGGTTAAACTCACACAAGACAAGCTCTGGGAAGTGGGAACTCTGCTGACCGCAACCCCTAATCCTATCACACAACTAGAAATAGCCGTGGAGCGTACCTAACACGGCCTAGACGCCTCTTCACAGCCTAAGAGCTAACTAGCCCTAGAAATAGAAAATAAAGCCTACCTTGCCTCAGAGAAATTCCCCAAAGGAAAAGGCAGCCCCCCACATATATTGACTGTGAGTAAAGATGAAGTCACAAACACAGAAATGAAACAGGTTTCAGCAAAGGGAGGCCAGACTTACTAAACAGACTGAGGATAGGAAAGGTATCTTTGCGGTCAGCACAAAAAACTACAAAAAGACCACGCAGAGTGTGCAAAAAGACCTCGGCACCGACTCACGCTGCGGAGGTGCCACTCTGCATCCCAGAGCTTCCAGCTAGCAAAACAAAATCATGATAGCAAGCTGGACCAGAAAACAATGAACAAATAATAACTAGCAGGGACTTAGCTTCTGCTGGAGTAGACAGGTAACCAGAAAGATCCAAGAGCGAACTGAACCAGTAGAAGAACATTGACAGCTGGCATGGAGTAACGATCTGAGTGGAGTTAAATAGAGCAGCCAGCCAATGAATAAACTCCGTCACCTGTGGAAGGAACCTCAGAAGCAGCAGCACCACTCACAGCCACCAGAGGGAGTCCATGGACAGAACTCGCCGAAGTACCATTCATGACCACAGGAGGGAGTTCGATAACAGAATTCACAACAGGGAGCATACTCGTTGGCACTGGCACAGGGCCCCTCATAGTACGCAAAAGTGTCTCTGGCAGTGGGAGGCGCCGCCACCGTCAAACACACCGCCATACTTTGAGGGGCCCTGTGCCAGTGCCAACTAGTGGGTCCCCCCTGCTTGACCAGGATCGCAGCACTTGCAAAGTTGAAATACTTACCTCTCCCTGCTCCACCGCCGTGACGTATTCCGTGTTTCCTGGGCCCATAAAAATCTTGAGCCAGCCCTACCCCACCACAACTTTAGCCAATGAGCCCCTGTTTTCAATGCCTAACTTTTATTATAAAGTAAATTAAGATTGACAAGCTTAAGAAATACGAATTAATGTTTTTGGCATTAAAATGGGCACTGTAGGTGTTTTCCTGTCCTCCACTCACTGCCGACTTTGATTTGCCATTGACTTGCATTGGGTTTCGTGTTTCGGCCGACCCCCGGCTTTTCGCAATAATTGGCCGATTTCACCCGACCCGACTTTTGAGAAAGTCGGGTTTTGCGAAACCCGAAACGATCCTAAAAAGGTAAAAGTCGCTCAACTCTATATCCACACTTGTCAAAAGAAGTCAGGAAACTCCACTGCCTAGGGTCTGTAGGAGAGGCTACCCTAGGTAAAGATCATCTCTCTCCTCCTCTGCAAATAACTGTCTCCGTGGTTTTTGGCAAGGTAAAATTTTCGGAACCGTGTCACCTGGATTCCAGAGCTGCTGGAAATCTCATTCAGCAGGCGTTGGTGGATCGATATCAGATTCCTGTCTAGCGTCTTCTGGAGCCGTTACAGGTGACATCTGTGGATGGGAAACCCCTGTCCGAATCCGTTCGGTTCCAGACTGAGCCTTTGGAACTCTGGGTAGGTTCAATGCATTCAGAAAAAATCCACTTTTATGTGTTGCCAGATTCGTCTCACCCCCCTGCTTTTAGGTCTACCTTGGTTTCGGATACATGAACCAGTCTTAAATTGGAAGACAGAAGAGGTTCTGCGCTGGGGAGACTCCTGCTTGGATCGGTGTATCATTCCCATTCGTTCTGTTCTTCCTCCAGTCCAGCCCACTGCTCTGCCGGGTCTACCGCCTTCTTACAGGTCTTTCGCTGATGTCTTCGGGGAAAAAGAAGGCAGAGAAATTACCTCCACACAGGTTGTATGATTGCCCCATTGATCTGCTCCCCGGAACATCTCCTACTTGAGGGCGAATTTATCCTCTTTCTCAAGCAGAGACTCACTTCATGTCTGAGTACATCCAGGAGAACCTTGCTAGGGGATTTATCCGGAAGTCATCCTCGCCAGCTGTAGCAGGATTCTTCTTTGTGAAGAAAAAAGATGGTTCTCTACGGCCTTGTATCGATTACTGGGGGGCTGAATCAGATTACGGTAAAGAACAGGTATCCATTGCCACTAATTTCTGAGTTGTTTGACCGTCTTAGGGGCTAAAAATTTTCACCAAATTGGACCTTAGAGGAGCCTACAACCTGATATGCATCCGAGAGGGAGATGAGTGGAAAATCGCCTTTAACACCCGGGATGGACACTATGAATACCTGGTAATGCCATTCAACCTAAGCAATGCACCTGCAATTTTTTAGGAATTTGTTAATGATATTTTTAGAGATCTACTTTATTCGTGTGTTGTTGTTTATCTGGATGACATCCTGATCTTCTCTCCAGATTTAGCTTCTCACCGGAGACAAGTATGCCTGGTGTTACAAAGACTCAGGGAGAACAGATTTTATGCTAAATTTGAATAGTGTCTCTTTGAACAAGCCTCTCTGCCTTTCCTTGGATACATAGTTTCGTCCACAGGTTTAATGATGGATCCGGAGAAGGTATCCGCTATCCTAAAATGGCCTTGTCCATCCGGCCTGAAAGCCATACAACGCTTCCTAGGGTTCGCCAACTATTACCATTTGTTTATTCCACATTTTTCCACCCGTGTGGCTCCCATCTCGGTCCTGACCCGGAAAGGTATGAATGCCAAGGAATGGACTCCTGTGGAGGAGGAGGCTTTTATTTCTTTAAAACAGGCCTTTTCTTCCACACCTGTTCTCCATCATCCGCCTTCTGATCAACAATTTTTTCTTGAGGTACACGCTTCTTCTATAGGTGCTGGAGCTGTTCTCACCCAGAAGTCATCTACTGTAAGGATGATTACTTGTGGTTTTTTCTCTTAGGTTTTTTCCACTTCAGAAAGAAATTATTCTGTAGGAGATCGTGAATTGTTGGCAATCAAGTTGGCCTTGCAGGAGTGGCGGCATCTCCCTGAGGGATCTATTCATCAGTTTGTCATCTTCACTGATCATAAAATCCTCACTTATCTTCATTCTGCTCAAAGACTGAACCCTCGCCAAACTCGCTGGGCCTTATTTTTTGCTCAATTTAATTTTGTTCTTCATTTTCGTCCAGCTAATAAGAACGTAATAGCTGATGCACTCTCTAGAGCGTTCCTGCCTCCCGACTCCGAGGAAGAACCGCAACACATCATTGAGCCGTCTAAATTTGTGTCCGTGGCTGTAGTTGATCTTACTCGCCTTCCTTCGGGTAAGACTCTTGTATCTAGTTCTGACAAGATTCGAGTTCTCCGCTGGGGTCAATCTTCTAAGTTGGCTGGTCATGCCGGTCAGAGGAAAACTCTGCAACTCATTTCTCATTACTACTGGTGGCCCACCATGGGCAAAGATATTGTTACGGTTTAGAACTAGGAGAACTAAAGAAGGTGAACCCACTGGACCGCGACAGCGAACCTCCCCAGGACGAGTGGACCAGGTAGACCACCCCCTATACAGGGAGCGTTAGGAGCAGGCCCAGGAGAGACTACTGCGCGGCAGCTGGTACCAAAAGAAGAAGGGAAGGTACAAGGGCTAGGCAGGGACGACGAGGAAAAAACATAAAAGACCACGAGATGCGGATATGGGAGACGGACGAAAGAGACGGACGATGAGAGACAAACCAGTAGACAAGATGAGGACACAGGACTATGGATGAGCAGAGGATGGCGGCAGAAGGACTAAGCAGAAGAACAGGAGCACCGAGGAAACGGAGACACAGGAGGACCGGAGCTGAAATCAAACAAGGAAACAAACTGTTTCTTCTGGCTGTTCTGTCATCTGGGTAGTGGTGGATTGGTTCTCGAAGATGGTTCATTTTGTTCCGCTGCCTGGTCTTCCATCTGCTTCTGAGCTCGCTGACCATTTTATACAGCACATCTTCCGTCTTCATTGATTTCCTCTCCACATTGTGTCCGACAGGGGTGTCCAGCTCACCTCCAAGTTTTGGAGAGCAGTTTGTAAATCTGTGCAAGTAAAATTGGACTTCTCTTCTGCATACCATCCTCAATCCAATGGGCAAGTAGAGAGGACCATTCAAATCCTGACGGGATTCCTGCGTCACTTCATCAACGTGCATCATAATGACTGGACTAAGTTGCTGCCTTGGGCAGAATTTTCGTACAATAATCAAGTAAGTGAATCTTTCCGAAAATCTCCTTTTCAGATTGTGTTTTGACTAGGGTTGAGCAAAACGGATCGGACAAATTCAAAAATCGCCGACTTTCGGCAAAGTCGGATTTCATGAAACCCGACCCGATCCTAATGTGGGATCGGCCATGAGGTCGGCGATCTTCGCGCCAAAGTCACGTTTCGTATGACGCTTTCAGCGCCATTTTTCAGCCAATGAAGGAGGATGCAGAGTGTGGGCAGCGTGATGACATAGGTCTCGGTCCCCACCATCTTAGAGAAGGGCATGACAGTGATTGGCTTGCTTTCTGCGGCGTCACAGGGGCTATAAAGAGGCGTGCACGCCGACCGCCATCTTACTTCTGTCGATCGTAGCATAGGGAGAGGTTGCCGCAGCTGCATCAGAAAAAGGGATATAGTTAGGGAGGGAAGATTAAGCCCCGAAACTGCTTGTGCTGTAGCGATTTCCACTGTCCAACACCACCATTTGTTTGAAGGGACAGTGGAGGCTATATTTTTGTGCATCAGCTCTGTAGCTTATTAGGCTTCCTTATAAGGCTCCCTGATAGCTACATTGCTGTTTGCACGCCGCTGTGCAAACCAGCTCCTTTTTAAAAGCAAAAATCCTGTTGCTCCTTTCTGCACAGTTATCTTGTTTATTTGTCCACACTTTTGCAGGGAGATTGAAATTGTACTACAGTCCTTGTATTTTTTCATATACAGTTAGGTCCATATATATTTGGACAGAGACAACATTTTTCTAATTTTGGTTATAGACATTACCACAATGAATTTTAAACAAAACAATTCAGATGCAGTTGAAGTTCAGACTTTCAGCTTTCATTTGAGGGTATCCATATTAAAATTGGCTGAAGGGTTTAGGAGTTTCAGCTCCTTAACATGTGCCACCCTGTTTTTAAAGGAACCAAAAGTAATTGGACAGATTCAATAATTTTAAATAAAATGTTCATTTTTAGTACTTGGTTGAAAACCCTTTGTTGGCAATGACTGCCTGAAGTCCTGAACTCATGGACATCACCAGACGCTGTGATTCTTCCTTTTTGATGCTCTGCCAGGCCTTCACTGTGGTGGTTTTCAGTTGTTGTTTGTTTGTGGGCCTTTCTGTCTGAAGTTTAGTCTTTAACAAATGAATTGCATTCTCAATTGGGTTGAGATCAGGTGACTGACTTGGCCATTCAAGAATATTCCACTTCTTTGCTTTAATAAACTCCTGGGTTGCATTGGCTTTATGTTTTGGGTCATTGTCCATCTGTAGTATGAAACGACGACCAATCAGTTTGGCTGCATTTTGCTGGATCTGAGTACATAGTATGGCTCTGAATACCTCAGAATTCATTCGGCTGCTTCTGTCCTGTGTCACATCATCATTAAACACTAGTGACCCAGTGCCACTGGCAACCATGCATGCCCAAGCCATCACACTGCCTCCACCGTGTTTTACAGATGATGTGGTATGCTTTGGATCATGAGCTGTATCACGCCTTCGCCATACTTTTCTCTTTCCATCATTCTGGTAGAGGTTGATCTTGGTTTCATCTGTCCAAAGAATGTTCTTCCAGAACAGTGCTGGCTTTTTTAGATGTTTTTTTAGCAAAGTCCAGTCTAGCCTTTTTATTCTTGATGCTTATGAGTGGCTTGCACCGTGCAGTGACCCCTCTGTATTTACGTTCATGCAGTCTTCTCTTTATGGTAGATTTGTATATTGATACGCCTACCTCCTGGAGAGTGTTGTTCACTTGGTTGGCTGTTGTAAAGGGGTTTCTCTTCACCATGGAGATTATTCTGCGATCATCCACCACTGTTGTCTTCCATGGGCGCCCAGGTCTTTTTGCATTGATGAGTTCACCAGTGCTTTCTTTCTTTCTCAGGATGTACCAAACTATAGATTTTGCCACTCCTAATATTGTAGCAATTTCTCGGATGGGTTTTTTCTGTTTTCGCAGCTTAAGGATGGTTTGTTTCACCTGCATGGAGAGCTCCTTTCACCGCATGTTTACTTCACAGCAAAACCTTCCAAATGCAAGCACCACACCTCAAATCAACTCCAGGCCTTTTATCTGCTTAATTGAGAATGATATAACGAAGGGATTGCCCACATCTGTCCATGAAATAGCCTTGGAGTCAATTGTCCAATTACTTTTGGTCCCTTTAAAAACAGGGTGGCACATGTTAAGGAGCTGAAACTACTAAACCCTTCAGCCAATTTTAATGTGGATACCCTCAAATGAAAGCTGAAAGTCTGAACTTCAACTGCATCTGAATTGTTTTGTTTAAAATTCATTGTGGTAATGTCTATAACCAAAATTAGAAAAATGTTGTCTCTGTCCAAATATATACAGTGGGGCAAAAAAGTATTTAGTCAGTCAGCAATAGTGCAAGTTCCACCACTTAAAAAGATGAGAGGCGTCTGTAATTTACATCATAGGTAGACCTCAACTATGGGAGACAAACTGAGAAAAAAAAATCCAGAAAATCACATTGTCTGTTTTTTTATCATTTTTTTTGTATATTATGGTGGAAAATAAGTATTTGGTCGGAAACAAACAATCAAGATTTCTGGCTCTCACAGACCTGTAACTTCTTCTTTAAGAGTCTCCTCTTTCCTCCACTCATTACCTGTAGTAATGGCACCTGTTTAAGCTTGTTATCAGTATAAAAAGACACCTGTGCACACCCTCAAACAGTCTGACTCCAAACTCCACTATGGTGAAGACCAAAGAGCTGTCAAAGGACACCAGAAACAAAATTGTAGCCCTGCACCAGGCTGGGAAGACTGAATCTGCAATAGCCAACCAGCTTGGAGTGAAGAAATCAACAGTGGGAGCAATAATTAGAAAATGGAAGACATACAAGACCACTGATAATCTCCCTCGATCTGGGGCTCCACGCAAAATCCCACCCCGTGGGGTCAGAATGATCACAAGAACGGTGAGCAAAAATCCCAGAACCACGCGGGGGGACCTAGTGAATGAACTGCAGAGGGCTGGGACCAATGTAACAAGGCCTACCATAAGTAACACACTACGCCACCATGGACTCAGATCCTGCAGTGCCAGACGTGTCCCACTGCTTAAGCCAGTACATGTCCGGGCCCGTCTGAAGTTTGCTAGAGAGCATTTGGATGATCCAGAGGAGTTTTGGGAGAATGTCCTATGGTCTGATGAAACCAAACTGGAACTGTTTGGTAGAAACACAACTTGTCGTGTTTGGAGGAAAAAGAATACTGAGTTGCATCCATCAAACACCATACCTACTGTAAAGCATGGTGGTGGAAACATCATGCTTTGGGGCTGTTTCTCTGCAAAGGGGCCAGGACGACTGATCCGGGTACATGAAAGAATGAATGGGGCCATGTATCGTGAGATTTTGAGTGCAATCCTCCTTCCATCAGCAAGGGCATTGAAGATGAAACGTGGCTGGGTCTTTCAACATGACAATGATCCAAAGCACACCGTCAGGGCAACGAAGGAGTGGCTTCGTAAGAAGCATTTCAAGGTCCTGGAGTGGCCTAGCCAGTCTCCAGATCTCAACCCTATAGAAAACCTTTGGAGGGAGTTGAAAGTCCGTGTTGCCAAGCGAAAAGCCAAAAACATCACTGCTCTAGAGGAGATCTGCATGGAGGAATGGGCCAACATACCAACAACAGTGTGTGGCAACCTTGTGAAGACTTGCAGAAAACGTTTGACCTCTGTCATTGCCAACAAAGAATATATTACAAAGTATTGAGATGAAATTTTGTTTCTGACCAAATACTTATTTTCCACCATAATATGCAAATAAAATGTTAAAAAAACAGACAATGTGATTTTCTGGATTTTTTTTTCTCAGTTTGTCTCCCATAGTTGAGGTCTACCTATGATGTAAATTACAGACGCCTCTCATCTTTTTAAGTGGTGGAACTTGCACTATTGCTGACTGACTAAATACTTTTTTGCCCCACTGTATGGACCTATCTGTATCTTCCAGCCACTTTCTGCCACTTAGATTGCGTTGTTATACACACTGGGCCTGAGTTTTGGGTCAGTCTCCCCATAAAAGAGGGAGTTTAAAATTCTCACAAAGTGGATCTACTGAAGTCCTGTTAGTTTGGTGTATATCAGCCAGCCACTTTCTGCCACTTAGATTGCGTTGTTATATACACTGGGCCTGAGTTTTGGGTCAGTCTCCCCCCAAAAAAGGGAGTTTCAAATTCTCACAAAGTGGATATACTTGTGTCCTGTTAGTTTGTCATATATCAGCGAGCCCCTTTCTTCCACTTAGATTGCGTTGTTATATACACTGGGCCTAAGTTGTGGTTTAGTCTCCCAAAAAAAAGGGAAATTCAAATTCTCACAAAATGGATATACTTCTGTCCTGTTAGTTTGTCGTATATCAGCCAGCCACTTTCTGCCACTTAGATAGCATTGTTACATACACTGGGTCTCAGTTGTGGTTCAGTCTCCCCCCAAAAAATGGAGATTCAAATTCTCACAAAGTGGATATACTTCTGTCCGGTTAGTTTGTCGTATATCAGCCAGCCACTTTCTGCCACTTAGACTGCGTTGTTATATACACTGGGCCTAAGTTGTGGTTCAGTCTCCCAAAAAAAAAGGGGAAATTCAAATTCTCACAAAGTAGATATACTTCTGTCCTGTTAGTTTGTCGTATATCAGCCAGCCACTTTCTGCCACTTAGATAGCGTTGTTATATACACTGGGCCTAAATTGTGGTTCAGTCTCCCACCAAAAAAAGGGAGATTCAAATTCTCACAAAGTGGATATACTTCTGTCCTGTTAGTTTGTCGTATATCAGCCAGCCACTTTCTGCCACTTAGACTGCGTTGTTATATACACTGGGCCTAAGTTGTGGTTCAGTCTCCCACCAAAAAAAGGGGTATCGTTTCTCCTTATGGAGAGTGACATACCATCTCTGGCTTGTCAAGGTAAGGAGGCTTATTCGCCGTGCAATGTTCCTCTGGGAAATATAATATGCAAATTGCCTCTTCTGAGAAAAAGAAGACTTAAACTCTATAGCGCCACCTGTTGGAAGTAGCGATCCTACAAGTCACAATCAACCCTTTAACGAGTCGTGCAATATGACTTAGGATAAAAGCCAAATCAATATCTCAATTCGCAGACATGGTGTTTTGGGCTGTTGGCCCTCGTCAGAGTGAAGCATGAGAACTGATTTGGCTAGGTGAGAGGCTCTGGACTGGGGTCTAAGGGGTATCGTTTCTCGTTAAAGGGTTGATTGTGACTTGTAGGATTGCTACTTCCAACAGGTGGCGCTATAGAGTTCAAGTCCTCTTTTTCTCAGAAGAGGCAATTTGCATACCAAAAAAAGGGAGATTCAAATTCTCACAAAGTGGATATACTTCTGTCCGGTTAGTTTGTCGTATATCAGCCAGCCACTTTCTGCCACTTAGATTGCGTTGTTATATACACTGGGCCTAAGTTGTGGTTCAGTCTCCCCCCAAAAAAGGGGAGATTCAAATTGTCACAAAGTGGATATACTTCTGTCCTGTTAGTTTGTCGTATATCAGCCAGCCACTTTCTGCCACTTAGATTGCGTTGTTATATACACTGGGCCTAAGTTGTGGTTCAGTCTCCCACCAAAAAAAGGAGATTCAAATTCTCACAAAGTGGATATACTTCTGTCCTGTTAGTTTGTCGTATATCAGCCAGCCACTTTCAGCCACTTACATTGTGTTGTTTTTTTGCACAGGGCCTGATTCTTTGTTCAGTCTCCCAAAAAAAAGGGAGATTTAAAATCTCAACACGTTTATATACACCTTCTACCTTGTTTTACAGTACCATATAATGGTTGTTATTTTGGTTAGATTTTCCAAAAAATTAGGAAGTCAGGTGGAAGAGACCGTGGGCGGGGGTTGCCAGCTGGTACTGATGGTTGTGGTGGTGCATCTGGTGGTAGTGGCAAAAGCACAATAGCACCTAAGGCTGGAGGTGTTAAGCCAGCATCGTCGTCTGGCTACACAAGGCCTCGAAGGATCCCTTATCTGGGAGTAGGAAAACGGCTTTTAAAGCCGGAGCAGCAGGAAAAAGTTTTGGCTTTCCTTGCTGACTCAGCCTCTAGCTCTTTCGCCTTCTCTTCAGAAAGTTCCAAATATAAAAGCAGCGAGTCGTCAGAGGATGCTCCCGGTCAGGAACAAGACGTTTCCTTGTGTCCTTCACCCAAACCAAAAGTGAAGGATGCGTCAGGCGACACTACAGGTTACTCCATGGAGCTCTTTACACATACCGTGTCTGGGTTAGAACAGGAAATTGTTAACTGCCCATTACAAGATGAATCGGACATGGAGTGCACTGATGCACAGCCACAGCTAGATTATAATGCTGTTCCATTGACTCAGATAACTACATTGCCCTCGCAGTGTACTGAGCCAGAATCTGACCCTGATGAGACTATGGTGCCCCGTCCCGAACGCTATAGCACCTTACACGGTGACACAGAGGAAGGTGCACATGACATTGAAGAGGTGATAGATGACCCAGTTGTTGACCCAGATTGGCAGCCATTGGGGGAAGAGGGTGCCGCTGCCAGTAGCTCAGAAGCGGAGGAGGATGATCCGCAGCAGCCATCTACATCGCAACAGCTGTCATCTGGCAGGCCCGTGTCAGGCCAAAAACGTTTGTCAAAAACAAAAACAGTTTTAGGACAGCATGGCCATCCGGTAAAAGTAGCACAGCATGCAATGCCTGAAAAGGTATTCCATAGTAGGAAGAGTGCAGTGTGGGAATTTTTTAACCAAGATCCGAATGATCAGTCAAAAGTTATCTGTAAGAAATGCTCAAAAATCTTTAGCAGAGGGAAGAATCTTCAAAATTTAAATACAACGTGCATGCTTAGATATTTAACCAGCATACACTTGCAAGCCTGGAATAACTACGAAACGTCCCGTACCGTTGGTGCACCTGCTCAGAATGAAGGTAGGTACATTGCTTCTCTCACTGTAAGGCCACCGGTTAGGACACCACCAGCAGCAAATGTGGAGGTATTGTCGCAAGGCCAAAGCAGTCAGGGAATCACAAGGTTATTGGTAGGAAACACTGTATGTAAGCCAACATCAAGAATACCCCGCCCTTCACCATGCTGTGATTTTAATTACATCCTAACACAGTTGGTTCTGAGCTTCCTATAAAAGCAGGCTTTACCACGTTATTAGCCATAGGTAAGTGTTCACACTAGGCAGTCAGCTCAGGTACCCATCCGTTCTGAGATTACCTTGACGTTTGGTGGATGGGCTCACCTTTTGGCCAAATCTTGTGCTAAGAATCTCATGTGTTTTTTCATATATTTCACAAGCCATTATGCTATTCCCATTTCATGTATCGCACATTTCCTTGCTCTAGCACAGATTAATTTTGAGTGCAGCCATTAATCTATTTGCAACATCAAGAATACCATCACCCACCCTCTCTCAATCCGCCATGTCCAGCACCACCACCACCGCTAGTTCCACCATATGCACCTCTCCAGTCCAGCTCACCCTACAAGAGACTCTCATTAGGAAAAGAAAGTACTCATCCTCTCATCCGCGTACACAGGGTTTGAACGCCCACATTGTTAGACTAATCTCGTTAGAGATGATGCCCTACCGGTTGGTTGAAAGCTAAGCTTTCAAAGCCCTGATGGCCTACGCAATACCACGCTATGACCTACCCAGTCGACACTTCTTTGCGAGAAAAGTCATCCCAGCCCTCCACCAGCATGTCAAAGACCGCATTGTCCATGCACTGAGGCAATCAGTCAGTAGAAAGGTGCACCTCACAACAGATGCATGGACCAGTAGGCATAGCCAGGGATGTTACGTGTCCATCATGGCACACTGGGTTAATGTGGTGGTTGCAGGGTCCACAGGGGACAGCCATAGTGGGACAGTTCTGCCTAGCCCACGGTCTACCCCTCCTCCTCCTCCTCCAGAAGCGAAAGCTCGTCCACAGAGCGCAGTCACACGACCACTCCATCCGCAGCTGCAAGTATTGCACACGAGGTGTCCCATTATGGAATAGCTAGTGGTAAGCGTCAGCAGGCTGTGTTAGAAATGAAGTGTTTGGGCGACAACAGACACACCGCGGAAGTTCTGCCCGAATACTTGCAGCAACAAACTCAGTCATGGCTGGGCAGTGTACATCTTGAGGCAGGCAAGGTAGTCAGTGATAACGGAAGGAATTTTATGGCTGCCATAGCCCTTTCAGAACTGAAACACATACCTTGCCTGGCTCACACCTTGAACCTGGTGGTGCAGTGCTTCCTCAAAAATTATCCGGAGTTACCAGCCCTGCTCCTGAAGGTGCGAAGACTTTGCTCGCACATCCGCCGGTCACCCGTACACTCCAGCCGTATGCTGAACCATCAGCGATCGCTGAATCTTCCCCAGCACCGCCTAATAATCGACATCACAACAAGGTGGAACTCCACACTGCACATGGTTCAGAGGCTATGCGAACAGAGGCGTGCTGTAATTAATTTGTGGGAGGCTACACATACACGGTCAGGCAGTTGGATGGCAGACATGGAGTTGTCTGGTGTGCAGTGGTCGAAGCTCCAAGACCTCTGTCAAGTCCTTCAGTGTTTTGAGGAATGCACATGGCTGGTAAATGCAGATGACGCCATCATAAGCATGAGCATTCCACTAATGCGTCTGCTGATGCAAAGTTTGACACACATTAAGGAGCTGGCGTCTGCAGCCGAGGAGGAGGGAAGCCTTGATGACAGTCAGCCATTGTCTGCTCAGGGAACTCTCCTGGACGAGGTGGCCGACGAAGAGGAGGAGGATGATGGGGATGAATATTTATGGGAGGAGGATGCTTCACAGGGGGCAAGAGAAACTGGTGGCGTTGCAAGGTCAGGTACAGGGTTTTTGCGGGACACAAGTGATGTTGATTTGCAGGAAAATGCTCCTCAACCCAGCACAAGCAGTGAATTGACACCTGGAACATTGGCCCACATGGCTGAGTATGCCTTGCGTATCCTAAAAAGGGACCCCCGCATTGTCAAAATGATGACCGATGACGATTACTGGTTGGCCTGCCTCCTGGTTCCACTATATAAAGGAAAATGACAAAATATCATGCCACATGAGAACCTGGAGCAAATATTGGCTACCAAACAAGCAACTCTTGTAGACCGTTTGGTTCTGGCATTCCCAGCACACAGAGGCAGTGATGGTTCTCACACGAGCCGCAGGGGGCAACAGGGCAGAGGTGTTAGAGGTGCACAAATCCGAAATCGCATTGGACAGAGGGGTTTTATGACCAGGTTGTGGAGTGATTTTGCAATGACCGCTGACACGACAGGTACTGCTGCATCGATTCAAAGTGACAGGAGACAGCATTTTTCCAGTATGGTTAGGAACTACTTTTCCTCCCTTATCGATGTTCTCCCTCACAGGTCACTACCCTTTGATTACTGGGCATCTAAAATAGACACCTGGCCTGAATTGGCAGAATATGTATTACAGGAGTTCGCTTGTCCTGCTTTTAGTGTGCTATCAGAAAGAGTCTAAAGTGCTGCTGGTTCAATACTGACCGAATAAAGGACACATCTGGCTACCCAGAATGTTGATGATCTAACCTTCATTAAAATGAACCAATCATGGATTTCAAATTATTTTGCCCCACCTTCTCCTGCTGACACGTAGCTTGCCTGAAAAATGTCTTGCTCTTGGCCTCCTCTTACTGACTTCTCCAATTCCGCCAATTGCAGCTGCTGAATGTCCACCATAGGCCATTTTTATACCTCCCTAAATGGGCTGATTCCTCCCACAGGGCCGTGGTCAGCACCTGGCGCAAGCACCCATTAAAGTGCTGTTTGCCTGGACAGGTGGGTGCGCCCACTCTTGGGCGACGGCACTAGCACAGGGTCCCTCATAGTACAATGAAGTGTCTCTGATGGTGGTGGTGCACAACCAACGTCAGACACAGCGTCGTACTATGGGGGGCACTGTGCCAGTACCGCCACCCACGAGAGAGTGTTCCCCCCCAGCTCGAACAGTGCTCTACCACTTGCAATACTTACCTCTCCCTGCTCCACCACTGTGTAGTATGTGCTGTTAAATCTTTCAATGGCACTGCCAATACAAAATTGTTGAAATGATAGATGATAGTTAAAATATACAGGGGCCCTGGCCTCCATTTAGACCAGTCAATACTTTGCGCCTACTACCACTGTCTGATACTCAGCAGAAAAGCCTGTTCTGGACCTGGTGGTTAGGAGCACCCGGAATGACCTGATGGTTAAACTAACACAGGACAAGCTCCGGGAAGTGGGAGCTCTGCTGACCGCAACCCCTAATCCTATCACACACACACTAGAAATAGCCGTGGAGCGTACCTAACTCTGCCTAGACGCCTCTTCACAGCCTAAGAGCTAACTACCCCTAGAGATAGGAAATAAAGCCTACCTTGCCTCAGAGAAATTCCCCAAAGAAAAAGGCAGCCCCCCACAAATATTGACTGTGAGTTAAGATGAAAGTCACAAACACAGGAATGAAACAAGTTTCAGCAAAAGGAGGCTAGACTTACTAAACAGACTGAGGATAGAAAAGGTAACTTTGCGGTCAGCACAAAAACTACAAAAAGACCACGCAGAGTGTGCAAAAAAACCCCCGCACCGACTCACGGTACGGAGATGCCACTCTGCATCCCAGAGCTTCCAGCTAGCAAGGCAAAATCATGATAGCAAGCTGGACAAGAAAACAAAGAACAACAAATAAACTAGCAGGGACTTAGCTTCTGCTGGAGTAGACAGGTCACCAGAAAGATCCAAGAGCGAACTGAACCAGTACTAGAACTGTTATGATTAGGTAATTCAGAACCACAATGGACCTTGAAGTTCAGAGCACACAAAGTGACCTGACAATAACCAAAAGACATAGGACGAGCTCTGAGACATGGGAACTCTGCTGACCGCAATCCCTAATCCTATCCAACCACACTAGAGGCAGCCGTGGATTGCGCCTAACGCTCCCTATGCAACTCGGCACAGCCTGAGAAACTAGCTAGGCCTAAGATAGAAAAACAAGCCTACCTTGCCTCAGAGAAATACCCCAAAGGAAAAGGCAGCCCCCCACATATAATGACTGTGAGTAGAGATGAAAATACAAACGCAGAGATGAAATAGATTTAGCAAAGTGAGGCCCAACTTACTGAACAGACCGAAGATAGGAAAGATAACTTTGCGGTCAACACAAAACCCTACAAACAACCACGCAGAGGGGCAAAAAGACCCTCCGCACCGACTAATGGTACGGAGGTGCTCCCTCTGCGTCCCAGAGCTTCCAGCAAGCAAGAAAAAACAATTAAGCAAGCTGGACAGAAAAAATAGCAAAACAAAAATAACACAAGCAAAACTTAGCTTATGCAGAGCAGACGGCCACAGGAACGATCCAGGAGGAAGCAAGACCAATACTAGAACATTGACTGGAGGCCAGGAGCAAAGCACTTGGTGGAGTTAAATAGAGCAGCACCTAACGACTTCACCACATCACCTGAGGAAGGAAACTCAGAAGCCGCAGTACCACTCGTGACCACAGGAGGGAGCCCTGCCACAGAATTCACAACAGTACCCCCCCCCTTGAGGAGGGGTCACCGAACCCTCACCAGAGCCCTCAGGCCGACCAGGATGAGCCATATGAAAGGCACGAACAAGATCGGCAGCATGGACATCAGAGGCAAAGACCCAGGAATTATCTTCCTAACCATAACCCTTCCACTTAACCAGATACTGGAGTTTCCGTCTCGAAGCACGAGAATCCAAAATCTTCTCCACAATATACTCCAACTCCCCCTCCACCAAAACCGGGGCAGGAGGATCAACAGATGGAACCATAGGTGCCACGTATCTCCGCAACAATGACCTATGGAATACGTTATGGATGGAAAAAGAATCTGGAAGGGTCAAACGAAAAGACACAGGATTAAGAACCTCAGAAATCCTATACGGACCAATGAAACAAGGCTTAAACTTAGGAGAGGAAACCTTCATAGGAATATGACGAGATGACAACCAAACCAAATCCCCAACACGAAGTCAGGGACCCACACAGCGTCTGCGATTAGCGAAACGTTGAGCCTTCTCCTGGGACAAGGTCAAATTGTCCACTACATGAGTCCAAATCTGCTGTAACCTGTCCACCACCGTATCCACACCAGGACAGTCCGAAGACTCAACCTGCCCTGAAGAGAAACGAGGTTGGAACCCAGAGTTGCAGAAAAACGGCGAAACCAAGGTAGCCGAGCTGGCCCGATTATTAAGGGCGAACTCAGCCAAAGGCAAGAAGGACACCCAATCATCCTGATCAGCAGAAACAAAGCATCTCAGATATGTTTCCAAGGTCTGATTGGTTCGTTCGGTCTGGCCATTAGTCTGAGGATGGAAAGCCGAGGAAAAAGACAAATCAATGCCCATCCTAGCACAAAAAGCTCGCCAAAACCTCGAAACAAACTGGGAACCTCTGTCAGAAACGATGTTCTCTGGAATGCCATGTAAACGAACCACATGCTGGAAGAACAATGGCACCAAATCAGAGGAGGAAGGTAATTTAGACAAGGGTACCAAATGGATCATCTTAGAGAAGCGATCACAAGCCACCCAAATGACCGACATTTTTTGAGAGACGGGGAGATCCGAAATAAAATCCATAGAGATATGTGTCCAATCATAGATGGCCTGGACCTTAACAGGGTCCATCTCGATAGTAGAAGGGGAAAAAATGAACCCCAAAAATGAAACCTTCTGAACACCAAAGAGACACTTTGATCCCTTCACAAACAAAGAATTAGCACGCAGGACCTGGAACACCATTCTGACCTGCTTCACATGAGACTCCCAATCATCCGAGAAGATCAAAATATCATCCAAGTATACAATCAGGAATTTATCCAGGTACTTTCGGAAGATGTCATGCATAAAGGACTGAAACACCGATGGAGCATTGGCAAGTCCGAAAGGCATAACTAGGTACTCAAAATGGCCCTCGGGCATATTAAATGCAGTTTTCCATTCATCGCCCCGCTTAATACGCACAAGATTATACGCACCACGAAGATCTATCTTGGTGAACCAACTAGCCCCCTTGATCCGAGCAAACAAATCAGATAGCAGCGGCAAGGGGTACTGAAATTTGACCGTGATTTTATTTAGAAGGTGGTAATCTATACAAGGTCTCAGCGAACCATCCTTCTTGGCCACAAAAAAGAACCCCGCTCCCAATGGCGACGATGACGGGCGAATATGACCCTTCTCCAAGGACTCCTTCACGTAACTCCGCATAGCGGCGTGCTCAGGTACAGATAAATTAAACAGTCGACCTTTAGGAAACTTACTACCAGGAATCAAATCGATAGCACAATCACAATCCCTATGCGGAGGTAGGGCATTGGACTTGGGCTCATCAAATACATCCTGGTAATCAGACAAGAACTCTGGGACCTCAGAAGGGGTGGATGACGAAATAGACAGAAATGGGACATCACCATGTACCCCCTGACAACCCCAGCTGGACACAGACAGAGATTTCCAATCTAATACTGGGTTATGGACTTGTAGCCATGGCAACCCCAACACGACCACATCATGCAGATTATGCAACACCAAAAAGCGAATATCCTCCTGATGTGCAGGAGCCATGCACATGGTCAGCTGGGTCCAGTACTGAGGCTTATTCTTGGCCAAAGGCATAGCATCAATTCCTCTCAATGGAATAGGACACTGCAAGGGCTCCAAGAAAAACCCACAACGCCTAGCATACTCCAAGTCCATCAAATTCAGGGCAGCGCCTGAATCCACAAATGCCATGACAGAATAAGATGACAAAGAGCAGATCAAAGTAACGGACAAAAGAAATTTCGACTGTACCGTACCAATGGTGGCAGACCTAGCGAACCGCTTAGTGCGCTTAGGACAATCGGAGATAGCATGAGTGGAATCACCACAGTAGAAACACAGCCCATTCTGACGTCTGTGTTCTTGCCGTTCAACTCTGGTCAAAGTCCTATCGCACTGCATAGGCTCAGGTTTATGCTCGGATAATACCGCCAAATGGTGCACAGATTTACGCTCACGCAAGCGTCGACAGATCTGAATGGCCAAAGACATAGACTCATTCAGACCAGCAGGCATGAGAAATCCCACCATGACATCCTTAAGGGCTTCAGAGAGACCCTTTCTGAAAATAGCTGCCAGCGCACCTTCATTCCATTGAGTGAGCACGGACCACTTTCTAAACTTCTGACAATAAATCTCTATCTCATCCTGACCCTGACACAGAGCCAGCAAATTTTTCTCTGCCTGATCCACCGAATTAGGTTCATCGTACAGCAATCCGAGCGCCAGGAAAAACGCATCAATATTACACAATGCAGGATCTCCTGGCGCAAGGGAAAATGCCCAGTCTTGAGGGTCGCCACGTAATAAAGAAATAATGATCCTAACTTGTTGAACTGGGTCACCAGAGGAGCGAGGTTTCAAAGCCAGAAACAGTTTACAATTATTTTTGAAACTCAGAAATTTTGCTCTATCTCCAGAAAACAAATCAGGAATAGGAATTCTTGGTTCTAACATAGAATTCTGAACCACAAAGTCTTGAATATTTTGTACTCTTGCAGTGAGATGATCCACACATGAAGACAGACCTTTAATGTCCATCACTACACCTGTGTCCTGAACCACCCAAATGTCTAGGGGAAAAAAAAAGCAAAACACAGTGCAAAGAAAAAAAAATGGTCTCAGAACTTCTTTTTTCCCTCTATTGAGAAGCATTAGTACTTTGGGCCTCCAGTACTGTTATGATTAGGTAATTCAGAACCACAATGGACCTTGAAGTTCAGAGCACACAAAGTGACCTGACAATAACCAAAAGACATAGGACGAGCTCTGAGACATGGGAACTCTGCTGACCGCAATCCCTAATCCTATCCAACCACACTAGAGGCAGCCGTGGATTGCGCCTAACGCTCCCTATGCAACTCGGCACAGCCTGAGAAACTAGCTAGGCCTAAGATAGAAAAAAAAGCCTACCTTGCCTCAGAGAAATACCCCAAAGGAAAAGGCAGCCCCCCACATATAATGACTGTGAGTAGAGATGAAAATACAAACGCAGAGATGAAATAGATTTAGCAAAGTGAGGCCCAACTTACTGAACAGACCGAAGATAGGAAAGATAACTTTGCGGTCAACACAAAACCCTACAAACAACCACGCAGAGGGGCAAAAAGACCCTCCGCACCGACTAATGGTACGGAGGTGCTCCCTCTGCATCCCAGAGCTTCCAGCAAGCAAGAAAAAACAATTAAGCAAGCTGGACATAAAAAATAGCAAAACAAAAATAACACAAGCAAAACTTAGCTTATGCAGAGCAGACGGCCACAGGAACGATCCAGGAGGAAGCAAGACCAATACTAGAACATTGACTGGAGGCCAGGAGCAAAGCACTAGGTGGAGTTAAATAGAGCAGCACCTAACGACTTCACCACATCACCTGAGGAAGGAAACTCAGAAGCCGCAGTACCACTCGTGACCACAGGAGGGAGCCCTGCCACAGAATTCACAACATAGAACATTGACAGCTGGCATGGAGTAACGATCTGAGTGGAGTTAAATAGAGCAGCCAGCCAAAGAATAAACTAGGTCACCTGTGGGAGGAACCTCAGAACCAGCAGCTCCACTCACAGCCACCAGAGGGAGTCCATGGACAGAACTCGCCGAAGTACCATTCATGACCACAGGAGGGAGTTCGATAACAGAATTGACAACAGTACCCCCCCCCCCCCTTGAGGAGGGGTCACCGAACCCTCACCAGAGCCCACAGGCCGATCAGGACAAGCCAAATGAAAGGCACGAACCAGATCGGCAGCATGAACATCAGAGGCAACAACCCAGGAATTATCTTCCTGACCATAACCCTTCCACTTGACCAGGTACTGGAGTTTCCATCTCGAAATACGAGAATCTAAAATCTTCTCCACCACATACTCCAACTCCCCCTCGACCAACACCGGGGCAGGAGGGTCAACGGAGGGAACCATAGGCGCCACGTATCTCCGCAATAACGACCTATGGAACACATTATGGATGGCAAAAGAAGCTGGAAGGGCCAAACGAAATGACACAGGATTGAGAACTTCAGAAATCTTATAAGGACCAATGAAATGAGGCTTAAACTTAGGAGAGGAAACCTTCATAGGAACATAACGAGATGACAACCAAACCAAATCCCCAACACGAAGGCGGGGACCAACACAGCGACGGCGGTTAGCGAAACGTTGAGCCTTCTCCTGGGACAATGTCAAATTGTCCACTACGTGAGTCCAAATTTGCTGCAATCTGTCCACCACAGAATCCACACCAGGACAGTCCGAAGGCTCAACCTGCCCTGAAGAAAAACGAGGATGGAAACCAGAATTACAGAAAAAAGGCGAAACCAAAGTAGCCGAGCTGGCCCGATTATTAAGGGCGAACTCAGCCAAAGGCAAGAAGGACACCCAATCATCCTGATCAGCAGAAACAAAGCATCTCAGATATGTCTCCAAAGTCTGATTGGTTCGTTCGGTTTGGCCATTTGTCTGAGGATGGAAAGCCGAAGAAAAAGACAAATCAATGCCCATCTTAGCACAAAAGGACCGCCAAAACCTCGAAACAAACTGGGAACCTCTGTCCGAGACGATGTTCTCCGGAATGCCATGCAAACGAACCACATGCTGGAAAAACAATGGCACCAAATCAGAGGAGGAAGGCAATTTAGACAAGGGTACCAAATGGACCATCTTAGAGAAGCGATCACAAACCACCCAGATGACCGACATCCTTTGAGAGACAGGGAGATCTGAAATAAAATCCATGGAAATATGCGTCCAGGGCCTCTTCGGGAGCGGCAAGGGCAAAAGCAACCCACTGGCACGAGAACAGCAGGGCTTAGCCCGAGCACAAGTCCCACAGGACTGCACAAAAGAACGCACATCCCGTGACAAGGAAGGCCACCAAAAGGATCTAGCCACCAAATCTCTGGTACCAAAGATTCCAGGATGACCAGCTAACACCGAACAATGAACCTCAGAGATAACTCTACTAGTCCATCTATCAGGGACAAACAATTTCTCCGCTGGACAACGGTCAGGTCTCTCAGCCTGAAATTTCTGCAGCACGTGCCGCAAATCAGGGGAGATGGCAGACAAAATTACCCCCTCTTTAAGAATACCCGACGGCTCCGGAACACCCGGAGAGTCAGGCACAAAACTCCTTGACAGGGCATCAGCCTTCACATTCTTAGATCCCGGAAGGTATGAAACCACAAAATCGAAACGGGAGAAAAACAGCGACCATCGAGCCTGTCTAGGATTCAACCGTTTGGCAGACTCGAGATAAGTCAAATTCTTGTGATCCGTCAAGACCACCACGCGATGCTTGGCTCCTTCAAGCCAATGTCGCCACTCCTCGAATGCCCACTTCATAGCCAACAACTCTCGATTGCCAACATCATAATTGCGCTCAGCAGGCGAGAACTTTCTAGAAAAGAAAGCACATGGTTTCATCACCGAGCCATCAGAACTTCTTTGAGACAAAACAGCCCCTGTTCCAATCTCAGAAGCATCAACCTCGACCTGAAACGGGAGCGAAACATCTGGCTGGCACAACACAGGGGCAGAAGAAAAACGACGCTTCAACTCCTGAAAATCCTCAACGGCCGCAGAGGACCAATTGACCACATCAGCACCTTTCTTGGTCAAATCAGTCAACGGTTTAACAACACTAGAAAAATTAGCGATGAAGCGACGGTAAAAATTAGCAAAGCCCAGGAACTTCTGCAGGCTCTTCACAGATGTAGGCTGAGTCCAATTATAAATGGCCTGAACCTTAACAGGGTCCATCTCGATAGTAGAAGGGGAAAAAATGAAACCCAAAAATTAAACCTTCTGAACTCCAAAGAGACATTTAGACCCCTTCACAAACAAGGAATTCGCACGAAGGACCTGGAACACCATTCTGACCTGCCTCATATGAGACTCCCAATCATCCGAAAAGACCAAAATATCATCCAAATATACAATCATAAATCTATCCAGGTACTTTCGGAAGATGTCATGCATAAAGGACTGAAACACAGATGGAGCATTAGAAAGCCCGAATGGCATCACCAAGTACTCAAAATGGCCCTCGGGCGTATTAAATGCGGTTTTCCATTCATCGCCCTGTTTAATACGCACAAGATTATACGCCCCTCGAAGATCTATCTTGGTGAACCAACTAGCCCCCTTAATCCGAGCAAACAAATCAGACAGTAGCGGCAAAGGGTACTGAAATTTGACCGTGATCTTATTAAGAAGGCGGTAATCAATACAAGGTCTCAAAGAACCATCCTTCTTGGCCACAAAAAAGAACCCTGCTCCCAACGGTGATGACGACGGGCGAATATGCCCTTTCTCCAAGGACTCCTTTATATAACGCCGCATAGCGGCGTGTTCTGGCACATATAAATTGAACAGTCGGCCCTTAGGAAACTTACTACCAGGAATCAAATTAATAGCACAATTGCAATCCCTATGAGGAGGTAGGGCACTGGATTTGGGCTCATCAAATACATCCCGGTAATCTGACAAAAACTTAGGGACTTCAGAAGGAGTGGAAGACGAATTTGACAGCAATGGAACATCACCATGTACCCCTTGACAACCCCAGCTGGACACAGACATTGATTTCCAATCCAACACTGGATTATGGACCTGTAGCCAAGGCAACCCCAAAACGACCACATCATGCAGATTATGCAACACCAAAAAGCGAATATCCTCCTGATGTGCAGGAGCCATGCACATGGTCAATTGAGTCCAGTACTGAGGCTTATTCTTGGCCAAAGGCGTAGCATCAATTCCTCTCAATGGAATAGGATACTGCAAGGGTTCCAAGAAAAAACCACAGCGCCTGGCAAACTCTAAGTCCATCAAATTCAGGGCAGCGCCTGAATCCACAAATGCCATAACAGAATAGGATGACAAAGAGCAAATCAGAGTAACGGACAAAAGAAATTTAGACTGTACTGTACCAATGGTGGCAGACCTAGCGAACCGCTTAGTGCGCTTAGGACAATCGGAGATAGCATGAATGGAGTCACCACAGTAAAAACACAGCCCATTCTGACGTCTGTGTTCTTGCTGTTTAGCTCTGGTCAAAGTCCTATCACATTGCATAGGCTCAGGCCTCTGCTCAGAGAATACTGCCAAATGGTGCACAGCTTTGCGCTCACGCAAGCGCCGATCAATCTGAATGGCCAAGGACATAGACTCATTCAGACCAGCAGGCGTGGGAAATCCTACCATAACATCCTTAAGGGCTTCAGAAAGACCCTTTCTGAAAATTGCCGCCAGGGCACACTCATTCCACTGAGTAAGCACAGACCACTTTCTAAACTTCTGACAATATACCTCCGCTTCATCCTGACCCTGACACAAAGCCAGCAAGATTTTCTCTGCCTGATCCACTGAATTTGGTTCATCATAAAGCAATCCAAGCGCCAGAAAAAACGCATCTACATCACGCAATGCAGGATCTCCTGGCGCAAGGGAAAATGCCCAGTCTTGAGGGTCACCACGCAACAAAGAAATAATGATTTTTACTTGCCGAACGGGGTCACCAGAGGAGTAGGGTTTCAAAGCAAGAAACAGTTTACAATTATTTTTGAAATTCAGGAATTTAGATCTATCCCCAGAAAACAAATCAGGAATTGGAATTCTAGGCTCTAACATCGGATTCTGAACTACAAAATCTTGAATGCTTTGTACCCTTGCAGTGAGATGATCCACAGAAGAGGACAGACCTTGAATGTCCATATCTACACCTGTGTCCTGAACCACCCAGAGGTTAAGGGGAAAAGAACGACAAAACACACTGCAGAGAAAAAAAAATGGTCTCAGAACTTCTCTTATCCCTCTATTGAGATGCATTAACACTTTTGGGCCAGCTGTACTGTTATGGACCTGGTGGTTAGGAGCACCCGGAATGACCTGATGGTTAAACTAACACAGGACAAGCTCTGGGAAGTGGGAGCTCTGCTGACCGCAACCCCTAATCCTATCACACACACTAGAAATAGCCGTGGAGCGTACCTAACTCTGCCTAGACGCCTCTTCACAGCCTAAGAGCTAACTACCCCTAGAGATAGGAAATAAAGCCTACCTTGCCTCAGAGAAATTCCCCAAAGAAAAAGGCAGCCCCCCACAAATATTGACTGTGAGTTAAGATGAAAGTCACAAACACAGGAATGAAACAAGTTTCAGCAAACGGAGGCCAGACTTACTAAACAGACTGAGGATAGAAAAGGTAACTTTGCGGTCAGCACAAAAACTACAAAAAGATCACGCAGAGTGTGCAAAAAGACCTTCCAGCTAGCAAGGCAAAATGATGATAGCAAGCTGGACAAGAAAACAAAGAACAACAAATAAACTAGCAGGGACTTAGCTTCTGCTGGAGTAGACAGGTCACCAGAAAGATCCAAGAGCGAACTGAACCAGTACTAGAACATTGACAGCTGGCATGGAGTAACGATCTGAGTGGAGTTAATTAGAGCAGCCAGCCAAAGAATAAACCAGGTCACCTGTGGAAGGAACCTCAGAACCAGCAGCTCCACTCACAGCCACCAGAGGGAATCCATGGACAGAACTCGCCGAAGTACCATTCATGACCACAGGAGGGAGTTCGATAACAGAATTCACAACAGGAGCCCACCCCAGTACCTAGCTATGCCACCTGTTTATTTATGAACTATTTTTTGGCAGACATTTTGCCCACTTTATTATTTGTGCCTACCAACTGTGTCTGCCACTTATTACAGTTGTCCTCCACTGAACAAAGCTAGGCCGCCTGTTTAGTCCTGTTACCAATTTTGAACTGCATTTAGCCTACCTTATCATTTGGGCCTACTTCCTGTGTCTGGCTGTCAGCCACTCATTACAGTGGTCCTCCTCCACTGAACAAAGCAATGCCGCCTGTGTACTCCTGTTACCAGTTGTGAACTGCATTTAGCCTACTTTATCATTTGGGCCTACTACCTGTGTCTGCGCCACTCATTACAATTGTCCTCCACTGAACAAAGCTATGTCGCCTGTGTACTCCTGTTACCAATTTTGAAATTTTGAACTGCATTTAGCCTACTTCATCATTTGGGCCTACTACCTGTGTCTGCGCCACTCATTACAATTGTCCTCCACTGATCAAAGCTATGCCGCCTGCGTACTCCTGTTACCAATTTTGAACTGCATTTAGCCTACTTTATCATTTGGGCCTACTACCTGTGTCTGGCTGTCAGCCACTCATTACAGTTGTCCTCCTCCACTGAACAAAGCAATGCCGCCTGTGTACTCCTGTTACTAATTTTGAACTGCATTTAGCCTACTTTTGTATTTTGGGCCTACTAACTGTGTCTGCGCCACTCGTTACAATTGTCCTCCACTGAACAAAGCAATGCCGCCTGTTTAGTCCTGTTACCAATTTTGAACTGCATTAAGGCTAGTTTCACACTAGAGTTTTCCTGATCTGCGGAGGGCTGCGGACTTCCTCTGTGAAACCCCGCCCTCAGCTGCACCTCCGCCGCTATCTCCGGCTACTTCTGCATGCGGCCCGCATGTGGCCTGCGTACCTAGCTTTAACATTAGGTACGCAGGTCATGCGGCTGTATGCGAATGCTTCCGCATGCGTCATTTTGACGATGCGGAGAAAAAAAAATTGCTACAAGCTGCGTCCTACGCTGGTCACCGCATCGGCAAAACGACGCATGCAGAAGTATCCGCATACAGCCGCATGTCCTGCGTACCTAATATTAAAGATAGATAGGAGCGGCGGAGGTGTGGCTGAGGGCGGGGCTTCACGGAGGAAGTCCGCAGCCCTCCGCAGATCAGGAAAACGCTAGTGTAAAACTATCCTTGGCCTACTTTTTTATTTTGGGCCTACTAACTGTGTCTGCGCCACTCAATTTTCTTCCACTGAACAAAGCAATGCCGCCTGTTTAGTCCTGTTACCAATTTTGAACTGCTTTTAGCCTACTTTTTTTTTATTTTGGGCCTATATCTGTGCTTCCTCCTCATCCTGCCCATTGCCCAGCCACTGCTAGATGAGTCTGCTGGTACATTGACCCAGACCACTACATTCCCCTTGCACTCTACACAGCCTGAATCTGACCCTGCTGAAAGTCAGGTTCCCCTTCCCGCATACTATACCACCTTAGGCCGGTTTCACATTCGCGTTTCCTTGATGTGCGGAGGGCTGCGGACTTCCTCCGTGAAGCCCCGCCCTCAGCTGTACCTCCACTTGTAGCTCCACCTACATCTGCATGTGGCCCGCATGCGGCCTGCGTACCTATATTTAACATTAGGTACGCAGGTCGCGACCAGCGGAGACGCAGTCACGTAGCATTTTTTTTCCGCATCGTCAAAACGACGCATGCGGCACCATCCGCATACAGCCGCACGACCTGCGTACCTAATGTTAAATATAGGTACGCAGGCCGCATGCGGGCCGCATGCAAATGTAGGCAGAGCTACAACTGGAGGTGCGGCTGAGGGCGGGGCTTCACGGAAGAAGTCCGCAGCCCTCCGCACATCAGGGAAACGCTAGTGTGAAACTAGCCTTACACGGGGACAAAGAGGAAGGTGCAGATGAAAGTGCAGGTTCCTTCTTCAGGTGAGGGGGCATACTCGTTGGCACTGGCACAGGGCCCCTCATAGTATGCAAAAGTGTCTCTGGCAGTGGGAGGCGCCACCCACCGTCAAACACACCGCCGTACTATGAGGGGCCCTGTGCCAGTGCCAACTAGTGGGCCCCCCCTGCTTGCTCAGGGTCACAGCACTTGCAAAGTTGAAATACTTACCTCTCCCTGCTCCACCGCCGTTACGTATCCCGCGTTTCCTGGGCCCACGAAAATCTTGAGCTAGCCCTACCCCCCCACAACTGTAGCCAAATGACCCCTGATTTCAATGCCTAACTATTATTATAAAGAAAATTAAGATTGACAAGCTTAAGAAATAAGAATTGATGTTTTTGGCATTAAAATGGGCAGTGTAGGTGTTTTCCTATCCTCCACTCACTGCTGACTTTGATTCCCCATTGACTTGCATTGGGTTTCGTGTTTCGGTCGGCCCCCGACTTTTCGAAATAATCGGCCGATTTCACCCGACCCGACTTTTGACAAAGTCGGGTTTTGCGAAACCCGACTCGATCCTAAAAAAGTAAAAGTCGCTCAACCCTAAACACCACCATACAGTACCTGCAAAACACCACCAAACAGTCCCTCCATAACAGTCAGGGCCGCCATCAGGGCATTACAGCCATTACTGCTGTATGGGGCCCGGTCAGCAGCAGTACACAGAGGGGCCCGCAGATTCGGGGCCCCACTGTTGTGCTTCTACTGATCGGGCCCCATCATGCAGTAAAATACTGTGCACTGCGGCGTACATGTCGGCGCTGGGGCCCAGGAGCCGTTTTGGAGCTGTGCACGGCGTCTCACCTAGTCGGCTGCGCAGCTCCTGCTCGGCTGTAGCTAGAATGTATGTGCTCCCTGCAGGTCCTGACTACAGCACATACATTCTAGCCGTCTCAGTAGTGAATGTGCTAGGATGTAGGGGCTCCTGTCAGGTCCTCTCAGCAGCCCATACATTCTAGCTGCTGCTTCACTGCTGGAAACGCCCCGGGAACGACTGAGGTAAGTATAAAAAACATTTTTGTTTTTTTTAAGTAGGTGAGGTGGGGGGTAGTGAGACTGCAGATGATGGAGTGTGTTTTAGGGAGTACTGCACATGATGAAATAATAGGGGGCTGCAACTGATGAAGTGTATTTGAGGGGGTTCTGCACATGAAATGATTGGGGCTGCAAATGATGAAGTAAGGGGGACTGCAGATGAAGTGAAGGGGGGATAGGGGACTGCAAATGATGATGTGGGGGTGATGGGAACTGCGAATGATGTGGGGGTGATGGGGACTGCAAATGATGATGTGGGGGTGATGGGGACTGCAAATGATGTGGGGGTGATGTGGACTGCAAATGATGATGTGGGGGTGATGTGGACTGCAAATGATGTGGGGATGATGGGGACTGCAAATGATGATGTGGGGTTGATGGGGACTGCAAATGATGTGGGAGGACTGCAAATGATGATGTGGGGGTGATGGGGACTGCAAATGATGTGGGGGTGATGTGGACTGCAAATGATGTGGGGGGACTGCAAATGATGATGTGGGGGTGATGGGGACTGCAAATGATGATGTGGGGGTGATGGGGACTGCAAATGATGTGGGTGTGATGGGGACTGCAAATGATGTGGAGGTGATGGGGACTGCAAATGATGTGGGGGGAATGCAAATGATGATGGGGGTGATGGGGACTGCAAATGATGTGGGGGTGATGGGGACTGCAAATGATGTGGGGGTGATGGGGACTGCAAATGATGTGGGGGGACCGCAAATGATGATGTGGGGGTGATGGGGACTGCAAGTGATGTGGGGGTGATGGGGACTGCAAATGATGATGTGGGGGTGATGGGGACTGCAAATGATGATGTGGGGGTGATGGGGACTGCAAATGATGATGTGGGGGTGATGGGGACTGCAAATGATGTGGGGGTGATGGGGACTGCAAATTATGTGGGGGTGATGGGGACTGCAAATTATGTGGGGGGACTGCAAATGATGATGTGGGGGTGATGGGGACTGCAAATGATGTGGGGGGACTTCAAATGATGATGTGGGGGTGATGGGGATGCAAATGATGTGGGGGTGATGGGGACTGCAAATGATGTGGGGATAATGAGGACTGCAAATGATGATGTTGGGGTGATGGGGACTGCAAATGATGATGTGGGGGTGATGGGGACAGGAAATGATGTGGGAGTGATAGGGACTGCAGATGATGAAGTGTGTTTGAGGGGGTTCTGCACATGATGAAATGATGGGGGCTGCAAATGATGAAGTAAGGGGGACTGCAGATGAAGTGACGGGGGATAGGGGACTAAATAATGATAGGGGACTAAATGATGAAGTGGGGTTGATTGGGGACTGCACATGAAGTGAGTGTGAGGGACGTGGACAGCAATTGAATTGAAGGTGGGGGTGAGAAGAGCAAATGGTGTATTGAAGGTGGGAAGAGCAAATAATGAATTTTGAGGGTGGGGAAGAGCAATTGATAATGAATAGAGGGTGGGAGAGAGAGAAGACATGGCAATGAATTGAGGCAGAAGGGGCATGTAACTATAATGAATTGGGGTAAGGGTTAGAGCGGGAGGTAAATAGTGGGGGTCGTTGAGGATAAAGTGACTGGTAATAAATTGGGAGAAAGAATACAGGTGCTAATTAATTTATATATTACATGGGGAAAGTGGCTATATACAGATAGTGGGGGCACAGTGGCGGATTATAATTTATATTTGGAATGGTGGGTTGCATAATAACCAATTATATATTAATGGTGGGTGAACGTCTGTAGTCAGATGTGTAGCGTAGAAGAAAGGGAAAAAATGGGGAATGTGCTCTGGAAGCGGTGCTCTAGATAACTGTGTTATTTTATGCAGAGATGAGTCCTGGCAGAAAGAAGTGATAGCGGTCTGCACTGGATTAAAAGAAAGGCAAAGATGAAGGACTTTAGCTAGAGACATCACTGGTGAGTATGTTACATGTACACTGACACCATACACTGTATACTGTATACAGAGCTCCTGTGTATAATGTCACTGGTGATCACTATATTATCTGTACACTATACACTATATACAGAGCTCCTGTGTATTATGTCACTAGTGATCGCTGTATTACATGTACACTGTACCCTATATACAGAGCTCCTGTGTATAATGTCACTGGTGATCCCTGTATTACCTGTACACTGACACTATATAAAGAGCTCCTGTGTATAATGGCATTGGTGACCACTGTATTACCTGTACACACACTGCATACTAAGTACAGATCTCCTGTGTATAATGGCACTTATGGTGATAGTATTTTTTTTTAAATTAATGATCAGTATTGTACTATTCAGTCACAATGTGGTGGTAATATGTTGTCCGGCCATGGTGTAGCGGTATTTGTTCCTTCTATGTGCTATTATTCGGTCACTGTGTGGTGGTAAAATGTGGTCTGTTCATGTTGTGTTGGTATTTGTTCCTTCTATGTAGTTGGTCACCATGTGATGGTAATATGTGGTCTGGACATGCTGAGGTGGTATTTGTCCCTTGTATGTGGTATTGTTCAGTCACTGTGGTGGTAATATGTGGTCTGCACATGGTGTGGCGGTATTTGTTCCTTGTAGATAGTATTATAGGTTACTATGTGGTGATAATATGGTGTCTGGTCATGGTGTGGTGGTATTTGTCCCTTGTATGTAGTATTATTGGTCATTTGTAAAATTGAAAAATAAATAAAAATACACCTAAATTGTATTGCATATTTTAACAAATGTTTAATAGGTTAGAGTAGAGTAGGGCCCGGCCAAAAGAGTCTACCTTGTTGTCGTCTCAGATTAAAAAAAACCTTTTGGCCAAAACAAAAGCTGCTGGCTATGTGTTTAATCTGGTGATGGGAACTGTTAATGTGTGATTTGTGAGAAGTGGAGTTTTGCCAAGAGACAGCGGTGGGGCTGTGGACAGTTTGAGGGGTGGAGGTGGGGCTGGGGTGGAGCCTGGGCGGAGTCTTAAGGGGGCCCTGAAAATTTTGCCAGTATAGGGCCCTGAAATTCCTAGTGGCAGCCCTGATAACAGTACCATACACTACCTCCATAACAGCACCATACACTACCTCCATAACACCACAATACAGTCCCTCCATAACACTATTATACGGTCCCTCCATAACAGCACCATACACTACCTCCATAACACCACAATACAGTCCCTCCATAACACCACCATACGGTCCCTCCATAACAACATCATACAATACCTCCATTACAGCACCATACATTACCTCCATAACACGATCATAGAGCACCTCCATAACACCTTGTCCACCACACAGTTTCTCAACAGAACAGGACACTGCCTCACTAACCAATGAGCAATGCTTCACTAATACCAACATAATGTGCCTCAGCAAAACCTACAGTGTCTGAACAGTACCACACACACATATCCATATGTAAACACAAGGTCATAAAGTGTGTGTGTGTATGTGTGTGTGTGTGTGTGTGTATACACGCACACACACACGGAGAGGTGGGGAGACAGATGGTCTTATCAGTGGTGTTCTGCTGCCCGGGTCACAGTTCTCAGTCCAGTGCAGGATTCTGTTCTGCGGTTGGTCGCTCGCTCGCTCTGACCAATGCCGGGCTGAGACAAAAAAGCAGCCTTGCCACACAAATCCCACCAGCACACATACTATAACACGTCCCACGTCACACGATCAGTAGATTTTTATTTACCGTATATAAAATATTCATTATGTAAACTAGGGGGCAGGTCAGTGAGGGAGCAGTGACTTATCAGCAGTCTGCATTATGAATACGTAATCAGAGCACCACAAGAAGACCCCCACAGGCCGCCCCAGAGTACGAGCATATCATTAACACAAAAAATAAAGATCAGACAGCAACCACAAGACAGATTTCATCACAAGGTATCATTGTAATCAGTATAACGGCGCAGAGCTGACTCTGTCTGTAGCTTACTGTGCACTAGGGATCTTCTATATTCTTAACGGATCCAGTGGAATGGCTACAATCTCATAGGGTGTCTAGTGCAAAGGAATCCTAAAATGCACCCAGTCAAGTAGAATTCTTCTAATAACTTAATATGTAGAGCTCTCACTAGGGGCGTCCAGATTACCAACAATACCGGATGCTGAATCCCGCGAGGGTATCCCCTTATTTCTTTGATAATAGGAGCACCGAACGTTGCTCCTATATTGTTTGGTTCTTGTTCTATTTTTTCTTTTATACTGGTTTTATCTGTTATCTATGTAGAAACTGCCGCCAACAGCATTCTCATTTTCCGTGTGCTACCTTTGAACTTTACCTGAGTAATAATGTATACCATATCTTGATGAGTAAGCATGGGTTTTGAACTAGCATGTATGACCTGGAATGTACGAGGTATTAAATCCCCCAGGAAGAAAAGTAAGGTATTTTCACAGATTAGACACCATCATCCCCACATTGTGGCTTTGGTGGAGACGCACCTGACCAGAGATACGGCCCGATGCGTACAGAAACCATGGGTCCAAAAGGTATATTCACGCATTCCATACTAGCTACTCGAGAGGGGTTTCATTGCTGGTACATTGAGATGTTAGATGGGAGGCCAGGGAGGCCCGTAGGGACCCTGAGTGTCGTTTTGTTTTTGTATATGCACTAATTAATTCTTGGGAATATGTAATTTTATGTATCTACAATCCTCCGCCGGCTAACACATCAATCAACCAACCAACCAGTTTTGCCTTAAACTATCCAGATGCACAAGTCATTTGTATGGGAGATTTTAATTTAGTCAAGGATAATTGTCTTGATAGATTGAGATTGGGTGATGAAAGGTCTGAGGAGCCCCCTCTTCGGCTCCGACCCAGCTGGCATTGTTTATGGAGGGCAGTGGATGGTTGGATCTGTGGCGGATGCGTCACCCTCTGTCCCGCATAGATTATATATTTGGATCTGGTGGATTGGCAATGTGGGTAGATAGCGTGGAACATGGTAATAGAGGGGTATCAGATCACAGTCCGATTATACTCAAACTTAAATATGGGCAACCGAATAATAGTATGGTCTAGAAGCTGAACCCCTTTTGGCTGAAGTAGATCAGCTGAACTGTTTCATTTCATCCCACCGAGAACCTAAAAATGTTAATTTATTTTGGGACGCCCTTAAGGCGTATTTAAGGGGATGTTTATCTTCCACAATTTCTTACATAAAGAGGGTGACCTCGGAAGAGGATGATGAGATGGAACGGAGATTGAAAGATGCAGAGGTTGCATACATATCTAACCAAACTAATGGCAATAGAATCGAGTGGCTGACCTCACAAAGGTTATATACTTAGCATATAGATACCAAATCTAAGCGTAAACTGTTGTTCGCACGTCAATCATATTTTGAACTGGGAAATCAAGCAAATAAATTTTTGGCCTTTCTGGTGCGTCAACATAATACATCTAATACAATACTACAGATTCATGCACCGAACGGCTTATTGGTATCCACGAACGAAGAAATACTCCACTGTTTTTATGACTATTATAAATCGTTGTATAAGTCCAAAAGCGGTCATGATATTTTGGAATGTTTGGATTATCTATCAGATATAGCATTTCCCACATTGAGTCCCACCCAGCGGGCCTTTATGGATGCTGGGTTTACATTGGAGGAGATAGAGTATGCAATGATGGACATGGCCTCGGGGAAGGCTCCTGGACTGGATGGGTTTCCCATTGAGTTATATAAGAGATATCGGGATATACTAGCGCCACTCTTATTGAAGGTATTTCGGGGTGTATGGGAGGGAGGATGTATGCATGAAACTTTCTATGAGGCCAATATTATCATATTTAAAAAGGAGGGGAAGGACCCTTTAGAATGCGGATCTTATCGCCCCATATCGCTAGTCAATGTAGACTACAAAATCTTCCCTAAAGTCCTGGCCATTAGACTGAATTCAATTATATTGGATTTTATCCACCCAGATCAAACTGGCTTTATGCTTGGTAAGAGCACCTCTATTAATATCAGGCGAGTCCAGTCAATAATTCAATATAGTTCTTTAGTGTCAGACAACAACTGGGCATTAGCATCACTGGACACGGCCAAAGCCTTTGATTCTCTTGAGTGGCCCTTTCTGTCAGCATGCTTACAGAGGTATGGTTTTGGGGATAAATTTTTAAAATGGATCAATGTACTATACATGAAACCTAAAGCCCGTATAATTGTAAATAACTCCATTTCTGAGTCCTTCTCATTATATAGGGGGACCCGTCAGGGATGCCCCCTCTCTCCAGCTCTTTTTGCTCTCGTGATAGAGGCATTGGCAATACGTATAAGATCTTCTCCTGACATAAAGGGTATAGATATAGCGGGTCGTGAGGATACCATCGGTTTATATGCTGACGACATGGTGACATTTGTGGACAGCGCGGAGGAAATATTGCCACAGGTAATTGCCACTATAGATAAATTCAATAAATACTCCGGTCTTTATATAAACTGGGACAAATCTGCTCTGTTGCCTCTCTCTCGTACCCCAATACCAGGCCTCGAAACTCTCTCCTCATTACCTATTGTATCCAATTTTAAATATTTAGGTATCTACATGTCCCAATACAGCAACTCTGACTTACAACTTAATATTTATCCATTGTTAGAATTAGTCAAATCTAAATTTGCTTCTTGGAGCAAACTCCCATTGTTTGTTGCGGGCCGTATTAACCTAATTAAAATGATACTCCTCCCTAAGCATAGTTATTCAACACAGCTCAGTACAGGTACCTAAATCCCTCTTTACAAATTTAAACTCCCAAATTACTTCTTTTATATGGGGTAAAACTAGACCCAAACTTAGGCTGTCTGCTTTACAGAGACCTAAACAGGGGGGTGGAGCGGCATTGCCGGGTTTTTTCTGTATTACCTGGCCGGACAGGCTATGGCATTAAGTACATGGATGCCTAATAATTGTCTCCGTAATTCTGAATATCATCTGCTTCACTCTGCTCGAGTTGAGTGTCCATTGAGCTTCCTGAAATTAGAAAAAATTAATGTCCCTCGTTTACTGCCTATGCTTCGGCTGGCACGGTCAGTTTGGAGACAAATTAAAAAAGTTGTTGGATTTAAATATATTATAGCTGAAATGCCCCTATGGAAAAATAATTACTTCCCGATGCTGTTGAGCCACCCATCCACAGATTTTTGGATTTTACATGGTGTTTCCTCTGTGGGTGATTTACATTACCGGGGGACCTTCGTGTTCTTTGAACAATTGCAGACTAAATACGGTATCCGGAGATCCCAATTTTTTTGTTTCCTACAACTAAGATCAGCTTTCAAGTCGTATATGAAGGATATGGGTGCAGGTCGAACTATCTCGTCTCTACCTCTGGTAGGAATCCTCAATTCGCAGGGTCCCCAGGGCCTTATCTCTTCTTTGTATACCTATATGCTGTCTGTGGGGACTGGGTCTGCAATAAGATCTATCAGGGGGGAATGGGAGGGACTTATCCCTGACGTGCAAGAAGAAGAATGGGAAGAAATTCTAGAATCCCCTCTCAGGGTGTCCCCATCGATTAATAAGAGAATGACCCAGCTATATATAATATACCAATCATATTTGACTCCGATACGACTCTTTTGGATGGGTCGACTTCAATCATCAGAGTAACAATAATGAGTACAAATGTGTATATTGTATATTTTCATTTTGTAGTTAATAAACGAATTAAAAAAAAAAATTGCAGTTAGTGAAATTTTTTTTATTGGCAATCCATATGATTGTTAAGTTTTCGGTTTTGACAGACCTTCATCAGAACTGTGCTAAATACATGAAAAACAATAATAAATGGTGACAAATATATACATACATATCAAACAAAATCATGTCATTTGAAAAAGATTTTTCATACAATCTAGTGTACGATCGCACACCGTTTATCTAGTGCTACATCTGTCTGTGTTTTAAGGAGCAGTAATTTTTGAAGTGTTGAATCCAGTCATAGACACAAAATTTTTCATCTACATAGATTAGATCAGAAAAGGATATTGCGGTGATCAGGAGCGAAGTCTTAATAGCCTGTCTCAAAATGGTAGCCTGTCCAGGGGATAAAGAGGAACAGTTGTGATGGTGATAATGATAGTAGAATTGCCAAGAGCTGTATTTGTGGTAGTGTTCCACACAGGAAAAATATCATGTATTGTACAGTTAAAACAATATATCGACAATTCAGATTAATAAAATAGTTTAAAAGTACACTAATGTAGCCACCAGTCCATATACTAATAAGGATGTAAGGTAGTGATCCACCGGTGTGGGAATGGCTTATCTGAGGATACCATGGAAAAGATGGATGTATAATGAGATGATGTGTATGGTATATAGTGAATTATTACTTATGGTACTTAATGAATTGATGCAAATGAACTGTATATGAAGTGTTATGAAATGATGCATATGTGACCTAATTAAATGATACAGATGGTACACAACGATCTGTATGAATAGAAGAAATACAATGACGTGCTGCTCATGAAACAGGAAGACTGGATGAAATGTCACTGTAGTTACCTGATTGCCGCATGTGATGATCTTGAAAATTGCAGGAAGTAGCGCTGTATGGCAACCTGCGTCACTATGAAATCACTTGGGTGATTAGCAAACTGCGGCCATCTTTTGTAAGGAGCGTGCCAGGAAGTGAGTTGTAACGGACTTGGAAAGAGCGTGTTTAAGACACGGACTCTGCATGAGTGAGTGACGCTATCAATGGATGTTACCATATGACGTCATGCGGGGCATGTTCTATTGTACGGCAACATTTCTCCATGGGGATGGAGCGCTGCAGAGATGCAGCATCTGGGGCAGTGAAACAGGGACCGCCGCAGTCTAGCGGTATAAGAGTGGCGTCATTGATGCATCCTGTATGATGGCAAAGCTTTTCAATGATGAACTATACAGTATGTTAATGAAATGAATAATATGTGAATAAATTAATGATTATTTGAATAAACTGATGATTGTTGCTGTTATGGTTATGTATTATATGATGTATTATGTTAACCCCTTACTGCCATCGGACGCACTATTACGCCAATGGCAGTATCCCCTGCTTTGATGTGGTCTCCGGCGGTGAGCCCACCTCAAAGCCAAGACATGTCAGCTGTTTTGAACAGCTGACATGTGCCCGAAATTGGCGGGTGTGGAATCGTGATCCACCCGCGCCTATTAACTAGTTAAATGTCGCTGTCAAACTCTGACAGCGGCATTTAAAAAGCGCTTCCGGCCATCTGGCCAGAAATGTGTGCACCGGTGACCCCCATCACATAATCGGGGGTCATTGGTGCGTCGGCATGACAACCAGAGGTTTCCTTCAGACCTCTATGGTTGTTGATGCCGTTTGCTGTGAGCGCCACCCTGTGGTCAGCGCTCATGGCAAGGCTGTAATTCTGCTACATAGAGGTGATCTGAGCCCACAGGCTGATACCGCACACAGGCTGATACTGCGCACACAGAATGCTGCCGCGGCTACACACAGGCTGATACTACACACAGGCTGATACTGCACACAGGCTGATACTGCACACAGGCTGATATTGCACACACAGGCTAATACTACACACAGGCTGATACTGCGCACACAAAATGCTGCTGCAGCTACCCACAGGCTGATACTGCACACAGGCTGACACTGCACACACAGAAAGCTGCTGCAGCTACACACAGGCTGACACTGCACACAGGCAGATACTGCGCACACAGAATTCTGCTGTGGCTACACACAGGCTGATACTGCACACAGGCTGATACTGCACACAGGCTGATACTGCACACACAGGCTGATACTACACACACAGGCTGATGTTGCGCACACAGACTACTGCTGCTGCGGCTACACACAGGCTAATACTGCACACAGGCTGATACTGCGCACACAGGCTGATACTGCACACACAGGCTGACACTGCACACAGGCTGATACTGCACACACAGGCTGATACTACACACACAGGCTGATGTTGCGGCTACACACAGGCTGACACTGCACACAGGCTGATACTGCACACAGGCTGAAACTGCGCACAGGCTGACACTGCGCACAGGCTGATACTACACACACAGGCTGATATTGTGCACACAGAATGCTGCTGCGGCTACACACAGGCTGACACTGCACACAGGCTGATACTGCACACAGGCTGACACTGCGCACAGGCTGACACTGCACACAGGCTGATACTGCACACAGGCTGATACTGCACACATATAAACCCAAAAGAAAGCATCCAAAAAAGCAATGTGACAACATATAATTTTTATTTAATAAAACATAACACTACATGATTGTACAACAATATAATTAAAAAGCATGTACAACATGCTAGATACGAAAAATTAAAACAAACAGTTTATTAATGAAAAAATATGTATATAGTATCTATGTAAAATAATATAATATAGAAGGAGTGGGTTTGTGAGCTGGTCAGGAGTAGAAATAATTGATTAGCACCTAGCATGTATAATGCGACAAATTCATATTCATAAAGAGCATAGTACAAAAGTGAACCAGCTAATCAACAGTACCCTAGACTAATGCAACCATATATATGTAATGCTAATTAGCTGTAAAGTGCATAGTGCAAAAAATAGTTAAATAAAATGCAAAAAAAGAAGTTTGTTATGGTTGCAGGGCACTATATGGCAATGGTAAATCCTTTGCATTTGGTCAAAGCCATGTTCAATATAAGATATAAATGAAGCAATTAATAGCCCAGAATATTATAAGGCAAGGTGTCAAGATATACAAAGCAATAGAAAAATCATGAATATAAATAAGTGGCACATGATAATACTGACCAGGAAACACAGCCCACTCCCTCACTACACTCCAACGCGCGTTTCGCTTCCGCTTCGTCAGGGAGTGAGGGAGACAGAGTGGACGGGCGATATATAGCAGTGGCACAGCTGTAAATAATAATTATTAAGGGAGACGCCATGATTACAGGGCGCCGCACTCACCCATGCAGCAGCGGCGCCGCCATTACCCGGGAGTAGGAAGTGCGTCACCGAGTGCGACGTAAGTCACAGTCGGCGGCGCACCCAGCAACACCAGGGAACGCAGCACAGCCGGCGCATGCGCAGAGCGGCGCACAGCGCCTCCGCAGCCATGATTGAGAAGGGCAAATTCGCCAGATACTAAATAGATGTTGGGGGAACCAAACCAATAATCAGAAAAAAACAAAAAAAACAAAGATATATATTAATGAACCTGGAGGAAATGTTGTGGAAAGAAAAAACAAAAATGATAAAGGTCTGATCAGAAAAAAATATATGTAATGAAAGTGGCATATTGAAGCTATTTTGAAAGAAAATCCAGACATGAATATGTGAAAAAATGAAAAAAGAGGGGAAACTAAATAAATAATAAATAAACTAATAACAAAGAAAATAGAAAGAAAAAGAAATGTTGAAAATAAATGAAAATAAAAAGAACTGGATTATAAAGAAAAAAAGTATAATAAAAATAAAAAAATATATATATAAAGAAAAAAATATATGTATAAAATATACATATATCTATCATCAATATAGTATGGCCCACCTATAGAAAAGCAATAGTTAGTTAAGAAATTTGCATACATAGATATGCATAACATAACTAAGAAAACCCCACACGCACATATATGAACCCAATTAGAGATGAATAATTTTTATTAATAATAGATAAAGAAAATAAACATATAAAAAATGCAGAAGATGGGCAGGCATCAATCAAGGCTGTAATCCCAAAAAAGAGTATGGTGAATGACCAATATATACAACATATAGTTTAGTACAGGACAAATAATTACTCAAATTGAGGCTCAAAGAAAACTCCCAAAACCCCATTGTTCGTTCAAGCCATTTGGAGTCATACTATTGAGAAGCGTTATCCACCTGCATTCCTTCTGTGCTAGCTTGGTGCTTGTATCACCCCTCCGATTACCAGGGTATAGGCGATCAATGCCTCTAACCCGCAGGAGATGAGATTGATTGTTGTGGAACTGTCGAAAATGTCTAGCCAATGGTTTGAGTTTCAATATAGTATCCCTATCATCCAGATTAATTCTCTCTGCAGCTTTGATATCTCTGACGTGTTCTAAAATACGAACACGTAATTCACGTGTCGTCATCCCTACATATGTTAAATTGCAGGGACAAGTAGCCATATAAATCACCATAGAGGTCCTGCAATTAATGTAATGCAAGATTTTAAATTCTCGTTTTTGAGTTGAATCATGAAACACATTGGTTCGAACTATGTGTTTACAGGCTTTACATGAGCCGCAGCTAACAGAACCCCATTTCGGGCCCCTAGATTCCCCAAAGTAATGTGATGTAGGTGGTACATAATGGCTGTGGACTAAAAAGTCCTGTAAAGTTTTTCCATGTTTGGCCACAATAGACGGCTGTTTGGTGAGGATTCTTGATAATGACGGATCCTGTAGCAAGATAGGCCAGTGTTTGTTAATTATACTCGACATCTCCCACCACCTCGAGTGGTAATTGGTGATGAGACGTACCTGGCCATCATTTGTCCTATTGCTTTTATTTTTAGAAGTCAAAAGCGATGAACGATTTGTACTTTTAGCGCGTGAATAAGCTCTATGGATGTTATCCCTCTGATAGCCACGTTGTAAAAATCTAGATGAAAGGTCTTGCGCTTGTTTCTCAAAGACATCGTCTTGATCACAAATCCGACGCATCCGTAAGAATTGTCCGGTAGGTATGGCTCTAATGACATGAGACGGATGGGCAGATTTTGCATGGAGTAAAGCGTTGGTGCTGGTAGTCTTCCGGAACACGTCTGTGTGTAGATTGCCTAGTTCATCAAAAGAAATTTTTAAATCCAAGAAGTCGATAGAGTCCTGCCGAATGGTATGGGTCAGTCTGATATTCCTATCATTGTTGTTAAGATAGTCCAGGTAATCCACCAAATTGCTGTGAGAGCCCTGCCAAATGAACAAAATGTCATCAATAAATCTCATATATGACAACACTAGTCCTGAAGAATCACTACTTTGGATGAAATCATGCTCCCATGAGCCCATAAACAAATTGGCGTACGAGGGGGCGAAAGCCGCCCCCATAGCCACGCCCCTTTTCTGCCTAAAAAAACGGTCCTTAAATACAAAATAATTATGGTATAAAACAAATTCTAATAATTCCATCAAAAATTGGACTAATTGGGCATCCAAAGTACGGTTCGACAGATATCGCTTAACTGCACGAATACCTTCCTCATGTGAAATTGCAGTATAAAGCGATTCTACATCGCAAGTGACTATATACATGTCTCTACTCACATGTATACCATCCAACCTCTGCAGCGCCTCGGTAGTATCCCTGATGTATGAGGGTAATTCTGCTACAAGAGGTTTAAGATAATAATCGAGGAACTTAGAGACGGGTTCAACAAGGCTACCATTGCCGGAAATAATGGGGCGACCTGGAGGATCAATCATACTCTTATGCACTTTGGGAAGTAAGTATAGAGTAGGTACAGATGGTGATAAGACCCTTAATCCTTCCCAGATACTTTTAGATATTACACCATTGTCCAAAGCTGTATCCAGGATCTCAAACAACTTACTCTGAAAAGTCAGAGTTGGGTCACAATCCAGTCGTTCGTAGCAGGCCGGATCGTTTAGTTGCCTAAATGCTTCCCTCTCATATTGTATGGCTGGCCAAATAACAACATTTCCGCCCTTATCAGAGGGCTTAAAGACAACCTCCTTCATATTGCATAGCTCCTGTAATGCAATCCTTTGTTCCACTCTCAGGTTGTCTATTGGTCTAAAGGAAGGCAATTGTTGAATTTCATGACAAACCATCCTAACAAATACTTCTATAGATGAATTAAGAGAAATGGACGGAAATGATTTAGATTTCTTTTTTATATAATCTGGAAATATACCTGATGTTTCCATCTGTTCATTGAGTAGATCCTCTAACGATTGTATCGCCGCCAATTCTTCTTCTGTTGAAAAAATGTTAGGAACATTTTTGTCAGTGTGAAACTTCTTTAACAACAACTTCCGGGCAAATAAAAAGATATCCTTGATTATTGTAAACTGGTCAGACCTTGCTGTCGGGCAGAAACCAAAACCCAATTCAAGAACAGAGATCTGTTCAGCTGTCAATAAAATATCAGAAAGGTTGATTACCTTGAGTGCGCCATCCTTATTTGTCTCATGTCTTATATTTTCACCAAATCTTCGTTGGGATGTGTTAAACCTCGTATTATACCGGCTACGTACATCAGCAGAGTCCTCAACCGAGACCGAACTGGCCGTACCACTGCTGGCAACAGAGCTTGAAGATACGGATTTTTTGAGTGGTGGTGTATTCTGCCACTTGTAAATTCTTTTAGTTTGAAAATCATTAAGATCCCGCTGAAATTTTGTCAGCTTGAGCTGCTGAATATCCTTTTCCCACTTTGCAAATGAGAGATTAAGTTCTTCCTCAAATTTAGTTAGCTGATCACCAATAAGGCTATGGTGCAGTCTATCTTGCAGTGATTTGATATCACTCTCCAATGCCTCTAAGTTCTTTTTATCCACTTCTATCAAAATCTCCATAAAGGAGCGAGAGCACCTAAAGCATGCTTCCTCCCATCTATTCAGTAGAGTAATATCATCCAAAGGAAACGACGGAAATACCTGGATGCGTAATCCGCGAGGAACCAGGTTCCGCTGTAGGTACTGTTCCAAAGAGCTTTTGTTCCACCATGCTTTGGTGCGTTTATAAAGCATGTCCTTCAGCCTTGATTTATCCATCTGCACATTATCAGAAATATCATCTGTAGCACTCCGTCCAGTTTCTTTAAAAATGGTGGAGAGTTGAGACAACCAATTCGAATCACGATTTTTATAGTCCATAATGATTTGGTCTTTTCCAAAATATAAAGCAAATAAACCTACATAGAAAAGAAATACCAATAATATTTCAAAATAAAGAAAGAAAAGGATACTAAACACAAGCATATAAACCCAAAAGAAAGCATCCAAAAAAGCAATGTGACAACATATAATTTTTATTTAATAAAACATAACACTACATGATTGTACAACAATATAATTAAAAAGCATGTACAACATGCTAGATACGAAAAATTAAAACAAACAGTTTATTAATGAAAAAATATGTATATAGTATCTATGTAAAATAATATAATATAGAAGGAGTGGGTTTGTGAGCTGGTCAGGAGTAGAAATAATTGATTAGCACCTAGCATGTATAATGCGACAAATTCATATTCATAAAGAGCATAGTACAAAAGTGAACCAGCTAATCAACAGTACCCTAGACTAATGCAACCATATATATGTAATGCTAATTAGCTGTACATAGATAGTATATACATATTTTTTCATTAATAAACTGTTTGTTTTAATTTTTCGTATCTAGCATGTTGTACATGCTTTTTAATTATATTGTTGTACAATCATGTAGTGTTATGTTTTATTAAATAAAAATTATATGTTGTCACATTGCTTTTTTGGATGCTTTCTTTTGGGTTTATATGCTTGTGTTTAGTATCCTTTTCTTTCTTTATTTTGAAATATTATTGGTATTTCTTTTCTATGTAGGTTTATTTGCTTTATATTTTGGAAAAGACCAAATCATTATGGACTATAAAAATCGTGATTCGAATTGGTTGTCTCAACTCTCCACCATTTTTAAAGAAACTGGACGGAGTGCTACAGATGATATTTCTGATAATGTGCAGATGGATAAATCAAGGCTGAAGGACATGCTTTATAAACGCACCAAAGCATGGTGGAACAAAAGCTCTTTGGAACAGTACCTACAGCGGAACCTGGTTCCTCGCGGATTACGCATCCAGGTATTTCCGTCGTTTCCTTTGGATGATATTACTCTACTGAATAGATGGGAGGAAGCATGCTTTAGGTGCTCTCGCTCCTTTATGGAGATTTTGATAGAAGTGGATAAAAAGAACTTAGAGGCATTGGAGAGTGATATCAAATCACTGCAAGATAGACTGCACCATAGCCTTATTGGTGATCAGCTAACTAAATTTGAGGAAGAACTTAATCTCTCATTTGCAAAGTGGGAAAAGGATATTCAGCAGCTCAAGCTGACAAAATTTCAGCGGGATCTTAATGATTTTCAAACTAAAAGAATTTACAAGTGGCAGAATACACCACCACTCAAAAAATCCGTATCTTCAAGCTCTGTTGCCAGCAGTAGTACGGCCAGTTCGGTCTCGGTTGAGGACTCTGCTGATGTACGTAGCCGGTATAATACGAGGTTTAACACATCCCAACGAAGATTTGGTGAAAATATAAGACATGAGACAAATAAGGATGGCGCACTCAAGGTAATAAACCTTTCTGATATTTTATTGACAGCTGAACAGATCTCTGTTCTTGAATTGGGTTTTGGTTTCTGCCCGACAGCAAGGTCTGACCAGTTTACAATAATCAAGGATATCTTTTTATTTGCCCGGAAGTTGTTGTTAAAGAAGTTTCACACTGACAAAAATGTTCCTAACATTTTTTCAACAGAAGAAGAATTGGTGGCGATACAATCGTTAGAGGATCTACTCAATGAACAGATGGAAACATCAGGTATATTTCCAGATTATATAAAAAAGAAATCTAAATCATTTCCGTCCATTTCTCTTAATTCATCTATAGAAGTATTTGTTAGGATGGTTTGTCATGAAATTCAACAATTGCCTTCCTTTAGACCAATAGACAACCTGAGAGTGGAACAAAGGATTGCATTACAGGAGCTATGCAATATGAAGGAGGTTGTCTTTAAGCCCTCTGATGAGGGCGGAAATGTTGTTATTTGGCCAGCCATACAATATGAGAGGGAAGCATTTAGGCAACTAAACGATCCGGCCTGCTACGAACGACTGGATTGTGACCCAACTCTGACTTTTCAGAGTAAGTTGTTTGAGATCCTGGATACAGCTTTGGACAATGGTGTAATATCTAAAAGTATCTGGGAAGGATTAAGGGTCTTATCACCATCTGTACCTACTCTATACTTACTTCCCAAAGTGCATAAGAGTATGATTGATCCTCCAGGTCGCCCCATTATTTCCGGCAATGGTAGCCTTGTTGAACCCGTCTCTAAGTTCCTCGATTATTATCTTAAACCTCTTGTAGCAGAATTACCCTCATACATCAGGGATACTACCGAGGCGCTGCAGAGGTTGGATGGTATACATGTGAGTAGAGACATGTATATAGTCACTTGCGATGTAGAATCGCTTTATACTGCAATTTCACATGAGGAAGGTATTCGTGCAGTTAAGCGATATCTGTCGAACCGTACTTTGGATGCCCAATTAGTCCAATTTTTGATGGAATTATTAGAATTTGTTTTATACCATAATTATTTTGTATTTAAGGACCGTTTTTTTAGGCAGAAAAGGGGCGTGGCTATGGGGGCGGCTTTCGCCCCCTCGTACGCCAATTTGTTTATGGGCTCATGGGAGCATGATTTCATCCAAAGTAGTGATTCTTCAGGACTAGTGTTGTCATATATGAGATTTATTGATGACATTTTGTTCATTTGGCAGGGCTCTCACAGCAATTTGGTGGATTACCTGGACTATCTTAACAACAATGATAGGAATATCAGACTGACCCATACCATTCGGCAGGACTCTATCGACTTCTTGGATTTAAAAATTTCTTTTGATGAACTAGGCAATCTACACACAGACGTGTTCCGGAAGACTACCAGCACCAACGCTTTACTCCATGCAAAATCTGCCCATCCGTCTCATGTCATTAGAGCCATACCTACCGGACAATTCTTACGGATGCGTCGGATTTGTGATCAAGACGATGTCTTTGAGAAACAAGCGCAAGACCTTTCATCTAGATTTTTACAACGTGGCTATCAGAGGGATAACATCCATAGAGCTTATTCACGCGCTAAAAGTACAAATCGTTCATCGCTTTTGACTTCTAAAAATAAAAGCAATAGGACAAATGATGGCCAGGTACGTCTCATCACCAATTACCACTCGAGGTGGTGGGAGATGTCGAGTATAATTAACAAACACTGGCCTATCTTGCTACGGGATCCGTCATTATCAAGAATCCTCACCAAACAGCCGTCTATTGTGGCCAAACATGGAAAAACTTTACAGGACTTTTTAGTCCACAGCCATTATGTACCACCTACATCACATTACTTTGGGGAATCTAGGGGCCCGAAATGGGGTTCTGTTAGCTGCGGCTCATGTAAAGCCTGTAAACACATAGTTCGAACCAATGTGTTTCATGATTCAACTCAAAAACGAGAATTTAAAATCTTGCATTACATTAATTGCAGGACCTCTATGGTGATTTATATGGCTACTTGTCCCTGCAATTTAACATATGTAGGGATGACGACACGTGAATTACGTGTTCGTATTTTAGAACACGTCAGAGATATCAAAGCTGCAGAGAGAATTAATCTGGATGATAGGGATACTATATTGAAACTCAAACCATTGGCTAGACATTTTCGACAGTTCCACAACAATCAATCTCATCTCCTGCGGGTTAGAGGCATTGATCGCCTATACCCTGGTAATCGGAGGGGTGATACAAGCACCAAGCTAGCACAGAAGGAATGCAGGTGGATAACGCTTCTCAATAGTATGACTCCAAATGGCTTGAACGAACAATGGGGTTTTGGGAGTTTTCTTTGAGCCTCAATTTGAGTAATTATTTGTCCTGTACTAAACTATATGTTGTATATATTGGTCATTCACCATACTCTTTTTTGGGATTACAGCCTTGATTGATGCCTGCCCATCTTCTGCATTTTTTATATGTTTATTTTCTTTATCTATTATTAATAAAAATTATTCATCTCTAATTGGGTTCATATATGTGCGTGTGGGGTTTTCTTAGTTATGTTATGCATATCTATGTATGCAAATTTCTTAACTAACTATTGCTTTTCTATAGGTGGGCCATACTATATTGATGATAGATATATGTATATTTTATACATATATTTTTTTCTTTATATATATATTTTTTTTATTTTTATTATACTTTTTTTCTTTATAATCCAGTTCTTTTTATTTTCATTTATTTTCAACATTTCTTTTTCTTTCTATTTTCTTTGTTATTAGTTTATTTATTATTTATTTAGTTTCCCCTCTTTTTTCATTTTTTCACATATTCATGTCTGGATTTTCTTTCAAAATAGCTTCAATATGCCACTTTCATTACATATATTTTTTTCTGATCAGACCTTTATCATTTTTGTTTTTTCTTTCCACAACATTTCCTCCAGGTTCATTAATATATATCTTTGTTTTTTTTGTTTTTTTCTGATTATTGGTTTGGTTCCCCCAACATCTATTTAGTATCTGGCGAATTTGCCCTTCTCAATCATGGCTGCGGAGGCGCTGTGCGCCGCTCTGCGCATGCGCCGGCTGTGCTGCGTTCCCTGGTGTTGCTGGGTGCGCCGCCGACTGTGACTTACGTCGCACTCGGTGACGCACTTCCTACTCCCGGGTAATGGCGGCGCCGCTGCTGCATGGGTGAGTGCGGCGCCCTGTAATCATGGCGTCTCCCTTAATAATTATTATTTACAGCTGTGCCACTGCTATATATCGCCCGTCCACTCTGTCTCCCTCACTCCCTGACGAAGCGGAAGCGAAACGCGCGTTGGAGTGTAGTGAGGGAGTGGGCTGTGTTTCCTGGTCAGTATTATCATGTGCCACTTATTTATATTCATGATTTTTCTATTGCTTTGTATATCTTGACACCTTGCCTTATAATATTCTGGGCTATTAATTGCTTCATTTATATCTTATATTGAACATGGCTTTGACCAAATGCAAAGGATTTACCATTGCCATATAGTGCCCTGCAACCATAACAAACTTCTTTTTTTGCATTTTATTTAACTATTTTTTGCACTATGCACTTTACAGCTAATTAGCATTACATATATATGGTTGCATTAGTCTAGGGTACTGTTGATTAGCTGGTTCACTTTTGTACTATGCTCTTTATGAATATGAATTTGTCGCATTATACATGCTAGGTGCTAATCAATTATTTCTACTCCTGACCAGCTCACAAACCCACTCCTTCTATATTATATTATTTTACATAGATACTATATACATATTTTTTCATTAATAAACTGTTTGTTTTAATTTTTCGTATCTAGCATGTTGTACATGCTTTTTAATTATATTGTTGTACAATCATGTAGTGTTATGTTTTATTAAATAAAAATTATATGTTGTCACATTGCTTTTTTGGATGCTTTCTTTTGGGTTTATATGCTTGTGTTTAGTATCCTTTTCTTTCTTTATTTTGAAATATTATTGGTATTTCTTTTCTATGTAGGTTTATATGATACTGCACACAGGCTGATACTGCTTACAGGCTGATACTATACACACAGGCTGATATTGCGCACACAGAATGCTGCTGCGGCGACACACAGGCTGACACTGCACACAGGCTGATACTGCACACAGGCTGACACTGCGCACAGGCTGATACTGCACACAGGCTGACACTGCACACAGGCTAATACTACACACAGGCTGACGCTGCGCACACAGAATGCTGCTGCAGCTACACACAGGCTGACACAGCACACAGGCTGATACTGCACACAGGCTAATACTACACACAGGCTGACACTGCACACAGGCTGATACTGCACACAGGCTGACACTGCGCACAGGCTAATACTACACACAGGCTGACACTGCACACAGGCTGATACTGCACACAGGCTGACACTGCGCACAGGCTGATACTGCACACAGGCTAATACTACACACAGGCTGACACTGCGCACACAGAATGCTGCTGCAGCTACACACAGGCTGACACTACACACAGGCTGATACTACACACAGGCTAATACTGCACACAGGCTAATGCTACATACAGGCTGATACTGCGCACACAGGCTAATACTACACACAGGCTGATACTCCACACACAGGCTGATACTGCACACACAGGCTGACACTGCGCACACAGAATGCTGCTGCAGCTACACACAGGCTGACACTACGCACAGGCTGATACTACACACAGGCTAATACTGCACACAGGCTAATACTACATACAGGCTGATACTGCACACACAGGCTAATACTACACACAGGCTGATACTCCACACACAGGCTGATACTGCACACAGGCTGATACTGCGCACACAGAATGCTTCTGCGGCTACACACAGGCTTATACTGCACACACAAGCTGATACTACACACACAGGCTGATGTTGCGGCTACACACAGGCTGACACTGCACACAGGCTGATACTGCACACAGGCTGACACTGCGCACAGGCTGACACTGCACACAGGCTGATACTGCACACAGGCTGATACTACACACACAGGCTGATATTGCGCACACAGGCTGATGTTGCGGCTACACACAGGCTGACACTGCACAGAGGCTGACACTGCGCACAGGCTGACACTGCACACAGGCTGATACTACACACACAGGCTGATATTGCGCACACAGAATGCTGCTGCGGTTACACACAGGCTGACACTGCACACAGGCTGATACTGCACACAGGCTAATACTACACACAGGCTGACACTGCGCACACAGAATACTGCTGCAGCTACACACAGGCTAATACTACATACAGGCTGATACTGCACACACAGGCTCATACTGCACACAGGCTGATACTCCACACACAGACTGATACTGCACACACAGGCTGATACTGCACACAGGCTGATACTGCGCACACAGAATGCTGCTGCGGCTACACACAGGCTAATACTAAATCACACAGGCTCAAGGGCGGACACAGACAGCTTGGGGCCCCTGTGCAGAAAATGTGTCTGGGCCCCCCTCCTTTTAAGGCGACAAAGATATATATATATATATATATATATATATATATATATATATATATATATATATATATATATACATATATATATACATATATATATGTATATATATATATATATATATATATATATATATATATATATATACAGTGGGGCAAAAAAGTATTTAGTCAGTCAGCAATAGTGCAAGTTCCACCACTTAAAAAGATGAGAGGTGTCTGTAATTTACATCATAGGTAGACCTCAACTATGGGAGACAAACTGAGAAAAAAAAATCCAGAAAATCACATTGTCTGTTTTTTTAACATTTTATTTGCTTATTATGGTGGAAAATAAGTATTTGGTCAGAAACAAAATTTCATCTCAATACTTTGTAATATATCCTTTGTTGGCAAACGTTTTCTGTAAGTCTTCACAAGGTTGCCACACACTGTTGTTGGTATGTTGGCCCATTCCTCCATGCAGATCTCCTCTAGAGCAGTGATGTTTTGGGCTTTTCGCTTGGCAACACGGACTTTCAACTCCCTCCAAAGGTTTTCTATTGGGTTGAGATCTGGAGACTGGCTAGGCCACTCCAGGACCTTGAAATGCTTCTTACGAAGCCACTCCTTCGTTGCCCTGGCGGTGTGCTTTGGATCATTGTCATGTTGAAAGACCCAGCCACGTTTCATCTTCAATGCCCTTGCTGATGAAAGGAGGTTTGCACTCAAAATCTCACGATACATGGCCCCATTCATTCTTTCATGTACCCGGATCAGTCGTCCTGGCCCCTTTGCAGAGAAACAGCCCCAAAGCATGATGTTTCCACCACCATGCTTTACAGTAGGTATGGTGTTTGATGGATGCAACTCAGTATTCTTTTTTCTCCAAACACGACAAGTTGTGTTTCTACCAAACAGTTCCAGTTTGGTTTCATCAGACCATAGGACATTCTCCCAAAACTCCTCTGGATCATCCAAATGCTCTCTAGCAAACTTCAGACGGGCCCGGACATGTACTGGCTTAAGCAGTGGGACACGTCTGGCACTGCAGGATCTGAGTCCATGGTGGCGTAGTGTGTTACTTATGGTAGGCCTTGTTACATTGGTCCCAGCTCTCTGCAGTTCATTCACTAGGTCCCCCCGCGTGGTTCTGGGATTTTTGCTCACCGTTCTTGTGATCATTCTGACCCCACGGGGTGGGATTTTGCGTGGAGCCCCAGATCGAGGGAGATTATCAGTGGTCTTGTATGTCTTCCATTTTCTAATTATTGCTCCCACTGTTGATTTCTTCACTCCAAGCTGGTTGGCTATTGCAGATTCAGTCTTCCCAGCCTGGTGCAGGGCTACAATTTTGTTTCTGGTGTCCTTTGACAGCTCTTTGGTCTTCACCATAGTGGAGTTTGGAGTCAGACTGTTTGAGGGTGTGCACAGGTGTCTTTTTATACTGATAACAAGTTTAAACAGGTGCCATTACTACAGGTAATGAGCGGAGGAAAGAGGAGACTCTTAAAGAAGTTACAGGTCTGTGAGAGCCAGAAATCTTGATTGTTTGTTTCTGACCAAATACTTATTTTCCACCATAATATGCAAATAAAATGTTAGAAAAACAGACAATGTGATTTTCTGGATTTTTTCCCTCCGTTTGTCTCCCATAGTTGAGGTCTACCTATGATGTAAATTACAGACGCCTCTTATCTTTTTAAGAGGTGGAACTTGCACTATTGCTGACTGACTAAATACTTTTTTGCCCCACTGTATATATATACAAACACGCACACTAAGGGACTGTGCTATACATAAGTGAGTACACTTTATACTAAGGGACTGGGTTAGGCATAATAATTGACAATAATGTTTTCCTCCACCTTCCCCTGTTCCTAAATCCATTATAAATCCCCCTTCCTCCGATCCCAATCCCCCACACCCCTTATTGTCCTCCTCCCCCTCGCATTCCATTATTACCCTCTCCCTCACCCCCATTATTGCTTTCTCCTCACCACCCCATTATTGCCCATTCCACCACCTCCATCATTGCCTCCACCCCATCATTGTCCTGTCCACTGCCACCATCATTGCCTTCTCCCCCACCACGCAATCATTACCCATTCCACCACCTCCATCATTTGCTCCTCCCCCACCACCCCCATTATTGCCCATTCACAACCTCCATCATTTGCTACTCCCCCAACACCCCCATTATTGCCCATTCACAACCGCCATGATTTCCTCCTCCCCCACCACCCCCATTATTGCCCATTCACAACCTCCATCATTTCCTCCTCCCTCACCAACCCTATCATTGCCCTCTCTGTCAACCCAATCATTGCCTTCTGCCCCATCATTGCCCTCAACCCAATCACTGCCTTCTGCCCCATCACCCCCATCATTGCCCTCTCCTCCACCTACACACAGACACACAGCACCATTCACCTCTCTGCACACACACACACACACACACACACACACACAGGTGTGACACCACCATTCACCTCTCTGCACACACACACACACACACACACACACACACACACAGCACCACTCACCTCTCTGCATACACACACCTCACCACACGGTATCCCAAATGATCTCACCATTGCCGGCAGCTTCCTGTCTCGCGGTGCTGAATGATGATGTCATTCAGCCGCTACTGTGCGAGTCATAACAGCTCCAGATCCAACCTGGCGGGCATGCTTTGACTTCTGCTCCCTCAGGTATATGGCGCTAGCTTATGCTCTGTCCTCCAGTTATACAGCAGACGTCTCGTCCTCGTTGCTTCATATCCGTACACCCCCCACCTTGGGGATGGACGCCGCTCCTCACCTGCACCGGACTGCACGGCTGGCCCCTGGGGTCCCCAGTTGTGCTTGTGGTTGCCATGATGTCGGGAGCAGCCACGCAAACGGGCCTCTGAATTTCCTGGGATCTTGTGGCCCCGCTCCCCACAATGTGCAGAGGATTGTGGGAGGATCGTTCAGTCAGCACTCGCACTGCAGCAAGAAAGGCAGGAAGTGAGAGTGAAATGGATCAATTCCCTGCAGCTCTGCTCCTATTTTCTGTTGCACACAGCGGAGTGCAGGGATTGCTCCCTAGCCGCCGCACATGAGAGCAATCTGGCCAGGGGCCCCTCAGGGCCGGATAAACTGGCCAGATTGCCCTCATTATTAGCTGCCCTGCAGGGGCCCCCTGGAGCCTCTGGACCCCCGTGAAGCCGCACCGTTTGAACGGTATGTCCGCCCATGCACAGGCTGATATTGCGCACACAGAATGCTGCTGCGGCTACACACAGGCTGACATTGCACACAGGCTGACACTGCACACAGGCTAATACTACACACATGCTGACACTGTGCACACAGAATGCTGCTGCAGCTACACACAGGCTGACACTATGCACAGGCTGATACTACACACAGGCTAATACTGCACACAGGCTAATACTACACACAGGCTGATACTGCGTACACAGAATGCTGCTGCGGCTACACACAGACTGATACTGCACATAGGCTGATACTGCACATAGGCTGATACTGCACACAGGCTGACACCGCACACACATGCTGACACTGCACACACAGGCTGACACTGCACACAGGCTAATACTGTGCACAGGCTAATACTACACACACAGGCTGATACTGCACACAGGCTGATACTACACACAAGCTGATACTGTGCACACAGAATGCTGCTGCGGCTACACACAGGCTGACACTGCGCACACAGAATGTTGCTGCGGCTACACACAGGCTGATGCAGCACACAGACTGACACTGCGCACACAGGCTGACACTATACAATCATGCTGACACTGCACACGGGCTAATACTACACACACAGGCTAATATTGCACACACAGGCTGATACTGCAGACAGGCTGACACTGCACACAGAATGCTGCTGCGGCTACACACAGGCTGATACTGCACACAGGCTGATACTGCACACACAGGCTGATACTACACACACAGGCCGATACTACACACACAGGCTGATACTGAACACACAGGCTGACACTGCACACAGGCTGATACTGCACACAGGCTGACACTGCACACACAGGCTGATACTGCACACACAGGCTGATACTGCACACACAGGCTGACACTGCGCACACAGGCTGATACTGCACACACAGGCTGATACTGCACACACAGGCTGATACTGCACACAGGCTGATACTGCACACACAGGCTGACACTGCACACAGGCTGATACTGCACACACAGGCTGATACTACACACACAGGCTGACACTGCACACAGGCTGATACTGCACACACAGGCTGATACTACACACACAGGCTGACACTGCACACAGGCTGATACTGCACACACAGGCTGATACTGCACACACAGGCTGACACTGCACACACAGGCTGATACTACATACACAGGCTGACACTGCGCACACAGGCTGATACTGCACACAGGCTGATACTACACACACAGGCTGACACTGCACACAGGCTGATACTACACACACAGGCTGACACTGCACACAGGCTGATACTACACACACAGGCTGACACTGCACACAGGCTGATACTGCACACAGGCTGATACTACACACACAGGCTGACACTGCACACAGGCTGATACTGCACACACAGGCTGACACTGCACACAGGCTGATACTACACACACAGGCTGATACTGCACACAGGCTGATTTGCAAATACTAGTATTTCATCAGCTCATCCAACCAGATGTCTTAAAGTCCAATTCTTAATAGACATGTGCAGAGCACGGATCACCACCAAGTTCCTGCCGGCCGACTCCCAGGTGAAAATGCAAATCACTCACTTGTCCAGCTCATGCAAATATTGAATGGAGGAGGTGAAAATAGAATAAAAATCTTGTCCTTTATTAGTGCATCATAAAACAAGCTGACGCGTTTCAGGCAATACTGCCCTTAGTCATAGCATAATAAAAACACATTACAACACAATATATAAAGGCACATAACAAAAGGCTACAACCAATCACAATACATGACAATTAACAATATATCAAACACCTGAGTACCCAGTCAGGTGGAGGGGCAGTCAGAGGAGGGGATACAGTATTTGCTCTAGGAGCCAGAGAGGCAGCTTGGATCTTAAAATTAGATACGTGTTTCCCCAAAGGAATGAATTATAAAACAGATCTGATGTATTTTTATTAAGTGATGTTCTCATGTATAAATATAATAAAGATATGTGGTTTATGTATATATGGGGGTATTTATATGTATTTACATATATTGGCGAAAGGTATTGTTGTATTCTTACAATTTGTATTTGCAACATTGTATATTTGTATATAGACTTAGTGGCTATAACATTTGTATAACACTCAGGTTGGGCAGGGTGTGTGTCTTTGTCCAATGGGTACTCAGGTGTTTGATATATGGTTAATTGTCATGTATTGTGATTGGTTGTAGCTTTTTGTTATGTGCCTTTATATATTGTGTTGTAATGTGTTTTTATTATGCTATGACTAAGAGCAGTATTGCCTGAAATGCGTCAGTTTGTTTTTACGATGCACTAATAAAGGACAAGATTTTTTATTCTATCTTCATCTCATCCATTCAATATTTGCATGAGCTGGACAAGTGAATGATTTGCATTTTCATCTGGGAGTCGGCCGGCAGGAACTTGGTGGTGATCCTTCTCTGCACATGTCTATTGAAAATTGGACCTTAATAATTCTGGTTGGGTGAGCTGATGAAATCCTAGTATTTGCAAGTTTGTATACCATTCATCGTGCCCCCCTAAACTGCCATATTAATTCCAGTGCAACTCCCCAGAGTCCTGGTCGTTGCAGTAATGTAATTCTTCCACCAGGGGGAGTGATGTTACGTCTGAGGGCAATGAAGGAGATCTTCTGTCCAGGTATCACAACCACACAACACACTTCACACTCCAGGCCGCCAGGGGGAGCCATGCTTCTATCTATTAGGGCACTCCTCACAATTAGGTAAAACTGGTAGTCTGGACAGAAAGTCAGAATGAGGAGAGGAGAGCAGACAAAGGTCTGTGGGAGAACGAGGGTTCATGGAGCTGCGCCTGCCCCACGTGCGGCAGCATCCAAAGAAAGAGACATTGAAAGGAATTGTGTTGCAGTGAGTGAGAAACAAAGTCATAGCAAAAGGAGAGAAACATCAGGGGGAGACCAGCTAGAAGCAGGCTGCCTCCTTCTGAAGCACAGTAACCGGTAGCCAGAACACTGAGGGAGTAAGGATGTCTATGCTTTACTTCAGAGACTGGCAGAACTGTTGATTCCACATTGGCTGCCCGACCATATACCCAGGAGGCACGGTGGCAACTTGTGGGGGCCGGGGCGTCTCTAGGGTCCCTATAAAAAGCCTCAGGCCACCAGTCATATGGGTTTGTCCTATCCGTCAAGGGGTCAGAGAGGAAGAGACTTAACACCTACAATAGTTGTGAGGACCTTACCGAGTTGCTCAGGAGGGACTACAACACTCAGGCGCTAGAGGAAGGCTATTGAATTCCACCTGGATAAGGGGACTCTGGATTTGCCTTCAGACCGGCCAGAATCTGCTTACCCTGTGGTCCCTACCCTGACTGTGGATGCTGAAGCCTTCAGTAAAGGTAAAGAGACTGCAACCTGGTGTCCTCGTTATTCACTGCGCCTTACATCATCCACCATCTACACTCTGGGAAGCCCTGGGGATATACAGTTAGGGCCAGAAATATTTGGACAGTGACACAAGTTTTGTTATTTTAGCTGTTTACAAAAACATGTTCAGAAATACATATATATATAATATGTGCTGAAAGTGCACACTCCCAGCTGCAATATGATAGTTTCCACATCCAAATCGGAGAAAGGGTTTAGGAATCATAGCTCTGTAATGCATAGCGTCCTCTTTTTCAAGGGACCAAAAGTAATTGGACAATGGACTCTAAGGGCTGCAATTAACTCTGAAGGCGTCTCCCTCGTTAACCTGTAATCAATGAAGTAGTTAAAAGGTCAGGGGTGGATTCCAGGTGTGTGGTTTTGCATTTGGAAGCTGTTGCTGTGAGCAGACAACATGCGGTCAAAGGAACTCTCAATTGAGGTGAAGCAGAACATCCTGAGGCTGAAAAAAAAGAAAAAATCCATCAGAGAGATAGCAGACATGCTTGGAGTAGCAAAATCAACAGTTGGGTACATTCTGAGAAAAAAGGAATTGACTGGTGAGCTTGGGAACTCAAAAAGGCCTGGGCGTCCACGGATGACAACAGTGGTGGATGATCGCCGCATACTTAATTTGGTGAAGAAGAACCCGTTCACAACATCAACTGAAGTCCAGAACACTCTCAGTGAAGTAGATGTATCTGTCTCTAAGTCAACAGTAAAGAGAAGACTCCATGACAGTAAATACAAAGGGTTCACATCTAGATGGAAACCATTCATCAATACCAAAAATAGACAGGCCAGAGTTAAATTTGCAGAAAAACACCTCAAGAAGCCAGCTCAGTTCTGGAAAAGTATTCTATGGACAGATGAGACAAAGATCAACCTGTACCAGAATGATGGGAAGAAAAAAGTTTGGAGAAGAAAGGGAACGGCACATGATCCAAGGCACACCACATCCTCTGTAAAACATGGTGGAGGCAACGTGATGGCATGGGCATGCATGGCTTTCAATGGCACTGGGTCACTTGTGTTTATTGATGACATAAGAGCAGACAAGAGTAGCCGGATGAATTCTGAAGTGTACCGGGAAATACTTTCAGCCCAGATTCAGCCAAATGCTGCAAAGTTGATTGGACGGCGCTTCATAGTACAGATGGACAATGACCCCAAGCATACAGCCAAAGCTACCCAGGAGTTCATGAGTGCCAAAAAGTGGAACATTCTGCAATGGCCAAGTCAATCTCCAGATCTAAACCCAATTGAGCATGCATTTCACTTGCTCAAATCCAGACTTAAGACGGAAAGACCCACAAACAAGCAAGACCTGAAGGCTGCGGCTGTAAAGGCCTGGCAAAGCATTAAGAAGGAGGAAACCCAGCGTTTGGTGATGTCCATGGGTTCCAGACTTAAGGCAGTGATTGCCTCCAAAGGATTTGCAACAAAATATTGAAAATAAAAATATTTTGTTTGGGTTATGTTTATTTGTCCAATTACTTTTGACCTCCTAAAATGTGGAGTGTTTGTAAAGAAATGTGTACAATTCCTACATTTTCTATCAGATATTTTTGTTCAACCCTTCAAATTAAACGTTACAATCTGCACTTGAATTCTGTTGTAGAGGTTTCATTTCAAATCCAATGTGGTGGCATGCAGAGCCCAACTCGCGAAAATTGTGTCACTGTCCAAATATTTCTGGCCCTAACTGTACTTCACCTGTGGGAAGGTATACCATCTAGCTGCCATAACATCACCCCAGCGGACCCCTAAGCAGCGTCAGTCACCTTGGCCGAATACCACAGGTGGCGTCACAAACACTATCCCTTTAAAGACCTTTCCCCATTTACAACGGACGTCCCCTTGGGCCACGGACCGGGTCAGCCACCGTGACATCCCTGATGAGAACCGAAGGGCCAGGTACCGAGTAACCCCTAGCCCTTGGGGGTGCCTCCAATACCAGCATGACGGAACGAGAATTACCAGTGTTTTTGTTGCGATTAACAATGAGGCTCGGAAGGACCGCATGGAACAGGTATTTTCTAATGTTGATGTGCCAATATTGGGTGTTTCATCCAAGGTATAGCAACATATGTGGGATTTAGAAAAAACTTTATCTCAGAGACTTCATGTCTGGTGGGACATTACCATGTTGCAGAGATACACTGAGACAAATATGATACCACGTGGCCTCCGTATTAATAAGCGATCAAATATTGATTGATTTTGGTGAACAATTTGAAAAACAATGGGATGATATACTATCGAACTGTTCTGTCAAATTAATGCAGTTGATAATTAAATTTGAAAATCATAAACTGCCAGATTTAGAAGAAAATGTTGTACAAATCCAGACGAAATTAATGGAAAATCCTAATGACATGGAATTCAAGAAATTGCAGGAGAAACTGAATATTACAATGAACAAAATGGAGGAGGAAATTATGGCTACAAAAAAAGTAAATATTAATGAGACACTAATGATTGCCGTAGCAATTACGTATACAGTTGGAGGAAGAAGATTTACCCTAAGCCCAATTTGAAATATGATATGAACAGTGGGTCTGGACATTTTGGTAGACGAAAAGTTATGTTTGGCCCCAAAACGTTATGTTTGGCTGAAGCCTCAGATTATTCAGGAGACAATACGGAAGATCTTGATACAGACAGTGGGTCAGAAGCATGGAAAAAAAATCTAACAAATCTGCTTTGAAAAACGAGCAGGTCACAGAGAGGGCAGAAAGCACAGAAAGGGGAAAAAATATTTCACGCGTGTTACTCGGAGTCACAAGAGATACAGGATGTAGTGGTGAATCTATCCGCATGTGTATTATCTCAAACACAGATTGATGTATTAAGTCAGGGTCTCAATTTTGCCCTGACTACACATGCAGATTTATTCACTACAATGTGCGATATAAACAAATTTGTAAAAGGGGTTACTGTGAAAAGACATTTTGCACATGATATTGATCGTTCAAATGAACCGAATATGCATAATAATTGTGATTTACTCTCAGTGTACAAAAATTTTGAGTTCAGCAAAGGAAATTCTATGGATGAAATTGTTTCAATGGTTGCACTGGAGGAATTGCATTCTGAATCATCATGGTTCAGTGATAATGAAAATAGTTTTGATTGGTAGTCTACACCAAAAAATTTTTCCGAATGCATTGTTCTATCCTGTGCAAACCAGGTCTAAAGGTATGGATATATTCCAAAACAGGTTATAGAAGAAATTAAAGAGCTGTTAGATGTAAAAAATAATGGGGACAATTAAAAATATAATATGAGATATGATGAATTTCAGGCATTAAAATCCCTTGAAGCTAATGAGCACATTACAATTCGTCAGTCAGATAAAGACAGCAAAGTAATCATATTGGACAAGGCCTTATATGAACGTTAGGTTACTGTAATCTTGAATTCGGATGACACATATCAAGTGGTGATCCAACTGCAAAATATCAGGCTGAATTGAAAAGTCTGCTGGTGGATTTGGTGGAATGCAATATCATGTTGGTTAAAGAAAAAGATTATGTGTGAGTACATGATCCTAAAATACCAATATTTCATTGTATTCCCAAAACACATAAAGAAACATTTCCCCCCAAATTACGCTCTATAACGTCTGGCATTGCATCTTTCTCTGAGAGATTATCTGCCTGGGTAGATCGCTTTATTCAACCTTTGGTATTGTATACCCCCACATATATCAAAGATACAAAAGCGTTTTTGAATATAATTAAAGAATTAAAATGGAAACAAGAATATGGATGTGTTACCAGCAATGTTGTTTTGCTTTATTCATCTATGCCGCATCAGGAAACATTATCTGCTGTATTCAGGGTGATGAAAATGTATACTATGGTGTCAGAGTGGATCATAGTCAAGATTGTGAATGTGGTGTCCTTTTTACTTTTTTTACTATATTTATTTTTTATTCAATAAAAAATACTACAAACAGGTTAAAGGTTGCCCATGGGGGGAAAATGCTCATCTTCTTTGGTATGCCTGTGTGTGCAGTATCAATTTATTAATAATTAAAAAGACTCTTGGTAGGGTCCTCGAAGCCATAAAATTCTAAAGTCTGGTGGTCTTTCCCCATGGCATTGGCCCTTTCCCCCGCTTTACTCCTAGCCGTGTTTTATTTTAGCTCAGGAGCACCGTGAGTCCGAGGGAAGAGGTTGCCTCCATTCTGTTAACGTGAACCCAACGTTCCATCGCCAGGTATCACCCCCAAAACTCACAACCATGTGACCCCGACATAGCATCGCCAGGTGCCACCCATTTTCGTGTTAGTGCGACCCCGACATTCTGTCGCCCAGTATCACCCCATTATCACCAGACCACCACCACATAACCAACCAATGAAGCGGGTTCGTGCCCTTTTCAAAAATACCCACTTCAATTTTTTCCCAAATTCGAGGACCCACCAACGCCACACTGAGAGCACCTCGCCTCAGGTGCTCGAGACCCCACCAACTAGCAATGCTGTGGCCCTCATTATCCCTCCTTGTAGCCCAGCCATCCACAAATCCATCCCGGCTGCATTCAAATGCACCCCGTCAGCCCGCCAAAATCCCTTATTCACCAGCTCCAGGCTCGCATGGCGTACCGCCACTCCCCCTCTCTGCATTACGAATTTGGATATTGCTTTATTAACCTTCACGCGTGCTTTAACCCTCGGCACTGACCACGCTCCTCGTCAGAGTCTTCTAGGTACAATGTTGGACCACACTACTTTTATCCCCGGGAAGGCTGACCATAGCCGTCTCAGATCTTTTTTGATGTCAACTAATCCCTTCCCAGAGCGAGCTGCCAGATCGTTCCCCCCTACATGCAGCACAAGAATATCTGGGGCTCTAAGGAGGTGAACTTCTCGGTGAAACTCATGAAGAACCCGCCTCCAAACCACCCCCCTGTAAGGTTTTAGACAATTTGCTATATCTGTTCTTGTTTTTTGTAGAACCTAGTTTTTCCTGTCAGCCATTTTGCTTTCTGTTCTGCTGTATCTACTTTGCCCTTAACCAGCATGGAGTTCTCAGTTTCAATGTTTCCGCCCTGTTCTCTGCCACTTGCCCTTTTAAGCAGCATCAGCTGCTTAATCAGTGCTTCAGAATCAAGTCTGCAGTTTACTTGTCACCTTGCTCCTGGAAGACTTGGACTTATTATCCTACCACCTTCTACTTCAGATCCTTGGACATGTGTGGACTCAGGAATCTCTCAGCTTACCATCAACATTGGCAAGGGAAGTAGAGAGAGAACCTTTAACCTGTTTCTGTGACTAGATGGACTTAAGGTTTATTCCTGCCTGTCTTGTATCCTGCGTGCAACTGTGTTAACCCTTACTTGTATGAAGTAATACAAGAATTATTTAAACAAGCCTGTGTCTTCTGTGTTTCCTGGCACCCAAGCACAAGACGCTATACAGACTGTATTTTATATTTGACACCCCCTAACACCCAGCCACCTAATTATGTGTGGACTCAGGAATCTCTCAGCTCAGGGCCGGCGTCAGCACCCGGCGCACCCGGGCAAATGCCGGGGCCCTGGCGAGACGGGGGGCCCACTCGCGCTGGGATACTGCTGCGCACACACACTGTTCAGCAGGGCCGCTGGGACCTGCATCGGGCCCGCCCTCCTCACTATTCCCCTCAGCGGGGGGAGGAGCGCACTCAGCGCATGGTGTGGCAGGGCCCGGAGCGTGAAAGGAACAGGAACAGCCCCTGGGAGAGAGGAGAGCTGGGCAGGGAACTGGTGGCTGTGTCCGCAGCTAGCTCCGGGATGTTCCTCATCCAACAGTGGCCAGTCTGTGGATGCCCAGCCGTGCACTATGGCGGCGGCTGTGGAAGTCACCGAGAGCAGCAGCTGCCTGCAAAGGTAGCAGCAACTTCTCCAGCACCGGCGAGGAGGAGAGGATCATGAGGTGCATCTTCCAGACCTGTGATGGGGACGGCGACGGCTATATCAGCAGGTATGGGGGGGCGCCGCGCAACTTTCCACCTTACTCCTGAATAGCTGTTGGCTGCAGGGGGCACATATTCCCCTGTGAGTGCAGGAGGCCGGCCTGAGAGCCCTTTTGCCACTGCTGATGCCACACTCCGGGCCCTGAGGGCACAGGGGCTCCACTCATTCTGCCCTGGTACAGCACATGTCCCCCCCTGCCCCTGTGCTGCCCAACTTTCCTGGGTACAGCAGGGGGAATCTGCTGGCAGGGTCATTCCTCAGGACGCTGCTCCCATTGCCCTGAGAAGAGGAGTTATTTCTAGAAATTCCTGAGATTTGTACCCATGTACTTAGAACAGTTTATGAAGGGCAGCACTGGCACAACATGAGACATCCCGGTATGTGACATTCGGGCCCAGTCTTACAGGATTTATGGGAGATATGACACATCTTAGTTTACCTAATGTTCACTCTGAGGTGTAAGTGCACTAGAATCATTCTGAAGCAAAAAAATCTGTGGCTGACCCTGTGGTGCTCGCTGTGGGGTCTGCGTGTGGAATATCCCATCCCATTGTGTACAGCCACCCACTGCAGTGTCCAGGAACATTGTTCACTAGGTGACATGTCACAGGTTAAAAAAAAAATCCACTGGAATGACCAGCAGTGCAGATTACCCACTGGAGATTATGGGGGCGATTTGTGGGTAGTTCATATGGAAATCTGCTCTGTGGAGACTCTAAGGGCGGCTCATACTGAGGTGTTTTTTCTCAGTTTTTGCAGTAGAAAATCTTTAAAAAAAACACCAGTAGTAAAACACTGCCAAAAACCCTCTGTGTGAACATGTCATACAAGCGGAAAAACAATCTGTTTTTCAAGAAAAAAACTCTTCAGAAATCATTACTTTTTCTCTTGCATTGTGCAAACCTAAAACCTCCTTTATATTAGTAGTTTCTGGACTTTACCTGAGCTCTTTTTCAACACTTTATTCTCGCTGGACTTTTTTCTTTGAGGCAGGAGCGTCTTACTGACATTTGATGGACTTTAAAAAAAATCTTTACAACGAATAAGGAAACAGTAGCTTTTTTTTTTTAAAGCCGTCACTCAAATCACTGTGTTCTACATTACAAGCATAGTGGATGAGATTTATAGAAATCCCATGCCGACTGTGCTTCTATTTACCACTGCGTAAACTCACCCGTGGCACGGGTTTACGAGCTGCAGCATGTTGATTATCTGCAGCGGAGACGCTAGTCTGCATAGTCTCACCCATAGCTATTCATTTCATGCAGTAAATCCGCATGGTTCACTGAACACATGCGGATTTACCTGCATGATTAGAACACAGCATTTTGGATGCAGCGAAAATACTCTGTGTCCAAAACATTGCTATATCCTGATCGTGGGGACATAGCCTAACCTGTGGATTAACCCGATATCTGCCTACTATTAGAGTTTGGGGACATGACAAGTTCCGTCTATTGAGTATATCTGTGCATCATGAATTGTGGTATGTGTTAAAGGGGGGGCCCACTGAGACTCTTTCGCCCGGGGCCCTCAAAAACCTGGAGCCGGCCCTGTCTCGGCTTACCATCAACATTGGCAAGGGAAGTAGAGAGAGAACCTTTAGGCTATATTCACACTTAGCGGTTTTTACCGTGGAACCGCCGCGATTTTGATGCTGCGGGTCCGCAGCAGTTTCCATAGCGTTTACAGTAACATGTAAACCCTATGGAAACCGCAAACCGCTGTGCACATGCTGCGGGAAAAACCGCGCGGGAACGCAGCGGTTTACAACCCGCAGCATGTCACTTCTTTGTGCAGAATCGCTGCGATTCTGCACCCATAGGAATACATTGAACCGCTTACTTCCCGCATGGGGCTGTGCCCACGTTGCGGGAAGTAAGCGGATAATGTGCGGGTGGTACCCGGGGTGGAGGAGAGGAGACTCTCCTCCAGGCCCTGGGAACCATATTTGGGGTTAAAAAATAAAAAATCTGGTTATACTCACCCTCTGATGTCCGGAGCTCCTGGGCGCTGCACGCGGCCGTCCGGTCAGAGTTGCTGTGCGACCAGGACCTGCGGTGACGTCGCGGTCACATGACCGTGACGTCACGAAGGGTCCTTCTCCCACAGCATCTTTGGAACCGGACCGCCGGGTGCAGCGCCCAGGAGATCCGGACATCAGAGGGTGAGTATAACCAATTTTTATTATTTTTAACATTACTATTGATGCTGCATATTGCTGCATATGCAGCATCAATAGTATAGGCGGAAACCCGCAGCGGAAAACGCGGAACAAACCGCGATAAATCTGCAGGGAGAACCGCAGTTGTTTTGCCCTGCAGATTTATCAAATCCGCTGCGGGAGAACCCGCAGGGACCCGACGCAAGGTGTGAACATAGCCTTAACCTATTTCCGTGACTAGATGGACTTAAGGTTTATTCCTGCCTGTCTTGTATCCTGCGTGCAACTGTGTTAACCCTTACTTGTATGAAGTAATGCAAGAATTATTTAAACAAGCCTGTGTCTTCTGTGTTTCCTGGCACCCAAGCACAAGACGCTATACAGACTGTATTTTATATTTGACAAGATTCTGAAGCCAACGTTAGTGTCTGCTGGGTCTGGGAACGCAGAGTCTGCTGTGGACTGTGAATGCCAGATATCCAGTTATACCTTCTGTGATGATAGTGGTTGTGACTTCTCACAACCATTTCAGGTGAGCACATTCTTTTTTTTTTTTCTCGCATTGCGCAGGTGCCGGGAAAGGTCAGAGAGGCCCGGCGCCTGCACAATGCAGTACTTTACTCTGCCCTCAACAGGGCAGGCAAAGTACGCCTGCGCCGGAGCTGCGGTGTGAAGACCAGAAGAGGACGTCATCTGATGAAGATAGGAGGCGCCAGACCTGGACCAACAGCGGGAACGCCCCTGGGTGAGTATAATATAACGTCTTTTTCTCATGTTTTAGGATACATCAGGGGCTTATCTACAGCATTCCAGAATGCTGTAGATAAGCCCCTGATGCCGGTGGGCTTACCTCACCCGCGATTTTGGGGGTGACAGGTTCCCTTTAACACCCTCCCATAGAAGTGAATGGTCCCCACAATACAGTCTGATGTTACTTACATATTACAGTGTCACCCGGGCTCAGTACATGGGGTGTCGCGCCCGTCACCCGAACTCAATACATGTGGTGTCTCGCCCGTCACTCGGGCTCAGTACAGTCATGGTCAAAAGTATTGACACCCCTGCAATTCTGTCAGATAATACTGTTTCTTCCTGAAAATGATTGCAAACACAAATTCTTTGGTATTATTATCTTCATTTAATTTGCCTTAAATGAAAAAACACAAAAGAGAATGAAGCAAAAAGCAAAACATTGATCATTTCACACAAAACTCCAAAAATGGGCCAGACAAAAGTATTGGCACCCTCAGCCTAATACTTGGTTGCACAACCTTTAGCCAAAATAACTGCGACCAACCGCTTCCGGTAACCATCAATGAGTTGCTTCCAATGCTCTGCTGGAATTTTAGACCATTCTTCTTTGGCAAACTGCTCCAGGTCCCTGATATTTGAAGGCTGCCTTCTCCAAACTGCCATTTTTAGATCTCTCCGCAGGTGTCCTATGGGATTCAGGTCTGGACTCATTGCTGGCCACCTTAGAAGTCTCCAGTGCTTTCTCTCAAACCATTTTCTAGTGCTTTTTGAAGTGTGTTTTGGGTCATTGTCCTGCTGGAAGACCCATGACCTTTGAGGGAGACCCATCTTTCTCACACTGGGCCCTACATTATGCTGCAAAATTTGTTGGTAGTCTTCAGACTTCATAATGCCATGCACACGGTCAAGCAGTCCAGTGCCAGAGGCAGCAAAGCAACCCCAAAATATCAGGGAACTTCCGCCATGTTTGACTGTAGGGACCGTGTTCTTTTCTTTGAATGCCTCTTTTTTTCTCCTGTAAACTCTATGTTGATGCCTTTGCCCAAAAAGCTCTACTTTTGTCTCATCTGACCAGAGAACATTCTTCCAAAACGTTTTAGGCTTTTTTAGGTAAGTTTTGGCAAACTCCAGCCTGGCTTTTTTATGTCTTGGGGTAAGAAGTGGAGTCTTCCTGGGTCTCCTACCATACAGTCCCTTTTCATTCAGACGCCGACGGATAGTACGGGTTGACACTGTTGTACCCTCGGACTGCAGGGCAGCTTGAACTTGTTTGGATGTTAGTCGAGGTTCTTTATCCAACATCCGTACAATCTTGCGTTGAAATCTCTTGTCAATTTTTCTTTTCCATCCACATCTAGGGAGGTTAGCCACAGTGCCATGGGCTTTACACTTCTTGGTGACACTGCGCACGGTAGACACAGGAACATTCAGGTCTCTGGAGATGGACTTGTAGCTTTGAGATTGCTCATGCTTCCTCACAATTTGGTTTCTCAAGTCCTCAGACAGTTCTTTGGTCTTCTTTCTTTTCTCCACTCTCAATGTGGTACACACAAGGACACAGGACAGACGTGGCTATTATACAGTATGGAGCACTGTGTGGCCATTATACAGTATGGAACATCATGTAGGGCCATTATACAGTATGTGGAGCACTGCATAGCCATTGTACAGTATGAAGCACTGCGTGGCCATATTTTTTTTTTGTTTTAATGTATATGAAACAGTGTGATCAGCAGTGCTAAATGGGTGTGGTTGGGACTTGGATATGGGTGTGATTAGTTGTGAAATAGGTGTGGTCAGAGGCGTGGCCTAAAATTTGCCGCGGCGCACTACGTGCGCCGCAACCTTTGCACCTTTTTCCCTTCAAAAGTTGGGAGGTATGGCACCGCATTTCTCAGAATACATCAAGTACCGCAAATCCCATAGGGAATGAATGAAACCAAACGCAGTGTTGCCGTAAGTGATCCGTTACGTGGCAGATGCAGAAAAACTGCCTGATCTGCTGCAAACGGCAACTTTCACATCAGCGATTCTTCCCAAAGTCACTGCCGATAGTGTCATACTCACCAGAGGGGGAGGCAGCGCTAAAAGTGCCTAGGGCAGCAGAAACTCTAAATACGGCCCTGCCTGCAAGGAACATCGACTAAAAGAAAATCTCTGTTTCTATTGTGGTAAGTCAGGGCACTTCATTACAAGCTTCCCCAACCGTTCTCGTAAAACTGCTGCAGCAGCCATACACTGTGAGGGCTGCGAAAGGGGATCTGTTAAATCCGAATCTCAAGTTCTAGGGAGATCTGCAGCTATAGATACTGACTTCTCGGACTTAAACTCCATTATTTCAGAGCCTGATGATTGTATAAATGCAGCAATTTTTCAAGTTTCCCCAACAGTATCCCAGTTGAGCTGTAAGAAGAACAACTCTCATTGCTCCCTCTCCATCAAACTCTGGGTTGACTCGGTATGGGTGTGTAGCTCTGCCATGATTGACTCAGGGGCAAGTGGCAATTTTATGGACATCTCTTTTGCCCAGAAACATGGGATACGTCCCGTGAAGAAGGCTACTCCTGTACAGATGGAGACTGTGGATGGTTCCCTGTTAAACTCTGGACCAGTGGATCAGGAGACGGAACCCTTGAAGGTGTTCATGGGTAAAGATCATCAAGAGAGATTGTCTTTTATGCTTATCGCTTCTCCCCATTTTCCCATCATTTTAGGGTTGCCATGGCTGCAGGCTCAGAACCCTACAATTAACTGGGAGACCAAGGAGCTGCACTTCCCTGAGAAACAGATAGGTCCAGAAGTTGCAGCTTGTGCTGTTCCTGAAGGATCCTGCACGCTTTCAGAGCTACCAGCTATGTACCATGAGTATGCCGACGTATGTGACAAGAGGAACGCTGATCAGCTTCCCCCTCATCGTCCATATGATTGTCCAATTGAACTCTTGCCAGGAGCAGGTATACCCTTTGGTAAGATCTACCCTTTGGCAGGGCCCGAGCTAAAGGCTTTGAAGGACTATATTGATGAGAACTTAGCCAAAGGCTTCATACGCCACTCCTCATCTCCTGCAGGTGCACCCATCTTCTTTGTGAAGAAGAAAGATGGATCTCTCAGACCCTGCATAGATTACCGGGAGCTTAATAAGGTTACTATCAGAAACCGATACCCACTTCCTTTGATCCCTGAGTTATTGGAGAGAGTACGACATGCCAAGATTTTTTCTAAACTGGATCTCCGTGGGGCCTATAATTTGGTCCGTATTAGACCTGGAGATGAATGGAAGACCGCATTCAGATCACGTTATGGACACTTTGAAGATTTAGTCATGCCGTTCGGTCTATGTAATGCCCCAGCAACTTTCCAACATTTAGTGAACGACATTTTCAGGGATCTTTTGGATACTTTTGTAGTGATTTATTTAGATGATATTTTGATTTTTTTCTAACTCTACAGAGGAACATCATGGACACATGAAGTTGGTCTTAGAACGCCTGCGACAGAATCATCTTTATATCAAACTTGAAAAATGCGAATTCCATCAGACCGAGATTCAATTTTTGGGGTATGTAATGTCATCATGAGGAATTTGTATGGATGAAAGTAAGACCCAAGCCATCAAGAACTGGCCAGTTCCGAAGAATGTGAAGGAAGTACAGCGCTTCATCGGGTTTGCCAATTTTTACAGGCGTTTTATTAGGAACTTTTCTGAGGTAGTGTCTCCTATCACGCAACTTACCCGTAAAAGATCTGTCTTCACCTAGACTCCTCAAGCCCAAGAAGCGTTTTCTCACCTGAAGAGTAAATTTACCACAGCACCTATCCTAGTGCATCCCAACCCTGAACTGGCCTTCATAGTAGAGGTGGATGCCTCTGACTGTGCCATCGGAGCTATACTCTCCCAGAGAACAGGTGAGAAGAATGTTTTGCATCCCAGTGCTTTTTTTTCACAGCGGTTGTCTGCAGCAGAAAAGAACTACGACGTGGGCAATAGAGAATTGTTGGCCATCATTGCTGCCTTCAAGGAATGGAGACATCATCTTCAGGGAACTGCACAGCAGATAGTCGTCCTGACCGACCATCACAATCTTGAATTTATCAGATCAGCTAAGTGCCTGACTCCTCGCCAGGCTCGTTGGAGTCTGTTCTTGAATCAATTCAATTTTGTAATCTCTTATAGGCCAGGGTCGTGCAATGGAAAAGCAGATGCACTCTCTAGGATCCATTCAACTGAGACCTCTCCACTCACTACTTCTAAGACCATTCTTCCCGATTCCAGGTTCCTGGGAGTGATTCACAATCAAGACCTACTTAATGACATCAAGGAGGCATACCATTCGGATTCCTTTCTGGCGCAACCTCCTAGGGATGTAAGTCTTGTTTATAAAGGTACCTTCACACATAACGATATTGTTAACGATATCGTTGCTTTTTGTGACGTAGCAACGATATCGTTAATGTAATCGTTATGTGTGACAGCGACCAATGATCAGGCCCCTGCTGGGAGATCGTTGGTCGCTGAATAAAGTCCAGAACTTTATTTCGTCGCTGGACTCCTGCTGACATCGCTGGATCAGCGTGTGACACCGATCCAGCGATGTCTTCACTGGCAACCAGGGTAAACATCGGGTAACTAAGCGCAGGGCCGCACTTAGTAACCCGATGTTTACCCTGGTTACCATCCTAAAAGTAAAAAAAAACAAACAGCACATACTTACCTACAGCCGTCTGTCCTCCAGCGCTGTGCTCTGCTTTCCTCCTGTACTGGCTGTGAGCGTCGGTCAGCCGGAAAGCAGAGCGGTGACGTCACCGCTCTGCTTTCCGGCCGCTGTGCTAACACAGACAGTACAGGAGGAGAGCAGAGCACAGCGCTGGAGGACAGACGGCTGTAGGTAAGTATGTACTGTTTCTTTTTTTTTACTTTTAGGATGGTAACCAGGGTAAACATCGGGTTACTAAGCGCGGCCCTGCGCTTAGTTACCCGATGTTTACCCTGGTTACCGGCATCGTTGGTCGCTGGAGAGCGGTCTGTGTGACAGCTCTCCAGCGACCAAACAGCGACGCTGCAGCGATCCGGATCGTTGTCGGTATCGCTGCAGCGTCGCTTAATGTGAAGGGGCCTTAAGAATGGTGTGTGGTTTCAAGGCCAATGTTTGTATATACCTGAAACGGTCAGACTGAGAGTACTACAACTCATCCACGACTCTGAGATAGCGGAACATAGAGGAGTCCTAAAGACTCAAGAATTCCTTTCTCGTTTCTTTTGGTGGCCCACTCATAGAAAAGATGTTCTAAATTATGTCTCTTCATGCGAAGTGTGTGCGAGATGCAAGACACCACGTTCTTCACCGACGGGTCTATTACAACCCCTACCCACCCCATCCCGTCCATGGGGATCCATTTCCATGGATTTCATTGTGGAGTTGCCAACCTCGCAGGGGAAGAACACCATTTTGGTGGTGGTGGATCGTTTGACAAAGGCAGCTTACTTTATTCCCTGTAGCGGCTTACCCACTGCTAAACAAACCGCAGATTTAATAATTCAAGAGGTGTTTCGTTTGCATGGACTACCAGATGAGGTCATTTCTGATCGAGGGGTGCAATTCACTTCAAGGTTTTGGCAGAACTTCTGTGCCGCATTGGACATTAAAGTAAATCTTTCTTCTGCCTTTCATCCTCAGACTAATGGCCAGACAGAACGGACCAACCAGACCCTGGAGCAGTATCTCCGCTGCTTTATCTGCCACCTACAGGATGATTGGGTGGATTTACTTCCTTTGGCTGAATTTTCTTATAATAACGCTCAGAGTGCCTCCACTAAGCAGTCTCCTTTTTATGCTAATCTAGGTTATCATCCTAACATACTTCCTCGATTTCCTATAGATACGCCTCTGCCAGCTGTGGCCGACAGAATCGCTTCCCTACAACGGAATGTTGATCTTCTAAAAGAGAATCTGGAATCGGCTCAGGAGAAATATAAGAGAGCAGCTGATAAATCTCGTAAACCTGCACCAGCCTTCAAGGTAGGAGACTTGGTTTGGCTGTCAACCAAGAACCTTAAGTTAAGGATTCCATCATCCAAATTGGGACATAAGTACATTGGTCCCTACAGGATCAGTAAGATTGTAAGTGCTGTGGCTTGTCGTCTTCATCTGCCTAGAACCATGAGAATTCACCCTGTTTTTCACGTTTCCCTACTAAAGGCAGCAGTACCCAATATGTTTCCTGGACGTTCTTCTCCTCATTCTGACCCAGTGCTGATTGATGGTCAGGAGGAATTTGTAGTGGAAAAGATTCTGGATTCTAGGTTGCATAGAAATCAGCTACAATACCTGATTAAGTGGCAAGGCTACTCAGTTGAAGACAACTCATGGGAACCGGTTGATAACATTAATGCTCCTCCTTACTTCGCCAGTTCCATCAGAGGTACCCAGACAAGCTGGGTCTGGGGTCATCCGGAGGCTGTCCCTAAGGGGGGAGTAATGTAAGGTTTTAGACAATTTGCTATATCTGTTCTTGTTTTTTGTAGAACCTAGTTTTTCCTGTCAGACATTTTGCTTTCTGTTCTGCTGTATCTACTTTGCCCTTAACCAGCATGGAGTTCTCAGTTTCAATGTTTCCGCCCTGTTCTCTGCCACTTGCCCTTTTAAGCAGCATCAGCTGCTTAATCAGTGCTTCAGAATCAAGTCTGCAGTTTACTTGTCACCTTGCTCCTGGAAGACTTGGACTTATTATCCTACCACCTTCTACTTCAGATCCTTGGACATGTGTGGACTCAGGAATCTCTCAGCTTACCATCAACATTGGCAAGGGAAGTAGAGAGAGAACCTTTAACCTGTTTCTGTGACTAGATGGACTTAAGGTTTATTCCTGCCTGTCTTGTATCCTGCGTGCAACTGTGTTAACCCTTACTTGTATGAAGTAATACAAGAATTATTTAAACAAGCCTGTGTCTTCTGTGTTTCCTGGCACCCAAGCACAAGACGCTATACAGACTGTATTTTATATTTGACACCCCCTAACACCCAGCCACCTAATTAACACTTTTTTGTGTAACCCAACTGTCTGCCGTCAGTTCGTCTGTCCGGTCGCAGCGCTCCCCAGTGAACGTAAGAGTGGCCTAAGATCCAGATTAACAGTGGAACTTGCCCTGCAACAAAGCAAACATATGTTAGAGACACATTTAAATCCCAGCCGTCTCGGCCCCTTCATTTCCATAAGGTCGCACGTAAGACCGGTAACGTTTTGATTCCCAGTGGCGCTCAAGCCTCCCACAGCCGCTTCTGTTGGAGCCCCAATGCGACATGAATGGCCTGCATAACTTCGTGGCTCTATGCCCAATTCCTTCAAACACCTGTGAAACAATTCAACAAACTGATATTTGGATAAGAATTTTCCCATCCTCGTGGCATAACAGCGATCCCCCCTGATGGGGCCTAGCGGCCATAAATTCCTGAAAACATCGGGACGGACACATAAAAGAATCCTTCACCCTGCCCAACAGAACCCTTTGTCCTTTTCCTAACTGGTCTGTCTTTGACTTCCTGACCCAGAATTCCACTCCCCTTTTGGTAGTCATTATGTCCTCGACTAAAATGCCCCCAACCTTGGTCCTACTTGGCACTACTATTCCCCCAATCTCATTGCACCGAAGAAAGCCAACGAAAAGCCAGCCTAAATAACTTTATCTCAAAGGGTGACCTGTACACCACTTTTAGTCGTAGGCCCAACTTCTTTAGTAATCCAAATGACACTGGTCGCCTATTATCCATTTGGCTTTTACCCCAACGAAAACCTCTAAGCGCTTGTCTGACTATAAACTTTTTTGTCAAATCCGTCCTATTCCTAAGTTTAAAGCCGAAAGCTAACCCGGAAATTAACTCATTAACCCTCGCTGCAGACCACTTATTATCCGCTGCCTGCCTAATTCCCATCAGTAACACCCCTACTTGCTCCTCATCTGTTAGGTGTTCCCCCCTGACCTAACCAATGCTCCCACATTTCCCATGACCGTTGATAGGCTGCCCAGGTGCTGCTCGCCAATGATGACCTGATTAATGGTTTGGCCGCCCTGATACCACATTCCAGAGTCCGGGAGGGCAAAGTAGGCCCTCTTCTGCTTCCGGGGCTAGGGCCCAAAACCGCTCCCACTGGAAACGAGAAAGCGCATTAGCTATTGAGTTATTTTCCCCTGGTACATGCGATGCGGTAAAATGAGCATTGATAGATAGGCATTCCAACACCAGCTGCCGCAACACCCTAATTACTGGAGGGGAAGAAGGGGTTATGTTGTTTACAGCCAACACCACGCCCATGTTGTCACATTTGAAATTAACCTTCCTGTTTGATAGCTGCCCCTTCCACAATGTGACTGCTACCAGGATGGGGAAAATCTCCAGTAACGCTATGTTCTTAACAAGAACCGAATGGACCCATTCAACCGGCCACTTGGCCGCACACCCTTGCCCTTGAAAATAACTCCCCGCTGCATCCATGTATAAATCAATGTCAGAATTGCAACACACCCCATCCATCATCAATGATCGTCCGTTGTAATTTTCTAAGAATGTGCTCCAGACTGCCAGATCCGCTTTGTTGTCAAACGATAATCGCACGTAATGATAAGGCAACTCCACACCTGCCGTAGCTCCTGCCAGCCTTCTTGATAAGACCCTTCCCGTAGACATCACCCGAAATGCGAAGTTTAAACTGCCTAGTAAGGACTGCACCTCCCGTAGCCTCAATTTTTTAAGTTTCAACGCCCTGCGTATTTCTACTTTAAGGGATGACACCTTATCCTCCGGAAGCCGACATTTCCATTGGATTGTATCGATCACGATACCCAGGAAGGAAATACATGACGTTGGACGGACCGTTTTTTTCAGGGGCTAAGGGAACACCAAATTCCTTTGCCACCCATTCCATGCTCCTCAAAATCACCTCGTGCACATCCGACTCCGGGGGGCTAACGCACCAAAAATCATCCAAGTAATGTATCAATGATTTCAAACCAGAAATGTCCCGAACTACCCACTCCAGAAAACTGCAAAAGGCCTCAAACAAAGAACACGACAGAGAGCAGCCCATGGGTAAGCACCTATCCACAAAGTACACTCCCTTCCAATAGCAACCGAGCAGACGCTGACTAACCGGGTGTACTGGCAATAACCAAAAGGCAGATTCCACGTCAGTCTTCGCCATTAGCGCCCCTTTACCACATTCCTCACCCACTGCACTGCCTCATCAAACGAGGCGTAAACAACCGAACATAATTCAGGATCAATGCCATCATTAACGGACTTGACACAGGGGTACGACAGGTGGTGTATCATTCGGAACTTATTTGGTTCCTTCTTGGACACAATGCCCAAAGGGGAAACCACCAAGTCCGTAAAGGGGGGAAACTTGAATAGACCAGCTATTCGGCCCAGCAGCACCTCTTTTCTTAATTTTTCTTTCACAACTTCAGAATGCTGACAGGCGAAATTCTGATTTTTTAATTTTCTTTGTAATTGGAATGCTGGGGCAGGAATTATGAAACCGTCTCTGAATCCCCTGATTAGCAGGTCTGCTTTGAGTTTATCGGGGTACCTATCTAAAAAAGTGAGCATTGCGTGGTTTGATTGGGGTTTGGCCCGTGATCATGGTTGTTTTCCCCAGCGCTAGCGCTGTTCCTTCTGACACATCTACTGGCTCCGTGTGAGAACGTGTTGCACCCTGAACATTGGTGTCTGAATTTGCAACTAGGGCCGAACTTACATTGGCTCTCGTTAAACTGCCAACATATGCCGTGTTTCTGTGTCTCACCCCGGGCTTGAAATCCGTAACCCGCTTGGCCGGTCTTCCCAGCCCACCCTTGAAAGGGGTTCCCAAATCTATTGCTAAGAGCCATAATCTTTAACCAAAGCCCAATATTTTTTTGGTCCCATCTAGTGGAAGGGTATAATTTTGCTGAAATACCTATCTATGTACCTGGAGGCGGGACTGAAGCCTCCTCTTAGAAGCGCCCAACTGCCGTCAGTCATCTCTTGTGTAGATTTTCACCGCCCCCTCAGCGCTGTTATTGTGTGAATTCTGGCGCCTGCGCTCTGCTCTTCTGCCTTGCGCAGGCGCATAGAGCATTATCCGTCCGAGCGCTGGTGCCGGGCTCCATTCTGCGCCTGTGCGGTCAGTGCGGCCAGCCTGTTACTGAATCCCCGCCCCGCACTGTGTTATGCAGTATGCACAGTGCGGGGCTGGGATTCTTGGGCATGCGCACTGCGCTTGTCAGACGCTCCACAGGTTCCCCGCCTTCCAGCGTTGTTCTGTGCGGCTGTTCCAAACGCCGGCAAGGATACCTGTATATTCCGGCAACGCTGAAAGGCGGGGGACCTGGGGAGGGTCTGAGAAGCACAGTGCGCATGCCCAGGAATCCCAGCCCCGCACTGTGCATAATGCATAACACAGTGCGGGGCGGGGATTCAGTAACAGGGTGGCCGCACTGGCCGCACAGGCACAGAACGGAACCCGGCACCAGCGCTAGGACGGCAAATGCTCTATGCGCCTGTGCAAGGCAGAAGAGCAGAGCGCAGGTGCCGGAATTCACACAATAACAGTGCTGAGGGGGCGGCGAAAATCTACACAAGAGATGACTGACGGCAGTTGGGCGCTTCTAAGAGGAGGCTTCAGTCCCGCCTCCATGGACAAAGACAGGTATTTCATCAGAATTATAAATACATTTATTGTGGGAATAACAGAAACAAAAACTAAAAGAGCCACCTTGTTAGAATGCAGCATTACTGCTGCACAAGGTGGCTCTTTTAGTTTATAACGGCTGGAGGGGGGTGACAGTGGCCCTTTAAGGGCCTTCCATTCCCTGCAGGCATGTCCATAAGCTGCCCCATATTTTTGGTTGATTCAACAGGCGCCATACTAGACAGCCTGTTCTCCGGGGTCCTTTGTGAAGGACCCTGGAAGCAAGATGACGCCGCCCGTCCCTCGTGCTCCTGATGCTCATCGCGCTGCCCCCGTGCCGCTCGCCCACCGGAATGGACTTCCCTACACGCGGGCTGTAAAGTGGGGGGGGTCGCCGCATCTTCCTGCTGCCCAGCCGCCGCATTGTGTGATCACCGCCGCACGCTGTTTGGCGGTGGGATTGCTACTGACACCTCCGCCTGCCTGCCTGCCGGAGCGTGCAGTAACTGCCACGGGCTGCACAGCGGGGGGTCCCGCTCTCTCCCCTGCTTGACTGGCCACCGGAGCCCGAGGAGACTGCCGTGGGCTGACCGATGCTGGGATCCCTGCCCTGTACTCTCCATGTGCGCTCGGGGAAGCGTGAAGCTCCTGTCCTGGGTGTGCTAGCATATGGACCTCCCAGTGTCCCGGACCTTCATCTAGCTGGGATACCCCCAACCTGCCTCCCACGGGTCCCTGCTCTCGACCTTCGTGGAGCTGCTACCCTAGCTGGGCTACCCCCGCTATCACCTCCCAGGATCTCACTAATTGTCGCCTCGAGCCAGCCCGGGGGGTGAATGGTTGCTGCGCCCTGCGATTTACCTATGAGGTCCTCCACCCCGGTAAGGGATTAGTCTTGTTGTCCAGCTGTCCGTCCGTGGTCAAAGAGAACCCCTCCATCCCGTCCAGTCCTTTTTAACCCTTCACTGAGACCCCACCTCCTACTGTCCCATGTAATTTCCTCCCTGCTCTTTAGCCAAGCCCCCCAGGTCCTCACCTGAGTGAAAACACCGTGTGCACAGCTACAAAGAGGTGCTGAGACTAGGTTCCCAAACTGTTAAGTCAATATAAAGAAGTCTAGCACTCAACTTAAGCATCAATAAGTTTGATTTATTTGTAGCACTTGAAACTTTTCAGTCCGTGAGGACTTTCATCAGTCACGTGCTAATCAGTACATATGGCAAGATTCATGCGGGAAAAAGTACACGGAATGTGCAAAAGAACCACCACGCCGTTAGGCAATAATAGTATTTAGTATGGCTTTAATTGAATGCAGTTGTAGTGGGGCGGTGACCACATTGAACTATAGAGCGCCCACGGGCTGGTAGAGCCAGTATGTAGAGCGAAGGACCTATTACTATTATTGCCTAACGGCGTGGCGGCTCTTTTGCACGTTCCGTGTACTTTTTCCTGCATGAATCTTGCCATATATGCTCCGATTAGCACGTGACTGATGAAAGTCCTCACGGACTGAAACGTTTCAAGTGCTACAAATAAATCAAACTTATTGATGCTTAAGTTGAGTGCTAGACTTCTTTATATTGCCCCAGGTCCTCACCGACCTAAACTCCCCCTCTATCCCCTCACCTCCCTGCTTTTCCCACCACTCACTCTCTTCCAGTGTCATGTCCGCTTTCCCCTACCCTTGTGTGCGCGTCCAGTGGCTACTCTGTAAAGAATTTGGCCATAGGAGACTTTTTTAGGGCGAGGCGTGCTTGTTCTAATGATGTTGAATTCAATCAGGAGTGCAAAGTAATTGCAAGAAGATTCAAGCAGCGAGGTTATTCACATGCATGCAGTAGAAACAGAGAACAATGTTTAATGGATCGCAGTATACGGGATTCTCAATGACAAGTAGTTTTTTCTACACCATTTTCCATTGAATATCCACAAATAGTCAATATAATAAAATTGCATCTTCCAGTTTTGAGGCAGGATAAAAAACTAACACCATTTTAAATAATGGAGTGCGATTTGTAGCCAAAAAATCCAAGACTTTAGCCGACAGGTTGTCACCCAGTTTATATGTGGGAACAAATAATTTAGAAAAAAGGGCTTATTCCTGGTTAGAAAGTACGGGTAACTACAAATGCGACATGAGTAGATGGGGATTGTGTCAATATATGCAAAAAAACACAAAATTTAGAGCAAAAGATGCACAGCATGATTATACTATCACATTTGTTGCTGATTGTAATTTCAGATCTGTAATATATTTGGTTTCTAGTCAGGCATGTAATGTGCAATATGTGGGAACGACCACATGTAAATTAAAGCAGAGAATTAAAGAACATGTATCAGAGCTGCTACAGGCAATAGCAATGATGAACGCTCTTTGTCAGGAGTGTCCAGACACTTCAAGGAGGCTCATGCTGGTGACACGACTTCCATGAGAGTAACTGCCATTGAACAAGTAAAGAGGGCAGTCAGAGGAGGGGATACAGTATCTACTCTGCGAGCCAGAGAGGCAGCTTGGATCTTAACATTAGATACTTGTTTCCCCGCAGGAATGAATTATAAAACAGATCTGATGTATTTTTATAAAGTGATGTTCTCATGTAAAAATATAATAAAGATATGTGGTTTATGTATATATGTGGGGTATTTATGTGTATTTACATGTATTGGCGAAGGGTATTGTATTACAATTTGTATTTGCAATATTGTATATAGACTTAGTGGCTATAACATTTGTATAACACTCAGGTTGGGCAGGGTGTGTGTCTTTGTCCAATGGGTACTCATGTGTTTGATATATGGTTAATTGTCATGTATTGTGATTGGTTGTAGCCTTTTGTTATGTGCCTTTATATATTGTAATGTGTTTTTATTATGCTATGACTAAGGGCAGTATTGCCTGAAACGCGTCAGCTTGTTTTTATGATGCACTAATAAAGGACAAGATTCGTATTCTATTTTCATCTCCTCCATTCAATATTTGCATGAGCTGGACAAGTGAGTGATTTACACAGGCTGATACTACACACAGGCTGATACTACACACAGGCTGACACTGCACACAGGCTGATACTACACACAGGCTGACACTACACACAGGATGACACTGCACACATGCTGATACTACACACAGGCTGATACTACACACAGGCTAATACTACACACAGGCTGACACTGCGCACAGGCTAATACTACACACAGGCTGATACTACACACAGGCTGACACTACACACAGGATGACACTGCACACAGGCTGATACTACACACAGGCTGACACTACACACAGGATGACACTGCACACAGGCTGATACTACACACAGGCTAATACTACACACATGCTGATACTACACACAGGCTGACACTGCGCACAGGCTAATACTACACACAGGCTGACACTGCGCACAGGCTGACACTGCGCACACAGGCTGATACTACACACAGGCTAATACTACACACAGGCTGACACTGCGCACACAGGCTGATACTACACACAGGCTAATACTACACACAGGCTGATACTACACACAGGCTGACACTACACACAGGATGACACTGCACACAGGCTGATACTACACACAGGCTGACACTACACACAGGATGACACTGCACACAGGCTGATACTACACACAGGCTAATACTACACACATGCTGATACTACACACAGGCTGACACTGCGCACAGGCTAATACTACACACAGGCTGACACTGCGCACAGGCTGACACTGCGCACACAGGCTGATACTACACACAGGCTAATACTACACACAGGCTGACACTGCGCACACAGGCTGATACTACACACAGGCTAATACTACACACAGGCTGACACTGCGCACAGGCTGATACTGCGCACAGGCTGACACCGCGCACAGGCTAATACTACACACAGGCTGATACTACACACAGGCTAATACTACACACAGGCTGATACTGCACACAGGCTAATACTACACACAGGCTGACACTGCGCACAGGCTGACACTGCGCACAGGCTAATACTACACACAGGCTGATACTACACACAGGCTGATACTACACACAGGCTGATACTACACACAGGCTGATACTGCACACAGGCTGACTGCACACAGGCTGACTGCACACAGGCTGACACTACACACACACAGGCTGACACTGCGCACAGGCTGACACTGCACACAGGCTGATACTACACACAGGCTGACACTACACACAGGCTGACACTACACACAGGCTGACACTACACACAAGTTGATACTACACACAGGCTGACTGCACACAGGCTGACACTACACACACAGGCTGACACTGCGCACAGGCTGACACTGCGCACAGGCTGATACTACACACAGGCTGACACTGCACACAGGCTGACACTGCACACAGGCTGATACTACGCACAGGCTGATACTACGCACAGGCTGACACTGCACACAGGCTGACTCTGCACACACAGGCTGACACTGCGCACACAGGCTGACACTGCGCACAGGCTGACACTGCGCACAGGCTAATACTACACACAGGCTGATACTACACACAGGCTGATACTACACACAGGCTGATACTACACACAGGCTGATACTGCACACAGGCTGACTGCACACAGGCTGACTGCACACAGGCTGACACTACACACACACAGGCTGACACTGCGCACAGGCTGACACTGCACACAGGCTGATACTACACACAGGCTGACACTACACACAGGCTGACACTACACACAGGCTGACACTACACACAAGTTGATACTACACACAGGCTGACTGCACACAGGCTGACACTACACACACAGGCTGACACTGCGCACAGGCTGACACTGCGCACAGGCTGATACTACACACAGGCTGACACTGCACACAGGCTGATACTACGCACAGGCTGATACTACGCACAGGCTGACACTGCACACAGGCTGACTCTGCACACACAGGCTGACACTGCGCACACAGGCTGACACTGCGCACAGGCTGACACTGCGCACAGGCTGACTCTGCACACACAGGCTAACACTGCGCACACAGGCTGACACTGCGCACAGGCTGACACTGCACACAGGCTGACTCTGCACACACAGGCTGACACTGCGCACACAGGCTGACACTGCACACACAGGCTGACACTGCACACACAGGCTGACACTGCACACACAGGCTGACACTGCGCACAGGCTGACACTGCGCACAGGCTGACACTGCGCACACAGGCTGACACTGCGCACACAGGCTGACACTGCGCACACAGGCTGACACTGCGCACACAGGCTGATACTGCACACACAGGCTGACACTGCACACACAGGCTGACACTGCACACACAGGCTGACACTGCGCACACAGGCTGACACTGCACACAGGCTGACACTGCACACACAGGCTGACACTGCACACACAGGCTGACACTGCGCACACAGGCTGACACTGCGCACACAGGCTGACACTGCGCACACAGGCTGACACTGCGCACACAGGCTGATACTGCACACACAGGCTGACACTGCACACACAGGCTGACACTGCACACACAGGCTGACACTGCGCACACAGGCTGACACTGCACACAGGCTGACACTGCACACACAGGCTGACACTGCACACACAGGCTGACACTGCACACACAGGCTGACACTGCGCACACAGGCTGACACTGCACACACAGGATGACACTGCGCACAGGCTGACACTGCACACACAGGATGACACTGCGCACAGGCTGACACTGCGCACACAGGCTGACACTGCACACAGGCTGACACTACACACAGGCTGACACTGCACACAGGCTGACACTGCGCACACAGGCTGACACTGCGCACACAGGCTGACACTGCGCACACAGGCTGACACTGCGCACACAGGCTGACACTGCGCACACAGGCTGATACTGCCCACACAGGCTGACACTGCACACACAGGCTGACACTGCACACACAGGCTGACACTGCGCACACAGGCTGACACTGCACACAGGCTGACACTGCACACACAGGCTGACACTGCACACACAGGCTGACACTGCACACACAGGCTGACACTGCGCACACAGGCTGACACTGCGCACACAGGATGACACTGCGCACAGGCTGACACTGCACACACAGGATGACACTGCGCACAGGCTGACACTGCGCACACAGGCTGACACTGCACACAGGCTGACACTACACACAGGCTGACACTGCACACAGGCTGATACTGCACACAGAGGCTGACACTGCACACACAGGATGACACTGCACACAGGCTGACACTGCACACAGGCTGATACTGCACACACAGGCTGACACTGCACACAGGCTGACACTGCACACAGGCTGATACTGCACACACAGGCTGACACTGCACACAGGCTGACACTGCACACAGGCTGACACTGCACACAGGCTGACACTGCACACAGGCTGATACTGCACACACAGGCTGACACTGCACACACAGGCTGATACTGCACACAGAGGCTGACACTGCACACACAGGCCGACACTGCACACACGGAATGCTGCTGCGGCTACACACGGACGCGCATTTTCTTCTTCCTGTCAGCAGCCCCTTTGAATACGCATGCAAGTTCCGTGTATAGCTCATTTGCAATAAAGTTATTTTAGTTGGAGAAAAAAAACCCAGAAACTTTCATGAAACTACAACTCCCCGAAGGCAAAGCAATAGTTCATTGGATCAGAGCATGCGTATTACTTTATTTTTAGCTCAATCTCCCCACCCCATGAAGGACCGGCCAATCAGCTTTTCCGTTACTGAACGAAGTGGAGGCAGCACAGCAGGAGCATAGCGACGTTGAAAATGTTGGGCATGCGCAGTGCGTCGCAGGCGAAAGCACTATATGTTTCGCACAGGCGCAGTCGGTCCCAAGCCGTAAGCAAAAGGGTTGTACAAGCGAAGTGACGTAAGTGCGCTGACCCGGAGGGGGAGCTCCGCGCCTGCGCAATGCAGCATACAGAAAACGAACTGGCTGACGGACGGATGCCGGGAGGGCCGGAGCCGCGGGGCCGCCCGAAGCGGGCGGCAGGGGCCGAGGGGGCGGCCATGGAAGATGAGATTGTGTCTGGGGGCTCCTCCCGCCGAAGGAAGGCGGAGTGTCCGCGGAGGAGGAGAAGCCGCCGGGAAATGCCTGGGGAGGAGGAGGAGCTAGGTCTTGGGGGCAGGCACAGGTGAATGACGTCACGGCAGGAGGCGTAGGGGGTCTGCTGTGGAATCTGTACAACAGTGTAGTGCAGCTAAGAAGTTGTGGGCGTGGTCGCGTTCATTAGCATATTGGGCGGGGCTGCAGTGCTGATTTGCATAGGTGAGATGTGCAGGGAGCTCTGAACATCCTGGTCACTCACTAGTGTTATGCCATGGTCATGCTATGGGGGCAGCGCTACCTGGGGGGACGGGACTGTCTGCATAGGATGTGCACTAACACCATTGGTTTCCACTTCCAGCTTCCTGGAGGACGACATGCTGGTGAATAAAGGTACGTGGCGCGTGTTCCTGCCGCCTGTCCCTATGTTATGTATGGAAGCTGTGGTGGTCGTGTTCCTGCCGCCTGTCCCCATGTTATGTATGGAAGCTGTGGTGGTCGTGTTCCTGCCGCCTGTCCCCATGTTATGTATGGAAGCTGTGGTGGTCGTGTTCCTGCCGCCTGTCCCCATCTTATGTATGGAAGCTGTGGTGGTCGTGTTCCTGCCGCCTGTCCCTATGTTATGTATGGAAGCTGTGGTGGTCGTGTTCCTGCCGCCTGTCCCCATGTTATGTATGGAAGCTGTGGTGGTCGTGTTCCTGCCGCCTGTCCCCATGTTATGTATGGAAGCTGTGGTGGTCGTGTTCCTGCCGCCTGTCCCCATCTTATGTATGGAAGCTGTGGTGGTCGTGTTCCTGCCGCCTGTCCCTATGTTATGTATGGAAGCTGTGGTGGTCGTGTTCCTGCCGCCTGTCCCTATGTTATGTATGGAAGCTGTGGTGGTCGTGTTCCTGCCGCCTGTCCCTATGTTATGTATGGAAGCTGTGGTGGTCGTGTTCCTGCCGCCTGTCCCCATCTTATGTATGGAAGCTGTGGTGGTCGTGTTCCTGCCGCCTGTCCCTATGTTATGTATGGAAGCTGTGGTGGTCGTGTTCCTGCCGCCTGTCCCCATGTTATGTATGGAAGCTGTGGTGGTCGTGTTCCTGCCGCCTGTCCCCATCTTATGTATGGAAGCTGTGGTGGTCGTGTTCCTGCCGCCTGTCCCCATGTTATGTATGGAAGCTGTGGTGGTCGTGTTCCTGCCGCCTGTCCCCATCTTATGTATGGAAGCTGTGGTGGTCGTGTTCCTGCCGCCTGTCCCCATGTTATGTATGGAAGCTGTGGTGGTCGTGTTCCTGCCGCCTGTCCCTATGTTATGTATGGAAGCTGTGGTGGTCGTGTTCCTGCCGCCTGTCCCTATGTTATGTATGGAAGCTGTGGTGGTCGTGTTCCTGCCGCCTGTCCCCATCTTATGTATGGAAGCTGTGGTGGTCGTGTTCCTGCCGCCTGTCCCTATGTTATGTATGGAAGCTGTGGTGGTCGTGTTCCTGCCGCCTGTCCCTATGTTATGTATGGAAGCTGTGGTGGTCGTGTTCCTGCCGCCTGTCCCTATGTTATGTATGGAAGCTGTGGTGGTCGTGTTCCTGCCGCCTGTCCCCATGTTATGTATGGAAGCTGTGGTGGTCGTGTTCCTGCCGCCTGTCCCCATGTTATGTATGGAAGCTGTGGTGGTCGTGTTCCTGCCGCCTGTCCCCATCTTATGTATGGAAGCTGTGGTGGTCGTGTTCCTGCCGCCTGTCCCTATGTTATGTATGGAAGCTGTGGTGGTCGTGTTCCTGCCGCCTGTCCCTATGTTATGTATGGAAGCTGTGGTGGTCGTGTTCCTGCCGCCTGTCCCCATGTTATGTATGGAGGCTGTGGTGGTCGTGTTCCTGCCGCCTGTCCCCATGTTATGTATGGAAGCTGTGGTGGTCGTGTTCCTGCCGCCTGTCCCCATGTTATGTATGGAGGCTGTGGTGGTCGTGTTCCTGCCGCCTGTCTCCATGTTATGTATGGAAGCTGTGGTGGTCGTGTTCCTGCCGCCTGTCCCTATGTTATGTATGGAAGCTGTGGTGGTCGTGTTCCTGCCGCCTGTCCCCATGTTATGTATGGAAGCTGTGGTGGTCGTGTTCCTGCCGCCTGTCCCCATATTATGTATGGAAGCTGTGGTGGTCGTGTTCCTGCCGCCTGTCCCTATGTTATGTATGGAAGCTGTGGTGGTCGTGTTCCTGCCGCCTGTCCCCATGTTATGTATGGAAGCTGTGGTGGTCGTGTTCCTGCCGCCTGTCCCTATGTTATGTATGGAAGCTGTGGTGGTCGTGTTCCTGCCGCCTGTCCCCATGTTATGTATGGAAGCTGTGGTGGTCGTGTTCCTGCCGCCTGTCCCCATCTTATGTATGGAAGCTGTGGTGGTCGTGTTCCTTCCGCCTGTCCCCATCTTATGTATGGAAGCTGTGGTGGTCGTGTTCCTTCCGCCTGTCCCCATGTTATGTATGGAAGCTGTGGTGGTCGTGTTCCTGCCGCCTGTCCCCATGTTATGTATGGAATCTGTGGTGGTCGTGTTCCTGCCTCCTGTCCCCATGTTATGTATGGAAGCTGTGGTGGAGCGTGTTCCTGCCGCCTGTCCCCATCTTATGTATGGAAGCTGTGATGGTCGTGTTCCTGCCGCCTGTCCCCATGTTATGTATGGAAGCTGTGGTGGTCGTGTTCCTGCCGCCTGTCCCCATCTTATGTATGGAAGCTGTGGTGGTCGTGTTCCTGCTGCCTGTCCCCATCTTATGTATGGAAGCTGTGGTGGTCGTGTTCCTGCCGCCTGTCCCCATGTTATGTATGGAAGCTGTGGTGGTCGTGTTCCTGCCGCCTGTCCCCATGTTATGTATGGAAGCTGGAGCGTGTTCCTAACGCCTGTCCCCATGTTATGTATGGAAGCTGTGGTGGTCGTGTTCCTGCCGCCTGTCCCCATGTTATGTATGGAAGCTGGAGCGTGTTCCTACCGCCTGTCCCCATGTTATGTATTGAAGCTGTGGTGGTCGTGTTCCTACCGCCTGTCCCCATGTTATGTATGGAAGCTGTGGTGGTCGTGTTCCTGCCGCCTGTCCCCATGTTATGTATGGAAGCTGTGGTGGTCGTGTTCCTGCCGCCTGTCCCCATGTTATGTATGGAAGCTGGAGCGTGTTCCTACCGCCTGTCCCCATGTTATGTATGGAAGCTGTGGTGGTCGTGTTCCTGCCGCCTGTCCCCATGTTATGTATGGAAGCTGTGGTGGTCGTGTTCCTGCCGCCTGTCCCCATGTTATGTATGGAAGCTGGAGCGTGTTCCTACCGCCTGTCCCCATGTTATGTATGGAAGCTGGAGCGTGTTCCTGCCGCCTGTCCCCATGTTATGTATGGAAGCTGTGGTGGTCGTGTTCCTGCCGCCTGTCCCCATGTTATGTATGGAAGCTGTGGTGGTCGTGTTCCTACCGCCTGTCCCCATGTTATGTATGGAAGCTGTGGTGGTCGTGTTCCTGCCGCCTGTCCCCATGTTATGTATGGAAGCTGTGGTGGTCGTGTTCCTGCCGCCTGTCCCCATGTTATGTATGGAAGCTGTGATGGCGCGTGTTCCTGCCGCCTGTATTGCCTGTATATTCCTTATTGACAGTTTAATGGAAATTTGACAGCACATTTTACATATGGAAATTTGAAGGGAATCTGTCAATATAACACAGCCCACCGAACCACATATATGATATTGAGGTATTTAAACTACAAATCCATCAATGCCTTTTACATCTTTTATCTGTTGCTTTATTCTTAATATGAAAATGAGGCATTAAGTGCTCTGGGAGTGACCCAGCACACAGGAGCCAATGCCTCCTGAGGTTACCAGCCAAGACATTGAGCCCATGAGTTATCAGGCTAAAGAGGCTGGTGCTGGGCAGGTACACAACTTTGGGAGCAGTGGTCACTAGGGTTGAGCGAAACGGATTGTTCATTTTCAAAAGTCGCCGACTTTTGGCAAAGTCGGGTTTCATGAAACCCGATCCCTGTGTGGGGTCGGCCATGCGGTACGTGACTTTCGCGCCAAAGTTGCGTTTTGTATGACACGCTTGGCGCCATTTTTTCAGCCAATGAAGGAGCGTGGGCAGAGTGATGACATAGGTCTTAGGGGCGTGGACGCCTATCGTCATCTTGTCGCTTGTGCGCTGTAGCGATTTGCAATGTGTAACACCAGCTTTTCTGTTGAGAGAGAGAGAGAGAGAAAAAAAAAAATTCCCATTGACTTTGCATTGGGTTTCGTGTTTCGGTCGATCCCAGACTTAATCGGCCGATTTCACTCGACTTGACTTTAGAGACAGTCGGGTTTCGCGAAACCCGACTCGACCCTAAAAAAGTAAAAGTCGCTCAACCCTAGTGGTCACACCTAGAGCACTTAATTCCTCACTTGTATATTAATTGAATCTACAATTACTCGGAAATGCAGTAACAGAAGACATAAAAGGGTTGATGGACTTGCATTTCAAAGACCTGCATACCCATAAATGCAGTTTGGGGGAGTTGAACTTGTTGGCAGATTCCTTATAAATCGAATCTTCGCCCACCTAACGCCTCTGATTTCTTCCTCCCGTCTGCTGCAGCAGTCTCGCACTGCTTTGTACGAGCTGCAGCTGTCAGTCAGGCTGTATGGGCTGAGATGGAATATACGTGGATTTAGGAGCTCTTGGAATGGGTTGTCCGGCTTACTGTTAGTGGGTCATCTGCTATCAGCTCTTGCCATATGAAGACATGGTTGGGGTCAGGGTGGATAAAAATCAATGTTTTTTTAAAGGGAACCTGTCACCCCGTTTTTTGAGATTGAGCTATAAATACTGTTAAATAGGGCCTGCGCTGTGTGTTCCTATAGTGTATGTAGTGTACCCCGATTCCCTATGTATGCTGAGAAATAACTTACCAAAGTCGCCGTTTTCGCCTGTCAATCAGGCTGGTCAGGTCGGGAGGGCGTGGTGACATCGCTGGTTCTTCCTCAGCTTTACGTTGGTGGCGTAGTGGTGAACAAGCAGCGCGCGATCTGCGCTGTAATCCCTTGCATCGGTGGGGGCGGCCATCTTCCTGGGGCCGCGCGTGCGCAGATCGAGTGCTCTGCTGCACGGGGCTTCAGGAAAATGGCCGCGGGATGCCGCGCGTGCGCATTAGAGATCGCGGCGGCCATTTTCCCAAAGCCGAGTTTGCACTCCCTGTTTGCAATATCAGTGGTGCTTTCACCTGACCGGGTCAATTTTTTTTTAAAACTCTGACCAGTGTCCCTTTATGTGGTAATAACTCTGGGACGCTTCAATAAATCCCAGTGATTTTGAGATTTTTTTTTGTGGCACTTTATACTTTATGATAATGGTAAATTTAGGTCGATATGTTTTGTGTTTATTTACAAAAAATATCAGAAATTTGAGAAAAAAGTTTTAAAAAAATTAGCAACTTTGAAACTGAATGATTATCTCTTTCATCCAGATAGTCATACTATAGAAAAACATTAATAAATAACATTTCCCTCATGCCTGCTTTACATCAGCACCATTTGTGCAATGTTACTTTATTTTGTTTGCATTTTAGGTTTAAAAATGGAGCAGTAAGTTTTCATTTTTTCAAGGATATTTATAAAATTTATTTTTTAGGGACCTATCCATGTTTTGAAGTGACTTTGGGGTCCTATATATTGAAAACCCCCCAAAAGTGATACCATTTTAAAAATAGCACCCCCTGACATATTGAAAACTTCTGTCAGATAGCTTATTAACCCTTCAGGTGATTTTCAGGAATTAATCCAAAGTGACATGACAGGAATGAAAATATGTACTTTTACCACCTAAATGTCGGTAACTTCTGAACAGGTCTCTATAGCCAGCAGGCTCTGAGGCCGTTATTTGGTTGTGAATTGCCATGGCAAACATCAGGACTAGAGTTGAGTGAATTTGTTCAGATTCGGTCCCCAAACCTGAATTTGCCATATTTGTGCCATATTGGTACCCTATTCGTGCCGAATTTATGTTTGTTGATCTTTTCCAAACATATTCGGTAATTTCTACTCCCACTGATTCTAGTGATGTTCGTCTGTGTTCAACCAATATTGGAAAAACAATATTCGCTGCCAATGGTATTTGGAACAGAATCTGAACAAATTCGCTCAACTCTAGTCAGATGCAGGGATGTCTGATGATGCAGGGACGTGCAGCGACCGCGTGAAGAGGGTGAGTATGGCTGGGGAGGACGGGGGAAGCCCAGCCATGTATACAAGGATGGGGGGAGCCCAGCCATGCATGCATACAAGGATGGGGGGGGAGCCCAGCCATGCATACAAGGATGGGGGGAGCCCAGCCATGCATACAAGGATGGGGGGGAGCCCAGCCATGCATACAAGGATGGGGGGAGCCCAGCCATGCATTCAAGGATGGGGGGGAGCCCAGCCATGCATACAAGGATGGGGGAAGCCCAGCCATGCATACAAGGATGGGGGGAGCCCAGCCATGCATACAAGGATGGGGGGAGCCCAGCCATGCATACAAGGATGGGGGGAGCCCAGCCATGCATACAAGGATGGGGGGAGCCCAGCCATGCATACAAGGATGGGGGGAGCCCAGCCATGCATACAAGGATGGGGGGAGCCCAGCCATGCATACAAGGATGGGGGGAGCCCAGCCATGCATACAAGGATGGGGGGAGCCCAGCCATGCATACAAGGATGGGGGGAGCCCAGCCATGCATACAAGGATGGGGGGAGCCCAGCCATGCATACAAGGATGGGGGGAGCCCAGCCATGCATACAAGGATGGGGGGAGCCCAGCCATGCATACAAGGATGGGGGGAGCCCAGCCATGCATACAAGGATGGGGGGAGCCCAGCCATGCATACAAGGATGGGGGGAGCCCAGCCATGCATACAAGGATGGGGGGAGCCCAGCCATGCATACAAGGATGGGGGGGGGGAGCCCAGCCATGCATACAAGGATGGGGGGGAGCCCAGCCATGCATACAAGGATGGGGGGGAGCCCAGCCATGCATACAAGGATGGGGGGAGCCCAGCCATGCATACAAGGATGGGGGAAGCCCAGCCATGCATACAAGGATGGGACTTGGGGAGCCCAGCCATGCATACAAGGATGGGACTTGGGGAGCCCAGCCATGCATACAAGGACGGGGGGAAGCCCAGCCATGCATACAAGGACGGGACTTGGGGAGCCACACAGAGCAGGACAGGGATGAGGGGACAATGCATACCCTGCTTATACTCGAGTCAATAAGCTTACCCAGTTTTTCGAGGCAAAATTAGGTGTCTCGGCTTGTACTCGGGTCAGCTTATACTCGAGTATATACGGTAATTGAGTTTGTGGACAGGAGTCTTTTATAAAGGTGACTATGTAAGACAGCATTTCTTTAATGCAGGTAACTAGTTGATTAGGAGCGTCTAGTTGGTCTGTAGGAGCCAGAACTCTTAATGATTGGTAGGGGATCAAATACTTATTTCTCATTGCAAAATGCAACTACATTTATATAATTTATACAATGTGATTTTCTGGATTTTATTTTTGATATTCTATCTCTCAATGTTAAAATTAACCTACCCTTAAAAGTATAGACTGTTCATTGTCAGTGGGCAAACTTACAAAATCAGCAAGGGATCAAATACTTATTTCCTTCACTGTATTTCAGGTCAGTAAAAAGACGTATTGGCGTCATTAAGAAGTTAAGAATTTGAATACATTTTTATGGTTGTGTGCAAGATGGCAAACTTTGACTTGGGGGGGGGGGGGGGGGGGGGGAGCAGCCGATATGAAAGCAACTTAATCATAGATGATTGCGGAATATTTCATTTTTTAATTTTCTTCACAGTATAGTCAGGCCCAAATGCCCCTTAATACTTCTATAAAATTATTTTTGGTAAAACTTTGTTAGCTAGAGAAAGTAGACCTCGGAAAACCAGATTTTCTTAATGTCTGCCTGTAATGCTTAACTTTGATAGTGCCCATGTGTATAGGGGGTTAATTCATGCCCTCTTTGAGATTCTGAATCCGAACAAAATGATGAGAATGAGTGCGTTACTAGGCTGTAATTTGCAGAAATAAAACCCCTTAGGCCCACCTCTGTGTAATATTTGGTTCATTTGTAAGCTGGCTGACAACTAATTGGGCTTTTTTATTTCTACACATGGGTTGTAGTGCAAAGTAAGAGACCTTGGCATTTTCACTACCCAGCTTTATCACAAATACATTTAACACATAAATGGCCTGAAATTATTTATTTTAAGTGTTTGGCATTTTCTACTCTTTACTGTAAAAATTAAATTAGGACAGTATTATAGGCAACAAGGCCTTCTGCTCTTATCTAATACTTTTAACTTTGAGATCGAGTGTATTTAGTGGGCATTAAGAGGGCCTGCCAGTTTTTGCTCATATTTTATTTCCGCTGCTTCCCTAAGTATTTATATTTTTATTTCTTTGAAATCCACCACACGATTCCAGAGATATAGGCCTTTTTAGTTGATTTATGGTTGTACAAGGGGGCATGGTTCTCTGATTCTCTGGGGGCGTGTTTTTACGCTGCCCTGCATTATTATCCTGTGAGCCGCATCCCTTAGTAAAGACCATACAAAGCAGCACCAAATTAACCCTTTAATGACTGCCGATATGCCTTTTAATGGCGATCATTACTGGGTGAGAAATAAGGATAAAGAGCCCCTCAACGTCTGAAATCTCCAGGGTCTCGGCTACCAAAGGAAGCCAAGACCCCGGAGAACATGATTTTGGGGTCCCCAGTCATGTGAATCGCCATTTGTGATCGCCATTATTCACAGACGATCACAAAAAAAGTCTGATTTTTCCATTCATTTCTCTCTCCTCTGATATGATCTAGCATACTAGAGGAGAGATAAATGGGGTCCGCCATCCCCAGTCCCTCTGGCTCCTTCCCCAGCCCCTCACGCCATCTTCCTGTAAGAAAATGGAGGACGCATGCGCGGAGAAAATAAAAAAAATAGTAAATCAAATCCCTCCTTCGCCGCCCCCTTAGTTAGATAAAAATAATAAAATTAAAAAATTGTATATTTTTTTCCATTCTCTGCAGTTAGGGTTGAGGGTAGTGTTAGGGATGTGTTGGGGTTACGATTGTGTTGGGTTTGTGGTTAGGGTTGGGGATAGGGCTGTGTTAGGGTTGGAGTTAGGAGTTAGGCTTTCCACTGTTTAGGCACATCAGAGGCTCTCCAAACACGACATGGTGTACGCTATCTATTCCTGCCAATTTTGCGTTCAAAAAGTCAAATGGCGCTCCCTCCCTTCTGAGCCCTGTCATGCGCCCAAACAGTGGCTTTCCCCCACACACGGGGTAGCTGTGTACAGACGAAAAATTGCACGACAAATTTTGTGGTCCATTTTCTCCTGATACCCTTGTGAAAATAAAAAAGTTTGGGTCTAAAGTACATATTTTTGTCAAAAAGGTAAAAATGTTAATTTTTTTCCTTCCACGTTGATTTAGTTCTCTTGAATGTAAACTTCTTGAATGTGGTTTTGAGCACCTTGAGGGGTGCAGTTTTTAGAATGGTGTCACTTTTCGGTATTTTCTGTCACATTGACTCCCCAAAGTCACTTCAAATGTGAGGTGGTCCCTAAAAAATGGTTTTGCAAATTTTGTTGGTTAACTTTTAACGTTTGTAATGTCCTAGCAAAAAACATTGTTTCCAAAATTGTGCTGATGTAAAGTAGACATGTGGGAAATGTTATTTATTAACTATTTTGTGTGACGCAACTCTCTGATTTAAGGGCACAAAAATTAAAAAATTGCAAAAGGTTAGAAAATTTTGCCAAATGTCCGTTTTTATTAGAACTGAACGCAAGTCATATCGAAGACATGCTTACCACTAGCATGAAGTATAATATGTCAGGAAAAAACATTCTCAGAATCTGAGACAGAGATCAGAATTGTAAAAATTGGCTTGGTCACTAAGGGGTTAAAATGCGAATATCTCTGGAGCTGTATGTCAGATATACGAAGTACCAAAAATCTGAAAACTCAGGGTTGCAGAAAATAATGTAAGAGCAAAAATTGTCCTTTTTGACCTTGTGAGCGGTCCTCTTGAAGATCCTGTAGCTTTCTATGCTGCTAATGATTTTGTGTTGTTCATCGTTACTGTGTGTTTCCTCTCATGCTTTCCGTATTTTTACCTCACCTCCTAGCACCAAAGTGTGAGGTGGAGGAAATAGTCGTACAAGCGAGAGAGCCTCCCATATTAATTCCTGACTCCCACCTGGACGGGGAGGAGACTCGGACGGTTGTGAAGGAAGGTGTCTTGCGCAGCACACACTCAGACTCCCCTACCTTGGAGCTCATCTGTAAAACCGAGCCTGACCAACATGATCTTGTCTATGGTAAGAAAATGAAAGCGATAGCATACTGTTGATGGCCGTAAAGTGGAATATTCTGACCATATCGCTTCAATTTGTCATGATTTTTCTGTATAAACCACAGAACTTTTTATAAGGGTTGTGGTAAAATGGCTCACGCTGAATTTCTTTTCTCTTAAAATGATGAGCGTGGCATTGGGTATTACTGTGGCCATGAATACAATCATAAGGATGTTATGAGACTCTTTCAGAAGAGACCAGCAACATTTATTCTTCATGACTTTGCATCTTTCAGAAATCAATGAAGGACCTTCATCGTATACAGCTGGAATCAGGTACTGTCTGCTAGACTTGTGTGCTGGTATTATTTTTTGGCGCTAACTTTTTTGACTTCTGCTTTTTCTTTGCCTTTTTGTGCTCTTTTTCAGTGATGAAGAAGACGTGTTAATAAGTGAGGAGGAGACTCCATATAAAGATGATCCCACTGATGAAACCTACAGACCACCTCATATAGAAAGGTATTGGACATTATCAACTGCAATGTTCCATATTTTACCATCTGTCTCCAGCTTCTTTCATTTCTATAATCTGCTTTCTTGCTTCCCCTTACTGATATCTGCTTCTCAGTGAAGATGACGATGACGACGATGATGAAGATGAGTTGATAAGTGAAGAGGAGATTGGTTATAAAGATGATCCCAGGGATAAGAGTTATAGCCCACAACTGAACAGGTACATGGTGCTTCTGTTGTGCCACCATCCTTTTGCTTTAAATTGAGTTTTCCCCCTAACAATGTACATTTTAATCAGTAGATCTTGGAATAATAGTAAGAACCACAATTTTGTGTTAGATAAAATGCCCTGTGCTGAGATAATCTTATAAATGTGCCCCTGCTGTGTACTGTGTAATGGCTGTGTCTGACCGTGGTCTCATACCACATCTCTTGGCAAGATGAGGAATAAAAAGAGAGTTTTTTGACATGACAGGTTCGCTTTAAAGGGAACCTGTCACCCCAAAATCACGGGTGAGGTAAGCCCACCGGCATCAGGGGCTTATCTACAGCATTCTGGAATGCTGTAGATAAGCCCCCAATGTATCCTAAAAGATGAGAAAAAGACGTTAGATTATACTTACCCAGGGGCGTTCCTGCTTTTAGTCCGGGTCCGACGCCTCCCATCTTCATGAGATGACGTCCTCTTCTGGTCTTCACGCCGTGGCTTCGCCGCAGGCGTACTTTGTCTGCCCTGTTGAGGTCAGAGCAAAGTACTGCAGTGCGCAAGCGCCGGGCCTCTTTGACCTGTCCCGGCGCCTGCGCACTGCAGGACTTTGCTCTGACCTCAACAGGGCAGACAAAGTACGCCTGCGCTGGAGCCACAGCGTGAAGACTAGAAGAGGACGTCATCTCATGAAGATAGGAGGGACCGGACCGCGACGCCCATCGGACCCGGATCACAGCAGGACCGCCCCTGGGTGAGTATAATCGAAAGTCTTTTTCTCATCTTAGCATTCTAGAATGCTGTAGATAAGCCCCTGATGCCGGTGGGCTTACCTCACCCACGATTTTGGGGGTGACAGGTTCCCTTTAAAGAACATTGAAACAAGAAATATCAATCCGATATTCAAATCATTTTTGCATATTTTTTTTAGATACCTGGGGCCTCATATTTACAGATATTGCTAGATAATAAGGGGAGTGAGTCTTGTTTTTCCACATTTTTTTTTTTAATGGGTGCAGGGCTAAAAACAGCTATTTGGATTGATAGTAGCTTATTATTTTTTTTTTTTCCTGAAATTTAGTTTTATTAATTTTATAAGGTAATAAATGACCTTTGGGGGGCATCGCAGTGTTTATATTTAAATACATAATTGTCTAAGGGTCACTTCCGTCTGTCTGTCACGGTTATTCGTTCGCTGATTGGTCTCGGCAGCTACCTGTCATGGCTGCAGCGACGGCCACAGTGCGATTAGTCCCTCCCCTACTCCCCTGCACTCACTGCCCGGCGCCCGCTCCGTAATCCCCTCCACTCACCGCTCACACAGGGTTAATGGCAGCGGTAACGGCCCGCGGTGTAACGCACTCCGTTACCGCTGCTATTAACCCTGTGTGTCCCCAACTACTATTTACTATTGATGCTGCCTATGCAGCATCAATAGTAAAAATATGTCATGTTAAAAATAATTTTAAAAAAACAAAAAACCTGCTATACTCACCCTCCGCCGCCTTTCTCGCTCCTCTCCACGCTCCCGGGACCGCTCCATTGCAAGCGGCAGCTTCCGGTCCCAGGGCATCATAGGCCCTGCCCACACCAGCCCTGGCACCGAAAGCTGCCGCTTGCAATGGAGCTGTCCCGGGAGCGTGGCGAGTAGCGGGAAAGGCGGCGGATGGTAAGTATAGCAGGACTTCAACTGGCTATAGGTGAGTATATGTTTATTTTTTTAAGTCTCTATACTACGTGGCTCTGTGCTGGCCAATATACTATGTGACTGGGCAATATACTACGTGGCTCTGCTATATACTATGTGACTGGGCAATACGTCACTGGGCAATATACTACGTGGCTGTGCAATATACTACGTGGCTGTGCAATATACTACGTCGCTGGGCAATATACTACGTGACTGGGCAATATACTACGTGGCTGGGCAATATACTACGTGGACATGCATATTCTAGAATACCCGATGCGTTAGAATCGGGCCACCATCTAGTGTGTGTATGTATGTGTATCTATCTATCTATCTATCTATATCTATAAGCCAACCCGAGTATAAGCTTAATTTTACCACAAAAAAATAGGAAAACTTATTGACTTGAGTATAAGCTGGGTATGCATTGTCCCCTCATCCCTATCTTCGTCTGCATGACTCCTCATCCCTATCCTGGTATGCATGGCCTCCTCATTCCTATCCTGGTATGCATGGCCTCCTCATCCCTATCCTGGTATGCATGGCCTCCTCATCCCTATCCTGGTCTGCATGGCCTCCTCATCCCTATCCTGGTATGCATGGCCTTCTCATCCCTATCTTGGTCTGCATGGATCCTCATCTCTATCTTGGTCTGCATGGCTCCTCATCCCTATCCTTGTATGATTGGCTCTTCATCCCTATCCTTGTATGCATGGCTCTTCATCCTCATCCTGGTATGCATGGCTCCTCATCCCTATCCTGGTATGCATGGTCTCCTCATCCCTATCCTGGTATGCTTGGTCTCCTCATCCCTATCCTGGTATGTATGGCCTCCTCATCCTTACCCTGGTATGCATGGCCTCCTCATGCCTATCCTGGTATGCATGGCCTCCTCATCCCTATCTTGGTCTGCATGGCTCCTCATCCCTATCCTTGTATGAATGGCTCTTCATCCCTATCCTTGTATGCATGGCTCCTCATCCCTATCCTGGTATGCATGGCCTCCTCATCCCTATCCTGGTATGCATGGCCTCCTCATCCCTATCCTGGTATGCATGGCCTCCTCATACCTATCCTGGTCTGCATGGCTCCTCATCCCCATCCTGGTCTGCATACATGCATACATGGTCTGCTTTGCATACATGCTGTCCCATGCCGGCTAGATGTATCCAGCCTTGCTTAATACAAGAGAATTGAACAAGGCTTCATAAAGTCTAGTTGGAATCTGGCCAGAAATATGGAAATTGCATACTTGTGGTCATATGACTCCCGGCAACGGCACTTAAGTATCGTTTTGCTCGCGATCTGTGAGGAATCACACTTCTGCAGTTACACAGAGTGACTGCAGACTTGTACCGCAAGGCTGGACAACATTTTTAAGTGATTGGCAATCAGTAGTTGCATTTGTTCGCTTATGTAAATGGATCTTTAACATATGTCTGGTTCCTATATATACAGTAGGGCTAATTAAAGGGAACCTGTCACCCCCAAAATCAAAGGTGAGCTAAGCCCACCAGCATCAGGGGCTTATCTACAGCATTCTGGAATGCTGTAGATAAGCCCCCGATGTATCCTGAAAGATGAGAAAAAGAGGTTAGATTATATTCTCCCAGGGGCGGTCCCGGTCTGGTTCTGGTCTGATGGGCGTCGCGGTCTGGTGCCTCCCATCTTCTTACGATGAAGTCCTCTTCTTGTCTTCACACTCCGGCGCAGGCGTACTTTGTCTGCCCGGTTGATGAATATGGACTACCTTAGGGGTGGAGCCACATATTCATTACTGTAATGAGCGGTACCATGTGACCACTCAATACAGGAAGAAGCTTTCAGCGCCTGGAAAACCAGGGATCTGCAGGGACCGCGCCAGGAGCAGGTGATTATAACGGGGACATATTCACCTGTCCCGCATTCCACCGTCGGCACCGCTCCGTCTTCTGCGTCTTCTGCCCTCTGCAGTGACGCTCAGGTCAGAGGGCGCAATGACGCGATTAGTGTGCGCACCGCCCTCTGCCTAAACAGTCAGTGCAGAGGACACGGAAGACACCGCAGCGCCCAGCGTTATAACGGGAAAAGTGAATATAGCAAGTGCCGGGGGCCTGAGCGACGAGAGGTGAGTATGTGATTTCTTTCTTTTTTTATCGCAGCAACAGCATATGGGGCAAATATCTCTATGGAGCATCTTATGGGGCAATGTGCAGCATTATATGGGGCAAATATCTCTATGGAGCATCTTATGGGGCAAATATTTCTATGGAGCATCTTATGGGGCCATGTGCAGCATTATATGGGGGCAAATATCTCTATGGAGCATATTATGGGGCCATAATCAGCATTTGTGCAGCATTGTATGGAGCAAATGTCTCTATGGAGCATCTTATGGGGCCATAGTCAGCATTTGTGCAGCATTGTAGGGGCAAATGTCTCTATCGAGCATCTAATGGGGCCATAATCAGCATTTGTGCAGCATTGTAGGGGCAAATGTCTCTATGGAGCATCTTATGGGGCCATAATCACCATTTGTGCAGCATTGTATGGGGCAAATGTCTCTATGGAGCATCTTATGGGGCCATAATCACCATTTGTGCAGCATTGTATGGGGCAAATGTCTCTATGGAGCATCTTATGGGGCCCATCATGAACTGTATGGAGCATTATATGGGGCGTATTTTGTATGGAGCATTATATGGGGCCCATCATGAACTGTATGGAGCATTATATGGGGCTCCTGATTCAATATGGATATTCAAAACCACTTAACCTACTGGTGTCTCAATTAATTTTACTTTTATTGGTACCTATTTTTATTTTTGACATTTACCTGTAGCTGCTGCATTTTCCACCCTAGGCTTATACTCGAGTCATTAACTTTTCCCAATTTTTTGTGGCAAAATTAGGAGTCTCAGCTTATACTCGGGTCGGCTTATACTCGAGCATATACAGTACATATTTAAGTTGCACATTTGTAGCATTTTTCTATTGTGAGTATTTAGGAGATAAAGAATTATTTTAATAATAATAAAAGTTATATTTCCAGGTCACCACCTGGCAGCACACTGGAGGACGTCCTTCTTATCCTTGATGGGACAGGAAACACGAGAGGTTAAAAGGACCCTCCCCCTACCACCCTTCAGTGTTTTTCCTGTCCCATCATGGATGGGAACGGACGAGAGGATCTACCGTTCTGTGCGGGGGGGATGTGAATCGGGGGGGGTCTGCCTCACCCTTCCCTCCATGAGACACTCGCTGGCTGACACCCGCCTGAGGGTCCCTCGGCCTACTAGTGTAGCGCTGCTCCTGGTATGGGGATCGCTTCTCCCTGGCGGGGGCTCTCGATCCCTCCGTCGCGTCCCCTGGTGCGAGCGATCCCAGCGGCGGCCTCTGCAGATGCTGGCGTCTCCATGCGGCCGCTGGGGGAACCAGATCCTCGCCGCACCTTCCTCTTTCCGGCCGCGCGTCACTTCCGGTTTGCGGCTGAGGGGGACGGACGGCGTCTCTGCAACAGGAAGTGCAGAGGAAGAGCGGTGGAGAGCGCTAGTAAGTAGGGAAGCGCTGAAAAAAAAAAAAAAAAAAAGAAGAGAGGAACGCTAGTTTTTGATATTGATTTATATATATATATACAGGTCCTTCTCAAAAAATTAGCATATAGTGTTAAATTTCATTATTTACCATAATGTAATGATTACAATTAAACTTTCATATATTATAGATTCATTATCCACCAACTGAAATTTGTCAGGTCTTTTATTGTTTTAATACTGATGATTTTGGCATACAACTCCTGATAACCCAAAAAACCTGTCTCAATAAATTAGCATATCAAGAAAAGGTTCTCTAAACGACCTATTACCCTAATCTTCTGAATCAACTAATTAACTCTAAACACATGCAAAAGATACCTGAGGCTTTTATAAACTCCCTGCCTGGTTCATTACTCAAAACCCCCATCATGGGTAAGAATAGCGACCTGACAGATGTCAAGAAGGCCATCATTGACACCCTCAAGCAAGAGGGTAAGACCCAGAAAGAAATTTCTCAACAAATAGGCTGTTCCCAGAGTGCTGTATCAAGGCACCTCAATGGTAAGTGTTGGAAGGAAACAATGTGTCAGAAAACGCTGTACAACGAGAAGAGGAGACCGGACCCTGAGGAAGATTGTGGAGAAGGACCGATTCCAGACCTTGGGGAACCTGAGGAAGCAGTGGACTGAGTCTGGTGTGGAAACATCCAGAGCCACCGTGCACAGGCGTGTGCAGGAAATGGGCTACAGGTGCCGCATTCCCCAGGTAAAGCCACTTTTGAGCTACAGAGAAGCAGCACTGGACTGTTGCTAAGTGGTCCCAAGTACTTTTTTCTGATGAAAGCAAATTTTGCATGTCATTCGGAAATCAAGGTGCCAGAGTCTGGAGGAAGACTGGGGAGAAGGAAATGCCAAAATGCCTGAAGTCCAGTGTCAAGTACCCACAGTCAGTGATGGTGTGGGGTGCCATGTCAGCTGCTGGTGTTGGTCCACTGTGTTTCATCAAGGGCAGGGTCAATGCAGCTAGCTATCAGGAGATTTTGGAGCACTTCATGCTTCCATCGGCTGAAATGCTTTATGGAGATGAAGATTTCATTTTTCAGCACGACCTGGCACCTGCTCACAGTGCCAAAACCACTGGTAAATGGTTTACTGACCATGGTATTACTGTGCTCAATTGGCCTGCCAACTCTCCTGACCTGAACCCCATAGAGAATCTGTGGGATATTGTGAAGAGAAAGTTGAGAGACGCAAGACCCAACACTCTGGATGAGCTTAAGGCCGCTATTGAAGCATCCTGGGCCTCCATAACATCTCAGCAGTGTCACAGGCTGATTGCCTCCATGCCACGCCGCATTGAAGCAGTCATTTCTGCCAAAGGATTCCCGACCAAGTATTGAGTGCATAACTGAACATTATTATTTGATGGTTTTTTTGTTTGTTATTAAAAAACACTTTTATTTGATTGGATGGGTGAAATATGCTAATTTATTGAGACAGGTTTTTTGGGTTATCAGGAGTTGTATGCCAAAATCATCAGTATTAAAACAATAAAAGACCTGACAAATTTCAGTTGGTGGATAATGAATCTATAATATATGAAAGTTTAATTGTAATCATTACATTATGGTAAATAATGAAATTTAACACTATATGCTAATTTTTTGAGAAGGACCTGTATATACCGATTTCTCAGACGAGGCTGCCTATAAAACAATAAAATATATATATATATATATATATATATATATATATATATATATATATATATATATATATATATATATATATAATATTATTGTTTTATAGGCAGCCTCCTTGTCTGAGAAATCGGTAAAGAAGCCCGGTAGGAATAAGAAGTGTCCTATCTGTGCGGTTAAACTAAAGGATTCCTGGCAGAAACCCCTATGTGAAGCATGCACCTGCAAAATCTTAGGAGAGGAACAGGCGTCTCTTATGACAAATATGAGAGCCATGATAAGGGAGGAAGTTCAGGCTTCAGTTTCAAGTCTGGTACTCCCTCAAGTCTCACCTTCACCTTCTGAGTGGCCAAGGAAAAGGCCGAGGGTCGATTACTCCACTGAAGATTCATCATCCTGTGGATCGGAGGTAGAGGAGGAAGATGAGAGTAGAGATCCTCCGGAGAAAGGGAGAAGATATTTGTTCTCCGCCGCAGGCACAGGAGAACTGTTGGAAGCAGTGCGGCATACCATGCAGATCGAGGAGCCTCAGCCGTCTTGTTCTGTTCAGGATGAGATGTTTGGGGGCTTGCTCTCACAGACCTCTAAAGTCTTCCCTGTAAACTCCCATATCAGATCCATGATTCTGGAGGAATGGGAGGAAGCCGAGAAAAGACTGACTATCCTTAAGGACTTCAGACTTCTCGCTTGCCATTTGATCCAGACGAAGTCAAAGAGTGGGTCGATTAGCCAAAGGTATGTCTATTTTTGGTATAAGTATCCAAAAGGACTGCAATTCCTTTTGAAGACTCTTCCAATCTAAAAGAGCCCATGGACAGGAAGGCAGACGGCCTTTTAAAAAGGGCCTGGGAAAGTTCTTCGGCGATCATTGGGGCTAATATTGCAGCGACATCAGTGGCCCGCTCCATGGACCTTTGGTTAGATGATCTTCAAGATCAACTGATGGCCAAGACTCCCAGGGAAACTATCCTGAAATCCCTACCTTTGCTAAAGTTAGCAACCACCTTTTTGGCAGACGCATCTGCAGAGTCTGTTAGGTTTGCGGCTAGGGGTCAATCCCTATCTAATGCAGCCCGAAGAGCTATTTGGCTCAAAAGCTGGTCGGGTGACATGCATTCTAAAAGCAAATTATGTGCTATACCCTTTTCCGGGGGCAGGGTCTTCGGACCGTTCCTCGACGATATTTTAGAAAAAGCCGCAGATGTAAAGAAAGGGTTTCCGGAAGAAAAGCCTAAAAAATTCCAGCCCTTTCGGAGACCCCGCTATAAACAAAAACCCGATTACAGGGGTAAGGGAAAACAGGGTAGATGGAGCTACCAGAAAGGAGGGGATAACAGGCCTAAAAACAAAGAAGCGAGCTACTCGGGACCAGGGTCTAGCTACCGCAGGAAATGACGCCATCAGAGTAGGGGGTCGTCTGGCCGGATTCCTGGGAGGATGGAGGGAGATTACAACAAGTCCATGGGTCTTACAGATAGTATCCCAGGGGTACAAACTAGAGTTTACATCCCTTCCTCCCGAAAGATTCCTGGTGTCCAGCTCCCATCTAAAATTATCATCCCCCATGTGGTCAGATATTCAAGACCTTTTAAAAATGGCGGCTATTGTTCCGGTACCCCCTCGGGAAGAGTGCAGGGGTCACTACTCCAATCTCTTCTCGATAACAAAACCGTGGGGAGAATCAAGGATAATTATAAATTTGAAACATCTGAACAATTGGGTCCTTTACAAAAGGTTCAAGATGGAGTCGATTCGGTCTACCATCCCTCTGTTGGGAAAAGACATGGTAATGTGCACTCTAGATTTAAAGAGTGAATATTACCATGTACCCATTTATCTAAGTCATCAGAGGTTCCTGCGGTTCGCGGTAAACTTGGAAGGAAAGATCTACTATTTCCAATTCCGCTGTCTCCCCTTCGGCCTGGCTTCCGCTCCCAGGGTTTTTACAAAACTTATGGTGGAAGTAGTCGCTTTCCTGAGGAATCAGGATATAATGGTGATTCCCTACTTAGACGACTTTTTAATAGCGGCAGACTCAGAAGTCCAGCTCAGGATCAACTGTCAGTCCCTCATCTCAACACTAGAGAATCTGGGATGGATTATAAATTGGGAGAAATCAGATCTAATTCCAAAACCCAGAATAAAATTCTTGGGAGTCATGCTCGATTCGCAAGCAAGAATGTCCTTTCTTCCAGAAGACAGGCTAGAAGGTATAATAAAGAAGATCCGTCACTTCTCTCGAGGCCGAAATACGATAAGAGACGGGATGAAAATACTAGGTCTGATGACGGCCTGTATCCCTTGCGTAAGATGGAGCCAGTTTCATTCTCGACAGCTTCAGCAGGGAGTTCTGAGTAGCTGGAACAGAAGGCAGAACTCACTGAACCGGACCCTGAACCTTACTTCTCAGGTCAAAAGATCTCTGGTGTGTTGGACCCTTTCCAGAAACCTCCGACTGGGGGTGCCATGGCTTCAAACACCGAGCGTATCAGTTACAACAGATGCCAGTCAGCTCGGTTGGGGAGGTCATGTACAAGGAAGATATTTTCAAGGTCGCTGGGAAAGGAAAGACAGCAACCAGTCATCGAACCACAGAGAACTACATGCGGTTTGGAAGGTCTTAACGGCAGCGCAGCATCTGCTGCAGAACAAACACGTGAAGTTCTTCTCAGACAACACGACAATGGTAGCCTTCCTGCGGCATCAAGGGGCTCCAAGACATCTTGCGTTACAGGACCTGGCGGAACAGATATTCAGGTGGGCAGAAAGGTCGGTCCTGTCAATCTCGGCGGTCCACTTGGAGGGTTCCAAGAACCAGTTGGCAGATTTCCTCAGCAGGAAAAGTGTATCCCCCATGGAGTGGGAACTGAACAATGAGGTGTTCAGAGATCTGTGTCAATGTTGGGGAAAGCCGACGGTGGACCTATTTGCTACAAAAGGAAATGCAAAGGTCAAGATCTTCTACTCCCTTAACCCTTGGGAAAATCCAGCCGCGATCGATGCCTTCTCACAACCCTGGAACCGCGGTTTTCTGTATGCATTCCCTCCTCTAGCAATGATCCCGAGGACGCTCAGGAAGATCTGCGAGGACAAGGCCAAAGTCATCCTCATAGCTCCTCACTGGCCGAAACGAAGTTGGTTTCCATTGTTAAGGAAACTGTCAGTGGAAAAACCCCTCCTGTTACCAGAAAGAGAGGATCTTCTACAGGGTCCAGTTCTACACCAGAATCCAAGAGCACTTCAGCTTGCGGCCTGGATCCTGAACGGAAGGTCTTAAAGGCAAAAGGGTTTTCAGATGACGTCATTTCTACCCTTCAAGCCAGCAGGAAGCCGGTGACATCGGCTATCTATACAAAAATATGGAAGCGATTCTGTGGGTTTTGCGGAGAGACGACAGTTGATACTGACCATCCGAATATCCCCCAAATTCTTGACTTTTTGCAGTCAGAGTTTCAAAAAGGTCTTAGACCGAGTACATTAAGGGTCCAAATAGCGGCCCTGAGTTTATTCTTCGATTCTTCCCTATCCGCCCATCCCTGGATTAGTCGTTTCTCTAGAGCAGTCCAGAGATTAAAACCATTGATTAGAAGATCAGGCGTGGGATGTAACAGGGGATATAGAAATCAACAAACTTTCCCTTAAAACCGCATTTTTAGTTGCGATCACGTCGGCTAAAAGATTAGGGGAACTACAGGCTCTATCGGTGCAGAATCCATATTTGCAGATCTTCGAGGATAAATTAGTACTTAGACTCGATCCGGCTTTTCTCCCTAAGGTCGTTTCAGATACTAATATGAATCAGGAGATTGTTTGACCGTCGTTTTGCCAGTTCCCTAAAAACCAAAAGGAAAGATTTTACCACAACTTAGACGTAAGAGACACGGTACTTGGGTACCTTGATTTATCTAGACCCTGGAGACGGGACAACAATTTGTTCGTCCAGTTCAGGGGTCCAAATAAAGGGAAAAAAGCGTCTAAAGCGACTATCGCACGGTGGATAAAATCCACAATCAGTTTAGCTTATAAAGCTAGAGGGCAAAATTCCCCGGTCAACATCAAAGCCCATTCATCTAGGGCCATGGCCACGTCATGGGCAGAGAAAGGAGGGGCGACGGCAGATCAGATCTGCAGAGCTGCATCATGGTCTAGCCTTAGTACCTTTTCTAAACACTATAAGTTAGATGTAGTGTCACCTCAATTGACTTTCGGTAGAAAGGTACTTCAAGCAGTGGTCCCTCCCTAAATACCAGTCTCCTTTGGTATTTCTCCAGTGTGCTGTCAGGTGGTGACCTGGAAAACAGTAATTAGACCTACTGGTAATTGTATTTCCAGGAATCCATCCTGACAGCACTATTAGTTCCCTCCCTAACGTATGATTTTTATACTCATGCGATGTAACATTTGTATGATTGATTATTTTGTTGGAATAAACCTTTGTTTTTGCATCCATCCAAATGTGTTACTTTGGAAAAGCACTGAAGGGTGGTAGGGGGAGGGTCCTTTTAACCTCTCGTGTTTCCTGTCCCATCAAGGATAAGAAGGACGTCTGTTATGAACAGGTAATTCAGAACCACAATGGACCTTGAAGTTCAGAGCACACAAAGTGACCTGACAATTACCAAAAACATAGGACGAGCTCTGAGACGTGGGAACTCTGCTGACCGCAATCCCTAACCCTATCACACCACACTAGAGGTAGCCGTGGATTGCGCCTAACGCTCCCTATGCAACTCGGCACAGCCTGAGAAACTAACTAGCCCTGAAGATAGAAAAATAAGCCTACCTTGCCTCAGAGAAATTCCCCAAAGGAAAAGGCAGCCCCCCACATATAATGACTGTGAGTAAAGATGAAAATACAAACACAGAGATGAAATAGATTTAGCAAAGTGAGGCCCGACTTACTGAATAGACCGAGGATAGGAAAGATAGCTTTGCGGTCAACACAAAAACCTACAAACAACCACGCAGAGGGGCAAAAAGACCCTCCGCACCGACTAACGGTACGGAGGTGCTCCCTCTGCGTCTCAGAGCTTCCAGCAAGCAAGAAAAACCAATATAGCAAGCTGGACAGAAAATATAGCAAACAAATGTAACACAAGCAAAACTTAGCTTATGCAGGATAGACAGGCCACAGGAACGATCCAGGAGGAAAGAAGACCAATACTAGAACATTGACTGGAGGCCAGGATCAAAGCACCAGGTGGAGTTAAATAGAGCAGCACCTAACGACTTAACCTCATTACCTGAGGAAGGAAACTCAGAAGCCGCAGTACCACTCTCATCCACCAAAGGAAGCTCATAGACAGAACCAGCCGAAGTACCACTCACGACCACAGGAGGGAGCTTGGCCACAGAATTCACAACAGTACCCCCCCCTTGAGGAGGGGTCACCGAACCCTCACCAGAGCCACCAGGCCGACCAGGATGAGCCACATGAAAGGCACGAACCAGATCGGCAGCATGGACATCAGAGGCAAAGACCCAGGAATTATCTTCCTGACAATAACCTTTCCACTTAACCAGATACTGGAGTTTCCGTCTCGAAACACGAGAATCCAAAATCTTCTCCACTATATATACTCCAATTCCCCTTCAACCAAAACCGGAGCAGGAGGATCAATAGATGGAACCACAGGTGCCACGTATCTCCGCAACAATGACCTATGGAACACGTTATGGATGGAAAAAGAAGCTGGAAGAGTAAAATGAAAAGACACAGGATTAAGAACCTCAGAAATCCTATATGGACCAATGAAACGAGGCTTAAATTTAGGAGAGGAAACCTTCATAGGAATATAACGAGATGACAACCAAACCAAATCCCCAACACGAAGTCGGGGACCCACACAGCGCCTGCGGTTAGCGAAACGTTGAGCCTTCTCCTGGGACAAGGTCAAATTGTCCACTACATGAGTCCAAATCTGCTGCAACCTATCCACCACAGTATCCACACCAGGACAGTCCGAAGACTCAACCTTCCCTGAAGAGAAACGAGGGTGGAACCCAGAATTGCAGAAAAACGGCGAAACCAAAGTAGCCGAGCTGGCCCGATTATTAAGGGCGAATTCAGCCAAAGGCAAAAAGGACACCCAATCATCCTGATCAGCAGAAACAAAACATCTCAGATATGTTTCCAAGGTCTGATTGGTTCGTTCAGTCTGGCCATTTGTCTGAGGATGGAAAGCCGAGGAAAAAGACAAATCAATGCCCATCCTAGCACAAAAGGCTCGCCAAAACCTCGAAACAAACTGGGAACCTCTGTCAGAAACGATGTTCTCTGGAATGCCATGTAAACGAACCACATGCTGGAAAAACAATGGCACCAAATCAGAGGAGGAAGGCAATTTAGACAAGGGCACCAAATGGACCATCTTAGAGAAGCGATCACAAACCACCCAAATGACCGACATTCTTTGAGAGACGGGGAGATCCGAAATAAAATCCATAGAGATATGTGTCCAAGGCCTCTTCGGGACCGGCAAGGGCAAAAGCAACCCACTGGCACGAGAACAGCAGGGCTTAGCCCGAGCACAAATCCCACAGGACTGCACAAAAGAACGCACATCCCGCGACAGAGATGGCCACCAAAAGGATCTAGCCACCAAATCTCTGGTACCAAAGATTCCAGGATGACCAGCCAACACCGAACAATGAACCTCAGAGATAACTTTATTTGTCCACCTATCAGGGACAAACAGTTTCTCCGCTGGGCAACGGTCAGGTCTATTAGCCTGAAATTTTTGCAGCACCCGCCGCAAATCAGGGGAGATGGCAGACAAAATTACCCCCCCTTTGAGAATACCCGCCGGCTCAGGCAAACCCGGAGAATCGGGCACAAAACTCCTAGACAGGGCATCCGCCTTCACATTTTTAGAGCCCGGAAGGTACGAAATCACAAAATCAAAACGGGAGAAAAACAGCGACCAACGAGCCTGTCTAGGATTCAACCGTTTGGCAGACTCGAGATAAGTCAAGTTCTTGTGATCAGTCAAGACCACCACGCGATGCTTAGCTCCTTCAAGCCAATGACGCCACTCCTCGAATGCCCACTTCATGGCTAGCAACTCTCGATTGCCAACATCATAATTTCGCTCAGCAGGCGAAAATTTCCTGGAAAAGAAGGCGCATGGTTTCATCACCGAGCAATCAGAACTTCTCTGCGACAAAACAGCCCCTGCTCCAATTTCAGAAGCATCAACCTCGACCTAGAACGGAAGCGAAACATCTGGTTGGCACAACACAGGGGCAGAAGAAATACGACGCTTCAACTCCTGAAAAGCTTCCACAGCAGCAGAAGACCAATTGACCACATCAGCACCCTTCTTGGTTAAATCAGTCAACGGTTTAGCAATACTAGAAAAATTATTGATGAAGCGACGATAAAAATTAGCAAAGCCCAGGAACTTCTGCAGACTCTTCAGGGATGTTGGCTGAGTCCAATCATAAATGGCCTGAACTTTAACAGGGTCCATCTCGATAGTAGAAGGAGAAAAAATGAACCCCAAAAATGAAACCTTCTGAACACCAAAGAGACACTTTGACCCCTTCACAAACAAAGAATTAGCACGCAGGACCTGGAACACCATTCTGACCTGCTTCACATGAGACTCCCAATCATCCGAGAAGACCAAAATATCATCCAAGTATACAATCAGGAATTTATCCAGGTACTCTCGGAAGATGTCATGCATAAAGGACTGAAACACTGATGGAGCATTAGAAAGCCCGAATGGCATAACCAGGTACTCAAAATGGCCTTCGGGCGTATTAAATGCTGTTTTCCATTCATCGCCCCGTTTAATACGCACAAGAGTATACGCACCACGAAGATCTATCTTGGTGAACCAACTAGCCCCCTTAATCCGAGCAAACAAATCAGACAGCAGCGGCAAGGGGTACTGAAATTTGACCGTAATTTTATTTAGAAGGCGGTAATCAATACAAGGTCTCAGCGAACCATCCTTCTTGGCCACAAAAAAGAACCCCACTCCCAATGGCGACGATGACGGGCGAATATGACCCTTCTCCAAAGACTCCTTCACGTAACTCCGCATAGCGGCGTGCTCAGGTACAGATAAATTAAACAGTCGACCCTTAGGAAACTTACTACCAGGAATCAAATCGATAGCACAATCGCAATCCCTATGCGGAGGTAGGGCATTGGACTTGGGCTCATCGAATACATCCCGGTAATCAGACAAGAACTCTGGGACCTCAGAAGGGGTGGATGATGAGATAGACAGAAATGGAACATCACCATGTACCCCCTGACAACCCCAGCTGGACACAGACATTGATTTCCAATCTAATACTGGGTTATGGACTTGTAGCCATGGCAACCCCAACACGACCACATCATGCAGATTATGCAACACCAGAAAGCGAATATCCTCCTGGTGCGCAGGAGCCATGCACATGGTCAGCTGGGTCCAATACTGAGGCTTATTCTTGGCCAAAGGCGTAGCATCAATTCCTCTCAATGGAATAAGACACTGCAAGGGCTCCAAGACAAACCCACAGCGCCTAGCAAACTCCAAGTCCATCAAATTCAGGGCAGCGCCTGAATCCACAAATGCCATGACAGAATAGGAAGACAAAGAGCAGATCAAAGTAACGGACAAAAGAAATTTCGACTGTACCGTACCAATGGTGGCGGACCTAGCGAACCGCTTAGTGCGCTTAGGACAATCGGAGATAGCATGAGTGGAATCACCACAGTAGAAACACAGCCCATTCTGACGTCTGTGTTCTTGCCTTTCAGCTCTGGTCAAAGTCCTATCGCACTGCATAGGCTCAGGTTTATGCTCAGATAATACCGCCAAATGGTGCACAGATTTACGCTCACGCAAGCGTCGACCGATCTGAATGGCCAAAGACATAGACTCATTCAGACCAGCAGGCATAGGAAATCCCACCATGACATCCTTAAGGGCTTCAGAGAGACCCTTTCTGAAAATAGCTGCCAGCGCATATTCATTCCATTGAGTGAGCACGGACCACTTTCTAAACTTCTGACAAATCTCTATCTCATCCTGACCCTGACACAGAGCCAGCAAATTTTTCTCTGCCTGATCCACTGAATTAGGTTCGTCGTACAGCAATCTGAGCGCCAGAAAAAACGCATCAATATTACATAATGCAGGATCTCCTGGCGCAAGGGAAAATGCCCAGTCTTGAGGGTCGCCACGTAATAAAGAAATAATGATCTTAACTTGTTGAACTGGGTCACCAGAGGAGCGGGGTTTCAAAGCCAGAAATAGTTTACAATTATTTTTAAAATTCAAAAACTTAGCTCTATCTCCAAAAAATAACTCAGGAATAGTAATTTTAGGTTCTAACATAGGATTCTGAACCACTAAATCTTGAATGTTCTGTACTCTTATAGTGAGATTATCCATCAAAGAGGACAGACCCTGAATGTCCATGTCCACACCTGTGTTCTGAACCACCCTGATGTAAAGGGGAAAAGAAAGACAGAACACAGTGCAAAGAAAAAAAAATGGTCTCAGAACTTCTCTTTTCCCTCTATTGAGAAGCATTAGTACTTTGGGCCTCCAGTACTGTTATGAACAGGTAATTCAGAACCACAATGGACCTTGAAGTTCAGAGCACACAAAGTGACCTGACAATTACCAAAAACATAGGACGAGCTCTGAGACGTGGGAACTCTGTTTACCGCAATCCCTAATCCTATCACACCACAATAGAGGTAGCCGTGGATTGCGCCTAACGCTCCCTATGCAACTCGGCACAGCCTGAGAAACTAACTAGCCCTGAAGATAGAAAAATAAGTCTACCTTGCCTCAGAGAAATTCCCCAAAGGAAAAGGCAGCCCCCCACATATAATGACTGTGAGTAAAGATGAAAATACAAACACAGAGATGAAATAGATTTAGCAAAGTGAGGCCCGACTTACTGAATAGACCGAGGATAGGAAAGATAGCTTTGCGGTCAACACAAAAACCTACAAACAACCACGCAGAGGGGCAAAAAGACCCTCCGCACCGACTAACGGTACGGAGGTGCTCCCTCTGCGTCTCAGAGCTTCCAGCAAGCAAGAAAAACCAATATAGCAAGCTGGACAGAAAATATAGCAAACAAATGTAACACAAGCAAAACTTAGCTTATGCAGGATAGACAGGCCACAGGAACGATCCAGGAGGAAGGAAGACCAATACTAGAACATTGACTGGAGGCCAGGATCAAAGCACCAGGTGGAGTTAAATAGAGCAGCACCTAACGACTTAACCTCATCACCTGAGGAAGGATACTCAGAAGCCGCAGTACCACTCTCATCCACCAAAGGAAGCTCATAGACAGAACCAGCCGAAGTACCACTCACGACCACAGGAGGGAGCTTGGCCACAGAATTCACAACAGACGTCCTCCAGTGTGCTCTCAGGATGGATTCCTGGAAATACAATTACCAGTAGGTCTAATTACTGTTTTTAATACATAGAAGTGATTGGTAGAAAGTAGGAAGTCTATATGACTTCTGACAATTTGCTAATTGAGTTAAAGGGATTGTCTGATCCAAATCTACAGATGCTTCTCACAAAATTAGAATATCACCAAAACATTCATTTATTTCAGTGTTTCAATAGAAAAAGTGATTAGAGTCATTACAGACTAAACTATATACACATACTGTCACACGCTGACTGATGGGCGTGAGCTCGAGGGGTTTGAAGCCCCACTGTGCCACAAAACAGACTACCCTGGAAGGAGTGTGACTAGGACAGCTGCCTTGGTCTTCTCTGGAGCCTCTGATGGTGAGGTCAGGATTGTTTTGCAGGCAGCTGCCAGGTGCTACTCCAGGGTGGTGTCTGGCAGTGGCTGCTGATCCCACTTGGGGACGGCACACTAGAGCATATACGAGTAGCAAAGAGGCTGGTACTCTGGCAGGTGGGCACGGCAGAGACACAGGGCTGGAGGGCACGGCAGAGACACAGGGCAGGCACGGCAGAGACGCAGGACTGGCAGGCACGGCAGAGACACAGGACTGGCAGGCACGGCAGAGACACAGGGCTGGCAGGCACGGCAGAGACACAGGGCTGGCAGGCTGGTGTGTGAGGGAACAGGTAGGGACCTGTTCACACAAGAGGTGCAGGTACGAAAGCAAGCAGAATGGAACGAAGTATGAAGGAACAGGTTTGGACCTGTTCACTCAGGGGGTGAACCAAAAGGTATGCGGAGAGGAGCTGCAGCAAGAGATTACTGCAGAAGCTAAGCAAAGCGGAACCGCAAGGAATGCGGAGAGGAGCTGCAGCAAGAGATTTCTGCAGCAGCAGAAGCTAAGCAGAGCGAAACCACAAGGAATGCGGAGAGGAGCTGCAGCAAGAGATTCCTGCAGCAACAGGAGCAGAGTAGAACGGAGCAGAACCACAGGAGTGCAGAGCAGAGGTAAAGCTGCAAGAGAGCGGAGCACAGGCAAAGTCACAAGAGCCGCAAGAGTACGAAGCATAAGCAAACAGAAAGGATGCAAGGAAAGACACAGCAGGGAAAGAAGCCACATACAAGGAGACAGAGGTAGGACAAACTTCAGACAGGGTAGTGGAACAAGACAAGATACAAGAACAAAGATATAGGGACCAGAATATTCTGGTTCCTGGAGGGCGGACAACAAGATCACGGCAAGGCTAGAACAGAAACACTGAGACCAGGATATACAGCCTCCTGGAGGGCAGACAGACAAGATCAAGGCAAAGCTAGGAGTAGAACCTCCAGAGAAGGAGGCACACAGAGCAAGGCCTGGCAGCTCAGAAGCAAAACACTAACTGAGTTAACACATTGCACAGGCTCAGTCCACAGGGTGGAGCTTCCCTAAATACTGGAGGCCTCTTGGTAATTGGTCAGGGACACATTAGACAGGTGCACCCTGATTCCATAAGAACCAGAGAGTTCTGGTGCCGCCCCCTATGCACACAGCCAGGAAGCATGCAGAGAGCAGGCAGAAAGCAAGAGACACAGAGCATGGAGCCGGTAGCAGACAGAGACCACAACATGACCTGGAGCAGTGGGTAAGATGGTGTGTGAGGGATGGGAGGCCATGCAGTGATGCTGGCAGAGTTGTTACACATACAAAAACAATATATGTGTGTTCTGTATCCACTGGAAAATAACACCTATAAATATGATACACGGCTAAAATGGGTACACCATAATTAATTTATTAGAAAAAAGGAACCACGTAATACATAATGAAATATGGATACAGGGAAAGACAAGGTAAGGTGGAAAAAATACACGGAATGGAACTGGCTACATATGCAATAAATGATTACCCCATATGCCAATGCCACAGGGCAGTGGGAAGAGAGAGGCTAAGTGCCAAAATAGGCGCATCCTACATATGCGCCTTTTCTGGGGTGGCTGGGGGCAGATGTTTATAGCTAGGGGGGGGGGCAATATCCATGGTCCCTCTCTAGGCTATTAATATCTGCCCTCAGCCACTGGCTGTCCCTCTCTGGCGGAGAAAATTGCGTGGGAGCCCACGCCAGTTTTTCCGTGAATTAACCCTTTAATTTAACACCTACAGCTCCCAAATTGTATACACAAACACTTCTAACATTATTAGTGAGGGATATATAAAAGTCTTACTGTATGTAAACCATGTCTCATATCCTGTCGGGTTCGGTAGCGATTAAGCAAAAGCCGACAATTGAATTGCTGGCTTTTCTGCTCTCTAGCCCTGCATGAAATATATATACCGTATATACTCGAGTATAAGCCGAGATTTTCAGCCCAAATTTTTGGGCTGAAAGTGCCCCTCTCGGCTTATACTCGAGTCACGGTGGGTGGCAGGGTTGGCGGGTGAGGGGGAGAGTGTGCTGAGGCATACTTACCGAGTCGCGGCGATCCTGGCGCTCCCCCTGCCGGTAACGGTGACCGCTGATAGAGGAAGAGGCTGCGGCACCGAAGACCAGCTGTCCGGGAGAAGGAGCGGGACGCCGGGAGCAGGTAAGTATCGCATATTCACCTATCCCCGTTCCACACGCCGGGCGTCGCACCATCTTCCCGGCGCCGCTCCATCTTCCCGGCGTCTCTCCGCTCTGACTGTGCAGGTCTGAGGGCGCGATGACGCATATAGTGTGCGCGCCGCCTTCTGCCTGATCAGTCAGTGCGGAGAGACGCCGAGACGAGACGCCCGGGGCTGCAAGCAAGAAAGGTGAGTATGGCTTTTTTTTTATTGCAGCAGCAGCAATGGCAGAGCTTTCTATGGTACATCAATGGGGCAATAATGAACCTATATGGCACAGCTATGGGACAATAATGAACGGTGCAGAGCACTATATGGCACAGCTATGGGACAATAATGAATGGTGCAGAGCACTATATGGCACAGCTATGGGGCAATAATGAACGGTGCAGAGCACTATATGGCACAGCTATGGGACAATAATGAACGGTGCAGAGCACTATATGGCACAGCTATGGGGCAATAATGAACGGTGCAGAGCACTATATGGCACAGCTATGGGGCAATAATGAACGGTGCAGAGCACTATATGGCACAGCTATGGGGCAATAATGAACGGTGCAGAGCATTGTATATGGGGCACAGCTTTATATGGAGCATCTATGGGGCAATAGAACTGTATGGAGCATTATATGGGGCTCCTGATTCAATATGGATATTCAAAAACACTTAACCTACTGATGTCTCAATTAATTTTACTTTTATTGGTATCTATTTTTATTTTTGACATTAACCGGTAGCTGCTCCATTTTCCACCCTAGGCTTATACTCGAGTCAATCATTTTTCCCAGTTTTTTGTGGCAAAATTAGGGGGGTCGGCTTATACTTGAGTATATACGGTACATATGTGTCTCACTGATATATATATATACTAGAAATAGGCCCGATGCTGTTGAACGCTCACCTTGGCGGGAGATTTGAATCCCGCGCGGCACTGCTCTTTGGCTCAGCTGTCCAGGGATTTGAATCCCGTGCCGCTCATTGGCTAAGCCACCCCTGGCCGCGTGGCTTTGGCAGGGGATTCAAATCTCATGCGGCACCTCTCATTGGGGGGCGCACAGCCAATGAGCGGTGCCGCGCAGCTTGGCGGGGGATATGAATCCCAGCCGCCATATCGGAATACCCATAACTTGGGGTTGGCGGGAGATGAGCCGCTGATCTACCGACGGAATAGCGGTGCCGTTTTTGTCACTTGTGGAGGCGCAGTTCGTGGCCTTCCGGCCGCGGTGGATTGTGGGATAGTGACACAATCGCCGGAAGCTGTGACAGAGCCGATTGGCAATTATATATTGTACTGTATGTGTATGTGTGCGTATACAGGTCCTTCTCAAAAAATTAGCATATAGTGTTAAATTTCATTATTTACCATAATGTAATGATTACAATTAAACTTTCATATATTATAGATTCATTATCCACCAACTGAAATTTGTCAGGTCTTTTATTGTTTTAATACTGATGATTTTGGCATACAACTCCTGATAACCCAAAAAACCTGTCTCAATAAATTAGCATATCAAGAAAAGGTTCTCTAAACGACCTATTACCCTAATCTTCTGAATCAACTAATTAACTCTAAACACATGCAAAAGATACCTGAGGCTTTTATAAACTCCCTGCCTGGTTCATTACTCAAAACCCCCATCATGGGTAAGACTAGCGACCTGACAGATGTCAAGAAGGCCATCATTGACACCCTCAAGCAAGAGGGTAAGGGTACCGTCACACAGTGCAATTTTGATCGCTACGACGGCACGATTCGTGACGTTCGAGCGATATAGTTACGATATCGCAGTGTCTGACACGCTCCTGCGATCAGGGACCCCGTTGAGAATCGTACGTCGTAGCAGATCGTTTGAAACTTTCTTTCGTCGTCTAGTGTCCCGCTGTGGCGGCATGATCGCATGGTGTAACATATATCGTATACGATGTGCGCATAGTAACCAACGGCTTCTACATCGCACATACGTCATGAAATTATCGCTCCAGCGTCGTACATTGCAAAGTGTGACAGCAGACTACGACGCTGGAGCGATATTGTTACAATGCTGGAGCGTCACGGATCGTACCGTCGTAGCGATCAAAATGCCACTGTGTGACGGTACCCTAAGACCCAGAAAGAAATTTCTCAACAAATAGGCTGTTCCCAGAGTGCTGTATCAAGGCACCTCAATGGTAAGTCTGTTGGAAAGAAACAATGTGGCAGAAAACGCTGTACAACGAGAAGAGGAGACCGGACCCTGAGGAAGATTGTGGAGAAGGACCGATTCCAGACCTTGGGGAACCTGAGGAAGCAGTGGACTGAGTCTGGTGTGGAAACATCCAGAGCCACCGTGCACAGGCGTGTGCAGGAAATGGGCTACAGGTGCCGCATTCCCCAGGTAAAGCCACTTTTGAACCATAAACAGCGGCAGAGGCGCCTGACCTGGGCTACAGAGAAGCAGCACTGGACTGTTGCTAAGTGGTCCCAAGTACTTTTTTCTGATGAAAGCAAATTTTGCATGTCATTCGGAAATCAAGGTGCCAGAGTCTGGAGGAAGACTGGGGAGAAGGAAATGCCAAAATGCCTGAAGTCCAGTGTCAAGTACCCACAGTCAGTGATGGTGTGGGGTGCCATGTCAGCTGCTGGTGTTGGTCCACTGTGTTTCATCAAGGGCAGGGTCAATGCAGCTAGCTATCAGGAGATTTTGGAGCACTTCATGCTTCCATCGGCTGAAATGCTTTATGGAGATGAAGATTTCATTTTTCAGCACGACCTGGCACCTGCTCACAGTGCCAAAACCACTGGTAAATGGTTTACTGACCATGGTATTACTGTGCTCAATTGGCCTGCCAACTCTCCTGACCTGAACCCCATAGAGAATCTGTGGGATATTGTGAAGAGAAAGTTGAGAGACGCAAGACCCAACACTCTGGATGAGCTTAAGGCCGCTATTGAAGCATCCTGGGCCTCCATAACATCTCAGCAGTGTCACAGGCTGATTGCCTCCATGCCACGCCGCATTGAAGCAGTCATTTCTGCCAAAGGATTCCCGACCAAGTATTGAGTGCATAACTGAACATTATTATTTGTTGGTTTTTTTGTTTGTTATTAAAAAACACTTTTATTTGATTGGATGGGTGAAATATGCTAATTTATTGAGACAGGTTTTTTTGGGTTATCAGGAGTTGTATGCCAAAATCATCAGTATTAAAACAATAAAAGACCTGACAAATTTCAGTTGGTGGATAATGAATCTATAATATATGAAAGTTTAATTGTAATCATTACATTATGGTAAATAATGAAATTTAACACTATATGCTAATTTTTTGAGAAGGACCTGTATATATATATATATATATATATATATATATATATATATATATATATATATATATATATATATATATATATATATATATATATATATATAATGTATGTGTGTGTATGTATATATGTGTATATATGTATGTATATATGTGTATATATGTATGTGTGTGTATGTATATATATATATATATATATATATATATATATATATATATATATATATATATATATATATATATATATATATATATATATATATATATACTAGATGGCAGCCCGATTCTAAAGAATCGGGAGTCTAGAATCCATATATACTTTATTTATTCAAATGTAAGAATAATACAATTAATAAATAATAGTAAGAAAGAACAAAAATAATAGGCAGTATATGGAGAAAACACCAAACAAAAGTTCAAAATTGGTGTGAAAATGTCACTGAACCACTTCACAACTAAATATATATAGTTTTGGTAAATGGTATTATCATTTTTTTGACGAAATTCGGCAGGAGCTTGAAGAGCAACGTCACTGGGCCCGCCTCCACGAAGTAGAAACTTGCTGTGAGGTAAAAATTCAAAAATCACACCAAAATGGCAGGCGGAGTGTGTCACAGTACGGCACGTTTCTGATTGGTCGCTCGCAGCAGGCGGCAACCAATCAGACACTGGACACTGTTGACGTCACTTATCTCCGGACATTAGCTCCGGACATTAGCTCCGGACATTAGCTCCGGACATTAGCTCCGCACATTAGCTCCGCAAATTAGCTCCGGACATTAGCTCCGGACAAAGCCACGGAAGTTGGCACAAATTGCAGGAAGTAGTATTCTAGGCAATTAATCTCCGGACATTAGCTCCGGACAAAGCCACGGAAGTTGGCACAAATTGCAGGAAGTAGTATTTTAGGCAATTATATATTAGACTAGATGGCAGCCCGATTCTAAAGAATCGGGAGTCTAGAATCCATATATACTTTATTTATTCAAATGTAAGAATAATACAATTAATAAATAATAGTAAGAAAGAACAAAAAATGGCTGCACTTACCAGCTCTTGACAATTCTTGTTATTTAAGAAATTGCTGGGCAATAATGGACAATGTCCTTATGTGGCAAATAATAGAGCAATATACCCAATGTGGCAAAGAAGAGGTTAATAAACGGCAGTCTCTCAGTATAACAGTCAGTGAATAATAGGCAGTATATGGAGAAAACACCAAACAAAAGTTCAAAATTGGTGTGAAAATGTCACTGAACCACTTCACAACTAAATATATATAGTTTTGGTAAATGGTATTATAATTTTTTTGACGAAATTCGGCAGGAGCTTGAAGAGCAACGTCACTGGGCCCGCCTCCACGCAGTAGAAACTTGCTGTGAGGTAAAAATTCAAAAATCACACCAAAATGGTGGGCGGAGTGTGTCACAGTACGGCACGTTTCTGATTGGTCGCTCGCAGCAGGCGGCAAACAATCAGACACTGGACACTGTTGACGTCACTTATCTCCGGACATTAGCTCCGGACATTAGCTCCGGACAGGAAGTTGGCACAAATTGCAGGAAGTAGTATTCTAGGCAATTATATATTAGATAATATATACAGTGGGGCAAAAAAGTATTTAGTCAGTCAGCAATAGTGCAAGTTCCACCACTTAAAAAGATGAGAGGCGTCTGTAATTTACATCATAGGTAGTCCTCAACTATGGGAGACAAACTGAGAAAAAAAAATCCAGAAAATCACATTGTCTGTTTTTTTAACATTTTATTTGCATATTATGGTGGAAAATAAGTATTTGGTCAGAAACAAAATTTAATCTCAATACTTTGTAATATATCCTTTGTTGGCAATGACAGAGGTCAAACGTTTTCTGTAAGTCTTCACAAGGTTGCCACACACTGTTGTTGGTATGTTGGCCCATTCCTCCATGCAGATCTCCTCTAGAGCAGTGATGTTTTTGGCTTTTCACTTGGCAACACGGACTTTCAACTCCCTCCAAAGGTTTTCTATAGGGTTGAGATCTGGAGACTGGCTAGGCCACTCCAGGACCTTGAAATGCTTCTTACGAAGCCACTCCTTCGTTGCCCTGGCGGTGTGCTTTGGATCATTGTCATGTTGAAAGACCCAGCCACATTTCATCTTCAATGCCCTTGCTGATGGAAGGAGGTTTGCACTCAAAATATCACGATATATGGCCCCATTCATTCTTTCATGTACCCGGATCAGTCGTCCTGGCCCCTTTGCAGAGAAACAGCCCCAAAACATGATGTTTTCACCACCATGCTTTACAGTAGGTATGGTGTTTGATGGATGCAACTCAGTATTCTTTTTCCTCCAAACACGACAAGTTGTGTTTCTACCAAACAGTTCCAGTTTGGTTTCATCAGACCATAGGACATTCTCCCAAAACTCCTCTGGATCATCCAAATGCTCTCTAGCAAACTTCAGACGGGCCCGGACATGTACTGGCTTAAGCAGTGGGACACGTCTGGCACTGCAGGATCTGAGTCCATGGTGGCGTAGTGTGTTACTTATGGTAGGCCTTGTTACATTGGTCCCAGCTCTCTGCAGTTCATTCACTAGGTCCCCCCGCGTGGTTCTGGGATTTTTGCTCACCGTTCTTGTGATCATTCTGACCCCACGGGGTGGGATTTTGCGTGGAGCCCCAGATCGAGGGAGATTATCAGTGGTCTTGTATGTCTTCCATTTTCTAATTATTGCTCCCACTGTTGATTTCTTCACTCCAAGCTGGTTGGCTATTGCAGATTCAGTCTTCCCAGCCTGGTGCAGGGCTACAATTTTGTTTCTGGTGTCCTTTGACAGCTCTTTGGTCTTCACCATAGTGGAGTTTGGAGTCAGACTGTTTGAGGGTGTGCACAGGTGTCTTTTTATACTGATAACAAGTTTAAACAGGTGCCATTACTACAGGTAATGAGTGGAGGAAAGAGGAGACTCTTAAAGAAGAAGTTTCAGGTCTGTGAGAGCCAGAAATCTTGATTGTTTGTTTCTGACCAAATACTTATTTTCCACCATAATATGCAAATAAAATGTTAAAAAAACAGACAATGTGATTTTCTGGATTTTGTTTTCTCAGTTTGTCTCCCATAGTTGAGGTCTACCTATGATGTAAATTACAGACGCCTCTCATCTTTTTAAGTGGTGGAACTTGCACTATTGCTGACTGACTAAATACTTTTTTGCCCCACTGTATATTTATATTATTGGAAGCCATTTGAACATTGGTTGGGAAAGCGCTGCACGACCACTGCGGTAATATGTGATGTATATATATGTCAAAATTGGAACAGCATCACGTTATATATATATGTGTGTTTTCACGAATATTTTAGCCCATGGATCCATTATATGTCCATTTTGCCAGCCGGCGAGAAAATCTCGCCATGCGGATGACACACGGATACTTTTTGGAGAAAAAAATAGCATCCTCACATTGAATACGGATGACATAAGGAACACTGTTCAGGAACTTTTCTGCGTATCTCGGCCGTAAAAAAACGGACTGTTTTTATACGTTCGGTGTGACGCTGGCCTTAGTCCCACTGATATTGGGGTAGTTTAACTGCCGTTATCTGTTTCATGTGATACTCATCCTGTGTATGAGCACTCTAGATGCTGCTTTAATTTAGAATTTTTTGTCAGGCTGGTCCGTATACCTGTCAGGTCATTAATTATATGCAGTGAAAACATAGGAGAGGTAGGCAATTGCACCTATATGCCATCTGAGGGGGCAGGTAGCCCATGTACATGGCAGATGGGATGTCTCAGAACATGCCATATTGTTCCTAGTATGTGACCGTGAAAATAAGCAGACCTTGTAGCCAAAGTGTGATTCCTATAGGTGTTACTATATTTAAGGCTATACTTTAACACTTTATGTTTGTTGAGCAAATAAACCTTTTAAGAAGCTTTCTTGCCAAAACATCACTGTTTTATGCTTCTGTTGTCTGGAAAAAAAACCTTTGCATCAATCTTAGGGAGTGGGGTGCTCCAAAAGTGCCATAAGCATATACAGTGCCTTGCAAAAGTATTTGGCCCCCTGGAACTTTTTAGCCTTTTCCCACATATCATGCTTCAACATAAAGATACCAAATGTAAATTTTTGGTGGAGAATCAACAAGTGGAACACAATTGTGAAGTTGAACGAACTTTATTGGTTATTTTACATTTTTGTGGAAATTCAAAAACTGAAAAGTGAGGCGTGCAATATTATTCGACCCCTTTACTTTCAGTGCAGCAAACTCAGTCCAGAAGTTAATGTGCGGGTTATACCCGGGGTGGAGGAGAGGAGACTCTCCTCCAGGCCCCGGGAACCATATTTGTGGTTAAAAAAAGAATTAAAATAAAAAATAATGATATACTCACCTCTCAGCGCTGTACGCGGCCGTCCGGTCTCAGGGTTGCTGTGCGAGCAGGGCTTGCGGTGACGTCGCGGTCACATGACCGTGACGTCACGAAGGTCCTTCTCGCACAGCATTTTTGGAACCGGACCCCCGCCTGCAACGCCGAGGAGATCGGGACGTCAGAGGGTGAGTATATCATTATTTTTTTATTTTTAACATTACTATTGATGCTGCATATTGCTGCATATGCAGCATCAATAGTAGGAGTAAAATCCCGCAGCGGAACCCGCAGGACAAAACGTGATAAATCTGCAGGGATAACCGCAGCGGGTTTGCTCTGCAGATTTATCAAATCCGCTGCGGGAAAACCCGCAAGGACCCGACACAACGTGTGAACATGGCCTAAAGCCGGATTTGGATACAAAATGATTTCCAAAACTTTAAATATCCCAAGGAGCACTGTACAAGCAATCATATTGAAATTGAAGGAATATCATACCACTGCAAATCTACCAAGACCCGGCCGTCCCTTTAAACCTCTCAAACAAGGAGAAGACTGATCAGACATGCAGCCAAGAGGCCCATGATCACTCTGGATGACCTGCAGAGATCTACAGCTGAGGTGGGACAGTCTGTCCATAGGACAACAATCAGTCAGACACTGCACAAATCTGGCCTTTATGGAAGAGTGGCAAGAAGAAAGCCATTTCTCAAAGATACCCATAAAAAGTGTTGTTTAAAGTTTGCAACAAGCCACCTGGGAGACACACCAAACATGTGGTCAGATGAAACCAAAATCGAACTTTTTAGCAACAATACCAAGCGATATGTTTGGCGTAAAGGCAACACAGCTCATCAGCCTGAACACACCATCCCCACTGTCAAACATGGTGGTGGCAGCATCATGGTTTGGGCCTGCTTTTCTTCAGCAGGGACAGGGAAGATGCTTAAAATTGATGGGAAGATGGATGGAGCCAAATGCAGGACCATTCTTGAAGAAAACCTGTTGGAGTCTGCAAAAGACCTGAGACTGAGACCAAGATTTCTCTTCCAACAAGACAATGATCCCAAACATAAAGCTAAATCTACAATGGAATGGTTCACAAATAAACGTATCCAGGTGTTAGAATGGCCAAGTCAAAGTCCAGACCTCAATCCAATCGAAAATCTGTGGAAAGAGCTGAAAACTGCTGTTCATCAAACCTCACTGAGATCGAGCTGTTTGCCAAGGAAGAATGGGCAAGAATTTCAGTATCTCGATGTACAAAACTGATAGAGACATACCCCAAGCGACTTGCAGCTGTAATCGCAGCAAAAGGTGGCGCAACAAAGTATTAAGTTAAAGGGGCCGAATAATATTGCACACCCCACTTTTGAGTTTTTGAATTTCCACAAAAATTTAAAATAAGCAATAAATTTCGTTCAACTTCACAATTGTGTTCCATTTGTTGATTCTTCACCCAAAATTTACATTTGGTATCTTTATGTTTGAAGCATGATATGTGGGAAAAAGTTGAAAAGTTCCAGTGGGCCGAATACTTTCGCAAGGCACTGTATAACCAAATATAATATTAAACCAGGTGCTGCACCTTGCATTGAACGTACAATAACATTAATGGGAGAATAAAGGATCAATGCAATAAGTATCCTTATTGCATTGATCCTTTTTTCTCCCATTAATGTCTGAAAAAAACACCTCACATTTGACAGGACTTTGGGGCTCAACCCCAAGCAGCCATGCCCCGTGTCTTGCTCTGGTGCCCATGTTACTTTTGCTCATTACATTGCAGTTTAGAAAGGTATCACTAATAAGTTATTTTTCTCTGCTATTTGTGTAGTGCTACTGCTATTATTAAACTGTGCATGGCTAAAATGCTTTCTTAGGTCCTCTACTGGCCCCAGACGTCGAGGTCCTCGCCCCAGAGAAGAGACAGCCCCTGTAGAAGTAAAGATGGAAGTGAAGGAAGAGAACCCTGTCCCTGAGCCAGAAGCCCCTAGGAAGTAAGTGACAGCATAAATGATAGTGCCCAGTTATAAAGTTCCTTGTTCTACCAATCGGTGCTTGTGTCAGCGGATGGACACTTTCCAATAAGTAAGTTATTAACTTGTTTATAACTTTAGAATACACAGCTTCAATAAATGCTCTCCCAATTCCTTAAAAAAAGTGTTTCTCTGGACATTTGTTCCCACAGTTAAACCCTTAACGATGCAGCCAATTTCTGTTTTTGCTTTTTCCTTTGTTCCTCCCCTTCTTCCCATAGCCATAACTTTTTTTGAATGACACCATTCATAGTGTACTGGAAAATAGTTTTTTTTAAGAATTGCTTTTGTGGTGTACATTTTGTGGTAAAACTGACCTGGCAGTATGATTCTGCTCATCAGTACAATTAATGTGATACCAAAGAAGTCCATTTTTTTAATTTAGTAATGATCCAAATATCAAAAGTTTTTCCCAAAATTTTTTTGGGGTGCTATCACCATTTTCCAGGTCCTGTAAAGTTTTCATTTTTTGATCAATGGAACTGTGTGACGGTTTATTTTTTATTTTTTGCAGGGCGAGACAACAAGTTGTTTTTATTAATACCAGTTTGGGTTAGACATGTTTTTATCGCTTGTTAGAGCATTTTTTTGAGGCATTGCAGCAACCAAAAAAACTTAATTTTAGCGTTATTGAATTTTTTGTTTATGGTGTTAACTGATCAGGTTAAATATTTTTATATTTTGATAGCACGGATGGCGATACCACATGTGTATTTTTCCTTTATTTTATCTTTATTTTTAATGGGGAAAAAAAGTAATGATTTGAACTTTTGGGGGGAGTTTAATTTTTTTTTTTTTTTTACTTTTCACTGTTCTTCATAGATCCCTTAGGGGACTTGAAGATGCGATTGTCTGATCGCTTCTATATGTATAATTGTCTAAGGGGTACTTCCGTCTTTCTGTCCTCAACTTCCGCTGATTGGTCGCGGCAGCCATGACAGCTGCCGAGACCAATCAGCGATGGGCACAGTCCGATTAGTCCCTCCACTACAGTCACAGTGCCCGCCGCCCGCTCCATACTCCCCGCAGTCCGTGTCCCCGGCGCTCCGCTCCATACTCCCCGCTCCATGCTCCTCGCAGTCAGTGTCCCCGGTGCCCGCTCCATATTGCCCGCAGTCAGTGTCCCCGGCGCTCCACTCCATACTCCCTGCAGTCAGTGTCCCCGGCGCTCTGCTCCATACTCCCTACTCCATACTCCCCGCAGTCAGTGTCCCCGGCGCCCGCTCCATACTCCCTGCAGTCAGTGTCCCCGGCGCTCTGCTCCATACTCCCCACTCCATACTCCCCGCAGTCAGTGTCACCGGCGCCCGCTCCATACTCCCCGCAGTCAGTGTCCCCGGCGCTCCGCTCCATACTCCCCACTCCATACTCCCCGCAGTCAGTGTCCCCGGCGCCCGCTCCATACTCCCCGCAGTCAGTGTCCCCGGCGCTCTGCTCCATACTCCCCACTCCATACTCCCCGCAGTCAGTGTCACCGGCGCCCGCTCCATACTCCCTGCAGTCAGTGCCCGCTCCATAATCCCCACCAGTCACCGCTCACACAGGGTTAATGACAGCGGTAACAGACCGCGTTATGCCGCGGGTAACGCACTCTGTATCCGTTGCTATTAACCCTGTGTGACCAAGTTTTTACTATTGATGCTGCCTATACAGCATCAATAGTAAAAAGATGTAATGTTAAAAATAATAAAAAAAACCTGCTATTCTTACCTTCAGTCGTCGGACGATGCGCTCGCGCCGGCTACCATCTTTCGTTCCCAGAGATGCATTGCGAACTTACCCAGAAGACTTAGCGTTCTCGCGAGACCGCTAAGTCATCTGGGTAATTTCGCAATGCATCTTGGGAACGGAAGATGGCGGCCGCATCACACAGCTCCGCTGGATCCCAGGGGTGAGTATATAACTATTTTTTATTTTAATTATTTTTTTTAACAGGGATATGGTGCTCACACTGCTAAATACTGCATGGGCAGTGTTATATACCTACGTGACTCGGCAATATACTACGTGACTGGGCAATATACTATGTGACTGGGCAATATACTATGTGACTGGGCAATATACTACGTGGCTGGGCAATATACTACGTGGCTGGGCAATATACTACGTGGCTGGGCAATATACTACGTGGCTGGGCAATATACTACGTGGCTGGGCAATGTACTACGTGGCTGGGCAATGTACTACGTGGCTGGGCAATATACTACGTGGCTGGGCAATATACTACGTGACTGGGCAATATACTACGTGACTGGGCAATATACTACGTGGCTGGGTAATATACTATGTGACTGGGCAATATACTACGTGGCTGGGCAATATACTACGTGGCTGGGCAATATACTACGTGGCTGGGCAATATACTACGTGGCTCTGTGCTGAATACTACGTCGCTGGGCAATATACTACTTGACTGGGCAATATACTACGTGACTGGGCAATATACTACGTGACTGGGCAATATACTACGTGGCTGGGTAATATACTATGTGACTGGGCAATATACTACGTGGCTGGGCAATATACTACGTGGCTGGGCAATATACTACGTGGCTGGGCAATATACTACGTGGCTCTGTGCTGAATACTACGTCGCTGGGCAATATACTACGTGGCTCTGTACTGAATACTACGTGGCTGGGCAATATACTGTGTGACTGGGCAATATACTACGTGGGCTGTGCAATATACTACATGCACATGCATATTCTAGAATACCCGATGTGTTAGAATCGGGCCACCATCTAGTGTGCTATAAACAGCAATGCCACAGCTTCGCTGCCTACAGCAGAAATTACAATCTGCTTTGAAGTCTGGCCCAGGCTGGGTTTTGAAGGGGCTCCTTAGGCTACTTTCGCGCATCAGGTTTTCGGCGTCAGGCGCAATCCGGCTAATTTTCAAAAAAACGGATCCGGCGAATGTTGCCGCCGGATCCTTTTTTCCCCATAGACTTGTATTAGTGCCGGATTGCACTGGATGACCTTGCGTTTCGTCCGGTTTTCTCCGGATCCGGCAAATCTGCCGTTTACGGTTTCTTGAAAAAACGTCTATAGCAACGCTTCCGGCTGTTTCCTAGAATGGGAGCCGGAAGGTGTCGGATTCAGAAAATGACAGATTCCGGCGCCGGATTCCGTTTTTTTTAAACTGAGCATGCTCCAATTTTTTTTTATCCAATAATTTAGATATGCTAAAACGGATCCGTCGCATCAGTTTGCATCAGTTTTTCACAATCTGCACCGGATCCGGTTTTTCCAACATTCGCCGGATTGTGCCTGATGCAAAAAACCTGATGTGTGAAAGTAGCCTTAATGACAAGCACCGAGGTCTTCAACAGACCTCCAGCTGTCATAAGAATCCATCAACGTGCCACTATCACGTAATGGGCACGCCTATATTCGCATGGAATAACACTCCCATATGCCATTGTTAGAGGCAGTTCCTGGCTGTAACACACAGCCATCACCTGCTGAGTACAGTGTGGTTTCACCTCGTGAGCCGGCTCCATACAACCGATTTTGACTTGTGCTGTACATGTATGGTGCATGTCGTGAGGAGGTTAAGAGCTTCCTTGGTCAGCCAACTATTCAATATACACTCTTTTTGTTGCTGTTAGGATAGTTAGGTGGATGCAATCATTCTTCTTCACCTTTGCATTTAGGGCTGTCCTATATTTGAAAATGCAGCAATAAAAAACAAGTTTGTTAGGATTTCAAAATGTCTTGTCTTTTTTTTTTCGTTCTGCTGTTCCCATCCTACTTTGCCGTGGCTGTATTTCTGCAGACCATGATGCTCTTTAGTCCTTTTGCATTTTGGACAATACAGGTTTTGTTACTGTTAAATAGAATTTTGCATTTAATTTCCCTCCTTTTTTTAATTAATGGGATTTTGTTACCTCCAAAAATGTTATCTACCAGGGGATATAGGGGTAGTCTGGGGGTAAAATGTCATTTTCTTGCTCAAGTAAGCCAGCTACAGAGTGGTTCTACGCAATTTATGCATGTGCCGTACAATTTTTACCCACTCATCTTCTAAAAAACTCGAAATTTCTTCAGCCAAGTACAGTAAAATCAGTGTGAACAGTTAGAATAGAATGGCTAGAATAGCTAGAAAGATGTCACTGAGATATATAATCGGTGCAGTGCGTGTCTAGCTTACTGTACATGTATTTAGCTAATAATTAAATAAAATAAAAAAATGGCGTGGAATCCCCCTTAATTATCTTAACCAGCTAAGGGAAAACCTTTACTGGTTATTAAAAATAGGTGGACCCTACATCATTTTTATTTATTTTTTTTGAGGGGGGTCAACCATTGTTAACCAGTAAAGGCTACGCAGACGGCCGTGAGCTGGTATTAATAGTCTGAGAAGCTCCATTTTTATTACCCCCTTCCCAGACTATAAACATCAGCCCCCAGCTGTCTGCTTTCCCTCAGCTGGTTAAGATAATTAAGGAGGAATCCACGCCATATTTTTCTTAAAATTATTTAATTCTTAGCTAAATACATGTGCAGTAAGTTACACATGCGCTGCAATGATGATATAGCTCACTTTCTATCTATATATCATCTATCTATTTAGATCTGTATAAAAGATTTTTTCTTAGTTAGAAAACTAGCTTGGAATTACAAAGAATTACTGAATGTAAAAGTTATTAAAAATGCATTGCTTATTCATGTCATACAGCTGCTAGGTGAGAAAAATTGTATCATACTCGCATGACACTCGTACTTTTCAGGAACATCATCGGACCGATTTTATTTTCGCTGATGAGTCTGAGCCCTAAGACAGGAAGAATGACCATTTTGGACTTTCCATATTCTCTTATGCAAGAGAATCTGGTGATTATGCGAATGACTCTCAGCTCAAACTCTGTCAGAGTCTGATCTGAGTGTCATCTTGGTATGGCATACAGGTGTGGAGAAGGTGGAGACGTGAATTTCTCCATCTTCTCCTGAGTCTGCTGATGTCGAACTGCTCTTGGATGTTCTGCAAACAAGCACCCTTAGATCCTGGAGCTGAGGAAAAAATAGCAGATCTGCACTTCTCCATAGTATAACATTGGACCGATTGCTATCCGATAAAACATAAGAGCACTCGGCCGTGTTATACGCGAGCCCTCCATGTGAGGGGGTCACTGATTGACATACCGACCAGTATGCAGCTTTAGCCAGTTGGATGGCGTACTTTAATAGAACGGGCTACAGAATGAAAAGTCACATACTAGTATAAAATGAGGCAGACAGAAATTGATATAATAATAACAGATAAAGGACACATAATGACATAAAGCAATAAAACTACAGTATCACGTAACAATAGCTACAAATGTGTACATTTTTTACAAATAAGGGTAGAGTGCAGCTTTAGACTGACACAGCTACTGTATATAAAAGTGAGCATCAGTAAAACAAAATAGAGGAGGAAGCTGACCCAATAAATATATCAATAGGAACTCCTAAAAATACTATCATTTCAACTATATGGGGTCAGGCAATCCAATTTAAACTCCATTACTTCTCTCTTTTTCGTAATAATTGGAAATGGTCACAAGCTTTATCTTTTCCAAGCAAATATTTTTTCCAAGCAAGCTCCACTTAAGTAGCAAAGGAGTGTTCAATAAATAGTAAACAAAATACATGAAAATCACAAAAAATAGAAAATATACTATGTAAAAAAAATTGGCATATCCTTATGAAAGCAGATCAATTTTTATTCAATATTCACAAAGAAAATCTTTAGATACAGATTATCACATATCAAAAAATCAAAACTTTAAGCAAACCCTTACATACCAGCGTGATAATAGTGTCTTATCAGAAGGAGGCACTGAACACTCCCAACAGGGGATCCAAAAAGCATGTATAGTTCAAACTATCAGATAATCAGTACAGATAAACTCTGTTTTTCGTTTGCACCCTTTTTTAAGTCTATTTTAGGTTTGCTTCACATGTCCTGGTGATTCCTGTACAGGAAAAACCAGTACTGGTAAGATCCATGGTCCGTGTCAGTGTGCCATCCGTATGTACATATGTATATGTAACATCCGTATATCCGTTTGCTGTCCATATGTGGCATTCGTGACACTTACCGGTGTCTGGAAAAAGCAGTACAGTTAGCTGTTCCCAGGTGCTGGCTCCTGAATGCAGCTCTCATCATTGTCACCTCGTCTCCCTGAGATTAGCGCAACCAAGCGACAAAGATGGGAGTTGTGTTCAGCACCCACTGTGTACATCCTGTGTAAAATCAAGAATTGAATAAAAAAAAAAAAAAACGGCATGGGGCTCCCGTGTAATTTTCTTTACCATCAGAGCGAAAGCACACCATGAGGATTGATGTTAATCTAAGAAAAGCGACAATATCCCAAAAGGTTTCCATGGCTATTAATAACAGCTCACAGCTGTCTGGTCAGCCTGTTGAGTCTTGCCTTGTGGCAATGGCAAGTGAAGTAATAGAATTAGGGTTGATGTCGGCCTTGTACTGCCAGCTGCCATCAAGCCAACGGGTTCGTAATGGAGAGGCGTCTATAAGATGCCCCCATTTCTAACACCATAGTAAGTTTTGAAATAAACAGCAAGAATAAAATCCGTTATTTGAAATAAAACCCAACACATATTTATTAAAAAAACAAAGTTATACTCACCTTTAAGCCTATAATCCATCGAAGCCCATGTCCCCTGTAAAAGACAAAAAAAATAATAAACAGGCATATTCCTCACTTGTCTGACGAGAAGATAATTCATACTGTCCCATGCCGTAATCCATTTCTGCATCATCTGGATTTTAAACTGAACAATGGCTTGATGCGACCATTCAGGATGAAATCCAGGAGACCCTGAACTACTGAGAGCGTAGCTTCAATGATGAACCAACGTTCATAGAGGTTACCACTGGTCAGTGAAGCTACAGTGCCCACAATCAACTCATTGTGAGCGGTCCAATGAACTTCAGTGACATCAATGAGATCACCGCTAGCACCGTGATAAATTCATATTACATCTACAAACTTAAATGTTTTCTATTTGGATTTTAGATGGCATACCAACACAAAATAGCAATTATTTGTTAAGTGTAAAGGAAATGATACATGGTTTTCTAAATATTTTAAAAATATAAATCTAAAAATTGTGCATTTTTATGTAACCCCTCCTGAATCAATACTTTGTAGAACCACTTTTTGCTGCAAGTTTTATGGGGTATGTCTCTACCAGCTTTGCACATCTAGAGGCTGAAATTTTTGCCCATTCTTCTTTGCAAACTAGCTGGAGCTCAGTTAGATTGGATGGAGTGAGTCTTTGAACATCAATTCTCAAGTCTTTCCGCAGATTCTCAATGGGATTTAGGTCTAGACTTTGACTGGGCCATTCAAACACGTGAATATGCTTTGATCTAAACCATTCTGTTGTAGCTCTGGCAGTACAGTGAAGAAGAAAAATATATAGTCAGCCCCCAATTGTGCAAGTTCTCCCACTTAAAAAGATGAGTGAGGGCTGTAATTGACATCATAGGTAGACCACAACTATGAGAGTCAAAATGAGAAACCAAATCCAGAAAAGCCCCTTGTCTGATTTGGCAAGATTTATTTCATCTCAATATTTTGTTATATGTCCTTTGTTGGCAATGATAGAGAGCAAACGTTTTCTGTAAGTCTTCACAAGATTGGCACACACTCTTGGTGGTATGTTGGCCAATTCCTCCATGCAGATCTCCTCTAAAGCAGTGATGTTTTGGGTCTGTCGCTGGGCAACACGGACTTTCAACTCCCTCCAAAGGTTTTCTATGGGGTTGAGATCTGGAGACTGACTAGGCCACTCCAGGACCTTCATATGCTTCTTACAAAGCCACTCCTTTGTTACCCTGGCGGTGTGCTTGGGATCATTATCATTCTAAAAGACCCATCCATGTTTCATCTTCAATTCCCTTGCTGATGGAAGGAGGTTTGTACTCAAAATCTCACGATACACGGATCAGTCGTCCTTGTCCCTTTGCAGAGAAACAGCCCCAAAGTGTGATGTTGCCACCCCCATGCTTCACAGTAGGTATGGTGTTCTTTGGATGCAACTCATTGTTCTGTCTCCTCCAAACACGACGAGTTTTGTTCCTACCAAACAGTTCTACTTTTGTTTCATCAGACCATATGACATTCTCCCGATACTCTTCTGGATAATCCAAATGCTCTCTAGAAAACTTCAGACGGGCCCGGACATGTACTGGCTTAAGCAGGGGTTCACTTCTGGCACTGCAGGATCTGAATCCCTGGCAGCGTAGTGTTTTACTGATGGTAGCCTCTGTGACGGTGATCCCAGCTCTATGCAGGTCGTTCACTAGGTCCCCCCGTGTGGTTCTGGGATTTTTGCTCCACGTTCTTGTGATCATTTTGACCCCATGGAGGGAGATCTTGCGTGGAGCCCCAGATCAAGGGAGATTATCAGTGATCTTGTTTGTTGTCCATTTTCTTATTAATGCTCCTACAGTTGATTTCATCACACCAAGCTGCTTGCCTATTGCCGATTCAGTCTTCCCAGACTGTTGCAGGGCTACAATTTTGTTTCTGGTGTCCTTCAACAGCTCTTTGGTCTTCACCATAGTGGAGTTTGGAGTGTGACTGTTTGAGGTTGTGGACAAGTGTCTTTTATATTGATAACAAGTTCAAACAGGTGTCATTACTACAGGTAATGAGTGGAGGACAGAGGAGCCTCCTAAAGAAGTAGTTACAGGTCTGTGAGAGCCAGAGATCTTGCATGTTTTTAGGTGACCAAATACTTATTTTCCACCATAATTTTCAAAATAAATATTGCCAAATCAGACGAGGTGATTTTCTGGATTTGTTTTCTCATTTTGACTCTCATAGTTGTGGTCTACCTATGATGTAAATTACAGGACTCTCTCATCTTTTTAAGTGGGAGAACTTGCACAATTGGTGGCTGACTAAATACTTTTGTGAAAGGTCGTTGTCCTGCTGGATGGTGACCCTTCTCCTCAGTCTCAAGTGTATTGCAGTCTCCAGCAGTATTTCCTCCAAGATTGCTTTGTATTTAGCTCCGTCCATCTTCCCATCAACTCTAGCCAGTTTACCTGCTCCTTCTGAAGAAATCACCCCACAGCACTATGCTGTCTTCATCATATTTGAGTGGAAGTGGTCTTTTCAGGCTGATGTGCACTGTAAGATTTTTACAACTTGTATAATTTTGTATTTAGTTAAAATTACTTTGGTCTCATCTGACCAGAGCACCTTCTTTCACATGCTAGTTGTAAAAAAAATGTGATATAGGGGTAGATTCTTCTCTGCGCCGCTTGAAGAATTAGAAGTCCAGATGGGTAATCCAATGAAAAAGTGGCTTTATTCAATGCGTTTCGGCACAACAGGATCCACACAGAATGTAGCTTGGAAGAAGGTAAGCAGAACAGAGAAGAATCTACCCCTATATCCCATTTTTTTTTTACTTTGGTTGGTCACGAGGAGACCGGTGGATTTACATTTCTATGAGCCCTTTGTAAGGGCTGGATCTGGTGAGTAAATTTGAATAGAATTTATCGCCTTATACCCAGATAAGACCCTATTGCGCTTTTATTTTCTTCCAGCCATGTACTGACATGCTAGTTGTGGATTTTTGCAAAAGCAAACGGGACATCTTGTGGCTTGCTTTCAAAAATTGCTTCTTGCCACCATTCCATAAAGGGTAGATTTGTGGAGTATACGACTAATAGTTGTCATGTGAACAGATGCTTACATCTGAGCTATGGATCTCTGCTGTTCCTCCCGATTGACCTCGGGTCTCTTGGCTGCTTCTCTTATTAGTGCTCTCCTAGCTTGGGATGTCCGTTTAGGTGGATAGCCAAACGCCGTCCATTTTTGCATGATGGATTGAACAGTCCTCTGTGAGATGTTCAGATCTATTTTTTTTTTTCTGGAACATAACCTTGCTTTACTCTTCTTCACAACCTTATAACTGTCTTGTCTGGTGTGTTCTAATGTTGTCTTCATGATTCTGTTTGATCCCTATTGTTCTCAAACAAACCTCTGAGGCCTCCACCTAAAGGTACCGTCACACTCAGCGACGCTGCAGCGATATAGACAACGAGCCGATCGCTGCAGCGTCGCTGTTTAGGTCGCTGTAGAGACGTCAAACACAGTAACTCCAGAACAATGCAGGAGCGATCCAGTGACGTAACGGTGACTCACTTATCGTTGTAGCTGGTTGTTAGCTCCATGTAAAACATTGCTGGCATCGTTGCTTTTGCTGTCAAACACGACGATACACGCCGACCTGACGACCAAATAAAGTTCTGGACTTCTTGCTCCGACCAGCGATGGCACAGCGGGAACCAGATCGCTGCTGCGTGTCAAACACAACGAGATCGTTATCCAGGACGCTGCAACGTCACGGATCGTTGTCGTTCTCGTTGTCAAGTTGCTGAGTGTGAAGGTACCTTAACTTAACATCTGTAGTTATACTCAGAATAATTTACACACAGGTGTAATTTTATTTTGGGGTATCAGACTACAGGGGCTGAATAGAAATGCACGTCACAATTTTCAAACTTATATCTTTCAAATAATAAGAAAACCATGTATCATTTTCCTTTACACTTCACAAATACGTGCTGCTTTGTGTTGGTATATCATATAAAAGCTTAATAAAATACATTTAAGTTTATGGGGTATAAAGTGAAAAAAAGTAGAAACCGTATTCATGGGGTATGAATACTTTTAAAAGGCACTGTAAGTGGATCAGTGATAAAAACATTGACATTTTGATTCTATTGTCAGGAAACTCACAGATCTCAATCCCATTCAGAACCTGTGGTCAATTCTCAAACAGAGGGTAGACAAACAAAAATACAGAAATTGTGATAAACTCCAAGCACTAATGAGACAAGAAAGGGTGTTCATTAGACATGGCTTGGACAAGATTCTGATATCCAGCATAGTAGGGAGAAATGTATAAGAGACAACGCTGTACATATTTAGTCTTTTCATAAACTTGGTACAAACTTTTATAAAAAAACTTACGAAATGCTTATAATTGTACTTCAGAAACCATCGAAACATCTAACAACAACAAAAACACCGAAGCAGTACTTTGAGAAATTAAACTGGAATATAGGGAATGTTTGTCACGCTAATCCTTACAATAATCACGCTGAGGTGTCAAATAAATGATCAATATATATGCGTTGTTGCCAATGAGTGAACAAAGTTAGTATGCCAAGTAAAACATCAATATGTTCTGTGCTTGATCTACTAATTGAGGAGTAAATGCCCCAAAGTAAAAATGCACAGTGAATAACTGCAACATTTAATTGAGGAACTATATTCAGATAAATAGATCTATTAGTCCATCTCACATAGAAAACACAATATTCTGTGTGAGTCCTTACCAATGTACATAAGTCGATAGAAAACTAGAAAATGGTTATTGATACTGCAAACAAGGGCCCCAATGATAATGGGTAGAAGAATTTATAGGAGAGAGGGATGAATTGCAAATGGGAAGGTAGAACGTTAGATACAGCCCATGTGGCTTATCTCTTACCCTGCTTGTAATCCCTCCCTTTTCACGAGCTGTGGAGTCCTGTCCGTTCGTTTGAATTGATAGTGGGCTGTTGCGGTGCGGAGATACAATCCGTTGCAGTGGGAAATCTCAGATTAGCCACACCAAGCCAGGGGTGCCCTGGCCGGTGGCGGCCCTGATTACCCGGAGAAAGAAAAAATGGCTGACAGTGCTTGGCAGGGTGTGACGTCACTACAGCTACGGAGCGTTTCAGAGACCAAAAAGCTATTGAAAACATTTTCTTAACCAGCAGAGCGAAAGCCGACAGGTGGAGGCCGATGTTTGTAGCCTGGGAAGGGGGTAATACGCATGGAACTTCCCAGGCTATTAATATCAGCTCACAACTGTATGCTTAGCCTTTATTGGCTATTAAAATGGGGGACCCTAAGAAAATGACATAGGTCCCCCCTATAATTAATAACCAGCAAAGGCTAGCCTAGGAAGGGGACATAGATACCTACCTTCTTCCCACCCCCCTTCCCAGTTTAAGTACATCAGTTCTCAGTCGCCCCAGAAAAGGTGCAAGTCTGGCACTTAGCCTCTCTCTTCCCACTTGCCCTGTAGTGGTGGCAATTGGGGTGATGGTTGGGGGGGTTGATGTCACCTTTGTATTGTCAAGTGACATCAAGCCCCAAGGTTAGTAATGGAGAGGTGTCAATAAGACGCCACCATTGCTAACCCCATAGTCATATCGTATAAAAACACACACACCAAGAATAAAGTCCTTTTAATAGAAATGAGACAGATTCCTTTAATAAATCTTAATTAAACCATACGACCCCATAAACTTACGACCTCGCTCATTCCACCAATGCCATTGTCGTCTGCAAAAGAGTTAAAAAAAAACAAAAAAACAAACAACAATATTCCTCACCTTTACGCAGAGATGATGATGATAATCCATTTGTCCCATGACGGGTCTAGCTCTGCTACATCTAGATGTCAGGCTTCATGGTTGCATGATGCGACCATACTGCCTGCCGTCCAGCAGAGACACTGAGTAACGTGTGCTCAGTGTCTCCCTGTAAACTCCTAACCCCTGTCTTTCATGAGAAAGTGTGTGCGTGTGTGTATATGTATATATATATATGTATATATATACTGTACGTACATACATACATACATACATACATATATATATTACAGACCAAAAGTTTGGACACACCTTCTCATTTAAAGATTTTTTTCTGTATTTTCATGACTATGAAAATTGTACATTCACACTGAAGGCATCAAAACTATGAATTAACACATGTGGAATTATATGCTTAACAAAAAAGTGTGAAACAACTGAAATTGTGTCTTATATTCTAGGTTCTTCAAAGCAGCCACCTTTTGCTTTGATGACTGCTTTGCACATTCTCTTGATGAGCTTCAAGAGGTAGTCACCGGGAATGGTCTTCCAACAATCTTGAAGGAGTACCCAGAGATGCTTAGCAGTTATTGGCCCTTTTGCCTTCACTCTGTGGTCCAGCTCACCCCAAACCATCTCGAATTGGTTCAGGTCTGGTGACTGTGGTGGCCAGGTCATCTGGCATAGCACCCCGTCACTCTCCTTCTTGATAAAATAGCCCGTACACAGCCTGGAGGTGTGTTTGGGGTTATTGTCCTGTTGAAAATTAAATGATGGTCCAACTAAATGCAAACCGGATGGAATAGCATGCCGCTGCAAGATGCTGTGGTAGCTATGCTGGTTCAGTATGCCTTCAATTTTGAATAAATCCCGAACAGTGTCACCAGCAAAGCACCCCCACACCATCACACCTCCTCCTCCATGCTTCCCGGTGGGAATCAGACATGTAGAGTCCATCCGTTCACCTTTTCTGCATCACACAAAGACACAGTGGTTGGAACAAAAGATCTCAAGCTTGGACTCATCAGACCAAAGCACAGATTTCCACTGGTCTAATGTCCATTCCTTGTGTTCTTTAGCCCAGACAAGTCTCTTCTGCTTGTTGCCTGTCCTTAGCAGTGGTTTCCTAGCAGCTATTTTACCATGAAGGCCTGCTGCACAAAGTCTCCTCTTAACAGTTGTTGTAGAGATGTGTCTGCTGCTAGAACACTGTGCGGAATTGCCCTGGTCTCTAATCTGAGCTGCTGTTAACCTGCGATTTCTGAGGCTGGTTACTCAGATAAACTTATCCTCAGAAGCAGAGGTGACTCTTGGTCTTCTTTTCCTGGGGCGGTCCTCATGTGAGCCAGTTTCTTTGTAGCGCTTGATGGTTTTTGCCACTGCACTTGGGGACACTTTCAAAGTTTTCCCAATTTTTCAGACTGACTGACCTTCATTTCTTAAAGTAATGATGGCCACTCGTTTTTCTTTGCTTAGCTTCCACCAGATTTCTGCACAACACAACTGATGGTCCCAACCCCATTTATAAGGCAAGAAATCCCACTTATTAAAGCTGACAGGGCACACCTGTGAATTGAAAACCATTCCCGGTGACTACCTCTTGAAGCTCATCAAGAGAATGCCAAGAGTGTGTAAAGCAGTCATCAAAGCAAAAGGTGGCTACTTTGAAGAACCTAGAATATAAGTCATAATTTCAGTTGTTTCCACACTTTTTTTGTTAAGTACGAGGGGCGATCCAAAAGTAATGATAATCAATACTAAACACAATGAATATAGTCAAAAAATAAATTTATTTTTCTACATAGTCTCCTAACAAGTCTATACATTTAGTCCATCTCTTTTCTAAACTTAGAATTCCCTTCGAAAAAAAAATTCTTGATCTTGACCCTCAAAAAAATCCCCAACAGTGGTTATCACGTCGCTATTGTCGTCAAATTTCTTGCCCCGGAGGTGTGAGCCGAGGAAAGAGAAAGAAGTCACTGTGGGCTAGATCTGGTGAATAGGGGGGGTGTTCCACCAGTTCAAATCCCGCTTCTTGAATGGTAGTCATGGCAATAGCAGCTTTGTGAGCCGGCGCGTTATCTTGGTGAAACAACACTCCAGCCCGCAGTTTGCCGCGCCTTTTCTCCTTGATAGCCTCCCGCAATCTTCTTATTTGTTCTGTGTAGTAGGAGCCCGTAATAGTGGCTTCTTTCTCCAAATAGTCCACCATAATAATTCCTTCAGCGTCCCAAAAAACGGACGCCATAACCTTCCCTGCCTAGCTTGACACTTTGAATTTCTTCGGCGTCGGTTCGTCGGCTCGTTTCCATGTCATCGATTGTTGTTTAGTTTCGGGATCAAAGTGGTGGATCCAGGTCTCGTCCATGGTCAAAAAACGTGACAAAAAATTTTCCTTGTCTGTTTGGAACTTTTCGAGATTTGCTATTGAAATGTCAACTCGTTTCTTCTTTTGGTCGTCGGTTAACATTTTTGGCATCCAACGCGTGGAGACCTTTCTCATATGCAATTCTTTTGCAAGGATTCTTTGAATACTGCCATATGAGATCCCTGTGACCTCAGCTACATGCCTGATAGTCACTCTTCGATCTGCCAATACAACTTCTTCAACTTTTTTCACGTTTTCTTCACTGAGGGACGTGGATGGGCGTCCTTCACGATGTTCATTTTCCGTCGATGTTCTTCCCAGCTTAAATTCCTTGGCCCAGCGTGCAACTGTGGAATATGGAGGAGAAGAGTCCCCCAATGTTTCCACCAAGTCGCTGTGTATGTCTTTGGTAGTCATTTTTTTCAAGCAGAGGTATTTGATGACAGCTCTGAGCTCGTTTTTTTCCATTTTGATGTTCACTCCTCGGCAGTTCATATTCAAATGAATGTAGCTCCCGGGAATCGTGGTCTATTTAAGTAATTTTTTTTTCCTGGACTAGTGGGTACCTAAGAGAGAAGAAAACATTTTTATTTTAATTTCTGTGTGCAATAGAAATAACCGATTATCATTACTTTTGGATCGCCCCTCGTATATAATTCCACATGTGTTAATTCATAGTAATATATCTAATATATAAAGCTGAATTTGTGTGTGTGTGTGTGTGTGTGTGTGTATGTGTGTATGTCCGGGATTGGCATCTGCACCGTCGCAGCTACAGCCACAAAATTTTGCACAGTCACACGTCTGGACCCCAAGAGCATCATAGGCTATGTTGTGAGGTGAAATTTTAACCCCGCGCGTTCCAATTCACCAAACAATTTTGCCCCTATCTACATAATGGGGAAAAAGTGAAAGGAAAAGTGTTGGAGGCAAATTGACAGCTACCAGATGTGAACAAGGGGGACTTAAAGAATGAGAGCGATGGCGCCAAAGAGTATATACCGTACAGTTGCTAAGGTGGGGCCCCGACATGGGATACTCACCACACACGGGGATATGAACACACACAAAATGCGCCACACACTACCACGTGCATGAACACATATTACCCTCAGCACACATTTCACCACACATACACCAACCTCGCCACATAAAAGTCGAAACACAAAAGTCGACACTCAAAACTCACCTCGCGCAGAACTCGCCACATGCAAAAACTAGGCTCACGCAAAACTCGCCACAAGTGCAAAACTCACCTCATGGAAAACTCGCCACACGCAAAACTTGCACACGCGGAAAACTTGCCACATGCACAAAAGTTGCAACACGTGCAAAAGTTGCCTCACACAAAACTTGCACATACTCAAAAGGCACCACACATAAAACTCGCCACGCGCAAAACTCGCCATGCGCAAAACTTGCTGCACACAACTTGCTACACTAACATGTCACATGCAACTCGACACACAAAAAGTTGCTACACGCATGTTGCCACATGCAACTCAACACACACAACTTGACAAACGAAAAACACCCTAAAACACACACAAGTCTGGTATCCTATAAAAATCTGATTAATAAGCAGACAAACTATAAGAGCAACAAATGTACTATATAGGAAATACGGCAGCTGTCAGTCATATGACCTGTCTATTATGTGTATGTGTGAGCTAATATATACTGCCAGGAGGAGGGCTTCCTGTTATCTGGGAATTTATCAGGCTGCCAATTTAGCTTACAAATACTGAGGTAAAAATACTGAGCAAATAACGTGTGAACGAGGTCTAATACAGGAGTAGATGACACACAGGTATATACTATATACAGGGGAGATGACACACAGATATATACTATATACAGGAGAGATGACACACAGGTATATACTATATAGAGGAGGAGATGACATACAAGTACATATATATACAGGGGGAGATGACATACAGGTATATACTATACACAGGAGGAGATGACACACAGGTATATACTATATACAGGAGCAGATGACCTACAGGTATATACTATATACAGGAGGAGATGACATACAGGTATATGCTATATATAGAAGATGACATACAGGTATATACTATGTACAGGAGGAGATGACACACAGATATATACTATATACAGGGGAGATGACACACAGGTATATACTATATACAGGAGGAGATGACATACAGGTATATACTATATATAGAAGGAGATGACATACAGGTATATACTATATATGAGGAGATGACATACAGGTTTATACTATATACAGGGGAGATGACACACAGCAGGTATATACTATATACAGGGGAGATGACATACAGGTATATACTATATACAGGAGATGACATACAGGTGTATAATATATATAAGGCAGATGACAAACATGTATATACTGAGGTGAAAATGAGAGGTGTGAGGTGAAAATGAAAAGGTGTGAGTACAAAATGAGAGGAGTGAGGGAAAATAGTGGAGTGATCAGAAAATGACAGATGTGAGGTCGAAATGACAAGTGTTAGGGGGGAATGAGAGGAGTGAGGGAGAAAATGAGAGATGTGAGGGGGAAAATGAAAGATGCGATTGGGAAAATGAGAGGCGTGATGGGAAAATAAGAGACGTGAGGTGCTATAACTAACCACAGATATTTACTATGCCCAGGCAACGCCGGGCTCTTCAGCTAGTATATATATATAATTATACCAATTTTGATAACAATGCACAGTCAACCTGCATATAGTGTCTGTGCCCATACAGGAAATTACTATTTAGCAAGTGCCATGCAAACAATATCAATGTCTGTCACAGATATTAATTTGTCGCGGCCTCTGTCTGTCATGGAAATCCAAGTCGCTGATTGGTCGTGGCAAAACGCCCACGACCATTGCCTCGACCAATCAGCGACGGGCACAGTCCGGCGGCAAAATGGCCGCTCCTTCCTTCCCGCAGTCATTGCCCGCTCCATACTGCCCTCCAGTCAGCCCTCACACAAGGTTAATGGCCGCATTAATGGACCGCGGTGTAACACACTCCATTAATGCAGCTATTAACCCTGTGTGACCAACTTTTTACTATTGATGCTGCGTATGTAGCATCACTAGTAAAACGATCTAATGTTAAAAATAATAATAACAAAAAAAAGGTTATTCTCACCCTCCGACATGGCGTGCTGTCCTCGGCAGTGCAAGCGGCAGGTTCCGGTTGCCAAGGATGCTATGCGAGAAGGACCTTCCATGACGTCACGGTCATGTGACCGCGACGTCATCACAGGTCCTGCACTCATACCAACCCTGGGACCGGAAGCTGCCGCGTGCACCACACACAGGTGCCAGGACTTCAAGGGGCCTTCGGAAGGTAAGTATATGTTTATTTTTTAAGTCTTTTTTAACCACGCATATAGTGCCCACATTGCTATATATTACGTGGGCTGTTACATACTGCATGGGCTGCGTTATATACTACATGGCTGCTATGTACTACATGGGCAGTGTTATATACTATGTGGGCAATGTTATATACTGCGTGGGCTGCGTTATATACTACATGGCTGCTATATACTATGTGGGCAGTGTTATATACTATGTGGGCAATGTTATCTACTGCGTGGACTGTGTTATATACTACATGGCTGCTATATACTACGTAGGCAGTGTTATATACTGTACTGTGTGGTCTGCTTTATATACTACATGGCTGCTATATACTACGTGGGCAGTGTTATATACTCTGTGGGCTGCGTTATATACTGCATGGCTGCTATATACTACGTGGCCAGTGTTATATACTACTAGATGGCAGCCCGATTCTAAAGAATCGGGAGTCTAGAATCCATATATACTTTATTTATTCAAATGTAAGAATAATACAATTAATAAATAATAGTAAGAAAGAACAAAAAATGGCTGCACTTACCAGCTCTTGACAATTCTTGTTATTTAAGAAATTGCTGGGCAATAATGGACAATGTCCTTATGTGGCAAATAATAGAGCAATATACCCAATGTGGCAAAGAGGTTAATAAACGGCAGTCTCTCAGTATAACAGTCAGTGAATAATAGGCAGTATATGGAGAAAACACCAAACAAAAGTTCAAAATTGGTGTGAAAATGTCACTGAACCACTTCACAACTAAATATATATAGTTTTGGTAAATGGTATTATCATTTTTTTGACGAAATTCGGCAGGAGCTTGAAGAGCAACGTCACTGGGCCCGCCTCCACGCAGTAGAAACTTGCTGTGAGGTAAAAATTCAAAAATCACACCAAAATGGCAGGCGGAGTGTGTCACAGTACGGCACGTTTCTGATTGGTCGCTCGCAGCAGGCGGCAACCAATCAGACACTGGACACTGTTGACGTCACTTATCTCCGGACATTAGCTCCGGACATTAGCTCCGGACAGGAAGTTGGCACAAATTGCAGGAAGTAGTATTCTAGGCAATTATATATTAGATGTGTCAGGCTTCTGCAGTGCTGTACAGCGCAACCTCCACCAGGGGGAGCTTGAGAGGAAAGTGAGACTGCACACACAGGACAGCAGAACAGACGCCACCAAGTGGCGAGAGAGTGGTCAGACAAGCTGAGTCAAAAGCACGAGATAGCACGGCAGTAAAATAAGATTAGACAGACGGATAGTCAGGATGTAGCAAGGGATCAGTAAACCAGGGCGAGCAAAATACGGTAGAATAGGGACAAATCAAGACCGAGTCAGCAGCAAAGCCAGGAGGTCATAATCAGAGAATCAAGCAGAACAGACAAACGCAGGGAAAGGGAAGACAGAGGAGGATAACAGACACAGGACAAGTCAGGGTTCAGAGCAGGACAAACCAAGGGTTTCCAGAGTCAGGTTCACAAGCCGGAGACAGAACTATAGCTGACACTGCCAGCAAGAATCATGGGAGCTAAATAGCAAACCTGAACCCAGAATGAGGCAGACCAAAGTTAACCCTTGACCTGATCCGTCCAAAAAAGGGCAGACACTAACAAACCGTGGAACGGATCATGACAGCACCCTCCTCTCAAGGGGGGGCCACCGGACCCCCAGGTTTCACAGGATAACGTGCATAGAATGCCCGGATCAATCGATCAGCATGGACAGATCGCGCCGGGACCCAAGATCGATTCTCAGGATCATAACCCCTCCAATGGACCAAATACTGAAGTGATCCGTTCAACTTCAAACTCGGTCTGACCATCCACAGAGACAGGAGGCGGAGGGGATGGAGGTCCAGCGGAAGATGGTACAAAGGACTTAAGAAGGGATTTATGGAACACATTGGGGATCCGAAGTGACTGAGTAAACGAAAGGCAACTGGATTGACCACCTTAATGATGTCGTAAGGTCCGATAAACCTAGGACCAGGCTTAGCAGAAGGAATCTGTAGACGAATGTTCTTGGTTGACAACCACACTTTATCTCCTACCAGAAATATAGGTCCTACAGTCCGTCGCTTATCAGCAAAAAGTTTGTTTGCCCTGAGCCTTCCCAATGTTCTTCTGGACCTCCCTCCACACCTTTCCCAACCGTTGCACTGCCGTATCAGCTCCTGGACATCCTGAATCCAGCCTAGAAAATTCACCAAAATGGGGGGTGAAAACCGTAGTTACAGAAGAATGTAGAGGTGCCCGTGGACTGGTTAATCCGATTATTAAATGCAAATTCAGCCACGGGCAACGAAGAACACCAATCATCCTGCTGAGACGTAGCAAAACACCTCAAAATCTGTTCAAGTGACTGACTGGTCCTTTCCGTCTGCCCATTGGTCTCAGGATGGTAAGCAGAGGAGAAGGTCAAACAAATACCCAATCTTTTACAAAATGCCCTCCAAAATTTGGACACAAATTGTACCCCTCTATCAGAAACCACACTCAAAGGCACGCCATGCAGCCGTATCACGTGCTCAGCAAACAATCTAGATAGTGTCTCAGCATTAGGCAATCCTGCCAGGGGTACAAAATGCGCTTGCTTACTGAATCTGTCAACCACTACCCAGATTACAGTTTTGCCATTGGAGGGAGGGAGATCAGTGATAAAATTCATGCACAAATGAGTCCAAGATCTATCCGGAATTGGCAATGGCACCAATTCCCCGGCCGGCCGGTTATGGGAGCTCTTAGCATGGGCACAGGTTTCACAAGCAGACACAAACACAATGATATCAGAGATCATGGAGGGCCACCAAAACAGCCTAGCAATAGCTTTCTGGGTGGCAGAGGTCCTCGGATGACCACTAAGAGCAGAATCATGGAACTCCCGGAGAATCCTCAATCTGTACTGAACTGGGACAAAAAGCTTATTGTCAGGCAAAGAGGGAGGAGCAAGAGACTGGGCCTCTCGAATCTCCTGCTCCCATTCAGAGGATACCCCCGCAACAACCACCCTGTGCTGAAGAATGGAGGAAGGAGGTTCGGGGGGAGATATCGGATCAAAACTGCGAGATAAGGCATCAGCCTTGACATTCTTGGAACCAGGCCGAAAAGTGATTGAAAAATGAAAACGAGGGGGAAAAAAGCGACCACCTAGCCTGTCTAGGACTTAATCGTTTGGCAGTTTCAATATAAGACAAGTTCTTGTGATCAGTAATCACCATGATCCGATAAACCGCCCCCTCCAAAAAATGCCTCCATTCTTCAAAAGCCAATTTTATAGCCAATAACTCCCGGTTCCCAGCATCATAGTTCCTCTCAGCAGAAGAAAACTTTTGGGAGAAAAAGGCACATGGTGTTAAGTTGGTCAAAGTAACGGGTCCCTGAGACAACACCGCCCCTACTCCCACCTCTGATGTGTCCACCTCTACAATGAATGGTTTAGATGGATCGGGCTGAACTAATACAGGAGCAGACATAAAACACTTTTTTAATGTAATAAATGCTTCAACTGTCAAGGATGACCAAACTTTGAAATCAGCCCCCATTGCGAGTGAGATCGGTGAGTGGCTTGACTACCTGAGAAAACCCCTTGATGAATTTCCGGCAATAATTGGCAAAACCCAAAAAACGCTGCAACCCCTTGAGGTCTCTGGGTTGCACCCAATCAACAATGGCCTGTACCTTTCCAGAATCCATCCGAAACCCATTCGCAGAAAGGATGATCCCCAGAAAAGAAAGCTCCTGGACACAAAACAAACATTTCTCTGGTTTAGCGAACGAAGAATTTCCCCATCACCTGTGAAGAACAGCACGTAAATGACCAATGTGAGATTCCTTGTCAGGCGAGAAAACAAGGATATCATCCAGGTATACAACCATAAAGCGCCCGATAAAATCAGAAAAAACATCATTTATGAAGTTCTGAAACACCACGGGTGCGTTCGTAAGACCGAAGGGCATGAACAAATTTTCAAACAGGCCCTAAGAGGTTAGAAATGCTGTTTTCCACTCATCCCCTTCCTGAATGCGGATAAGGTTATATGCTTGCCTAAGATCGAGTTTGGAAAACCACTTAGCCCCAAACAATTGGTTATAGAGATCAGGAATGAGTGGGAGAGGGTAGGTATTTCTCACCGTAATTTTATTTAGTTCCCGGAAATCGAGGCATGGACGTAAACCACCATCTTTTTTCTTGACAAAAAAAAATCCCGCGGCCACAGGTAAGACAGAGGGACGGATGTGACCTTTGCATAGACTATCAGAGATATAGTTTTTCATAGCAGTACGTTCCGGGCCAGAAAGATTGTACAAATGGGCTTTGGGCAATTTAGAACCCGGAATAAGATTGATAGTACAATCATAAAGACGATGGGGTGGTAAGACCTCAGCCTCTCTTTCGGAGAACACATCACCAAAGTCCTTTAGGTACTCCGGAATACCTTCCGGACTAATGGCGGACACACACACACACACCAGAAAGACAACCATTGGAACAATTAGGACCCCATTTACCAATATCACAAGATCCCCAGTCTATAACAGGATTATGCCTCTGCAACCAGGGGAACCCCAACACCAGTCCTGCAGGAAGATTATTCATAACATAACATGAAATTTGTTCCCAGTGCAAGGAACCCACCTTGAGGAGGAACTCCTCAGAGACAAATTTATAGAAAATTTTGAGCCAACGGTGTCTTATCAATGGCAACGATATGGATGGGAGTCTCTAGCCTAACTGTCCCTAACTTTAACTTGGACACTAGACTATAGTCAATGAAGTTCATGAAAGATCCACAGTCCACAAATGCTGAAGTGGATGCAAAAATACATCCATAACACAGTTCCACCTCTAGCAAAACTTTTTGAAATGACGAAAATGGTACCTGAGAGTCTGGATGATCTCCTAGACCATCACCCAGACTCGGCAGCTTGTTACTTGATGGACAAGAGGGGCAGTTTTTCTTCCAATGTCCCGGATCTCCACAATAAAAACATAATTTCCCATCACTTCGCTGTTTCCTCTCCTTCTCCTTGAAATTACAGTATAATAGCATTAGACAGACGTATAGTCAGGACGTAGCAAGGGATCGGTAAACCAGGGCAAGCAAAATACGGTAGAATAGGGACAAATCAAGACAGAATCAACAGCCAAGCCAGGAGGTCAGAATCAGAGAATTGTGATAAGCAGGTTTTTGAAAAAATGAAACGTTAAAACGTAACCTTTACTCTGTTACTAGATAAAAAGTGGTATAAACAAATAGTGCCACTAAGGTGCTAGTGCTGACACATACATAAACAGAAACAAACAACCCATAAAATATCTCGGATCACTCCAAAGGGCCACAAAGATGGTCACCGTTCGGAGACACAAGAAAATATCCCAACGCTAGAGACATACCTCATGCCACATAAGAGGAAAAAACCCCCCCTACTAATATCATCAAATGAGTAGTAGTGAACTACCCCGTGCCCATAGGGGATCACACACTCTGAAGCAGTAAATATAACGGGGGGTACCTCTCCCTAAGGTGCTCTATAGGGGATATAAAGTACAGTATAAGTAGATCCTGAAATAGCAGTATGTAAACGCGATATACTAAATGTACTGAACATAAAATAGCATACCCTTACATAGCATAGATATAAATATTAGGTGGACTAAGCATCTCCCAACCGGAGGCCAGACAACAGTTAACACCGTTTTCCACTGAGGGAACCTTTCAAGGTGTGTGTCTAGTACGCCACCTAATGGGATAAAATCTTATGTCCACCAATTAGACATGTACTCCCCTTTGGGAGGCATATTTCAAGCAGGATACCATAAGGCGGATGTCTGAAAAAACGCTAAAGGGTCCGGCTCAATCCATCTCTGCAGAAGGACTGTGATAGTCACCAGAATAAGCAGATGAGTACATGTCTAATTGGTGGACATAAGATTTTATCCCATTAGGTGGCGTACTAGACACACACCTTGAGAGGTTCCCTCAGTGGAAAACGGTGTTACCTGTTGTCTGGCCTCCGGTTGGGAGATGCTTAGTCCACCTAATATTTATATCTATGCTATGTAAGGGTATGCTATTTTATGTTCAGTACATTTAGTATATAGCGTTTACATACTGCTATTTCAGGATCTACTTATACTGTACTTTATATCCCCTATAGAGCACCTTAGGGAGAGGTACCCCCCGTTATATTTACTGCTTCAGAGTGTGTGATCCCCGATGGGCACGGGGTAGTTCACTACTACTCATTTGATGATATTAGTAGGGGGGGTTTTTTCCTCTTATGTGGCATGAGGTATGTCTCTAGCGTTGGGATATTTTCTTGTGTCTCCGAACGGTGACCATCTTTGTGGCCCTTTGGAGTGATCCGAGATATTTTATGGGTTGTTTGTTTCTGTTTATGTATGTGTCAGCACTAGCACCTTAGTGGCACTATTTGTTTATACCACTTTTTATCTAGTAACAGAGTAAAGGTTACGTTTTAACGTTTCATTTTTTCAAAAACCTGCTTATCACAGTACTTGTTTCTTCGGTTTTTGACCTATTTGTTCTAAGCCAGGCTAGTTTAAGACAGAATCAGAGAATCAAGCAGAACAGACAAACGCAGGGAAAGGGCAGACAGAGGAGGATATCAGACACAGGACAAGTCAGGGTTCACAGCAGGACAAACCAAGGGTTTACAGAGTCAGGTTCACAAGCCGAAGACAGAACTATAGCTGACAATGCCAGCAAGAATCATGGGAGCTAAATAGCAAACCTGAACCCAGAATGAGGCAGACCAAAGTTAACCCTTGACCTGATCCGTCCAAAAAAGGGCAGACACTAATAAACCCTGGAACGGATCATGACACTATGTGGGCAATATACTGCGTGGGCTGTGTTATATACTGTTTGGGCTGTGTTATATACTGCATGGCCTGTATTAACTCATCGGGTATTCAAGAATGTATCGTGGCCTGTGCTATATACTATGTGGCTGCTATATACATACATATTCTAGAATACCCAGTGCGTTAGAATCAGGCCACCATCTAGTTAAACATAATCACATAAAAATACATACCATAACACTACTATGGGATTCTATGATGAGTACAACTACAGAGGAGCCACAGGTCAAAGGCAAATGCTATGCAATCTAATCATACTTGCACCCTGTATTAACCTTAGAACATACACACAGAAGGTCCACTATATAATAGGACACAATATCACTATGCTGGTAAATAGCATCCAGCAAAAAAAAACATCATAAAGGTTAAAGGGGGAATATCAAGGTTATTTGCAGCATATTTACCTCGGAAAAGCGGCCCCACCACCCCTATGCGCGTTTTGGCGTGCGTGCCTTCCGGGGGAGTGGCATTGTCAGGTCCGGTAGCCGTTTAAATATTCAAGTTGCCCAATCAAATCATTTAATCAAAATCCCGACTTACATTGGCCTTATAACGGCGCATGCGCCACTGAAGTCTGAGACGCTCGCATTGTCGAGTGCGTCATCGGCTGTGTCCGAGAAAGGAAACCACCCACATGTCACGTGGGCAGGTCCTTGTCTGTACCAGAGGTAAATCCGATATAGACACCGTCGACGATGCTTAGCAACTCGTCAGCTGTGGGCATGCGCACTAGCCAAATGAAGAGGAAGAAGTACAGGGCCAGTGTATACATATTTACAAAGACACACAAATATTACATATATAAAAGTACTTTAGTGCATTAAATAGTGTCTGATGACATACAATTGACATTTTACATAAGAAAAAGACTATATATAGTCACAGGATTACAATATATAAACATGACAATTAACCATACAATAAATCATTAAATATAAATTAACAAACATGATTTTATATATAACGTGTAAAGTGCAATAGTGCTAAAAGTGCAATGTTATAATTTAAGATTTATATGAACTATAGTAATAAACAAAGAAAATTCTGTAGTCCATTAGTCACATAATAATGATTCACTGGTCATATAGAGAGTCCTCTTCATAATACACCTGGCAAGATTTTTACAATGAGGCGGCAAGCGCAAATCAAATACTGCTAATTGATGAACTATGAAACTGCCACTAGGAGGCTGACACTAAGCACAAAAAAAAGTTAGCTCCTCCTCTGCAGTGTACACCCACCGACTGGCATTATGCACTTCAGTTTAGCTTGGTGTCAGTAGGAGGTGGACATGGGTCTTTCATTAGACCCTTATCTATCTGTTGTGAATTCTGTGATCAAGCTCCCTCCTGTGGTCATGAGTGGTACTGCGGCTTCTGAGTTTCCTTCCTCAGGTGATGAGGTTAAGTCGTTAGGTGCTGCTCTATTTAACTCCACCTAGTGCTTGATCCTGGCCTCCAGTCAATGTTCTAGTATTGGTCTTGCTTCCTCCTGGATCGTTCCTGTGGCCTGTCTGCTCAGCATAAGCTAAGTTCTGCTTGTGTTACGTTTGTTGCTATATTTTCTGTCCAGCTTGCTTTTTTGGTTTTACTTGCTTGCTGGAAGCTCTGAGACGCAGAGGGAGCACCTCCGTACCGTTAGTCGGTGCGGAGGGTCTTTTTGCCCCTCTGCGTGGTTGTTTGTAGGTTTTTGTGTTGACCGCAAAGCTATCTTTCCTATCCTCGGTCTATTCAGTAAGTCGGGCCTCACTTTGCTAAATCTATTTAATCTCTGTGTTTGTATTTTCATCTTAACTCACAGTCATTATATGTGGGGGGCTGCCTTTTCCTTTGGGGAATTTCTCTGAGGCAAGGTAGGCTTATTTTTCTATCTTCAGGCTAGCTAGTTTCTCAGGCTGTGCCGAGTTGCATAGGGAGCGTTAGGCGCAATCCACGGCTACCTCTAGTGTGGTTTGATAGGTTTAGGGATTGCGGTCAGCAGAGTTCCCACATCTCAGAGCTCGTCCTATATTTTGTGGTTTTTGTCAGGTCACTTGTGTGCTCTGAACTTCAAGGTCCATTGTGGTTCTGAATTACCTATTCATAACAGTACTGGAGGCCCAAAGTACTATGCTTCTCAATAGAGGGAAAAAAGAAGTTCTGAGACCATTTTTTTTTCTTTGCACTGTGTTTTGCCTTTTTTTTCCCCTAGACATTTGGGTGGTTCAGGACACAGGTGTGGTGATGGACATTAAAGGTCTGTCTTCATGTGTGGATCTTCTCACTGCAAGAGTACAAAATATTCAAGACTTTGTGGCTCAGAATTCTATGTTAGAACCAAGAATTCCTATTCCTGATTTGTTTTCTGGAGATAAATTTCTGAGTTTCAAAAATAATTGCAAACTGTTTCTGGTGTTGAAACCTCGCTCCTCTGGTGACCCAGTTCAACAAGTTTAGATCATTATTTCTTTATTACGTGGCGACCCTCAAGACTGGGCATTTTCCCTTGCGCCAGGAGATCCTGCATTATGTAATATTGATGCGTTTTTTCTGGCGCTCGGATTACTGTACGATGAACCTAATTCAGTGGATCAGGCAGAGAAAAATTTGCTGGCTCTGTGTCAGGGTCAGGATGAGATAGAGATTTATTGTCAGAAGTTTAGAAAGTGGTCTGTGCTCACTCAATGGAATGAATGTGCTTTGGCAGCAATCTTCAGAAAGGGTCTCTCTGAAGCCCTTAAGGATGTCATGGTGGGATTTCCTATGCCTGCTGGTCTGAATGAGTCTATGTCTTTGGCCATTCAGATCGGTCGACGCTTGCGTGAGCGTAAATCTGTGCACCATTTGGCGGTATTCTCTGAGCATAAACCTGAGCCTATGCAGTGCGATAGGACTTTGACCAGAGCTAAAAGGCAGGAACACAGACGTCAGAACGGGCTGTGTTTCTACTGTGGTGATTCCACTCATGCTATCTCCGATTGTCCTAAGCGCACTAAGCGGTTCGCTAAGTCTGCCACCATAGGTACTGTACAGTCGAAATTTCTTTTGTCCGTTACTTTGATCTGCTCTTTGTCTTCCTATTCTGTCATGGCATTTGTGGATTCAGGCGCTGCCCTGAATTTGATGGACTTGGAGTTTGCTAGGCGTTGTGGGTTTGTCTTGGAGCCCTTGCAGTGTCTTATTCCATTGAGAGGAATTGATGCTACGCCTTTGGCCAAGAATAAGCTTCAGTATTGGACCCAGCTGACCATGTGCATGGCTCCTGCGCACCAGGAGGATATTCGCTTTCTGGTGTTGCAAACTCTGCATGATGTGGTCGTGTTGGGGTTGCCATGGCTACAAGTCCATAACCCAGTATTAGATTGGAAATCAATGTCTGTGTCCAGCTGGGGTTGTCAGGGGGTACATGGTGATGTTCCATTTCTGTCTATCTCATCATCCACCCCTTCTGAGGTCCCAGAGTTCTTGTCTGATTACCGGGATGTATTCGATGAGCCCAAGTCCAATGCCCTACCTCCGCATAGGGATTGTGATTGTGCTATCGAGTTGATTCCTGGTAGTAAGTTTCCTAAGGGTCGACTGTTTAATTTATCTGTACCTGAGCACGCCGCTATGCGGAGTTACGTAAAAGAATCCTTGGAGAAGGGTCATATTCGGCCGTCGTCATCGCCATTGGGAGCAGGGTTCTTTTTTGTGGCCAAGAAGGATGGTTCGCTGAGACCTTGTATTGATTACCGCCTTCTAAATAAAATCACGGTCAAATTTCAGTACCCCTTGCCGCTGCTATCTGATTTGTTTGCTCGGATTATGGGGGCTAGTTGGTTCACCAAGATAGATCTTCGTGGTGCATATAATCTTGTGCGTATTAAACGGGGCGATGAATGGAAAACTGCATTTAATACGCCCGAGGGCCATTTTGAGTACCTAGTTATGCCATTCGGACTTGCCAATGCTCCATCAGTATTTCAGTCCTTTATGCATGACATCTTCCGAGAGTACCTGGATAAATTCCTGATTGTATACTAGGATGATATTTTGGTCTTCTCGGATGATTGGGAGTCTCATGTGAAGCAGGTCAGAATGGTGTTCCAGGTCCTGCGTGCTAATTCTTTGTTTGTGAAGGGATCAAAGTGTCTCTTTGGTGTTCAGAAGGTTTCATTTTTGGGGTTCATTTTTTCCCCTTCTACCATCGAGATGGACCCTGTTAAGGTCCAGGCCATTTATGATTGGACTCAGCCGACATCTCTGAAGAGTCTGCAAAAGTTCCTTGGCTTTGCTAATTTTTATCGTCACTTCATCTGTAATTTTTCTAGTATTGCTAAACCATTGACCGATTTGACCAAGAAGGGTGCTGATGTGGTCAATTGGTCTTCTGCTGCTGTGGAAGCTTTTCAAGAGTTAAAGCGTCGTTTTTCGTCTGCCCCTGTGTTGTCAACCAGATGTTTCGCTTCCGTTCCAGGTTGAGGTTGATGCTTCTGAAATTGGAGCGGGGGTTGTTTTGTCGCAAAGAGGTGCTGATTGCTCGGTGATGAAGCCATGCGCCTTCTTTTCCAGGAAGTTTTCGCCTGCTGAGCGAAATTATGATGTTGGCAATCGAGAGTTGCTGGCCATGAAATGGGCATTCGAGGAGTGGCGTCATTGGCTTGAAGGAGCTAAGCATCGCGTGGTGGTCTTGACTGATCACAAGAACTTGACTTATCTCGAGTCTGCCAAACGGTTGAATCCTAGACAGGCTCGTTGGTCGCTGTTTTTCTCCCGTTTTGACTTTGTGGTTTCATACCTTCCGGGCTCTAAAAATGTGAAGGCGGATGCCCTGTCTAGGAGTTTTGTGCCCGACTCTCCGGGTTTGCCTGAGCCGGCGGGTATTCTCAAAGAGGGAGTAATTGTGTCTTCCATCTCCCCTGATTTGCGGCGGGTGCTGCAAAAATTTCAGGCTAATAAACCTGATCGTTGCCCAGCAGAGAAACGGTTTGTCCCTGATAGGTGGACAAATAAAGTTATCTCTGAGGTTCATTGTTCGGTGTTGGCTGGTCATCCTGGAATCTTTGGTACCAGAGATTTGGTGGCTAGATCCTTTTGGTGGCCGTCTCTGTCGCGGGATGTGCGTTCTTTTGTGCAGTCCTGTGGGATTTGTGCTCGGGCTAAGCCCTGCTGTTCTCGTGCCAGTGGGTTGCTTTTGCCCTTGCCGATCCCGAAGAGGCCTTGGACACATATCTCTATGGATTTTATTTCGGATCTCCCCGTCTCTCAAAAAATGTCGGTCATTTGAGTAGTTTGTGATCGCTTCTCTAAGATGATCCATTTGGTACCCTTGTCTAAATTACCTTCCTCCTCTGATTTGGTGCCATTGTTCTTCCAGCATGTGGTTCGTTTACATGGCATTCCAGAGAACATCGTTTCTGACAGAGGTTCCCAGTTTGTTTCGAGGTTTTGGCGAGCCTTTTGTGCTAGGATGGGCATTGATTTGTCTTTTTCCTCGGCTTTCCATCCTCAGACTAATGGCCAGACTGAACGAAGCAATCAGACCTTGGAAACATATCTGAGATGTTTTGTTTCTGCTGATCAGGATGATTGGGTGTCCTTTTTGCCGTTGGCTGAGTTCGCTCTTAATAATCGGGCCAGCTCGGCTACCTTGGTTTCACCGTTTTTCTGCAATTCTGGGTTCCATCCTCGTTTCTCTTCAGGGCAGGTTGAGTCTTCGGACTGTCCTGGTGTGGATACTGTGGTGGACAGGTTGCAGCAGATTTGGACTCATGTAGTGGACAATTTGACCTTGTCCCAGGAGAAGGCTCAACGTTTCGCTAATCGCAGACGCTGTGTGGGTGCCCGACTTCGTGTTGGGGATTTGGTTTGGTTGTCATCTCGTTATATTCCTATGAAGGTTTCCTCTCCTAAGTTTAAGCCTCATTTCATTGGTCCGTATAGGATTTCTGAGGTTCTTAATCCTGTGTCTTTTCGTTTGACCCTTCCAGATTCTTTTTCCATCCATAACGTATTCCATAGGTCATTGTTGCGGAGATACGTGGCGCCTGTGGTTCCATCTGTTGATCCTCCTGCCCCGGTTTTGGTGGAGGGGGAGTTGGAGTATATAGTGGAGAAGATTTTGGATTCTCGTGTTTCGAGACGGAAACTCCAGTATCTGGTTAAGTGGAAGGGTTATGGTCAGGAAGATAATTCCTGGGTCTTTGCCTCTGATGTCCATGCTGCCGATCTTGTTCGTGCCTTTCATATGGCTCATCCTGGTCGGCCTGAGGGCTCTGGTGAGGGTTCGGTGACCCCTCCTCAAGGGGGGGTACTGTTGTAAATTCTGTGATCAAGCTCCCTCCTGTGGTCATGAGTGGTACTGCGGCTTCTGAGTCTCCTTCCTCAGGTGATGAGGTTAAGTCGTTAGGTGCTGCTCTATTTAACTCCACCTAGTGCTTGATCCTGGCCTCCAGTCAATGTTCTAGTATTGGTCTTGCTTCCTCCTGGATCGTTCCTGTGGCCTCTCTGCTCAGCATAAGCTAAGTTCTGCTTGTGTTACGTTTGTTGCTATATTTTCTGTCCAGCTTGCTTTTTTGGTTTTCCTTGCTTGCTGGAAGCTCTGAGACGCAGAGGGAGCACCTCCGTACCGTTAGTCGGTGCGGAGGGTCTTTTTGCCCCTCTGCGTGGTTGTTTGTAGGTTTTTGTGTTGACCGCAAAGCTATCTTTCCTATCCTCGGTCTATTCAGTAAGTCGGGCCTCACTTTGCTAAATCTATTTAATCTCTGTGTTTGTATTTTCATCTTAACTCACAGTCATTATATGTGGGGGGCTGCCTTTTCCTTTGGGGAATTTCTCTGAGGCAAGGTAGGCTTATTTTTCTATCTTCAGGCTAGCTAGTTTCTCAGGCTGTGCCGAGTTGCATAGGGAGCGTTAGGCGCAATCCACGGCTACCTCTAGTGTGGTTTGATAGGTTTAGGGATTGCGGTCAGCAGAGTTCCCACATCTCAGAGCTCGTCCTATATTTTGTGGTTTTTGTCAGGTCACTTGTGTGCCCTGAACTTCAAGGTCCATTGTGGTTCTGAATTACCTATTCATAACATCTATCTCAATGTGCGTCATTTTCTTTCAGGTTTTCCAGAGGGATACATGGTGAACAGTCACACCTGTAATCCCACAATACGGACTATGAGTACGGCGTGTACTGCCACCCCCTATCCTCATAGATCCCTCAACAGGACCAAGATCCTAGCACACAAGCGTGCTCAGAAGTCTGGTCCTAGCTCCATCCCCCACCAGAGCCTGTTGGTTGCGGAGACGAGGACGTCCATCACAGGTCCCTGGACGTCTCATTCCTCTTCAGGTTAGTAACAGCGTGGGATGTTTGAGGTGAGTATTTTCCCCATCCCAGATCATTCAAGGGGGGCGCAGATGTAGGGGCCCTTTTCAGCGGCTGCCTTTGCATTAAGGGGTCCCTCTGGAGCTGCGCTGCTAAATTTTTTATTTTACTAAGGGGAAGCCAGGATGCCTTCTCGTTGCTTTTATCGTGCGGTGGCCTTTGGAGGCTGCCGCGCTTCTTCCTTCCCCGGCGGCTGCGGCCGCTCTGCCTTCTGTTCCGGCGCGGCAGCCTTTGCAGGCTGCCGCGCCGCTTCTTACCCCTGCGGCCGCACTGCTCCGGCGCCGTGGTTTTCACGGCAGCCGCACTGCCTTCTGTTCCAGCGCGACAGCCTTGGCAGGCTGCCGTGCAGCTTCTTACCCCTGCAGCCGCACTGCTCCAGCACCGTTGTTTTGTCTCCGGCGGTCCCTGGCCTCTAATTTAGGCCCCGGATTCTGCCCGAGCCTACTTCTGGCGCCGCGACTCCGCCCACTTCCGGTTTTCATCGGGCGGGCTTTTCTCCCGCCCGACAATCTTTCTCCCTGCACTCTCTGCCCACCGGCGCCATCTTGGTGCTCCTGGGCGCATGGCCAAACCGGCCCTCCCCACTACTCCGCTGCTTGGTGCCACACATCGCTGCTCCACCCCCTTCCAGAGCACGCATTCTGGCTTCCTTCTCAGTGGTCGCCATCTGTGGTTCCCACTTCTCGGATTGCAGCAGGAGCTCACATTGCCTTCCTGCCTAAAGGGCTACTTCTCCCCGGAGGTCCACCCGCAAGCCGGACAGCTTGCTCCACCTGGAATCCGTTTTCGTCTGCCGTGCGTAGCTCTGCACTGCAGACTGACACTCCCCTCTGCCCCTCTGTCCCCTAACCCTCTGGCATTTTCTTCAGGGACCCTTCAAAATGTCTACCTCTAAGGGAGGCCGCTCTCGTCCTCCTACTTCTTCCTCTAATTCTTCTGTCTTAGTCAAATACTTTGCATGTTCGTCTTGTAACTGCAAACTTCCCTCTGGTCAGTCCTCTCCACTCTTTCAGGCCTGCAGCATCCCGATTGTTCCCACCACCCAGGATCCCCCGGCCGCTCGGCTTGAGTGATACCCCTACCCCAGGCTGGGCTTCCTCTCTGTCACAATCGGTAGCGGATCTAACACGGGTGTCTCAAACTCTGGTGTCCGTGCTTGATCGATTTACCACTGCAGACTCCCGCAGTAGCCAGCGGATCGCAGGAGCCTCTGTCCGAGCCCTCCATTTTAAGCTGCAAAAGGTCAAGACAGGAACGCCGGTCTGAGTCCTCTTCTCGTTCCATCTCGCCCACGGTCCTTCTCTGCGGTCGGCTTCCTCCCGGTCCTCCTCCCCTGAGTCAGGCGAGGTGTTCTCTGATGCGCCTTCGGAGGATATTTCGGAGCTGGATTCTAACCAAATCGCTAGCTAGAGGGATATGGTTCAGAACCTCATTGGAGCGATAAATAAGACCTGTGGCATCAAGGATTCCTCTATGGAACCCGCAGATCAGGCGGTTTCGTTTAGACGGTCTAAATCACCTTCCAAGTTTTTCGCTCCTCACCCTGAATTCGAGAAGATCATGACCAGAGAAAGAGAGAATCTGACCAGACGTTTTCAGAGTGGAAAGCGCCTTGGCGTTTTATATCCTTTTTATCCAGAACTTACCGCCAATTGGACTGTTTCTCCCTCGGTGGATCCTCCAGTTTCCAGGCTGTCCACCAACACAGTCCTTCCACTGTCCGACGGATCAGCTCTGAAGGATTCTAACGATAGTCATAGAATCCTTTGCGAAGTCAGCCTTTGAAGCGCCTGCAGCTACTCTACACTTGGGTTTCAAAATTCATATCCAAATGGGCCAAACAACTCCTTTGGGACATCCTGGACGGGGCTCCACCCGGACAGCTGGTGGAGCTTGCCAACCAGATTTCTCATGCGGGTGAATGCCTGGTCTCAGCCTCCCTGGATGCTGCATCTTGTGCGGCTCAGGCATCCAGCAATGTGATAAAGACTTCTTGGTCGAAACGCGTCGCTCGCCTTACTATGTGTATGATGCCGTCCCAGGAGTTGTCTCCTTATTTTAATATGTTGGATTAAACTTTTATATTTTATTTGGAAGCTGGATCATCTTTTCGTTTTTTTGGATATCCTGCAATGCTGTTGCAATCCACCGGACCGTTTGGCTCAAGGCCTGGCAGGCGGATTTGTCTTCTAAAAAGTCCCTTACCAGCCTGCCTTTTCAAGGTTCATGTCTCTTTGTTTCTAAGTTGGACCAAATCATTAAGGATGCCATCGGAGGCACAAGTTTTCTTCTTCCCCAGTCTAAACCTCGTCGCCCTCCTCCTAAACGGCAATTTCGGTCCTTTCTGCCTTTTCGTCGCTTCACGGCGTCAAACTCCTTTTCCCATCAGCAGCAGAGGCCACAGGCACATCAAGAGAAGAGTATCCTTTAGACCCACTCCTTCCTGGCGTTCCCGCTACTCCCAGGGTAGATCTTCCAGGTCTAGGATTGGAAGATACACCTCGGCATGACTCTCGACAAGTCCCTAGCCCACTTCCCAGGCTGGGCGGCCGTCTCCTCTTCTTCAGGGACGTCTGGATCTCCTCAGTAGAGGACGCATGGGTCAGGGAAGTTGTATCCTCGGGATACAAAATAGAGATCCTGTGGTCATAAACGAACGTTTCTTCGAATCTCGACCTCCAAGAGACCCCGCTCTAGTTCCGGGTTTCTTTGCAGCCATCGCTTCTCTCCTCAAAGCCGGGGTAATCGTTCCCATCCCGGAAAAAGAATGGTTTACAGGCTTCTATTCAAATCTTTTTGTGGTACCGAAAAAAGATGGCAAGGTTCGTCCCATTCTGGATCTCAAATTGCTGAACAAGAGAGTTCATCTGAGACACTTCAGGATGGAATCCCTCCGTTCAGTAATTGCTTCCATGGAGGCTCAGGAATTTCTGTGTTCCATAGATATTCAGGACGCCTACCTCCATGTCCCGATATTTCCAGGACATCACAGATTCCTGCGATTTGCGGTGCTCCAGGACCATTTTCAGTTTGTCGCCCTGCTGTTCGGTGTCGCAACCACTCCCAGGGTTTTCACGACGATCATGGTGGCGCTGATAGCCATCTTGAGGGTCAGGGGACTGGTAGTACTTTTTCCGTACCTCGACGACATCCTCATCAAGGCTCCGTCCTTTTTTCAGGCTCACAAAAGCCTGTCCATCGTCCTCAACACTCTAGCCCGTTTCGGGTGGCTTATCAACAGGGAGAAATCCTGTCTTGTTCCTTCCCAGCGCCTCGTTTTTCTGGGCATGCTCTTCAACACTCGTCAGACCAAAGTCTTCCTTCCCGAAGACAAGAGATCCATCCTTCGTCGGGACGTACTCTTGCTACAGGGTCCTCGGCTTCCCCCCTTCAGATCGGCCATGAAGGTTCTGGGGAGGATGGTAGCAACATTGGAAGTGATTCCCTTCGCCCAATTTCACTCACGACCTCTTCAGCAGGCCATCCTGTCACAGAGGGACAGGTTTGTCTTCTCCCTGGATCGTCCGATCCGACTCTCTCCCCGGGTCAAACGGTCCCTCAACTGGTGGCTGACATCACCTCTCATCTCCCAGGGCAGGTCCTTCCTTCCAGTTCACTGGCAGGTGGTGACGACGGACGCCAGCCTGCTCGGCTGGGGTGCGGTGTTTCGCCACCTAACTGTTCAGGGTCGTTGGTCAGTGCAGGAATCTTCTCTGCCGATCAACGTCCTCGAGATTCGGGCCATCTTTCTCTCCTTTCGTCACTGGGAAATGATTCTCAGGGGTTTACCTATCCGAATCCAGATTTACAATGCCACAGCGGTGGCATATGTCAACCATTGGGGGGGACTCAGAGCTTCTTGGCCTTGGCCGAGGCATCCAAGATCCTCTGGGCAGAGGCAACGGTTTTGGTGATATCTGCGGTGCATATCCCCGGCGTGGACAATTGGGCCGCCGACTTCCTCAGACACGAGGGTCTCGCGGCAGGGGAATGGTCCTTGCATCAGGAGGTCTTCCATCAGATTTGTCTTCGATGGGGGACTCCGGACATGGACCTCACGGCATCCCGAATGAACAGGAAGGTTCGTCTCCAGGTCTCGCGACCCTCTCGCAGTGGGCGTCGACGCTCTAGCCATTCCTTGGAGATCTTGGTTTGTGGAGATCGTCAATCTTCTCGCGGACGCCCCCTGCGCCTTCCAGATAGACCCGATTTGCTGTCTCAGGGTCCGATCTGCCACCCGAATTCTCGGTCGCTCAATTTAACGGCATGGCTGTTGAGACTGCAGTTCTAAGAGCATCCGGCCTTTCGTACCGGGTTCTTCACACTATGATCCAGACTAGGAAGCCTTCGTCTTCCAGGATCTACTATCATACCTGGAAGGCTTACTTCCGTTGGTGCGAGTCCAACCGCATTTCACCTATGTCCTTTTCCCTGCCTTCCATTTTGGCCTTCCTTCAGGCAGGACTGGATTCGGGCCTTGCTCTTAGTTCCCTAAGGGGCCAGGTTTCTGCGCTCTCCATCCTTTTTCAGAAGACGTTATCTTCTCGGCCACAGGTTAAGACCTTCCTTCAAGGAGTAGCCCACGCTGTCCCTCCGTACAGGGCCCCTGTGGATTCATGGGATTTAAATCTTGTGTTGGACGTTCTGAGGGGCTCCCCCTTTGAGCCTCTCAGAACTGACAGGGAAACCTCCCTATCTTGGAAGGTGGCCTTTCTTGTGGCCATCACTTCGATCCGCCGCGTTTCCGAGTTGGCGGCCCTTTCTTGACGACCTCCTTTTTTGGTTATCCACCAGGACAAGGCGGTCCTCAGGCCTCTGCCTTCCTTCCTTCCTAAGGTGGTTTCCACCTTCCACCTCAGCGAGGACATTGTTCTACCTTACTTTTTGTCCAGCTCCGACTCATCCTCTGGAGCGATCATTGAACAAGCTGGACCTCGTCAGGGCAGTGAGGATCTACCTGGCTAGAACAGCCGCTTTCCGGAAGACGGATTCTTTTTCATCATTCCTGATGGCACGCGTAGAGGCCTGCCGGCTTCCAAGGCGACTATTGCTCGCTGGATCAGAACGGCAATTTTGGAAGCTTACCGGGTCAAGAACAGAGTGCCCCCTCCTGGGATAAAGGCTCACTCTACCCAGGCAGTCGGCGCTTCCTGGGCGGTACACCACAGGGCTTCCGCCCTACAGCTTTGCAAAGCGGCAACCTGGTCTTCCATCCACACATTCGCCAAATTTTACAAGGTCCATACCTATGCTTCAGTGAACGCCAGCCTAGGCAGAAGGATCTTCCAGGCGGCAGTGTTGAGCCCTCTGACCTGATGGAAGTCTGTTTTTCCCACCCCAGGGACTGCTTTGGGACGTCCCATGGTTCCTGTGTCCCCCAATGAGATGCGATAGAGAAAACAGGATTTTTGGTTGCTTACCGTAAAATCTGTTTCTCGGAGCCTTCATTGGGGGACACAGCACCCTCCCATGTTATTCAGTTTCTGTTGTTCTGTGTTCTATGACTGTTCTCATGTTTACAGTTCTCATGTTTGTGGTTATGTTTCAACCTACCGTATATACTCGAGTATAAGCCGAGATTTTCAGCCCAAATTTTTGGGCTGAAAGTGCCCCTCTCGGCTTATACTCGAGTCAAGGTGGGTGGCAGGGTCAGCGGGTGAGGGCGCTGAGGCATACTTACCTAGTCCCAGCGATCCTGGCGCTGTCCCTGCCGTCCCACGGTCTTCGGTGCTGCAGTTCTTCCCCTCTTCAGCGGTCACGTGGGACCGCTCATTAGAAAAATGAATAGGCGGCTCCACCTCCCATAGGGGTGGAGCCGCATATTCATTTCTCTAATCAGCGGTGCCGGTGACCGCTGATAGAGAAAGAAGCTGCGGCACCGAAGACCAGCTGTGACAGGCAGAGTGAGCGTCAGGATCACTGGGACTAGGTAAGTATGTAATATTCACCTGTCCGCATTCCAGCCGCCGGGCGCCGCTCCATCTTCCCAGCGCCTCCATCTTCCCGGCGTCTGCGCTCTGACTATTCAGGTCAGAGGGCGCGATGACGCATATAGTGTGCGCGGCGCCCTCTGCCTGATCAGTCAGTGCGGAGACGCCGGGACCGGACGCTGGGAGCTGCAAGCAAGAGAGGTGAGTATGTGTTTTTTTTTTTTTTTTTTTTTTATTGCAGCAGCAGCGGCGGCACAGATTTATGTGGAGCATCTATGGGACAAAATGAACGGTGCAGAGCACTGTATGGGGCACAGCTATGGGACAAAATGAACGGTGCGGTGCAGAGCACTGTATGGGGCAGAGCTATGGGACAAAATGAACGGTGCAGAGCATATATGGGGCACAGATAAGGGACAATAATGAACGGTGCCGAGCACAGTATGGGGCACAGATATGGGACAAAATGAACGGTGCAGAGCATTGTATATGGGGCACAGATATGGGGCAATAATGAATGGTGCCGAGCACAGTATGGGGCACAGCTATGGGACAAAATGAACGGTGCAGAGCACTATATGGTAGAGCTATGGGACAAAATGAATGGTGCAGAGCACAGTATGGGGCACAGTTATGGGACAAAATGAACGGTGCAGAGCATATATGGGGCACAGATATGGGACAATAATGAATGGTGCCGAGCACAGTATGGGGCACAGCTATGAGACAAAATAAACGGTGCAGAGCATTGTATATGGGGCACAGATATGGGGCAATAATGAACGGTGCCGAGCACAGTATGGGGCACAGCTATGGGACAAAATGAACGGTGCAGAGCACTATATGGCAGAGCTATGGGACAAAATGAACGGTGCAGAGCACAGTATGGGGCACAGCTATGGGACAAAATGAACGGTGCAGAGCACTATATGGGGCACAGCTATGGGACAAAATGAACGGTGCAGAGCACTATATGGGGCACAGCTATGGGGAAATATGAACGGTGCAGAGCACTATATGGCACAGCTATGGGGAAATAATGATCTATTTTTATTTTTTAAATTCACCAGTAAATGCTGCATTTCCACCCTAGGCTTATACTCGAGTCAATAAGTTTTCCCAGTTTTTTGTGGCAAAATTAGGGGGGTCGGCTTATACTCGGGTCGGCTTATACTCGAGTATATACGGTAATTGTTTTTCTCCTACTGCTTTCTCACTAACTGAAGTGCATAATGCAAGTCGGTGGGGTTTACACTGCAAAGGAGGAGCTAACTTTTTTTGTGCATAGTGTCAGCCTCCTAGTGGCAGCAGCATACACCCATGGTTCCTGTTTCCCCAATGAAGGCGCCGAGAAACAGATTTTACGGTTAGCAAAAAAAAAATCCTGTTTTTCTTTATGGACCACCTCACATTTGAAGTGACTTTGGGGGCCTATATGACAGAAAATACCCAAAAGTGACAACATTCTAAAAACTGCACCCCTCAAGGTGTTCAAAACCACATTCAAGAAGTTTATTAACCCTTCACGTGCTTCACAAGAACTGAAGCAATGTGAAATGAAAAAATTATCATTTAACTTTTTTTCACAAAAATTTTACTTTGGGCACAATTTTTTTTATTTTCTCAAGGGCATAAGAAGAAAATGAACCACAATATTTGCTGTGCAATTTCTCCTGAGTGTGAGTACGTTGATACCCCATATGTGGGGGTAAACCGCTGTTTGGGCGCATGGCAGAGCTCGGAAGGTAAGGAGCGCTGTATCATGTTTTGAACGCAAAATTTTCTGGAATCGAGAGCGGACGCCATGTCGGGTTTGGAGAGCCCCTGATGTGCCAAAACAGTGGAAACCCCCACAAGTGACCCTATTTTGGAAATTTGACCCTTAAGAGACTTATGTTTGGTGAGCACCTTGAACCACCAGGTGCTTTACATAAGTTTATAACCTAGAGCCATGAAAATTAAAAATCACATTTTTTTCCACAAAAATCTTTTTTTAGCACCCAATTTTTTATTTTATCAAGGGTAACAGCAGAAAATGGACCCCAAAATTTGTTGTGCAATTTCTCCTGAGTGTGCCAATACCCCATGTGTGGGTGAAAACTACTTTTGAATCACAGTGTAACGCTCAAAAAGGAAGGAGCGCATATTATAGTGCAGATTTTACTATTATGGTTTGAGGGTGCCATGACCCACTGGGAGAGCCCCTGAGGTGTCAAAATAGCAGGATAAGATAAGATGCTCCGTAGAATAATATGCCCCATATGCTGCTGCTGCGATAAAAAAAAAAAGCCATACTCACCTCGTCGCTGGGGGTCTGGTAACTGTGTCCTGAGCAGGTGGGGACACCAGCGCACTATGGGGGGCCAGGTATGGGAGTCACCACTGGCTCAGGACACCGGCACTTGCGATATTCTCCTGTCTCCGTTTCACCGCCACGCGCCGCTGTGTCTTCCTGGTCTCTGCAGTGACTGTTCAGGCAAAGGGCGAGCACTAACCACGTCATCGTGCCCTCTGACCTGAACGTCACAGCCAGAGGACCTGGAAGACCGAGCCCGACGGTGGAACGGGGACAGGTGAATATTGCATGGCTCACCCTCCCCGTCATAGTCACCCCATCCTGGCCCAGTCCCTGCTTCTCCGATGGTCTCTGGCGCTAGCAGCTTGTTCCTGTGTTTAGTGGTCACATGGTACCGCTCATTAAAGTAATGAATATGCGTTCCACGCATATGGGAGTGGAGTTGGGGCCATATTCATTACTTTAATGAGTGGTACCACGTGATGCTATGTGGTGTCTCCCCTGTGGTGTCTATTTACCCTATGTGGCCTCTTGTAAGCTGTTGTGCCTATAATTGGAGGTGGTACATTGTGTAAAAAACAGGCGTGTATGTGGGGCTGGTGGAATTTACTGCTGCCTGAGGTAATAAAAACAACGAATATACAGTATTGCCGTTGTACTGGCTTTCTTTTTGCCGTAATGGTGATAAGGCCAAAATGTTTTATAACATTTTTTTTTTGAGGACAGTTAAAATGACAAATCCATAAACCGTGCCTAAGTGGTATGACGTATGTACATACCAGTAGTAGAGAGCAGGATCGGCGTCAGCACCCGGCATACCCGGGCAAGTGCCAGGGCCCTGAGCAGGCGTGGGGCCCACTCGCCGTTGGGGACACCTGCACACTATGGGGGCCCAGTGTCTGTGCTAGTGCAGACACCCACGAGTGGGCCCTCCACTTGATCAGGGTCCCGGCACTTGTGATACTTACCTCTCCCAGCTCCACCACTGTGGTGTTTGATGCCTGTGACGTTCAGGTCAGAGGGTGCGATGATGTCACATTTGTGCGCCCTCTGCCTGAGCAGTCACAGTTCAGAGAGCTGGAAGACGACGACGCTGAGGAGTCCAGAGCAGAGCAGCAGCCAGCAATGAGAGGTGAGTATTTAATTTTTTTATGTTTGGAGCATTATATATGGGGACATCATACACTGGAGCATCATATATGGTCCCATCATACTCTGGAGCATCATATATGGGGTCAATTATATATGGAGCATGATATGGGCACATCATACACTGGAGCATTATATATGGGGCCCATTATATATGGAGCATTATATGGGAACTATTCTATATGGAGCATTATATGGGGCCCATCATATACTGTATAGAGCATTATTTGAGGCTTATACTATATGGACCATTATTTGGGGCTCATTATACTGTATGGAGCAATATATGGGGCTCACTACTCTATGGGGCCCATCCTATACTGTATGGAGCAATATATGGGGTCCATCATATACTGGAGCATTATATGGAGGCCATGATATACTGTATGGAACATTATATGGGACCCAATATGTATGGAGTAATATATGGGGCCCATTATACAGTATGGAGTAATACATGGGGCTCATTATACTGTATGGAGCAATATATGGGGCCTATTATATACTGTATGGAGCAATATATGAGGCTCATTATTCTGTATGGAGCAATATTTGTGGCTCATTATACTGTATGGAGCATTATATGGGGCCTATTATTCTGAATGTAGCAATATGGTGCCCATAATACTGTACGAAGCAATACGAATTCGTATATGTGGCTCATTGTACTGTATGGAGCATTATATGTGGCTCATTATACTGTATGAAGCATTGCATGGGGTCCATAATACTGTATGGAGCATTATATGTGGCTCATTATACTGTATGGAGCATCGCATGTGGTCCATAATACTGCTTGGGGCAATATATAGGGCTCAATATTATGTATGGAGCATTATGTGGTGCCCATAATACTGTAAGGAGCAATAAATGGGGCACATTATTCTGCATGGAGCATTATGTGATGCACATAATTCTGCATGGAGGACTATACTTTCCGGTTTCTGACCTATTGAAGAATTTACAATAGATATCACTCATGTAATGTAAGAAGTGAAATCTTTGGCAATGTACTATACCTATATTTCTCTGCTGTAACTGTGCATTATGAATTGTGGTATGTGTTAAAGGGGCACACTGAAACTCTTTCGCCCGGGGCCCACGAAAACCTGGAGCCGGCCCTGGTAGAGAGTACTTGTGTGTCTCAGATAGTAGACACAATTGTTGTACAGTATGGGACTGTGTTGAATTTGCTGCTGGCTGAGATTATAAAAATAACATGGTACTGGCTTTCTTTGTGCCGTAATGGTGATGAGGCCAAATATTTTTAGTTATTTTTTGTTTTGTTCATTACAGTTAAAATGGCAAATCCAGAAGCAGTGCCTCAGTGGTATGAACTATGTACAGACCAGTAGGAGACAGCATTTTTGTGTCTCAGATAGTAGACAAAATTGATACAGGTAATCAAAAATCGTAAGTAAGCATGGACGGGTACACCACGCAGTTATGGCTGTTACTGGGAATAGCGGTGACATATATCTGTCACTTGCGCAGGCGCAGTTCGTGGCCGTAAGGCTGTTACTGCGGCTGCACAAGTAAAACATATATATCACCGCTATTCCCCACGCAGGCGCAGTAACAGCCGCGTCAATACCGTGCATGCGTGGGTAGAGCGCGCAGTTTTGGCTGTTACTGCACATGCATGGGAATAGCGGAGACGTGTATGTCACTTGCGCAGGCGCAGTTTGTGGCCTTGAGGCCACGAACTGCGCCTGCGCAAGTGACACTGCCGCGGTGCCTTATGGGATTCGAAGACAGCGTCCAGTCCCAACTGGCGATTATATATGTAGATGGGATTCAGAGAGCTGAATGGAATGTACAGAGTTAACTTATCTTCTGAAATGTAATCACTCTACTCTGGGCCACATAGCCAAGCTCTATGGAAACAAGCTGTATAATCTATATATTCACAATAGTTTGCTCAATATTATTCTATCAATGTCCTTCCCAACTGGGGGACTTGGTACCATAACAGCTACTATATCACATAAGGTTTGATCACATGGAATAAAATGAAGTGACCTAGACCATGGTACTTTTAAAAACTAACAGTTTATTAGAAAATGATTATAATATAAAAACAGAGTATGACTAATAAAGAAGAAGGTACTGGACCATGTAAACGAGGGACAAAAAAGCCATAGGCTACACCCAAATAGTGGGCCAACACAACATACAGGCATAATAAATACACCAATGAAAAATATTCCATATGTACATAATAACCTGTAGTGAGAAAACCATCTACTCAAAGTGAGCTCATATTATCCATGCTATTCAGAGGTAGGCTACACTCATCCTCTAATGTGGCACATGATTATCTGCAACAGGCACTGTGTATTGTACTGGGGCAGAAGGACGCAGAGGCATTTACCCATGTGGCTGACTTTAAGGTAATTTACCCACCCTAGTACAATACACAGTGCCTGTTGCAGATAATCATGTGCCACATTAGAGGATGAGTGTAGCCTACCTCTGAATAGCATGGATAATATGAGCTCACTTTGAGTAGATGGTTTTCTCACCACAGGTTATTATGTACATATGGAATATTTTTCATTGGTGTATTTATTATGCCTGTATGTTGTGTTGGCCCACTATTTGGGTGTAGCCTATGGCTTTTTTGTCCCTCATTTACATGGTCCAGTACCTTCTTCTTTATTAGTCATACTCTGTTTTTATATTATAATAATTTTCTAATAAACTGTTAGTTTTTAAAAGTACCATGGTCTAGGTCACTTCATTTTATTCCATGTGATCAAACCTTATGTGAAAAGCTGTATAATCTGTAAGGTAAAAGCTACGATTCCATAAGAATGAGAACAGATATAAGAAAAAAAAGGTCAATTCCAAAATTGCTCATTCCCATTCTGTCTAATTAATTCATGAGAATATCCCTTTAAACATTACTACTCGCTATCTTTTGAGGTATGAGACCTACTTCAGTGCACCTGAAAGCACAACACATTGTTCTTACTATATCTCGTTATGAAAAGCAGGGCTGTGGAGTCGGTAAGCCACAGTTGCGACTGACTCCTGGATTTTATCAAGTTCCGACTCCGACTCCTTCATAAATGCCCAATTCGTAACAATAAATTTACTGTTGTCAAATATTAACATCGTGCTTATTCAGTTTCTAACCATCATATACAGTTAGGTCCATATATATTTGGACAGAGACAACAATTTTCTAATTTTGGTTATAGACATTACCACAATGAATTTTAAACAAAACAATTCAGGTGCAGTTGAAGTTCAGACTTTCAGCTTTCATTTGAGGGTATCCACATTAAAGTTGGATGAAGGGTTTAGGAGTTTCAGCTCCTTAACATGTGCCACCCTGTTTTTAAAGGGACCAAAAGTAATTGGACAGATTCAAAAATGTTAAATAAAATGTTAATTTTTAGTACTTGGTTGAAAACCCTTTCTTGGCAATGACTGCCTGAAGTCTTGAACTCATGGACATCACCAGACACTGTGTTTCCTCCTTTTTGATGCTCTGCCAGGTCTTCACTGCGGTGGTTTTCAGTTTCTGTTTGTTTGTGTGGGCCTTTCTGTCTGAAGTTTAGTCTTTAACAAGTGAAATGCATTCTCAATTGGGTTGAGATCAGGTGACTGACTTGGCCATTCAAGAATATTCCACTTCTTTGCTTTAATAAACTCCTGGGTTGCTTTGACTTTATGTTTTGGGTCATTGTCCATCTGTAGTATGAAATGACGACCAATCAGTTTGGCTGCATTTGGCTGGATCTGAGCACACAGTATGGCTCTGAATACCTCAGAATTAATTCGTCTGCTTCTGTCCTGTATCACATCATTAATAATCACTAGTGACCCAGTGCCACTGGCAGCCATGCATGCCCAAGCCATCACACTGCCTCCGCCGTGTTTTACAGATGATGTGGTATGCTTTGGATCATGAGCTGTACCTCGCCTTCGCCATACTTTTCTCTTTCCATCATTCTGGTGGAGGTTGATCTTGGTTACATCTGTCCAAAGAATGTTATTCCAGAACTGTGCTGACTTTTTTAGATGTTTTTAGCAAAGTCTAGTCTAGCCTTTTTATTCTTGATGCTTATGAGTGGCTTGCACCGTGCAGTGAACCCTCTGTATTTACTTTCATGCAGTCTTCTCTTTATGGTAGATTTGGATATTGATACGCCTACCTCCTGGAGAGTGTTGGTCACTTGGTTGGCTGTTGTGAAGGGGTTTCTCTTCACTATGGAGATTATTCTGCGATCATCCACCACTGTTGTCTTCCGTGGGCGCCCAGGTCTTTTTGCATTGATGAGTTCACCAGTGCTTTCTTTCTTTCTCAGGATGTACCAAACTGTAGATTTTGCCACTCCTAATATTTTAACAATTTCTCAGATGGGTTTTTTCTGTTTTGGCAGCTTAAGGATGGCTTGTTTCACCTGCATAGAGAGCTCCTTTGACCGCAAGTTTACTTCACAGCAAAACCTTCCGAATGCAAGCAGCACACCTCAAATCAATTCCAGGACTTTTATCTGCTTTATTGAGAATGACATAACGAATGGATTGCCCACACCTGTCCATGAAATAGCCTTGGCGTCAATTGTCCAATTACTTTTGGTCCCTTTAAAAACAGGGTGGCACATGTTAAGGAGCTGAAACTCCTAAAACCTTCATCCAATTTTAATGTGGATACCCTCAAATGAAAGCTGAAAGTCTGAACTTCAACTGCATCTGAATTATTTTGTTTAAAATTCATTGTGGTAATGTCTATAACCAAAATTAGAAAAATGTTGTCTCTGTCCAAATATATATGGACCTAACTGTAAGTAATCAGACCACTAAGAGCAAAAACTATATTTATTAGAATACAAATAGAATATAGCAAATAACTTTTATAAACTTTTCTAAACTCTTGTAAGTAAATATGCAATAAACACTGTTATGCAGTTAATAAGAATAAATCTATAAATTTGTCCTCAGAAAAAGTATTGCCTCTGTCAGATCGTCCTTCATGGATGCCCTCAAATCTGATCTAATTATTTTGAGAGCAGAGAACAACCTCTCTACACTAACTTGGGTTGGTGGCAAAGCAGTAACCACTCGGGCAACATCTCTGACCATGTCAGGATACAGAGGAATCACTTGTTGCACTGTTATTTTTGATGAACGGTCAAATTTCTCAATTTCTTTTAGTGCACATGAAAAATTCTGCTGAAATGTACTGGCTGTGTTCTTTGATTTTCATTTTCACTTTCAGTTTCATACATTGTAAGTAGGGGGGTTGGGGCAGCATGAGGTTAACCAAGTATAAGATTAGATAAAGGTACCGTCACACATATTAACATAGTAACATAGTTAGTAAGGCCGAAAAAAGACATTTGTCCATCCAGTTCAGCCTATATTCCATCATAATAAATCCCCAGATCTATGTCCTTCTACAGAACCTAATAATTGTATGATACAATATTGTTCTGCTCCAGGAAGACATCCAGGCCTCTCTTGAACCCCTCGACTGAGTTCGCCATCACCACCTCCTCAGGCAAGCAATTCCAGATTCTCACTGCCCTAACAGTAAAGAATCCTCTTCTATGTTGGTGGAAAAACCTTCTCTCCTCCAGACGCAAAGAATGCCCCCTTGTGCCCGTCACCTTCCTTGGTATAAACAGATCCTCAGCGAGATATTTGTATTGTCCCCTAATATACTTATACATGGTTATTAGATCGCCCCTCAGTCGTCTTTTTTCTAATCCTAATTTCGCTAATCTATCTGGGTATTGTAGTTCTCCCATCCCCTTTATTAATTTTGTTGCCCTCCTTTGTACTCTCTCTAGTTCCATTATATCCTTCCTGAGCTTTTGGTGATGTAGCAACGATCCCGCTAACGATCTCGTTATGTGTGACAACGACCAACGATCAGGCCCCTGCTGGGAGATCGTTGGTCGTTGGGGAATGATCAGGACCATTTTTTGGTTGCTGATCACCCGCTGTCATCGCTGGATCGGCGTGTGTGACGCCGATCCAGCGATGTGTTCACTTGTAACCAGGGTAAATATCAGGTTCCAAGCGCAGGGCCGCACTTAGTAGCCCGATATTTACCCTGGTTACCATTGTAAAAGTTAAAAAAAACAAAACACTACATTCTCACATTCTGATGTCTGTCATGTCCCCTGGCGTCCACTGTATCAGCGCCGGCCGTAAAGCCGAGCACAGCGGTGACGTCACCGCTGTTACTGCCGGCGCTGACACAGTGTAGGGAAGCTCTCGGCAGCAGCGCGTGCATTAGCAGCGCTCTTGCCGAAAGCAGTTTCAATCCTGTGGACGCCGGCGGGGGACGTGACAGACATCAGAATGTGAGTATGTAGTGTTTTTTTTTTTTTTTTTTTTAGTTTTACAATGGTAACCAGGGTAAATATCGGGTTACTAAGCGCGGCCCTGCACTTAGTAACCCGATGTTTACCCTGGTTACCCGGAAGCTGCAGGGGGACTCCGGCATCGTTGAAGACCGTTTCAACTATGCCGAAGTCGTTCCCTGATCGTTGGTCGCTGGAGAGAGCTGTCTGTGTGACAGCTCCCCAGCGACCACACAACGACTTACCAACGATCACGGCCAGGTCGTATCGCTGGTCGTGATCGTTGGTAAGTCGTTTAGTGTAACTATACCTTTAGGGCACTGGAGAACAGTGACACACAAGAAGTAAGAAATGTCTCTATCTCCAGCAGAACTGCTTATCACTGTTGTTCATAGTTTGATAGAAGATATATATTTGAGTAACATTTATAAAATTCATATGAAAGTTCAATTATGAAATATTAATACATTTTTTTTTAAAGCTGGAGTCAGTACATTTCTACCGACTCCACGACTCCGACTCCACAGCCCTGATGAAAAGTACTTTTTTTGTCCCACAATGTAATAAAACAAAAACACTGTCCCCAGTTTAGCACTACAGAAAGGAGCCAGAATACCTTGTGGTCTAATTTCTCAAACCCCTGCACTGATTAGAAGCACTTGAACCTCATATAAACGTTGCAGTGTAAGGATTTTTTGTTCTGAGGAGAGCTCCTGGAGGCTTTTCTGCTTTGATGCTCTCAGCTGTTCAGCGTTTGCCACTCTCCTCTGCTATATATACACCGTATTTTTGGGACCAAACGATGCACCTAGGTTTTAGAGGAGGAAAATAGAATAAAGAAAATTGAAGCATAAAATGTAATGACGCACTGTTATGCGTGTGTGTGTGTGTGTGTGTGTGTGGGAGGGGGGTGCGTGAATCTGCTGCTGCCACTCTCTTAGGGGTAATGTTCCCCAATTCTGTACTAATATCCATCATCCTGGTGTATATGTGTATATATACAGTATATATGCGTGTGTGTGTGTATGTATATATGTATATATATATATATATATATATATATATATATATATATATATATATATATATATATACACCGTATTTTCCGGCGTATAAGACGACTGGGCGTAGAAGACGACCTCCAACATTTCCAGTTAAAATATAAGATCTTCTCAAAAGTTGGGAGTTGTCTTATATGCCGTTTGTCGTCTTATAGGGTGGGTGCGGAGCAATCTGCGGTCGACGTATATAGTGGGGGGGAGTGGTCCCGATGACGAGGAAGGTGTAAGTGAAGCAAACTGTCAGCGTCTGGGATGCCAGGAGTATGCAAAAAAGAGAGAGAGCGATGCTGTGTCTAGAAAAACACTCCTCTTTCACTCATCTGGCTCGCCCTTGTATCCTATTATCTCCTTCTCTGCCTCTGCTTCACTTACACCTTCCCGGTGAGGCGCCCCCTCACCTCGTCATTGGGACCGCTCCCCCACAATATGCGGCGACCGCAGATTACTCCGCATCTGCCCCATAAGATGACACCTGGTGTATAAGACGACACCCGATTTTCAGGGGTTAAAAAGTAGTCTTATACGCCAGAAAATACAGTGTATATATTCCAAAAATTTGGAATAAAAAAAGTGCGTCTTAGAGTATGAAAAATACGGTACTCTTCTCTGGCAAGCAGGCATTGCAGAGTTAGTTCTATACTGCCTGGTTGGAGGTGTTGGTTGTCTGTGGAAGGGTTTTGAAGTGTTTTTCAGGAGACTGTTGCATGGTGATTTGTCTGTGAATAACCTCATCCTCTTCTTCCTTGTTTTTCCTCCCTTTATTTCCCGGGCTTCCACCATGTTGTTTGTGAGTGCATATTTGTATGATTTCAACCATCCCTGTACGTCTTGCCATGTTTGTCTGGTTTTGTGTATTCATATACACAATAACTCCCAACTTCCCTGGGATGGGCAGATAAGGGCTGATTCAGGAGCTCATTAACCCCTTAGCGACCGCCGATACGCCTTTTAATGGCGGCCGCTAAGGGTACTTAAACCACAGCGCCGTTAATTAACGACGCTGTGGAAAAAGTGAATAGCGCCCCCCAGAGTCGGATTTTCTCCGGGGTCTCGGCTGCCGAGGGTAGCAGAGACCCCAGAGAACATGATTCGGGGGGTTTTTAACCCACCCCGCATTTGCGATCGCCGGTAATTAACCGTTTACCGGCGATCGCAAAAAAAAAAACGCAATCTCTTTTTAATTTCTCTGTCCTCCGATGTGATCGCACATCGGAGGACAGAGAAAAGGGGTCCCAGGTGGCCCCCCAATACTCACCTATCTCCCCCGATGCTCCTTGTGTCTCCCGGTGGGCGCCGCCATCTTCAAAATGGCGGGCGCATGCGCAGTGCGCCCGCCGGCCGGCCCCGCGAGAATCTTTTGGGTCTCGGCTGCTGGGGGTAGCCGAGACCCCAAAGAGCATGATCGGGGTCGGTTTTACCGACCCCTGTTTTGCGATCGCCGGTAATTAACTGTTTACCGGCGACCGCAAAAAAAAAAAAAAGTAAAGTGTAATTCTCTGTCCTCTGATGTGATCGCACATCAGAGGACAGAGAAATAGGGGGATTCGGGGACCCTAGCATACTCACCTGTGTCCCTGGATCCTCTTGCTGCTCCTCCTGGCCGCCGGCAGAAGAGAATGGCGGGCGCATGCGCAGTGCGCCCGCCATCTGTCTCCATCTGCCGGCCGGCAGGAGAACAGCAGTTGGGGCTAAAATTAGGGTTAGGGCTAGGGTTGGGGCTAAATTTAGGGTTAGGGTTGGGGCTAAATTTAGGGTTGGGGTTGGGGCTAAATTTAGGGTTAGGCTTTTTTCACACTTACGTCGGTACGGGGCCGTCGCAATGCGTCGGCCCGACATACCGACTCACGTTGTGAAAATTGTGCACAACGTGGGCAGCAGCTGTAGTTTTTCAACGCATCCGCTGCCCAATCTATGTCCTGGGGAGGAGGGGGCGGAGTTACGGCCACGCATGCGCGGTCAGAAATGGCGGATGCGACGTACAAAAAAATGTTTCATTGAACGTTTTTTTGTGCCGACGGTCCGCCAAAACACAACTGATCCAGTGCACGACGGACGCGACGTGTGGCCATCCGTCACGATCCGTCGGCAATGCAAGTCTATGGGCAAAAAACGCATCCTGCGGGCACATTTGCAGGATCCGTTTCTTGTCCAAAACGACGGATTGCGACGGAATGCCAAACGACGCAAGTATGAAAGTAGCCTTAGGGTTAGGGTTGGGGCTAAAGTTAGGGCTAGGGTTGGGGCTAAAGTTAGGGTTAGAGTTGGGATTAGGGTTAGGGTTTGGATTAGGGTTGGTATTAGGGTTAGGGTTGGCATTAGGGTTATGCTTGGGATTAGGGTTAGGTTTGGGATTAGGGTTAAGGTTAGGGTTGTGATTAGGGGTATATTGGGATTAGGGTTAGGTTTGAGGTTAGGGTTGAGATTAGGATTAGGGGTGTGTTGGATTTAGGGTTTTGATTAGGGTTATGGTTAGGGTTGACATTAGGGTTGTTTTGGGGTAAGGGTTGTGATTATGGTTAGGGTTAGTGATTAGGATTATGGATCAGGTTGGGATTAGGGTTAGGGGTGTGTTGGGGTTAGGGTTGGAGCTAGAATTGGGGGGTTTCCACTGTTTAGGTACATCAGGGGGTCTCCAAACACGACAGCCAATTTTGGGCTCAAAAAGTCAAATGGTGCTCCCTCCCTTCTGAGCTCTGCCGTGCGCCCAAACAGTGGGTTACCCCCACATATGGGGCATCAGCGTACTCGGGATAAATTGGACAACAACTTCTGGGGTCCAATTTCTCTTGTTACCCTTGTGAAAATAAAAACTTGGGGGCTACAAAATCTTTTTTTGTGGAAAAATATATATATTTTTTTATGACTCTGCATTATAAACTTCTGTGAAGCACTTGGGCATTCAAAGTTCTCACCACACATCTATATAAGTTCCTTGGGGGGTCTAGTTTCCAAAACGGGGTCACTTGTGGGGGGTTACTACTGTTTAGGTACATCAGGGGCTCTACAAACGCAACATAACGCCCACAGACTATTGTATCTAAGTCTGCATTCCAAAATGGCGCTCCTTCCCTTCCGAGCTCTGCCGTGCGCCCAAACAGTGGTTTACCCCCACATATGGGGCATCAGCATACTCAGGATAAATTGGACAACAACTTTAGTGGTCCAATTTCTCCTGTTACCCTTGTGAAAATAAAAACTTGGGGGCTACAATATCTTTTTTGTGGAAAAAAAAATATTTTTTATTTTCACGACTCTGCATTCTAAACTTCTGTGAAGCACTTGGGCATTCAAAGTTCTCACCACACATCTACATAAGTTCCTTAGGGGGTCTAGTTTCCAAAATGGGGTCACTTGTGGAGGGTTTCTACTGCTTAGGTACATCAGGGGCTCTGCAAACGCAACATAATACCCGCAGACCATTCTATCAAAGTCTGCATTCCAAAACGGCGCTCCTTCCTTCCGAGCTCTGCCGTGCGCCCAAACAGTGGTTTACCCCCACATATGGGGTACCAGCATACTCAGGACAAATTGGACAACAACTTTTGGGGTCCAATTTCTCTTGTTACCCTTGTGAAAATAAAAACTTGGGGGCTAAAAAAATCTTTTTTGTGGAAAAAAAAAATATTTTTTATTTTCACGACTCTGCATTATAAACTTCTGTGAAGCACTTGGGCATTCAAGGTTCTCACCACACATCTAGATAAGTTCCATGGGGGGTATAGTTTCCAAAATGGGGTCACTTGTGGGGGATTTCTACTGTTTAGGCACATCAGGGGCTCTCCAAACGCGACATGGCGTCCAATCTCAATTCCAGCCAATTCTACATTGAAAAAGTAAAACGGCACTCTTTCTCTTCCAAGCTCTGCGGTGCGCCCAAACAGTGGTTTACCCCCACATATTGGGTATCGACGTACTCAGGAGAAATTGCACAACAACTTTAGTGGTCTAATTTCTCCTGTTACCCTTGTGAAAATAAGAATTTGTGGGCGAAAAGATCATTTTTGTGTAAACAAAAGCGATTTTTTATTTTCACGGCTCTACGTTATAAACTTCTGTGAAGCACATGGGGGTTCAAAGTGCTCGCCACACATCTAGATAAGTTCCTTAAGGGGTCTAGTTTCCAAAATGGTGTCACTTGTGGGGGGTTTCCACTGTTTAGGCACATCAGGGGCTCTCCAAACGCGACATGGCGTCCAATCTCAATTCCAGCCAATTCTACATTGAAAAAGTAAAACGGCACTCCTTCTCTTCCAAGCTCTGCGGTGCGCCCTAACACTGGTTTACCCCCACATATTGGGTATCAGCGTACTCAGGAGAAATTGCACAACAACTTTTGTGGTCTAATTTCTCCTGTTACCCTTGTGAAAATAAAAATTTGTGGGCAAAAAGATCATTTTTGTAGAAAAAATGCGATTTTTTTTTTTTTTTCTTCACGGCTCTACATTATAAACTTCTGTGAAGCACATGGGGGTTCACAGTGCTCACCACACATCTAGATATGTTCCTTAAGGGGTCTAGTTTCCAAAATGGTGTCACTTGTGGGGAGTTTCCACTGTTTAGGCACATCAGGGGCTCTCCAAACGCGACATAGCGTCCAATCTCGATTCCAGCCAATTCTGCATTGAAAAAGTCAAACGGCGCTCCTTCTCTTCCAAGCTCTGCGGTGCGCCCTAACAGTGGTTTACCCCCACATATGGGGTATTGGCGTATTCAGGAGAAATTGCATAACAACATTTATGGTTACATTTCTGTTTTTACACTTGTGAAAATAAAAAAAATGGTTCTGAATTAAGATGTTTGCAAAAAAAAGTTAAATGTTCATTTTTTTCCTTCCACATTGTTTCAGTTCCTGTGAAGCACGTAAAGGGTTAATAAACTTCTTGAATGTGGTTTTGAGAACCTTGAGGGGTGTAGTTTTTAGAATGGTGTCACACTTTATTATTTTCTATCATATAGACCCCTCAAAATGACTTCAAATGTGATGTGGTCCCTAAAAAAAAATGGTGTTGTAAAAATGAGAAATTGCTGGTCAACTTTTAACCCTTATAACTCCCTAACAAAAAAAAATGTTGTTTCCAAAATTGTGCTGATGTAAAGTAGACATGTGGAAAATGTTATTTATTAACTATTTTTCGTGACATATGTCTCTGATTTAAGGGCATAAAAATACAAAGTTTGAAAATTGCAAAATTTTAAAAATTTTCGCCATATTTCCGTTTTTTTCATAAATAATCGCAAGTAATATCGAAGAAACGTTACCACTAACATGAAGTACAATATGTCGCGAAAAAACAGTCTCAGAATCAGCGGGATCCGTTGAAGCGTTCCAGAGTTATAACCTCATAAAGTGACAGTGGTCAGAATTGCAAAAATTGGCCTGGTCATTAAGTACCATATTGGCTCTGTCACTAAGGGGTTGAGGCACATAGCCCCGGTGTCTTCACCATCAGAAGTAATTTGGAGAGCAGGGATAGCTAAGGCGCCTCTAGCTTTATAAATAGGGAAGGAGCCCCTAGCTCCAGAATATCTTGCTACTGTACCGTGACACACTGCAGTTATGTTGCAATTTCAGAAAAATGCATCCACAACGTGTGAACACCTCCTTAGCATTATATTATTGCTTTGTCTTAATCAGATTACCGTAGTCAGCTGGAGCCAACTTCAGTAAAATATATCCAATCACATTTTTACATGAATGGACAATTTTCCTGTTACAGGCATGTTCGTCATATGGTTGTATAATTTAACACTTAATTTATCCACTGACATCTGTTAGGCTACTTTCACACTAGCGTCGGCCCGTCGCAGTGCGTTGGGCCGACGTACCGACGCATCCTGTGACAACGCAGCACAACGGGGGCAGTGGATGCATTATTACAACGCATCCGCTGCCCCATTGTGATTTGCGGGGAGGAGGGGGCGGAGTTCCGGCCGCGCATGCGCGGTCGGAAATGGCGGACACGACGTACAAAAAAACGTTGCAAGCAAGCAATGTTTTTTTTGTTCCGACGGTCCACCACAACACGACGCAACCATCGCACGACGGTTGCGACGTGTGGCAATGCGTCGCTAATGTTAGTCTATGGGGAAAAACGCATCCTGCAGACAACTTTGCAGGATGCGTTTTTTCGCCAAAACGACGCATTGCGTTGTACGATGCTAGTGTGAAAGTAGCCTTAGCGTCAGAGAAGATAGCAAAGCGTTTTCAAGTTGCCCTTTCCTAAGTTCAAAATGTAATTAAAGGGAACCTGTCACCTGAATTTGGCGGGACTGGTTTTGGGTCATATGGGCGGAGTTTCTCGGTCTCCCATGACAGCACTACGGAGAGAGGGGATCCGCCCTTCAGGGACAGAAAACCTACAGATAAAAGGGCGGTACCTCTCCCTCGCATCAGTTGGTTTCCTGTCCCTGAACAGGGAACCTCTTTCCGGTGGTACCTGTTATGAAGACCGATGGACCGGGACTGGGCGGTCGAGTTCCGGCAGCGAGGAGGCTCCTGCCGCGGCTTGTCCGGCTCCCGAAGCCGCCACCGCTGGAACCGAGGGGTTCTTCAGGGTGAGCGGAGTGAGAACGCCGCCGATTCTGATGAGAGGAAGGGGCGCTGGATCACCCGGAGCTCCTGTGCCGATAAGCGCACGCTCCGGGTGTACTAAGATGGCCGCCGCTCCGGAAATGCGGCAGGACTTCCGGGTCATCGCCGCGCGCATGCGCGGTAGCTTCTCTTCTCCCTGGAGGACGTGACGCAGGACCGGAAGTGCGGGGAACGCTGGAGGTGGCGCCAAATACAAATAGGGAGATGGTGCACACATAGTTGTCGCACCATCTCCCTGTAAATCATGGAAGACAGCGATCCACAGGAGCTGCAGCCGAGGCAGCAGCACCATAAGAAGACAGACCCTAAGAGCGCTAGGAGTGGGTCTAGCAGCCGTTCTACACAGCGCAGCAGGTCTGCTGCGAAGACTAGTTCACCTCCTCGGGAACCTTCCATTCCAGACCCAGGACCCCCTCCAGAACCGGTACCTGCCTGCACGTCCGAATGGTGAGTTGATCTTCGTGAATGTATATATTATAATAGGGCTCCCTCTTCTCCCTTAATAGGGAAAGAAGAAGTTGGAGAAAAGGAAAAACAAATCCTGCCCCATCTGTGACAAAGCTTTACCAGTAGCCTGGGACAAAAAGCTTTGTAAATCATGTATCCAGCGTGTGCTATGTGAGGAGACTCCCGACTTTGCATCCGAGCTAAAAAATATTATTAGATCTGAGGTTCAGAATGCTGTATCTTCCTCCAAAAAAGGAAAAGATAAAGTAAAGGAAACAGTACAATCCCACTCTGTCCGATCCTCATCTGAAGACGCAGATTCGGACGATTCTGACTCCTCCCTATCCTCCTCCGAGGAAGATTCAGGCCGACATTGTTTTCCACTCGAGGAAGTGGATGCCTTAGTGAGAGCCGTTAGGGCTACTATGGGGGTGGAGGAGCCTAAACCTGACAAAACAGCCCAAGACGTAATGTTTGGTGGCTTGGGACAAAAAAAACGGAAAACCTTTCCTCTAAATCCCAATGTCCAATCCCTAATTAAAAAAGAATGGGAAAAACCAGATATGAGAAACTCTTCGGTGCCCTCGCTTAAAAGGAAGTATCCCTTCGAAGATGACGCATCCACTTCCTGGGATAAGGCACCAAAGTTGGATGTAGCGGTGGCAAAAGCCTCGAAAAAATTTGCGCTCCCGTTCAAGGACATGGGTACCCTCAGAGACCCTTTAGATAAGAAAGCAGACACATTTCTTAAAGGGGCATGGGAATCGGCTGGGGGTAGCTTGAGGCCTACTGTTGCGGCTACCTGCACCTCCAGATCTCTGATGGTGTGGATTGATCAATTAGAGAGTCAAATTAGAGACGTGCTACCCAGGAATAAATTGCTGGATTCTATCCCTGCAATTAGAGCAGCAGCAGCATTTCTGGCGGACTCCTCGGTAGACTCCGTACGGTTAACATCTAAGGCCGCTGCTCTCTCCAACGCAGCTAGAAGAACCTTATGGCTCAAAAGCTGGCCTGGGGATCTCCAGACAAAGCTAAAGCTATGTTCTATTCCGTGTGATGGAAATTTTCTGTTTGGAGAGACCCTGGATGACATCCTCCAAAAAGCAGGAGACAAAAAGAAGGGGTTTCCAAATTTGGGCCCAGCCCCATTCAGGCAGTCCTTTCGGAATCGGAGATTTTTCCGCCGCAGACCCCCCAGGGAGCAGAATAAATGGGAAGAAGGCAGGAGAAGGGATAGAGGTTACCTCTTTGGCAACACCTCTCGCGACAAAAAACCCTCCAAATGACATTGTGCCTACGGTAGGGGGAAGACTCACATCATTCCTTCCCGCCTGGAAGAAAATATACAACAACACCTGGATTCTAAACATCATACAGTACGGTCTAAAAATAGATTTTATTTATTTTCCTCCCCGGAAGTACATAGAAACGAAAATAAGATCTTCAGTGGCAGAACAAGCAGCTTTAGAGAAAGAAATTATTTCCCTACTGCAAAAATCTGTGATTCAAGAAATCCCTCCTCAGAAAGTAGGAGAAGGGTTTTTCTCCCCTCTTTTTTTAGTACCAAAACCCGATGGGTCCTTTCGGACCATTATAAATCTAAAAAACCTGAACAAATACGTAAAAAATTACAAATTCAAAATGGAAACAATAAAGTCCACCATAAAAATCCTGTTTCCGAATTGATACATGGTCGTGATAGACCTAACCGATGCATATTATCATGTGCCCATCCACAATCAGTCTCAAAAATTCCTGAGATTGGCAGTTCCCATAAAAGGACAATTAAGATTTTTTCAGTACAGAGCTCTTCCGTTCGGAATCTCTATAGCTCCTCGAATATTCACGAAGGTAATAGCGGAAATGATGGCCCACATAAGGGAACAAAATATATTAATAGTCCCTTACCTAGACGACTTTCTCATCGTAAGCAACTCGGCCCAAAGTTGCAAAGAACAGAGGGACCGGGTAATGACTATCTTGACGGATTTGGGGTGGCTCATAAACTTAAAAAAATCAAAGTTGGAACCCTGTCAAGTACAGGAGTTCCTAGGTCTGACATTAGACTCCCGAGTCCAAGAATGCCGACTTCCAAACCCCAAAAAAGACAACATATTAGCCATGATAGCGCGAACCTTTCACCATCCTTCCATGACTCTAAGGAGAGCAATGTCACTACTAGGCTCTCTGTCCTCATGCCTACCAGCGATACCCTTCGCACAGTTCCACACAAGAGAACTTCAGTGGCACGTACTCGAATGGCAGTCAATACTAAAAGACAAATTGGAAAGTCGAATCACCCTGAATTCCTCAGTTATTCATTCCCTTCGTTGGTGGGCAGAAAGCCAAAACTTATCAAAGGGAGTTCCTTGGGTGACACAAATATCTCGGGTGATAACAACCGATGCGAGTCCCACAGGGTGGGGGGCTCACATGGGGGACAGAGTGGCTCAGGGAACCTGGTCAGTTCAGGAAATATCAGCATCCTCAAACCAAAAAGAACTTTGGGCAGTGATTCAGGCACTTCTTTCTTTTCTGACCTATATTCAGGGACATCATGTCCGAATCTTTTCGGACAACAAAGTGACTGTAGCGTATATAAACCACCAGGGAGGAACAAGGTCTCAGGCACTCATGAATTCTTCAGCCAAAATTTTCAACCTTGCAGAAGAAAATCTACTCTCCCTCTCTGCGCTACACATTCAGGGTTCAAACAACGAGAGAGCAGATTACCTGAGTCGATCGCTGTTAAAACAAGGCGAGTGGTCCCTAAACCAATCCATCTACGATCAGATCACAAAAATGTGGGGAGCACCGACAATAGATCTATTCGCCATTTACAAAAACAAAAAGGTGAACAAATTCTGCTCACTGAACCCGGTAGGGAATCCACAGGCTCTAGATGCCTTTATGATTCCGTGGACTCAAAAATTAACTTATGCTTTTCCTCCAACTATTCTGATCCCGGCAGTCATTCGGAAAGTCAGAGAGGACAAAGCGAAAATGATCCTCATAGCCCCGTTCTGGCCAAAAAGGACGTGGTTCTCCTGGCTGAGGATGCTTTCGGTCTCGGACCCATGGGTCCTGCCGGATATACCAGACCTTCTACATCAAGGGCCGATCTTCCACCCACAGGAATTGAACTTACATTTGACAGCCTGGCTTTTGAACGGGGACTATTAAAAGAAAGGGGTTTCTCAGATAACTTAGTCACCACGTTGTTAAAAAGTAGAAAACCCATCACTACTAGAATATATGGGAAAACTTGGAAAAAATTTCTGTCCGTCTCCAAAGTAAAAGTCCAAGATGGGCCCTCAATTCCTAAAATACTGGAGTTCCTACAAAAAGGTCTGGAACAGGGGTTGTCGGTTAGTACTCTTAAAGTACAAATAGCAGCTCTAGGAGCACTCTATAATCATAATATTGCGGCCAACCCATGGATAATTAGATTTGTTAAGGCGGTGACAAGATCAAAGCCATTAGTCGCTCAGAAAGTGCCCTCATGGGACTTAAATTTAGTCCTCTCGGCGTTAACGGGTCCTCCATTCGAACCCATAGAGACGATTCCCATTAAAACTCTATTCTCTTGGTAGCGTTAACATCCGCACGCAGAATAAGTGACATTCAAGCCTTATCCTCTAATCCACCCTTCACTAAAATATTAGATGATAGAGTCACTCTTAGACCTGACCCGGCCTATTTGCCAAAAGTGGCATCAAAATTCCATAGGTCACAAGAAGTCTCCCTGCCATCCTTTTGTCCAAACTCAAAAAATGAGAAAGAGCAGAACTTCCATAATCTAGACGTCAGAAGGTGCCTAATCCAATATTTAGATTCCACCAGAGAGTATAGGAAGGAAGGCTCTCTGTTTGTCTGTTTCCAGGGTCCCAGAAAAGGATTTCGGGCATCCAAGGGTACTTTGGCGAGGTGGATAAAGGAGGCGATAGTCTTGGCATATTCATCCTCGGGGAATGAGATCCCAGATGGTATAAGAGCACATTCCACAAGAGCAGTAGCTACCTCATGGGCTGAGAGGTCAGAGGTATCAATAGAGCAAATCTGTAAAGCGGCCACCTGGTCATCACCATCGACCTTTTTTAGACACTATAGATTAAATCTAGCCTCTGTGTCTGACTTAACCTTCGGACGAAGGGTTCTCGAGGCGGTGGTCCCTCCCTAAGCTTAGTCTCTGCAATTCTCTCCGTAGTGCTGTCATGGGAGACCGAGAAAGTCGTAGTTACTCACCGATAACGGTGTTTCTCGGAGCCCATGACAGCACTCGCTTATTCCCTCCCATCACGTGTGCGGTGAGCACCTTTAATTACATATAATTTATATAGTGTATATAGTATGAGTATAGGCACGGGGTTCCTCTTTTAAGAAATGTTGTAATATGATTTTTTCTCTGTTGTAAGCTAACCTGGAGGTCCTCCGATGCTCTGTAAACCAACTGATGCGAGGGAGAGGTACCGCCCTTTTATCTGTAGGTTTCCTGTCCCTGAAGGGCGGATCCCCTCTCTCCGTAGTGCTGTCATGGGCTCCGAGAAACACCGTTATCGGTGAGTAACTACGACTTTTTGGGTGTTTGATTCACCCTTTCCTTATCCGCTGGTTGCATGATGGCTGCAATATTGGATTGAAGTTCATTCTCTGTCCTCCGTAGTACACGCCTGCGCAAGGCAATCTTGCCTTGTGCAGGCGTGTACTACGGAGGACAGAGAATGAACTTCAATCCAATATTTCAGCCAGCATGCAGCCAGCAGGTAAGGAAAGGGTGAATCAAACACCCGAAAACTCCGCCCATATGACCCAAAACCAGTCCCGCCAAATTCAGGTGACAGGTTCCCTTTAAGAAATGGCCGTTGACAGGAACAGTGGACGTCGAGATTAGGTCTGGGAGACCAAGCAAAATTTCACTAGTAATATACCATGTAGGAAAGAAAAAGCGCAGATAGTGTCTTATCTCAAGATTTAAAGGAAGATTCACCAGTAATGTAACTGCTCACCTGATGTAGAAGATTCATAGGCATATAGTGTCAGCTGCCGCAGATCCACCGGTCAACACGCGACCGTAGCTAAAATGCTGAATAGGAGGATTTGTGGGTTATGATCCGCGCTGCCAGCTCATCCAGAAACAGACAAAATGTACAATTGAACAGTGGTTTATTCACTGTTCAATTGCACATTTTGTCTGTTTCTGGATGAGCTGGCAGTGCAGATCATAACCCACAAATCCTCCTATTCAGCGTTTAAGCAAAATTTCAGTGGGAGCTCCTCGTAGGATTGCTAGAGGCAAATCAGAATCCCCACTTGACTACTAAAGACCTTCAGAAAGATTTACCGTACGTAACTGTTCACAATAACAGTAATTTTGACCAAGGGTGCCCATACTTTTACATGCCACTGTATACTTTGAAGTGACTATTTTTGGATACTGCAGTTCAGCTCTCATTTACGTCACTTTTGGAATGCCAGTAACAGTAAAGACTGGTATTTCAGTAGTTGATGTTCAGTTGTACCCTTATACGTTTGTCACTTTTCATCTGAACTCTTTTTTATGATCAAGCCATTGCATTGTATTTATTTTTCTTCCCTTTTTCTGAAGGAGAGGACGTCGGCGCAAAGATGATAAAACTCCTAGACTACCAAAAAGGCGGTGAGTAGGTGCTTATATTATAGAGGTGTGGGCTCCAAACTACTTTACTAAAATGTTCTCTTTGCCAACATGAACACTGATAGAAAATGCATCCACTTACATTATAGAAACCGCTACTTATTTAATGGAATTGTTCTTTAATGCTTTAATTTGTTGTGTTTTTGTCATTAAGTGATCAGTGTCTGCTTTTTAAGTCTACATAAAACAAAATTGCGTATCCCATGCAAGGTTGCAAAAAAACACAATGGGGTCTGTTTCAATTCAAAAGACCATTGAGAAAGACACGTGTTATTCACAACATTGTGTGGAATAAATTGCATTATCAATAAATCGAAATTTCAAGCTGGATGCCAATGCAGTTTATCTTTGGATATTGCAAGGAACCCAACTGGTAGAACTGGGCTTAGGATGCACTTGCACCCTTCTATATTGCTTTTGCTATATTGAATATTATTTTGGTATAGACTGACATTGCTTGGATTTCCTCTTCTGTCCCCATAAGACTCACCCCTTCCTGAGACCAGACGACAATGATGGGAGTTGTATAAGCAGCAACTGTGTAACTTCTTTGTAAAGAATTAAATAAATAAAAAAAAGGTGTGGGCTCCCACGCAATTTTCATAGCCAGCAGAGGGTAATAATCTGGGACAATGCCTCATAAGATTCCCAGGCTATTAAGATGCTCCAAATCTGCAATTTAGCCTCGCTTTTCCTATTTGCCTTGTGGTGGTGGCAAGTGGGGTAATAGGTTTGGGGTTGATATCAGCCTTCTTTTGTCAATGGACATCAAACCCTATAGTGAGTTTGGAAATAAACACACAGCAAGAATAAAATCCTTTATTTGAAATAAAAATCAACACCCTGTCTTAAACATTTATTTAAAAATAAATAAATGGATTAGGCGTTATACTTGCCTTTTGCCTAATCCATTGAAGCCCTTATCCCCTGTAAAAGACAGAAAATAACCATAATACTTACCTTACGCCTAATCCATTGAAGTCCTTGCCCCCCAAAACAAAACTAATAAACAACCATATCCCTCAACTGTCCGAAGTGAAGATTAGCAGTACTGTCCCATGCCATAATCCATCTCTGCATTATTTGGTTTGCAAGCTGACCGGTGGCACGATGCGATCATCCAGGCAAAAAAACATGAGACAATAAGGTGCTGCGAGCGCAGCCTCAATGATGAGCGGTGATGTCATAGAGGTTAACATCGTAAATTGAAGGTGCATTTCCACAGGCACATTACTGTGAGTTGGGACAATGAACTGCGATGACCTCAATGAGGTCACCACGAGTGGTGATCTCATTGAGGTCACAGCAGTTCATCGTCCCGACTCACAGTAAAGTTAGCTTGGGAACCACTCCTCACTGAAGCTGCGCTCGCAGCACCTCATTGTCACATGGTTTTCTGCATGGACGGTCACATCATGCCAGTGTTCAGATTGTAAACCAGATATCGCAGAGATGGATTACAGCGTGGGACAGTTTTTCTACTCTTCACTTCATACACGTGAGTGATATAATTGTTTGTTATTTTCGTTTTTTTTTTTTTTTTTTTTACAGGTGGTAAGGGCTTCAATGGATTAGGCGTAAGGTAAGTATTATGGTTGATATTTTCTGTCTTTTACAGGGGACAAGGGCTTTAATGGAATACAGGTGCTTCTTGCAAAATTAGAATATCATCAAAAAGTTAATTTATTTCATTTCTTCAATTCAAAAAGTGAAACTCATTATATAGTCATTACAAATAGAGTGATCCCTTTCAAGTGTTTATTTCTGTTAATGTTGATGACTATGGCTTACAGCCAATGAAAACCCAAAAGTCATTATCTCAGAAAATTTGAATAATTAACAAAAAACACCTACAAAAGCTTCCTAAGCATTTTAAAAGGACCCTTAGTCTGTTTCAGCAGGCTCCACAATCATGGGGAAGACTGCTAACTTGATGGATGTCCTGAAGGCAGTCATTGACACACTCCACAAGGAGGGTAAGCCACAAAAGGTCATTGCTAAAGAAACTGGCTGTTCACAGAGTGCTGTATCCAAGCTTATTAATGGAAAGTTGAGTGGAAGGAAAAAATGTGGTAGAAAAAGGTGCACAAGCAACCGGGATAACCACAGCATTGAAAGGATTGTTAAAAAAAGGCCATTCAAAAATTTGGGAGCGATTCACAAGGAGTGGACTGCTGCTGGAGTCATTGCTTCTAGAGCCACCACACTCAGATGTATCCAGGACATGGGCTACAAGTGTCGCATTCCTTGTGTCAAGCCACTCATAACCAATAGACAATGCCAGAAGCGTCTTACCTGGGCCGAGCAGAAAAAGAACTGGAACAGCTCAGTGGTCCAAGGTGTTGTTTTCAGATGAAAGTAAATTTTGCATTTCATTTGAAAATCAAGGTCCCAGAGTCTGGAAGAAGAGTGCAGAGGTACAAAATCCAAGCTGCTTGAGGTCTAGTGTGAAGTTTCCACAATCAGTGATGTTTTGGGGAGCCATGTCATCTGCTTGTGTAGGTCCACTGTGTTTTATCAAGACCAAAGTCAGCGCAGCCATCTCCAATGAAATTTTAGAACACTTCATGCTTCCCTCTGCCAACAAGCTTTTTGAAGTTGGAAATGTAATTCTCCAGCAAGACTTGGCACCTGTCCACACTGCCAAAAGTACCAATTCCTTGTTTAAAAACAACAGTATCACTGTGCTTGATTGGCCAGCAAACTCGCCTGACCTAAGCCCCATAGAGAATCTATGAAGAAGTCCAGAGGAAGATAAGACACCAGACCCGACAATGCAGACGAGCTGAAGGCTGCTATGAAAGCAACCTGGGCTTCCATAACACCTCAGCAGTGCCACAGGCTGATCGCCTCCATGCCACGCCGCATTGATGCAGTAATTGATGCAAAAGGAGCCCCCGCCCAAGTATTGAGTGCATTTACTGAACATACATTTCAGTAGGCCAACATTTCGGATTTTAAAATCAGTTTTCATGCTGGTGTTATGAATTATTCTAATTTACTGAGATAATGACTTTTGGGTTTTCATTGGCTGTAAGCAATAATCATCAACATTAACAGAAATAAACACTTGGAATAGATCACTGTTTGTATTGACTCGATATAATATGAGTTTCACTTTTTTTTTTAAGGATGCACCATTTTAGGGGTGGCTGAGGGCTAAAGTTGGTAGCCTGGGGGAGGAGGGGGGCCATATCTCTGACCCCTTCTCAGGCTAGTTATATCAACCTACGGCTGTCGGTTTTGAGTTTATAGGAGGACTCTGTCATTTTTTGTTACTGGGCTCCCCTGTAAATTCACCAGTAAAGGCTGAGCAGACAGCTTGTGAGCTGTCATTAATATCCTGGGAACCTTATAGGATATTGTCCCTTATTCCAGATTAACATTTTTTTTTAATTATTTCATTCTTTATTTTACATAGGAGTTACATAGCTGCTGCTGAATACAAGTCCCATCATTGTCGTATGGTTGCCCTGATCTCGGAGCAACCAGAAGACAATGAAGAGAGCTGCCTTCAGCAACCAGCAATTGTGAATAGCTCAAACTGTACCTCTTGTTCCCAGCGCCGGATGACACACGGATATTATCTATGCATCATCAGTGTGCAGCACACATTTTGTCCCTACTGCGCAAAAAAAAAAAAATGACATGTCTGCTCGTTTTTCAAACAGTCCATGTGAAAAAAATGACACATGCGCACCACCATTGACTGAGTGTGCATGTGTCCATATTTACGGCCCTTAAAAAACAAACCGCATACAGACACAAAAAACGGATGTGTGAAGGGGGCCTAACCAAGAGAGGGCAAGCATTGGATAGTGTTAACAGATACTGACCTGTTGTACCTTTCACAGCACTAGGAGATACATACAGCGTTTCCACAACCATGTGGAACGCTGTTCTCAGACTGACAGTCTGCCTGTGATATAGTGTCGGGCTTCCCATCTGACACAGCGTGTTTCTGAGATCGCTACTTCATTATATACAGTTATGGCCAAAAGTATTGACACCCCTGCAATTCTGCCAGATAATACTCAGTTTCGTCATGAAAATGATTGCAAACATAAATTCTTTGTTATTATTATCTTCATTTAATTCGTCTTAAATGAAAAAACACAAAAAGAATTGTCCTAAAGCCAAATTGGATATAATTCCACACCAAACATAAAAAAGGGGGTGGACAAAAGTATTGGCACTGTTCGAAAAATCATGTGATGCTTCTCTAATTTGTGTAATTAACAGCACCTGTAACTTACCTGTGGCACCTAACAGGTGTTGGCAATAACTAAATCCCACTTGCAGCCAGTTGACATGGATTAAAGTTGACTCAACCTCTGTCCTGTGTCCTTGTGTGTACCACATTGAGCATGGAGAAAAGAAAGAAGACCAAAGAACTGTCTGAGGACCTGAGAAACCAAATTGTGAGGAAGCATGAGCAATCTCAAGGCTACAAGTCCATCTCCAAAGACCTGAATGTTCCTGTGTCTATCGTGCGCAGTGTCATCAAGAAGTTTAAAGCACATGGCACTGTGGCTAACCTCCCTAGATGTGGACGGAAAAGAAAAATTGACAAGAGATTTCAACGCAAGATTGTGCGGATGTTGGATAAAGAACCTCGACTAACATCCAAACAAGTTCAAGCTGCCCTGCAGTCGGAGGGTACAACAGTGTCAACCCGTACTATACGTCGGCGTCTGAATGAAAAGGAACTGTATGGTAGGAGACCCAGGAAGACCCCACTTCTTACCCCGAGACATAAAAAAGCCAGGCTAGAGTTTGCCAAAAACTTACCTGAAAAAGCCTAAAACGTTTTGGAAGATTGTTCTCTGGTCAGATGAGACAAAAGTAGAGCTTTTTGGGGCAAAGGCATCAACATAGAGTTTACAGGAGAAAAAAAGAGGCATTCAAAGAAAAGAACACGGTCCCTACAGTCAAACATGGCGGAGGTTCCCTGATGTTTTGGGGTTGCTTTGCTGCCTCTGGCACTGGACTGCTTGACCGTGTGCATGGCATAATGAAGTCTGAAGAATACCAACAAATTTTGCAGCATAATGTAGGGCCCAGTGTGAGAAAGCTGGGTCTCCCTCAGAGGTCATGGGTCTTCCAGCAGGGCAATGTCCCCAAACACACTTCAAGAAGCACTAGAAAATGGTTTGAGAAGAAGCACTGGAGACTTCTAAGGTGGCCAGCAATGAGTCCAGACCTGAATCCCATAGAAGATCTGTGGAAAGATCTAAAAATGGCAGTTTGGAGAAGGCACCCTTCAAATATCAGGGACCTGGAGCAGTTTGCCAAAGAAGAATGGTCTAAAATTCCAGCAGAGCATTGTAAGAAACTCATTGATGGTTACCGGAAGCGGTCGGTCGCAGTTATTTTGGCTAAAGGTTGTGCAACCAAGTATTAGGCTGAGGGTGCCAATACTTTTGTCTGGGCCATTTTTTGAGTTTTGTGTGAAATGATCAATGTTTTGCTTTTTGCTTCATTCTCTTTTGTGTTTTTTCATTTAACCCCTTCCCGACCCATGACGCCACGTAGGCGTCATGAAAGTCGGTGCCAATCCGACCCATGACGCCTATGTGGCGACATGGCAAGATCGCGTCCCTGCAGATCCGGTGAAAGGGTTAACTCCCATTTCACCCGATCTGCAGGGACAGGGGGAGTGGTAGTTTAGCCCAGGGGGGGTGGCTTCACCCCCTCGTGGCTACGATCGCTCTGATTGGCAGTTTCACTTTCAACAGCCAATCAGAGTGATTTGTAATATTTCACCTATTATAACGGGTGAAATATTACAATCCAGCCATGGCCGATGCTGCAATATCATCGGCCATGGCTGGAAATACTAATGTGCCCCCACCCCACCCCACCGATCGCCCCCCCCAGCCCCCCGATCTGGCCGGTACACTGCTCCCCTCCATCCAGTGCTCCGCTCCCCCCCGTGCTCTTGTCCGCTCCCCCCGTGCTCCAAACACCCCCCCGTGCTCCAATCACCCCCCCTGCATTCCGATCCACCCCCCGTGCTCCGTTCCACCCCCCCGTGCTCCGTTCCAGCCCCCCGTGCTCCGTTCCATGCCCTCGTGCTCCGTTCCACGCCTGCCACGCTCCGATTTCCCCCCCACCCCATCATACTTACCGATCCTGCCGGGGTCCCGTCCGTTTTCTCCCTGGGCGCCGCCATCTTCCAAAATGGCGGGCGCATGCGCAGTGCGCCCGCCGAATCTGCCGGCCGGCAGATTCGTTCCAAAGTGCTTTTTGATCACTGAGATAGATTATATCTCAGTGATCAAAATAAAAAAAAATAATAAATGACCCCCCCCCCCCTTTGTCACCCCCATAGGTAGGGACAATAAAAAAAATAATTTTTTTTTTCCACTAATGTTAGAATAGGGGTAGGGTTAGGGTTAGGGGTAGGGTAAAGGGTAGGGTTAGGGGTAGGGTTAGGGGTAGGGTTAGGGACAGGGCTAGGGTTAGGGTTAAGGCTAGGGTTAGGGTTTCGGTATGTGCACACGTATTCTGGTCCTCTGCGGATTTTTCCGCTGCGGATTTGATAAATCCGCCGTGCTAAACCGCTGCGGATTTATGGCGGATTTACCGCGTTTTTTTCTGCGCATTTCACTGCGGTTTTACAATTGCGATTTTCTTTTTGAGCAGTTGTAAAACCGCTGCGGAATCCGCACAAAGAAGTGACATGCTGCGGAATGTAAACCGCTGCGGAATGTAAACCGCTGCGTTTCCGTGCAGTTTTTCCACAGCATGTGTACAGCGATTTTTGTTTCCCATAGGTCTACATTGAACTGTAAACTCATGGGAAACTGCTGCGGATCTGCAGCGTTTTCCACAGTGTGCACATACCTTTAGAATTAGGCTATGTGCACACGGTGCGGATTTGGCTGCGGATTGGCCGCTGCGGATTCGCAGCAGTATTCCATCAGGTTTACAGTACCATGTAAACATATGAAAAACCAAATCCGCTGTGCCCATGGTGCAGAAAATACCGCGCGGAAACGCTGCGTTGTATTTTCCGCAGCATGTCAATTCTTTGTGCGGATTCCGCGGCGTTTTACACCTGTTCCTCAATAGGAATCCGCAGGTGAAATCCGCACAAAAAACACTGGAAATCCGCGGAAAATCCGCAGGTAAAACGCGGTGCCTTTTACCCGCGGATTTTTCAAAAATGGTGCGGAAATATCTCACACGAATCCGCAACGTGGGCACATAGCCTTAGGGTTAGGGTTGGAATTAGGGTTGTGGTTAGGGTTGTTATTAGGGTTATGGCTACAGTTGGGATTAGGGTTAGGGGTGTGTTGGGGTTAGTGTTGGAGGTAGAATTGAGGGGTTACCACTGTTTAGGCACATCAGGGGTCTCCAAACGCAACATGGCGCCACCATTGATTCCAGCCAATCTCGTATTCAAAAAGTCAAATGGTGCTCCCTCACTTCCGAGCCCTGACGTGTGCCCAAACAGTGGTTTACCCCCACATATGGGGTACCAGCATACTCAGGATAAACTGCGCAACAATTACTGGGGTCCAATTTCTCCTGTTACCCTTGTGAATCTAAAAAAATGCTTGCTAAAACATCATTTTTGAGGAAAGAAAAATGATTTTTTATTTTCACGGCTCTGCGTTGTAAACGTCTGTGAAGCACTTGGGGGTTCAAAGTGCTCACCACATATCTAGATAAGTTCCTTGGGGGGTCTAGTTTCTAAAGTGGGGGGTTTCTACTGTTTAGGCACACCAGGGGCTCTGCAAACGCAACGTGATGCCCGCAGACCATTCCATCAAAGTCTGCATTTCAAAAGTCACTACTTCCTTTCTGAGCCCCGACGTGTGCCCAAACAGTGGTTTACCCCCACACATGGGGTATCAGCGTACTCAGGAGAAACTGGACAACAACATTTGTGGTCCAATTTCTCCTGTAACCCTTGGGAAAATAAAAAATTCTGGGCTAAATAATTATTTTTGAGGAAAGAAAACGTATTTATTATTTTCACGGCTCTGCATTATAAACTTCTATGAAGCACTTGGGGGTTCAAAGTGCTTACCACACATCTAGATAAGTTCCTTTCGGGGTCTAGTTTCCAAAATGGGTTCACTTGTGGGGGGTTTCTACTGTTTAGGCACATCAGGGGCTCTGCAAACGCAACGTGACGCCTGCAGAGCATTCCATCAAAGTCTGCATTTCAAAACGTCACTACTTCACTTCCGAGCCCCAACGTGTGCCCAAACAGTGGTTTACCCCCACATATGGGGTATCACCGTACTCAGGAGAAACTGGACAACAAATATTGGGGTCAAATTTCTCCTGTTACCCTTGGGAAAATTAAAAAATTCTGGGCTAAATAATTATGTTTGAGGAAAGAAAACGTATTTATTATTTTCACGGCTCTGCATTATAAACTTCTATGAAGCACTTGGGGGTTCAAAGTGCTCACCAAACATCTAGATAAGTTCCTTTCGGGGTTTAGTTTCCAAAATGGGGTCACTTGTGGGGGGTTTCTACTGTTAAGCTACATCAGGGGCTCTGCAAACGCAACGTGACGCCCACAGAGCATTACATCAAAGTCTGCATTTCAAAACATCACTACTTCACTTCCGAGCCTCGGCATGTGCCCAAACAGTGGTTTACCCCCACATATGGGGTATCAGCATACTCAGGAGAAACAGGACAACAACTTATGGGGTCCAATTTCTCCTGTAACCCTTGGGAAAATAAAAAATTCTGGGCTAAATAATTATTTTTGAGGAAAGAAAACGTATTTATTATTTTCACGGCTCTGCATTATAAACTTCTATGAAGCACTTGGGGGTTCAAAGTGCTCACCACACATCTAGATAAGTTCCTTTGGGGGTCTAGTTACCAAAATGGGGTCACTTGTGGGGGGTTTCTACTGTTAAGCCACATCAGGGGCTCTGCAAACGCAACGTGACGCCCACAGAGCATTCCATCAAAGTCTGCATTTCAAAACGTCACTACTTCACTTCCGAGCCCCGGCATGTGCCCAAACAGTGATTTACCCCCACATATGGGGTATCAGCATACTCAGGAGAAACTGGACAACAACTTTTGGGGTCAAATTTCTCCTGTTACCCTTGGGAAAATAAAAAATTGCAGGCTAAAAGATCATTTTTGAGAAAATAATTTTTTTTTTTTTATTTTCATGGCTCTGCGATATAAACTTCTGTGAAGCACTTGGGGGTTCAAAGTCCTCACCACACATCTAGATTAGTTCCTTTGGGGGTCTAGTTTCCAAAATGGGGTCATTTCTGGGGGATCTCCAATGTTTAGGCACACAGGGGCTCTCCAAACGTGACATGGTGTCCGCTAATGATTGGAGCTAATTTTCCATTTAAAAAGCCAAATGGCGTGCCATCCCTTCCGAGCCCTGCCGTGCGCCCAAACAGTGGTTTAACCCCACATATGGGGTATCAGCGTACTCAGGACAAACTGGACAACAATATTTGGGGTCCAATTTCTCCTATTATCCTTGGCAAAATAGGAAATTCCAGGCTAAAAAATCATTTTTGAGGAAAGAAAAATTATTTTTTATTTTCATGGCTCTGCATTATAAACTTCTGTGAAGCACCTGGGGGTTTAAAGTGCTCAATATGCATCTAGATAAGTTCCTTGGGGGGTCTAGTTTCCAAAATGGGGTCACTTGTGGGGGAGCTCCAATGTTTAGGCACACAGGGGCTCTCCAAACGCGACATGGTGTCCGCTAACAATTGGAGCTAATTTTCCATTCAAAAAGTCAAATGGCGCGCCTTCCCTTCCGAGCCCTGCCGAGTGCCCAAACAGTGGTTTACCCCCACATATGAGGTATCGGCGTACTCGGGAGAAATTGCCCAACAAATTTTATGATCCATTTTATCCTACTGCCCATGTGAAAATGAAAAAATTGAGGCGAAAAGAATTTTTTTGTGAAAAAAAAGTACTTTTTCATTTTTACAGATCAATTTGTGAAGCACCTGAGGGTTTAAAGTGCTCACTAGGCATCTAAATAAGTTCCTTGGGGGGTCTAGTGTCCAAAATGGGGTCACTTGTGGGGGAGCGCCAATGTTTAGGCACACAGGAGCTATCCAAACGCGACATGGTGTCCGCTAACGATGGAAATAATTTTTCATTCAAATGGCGCTCCTTCCCTTCCGAGCCTTACCATGTGCCCAAACAGTGGTTTACCCCCACATGTGAGGTATTGGTGTACTCAGGAGAAATTGCCCAACACATTTTAGGATCCATTTTATCCTGTTGCCCATGTGAAAATGAAAAAATTGAGGCTAAAAGAATTTTTTTGTGAAAAAAAAGTACTTTTTCATTTTTACGGATCAATTTGTGAAGCACCTGGGGGTTCAAAGTGCTCACTATGCATCTAGATAAGTTCCTTGGGGCGTCTAGTTTCCAAAATGGGGTCACTTGTGGGGGAGCTCCAATTTTTAGGCACACGGGTGCTCTCCAAACGTGACATGGTGTCCGCTAAAGAGTGGAGCCAATTTTTGATTCAAAGTCAAATGGCGCTCCTTCCCTTCCAAGCCCTGCCGTGCGCCCAAACAGTGGTTTACCCCCACATATGAGGTATCAGCGTACTCAGGACAAATTGGACAACAACTTTCGTGGTTCAGTTTCTCCTTTTACCATTGGGAAAATAAAAAAATTGTTGCTAAAAGATAATTTTTGTTAAATGTTCATTTTTTCCTTCCATGTTGCTTCTGCTGCTGTGAAGCACCTGAAGGGTTAATAAACTTCTTGAATGTGGTTTTGAGTACCTTGAGGGGTGCAGTTTTTAGAATGGTGTCACTTTTGGGTATTTTCAGCCATATAGACCCCTCAAACTGACTTCAAATGTGAGGTGGTCCCTAAAAAAAAATGGTTTTGTAAATTTTGTTGTAAAAATGACAAATCGCTGGTCAAATTTTAACCCTTATAACTTCCTAACAAAAAAAAATTTTGTTTCCAAAATTGTGCTGATGTAAAGTAAACATGTGGAAAATGTTATTTATTAACTATTTTGTGTCACATATCTCTCTGGTTTAACAGAATAAAAATTCAAAATGTGAAAATTGCGAAATTTTCAAAATTTTCGCCAAATTTCCGTTTTTATCACAAATAAACGCAGAATTTATTGACCTAAATTTACCACTAACATGAAGCCCAATATGTCACGAAAAAACAATTTCAGAACCGCTAGGATCCGTTGAAGCGTCCCTGAGTTATTACCTCATAAAGGGACACTGGTCAGAATTGCAAAAAACGGCAAGGTCTTTAAGGTCAAAATAGGCTGGGTCATGAAGGGGTTAAGACAAATTAAATGAAGATAATACCAAAGAATTTGTGATTGCAATCATTTTCAGGAAGAAGCTGAGTATTATCTGACAGAATTGCAGGGGTGTCAATACTTTTGGCCACAACTGTGTATATATATATATATATATATGTGTGTGTATATATAGATACTAGATTGTGGCCCGATTCTAACGCATCGGGTATTCTAGAATATGCATGTCCCCGTAGTATATGGACAATGATGATTCCAGAATTCGCGGCAGACTGTGCCCGTCGCTGATTGGTTGAGGCAACCTTTATGACATCATCGTCGCCATGGCAACCATTATGACATTATCGTCGCTGTGCCCGTCGCTGATTGGTCGAGGCCTGGCGGCCTCGACCAATCAGAGACGCGGGATTTCCAGGACAGACAGACAGACGGAAAAACCCTTAGACAATTATATATATATAGATATATGTATGTATATATATATATATATACTAGATTGTGGCCCGATTCTAACGCATCGGTTATTCTAGAATATGCATGTCCCCGTAGTATATGGACAATGATGATTCCAGAATTCGCGGCAGACTGTGCCCGTCGCTGATTGGTCGAGGCAACCTTTATAACATCATCGTCGCCATGGCAACCATTATGACATCATCGTCACTGTGCCCGTCTCTGATTGGTCGAGGCCTGGCGGCCTCGACCAATCAGAGACGTGGGATTTCCAGGACAGACAGACAGACAGAAAGACAGACAGACAGACAGACGGAAAAACCCTTAGGCAATTATATATATAGATATATACTAGACTGTGGCCCGATTCTAACGCATCGGGTATTCTAGAATATGCATGTCCCTGTAATATATGGACAATGATGATTCCAGAATTCGCGGCAGACTGTGTCCGTCGCTGATTGATCGAGGCAACCTTTATGACATCATCGTCGCCATGGCAACCATTATGACATCATCGTCGCTGTGCCCATTGCTGATTGGTCGAGGCCTGGCGGCCTCGACCAATCAGACACGCAGGATGTCTACGTCCTTTATGACATCATCGTCGCTGTGCCCATTGCTGATTGGTCGAGGCCTGGCGGCCTCGACCAATCAGAGAGCCGGGATTTCCAGGACAGACAGACAGACAGACAGACAGACAGACGGAAAAACCCTTAGACAATTTTATATATATATATATATATATATATATTTATTTATTATTTTTATTTTTTTTGCCCTACAAATCCATTACAGTGGGCTAATTGTCCATATAGAATTAATGGCCAAATAATTAAAGGACATTGACCAATACCCTATTTAGAAAGGAATAAATTATAATCTTTCGCTATAAATTGGGACCGAATTTGAACCCTAGCAACAAGGCAACCCCCACATGTCCTCAGGCTGGCTAATAGCTGTAAATCATTCAGCTGAGGCGATGAAAACTTAATCTCCGAACACTAACAAATACTCGGAGATCACCCGAGCGTGCTCGGGAAAACTCGATCAACGAGTTTATTTGCTCATCACTAGAAAACACCCATGGAGTCAAAAATCATCACTACACCTGTAGATAAACCCCCAAAAGGGGTAGTATTTCCAAAATGTAGTCACTTGAAGGGAGATTCTACTCTTCTAGCAATTAGGGGCTCTGTATATGGAGACCACAAACTATTCTAGGAAAATCTGCACTACAGGAGGCAAATAGCGCTCTGTCCTACATGAGTCCTGCCGTGTGCATAAGCAGTACTGTACAGCCACATATGGGGTATTGGTACATTCAGCAGAAATTGAGAGACAAATTTTGGTGCCATTTTTACCAATTGTGAAATGTAAAGTGTGAAAATGTAAAATCTGGGGCTAAAACAAAATTTTGGTGGTGAAAATGTAATTTTTTTCTTCATTGCCCAATGGTTTAAAATTCTGTGACACACTTGTTATGTAAATATGATCACTAGCACCCCTAGATGAATTCATTGAGAGGTGTAGTTTGTAAAATGGGGTCACTTATGGAGGGGTTCTGCTGTTCTGGCACCTCAGGGGCTCTACCAATGTGATATGGTACCTTCAAACAAGTGCAGCAAAATCTGAACTCCAATATGGCACTTCTTCACTTCTAAGCTTTGCACTGTGTATCAAAAGTAGTTTTCGACGACATATTGGATATCGGTGAAGAAATTGCACAATTTTTGGGATCCATTTTCTCCTGTTACCCTGGTGAAAATAAAAAAAATAGGACTAAAACAACAATTTCATGGAAAAAATGTTGTTGTTTTTTTATACGGCTCAACTTTATAAACTTATGCAAAGCGCTCGGGGGTTCAAGGTGCTCACTACACATCTAAATAAATTATTTGAGGAATCTCGTTTCCAAAATAGGGGTCACTTATGGGGGAGTTTCACTGTTTAGGCACATCATGGGCTCTCCAAACGCAACATGACATCTGCAGAACATTCCGTCAAAATCTGTGTTGCAAAACTTCACTTCATCCTTTATGAGCCCTGCCATGCTCTCAGACAGTAGATTTCCCCCACATATGGGTATCGGCATACTCAAATGAAATTGCACAACAAATTTTGGAGTCCATTTTGTCCTGTTACCCTTGTGAAAATAAACAATTTATTGCTGAAAGAGCATTTTTGTGAGAAAATTGTGATTTGATTTTTTTTGTGTGTGTATGAGTATTTTCCTCTTTTTAGGCACATCAGCAGCTCTCCAAATGTGACATGACATCCGCTAATGACTCTAGCACATATTATATTCAAAGAGTTAAGCGGTGCTCCTTCCCTTCTGAGCTCTGCCATGTGCCCAAATGGTGGTTTTCACCCACATATCCAGCATGCTCAAGAGAAATTGCACAACAAATTTTGGGGTCCATTTTTCCTGTTAACCTTGTAAAAATAGAAAAAAATGGGTCAGTAAAATTTTGGGGAAAAATGTAAAATCTTCATTTTTTCCTTCTACAAAAAAAATTCATGTGACTGTGCGCACCTGAAGAGTTAATAAGCTTTTTTGAAAGTGGATTTAAATGCATTGAGGGGTGCAGTTTTTAGATTGGTGTCACTTTTGGGTATTTTCTGTTATATCAACTCCTCAAAATGACTTCAAATGAGAGGTGGTCCCTAAAAAATTGGTTTTGCAAATTTTGTTGGAAAAATGAGAAATCACTGGTCAACTTTTAACCTTTCTAACTTGCTAACAAAAGAAATGTTTCAAAAATTGTGCTGATGTAAAGTAGACATGTTGGAAATGTGATTTATTAACTATTTTGTGTGACATGACTGATTTTAGGGTGTAAACATTAAAAGTTAGAAAATTGCAAAATTTTCAAAATGTTCTGTAAATTTCCGATTTTTTTTTTTTTCACAAAGGCAAGTCATATCAAAGAAATATTACCGCTATCTCTGAATTGGTGGGATCTGTTGAAGGGGTCCATAGTTATTACCTCCATAAAGTGACAGTGGTCAGAATTGTAAAATTTGGCCTGGTCAGGAAGGTGAAAACAGGTTTTGTGGTGAAGGAGTTAATATGTCCAGAGTAGTTTTTTTGCTTGTGTCATTGTGTGAGAGAGAAGCCCATAGTATATGGACACTTAAAGGAAACAGTCAAGTGCATCTTCCCACCTACTTGTTTCCTTCTATCTCCATTCTTCTCTTGCTCTATAATGCCAGAACTGTAAATCAAATAGGAGGGTTGATGGGAAACCAATAGGTGGGGAGGTGCACTTAAATGTTTGGCCACACCATGCTTCACTGAGCACCTGCATTTGGTTTTAAAGGGAACCTGTCACCCCGTTTTTTGAGATTGAGATATAAATACTGTTAAATAGGGCCTGTGCTGTGCGTTACTATGGTGTATGTAGTGTACCCTGATTCCCCATGTATGCCGAGAAATACATTACCAAAGTCGGCGTTTTCGCCTGTCAATCAGGCTGGTCTGGTCAGGTGGGCGTGTTCACAGCGTTCTTTTCTTCCCCAGGTTTCCGTTGGTGGCGTAGTGGTGTGCGCATGTCCAAGGTCCGGATTCCCTGTGCCCACGTGAAGACACAGCGCGCGATCTGCGCTGTCATTCCTTTCATCGGTGCGGGCGGCCATCTTCCTGGGGCCGCGCGTGCGCAGATGTAGTGCTCTGCTGCACGGGGCTTCAGGAAAATGGCCGCGGGATGCCGCGCGTGCGCAGAAGAGATCGCGGCGGCCATTTTCCCAAAGCCGAGTTTGCATCTCGGCTTTGGGAAAATGGCCGCCGCGATCTCTTCTGCGCATGCGCGGCATCCCGCGGCCATTTTCCTGAAGCCCCGTGCAGCAGAGCACTACATCTGCGCACACGCGGCCCCAGGAAGATGGCCACCCGCACCGATGAAAGGAATGACAGCGCAGATCGCGCGCTGTGTCTTCACGTGGGCACAGGGAATCCGGACCTTGGACATGCGCACACCACTACGCCACCAACGGAAACCTGGGGAAGAAAAGAACGCTGTGAACACGCCCACCTGACCAGACCAGCCTGATTGACAGGCGAAAACGCCGACTTTGGTAATGTATTTCTCGGCATACATGGGGAATCAGGGTACACTACATACACTATAGTAACGCACAGCACAGGCCCTATTTAACAGTATTTATATCTCAATCTCAAAAAACGGGGTGACAGGTTCCCTTTAAGTCTTTCTGTGCTGACCAACACCCCATAAAGAGAACCCGTCATCAAGATTTTGCTATGTAAACTACAGGCATTGTAGAAGATGGATGGATGGCTGATTAACCTAGTGAATATCTACAGTAACTATATATCTACCAATCAATGTACCTGTCAAACTCTATTTTCACTGTGCAATTTGGTGTCTGATTAAGCCTATACTCAATGTCCCTATGTATATACATAGACTTTCTTACCCTATCCCTGTCTAACTAGGTAGCCAGCCAAAAAATTAATATTCATAATATATTTTAATACATTGGTAGCCCAGTGAGGTTGAACTTATTATTTTAAGTTTTAACACAAAATCTTCTGTGTGCGCTCCTATGTGCGCTGCGTTCCTATGTTCAGCATGATGTCCTCTTCGTCTGCCGCTCCCACCCTGGTCCTCGGAACCAAGTGGGCGCCAAATGCACAGACTGAGAGCATCGCTTGCCGATAGATGCTACTGCGCATGCATGACCGCCGGTACCATTTTGTTGGAGCCAATTTTTTTTTTTTTTTGAAGACCACAATATTAAAGGTAGAGTATTTAAAGCGAACCTGTCACCAGGTTTAGCCTATATGAGGTATAGTCACCTCCTTTTAGGTCTGATATAGGACATTCTATAATGCTGTAGATAAGCCCCCAACCAAACTTGTCAGAGCAGAAAAATAACTTTTGATATAGTCACTTGTGGGGCGGTCTGGTCCGATGGGTGTCGCTGGTCTTGGCCCAGCGCCTCCCATCTTCTTGCGTTGCCATCCCCCTTGTTGCTTCGTGTGGATGACTGGTTCCTATGTCATCCACACAATCTCCCCAACATTGCGCTCCTGCGCAGGTGTACTTATCTGCCCTGTTGAGGGCAGAGCAAAGTACTGCAGCAAGCAGGCACCAGGAAAGGTCAAAGGGTCCTAGCGCATGTGCACTGCAGTATTTTGCCTTTAAAAGGGCAGAGAAGTACGCCTGCGCAGGAGCATGATGCCGATGAGACTGTGGATGATGCAGAGACGCGTCATCCACACAAACCAAGAAGAAAATAATGGTCAGAATGGTGTAAAAAACTAAATAAATATCTTTATTGGTCCCCACCATTCCCATTCTAATGCTTCCCAGGTTCCCTGCTGGCTTCCTCTCCATAGACATTATTATAAGGTATATTAGTGTTTCTCTGCATGAGTAGCGATCTCGTAAGGTAATGCATTTAAATTACAAATTTGACATGTTTTGTTTACTAATTCCTTAGATAAAAAAAGCTCTAAAAATGCAGTAAATATACAGCGCTGGCAAAAATTAAGAGCCCACCACATCAAAACCCTGTCATGGCCAGCCCAATCTCCAGACCTGAACCCCATTGAAAACCTCTGGAATGTAATCAAGAGGATGATGGATAGTCACAAGCCATCAAACAAAGAAGAACTGCTTACATTTTTGTACCAGGAGTGGCATAGGGTCACCCAGAAGCAGTGTGAAAGACTGGTGGAAAGCATGCCAATACGCATGAAAGCTGTGATTAAAAATCATGGTTATTCCACAAAATATTGATTCCTGAACTCTTCCTGAGTTAAAACATTAGTATTGTTTATAAGGCTATGTGCACACGTAGGAAATGTGGTGCATAATTTTCTGCACAAAATCCACATCTCCTGGCAGAATCCGCAGCTGCATATTTGCCGTGGATTTGATGCGGATTTTCTGCAGTTTTTGCCACTGAGAATGTCTATCATGGAGGGGTGCAGAAACGCTGCAGATCCGCACACAAGAAGTGACATACATTTCTTTTAAATCCGCAGCAATTCCGCACTGATTTTTCCACACCATGTGCACAACTTTTTTTTTTTTACCCATTGATTTACATTGTACTGTAAATCACAGTGCGGACCTGCTGCGTTTCTGTGCGGATAAATCCGCTGCGGATCCGCAGCAAATCCACATCGTGTGCACATAAATTACCGTATTATGAACTTGTTTTATTTGCGTTATTTGAGGTGTGAAAGCACTGTTTTTTTTGTTTGTTTGTTTTAAATTTGACCATTTTTCTTTGTCATAAAGAAAAATACAAAATTTATTGCTTGGAACTTCGGAGACGTGTTGTCAGTAGTTTATAGAATAAAAGAAAAATTAACATTTTACTCAGAAATATACCTATAAAGAGAAATATCAGACAAACTAAATATTTTGCAGTGGTCTCTTAATTTTTGCCAGAGCTGTTTATAGTGCAGCCTCTGACCAGTGGGGAACTGGCCCGCATTGGGATGAGCTATAATGGGCTGCAGTCCTCACTCGTCTTTGATATCCGAGGGAAGTGAGAGGAAAGCGGCCCGTTGGTGGGTGCTGGTAGCCTTCAGCGTTCAGGTAGCATAAAAGTGACAAGGGCGAACCAGATGGTGACATGGCTAGAACCGCGCCGGTGCGGGAGGCAAGGGTCACATTGCGTTAGGGCAGTCCGTTTAGTGCATAGCGCTACGGACTGCGCTAATGCAATGTCCCAAAAGGGATCGCGTTTGCCTATCCCGTTAGCGCAGATCCCCGATCTGCGCTAGTGAGGAACGAACCGCGAACGCTGCTTTCACTCGAATGACGGCACATCGCTAGCGCACGCCCAATGTGGGCGTGCGCTAGCGATGCGTTCGCCATTACAAACGATGGCGGCGTTAACGGACTACGTTACACCGCATTATGCCGCGGTGTAACGTAGTCCGTTAAGCGGGTTCACATAACGTAATGTGAACCTAAGCATCTGTTTGTATTTTACATGGGGTATTACATAGTATTTAAAAAGGGGCTGTCGGAGTATTGGGACATCCCTTTAATAGTTGCCGATAAATAGTTGCTGATTTCTGTTATTTTTCTCTCAGGAAGAAACCTCCTCTGCAGTACGTGCGCTGTGAGATGGAAGGATGTGGAACAGTACTGGCACACCCCAGATACTTGCAAGTAAGATCGCATCTTTGGGGAACAAGGATTACCACATGCAGCATGCAACGGAAAATGGAACCCGTGCTAGTGCTTTGTGGTTATAGTAAGAATTTTCCTTTATTCTATAGCACCACATTAAATATCAGCACCTTTTGAAGAAGAAATATGTCTGCCCGCACCCCTCATGCGGGAGACTTTTTCGCCTTCAGAAACAACTGATGCGACATGCAAAGCATCATACAGGTAAATAGCTGTTGTACAATGGAGGATTTCGGTAATTTGAACTGCTGTTTCTAACACTGGTTCTGTCATTAGACCAGAGGGATTATATCTGTGAATACTGCGCTCGAGCATTCAAGAGCTCCCACAACCTGGCTGTACATCGAATGATCCACACAGGAGAAAAACCCTTGCAGTGAGTGACTGGCCCCTTGGAAGGAATCCGTTACTAGGTTTTTACCACCTAATCTGAGTAGCATGATGTAGAGCTGCTTGCTGTAGTTTTGATAAAATCACTGTTTTATCAGCAGGGAATTACGGTATATTTTGAGGACTAGTAGTCCTGTTGTCATATAGTTCAATCAGGCCCCCAGCTTTCTTCCTGTGCACAGTGTACAGTCAGTGGTGTGGGCAGGTTATACAGAGCTCAGGATCAGAACTGGTAGATCTGCCTCAGATAAAACAGTGATTGTATAAAAAACTCAGCAAGCAGCCCAGTAAGTGACACATCGCTGTAATCTGGCTCTCTGCCCCCACATCTTGCTGCTCTCAGATTTGGTAGCAAAAACCTGGTGACAGATTCCCTTTAAATTCTCCATCTCCTTTGACCTGTAACTGCATATGTTTGTCTTCTCACTCGCTCCCATCTCTAGATGTGAGTTCTGCGGCTTCACCTGCAGACAGAAAGCCTCCCTGAACTGGCACATGAAGAAACATGACGCTGACTCTTTCTACCAGTTTTCTTGTGGAATCTGTGGGAAGAAGTTTGAAAAGAAGGACAGTGTTGTGGCCCATAAAGCCAAGAGTCATCCTGAGATTCTCATAGCTGAAGCCCTGGCGGCCAACTCTGGCTCTCTCATCACCACCAACAACGAACTGCTGGTGACAGATGCTCCTGCTTCTACAGCCTCCGTTGTACCAGACGGCCTTGCTCCCCCCCAAACCTTTCTGTCTACTCTTGGCTCAAAGGTTCTTATCCCCTGCACTACCCGGCCAGCAGCAGGACTGAGTACTACAACAGAGGTTCTTATTGAGGATTCGGACTCTGCAGGACCCTAGAGCAGGAGAATATGGTCCCTTCACAGCACCTAGACTGTTTCCCTGTCCTCTGCCCTTCCCCCCCCAGCTGGCTGGCTGTTTCATCCCTTCAGTGCTTTCTATATGTCCTTGTAATATTTGCATACACTAATGGTGGGCCCAAAGTTGTGCCCATGGTGTTTTCAACTAATTTCTTCATCTTTCAGATGGTCTGGTTTGGCAATATTTCTTTCTTCTTTGCTTGTTCCTGCCCATGTAGCACATTTTTACTTGTTTTTCTTCCCCATCCTTTCTGACCTCCCTCCTCAGGTGCTGTGCTGTGCACTCTCACTGTACATAATATTATGTTTAAAGAATAAAAAAGAGCTCTTTTGTCTCAAAATGGAGCCCTATTCCCCCAAGCAAAGCTGCTAGTGTTACTTAGAGCGCTCCTTGCGGTCTATTTGTACTCTGTGACCCATTGTCCATACTTTTTTATTCACTTGTTAATTTTTGTCCCTCATACAAGTGAAATTTTGCACTTTAGAGTGATTCAAAGAGGGTAGTTTGCCTAAAATGGTTCTTTTTTTGGTCCTATCCCACTCAATATCCTATATCTGCTTGCTTTTGCACTTACCCATAAATGTCCTTTCCATTTTAGTTATTTGCCCAGAAAGGACACCTCATGCTTCGAGAAGCATGGAACCCTTCTAAAGAGGGGAAAAAGTCGTACATTGCACAGTATTCATTTAGTTCATTCAGTCTAATCAAGATCCATTGTTGCAACATAGTTCATAGCCCGTCTTGTTAGACACAATTCATCAGTTTGTGTTTTGGCGACATGTTTTTTCAGCACTTTTACATTTTCATTCTCTTCATCCTCCATTCACACCTTGCACTTAAACCTACTCTTCCTGTTCACTTTTTAAATGAAAAAAAAATAGATTTGATTTACTTGTTTTGAGTATTTTACTCGTTTGGAGCTGGTGGTGTGTGTCTGCTTTTATTGTTCTCAGATTATTGTGTCCTGAATGGGTGCGCGTTGAAATTCGGGCATGTGAAAATCCAGAGAAAATGGCCATGTCTGAATATATATCTATATAAATATATATATATATTAGTATATACAAAAAAAATAGAAAAGTGAACGTCATTTCGCCCACATAGGTTACCCTCGGGCACTGTGAGCGCCAAAAACTGTTGTAAAAATTTGAAGTTGTTTCCTTTTTTTTGAAAAGTGCCCCTCTTTCTGACTACTTGAAGATATAAGCTGGCTGCTAGAGCTTTTTGATTGGCTCTTGGATGCCATACAATTTTTGTATTCTGTATGTATTGAATACAATAAAAATGCACCATAGTCTGGTGAAATATTTGAGCTTTAGGAAGCAAATGATCAGTATAATTAAAGTATTGATTTATCACTTGCAAGATGCAAAGTTTTTTTTCCTTAGGTTTTTATTGCTATTCGATTTACTCTGCTATCTTAAAGAAACCCAGGCAAAGGTTTGTGCATGTTTTTTTTTCTTTTTCTTTTTTTTTTTTTTTTTTAAATAAAGCACCTACCAACATGAATCGCTGTGTTTTTGTCCGGTATCCCCAGAGTTCTCCCTATTTATGCCTATGTCTACAAGAGAACAAGCTGGTGATTGGCAAGTTAAAGAGGACCTTTCACTGGATTCTTTTCTTTCTGGGCTTGATCACAGAAGCGTTTAATACAGACCTGCGCTGTCAGAGGACCGGATCGCGCGCTGACCAATGTCATTCGATAGGGATTTTCATGTGGCAATCCATGTGAAAGAAAAATGGCACCATGCACTATTCTCTTCCATCGTCTTTGGGTGCAGAGAATAATCAGATTCCATATAGATCATCTGTGTAGCATCGGATTTTCATGGATACATTTTCATTATTAACCAAGGAAATTGCATTTATTCATGTACAGTTTATACTGTTGATGTATAAAAGCAGATGGATCATGGGCGTAAAAACGGACACACGGATGACCATGTGGATGAATATTGTGGCAAGTATTCTGGATGGAAATCTAACAATTTTTCTTTTCATACGCTTTTCTGACATTGGCCTTAATCCGAGTGCCTCCTTCAATTTCAACTGATTCAGGAACAGGTTTTTTGTCTTTTCTGTGCGTCTCTGTCCAAATGTATGCCACTTCGGAAATAAAGGAGAAAGTAAACTTCTGTGGTATATGCCCAGTTGGCTGAAGGGAAAATTTGCATCACTATTACTTTGGATCCGGGAAGTGGGTGGGACAGGAAATAAAACGACATACTCTTAGAATCTGTGCACCAGCACAACTAGAGGACGTGGTCTGGTTGAAATAAAAAAAATCCAGTGACTGGTCCTCTATAAAACTCACTTAGCAAGAAAGATAGAACATGACCTGGAAATGTTCCAAGACTCTGATTTTCTGAAACTGAGCTTCAAATTCTCTGTATAGCCATAGAATCTAATTAAACTGTGCTGACTGCATCCTGTATTACTACTGAGCAGTACACTATACAGGTCCTTCTCAAAAAATTAGCATATAGTGTTAAATTTCATTATTTACCATAATGTAATGATTACAATTAAACTTTCATATATTATAGATTCATTATCCACCAACTGAAATTTGTCAGGTCTTTTATTGTTTTAATACTGATGATTTTGGCATACAACTCCTGATAACCCAAAAAACCTGTCTCAATAAATTAGCATATTTCACCCATCCAATCAAATAAAAGTGTTTTTTAATAACAAACAAAAAAACCATCAAATAATAATGTTCAGTTATGCACTCAATACTTGGTCGGGAATCCTTTGGCAGAAATGACTGCTTCAATGCGGCGTGGCATGGAGGCAATCAGCCTGTGACACTGCTGAGATGTTATGGAGGCCCAGGATGCTTCAATAGCGGCCTTAAGCTCATCCAGAGTGTTGGGTCTTGCGTCTCTCAACTTTCTCTTCACAATATCCCACAGATTCTCTATGGGGTTCAGGTCAGGAGAGTTGGCAGGCCAATTGAGCACAGTAATACCATGGTCAGTAAACCATTTACCAGTGGTTTTGGCACTGTGAGCAGGTGCCAGGTCGTGCTGAAAAATGAAATCTTCATCTCCATAAAGCATTTCAGCCGATGGAAGCATGAAGTGCTCCAAAATCTCCTGATAGCTAGCTGCATTGACCCTGCCCTTGATGAAACACAGTGGACCAACACCAGCAGCTGACATGGCACCCCACACCATCACTGACTGTGGGTACTTGACACTGGACATTTTGGCATTTCCTTCTCCCCAGTCTTCCTCCAGACTCTGGCACCTTGATTTCCGAATGACATGCAAAATTTGCTTTCATCAGAAAAAAGTACTTGGGACCACTTAGCAACAGTCCAGTGCTGCTTCTCTGTAGCCCAGGTCAGGCGCCTCTGCCGCTGTTTATGGTTCAAAAGTGGCTTTACCTGGGGAATGCGGCACCTGTAGCCCATTTCCTGCACACGCCTGTGCACGGTGGCTCTGGATGTTTCCACACCAGACTCAGTCCACTGCTTCCTCAGGTTCCCCAAGGTCTGGAATCGGTCCTTCTCCACAATCTTCCTCAGGGTCCGGTCTCCTCTTCTCGTTGTACAGCGTTTTCTGCCACATTGTTTCCTTCCAACAGACTTACCATTGAGGTGCCTTGATACAGCACTCTGGGAACAGCCTATTTGTTGAGAAATTTCTTTCTGGGTCTTACCCTCTTGCTTGAGGGTGTCAATGATGGCCTTCTTGACATCTGTCAGGTCGCTAGTCTTACCCATGATGGGGGTTTTGAGTAATGAACCAGGCAGGGAGTTTATAAAAGCCTCAGGTACCTTTTGCATGTGTTTAGAGTTAATTAGTTGATTCAGAAGATTAGGGTAATAGGTCGTTTAGAGAACCTTTTCTTGATATGCTAATTTATTGAGACAGGTTTTTTGGGTTATCAGGAGTTGTATGCCAAAATCATCAGTATTAAAACAATAAAAGACCTGACAAATTTCAGTTGGTGGATAATGAATCTATAATATATGAAAGTTTAATTGTAATCATTACATTATGGTAAATAATGAAATTTAACACTATATGCTAATTTTTTTAGAAGGACCTGTAGACCAGAGCTGGGCAAAGTGCGGCCCGCGAGCCACATCCGGCCCTTTGGCTGTCTCACTCCAGCCGTGTGGCTGGAAAGCAGAGGGCCACGCTGTGCCCGCCCGCTCGCTGTCTCCATCTGTGCTGACTGCGTTGATGGAGGAGGGGCCTTCGGCCACTTCCTCCACCAATTAGCGTGGGAAACAGCTGACGGGATGACATTATTTCAGCTGTGTACTGCGGAGAGTCAGAAAGAAGCAGAGCGCCGGGGAATGGGACTGAGATGAGTATAAGGGGATGTATGGGGGTGTCGTGCAGCACACGGGGAGGCTATGGGAGTGTTGTGTAACATGTGGAAGTTATGGGGTTGACATGCTACACAAGGGGATGCTATGGGGGTGTCGTGCAGCACATGGGGATGCTATGGGGATCTCGTAAAGAACACGGGGATGCTATGGGGGCATCATGCAACACAACGAGGCTATGGGGGCGTCGTGCAGCACACGAGGAGGCTATGGGGGCGTCGTGCAGCACACGAGGAGGCTATGGGGGTGTCGTGCAGCACATGGGGATCTCGTGCAGAACACGGGGATGCTATGGGGGCATCGTGCAACACACGAGGCTATGGGGGCGTCGTGCAGCACACGAGAAGGCTATGGGGGCATCGTGCAGCACACGAGGAGGCTATGGGGGGTGTCGTGCAGCACACGAGGAGGCTATGGGGGGTGTCGTGCAGCACACGAGGCTATGGGGGTGTCGTACAGCACACGAGGAGGCTATGGGGGCATCGTGCAGCACACGAGGCTGTGGGGGGTGTCGTGCAGCACACGAGGAGGCTATGGGGGGTGTCGTGCAGCACACGAGGCTATGGGGGTGTCGTACAGCACACGAGGAGGCTATGGGGGCATCGTGCAGCACACGAGGCTATGGGGGTGTCGTGCAGCACACGAGGAGGCTATGGGGGTGTCGTGCAGCACACGGGGAGGCTACGGAGTTGACATGCTACACAAGGGGATGCTATGGGGATGTGCAGCACATAGGGAGGTTATGGGGGTGTTGTGCAAAACATGGGGATGTATGGGGGTGTCGTGCAGCACACGGGGAGGCTATGGGGATCTCGTGCAGAACATGGGGAGGCTATGGGGATGTCGTGCAGAACACGGGGATGCTATGGGGGCGTCGTGCAGCACACGAGGAGGCTATGGGGTATCGTGCAGCACACGAGGATATGGGGGCGTCGTGCAGCACACGAGGAGGCTATGGGGTTGACATGCTACACAAGGGGATGCTATGGGGATGTGCAGCACATGGGGAGGCTATGGGGGTGTTGTGCAGAACATGGGGAGGCTATGGGGTGTTGTGCAGAACATGTGGGAAGCTATGGTGTTGACATGCTACACAAAGGGATGCTATGGAGGTGTCGTGCAGCACATGGGGAGGCTATGGGGGTGTCGTGCGGAACACGGGGAGGCTATGGGGGTGTTGTGCAGAACATGGGGAGGCTATGGGGTTGACATGCTACACAAGGGGATGCTATGGAGGTGTCGTGCAGCACATGGGGAGGCTATGGGGGTGTTGTGCAAAACATGGGGGTGTCGTGCAGCACACGGGGAGGATATGGGGGTGTCTTGCAGCACACGGGGAGGCTATGGGGGTGTTGTGCAAAACATGGGGATGTATGGGGGTGTTGTGCAGCACACAGGAAGGCTATGGGGGTGTCGTGCAGAACACGGGGAGGCTATGGGGGTGTCGTGCAGAACATGGGGATGCTATGGGGGTGTCGTGCAGCACACGGGGAGGCTATGGGGGTGTTATGCGGGACATGGGGAGGCTATGGGGATGTCGTGCAGCACATGGGGAGGCTATGGGGTGTCATGCAAAACATGGGGATGCTATGGGGGTGTCGTGCAGAACATGGGGATGCTATGGGGGAGTCGTGCAGCACACGGGGAGGCTATGGGGTGTCATGCAAAACATGAGGATGCTATGGGGGTGTCGTGCAGAACATGGGGATGCTATGGGGGAGTCGTGCAGCACACGGGGAGGCTATGGGGTGTCATGCAAAACATGGGGATGCTATGGGGGAGTCGTGCAGAACATGGGGATGCTATGGGGGAGTCGTGCAGCACACGGGGAAGCTATGGGGTGTCATGCAAAACATGGGGAAGCTATGGGGGTGTCGTGCAGAACATGGGGAGGCTATGCGGGTGTCGTGCAGCACACGGGGAGGCTATGGGGGTGTTATGCGGGACATGGGGATGTATGGGGATGTCGTGCAGCACATGGGGAGGCTATGGGGTGTCATGCAAAACATGGGGATGCTATGGGGGTGTCGTGCAGAACATGGGGAGGCTATGCGGGTGTCGTGCAGCACACGGGGAGGCTATGGGGGTGTTGTGTGTATTGTGGAGGTTATAGGGTTGACATGCTACACAATGGGATGCTATGGGGATCTCGTGCAGAACATGGGGAGGCTATGGGGGCGTTGTGCAGAACACGGGGATGCTATGGGGGCATCATGCAGCACATGAGGAGGCTATGGGAGCGTCGTGCAGCACACGAGGCTATGGGGGTGTCGTGCAGCACACGGGGAGGCTATGGGGTTGTTGTGCTGAACACGGGGAGGCTATCGGGTTGACATGCTACACAAGAGGATGCTATGGGGATGTGCAGCACATGGGGAGGCTATGGGGGTGTTGTGCAGAACATGGGGAGGCTATGGGGTGTTGTGCAGAACATGGGGAGGCTATGGGGTTGACATGCTACACAAAGGGATGCTATGGTGGTGTCGTGCAGCACATGAGGCTATGGGGGTGTTGTGCAAAACATGGGGATGTATGGGGGTGTTGTGCAGAACACGGGGAGGCTATGGGGGTGTCGTGCAGAACATTGGGATGCTATGGGGGTGTCGTGCAGCACATGGGGAGGCTATGGGGGTGTTGTGTAAAACATGGGGGTGTCGTGCAGCACACGGGGAGGCTATGGGGTGTCTTGCAGAACATGGGGATGCTATGGGGTTGTCATGCAACACATGGGGTGGCTATGGGGGTGTTGTGCGGGTCATGGGAAGGCTATGGGGTTGACATGCTACACAAGGGGATGCTATGGGGGTGTTGGGCAGAACATGGGGATGCTATGAGGGTGTCGTGCAAAACATGGCGATGCTATGGGGGTGCCGTGCAGCACACAGGGAGGCTACGGGGGTGTTGTTCACAACTTGGGGATGTTATGGGGTTGACATGCTACACAAGGGAATGCTATGCGGGTGTCGTACAGCACACGGGGAGGCTATGGGGGTGTTGTGTGTAACATGGAGGTTATGGGGTTGACATGCTACACAAGGGGATGCTATGGGGGTGTCGTGCAGCACATGAGGAGGCTATGGGGGTGTCGTGCAGCACACGAGGCTATGGGGGTGTTGTGCAGCACACGGGGAGGCAATGGGGTTGACCTGCTACACAAGGGGATGCTATGGGGATGTGCAGCACATGGGGAGGCTATGGGGGTGTTGTGCAGAACATGGGGAGGCTATGGGGTTGACATGCTACACAAGGGGATGCTATGGAGGTGTCATGCAGCACACGGGGAAGCTATGGGGGTGTTGTGCAGAACATGGGGATGCTATGGGGGTGTCGTGCAGCACATGAGGAAGCTATGGGGGCGTTGTGCAAAACATGGGGATCTATGGGGGTGTCGTGCAGCACACAGGAAGGCTATGGGGGTGTCGTGCGGAACACGGGGAGGCTATGTGGGTGTCATGCAGAACATGGGGATGGTATGGGGGTGTCGTGTAGCACATAGGGAGGCTATGGGGGTGTTGTGCAAAACATGGGGATGTATGGGGGTGTCGTGCAGCACACGGGGAGGCTATGGGGGTGTTGTGCGGAACACGGGGAGGCTATGGGGGTGTCGTGCAGAACATTGGGATGCTATGGGGGTGTCGTGCAGCACATGGGGAGGCTATGGGGGTGTTGTGGAAAACATGGGGATGTATGGGAGTGTCGTGCAGCACACGGGAAGGCTATGGGGGTGTCTTGCAGAACATGGGGATGCTAAGGGGGTGTTGTGCAGCACATGGGGAGGCTATGGGGGTGTTGTACGGGACATGGGGAGGCTATGGGGATGTTGTGCAGCACATGGGGAGGCTATGGGGTGTCATGCAAAACATGGGGATGCTAAGGGGGTGTCTTGCAGCACACGGGGAGGCTATGGGGGTGTTATGCGGGACATGGAGAGGCAATGGGGGTGTCGTGCAGCACATGGGGAGGCTATGGGGGCATTGTGCAAAACATGGAGATGTATGGGGGTGTCGTGCAGCACACAGGAAGGCTATGTGGGTGTCGTGCAGAACATGGGGATGCTATGGGGGTGTCGTGCAGCACACGGGGAGGCTATGGGGGTGTTATGCGGGACATGGGGAGGCTATGGGGATGTCGTGCAGCACATGGGGAGGCTATGGGGTGTCATGCAAAACATGGGGATGCTATAGGGGCGTCGTGCAGCACAGGGGGAGGCTATGGGGTGTCGTGCAGGACATGGGGATGCTATGGGGTTGTCGTGCAGCACATGGGGTGGCTATGGGGGTGTTGTACGGGTCCTGGGAAGGCTATGGGGTTGACATGCTACACAAGGGGATGATATGGGGGTGTCGTGCAGAACATGGGGATGCTATGGGGGTGTCGTGCAGCACACAGGAAGGCTATGGGGGTGTCGTGCGGAACATGGGGAGGCTATGTGGGTGTCTTGCAGAACATGGGGATGCTATGGGAGTGTCTTGCAGCACACGGGGAGGCTATGAGGGTGTTATGCGGGACATGGAGAGGCAATGGGGGTGTCGTGCAGCACATGGGGAGGCTATGGGGGCATTGTGCAAAACATGGAGATGTATGGGGGTGTCGTGCAGCACACAGGAAGGCTATGTGGGTGTCGTGCAGAACATGGGGATGCTATGGGGGTGTCGTGCAGCACACGGGGAGGCTATGGGGGTGTTATGCGGGACACGGGGAGGCTATGGGGATGTCGTGCAGCACATGGGGAGGCTATGGGGTGTCATGCAAAACATGGGGATGCTATGGGGTTGTCGTGCAGCACACAGGGAGGCTATGGGGGTGTTGTACGAGTCATGGGAAGGCTATGGGGTTGACATGCTACACAAAGGGATGCTATGGGGTTTCATGCAAAACATGGGGATGCTATGGGGTGTTGTGCAAAACATGGATAGGCTATGGGGGTGTTGTGCAGCACATGGGGAGGCTATGAGGGTTTTGTTCAAAACATGGGGATGCTATGGGGGTGACGTGCAGCACATGGGGAGGCTATGGGGGTGACATGCTGCACAATGGGATGCTATGGGGGTGACATGCTGCACAATGGGATGCTATGGGGGTGACATGCTGCACACGGGAAGGCTATGGGGGTGACATGCAGCACACAGGGATGCTATGGGGTGACATGCTGAGCATGGGGATGCTATGGGATGACATGCAGCGCATGCGGGGTGTCATGCTGCATGTATGTATATATATATATATATACATACACACACAGTTAGGTCCATATATATTTGGACAGAGACAACATTTTTCTAGTTTTGGCTATAGACATTACCACAATGAATTTTAAACAAAATTCAGATGCAGTTGTGTCAGACTTTAAGCTTTCATTTGAGGGTATCAACATTAAAATTGGATGAAGGGTTTAGGAGTTTCAGCTCCCTAACATGTGCCACTCTGTTTTTAAAGGGACCAAAAGTAATTGGACAATCGACTCCAAGGCCATTTCATGGACAGGTGTGGGCAAACCCTTCGTTATGTCATTCTAAATTAAGCAGATCAAAGGCCTGGAGTTGATTTGAGGTGTGGTGCTTGCATTTGGAAGGTTTTGCTGTGAAGTAAACATGTGGTCAAAGGAGCTCTCCATGCAGGTGAAAGAAGCCATTCTTAAGCTGTGAAAACTGAAAAAACCCATCCGAGAAATTGCTACAATATTAGAAGTGGCAAAATCTACAGTTTAGTACATCCTGAGAAAGAAAGAAAGAAAGCACTGGTGAACTCATCAATGCAAAAAGACCTGGGCGCCCACGGAAGACAACAGTGGTGGATGATCGCAGAATAATCTCCATGGTGAAGAGAAACCCTTTCACAACAGCCAATCAAGTGAACAACACTCTCCAGGAGGTCGGCGTATCAATATCCAAATCTACGGTAAAGAGAAGACTGCATGACAGTAAATACAGAGGGTTCACTGCACGGTGCAAGCCACTCATAAGCATCAAGAATAAAAAGGCTAGACTGCACTTTGCTAAAAGACATATAAAAAAGCCAGCACAGTTCTGGAAGAACATTCTTTGGACAGATGAAACCAACATCAACCTCTACCAGAATGATGGAAAGAGAAAAGTATGATGAAGGCATGGTACAGCTCATGATCCAAAGCATACCACATCATCTGTAAAACACGGCGGAGGCAGTGTGATGGCTTGGGCATGCATGGCTGCCAGTGGCACTGGGTCACTAGTGTTTATTGATGATGTGACACAGGACAGAAGCAGCCGAATGAGTTCTGAGGTATTCAGAGACATACTGTGTTTGCAGATCCAGCCAAATGCAGCAAAATTGATTGGTCGTCGTTTCATACTACAGATGGACAATAACCCAAAACATAAAGCCAAAGCAACCCAGGAGTTTATTAAAGTAAAGAAGTGGAATACTCTTGAATGGCCAAGTCAGTCACCTGATCTCAACCCAATTGAGCATGCATTTCACTTGTTAAAGACTAATCTTCAGACAGAAAGGCCCACAAACAAACAGCAACTGAAAACCACCGCAGTGAAGGCCTGGCAGCGCATCAAAAAAGGAGGAAACACAGCGTCTGGTGACGTCCATGAGTTCAAGACTTCAGGCAGTCATTGCCAACAAAGGGTTTTCAACCAAGTACTAGAAATGAACATTTTATTTAAAATTATTGAATCTATCCAATTACTTTTGGTCCCTTTAAAAACAGGGTGGCACATGTTAAGGAGCTGAATCTCCTAAACCCTTCATCCATTTTTAATGTGGATACCCTCAAATGAAAGCTGAAAGTCTGAACTTCAACTGCATCTGAATTGTTTTCTTTAAAATTCATTGTGGTAATGTCTATAACCAAAGTTAGAATAATGTTGTCTCTGTCCAAATATATATGGACCTAACTGTATATAGGGAGGCTGTGTGGAGCTCATGCAGTATATATAGGGAGGCTGTGTGGGGTTCATGCAGTATATATATATATATATAATGATATAGAGGCTGTGTGGGGGGTCATGCAGTATATATAGGGAGGCTGTGTGGGGCTCATGCAGTATATATAGAGAGGTTGTGTGGGGCTTATGCAGTATATATACGGAGGGGCAGGGCTGCCACTAGGAATTTTGGGGCCCCATACTGGAAAAATTTTGGGGGTTCCCTTGAGACTCTGTCCAGGCTCCATCCACCCCTCAAATTGTCCACAGTCCCATCGCTTTCTCTTGGAAAAACTCCACATCTCACCAATCACACATTAACAGTTCCCATTACTAGATCACAGATATAACCAGCAGCTTTTGTTTTGGCCAAAAGATTTTTTAATCTTCCACCTCAACATGGTAGACTCCTCTGGCCGGGCCCTACTCTACTCTAACCTATTAAACATTTGTTAAAATATGCAATACATTTTAGGTATATTTTTATTTTTCAATTTTTAAAATGATCAATAATATCACATACAAGGGACAAATACCGTCGCACCATGACCAGACACCATATTACCACCACATAGTGACCTATAATACCACATACAAGGAAAAAATACTGCCACACCATGTCCAGACCACATGTTACCACCACAGTGCCCGAATACTACAATACTGATCATTAATAAATAAATAAAAAAACAATACTAATATCACCATAAGTACCATTATACACAGGAGATTTGTACTTAGTTTGCAGTGTGCGTGTACAGGTAATACAGTGATCACGAGTGACATTATACACAGGAGCTCTGTATATAGTGTCAGTGTACAGGTAATACAAAGATCACTAGTGACATTGTACACAGTACCTCTGCTTATAGTATACAGTGTATAGTGTCAGTGTACAGGTAACACACTGACTCACCAGTTACGTCTCTAGGTGAAGTCCTTCATCTTCGCTTTTCATCTTCATCCAGCACAGACCGCCACCACTTCTTCCGACCAGGGCTCGTCTCTGCAGGATATAAGTTATCTAGAGCACATTACTTAATTTTTCCCAACTTCTACACTACACCAGATAAAGAATAAAAGGTGACATAGTGTCGCTCCACGCAGTAACAGGACCGCCCACCCCCCATTTAAAACAGTATCCTCAAAAAATAAAATACATCAATGCAGTAATAATATCCCTTAAATAGCCACTATGGTAATAATATCCCCAATCCTGGCCCCCATGTGTCTCATTCCTGGCTCCAGCCATATGTTCTCTCATCCTGGCCCCATATGTTCTCTCATCCTGCCCTCATGAGTATTTATTCTGCCCCATGTGATGTCTCATCCTGCCCCATATGATCTCCCCATCTGTCTGTTCCATGATCCTTCCTCATCTACCCCTTGATCTTGCCCCATCTGTCTCCATCGTATCCATCCTGCACCATGTGTCTCCATCCTGCCCCATGAACCTGCCCCATCTGTCTCCATCCTGCCCCATTTGTCTCCATACTGACCCATGATCCTGCACCATGTGTCTCCATCCTGCCCCATAATTCTTCCCCATCTGTCTCCATCCTGCCTCATCTGTCTCCATCTTGCCCCATCTGTCTCCATCCTGCACTATGTGTCCCCATCCTACCTCATGTCTCCATCCTGCACCATCTGTCTCCATTCTGCCCCATGTTCCTGCCCCATCTGTCTCCATTCTGCCCCATGTCTCCATCTTGCCCCCGTCTCCATCCTGCCCCATGTCACATGGTGCAGGACAGAGACAGATGGGGCAGAATGGAGACACATGGTCCATATACTGTAGTGTAGAGATATGGCAGTATGTATATAGTGTTAATTTTACACTATATACACAGTGCCATACTATATAAACATCTCTACACTATATACTATATATACAGACAACTCTACAATATACCGTATTTTTCGCTTTGTAAGATGCACTTTTTTCCCCCAAGCTTGGGGGGAAAATGGGGGTGCGTCTTAGCGAACATGCCTTACCAAGATCGTGGGTGCTGAAATCTCATCTCGAGATCTTGATCCCGAGAACACCATCTGCGCATGCGCCGCCCCCAGTGGTGGCCATATTCCCGGAGACTACAGCACATGGAACCATAGACGTGCCAGGGCTCTGGCCTGCCGCAAAATCTCGGCAGAGCCCCGGGCATCGCCGGACACCCACGCAGCACCGCTGGGCACCGGAGGACCCCGCAGCACAGGCCAGCAACTGCTGGGCACCCGGAGTCACCCGGACACCCCCTCATCCCAGCCTGCGGCCACCCACGATCTTGGTAAGGCATGTTTGCTTTCTAAGACGCACCAGAGGCCCCCCGCAGCACAGGCCAGCAATCGCCGGGCACCCAGAGACACCCCTGCAGCAGCAGCGGACACCCCTGCAACAGCGTGCTGCACATCAGAACACCCCGTCATCCCAGCCTGCGGCCTGCAGCATCACCCCACTCCTGCCTCCTCCAGCAGCGAACCTGGGACCCCGCTTCACTGCAGCCACCATCCCCGGTAAGCAATAAGATGCAAGGATTATAAGAAGCACCACCATTTTATTAAAAAATATTTTTTTTCTTCTCAAAATTTGGGTTGCGTCTTATAATCCGAAAAATACGGTAATTAATTATATTATGATGCATATATCACATAGTAAACACTGTGACTGATGTACATAGGATAACAGGCATTGTGACTGCCGAATATAGATCACATTGAAACTACTGTATATACAATATATACCGTATATACTCGAGTATAAGCTGACCCGAGTATAAGCCGACCCCCCTAATTTTGCCACAAAAAACTGGGAAAACCTATTGACTCGAGTATAAGCCTAGGGTGGAAATGCAGCATTTACTGGTGAATTTCAAAAACAAAAATAGATCATTATTTCCCCATAGCTGTGCCATATAGTGCTCTGCACTGTTCATATTGCCCCATAGCTGTGCCATACTGTGCTCTGCAGCGTTCATGTCTCCCATAGCTCTGCCCCATACTGTGCTCTGCACCGTTCATGTCTCCCATAGCTCTGCCCCATACTGTGCTCTGCAGCGTTCATGTCTCCCATAGCTCTGCCCCATACTGTGCTCTGCTGCGTTCATGTCTCCCATAGCTCTGCCCCATACTGTGCTCTGCAGCGTTCATGTCTCCCATAGCTCTGCCCCATATAGTGCTCTGCACCGTTCATGTCTCCCATAGCTCTGTCCCATATAGTGCTCTGCAGCGTTCATGTCTCCCATAGCTCTGCCCCATACTGTGCTCTGCAGCGTTCATGTCTCCCATAGCTCTGCCCCATATAGTGCTCTGCTGCGTTCATGTCTCCCATAGCTCTGCCCCATACTGTGCTCTGCAGCGTTCATGTCTCCCATAGCTCTGCCCCATATAGTGCTCTGCACCGTTCATGTCTCCCATAGCTCTGCCCCATATAGTGCTCTGCAGCGTTCATGTCTCCCATAGCTCTGCCCCATATAGTGCTCTGCAGCGTTCATGTCTCCCATAGCTCTGCCCCATACTGTGCTCTGCTCCGTTCATGTCTCCCCATAGGGCTCCACATAAATCTGTGCCATGGCCGCTGCTGCTGCAATAAAAAAAAAAACACACATACTCACCTCTCTTGATTGCAGCTCCCAGCGTCCGGACCCGGCGTCTCTCCGCTCTGACTGATCAGGCAGAGGGCGCAGCGCACACTATATGCGTCATCGCGCCCTCTGACCTGAACAGTCAGAGCGCAGACGCCGGGAAGATGGAGCGGCGCCCGGCGGCTGGAACGTGGACAGGTGAATATAACACTCACCTAGTCCTGGCGATCCTCGCGCTGTTCCCTCCTGTCACAGCTGGTCTTCGGTGCCGCAGATTCTTTATCAGCGGTCACCGGCACCGCTGATTAGAGAAATGAATAGCGGCTCCGCCCCTATGGGAGGTGGAGCCGCCTATTCATATCTCTAATGAGCGGTCCCACGTGACCGCTGAAGAGGGGAAGAAGCTGCAGCACAGAAGCCCGTGGGACGGCAGGGACAGCGCGAGGATCGCTGGGACTAGGTAAGTATTCCTCAGCGCCCTCTCCCCCTCACCCGCCGACCACATCGCTACCGTGACTCGAGTATAAGCCGAGAGGGGCACTTTCAGCCCAAAAATTTGGGCTGAAAATCTCGGCTTATACTCGAGTATATACGGTAGTTGATACTGCGAATGCTGTATACACATTATATAGACAATACTGATATATCATAGAATGGTAGAGTTGGAAGGGACCTCCTGGGTCATTCTAAAAGCAGGATTCACTAAATCATCCCAGTATGTATGTATATATAGCAGGATCATCTATATAACTTGTATACAGCATTTGCAGTATCACCTGTATACACTACTGTATATACGTTATATAGATGATACTGCTGTGCATAGTCTCAGTATGTATGTATGTGTATATATATATATATATCTATAATATAACGCTGGGAGCGTCACTCTGTCCGAAGCTTTTATAGACTGCGCAGGCGCAAGCGCCGGCGCAGTCTGGGCCTCACAGAGTGACGCTCCCGGGAGATCGCGGTATGCGTTCACACTGAACGCACACCGCGATCTCCAACAGAGAAGCAGGGACCGCCAGGAGGGTGAGTATCGGCCATATTGACCTGTCCTGCGTTCCACCGCTGAGCGCCGCCATCTTCCCGGTCTTCGGCCTGTGACCTTCAGTTCAGAGGGCACGATGACGCGCTTAATGCGCACCGGCGCCGCCCTCTGACTGAACAGTCACAGCCAGGAGACCGGGAAAATGGCGGCGCGCAGCGCTGGAACGGGACAGACAGGTGAGTATAGTAAGTGCTGGGGGGCCTGAGCTGGCGGCGATACCGGCACCTGACCCCCACAGCGCGCCGGTGTCCCCGCCAGCTCAGGCCCCCGGATGGGTGCAGCACATGACAGGATGGGGACGCAGGATGGTTGCAGCACATACCAGGATGGGGACGCAGGATGGGGACGCAGGAAGGTTGCAGCACATACCAGGATGGGGACGCAGGAAGGTTGCAGCACATACCAGGATGGGGACGCAGGATGGGGACGCAAAATGGTTGCAGCACATACCAGGATGGGGATGAAGGATGGGTGCAGCACATACCAGGATGGGGACGCAGGATGGTGGCAGCACATACCAGGATGGGGACGCAGGATGGGTGCAGCACATACCAGGATGGGGACGCAGGATGGGTGCAGCACATGACAGGATGGGGACGCAGGATGGGTGCAGCACATGACAGGATGGGGACGCAGGATGGGTGCAGCACATACCAGGATGGGGACGCAGGATGGGTGCAGCACATACCAGGATGGGGACGAAGGATGGGTGCAGCACATGACAGGATGGGGACGCAGGATGGGTGCAGCACATGACAGGATGGGGACGCAGGATGGGTGCCGCACATGACAGGATGGGGACGCAGGATGGGTGCAGCACATGACAGGATGGGGACGCAGGATGGGTGCAGCACATGACAGGATGGGGGCGCAGGATGGGTGCAGCACATGACAGGATGGGGACGCAGGATGGGTGCAGCACATGACAGGATGGGGACGCAGGATGGGTGCAGCACATGACAGAATGGGGACGCAGGATGGGTGCAGCACATGACAGGATGGGGGCACAGGATGGGTGCAGCACATGACAGGATGGGGCGCAGGATGGGTGCAGCACATGACAGGATGGTGGCGCAGGATGGGTGCAGCACATGACAGGATGGGGACGCAGGATGCGTGCAGCACATGACAGAATGGGGATGCAGGATGGCAGCGCAGGATGGGTGCAGCACATGACAGGATGGGGACTGTTGTGAAAGGTAATTCAGTACCACAATGGACATAGAGGTCAGCGCACATACAGTGACCTGGCAATAACCCAAAAAACAAGAACGAGCTATGAGACGTGGGAACTCTGTTGACCGCAATCCCTAATCCTCTCAAACCACACTAAAGGCAGCCGTGGATTGCGACTAACGCTCCCTATGCAACTCGGCACGGCCTGAGAAACTAGCTAGCCTGAAGATAGAAAATAAGCCTACCTTGCCTCAGAGAAATACCCCAAAGGAAAAGGCAGCCCCCACATATCATGACTGTGAGTTAAGATGAAAAGACAAACGTAGAGATGAAATAGATTTAGCAAAGTGAGGCCCAACTTTCTGAACAGAGCGAGGATAGGAAAGGTAACTTTGCGGTCAACACAAAACCCTACAAACACCACGCAAAGGGGGCAAAAAGACCCTCCGTACCGAACTAACGGCACGGAGGTACACCCTCTGCGTCCCAGAGCTTCCAGCAAGCAGTAAAAAACAAATTGACAAGCTGGACAGAAAAAAACAGCAAACAAATAGCAAAGAGGAACTTAGCTATGCAGAGCAGCAGGCCACAGGAATGATCCAGGAGGAAACAGGTCCAATACTAGAACATTGACTGGAGGCCAGGATCAAAGCACTAGGTGGAGTTAAATAGAGCAGCACCCAACGACTTCACCACATCACCTGAGGAAGGAAACTCAGAAGCCGCAGCACCACTTTCCTCCACCAACGGAAGCTCACAGAGAGAACCAGCCGAAGTACCACTTGTGACCACAGGAGGGAGCTCTGCCACAGAATTCACAACAGGGGACGCAGGATGGGTGCAGCACATGACTGGATGGGGACCCAGGATGGGTGCAGCACATGACAGGATGGGGACGCAGGATGGGGACGCAGGATGGGTGCAGCACATACCAGGATGGGGGCGCAGGATGGGTGCAGCACATGACAGGATGGTGGCGCAGGATGGGTGCAGCACATGACAGGATGGGGACGCAGGATGCGTGCAGCACATGACAGAATGGGGATGCAGGATGGCAGCGCAGGATGGGTGCAGCACATGACAGGATGGGGACTGTTGTGAAAGGTAATTCAGTACCACAATGGACATAGAGGTCAGCGCACATACAGTGACCTGGCAATAACCCAAAAAACAAGAACGAGCTATGAGACGTGGGAACTCTGTTGACCGCAATCCCTAATCCTCTCAAACCACACTAAAGGCAGCCGTGGATTGCGACTAACGCTCCCTATGCAACTCGGCACGGCCTGAGAAACTAGCTAGCCTGAAGATAGAAAATAAGCCTACCTTGCCTCAGAGAAATACCCCAAAGGAAAAGGCAGCCCCCACATATCATGACTGTGAGTTAAGATGAAAAGACAAACGTAGAGATGAAATAGATTTAGCAAAGTGAGGCCCAACTTTCTGAACAGAGCGAGGATAGGAAAGGTAACTTTGCGGTCAACACAAAACCCTACAAACACCACGCAAAGGGGGCAAAAAGACCCTCCGTACCGAACTAACGGCACGGAGGTACACCCTCTGCGTCCCAGAGCTTCCAGCAAGCAGTAAAAAACAAATTGACAAGCTGGACAGAAAAAAACAGCAAACAAATAGCAAAGAGGAACTTAGCTATGCAGAGCAGCAGGCCACAGGAATGATCCAGGAGGAAACAGGTCCAATACTAGAACATTGACTGGAGGCCAGGATCAAAGCACTAGGTGGAGTTAAATAGAGCAGCACCCAACGACTTCACCACATCACCTGAGGAAGGAAACTCAGAAGCCGCAGCACCACTTTCCTCCACCAACGGAAGCTCACAGAGAGAACCAGCCGAAGTACCACTTGTGACCACAGGAGGGAGCTCTGCCACAGAATTCACAACAGGGGACGCAGGATGGGTGCAGCACATGACTGGATGGGGACCCAGGATGGGTGCAGCACATGACAGGATGGGGACGCAGGATGGGGACGCAGGATGGGTGCAGCACATACCAGGATGGGGGCGCAGGATGGGTGCAGCACATGACAGGATGGGGGCGCAGGATGGGTGCAGCACATGACAGGATGGGGACGCAGGATGGGTGCAGCACATGACAGGATGGGGACGCAGGATGGGTGCAGCACATGACAGGATGGGGACGCAGGATGGGTGCAGCCCATGACAGGATGGGGACGCAGGATGGGTGCAGCACATGACAGGATGGGGGCGCAGGATGGGTGCAGCACATGACAGGATGGGGACGCAGGATGGGTGCAGCACATGACAGGATGAGGATGCAGGATGGGTGCAGCACATGACAGGATGGGGACCCAGGATGGAGCAGCACATGACAGGATGGGGACACAGGATGGGTGCAGCACATGACAGGATGGGGACGCAGGATGGAGCAGCACATACCAGGATGGAGACCATATACCAATATAAATGCTCGCCACCCGGGCGTAAAACGGGTTCAATAGCTAGTATATATATATAAACTAGCTGTTTCCAGCCAGCTAACGCTCGGCACGCTCATTGATATCTAATTAACGCTGCTGGTGATTATGCAATTAAATGTACGTTTACCTTAGCTGAAGTGGTTGAATTACATAGAAAGGAAGTGCTGCATGTGGTAACGTGTGGGGACGGAGCATCGTGTGGTAATATGGGGGGGACGGAGCATCGTGTGGTAATGTGTGTGGATGGAGCCTCATGTGGTAATGTGTGGGGACGAGCCTCGTGTGGTAATGTGTGGGGGCGGAGCATCGTGTAGTAATGTGTGAGGACGGAGCCTCGTGTGGTAATGTGTGTGGACGGAGCCTCGTGTGGTAATGTGTGGGGATGGAGCCTCGTGAGGTAATTTGTGGAGACAGAGCCTCGTGTGGTAATGTGTGGGGACGGAGCCTCGTGTGGTAATGTGTGAGGACGGAGCATCGTGTGGTAATGTGTGGGGACGGAGCCTCGTGTGGTAATGTGTGGGGACGGAGCCTCGTGTGGTAATGTGTGGGGACGGAGCCTCGTGTGGTAATGTGTGAGGATGGAGCATCGTGTGGTAATGTGTGTGGACGGAGCCTCATGTGGTAATGTGTGGGGACGGAGCCTCGTGTGGTAATGTGTGGGGATGGAGCCTCGTGTGGTAATAGGGTGGGGGGCAGGATTATGTGTGGTGATGTGGTGGGGGGCAGAGCTACTGTGCAGGGGGCGGGATTAGCGAGTAATCACGATGCCTCTTATATATATAGATATACTGTATATACTGCTAAAAAAAATAAAGGGAACACTTAAACAACAGAATATAACTCCAAGTGAATCAAACTTCTGTGAAATCAACCTGTCCACTTAGGAAGCCACATTGTTTGACAATCAATTTCACATGCTGTTGTGCAAATGGAATAGACAGCAGATGGAAATTATTGGCAATTATCAAGACACACTCAAAAAGGAGGGTCTTTCATAAATTACGCTGAAAAATAACTGAACATACAGTACATCAGTAATGTGGTATAGATAGTGTGGCATATTCAATAAACTCGAATACAAAAAAATAAAAAGTTAAAAAATAATACAAAATCGATACAGACCTTGATAAAATAATACATAAGTTGACAGTTATTTCCTTTTCCGTTGTTTTCAACCTTTTATTTACTATTTTTCCATTGTTATTTTTAATTTGTTTTTAATTTCTATTTTATTTTTCATTTTATTGTTTTTCATCTTTAATTATTCATCATTAGTTGTTTTTTCATTTTTTCCTCTTTTCATCAGTCAATATTCATTTTCTTTTATTATTCGTTATTTTCACTTTTTCCTTTGTTTTCATTATCATTTTTCTTGAGTTCCATTCTCATTCTTTATTCATTATTTTCAAATTATTCATTGATTTTTGATTCCCCCCCTAAAAAAAAAACACCACTTATTTTTCCCTGCTATACCCATTGTGGACACGTCACTACATCAGAATCCAGGTGCTGCGCTCTGCTCCGCATTCCACACTATACAAGCGCTCTTTTTTCTATATGTTCCAAAATCTCTCTCTCATACTTCGTCCTATCACGCATGCTGGCAAGCCTCCTTCACACACTGCAGCTCAAGCACGCTGTCTTACCCATTCCAAACCTCCTTTTCAGAAGCGCTTGGTCCCACTGCCATTGCGCCGCCACTCCAAGCCTCCTTCTCATACCGCAGCGGCCACTTCCGGTCCCATACACCTGAACTGCACCGCTATGTTCCTATTTATACACCCACCACCATCAATGTCTCCACACCACCACAATTGTGCTGCCATATGCGCTCCAGGACACCATTTTCTATCCCATTGGTAAGTGTACAGATGTTGCTTTTACCTCATGTCCATATTAACTATTTACCAGCACAGTGGGAGGCTTGCCTGCTATTTGTGCCATTCCCCGGCTATGTGGCACACTTGTCTGCTTTCACCTTTACCTATGTTTTTCTAACATATTTTCCCTACTATTCCAGCTTATCTAGTTTGCACACCATTTACTTGTGGGCATTTACTTGAATCTACAGCTAGGTCAGTATTACATTATTGCACTTTCCTTTTTCCCCCCTCCCCATCCCATGTTGTCCAGCCAAATTTTTCCAGTAATCTTTATTATGTATGCTTGCATAAAACTGTCAATTTATGTATTATTTTATCAAGGTCTGTATCGATCTTTTGTTTTTTTAATTATTTTTTACTTTTTATTTTTTGTGTTTGAGTTTATTGAATGTGACACACTATCTATACCACATTACTGATGTATGTTCAGTTATTTTTCAGCGTTGTTTGAGAAAGACCCTCCAAAGGGTCAAACACGTATGCTACTTGATTCTGTACCTTGTACATCAGAAATCAATTTGTATGGTGTCAATTTTTCTATGTATTAAATGATTCACCAGCAAAACGAATTGAGAGTGCAGCTGTTTGACTTTTTTCTTTTGTGCAAGGCGGAACATGAGGAGCACTGCCAGAGCCCTGCAAAATGACCTCCAGCAGGCCACAAATGTGCAAGTATCTGCACAAACGGTTAGAAACTGACTCCGTGAGGATGGTCTGAGTGCCCGATGTCCACAGATGGGGGTTGTGCTCACAGCCCAACACCATGCAGGACGCTTGGTATTTGCCACAGAACACCAGGATTGGCAAATTCGCCACTGGCGCCATGTGCTCTTCAGAGATGAAAGCAGGTTCACACTGCGTACATGTGACAGACGTGACCGAGTCTGAAGACGCCATGGAGAGCGATCTGTTGCCTGCAACATCCTTCAGCTTGACTGATTTGGCAGTGGGTCAGTAGTGGTGTGGGGTGGCATGGAGAGCCCAGCCCTCCATGTGCTCGCCAGTGGTAGCCTGACTGCCATTAGGTACCGAGATGAGATCCTCAGACCCCTTGTGGGACCATATGCTGGTACGGTTGGGCCTGGGTTCCTCCTAATGCAGGACAATGCCAAACCTCATGTGGATGAAGTGTGTCAGAAGTTCTTGCAAGTTGAAGGCAATGAAGATATGGACTGGCCCATAACTTCACTTTCCACTTTGGTTTTGAACATCATTACAACTCCAGACCTCCGTGGGATATTAGTTGCGATTTACCTTGATAATTTTTAGGTTTTATTCTCAACACACACCACTATGTAATGAATTAAGATTTACAACTGGAAAGTTTCATTCAGTGATATCTAGGATGTGTGATTTAAGTATTCCCTTTAATTTTTTTGAGCAGTATGTATGTATGTGTATATATATTATATATATATATATATATATATATATATATATATACACACTACTGTTAAAAAGTTTAGGGTCACCCAGACAATTTTGGGTTTTCCATGAAAATTCATGCTTTTATTAATCACATGATTTTCCAAATGGATTTAATATCTAGTCCAGACATTGACAAGGTTGGAAAAAAAATGTTTTATTTGAAATAATTTTCTCCTTCAAACTTTGCTTTCGTCAAAGAATGCTCCCTTTGCAGCAATTACAGCATTGCAGACCTTTGACATTCTAGCAGTTAATTTGCTGAGGTATATATCCTACAACAAGGAGTAAATACAACCCATCTCCATATATGGTATATATAGTAACAATTTTTATTATAAATATATAGCACAACATATAAATGAACACAATAAAGACAAGGTACATGCAGAGCTAATGTACAATGGACCTAGGACACTGAAAAGTAACACCATAAGCAGATAGAACTGTCGGGGGCCAAACACCTCTGAATAGAAACCCTGGGACAACTAGTGTGTCATAGAAAGTGCATAGTGCTTAGTTAAGTAGTCCTATTTATTACGTGATACTATTAAGCTCGCCCAAATGGGCACAGAGGAATCCAAACCCCCCACCCTATCTTACCCATTCATAGGTGCCAGTGTCCGTCCAAGTAGCCCCTAATTTGCTGAGGTAATCTGGAGAAATTTCACCCATGCTTCCAGAAGCCCCTCCCACAAGTTGGTTTGGCTTGATGGGCACTTTTTGCGTACCATACGTTCAAGCTGCTCCCACAACAGCTCAAAGAGTTGAGATCTGGTGACTGCGGTGGCCACTCCATTACAGATAGAGTACCAGCTGCCTGCTTCTTCCCTAAATAGTTCTTGCATAATTTGGAGGTGTGCTTTGGGTCATTGTCCTGTTGTACGATGAAATAGGCTCCAATCTAGCGCTGTCCACAGAGTATGGCATGGCGTTGCAAAATGGTACAAATCTCCCACTTTACTAGCACCAAAGCAACCCCAGACCATTACATTACCTCCACCATGCTTGACAGATGGCATCAGACACTCTTCCAGCATCTTTTCAGTTGTTTTTCGTCTCACAAAGGTTCTTCTGTGTGATCCAAACCCCTCAAATTTGGATTCTTCTGTCTATAACACTGTTTTCCAATCTTCCTCTGTCCAATGTCTGTGTTCTTTTGCCCATATTAATATTTTCCTATTATTAGCCAGTTTCAGATATGGCTTTTTCTTTGCCACTCTGCCCTGAAGGCCAGGATCCCGGAGTCGCCTCTTCACTGTAGACATTGACACTGGCGTTTTACGTGTACTATTTAATGAAGCTGCCAGTTGAGTGCCCGTGAGGCGTCGATTTCTCAAACTACAGACTCTAATGTACTTGTCTTGTTGCTCAGTTGTGCAGCGGAGCCTCCCACTTCTCTTTCTACTGTGGTTAGAGCCTGTTAGCCTGTTTGTGCTCTCCTCTGAAGGGAGTAACACACACCGTTGTAGGAAATCTTCAGTTTCTTGGCAATTTCTCGCATGGAATAGCCTTCATTTCTAAGAACAAGAATAGACTGTCGAGTTTCACATGAAAGTTCTTTTTTTCTGGCCATTTTGAGAGTTTAATGTAACCAACAAATGTAATGCTCCAGATTCTCAACTAGCTCAAAGGAAGGTCAGGTTTATAGGTTCTCTAATCAGCCAAACTGCTTTCAGCTGTGCTAACATACTTGCACAAGGCTTTTAAAGGGTATTCTAACCATCCATTAGCCTTCTTACACAGCAAACACAAAGTACCCGTAGAATGTAAGTCCGCAAGGACAGGGTCCTTTCCCCTCTGTACTAGTCTGTCATCATAACTTTGTGTACTTTAAATGATATCTATAACCCTGTATGTAACCCCTTTCTCATGTACAGCACCATGGAATTAATGGTGCTACATAAATAATAACACTGGAGTGATGGTTGTTGGAACTGGGCCTCTATCTACTATATACCGTATATACTCGAGTATAAGCCGAGATTTTCAGCCCAAATTTTTGGGCTGAAAGTGCCCCCCTCGGCTTATACTCGAGTCACGGTAGTGGCAGGGTCGGCGGGTGAGGGGCTGAGGGCGCTGGGGTATACTTACCTAGTCCCAGCGATCCTCGCGCTGTCCCTGCCGTCCCACGGGCTTCCGCGCTGCAGCTTCTTCCTCTCTTCAGCGGTCACGTGGGACCGCTCATTAGAGATATGAATAAGCGGCTCCACCTCCCATAGGGGCGGAGCCGCGTATTCATTTCTCTGTCAGCGGTGCCGGTGACCGCTGACAGAGAAAGAAGCTGCAGCGCGGAAGACAGGAGGGGACAGCGCGAGGATCGCCAGGACTAGGTGAGTATGTTATATTCACCTGTCCTCGTTCCAGCCGCCGATCCATCTTCCCGGCGTCTATCTGCGCTCTGACTGTTCAGGTCAGAGGGCGCGATGACGCACTAGTGGGCGCGGCGCCCTCTGCCTGATCAGTCAGTGCAGACAGACGCCGGGACCAGACGCTGGGAGCTGCAAGTAGCGAGGTGAGTATGGCTTTTTTTTTTTTTTTATTGCAGCAGCAGCGGCCATCGCACAGATTAATGTGGGGCATCTATGGGCCACTATGAACACTGCAGAGCACTGTATTGGGGCATCTATGGGGCCACTATGAACACTGCAGAGCACTGTATTGGGGCATCTATGGGGCCACTATAAACACTGCAGAGCACTGTATTGGGGCATCTATGGGGCCAGTATAAACACTGCAGAGCACTGTATTGGGGCATCTATGGGGCCAGTATAAACACTGCAGAGCACTGTATTGGGGCATCTATGGGGCCAGTATAAACACTGCATTTCCACCCTAGGCTTATACTCGAGTCAATAAGTTTTCCCAGTTTTTTGTGGCAAAATTAGGGGGGTCGGCTTATACTCGGGTCGGCTTATACTCGAGTATATACGGTAATTGTCTAAGGGTCACTTCCTTTTGTCTGTCTGTCACGGATATTCATTGGTCGCGGCCTCTGTCTGTCATGGATATCCAAGTCGCTGATTGGTCGCGGCAAAACAGCCATGACCAATCAGCGACGGGCACAGTCCGGAAGAAAATGGCTGCTCCTTACTCCCCGCAGTCAGTGCCCGGCGCCCGCATACTCCCCTCCAGTTACCGTTCACACAGGGTTAATGCCGGCGGTAACGGACCACGTTATGTCGCGGGTAATGCACTCCGTAACCGCTGCTATTAACCCTTTGTGTCCCCAACTTTTTACTATTGATGCTGCCTATGCGGCATCAATAGTAAAAAAATGTAATGTTAAAAATAATAAAAAACCTGCTATTCTCACCCTCCGTAGTCCGCCGAGCCGCATGCGCCTGCCGCCATCTTCCGTTCCCGGCGATGCATTGCGAAATTACCCAGAAGACTTAGCGGTCTCACCGCTAAGTCATCTGGGTAATTTCGCAATGCATCCTGTGAACGGAAGATGGCGGCAGCTGTGCGTGTATCGCCGGAGCTTCGCTGGATCCCAGAGGTGAGTATATAACTATTTTTTATTTTAATTATTTTTTTAGCAGGGATATGGTGCCCACACTGCTGTATACTATGTGGGCTGTGTTAGATACCGCGTGGCTGCTATATACTACATAGGCAGTGTTATATACTACGTGGGCAGTGTTATATACTACATGGCTGTGCTATATACTACATGGGCTATGTTCTATACTTCGTGCTATATACTACTTGGCCACTGTTATATACTGCGTGGGCAGTGTTATATACTACGTAGCTGCTATATACTGCGTGGGCTGTGTTATATAGTATGTGGCTGGGTTATATACTGCATGGCCACTGTTATATATTGCGTGGCCTGTATTAACGAATCAAGTATTCTACAATATGTATGTATATACAGGTCCTTCTCAAAAAATTAGCATATAGTGTTAAATTTCATTATTTACCATAATGTAATGATTACAATTAAACTTTCATATATTATAGATTCATTATCCACCAACTGAAATTTGTCAGGTCTTTTATTGTTTTAATACTGATGATTTTGGCATACAACTCCTGATAACCCAAAAAACCTGTCTCAATAAATTAGCATATCAAGAAAAGGTTCTCTAAACGACCTATTACCCTAATCTTCTGAATCAACTAATTAACTCTAAACACATGCAAAAGATACCTGAGGCTTTTATAAACTCCCTGCCTGGTTCATTACTCAAAACCCCCATCATGGGTAAGACTAGCGACCTGACAGATGTCAAGAAGGCCATCATTGACACCCTCAAGCAAGAGGGTAAGACCCAGAAAGAAATTTCTCAACAAATAGGCTGTTCCGAGAGTGCTGTATCAAGGCACCTCAATGGTAAGTCTGTTGGAAAGAAACAATGTGGCAGAAAACGCTGTACAACGAGAAGAGGAGACCGGACCCTGAGGAAGATTGTGGAGAAGGACCGATTCCAGACCTTGGGGAACCTGAGGAAGCAGTGGACTGAGTCTGGTGTGGAAACATCCAGAGCCACCGTGCACAGGCGTGTGCAGGAAATGGGCTACAGGTGCCGCATTCCCCAGGTAAAGCCACTTTTGAACCATAAACAGCGGCAGAGGCGCCTGACCTGGGCTACAGAGAAGCAGCACTGGACTGTTGCTAAGTGGTCCCAAGTACTTTTTTCTGATGAAAGCAAATTTTGCATGTCATTCGGAAATCAAGGTGCCAGAGTCTGGAGGAAGACTGGGGAGAAGGAAATGCCAAAATGCCTGAAGTCCAGTGTCAAGTACCCACAGTCAGTGATGGTGTGGGGTGCCATGTCAGCTGCTGGTGTTGGTCCACTGTGTTTCATCAAGGGCAGGGTCAATGCAGCTAGCTATCAGGAGATTTTGGAGCACTTCATGCTTCCATCGGCTGAAATGCTTTATGGAGATGAAGATTTCATTTTTCAGCACAACCTGGCACCTGCTCACAGTGCCAAAACCACTGGTAAATGGTTTACTGACCATGGTATTACTGTGCTCAATTGGCCTGCCAACTCTCCTGACCTGAACCCCATAGAGAATCTGTGGGATATTGTGAAGAGAAAGTTGAGAGACGCAAGACCCAACACTCTGGATGAGCTTAAGGCCGCTATTGAAGCATCCTGGGCCTCCATAACATCTCAGCAGTGTCACAGGCTGATTGCCTCCATGCCACGCCGCATTGAAGCAGTCATTTCTGCCAAAGGATTCCCGACCAAGTATTGAGTGCATAACTGAACATTATTATTTGTTGTTTTTTTTGTTTGTTATTAAAAAACACTTTTATTTGATTGGATGGGTGAAATATGCTAATTTATTGACACAGGTTTTTTGGGTTATCAGGAGTTGTATGCCAAAATCATCAGTATTAAAACAATAAAAGACCTGACAAATTTCAGTTGGTGGATAATGAATCTATAATATATGAAAGTTTAATTGTAATCATTACATTATGGTAAATAATGAAATTTAACACTATATGCTAATTTTTTGAGAAGGACCTGTAGCAGCCACATAGTATATAGCACAGGCCACGTAGTATTTGTCTGCTATATACTACATGGCTCCTATATACTACGTGGCCTGTGCTATATACTATGTGGCTGCTATATACATACATAAATACATATTCTAGAATACCCGATACATTAGAATTGGGCCACCATCTACTACACCTATAAAGATATTGCATTACAAACAGACGTTTGCAGCTAGAATAGTCATTTACCACATTAACAATGTATAGAGTGTACAGTATTTCTGAATCATTTAATGTTCGCTTCATTGGAAAAAACTGATTTTCTTTCAAAAATAAGGAAATTTCTAAGTGACCCTAAACTTTTGAATGATGATGTACATGCATACATACACACACACACATACAGTGTGTGTGTGTATACTGAGACTATACACAGAAATATCACCTATATAACGTATATATAGTTGTCTATACATTATACAGGTGATACTACAAATGCTATATACAGGTTATATAGGTGTTACTGCTGTGTGTATATATACATATACTGTATACACAGCAGTATTGTAAGAGAATGGTCAGTCATAATATACTGAACAGCTATATTGGCTCTAGCAGCCGTTTTGTGCAAAGTTAGGAACCAACTAATTCTAAGATGTACTTTTGAAAGTCATAGACAGATTGGAGACACCAGAAGAGATCATAGCCATTAGCAGGTATAGTGGACATACACAGGGGTTAATTGGATGAGCTGCAGGGCCATAAGAATAGAAAAAGGGTAAACATATGGTAATAAATAAGTGTATTAGGTGAACAATGACAGATACTAAGAGGAACATGGAATTTACAAGTTCTAATGGAGTTTGGGGTAAAGAGCCTCAAAGTTATTACACTTAACCATTGTTTTGTCTGTAAATATATGTATGCTTTTCTCTGCAATATGTTATCAATTATATGTCCTTTTTTGCCGCAATGTGCTTTCTTTGTCTCTTTGTCTGTATCATGTATAAAAAGCACCTGTTACCGTTGTTTTGGGAAATTACATCACCAACCTGCTGCCGTGCCACAACATGGCCATTCCATCATCATTCTGCCGCCATGCCACACCATGGCCAGACCATCGGCCAGATGTCCCAGCGTCACTTTGTCTGAACTCCTGTTCATGCTCGCATGCTTTATTTCACTGACTCTCCATGTGCTGTCCTGCTGCGAAATCTCCGAATAAACTTCAGTCTCAGCTTGATAAGAGGGGTTGTCTACATATTTTTCCTGGCTCTTCCAGCTCTCAGTAAGGACTTTCTTACAAGTGGCGCAGCTAAGCCAGGAGGAGTGGCTCTGGAGAGCTGCCTCCAGCATAACCACTGGAAGGATTTGTAGATGAGGGCTTGAGGCTGGAAGAGTGAAAAAATAAAAAAAATGCGCGTGGCCATGCATTAAATCGCTCAATGTAAGCCAGCCTGAAGGAGGAGAACCTCTTGTGAAGAGCTCCAAGTCTGCCCGATTTTGATAAGAAAATTACAAAAAAAGGCTATAAAAATATATGTGCAACCAAGAAGAAACCTCTGCGTGAGTTATGTACAAGGACGTGAGAAGTTTTGTGCCCGGTAGCAAGAGGCTTTAAAAGGCGAGAGGAGACGCTTGGCCAGCATAGCTAGTGAGGCGGGAAATGCAGCCACACCTGTTTTGGTCGACTCAAGCAAGCAGCGGGTCTTCCAGAGAGGTGTCAGTATCTAACTTTGCTTGAATTGCATTTGTAGATACCAGGACAGAGAAAGCTTGTCCTTTTAGCCTTCTAGTATGAAGTGGTTATGGAAGCAAGTAGAGAAGCATGCTAGCACACCCCAGCTGGAGGGCTTTAATGTTGATACCACGTGGTTAAATTGTATGTGTTGGTTAACAGAAGAAAACAGGGAACTAGACAAGAACAAGTAGCTAGGGAAAGCTAGTAGCCAGGTAGCAGCCTTGTGTAACGCAATTGTAGCTTTCGATCAGGCTATTATAGGCAGCCTGCACGACAATATGTTAAAATGATCACCCGAGGAGGGGTAGCGTATGGGGAGAGATGAGAAAAGCTGAATGAGACACTGGAGCTGGCAGGGAAGCACAGAAGGGAGGGTGTGAGCTGTAGCAGCTAAGAGCAGTTATGCCACTGTAGATACAGTTATAGATGGGAGAGTTAGGAGAATGGGTGAAGCAGTCCATAAAGAAAACAAGTTATAGTGTCCCAACAGCTCCAGCTTATGTAGACACAGTTGAGGAAAGATTTTGCAGATGAGGAAAGAGCTGATTCATCCCAGCCACGTCTAGATGGGGTTGATGGATTTTTGAGCTTGCCATCGCAGTAAACACCAACTGATGGGGTGCTCCCCTTGCCCCCCTTTCCATGGGTAAGGACGGAAGACCTTATATTATAGAGAGAATAGAGGGGCTGCCGTGGGAAGACATCCTCATCAATACAGGAGCCTCAGTTTCAGTAATGGGACACAAATTGCAATCACCCCCTGGACTGCCTGAGACTACCACTTTGGTAGGATTTAATGTCTCCTGTATTCAAGCGGAAAAAAGTCATCCAATGAACCTGAGATCTCAGGAAGCAGGGGAATCGAAGAAAAGGGGTCTTTGATGCGCTTTTTGGGTAAATCCACAGTTGTGGTCCACTATTTTGGGTACTGATGTTTTGGAAGCAATGGGAATTGTTGTTTTGTGTGACAAAGTCCTATGGCGGAACAAAGAAGCGACTATTTGTACTGTAATTGTACCTGTGGAGGAGGAAGAGGAGAGTCACAAATTACCCATTGCCAGTCTAGGATCGTGTACTAATGAAAATGTTGACAATGATGTTTTAAAAAATGAATTGAAGCAAAGGTTCCCTGAATTGTGGATCTCAAAGAAAACCATGGGTTAATGCAAACTCAAGTTAAAATTGATGGTGAAAGGCTGCCACCTTCCCAACACCAGTATCGCATTCCTGAGGACGCAATCCCTTACATATGGGTTGTGGTCAGTGAATTGTAAAGACAAGGTGTTTTGAAAGGTAATTCTCCATGTAAGGCTGTGTGCACACTTTCTGTCTTTTTCGTGTTTTTTCGCTATAAAACCGTGAAAAAAACGCATCCATTAAGCATCTTATTAATATAATGCAATCTGCAATTTTTGTGCATATGTTGCCTTTTTTTCCGCAAAAAACGCATTGCGGTAAAAAAACGCAGCATGTTCATTAATTTTGCGGATTTCTCACTATTTAATGTATTGGGAAGCTCTGGAAAAAAACACCTTAAAAACGCGCAAAAAACGTATGCGGATTTCCTGCGGAAAAAGTCTGGTTTTGTTCAAGAAATTTCTGCAAAGAATCCTGACGTGTGCACATAGCCTTACAGTCCCATTTTACCTGTAAAAAAGGAAGATGGCAGCATTCAAATGGTTGTGGACTTGAGACTTGTAGATAAGTACACCCCCTCAGCAACTCGTCTTGTTGGATCTGTCCCTGAAGTTATGTCACCGCTAAGGAGTGATGGTAAATAGTGATGAGCGAGTATACTTGTTGCTCGGGTTTTCCCGAGCACGCTCAGGTGATCTTTGAGTATTTGTTAGTGTTCAGAGATTACGTTTTCATTGCCTCAGCTGAATGATTTACAGCTACTACCCAGCCTGAGTACATGTGGGGGTTGCCTGGTTGCTAGGGAATCCCCACATGTAATCAAGCTGCCTAGTAGCTGTAAATCATTCAGCTGCAGCGATGAAAACTTAATCTCTAAACACTAACAAATATTCGGAGATCACCCGAGCGTGCTCGTGAAAACCCGAGCAACAAGTACGCTCGCTCATCACTAATGGTAAAGTGTTTTCCTGTTTGGACATTGCAAATGGCTCTTTCTCAGTACCCCTAACCTGAATCTGCCCACCACTTTGCATTCAAGTTTGAGAATGTGCTGTACTTGTTCACGCCTTTGCCCATGGGATTACACAGTTCCCCTGTGTATTTCCATCAAGCATTGGCTCAGGTGTTAGAACCCCTTGGCTACATAGACAAAGTCCTACAATATGTTGGTGATTTATTGATTCAAACTGTCGATGAATATGAACACAAACATTGAACATGTGTGTAAGGCTTTACAAGATGCAGGACTGAAAATGAGCCTAGATAAAGTACAATTGATGAAGTCAGAGGTTAAATTTCTGGGTGTGTCTGTCTCAGCAGAATAAAAGAAACTTATGCATGATAGGGTTAAAAGCTATTCAAGCTGTCCCCATATCAACTAATATTACTGAGCTCAGAACATGTTGAGGTCTTATCAATTTTTCCTGAGAATTTATTGAAGATTTTGCTCATCTGGCTAAGCCCCTATATGATTTACTAAAAGATGATAATGATTTTGCCCCTGTGAATGTAGCGAGAGAAGCCTTGCAGGCTTTTGAAGGTTTGAAGTGCACCTTTACAGCAGCCACTGCACTCGTTAGCCCTGACCCTTCCCAACCCTTTTACATCCAAGCTGACACCAGTGATATACCTATTTCTTCGGTGCTTTTACAAAAATGGCCAAAAGATAGTGTCAGGAACATGAGGTAGTGGATTGTCTATAATCGCGCACTCTGAGCTCTGCTACATCCAAGAACATAGCACAGACACCCGCTGCAGCTTCAACCCCCCTTCTCTGCTGGCAGTACAGTGGAATTCAAGCCACTCGTTAACCCCTCCCTTTCCCCAGGCATGTCTTTGGTGAAGCCAAAACATAAAGAGTAGAAAGAGGAGTGCATGTCATAACTCAGCCCACTCAGTGATGTCACGACGAGAGGGCATATCTTACCCCTGCTGAGTTATGAGTGAGTCTTGGTCCAGGAAGTGAGCTAACAGCAGCTCTGCAAGCTATCCTCATGCATCTGGATATATGCTTGCCCTTTTCCCTCAGCACACGGCCAGCCAAGATGATTTGAAATGATCTGAACGACTTGTAAGTGTTCTTTTCAATATTAATCCTTTTTTTATTTGTAATTGCATTGTACACATAATAGTCTTCTTTATAATATATTTTTATACTTTGTAAACACTGCCTACCTTTTTGGAGTAAAATATATAATTACTAGCTTGTCTCTCCATGCTCTAAACAAACTGTCACGTCCTCTGAAGTGAATTACGCTACTGATTTGGGTTGGCTCCTGACTCGATAATCCTTGAAAAATCAGAGCCGGTGGCAGTATACAATCTCCTGTGCTATCGGGCGTCTGTGCAGCGATCGGTGGCGTTGATAGTTATAGTTCCCGCCTGTGTGGGATTAGTTATATCGCCCTCGCTGCAGCTAGCCCAATGGCCAGTACATAGCATACAGCCTCTCTGGCAACTAATTACCCTAGGTGCAGTACCCTGACTGACCTGGGGGTAAATGGGGCACCAGAGAGCTGCAAGTTCCAAACCGGAACTGGGAAGTGGGATATAGATAAATCCCCTTCAAAAAGAACCAGGGGCAACCAAACCACCCCGGTTCCTGACAAAATGGTGTGAGTGGTGGGGATGATAAAGGTATCTTCCCCCATGAACTGTGACATATTGGTGGCAGCACGGTGGGACCAATGACAGATAGTCCTGAATTGTCCAGTCAGCTGTATGCCCGAGGCTACTACTCTAGGGTGCTCACTCCCATGGAGAAAGGATTCATTCTGTGCAAGAAGCACCTACTGGGCATGCACTGAACTATGAATTAAGTCAAACATATAGCGGGATTTGTTTTCTTAGTTTTACAGACCCCACTGAAAATCCTACAGGTCTAAATTTGTTAAGGAAGCTTAGGTTATGGTTAAAAATTTCAGAAAAATGGGACTCTGGGAAGCAAATTGAGAAGGTACCTTTGTTACTCAAAAGAATTGGCCTCATAGTTTTAGGAGTGCGCAGGGTGAACAAATCAAGGCACAAAGGTGTTAAAATTGTTCCAATTATCAGCGTACACTTCTCAATTTGTCTTACTGAGATTTCTGGTAAGGACCGATACTCCACTTTTTTCTCTTCTCCCCAGGTCAACTGAAGATTTTCATATTTGACTCCTGGGGCCTTAAACCTACTGGATGATTGGGAGAATATCATTCACACTATACAGTGGGAATCTGATAGTGTGAGAGGGAAGAAGATCATGAGAATCTGGAACCCAAAGAATGAGAAGAAAAAGACAAAACATGGACCAAAAGATTAACTATTATAGGACTTATTTTTTTTAGGAATAATATTTGAATTATTTATTACACACACACACACACACGTGCATAAAATGATGAACTACGTAGATAATCTTATTTTCAATAATTCACCCATGAATATCAGAGCATTGTATGTCGTACTCTGGATAACGTACAAGAGGGGGACTTGTAAGACAATGGTCATTCATAATATACTGAAAAGCCATGTTGGCTCTAGCAGCCATTTTGTGCAAAGGTAGAAACCAAATAATTCTAAGATGTACTTCTGTAAGTCATAGACAGATTGGAGACAGCAAATGAGATCATAGCCATTAGGTACAGTGGACATACACACGGGTTAATTGGATCAGCTGCAGGGCCATGAGAATAGAAAAAGAGTAAACATGGTAATAAATAAGTGAATTAAGTAAACAATGACAGTTACTAAGAGGAACATGGAATTTAAATGTTCTAATGGAGTTTGTCGTAAAGAACTTCAAAGTCATTACATTTAACCATTGTTTTCTCCGTGAATATATGTATACTTTTCTCTGTAATATGATGTTATCATGTATACGCCCTTTTTGCCTCAATGTGCTTTGTCTGTGTCATGTATAAAAGGCCCCTGTTCCTTTTGTTAGGGGCCATTATATCGCCAACCTGATGCCTTGCCACAACATGGCCATTCCATCGCCATTGTGCCGCCATGCCACACCATGGCCTGGCTATGGCCAGACCATCGGCCAGATGTCCCAGCGTCACTTTGTTTGTCTGGACTCCTGTTCGTGCTTGCATGCTTTATTTCACTGACTATCCATGTGCTGTCCTGCTGTGAAGTCGCCGGATAAGCTTCAGTCTCAGCTTGATAAGAGGAGTTGTCTACATATTTTCCCACCTCTTCTACCTCTCAGTAAAGACTATTACAGTATCACCTATATATAATGTATATACACATCAGTAGCAGTAATGCCAATATAATGTATATACATAATATAGGTGATACTGTGATTATATACAGCAGTAGCAGCCAATATCCCTTGCATATAGACTGCTATATATATATATATATATATATATATATATATATATAATATATGTGTTACTGGCTGCTACTGCTGTATATAATCACAGTATCACCTATATGTAACGTATATACACATCAGTAGCAGTATCGCCTATATAATATATATAGACTGCTGTATATACAATATATTATATAGGCGATACTGCTACTGATGTGTATATACGTTATATAGGTGACACTGCGGTGTGTGTGTGTGTGTGTATATATATATATATATATATATACAGTGGGGCAAAAAAGTATTTAGTCAGTCAGCAATAGTGCAAGTTCCACCACTTAAAAAGATGAGAGGCGTCTGTAATTTACATCATAGGTAGACCTCAACTATGGGAGACAAACTGAGAGAAAAAAATCCAGAAAATCACATTGTCTGTTTTTTTAACATTTTATTTGCATATTATGGTGGAAAATAAGTATTTGGTCAGAAACAAACAATCAAGATTTCTGGCTCTCACAGACCTGTAACTTCTTCTTTAAGAGTCTCCTCTTTCGTCCACTCATTACCTGTAGTAATGGCACCTGTTTAAACTTGTTATCAGTATAAAAAGACACCTGTGCACACCCTCAAACAGTCTGACTCCAAACTCCACTATGGTGAAGACCAAAGAGCTGTCAAAGGACACCAGAAACAAAATTGTAGCCCTGCACCAGGCTGGGAAGACTGAATCTGCAATAGCCAACCAGCTTGGAGTGAAGAAATCAACAGTGGGAGCAATAATTAGAAAATGGAAGACATACAAGACCACTGATAATCTCCCTCGATCTGGGGCTCCACGCAAAATCCCACCCCGTGGGGTCAGAATGATCACAAGAACGGTGAGCAAAAATCCCAGAACCACGCGGGGGGACCTAGTGAATGAACTGCAGAGCGTTGGGACCAATGTAACAAGGCCTACCATAAGTAACACACTACGCCACCATGGACTCAGATCCTGCAGTACCAGACGTGTCCCACTGCTTAAGCCAGTACATGTCCGGGCCCGTCTGAAGTTTGCTAGAGAGCATTTGGATGATCCAGAGGAGTTTTGGGAGAATGTCCTATGGTCTGATGAAACCAAACTGGAACTGTTTGGTAGAAACACAACTTGTCGTGTTTGGAGGAAAAAGAATACTGAGTTGCATCCATCAAACACCATACCTACTGTAAAGCATGGTGGTGGAAACATCATGCTTTGGGGCTGTTTCTCTGCAAAGGGGCCAGGACGACTGATCCGGGTACATGAAAGAATGAATGGGGCCATGTATCATGAGATTTTGAGTGCAAACCTCCTTCCATCAGCAAGGGCATTGAAGATGAAACGTGGCTGGGTCTTTCAACATGACAATGATCCAAAGCACACCGCCAGGGCAACGAAGGAGTGGCTTCGTAAGAAGCATTTCAAGGTCCTGGAGTGGCCTAGCCAGTCTCCAGATCTCAACCCTATAGAAAACCTTTGGAGGGAGTTGAAAGTCCGTGTTACCAAGCGAAAAGCCAAAAACATCACTGCTCTAGAGGAGATCTGCATGGAGGAATGGGCCAACATACCAACAACAGTGTGTGGCAACCTTGTGAAGACTTACAGAAAACGTTTGACCTCTGGCATTGCCAACAAAGGATATATTACTAAGTATTGAGATGAAATTTTGTTTCTGACCAAATACTTATTTTCCACCATAATATGCAAATAAAATGTTAAAAAAACAGACTGTGATTTTCTGGATTTTTTTTTCTCAGTTTGTCTCCCATAGTTGAGGTCTACCTATGATGTAAATTACAGACGCCTCTCATCTTTTTAAGTGGTGGAACTTGCACTATTGCTGACTGACTAAATACTTTTTTGCCCCACTGTATATATACTGCTGTATACTTATATAGGTGACACTGCTTTGTATGTGTGTGTATTATAATATATACACTGCTCAAAAACATGTGCTCAGTGTGAAACTGCTTTCATTTGTGAAGAGCACAGGGCGCCAGTGGCGAGTTTGCAAATTCTGGTGTTCTGTGGCAAATGCCAAGCATTCTGCACGGTGTTGGGCTGTGAGCAAACCCCACCTGTGGACGTCGGGCACTCAGACCATGTTCATGGAGTCGGTTTCTAACCGTTTGTGCAGATACATGCACATTTGTGGCCTGCAGGAGGTCATTTTGCAGGGCTCCTTCTGTTGCGCAAAGGCTGAGGTAGTGGTCCTGCTGCTGGGTTGTTGGCCCCTCCACATCTCCTGGTGTACTGGCCTGTTTCCTGGTAGCACCTCCAGCCTCTGGACACTACAGTGACACAGTAAACCACCTTGCCACAGCTCACATTGATGTGCCATCCTGGATGAGCTGCACTACCTGAGCCAGGCTGTAGAGTCAGTCTCATTCTACCACGAGTGTGAAAGCACAACCAACATTCAAAAGTGACCAAAACATCAGCCAGAAAGCATTGGTACTGAGTAGTGATGAGCGAGTATACTCGTTGCTCGGGTTTTCCCGAGCACGCTCAGGTGATCTCCGAGTATTTATGACTGCTCAGAGATTAAGTTTTCATCGCCCCAGCTGAATGATTTACAGCTACTAGACAGATTGATTACATGTGGGGATTCCCTATCAACCAGGCAACCCCCACATGTACTCAGGCTGGGTAGTAGCTGTAAATCATTCAGCTGCCGCTATAAAAACTAAATCTCCGAACACTAAGGCCGGCGTCACACTAGCGAGTTTTACGGACGTATGAGCGCAGAAAATATGTCCGTAAAACTCGCAAAACAAACGGCACAATTATTCTCTATGCCCCTGCTCCTATCTGCCGTATTTTACTGATCAGTATTATATGGCTTTCTACGGCTGTACAAAATCGCAGCATGCTGCGTTTGTCACCGTACTGCACAAGAAATATGCCAATGAAAGTCTATGGAAGCCTGAAAAATACGGATCACACACGGACCAGCAGTGTGACTTGCGAGACATACGCAGCGGTGTTAGAGAGAAAAGCCGGTAATTCATTGAGGTGTACAGTAAAATCACACTGACAGCTTACAGAAGAATAGGTAGAATAAATGTGTACACATAGAATAGGTATATATATATATGTCAGTGAGACACATATATGTATATATATTAATATTTATTCCAGCGCGAGATAGCTTTAAAGCCGGTAATTCAATTGCCGGCTTTTGCTCTCTCCTTCCTAAACCCGACATGATATGAGACTTGGTTTACATACAGTAAACCATGTCATATCCCCATTTTTTTGCATATTCCACACTACTAATGTTAGTAGTGTGTATATGCAAAATTTGGCCGTTCTATCTACTAAATTAAAGGGTTAAATGGCGAAAAAATAGGCGTGGGCTCCCGCGCAATTTTCTCCGCCAGAGTAGTAAAGCCAGTGACTGAGAGCAGATATTAATAGCCTGGAGAGGGTCCACGGTTATTGGTTCCCCCCTGGCTAAAAACACCTGCCCCCAGCCACCCCAGAAAAGGCACATCTGGAAGATGCGCCTATTCTGGCACTTGGCCACTCTCTTCCCATTCCCGTGTAGCGGTGGGATATGGGGTAATGAAGGGTTAATGCCACCTTGCTATTGTAAGGTGACATTAAGCCAAATTAATAATGGAGAGGTGTCAATTATGACACCTATCCATTATTAATCCAATACTAGTAAAGGGTTAAAAAAAATACACAAACACATTATTAAAAATTATTTTAATGAAATAAAAACAAAGGTTGTAATATTTTATTCTACGCTCAATCCAATCACTGAAGACCCTCGTTCTGTAACAAAAATAACATAATAAACCAACAATATCCTTACCTTCCGCAGATCTGTAAAGTCCAACGATGTAAATCCATCTGAAGGGGTTAAAATATATTGCAGCCACGAGCTTTGCTAATGCAACGTTGTTCGTGGCTGCAAAACCCCGGGGAATGAAGGTAAAGTAGGTCAATGACCTATATTTACCTGCATTTGCGGTGAGGCGCCCTCTGCTGGTTGTTCCTAGATCGTGGGAATTTTCCTAGAAAGCTCCCAGGCTCGAGTTCATAAGAGGCGCCCTCTGCTGGTTGTCCTCATATGAACAGACATTGCGGGATTCTGGTTAGTTAGTAGGGAGGTGATATCTGGTCCAGAAATGTAGATCTGTGTGTCATCAGCATAGAGATGATACTAAAAGCCATGAGATTCTCTGAGCTGTCCCAGGCTGAAGGCAATTGGAGATGAGCAGGGGCCCTAGGACTGAACCTTGTGGAACTCTGACAGATAGAGGGCTAGGTGAGGAGGTGGTGTGCAAGTGGGAGACGCTGAATGTCTGGTCTGTTAGGTATGACGAGATCCAAGATAGGACCAAGTCTATGATGCCAATAGATGAGAGAGTCTGTATTAATAGGGAATTGTCAACTGTCAAAGGCAGAGGACAGGTCCAGGAAGAGGAGGACAGAGTAGTGTCACTTGGCTTTGGCGGTTAATAGGTCACTGGTGACTTTAGTTAGAGCAGTTTCAATGGAGTGATGCGGTCAGAAGCCAGATTGTAAGTGGTCGAAGAGGGAGCAGGAAGAGAGGTTGGAGGACAATTCAAGATGGACATGTTCCTGTAGTTTTGAGGCATAGGAGAGCAGTGATATGGTGCGATAGCTAGATACAGAGGATGGGTCAAGAGAGGCATATTTGAAGCATGAGGGGAAAATAGTTGTTAGCGATAGGCTGAAGAGATGGGTTAGGGTTGGGATGAAGACTGTGAGGCTAAGGATGATGTGGGATGGGACCGGGTCAAGTGGACAAGTGGTGAGATGTTATCATGAGAGTAGAGTGGAGAGTTGATCTGTAATGGTGGAGAAGTTGGTTTTGGAGGAGGAGAGCTGAGCAGTTAGGAGGGTCTGTGGGGACTGCAGGACAAAGCTTTCTCTGATGCTATCAATCTTCTGCTTGAAGAATGAGGCAAAGTCTTCAGCTAAGATGAGTAGAGAGGGAGGAGGTGCTGGGGGACAGAGGAGAGAATTGAAAGTGTCGAATAGCTGTTTAGGGTTGTGAAACAGGGAAGATATGAGAGATGAGAAGTATGTTTGTTTTGCTGCAGCGAGTGTGGCCTTGAAAGTTGTGAGAGACTGTTTCAATGCAATGATGTGCTTGTTGGAGTGGGATCTACGCACTATTTGCAAGCCCCGCCTTCACAGACCTTTCTTTCGAAATTCCCAGTTGCAAAATGGGTGCTACTCATGTGGCTCTTGTGGTGCCTCTCCATAATTTGACCGGGCCACTGATTTCTGTGATTCTGCAAATTCACTAATTTTTAAAATTCTACATCCCATTAACTGTCAGTCTACGGACATTATCTACTGGGCTACTTGCCCATGTTAGTTTATTTATATTGGCCATATCTCTCAGGAATTCTGAGTTAGAATCTTGAAACCTATACGGGACATTAAAAATGCAGCGAAAGCAGATGAACCGCACAAAATAGAAAAATTTAAAAATATCCAGAAACATTTCAAGGAACATCATAACTGTAATTGGCGCCTCATACATTTAAGAGGAATTGACAAGATTAATTTGGAAGCCAGAGGCGGTAATATGAAAACATTATTGGAGCAAAGGGAAATCAAAAGGATCATTACTCTGGATATTGCCAAGTCAAAAGACCTTAACGATCTTATGCACTTTGCTCCATTCCTTACTTGATCCATGATATTGCTTGGGTACATTTTGTTCATAGTGTTTTCATTGCCATTACTGAGACATTTTGGATTAACCCCTTAGTGATGGAGCCATATTTTTGAAATCTGACCAGTGTCACTTTATGTGGTAATAACTCCGCAACTCTTCAACAAATCCCAGTGATTTTGAGATTGTTTTTTCCTGACACATTACACTTTATGATAATGGTAAACTTAGGTCAATATGTTTTGTGTTTATTTATAGAAAATATCAAAAATTTTAGAAAAATGTTACAAAATTTGCAATTTTCTAAATTTGAATGATTATCCCTTTAATCCAGATGGTCATACCACAGCAAACCATTAATAAATAACATTTCCCACATGTCGGCTTTACATCAGCACCATTTGTAAAATGTTATTTTATTTTGTTAGCATTTTAGGAGGTTTAAAAATGTAGCAGCATTTTTTCAAGGAAATTTACAAAATTTATTTCTTTAGGGACTTATCTATGTTTGAAGTGACTTTAGGGATCTCATATATTGGGAAAACCCCAAAAGTGATACCATTTTAAAAACAGCACCCCCTGACATATTGAAAACTGCAGTCAGGTAGTTTATTAACCCTTCAGGTGCTTTACAGGAATTAATGCAAAGTGGCATGACAGAAATGAAAATGTGTATTTTTACCACCTAAAAGTCTCTAACTTCTGAACAGATTACTACAGCCGTCAGACTCTAAGGCCGCTGTTTGGTCATGAATTGCCATGGCAAATATCAGGACCACAAAATCATGATCTGAGGGCACCAATTTAGATAAAGAGGAAGCCCCCACACTCTGTTAACCATTTATAATGATGTAGTCACTTTTGACAGCAGCATCTAAGGGGTCAAACAGATATGGACGGTACAAACACTGATCGTGGCTAATACAGCAAGTTGTCAGCTATAGTGGACAGCCAACAGCTACTGGATTGTCACCTGTATGGGGAGGCTATTCTCTTATATCTCAGGTCAGTTAAAAGACGTATTGGCTGTCATTAAGGGGTTAATGCAGTTTTGTATCATTTATATTACAGAATATGACAATAGGACAATGAATGGGCTGCATTTCTGAACTATAGACTGGATTGGAGATTTCTACTGATTATTGTGCCATGATCTAACAAAGAATGTAATTATGCTAATTCATTGTTACTAAGTATAGTGTTATTAACCCAATACTAGGCCTAAATAAAGAACGGCACTTCCAAAATACATAATATATCAGAAAAAAGCAATCAGGAAGCTTAAATGCCAATAAAAATATCAATTTTTATTCATAACAAAACATGATAAAAACCTTAACAATTCTAATAGTAACCAGTGGTGAGACATGTGACAGAATAATACTGTCTGCATACGGGAATATACCACAGAAAATAATACACATCAAAAAATGCCTAAGATAGTAACTCCAAAAATGTACAAAAAATATAGCAAAAAAGTACCTACATAGTAGTAAGTGTAGAGTAAAGCCCACATATAAATAATACTATATTAGAGAATTTATCATTAAATAATGGACAAATGAGGAGCCTAAATGGCTACAGACAGCATATAATACATGTACAAAATCGCTGTTTCTAATATATAAGGAGACCAAGTAAGTGTATGGACAAAATATCACCAGAATTACTGTCTCTGATATAGAAAAATAGTAGGCAAGTATATGGATAAAATGTCACCAATATCTATAAAGGAAAAGTTCCATAGAGTCTAAAATAGACTATGTAGTAGTAGAGAAAAGGGTCAATCTAATATACTATAAAGTATGCACATAGTGTCTGGCAAATAGAAAACCCTATTCCCTCACACATGACATAGAGCGCATAATGCCGCTGTAAGAAAGGTGCATATAGTGCATATAACAGGCAAAAGGAGATAGTGCAAATAAGGGTATATTACCTGACCATGCAGACCAGTAAAAGGTCCCCGACGCGCGTTTCGCGGTATGCTTCGTCCAGGGGGATAGTCACAGCACATAGTGGCTATTGTGGGATGTTATATAGTGTGTATAATCAGTGGTGGCAGCGGTTTGAAATGGCGCTTGTTTCAACACGCCGGCTCGTACGTCACTGCCGGTCGGCGTCACAAGTGACCCATCCAATCCCCTGCCCGACGCGTCAGGACAGGGGGCGGAGTAAGCCACATACGGACGCGTCTCCACAGCAACTCAAAGCCGGGTGATATTCACAAGCGCACACCGCAGGGAAGTAAATATAAGAGGGATACTAAAGGGATCTACAACGCCTATCAAAACAGGATTAAGGGGAAAGAGGGGAAAAAGACAAAGTATCGCTAGATGTACTAGCCCAAAACTACATCATAACAAAGGACCTTGTATGCATAGTGATAAGCATTTATAAAGAAAAAGAAGAGGGAAACACTGTTCTCCTGTGTCTATTAATGAGGGTCACTAACATTCTATTTGAAAGTGAGAAATAACATCACCACAATAAGGGCCAATGTTAAAGTGTATTATACAGTACATAAACTAGGGGGGTAGATGTTAATTAAATATGCTATCCCAAAGTGCTACCCATAGGACACAAATAGTTGCATAGGCAATAGAAAGAAAAAATCCTATGGAATATGCCTTAAAAAAGTGTTAAATATAAAAGTGTTGGAATAATAGTGTATACATATATATCAAATACAAAACATACAGTGAATAAAAGTATATTATAACATATATAAATAAAAATTTATATATAAAAAAGAAAAGAAACAATAAAGTAAAATTCTTGATAGAAGTAGATCCCAAATTCTGTAGGAAGTATCCCAAAATACAGAGCCAAGACACTGCAGATTCGAACAGAAATATGTAGATGAATAACAGGAGCTAAAAAACTAAAAAAAGAGACAATTAAAATCAAAATACAATAAAAACATCACTATAATAAAATACTACTACAAAAAAGGGGCAAAACTAAGCACCTCATTCAGACCACACGGCTGAACAGAATTGATTTTAGAGATCCACCGTGCTTCCATTTGTGCCAAAGTCTTCCTCCAATTTCCTCCTCTCTGGTCCACATATACCTTATCTATTCCAATTACTCTGAGAAGTTTAGCATTACAATTGTGGTGGGTTTTAAAGTGTCTTGGTACAGGTTTTAGCAGCGTCAAATCATCAATTCCCTCTGCATTAGTGATATCTCTAAAATGTTCTCTCACTCTGATTTTTAATGCTCTCGACGTTAGTCCCACATAAATCTTAGGGCATGGACACTGCGCATAATAAACTACTCCCACTGTGTTGCATGTGATATGCTGAGTTATCTTAAAATTTTTCTTACCATCACTTGAGGAGAATGCCGAAGCTGGAAGAATATTTGGACAAGCAATACAATTGTTGCATGGAAAACAGCCCCATCTTTGTCCTTTGGACCCAAAGGCCTTTTTAATATTAGGGCCTGCATAATAACTATGCACCAACTGATCTTTTAAATTACTCGATCTCCGATATGTGATGGATGGACACGTAGGTAAGTATTTTATCAAGTCCTTGTCAGTTTGCAATAAAGGCCAGTACTTCTTCAACACTTCCCTCATCTGACTCCATTGCTCGGTATAGGTGGATATAAATCTCACCTTTTGTTCTACTATTGGTTTCGTTTTAGTCTTCATCAGTGCAGAGCGTGTCATTTTCTTTGCTTTGTGGAGTCCTCTCTTTATACTGCGTCTCGAGTACCCTCTATCCTCAAATCTAGATGCAAGGTTGTCCGCCTGTTCAGAAAAAAACTGGTCGTTAGAGCATATTCGTTTAATCCTGATGAACTGTCCTGTAGGTATACCCTTAATTAAAGATTTGGGGTGCGAAGATGTAGCATGTAGTAAGGAATTCACTGCCGTGTCTTTTCTAAATACACTTGTTTCCAGAAACCCATCCGATCCCTTGGTAATTTGAATATCCAAAAAATCCAAAGACACTTGGCTGTACTTGCATGTAAGTTTTATATTCATGGTATTATCATTCAGGACATCTAGGAAAGCAAGAAGGTCCTGTTCTGAGCCCTGCCAAATCATGAGAATATCATCAATAAATCGGACCCAGAACAGGACCTTCTCGATATAGGCGATGGGGTTGGCAAAAAATATCTGTCTCTCCCAGTTGCCCATGAAGAGGTTAGCATACGAGGGGGCGAAAGCCGCCCCCATCGCAGTACCTCTTTGCTGTACATATATTGTTTCCTTAAAGATGAAATAATTATGCTCCAAAACAAATTTGAGCAAATCGAGGAGAAAACAAATCAAATTTCTATCCAAATCAGTAGTCTGCAAAAAAGACTCTACTGCCATGATGCCATGATGATGTTGTATGGCAGTGTATAATGATTCAACGTCTAATGACACCAACCACATGTCATCTTCCATGGGTATGCCATCAATTTTGCCCAATACATCTCCTGTATCTCTAATATAAGAGGGTAAGTTGCATACCAAGGGCTTTAGATAAGAATCCAGATATTTACCGATTATTTCACATAAACTTCCGTTTCCTGACACGATAGGTCTTCCAGGTGGTGTAGACATATTCTTGTGGATTTTTGGTGTAAAGTAAATACAAGCCAATTTTGGATACATCGGAATTAAATTAGATCTGAGCTCCTTGGTTATTACTCCTTCCAGAAATGCTCTCTCCAAGATGTCCTGTAATTCACCCTGGAAGGTAAGAGTAGGGTTAAACGTCAATCTTCGATAGCAGTTAGTGTCTTTCAGTTGTCTAAATGCCTCTTTTTCATACATCTTAGTGGATTGGATAACAATATTTCCCCCTTTATCCGCGGGTTTGATTATTATATCCCTCATCCCTTTCAATTCCTTCAGTGCTTTTCTTTGATCTGCAGATAGATAGGGAAAGGATAGAAAAGGGGGAAATATTGTTATCCAATCCACTAAGATGTATGAAAAAGAGGCATTTAGACAACTGAAAGACACTAACTGCTATCGAAGATTGACGTTTAACCCTACTCTTACCTTCCAGGGTGAATTACAGGACATCTTGGAGAGAGCATTTCTGGAAGGAGTAATAACCAAGGAGCTCAGATCTAATTTAATTCCGATGTATCCAAAATTGGCTTGTATTTACTTTACACCAAAAATCCACAAGAATATGTCTACACCACCTGGAAGACCTATCGTGTCAGGAAACGGAAGTTTATGTGAAATAATCGGTAAATATCTGGATTCTTATCTAAAGCCCTTGGTATGCAACTTACCCTCTTATATTAGAGATACAGGAGATGTATTGGGCAAAATTGATGGCATACCCATGGAAGATGACATGTGGTTGGTGTCATTAGACGTTGAATCATTATACACTGCCATACAACATCATCATGGCATCATGGCAGTAGAGTCTTTTTTGCAGACTACTGATTTGGATAGAAATTTGATTTGTTTTCTCCTCGATTTGCTCAAATTTGTTTTGGAGCATAATTATTTCATCTTTAAGGAAACAATATATGTACAGCAAAGAGGTACTGCGATGGGGGCGGCTTTCGCCCCCTCGTATGCTAACCTCTTCATGGGCAACTGGGAGAGACAGATATTTTTTGCCAACCCCATCGCCTATATCGAGAAGGTCCTGTTCTGGGTCCGATTTATTGATGATATTCTCATGATTTGGCAGGGCTCAGAACAGGACCTTCTTGCTTTCCTAGATGTCCTGAATGATAATACCATGAATATAAAACTTACATGCAAGTACAGCCAAGTGTCTTTGGATTTTTTGGATATTCAAATTACCAAGGGATCGGATGGGTTTCTGGAAACAAGTGTATTTAGAAAAGACACGGCAGTGAATTCCTTACTACATGCTACATCTTCGCACCCCAAATCTTTAATTAAGGGTATACCTACAGGACAGTTCATCAGGATTAAACGAATATGCTCTAACGACCAGTTTTTTTCTGAACAGGCGGACAACCTTGCATCTAGATTTGAGGATAGAGGGTACTCGAGACGCAGTATAAAGAGAGGACTCCACAAAGCAAAGAAAATGACACGCTCTGCACTGATGAAGACTAAAACGAAACCAATAGTAGAACAAAAGGTGAGATTTATATCCACCTATACCGAGCAATGGAGTCAGATGAGGGAAGTGTTGAAGAAGTACTGGCCTTTATTGCAAACTGACAAGGACTTGATAAAATACTTACCTACGTGTCCATCCATCACATATCGGAGATCGAGTAATTTAAAAGATCAGTTGGTGCATAGTTATTATGCAGGCCCTAATATTAAAAAGGCCTTTGGGTCCAAAGGACAAAGATGGGGCTGTTTTCCATGCAACAATTGTATTGCTTGTCCAAATATTCTTCCAGCTTCGGCATTCTCCTCAAGTGATGGTAAGAAAAATTTTAAGATAACTCAGCATATCACATGCAACACAGTGGGAGTAGTTTATTATGCGCAGTGTCCATGCCCTAAGATTTATGTGGGACTAACGTCGAGAGCATTAAAAATCAGAGTGAGAGAACATTTTAGAGATATCACTAATGCAGAGGGAATTGATGATTTGACGCTGCTAAAACCTGTACCAAGACACTTTAAAACCCACCACAATTGTAATGCTAAACTTCTCAGAGTAATTGGAATAGATAAGGTATATGTGGACCAGAGAGGAGGAAATTGGAGGAAGACTTTGGCACAAATGGAAGCACGGTGGATCTCTAAAATCAATTCTGTTCAGCCGTGTGGTCTGAATGAGGTGCTTAGTTTTGCCCCTTTTTTGTAGTAGTATTTTATTATAGTGATGTTTTTATTGTATTTTGATTTTAATTGTCTCTTTTTTTAGTTTTTTAGCTCCTGTTATTCATCTACATATTTCTGTTCGAATCTGCAGTGTCTTGGCTCTGTATTTTGGGATACTTCCTACAGAATTTGGGATCTACTTCTATCAAGAATTTTACTTTATTGTTTCTTTTCTTTTTTATATATAAATTTTTATTTATATATGTTATAATATACTTTTATTCACTGTATGTTTTGTATTTGATATATATGTATACACTATTATTCCAACACTTTTATATTTAACACTTTTTTAAGGCATATTCCATAGGATTTTTTCTTTTTATTGCCTATGCAACTATTTGTGTCCTATGGGTAGCACTTTGGGATAGCATATTTAATTAACATCTACCCCCCTAGTTTATGTACTGTATAATACACTTTAACATTGGCCCTTATTGTGGTGATGTTATTTCTCACTTTCAAATAGAATGTTAGTGACCCTCATTAATAGACACAGGAGAACAGTGTTTCCCTCTTCTTTTTCTTTATAAATGCTTATCACTATGCATACAAGGTCCTTTGTTATGATGTAGTTTTGGGCTAGTACATCTAGCGATACTTTGTCTTTTTCCCCTCTTTCCCCTTAATCCTGTTTTGATAGGCGTTGTAGATCCCTTTAGTATCCCTCTTATATTTACTTCCCTGCGGTGTGCGCTTGTGAATATCACCCGGCTTTGAGTTGCTGTGGAGACGCGTCCGTATGTGGCTTACTCCGCCCCCTTTCCTGACGCGTCGGGCAGGGGATTGGATGGGTCACTTGTGACGCCGACCGGCAGTGACGTACGAGCCGGCGTGTTGAAACAAGCGCCATTTCAAACCGCTGCCACCACTGATTATACACACTATATAACATCCCACAATAGCCACTATGTGCTGTGACTATCCCCCTGGACGAAGCATACCGCGAAACGCGCGTCGGGGACCTTTTACTGGTCTGCATGGTCAGGTAATATACCCTTATTTGCACTATCTCCTTTTGCCTGTTATATGCACTATATGCACCTTTCTTACAGCGGCATTATGCGCTCTATGTCATGTGTGAGGGAATAGGGTTTTCTATTTGCCAGACACTATGTGCATACTTTATAGTATATTAGATTGACCCTTTTCTCTACTACTACATAGTCTATTTTAGACTCTATGGAACTTTTCCTTTATAGATATTGGTGACATTTTATCCATATACTTGCCTACTATTTTTCTATATCAGAGACAGTAATTCTGGTGATATTTTGTCCATACACTTACTTGGTCTCCTTATATATTAGAAACAGCGATTTTGTACATGTATTATATGCTGTCTGTAGCCATTTAGGCTCCTCATTTGTCCATTATTTAATGATAAATTCTCTAATATAGTATTATTTATATGTGGGCTTTACTCTACACTTACTACTATGTAGGTACTTTTTTGCTATATTTTTTGTACATTTTTGGAGTTACTATCTTAGGCATTTTTTGATGTGTATTATTTTCTGTGGTATATTCCCGTATGCAGACAGTATTATTCTGTCACATGTCTCACCACTGGTTACTATTAGAATTGTTAAGGTTTTTATCATGTTTTGTTATGAATAAAAATTGATATTTTTATTGGCATTTAAGCTTCCTGATTGCTTTTTTCTTATATCTTAAGTATAGTGTTAGGTTCTGGTAAAGAATCTAATTCTGATTACTTAACTCCACTGAATGTAAAGTTTAAAGGTACCTTCACACTCAGCGACGCTGCAGCGATACCGACAACGATGTCGATCGCTGCAGCGTCGCTGTTTGGTCCCTGGAGAGCTGTCACACAGACAGCTGTCCAGCGACCAACGATCCCGAAGTCCCCTGGTAACCAGGGTAAACATCGGGTTACTAAGCACAGGGCCGCGCTTAGTAACCCGATGTTGACCCTGGTTACCAGCGTAAACGTAAAAAAAACAAACACTACATACTTACATTCTGCTGTCTGTCCCCGGTGCTCAGCTTTCCTGCACTAACTGTGAGCACAGCGGCCGGAAAGCAGAGCGGTGACGTCACCGCTGTGCTTTCCGGCTGGCCGGCACTCACAGCCAGTGCAGAGAATCACAGCGCCGGGGACAGACAGTGGAAGGTAAGTATGTAGTGTTTGTTTTTTTTACGTTTACACTGGTAACCAGGGTAAACATCGGGTTACTAAGTGCGGCCCTGCGCTTAGTAACCCGATGTTTACCCTGGTTACCAGTGAAGACATCGCTGAATCGGCGTGTGTGAGGCGCCCTCTGCTGGCTGTTCCTAGATCGTGGGAACTTTCCTAGAAAGCTCCCTGGCTCGAGATCATAAGAGGGCGCCCTCTGCTGGTTGTCCTCATATGAACTCGAGCCAGGGAGCTTTCTAGGAAAGTTCCCACGATCTAGGAACAGCCAGCAGAGGGCACCTCACCGCAAATGCAGGTAAATATAGGTCATTGACCTACTTTACCTTCATTCCCCGGGGTTTTGCAGACATGAGCAACGTTGCATTAGCAAAGCTCGTGGCTGCAAAATATTTTAACCCCTTCAGATGGATTTACATCGTTGGACTTTACAGATCTGCGGAAGGTAAGGATATTGTTGGTTTATTATGTTTTTTTTGTTACAGAACGAGGGTCTTCAGTGATTGGATTGGGCGTTCAATAAAATATTACAACAACCTTTGTTTTTATTTCATTAAAATAATTTTTAATAATGTGTTTGTGTATTTTTTTTAACCCTTTACTAGTATTGGATTAATAATGGATAGGTGTCATAATTGACGCCTCTCCATTATTAATTTGGCTTAATGTCACCTTACAATAGCAAGGTGGCATTAACCCTTCATTACCCCATATCCCACCGCTACACGGGAATGGGAAGAGAATGTGAGAATTGTGAATTCCGTTCTGGAGCTCCCTCCTGTGGTTGCTAATGGTATTTTTGTGAGTTCTGCCCTTGGGCTCCCTCTGGTGGTTTCGAGTGGAACTGCTGCTCCTTTAGGTAGCTGTAGCAGCTGCCTTCACTAATCGCCTTGCCTGGGTTTGTTATTTAAACCTGCTCTGGGCTTTAGTCCATGCCTGCTGTCAATGTTCTTGGTTGGATTTGGTTCTCTCCTTGGAATTCTCATATGGCCAGTCCTTGTCTGCAAAAGATAAGTTTTTGCTAGTTTTTGTTTGTCCATTTGTTTGGACTCTATTGCTTTGCAAATATGTCTCTTTCTGTCCAGCTTGTCACTATGTATTATTCAGGCTAGCTGGAAGCTCTGGGAAAGCAGATTTGCCCCTCCACACCGTGAGTCGGTGTGGAGTTCATTTTTGTAAACTCTGTGTGGATTTTGTAGTTTTTTATACTGACCGCACAGTATCCTTTTCTCTCTATCTAGTTTAGTATTGGCCTCCTTTGCTGAATTCTGATTTCATTTCTATGTACGTCATTTCCCTCTCCATTCACAGTCAATATTTGTGGGGGGCTATCTTTCCTTTTGGAGGGTTTTCTCTGAGGCAAGATAGCTTTCTATTTCCTTCTTTAGGGGTAGTTATTTCTTAGGCTGTGAAGAGGTGTCTAGGGAGAGTCAGGAACATCCCACAGCTATTTCTAGTGTTGTTAGGATTAGGGACTGCGGTCAGTAGAGATACCACCTTCTCAGAGCTCGCTCCATGTTGCGTTTTAGCCACCAGGTCATATCAGTGTGGCCTCTTAACCACCAGGTCATAACAGTACAGCAGGCCAGAAATGAATTAAATGCATCTCAAAAGAAGGAAAAGAAAGTTCTGAACCATTTTTTTTTCTGTGCTCTGTTCTGTCTTTTTTTTCCTCTTGATATCTGGGTGGTGCTGGATATATGCTCTGGTATGGAGGTTCAGAGTTTGTTTTCTCGTGTGGATCAACTTGCTGCAAGAGTCCAGAGTATCTAAGATTATATTGTCCAGACTCCGGCTCTAGAGCCTAGAATTCCTACTCCTGATTTGTTTTTTGGGGACAGGTCCAAGTTTTTGAACTTTAAAAATAGCTGCAAATTGTTTTTTGCTTTGAAACCCCGTTCTTCTGGTGATCCCATTCAGCAAGTAAAAATCATCATATCCTTACTGCGTGGTGATCCTCAAGACTGGGCTTTTGCTCTTGAAACGGGGGATCCAGCATTGTTGAGTGTGGATGCATTTTTTCAAGCGCTCGGATTGTTGTATGACGAACCTAACTCAGTAGAGCATGCTGAGAAAACACTGTTGGCCCTGTGTCAGGGTCAAGAAGTGGCAGAGTTATACTGCCAGAAATTTAGAAAATGGTCTGTGCTCACTAAGTGGAATGAAGAGGCTCTGGCTGCTATTTTCAGAAAAGGTCTTTCAGAAACCCTTAAAGATGTTATGGTGGGCTTTCCTACGCCTACCGGTTTGAGCGAATCTATGTCTCTAGCCATTCAGATTGATTGGCACTTGCGTGAGCGCAAGGTGGTGCACCATATGGCAGTGTCCTCTGAGCAAAGTCCTGACTCTATGCAATGTGATAGGATTTTGACTAGAGCAGAAAGACAGAAATTCAGACGTCAGAATGGCCTGTGTTTTTACTGTGGTGATTCTGCTCATGCTATTTCTGATTGCCCTAAGCGTACTAGGAGGGTTCCTGGGTCTGTTACCATTAGTACTGTACAGCCTAAATTTCTCTTGTCTGTTACCCTGATTTGCTCATTGTCGTCCTTTTCTGTTATGGCATTTGTGGATTCTGGTGCTGCCCTGAACTTAATGGACTTGGAATTTGCCAAGCGCTGTGGTTTTTCCTTGGAGCCTTTGCAGAGTCCTATTCCCTTAAGGGGGATTGATGCTACGCCATTGGCCAATAATAAACCTCAGTATTGGACTCAGTTAACCATGTACATGGCTCCAGCACATCAGGAAAATATTCGCTTTTTGGTGTTGCATAATTTGCATGATGTTGTTGTGCTGGGTTTTCCATGGTTACAGGTACATAACCCAGTGCTGGATTGGAGATCTATGTCTGTAACTGGTTGGGGTTGTCAGGGGATACATAGTGATATTCCTTTGATGTCCATTTCCTCGTCCCCTTCTTCTGAAGTTCCTGAGTTTTTGTCGGATTTCCAGGATGTATTTGATGAGCCCAAGCCCAGTTCCCTGCCTCCTCATAGGGACTGCGATTGTGCCATTATTTTGATTCCTGGCTGTAAGTTCCCTAAGGGCCGACTTTCAATCTGTCTGTGCCAGAGCATGCCGCTATGCGGAGTTATGTAAAGGAGTCCTTGGAGAAGGTGCATATTCGCCTGTCTTAGTCACCGTTGGGAGCGGGATATTTTTTTGTTGCCAAGAAGGATGGCTCCTTGAGACCCTGTATAGATTATCGCCTTCTCAATAAGATCACTGTCAAATTCCAGTACCCTTTACCTTTACTTTCTGATTTGTTTGCTCGGATTAAGGGTGCCAGTTGGTTTACTAAAATCGACCTTCGAGGGGCGTATAATCTCGTGCGTATTAAACAAGGTGATGAATGGAAAACATGTGATGCCATTCGGGCTCTCTAATGCTCCATCGGTATTTCAGTCCTTTATGCATGATATCTTCCGGAATTATCTGGATAAATTCAAGATTGTGTATTTGGATGATATTTTGGTTTTCTCCGATGATTGGGAGTCTCATGTAAAGCAGGTTAGGATGGTATTTCAGGTCCTTCGTGCTAATGCGTTGTTTGTGAAGGGGTCTAAGTGCCTCTTTGGAGTTCAGAAGGTTTCTTTTTTGGGTTTCATTTTTTCCCCCTCGGCTATTGAAATGGACCCTGTTAAAGTCCAGGCCATTCATGCTTGGACTCAACCTACATCTGTAAAGAGCCTTCAGAAATTTTTGGGCTTTGCCAATTTTTATCGCCGCTTTATTGCTAATTTTTCTAGTGTGGTGAAGCCTCTGACCGATTTGACGAGGAAGGGCACTGATGTGGTGAATTGGTGCTCTGCGGCTGTTGAGGCCTTTCAGGAGCTTAAACGTCGTTTTACTTCTGCCCCTGTGTTGCGTCAGCCAGATGTTTCTCTCCCTTTTCAGGTTGAGGTTGATGCTTCTGAGATTGGGGCAGGGGCCGTTTTGTCTCAGAGAAATTCTGATGGCTCTTTGATGAAACCGTGTGCTTTCCTCTCCAGAAAGTTTTCGCCTGCTGAGCGTAATTATGATGTCGGCAATCGCGAGTTGTTGGCTATGAAGTGGGCATTTGAGGAGTGGCGACATTGGCTTGAGGGAGCCAAGCATCGCGTGGTGGTCTTGACTGATCACAAGAATCTGATTTACCTCGAGTCTGCTAAGCGGTTGAATCCTAGACAGGCTCGGTGGTCTCTGTTTTTCTCACTTTTTGATTTTGTGGTCTCGTATATTCCGGGTTCTAAGAATGTGAAGGCTGATGCCCTTTCTAGGAGTTTTTTTGCCTGATTCTCCGGGAGTTCTTGAGCCGCCTGGGATCCTCAAGGAGGGGGTGATTCTTTCTGCCATCTCCCCTGATTTGCGGCGGGTACTTCAGGAGTTTCAGGCTGATAAACCTGACCGGTGTCCTGTGGAGAAATTGTTTGTTCCTGATAGATGGACTAGTAGGGTAATTTCTGAGGTTCATTGTTCGGTGTTGGCTGATCACCCTGGAATTTTCGGTACCAGAGATTTGGTGGCTAGGTCCTTTTGGTGGCCTTCCTTGTCGCGGGATGTGCGTTCGTTTGTGCAGTCCTGTGGGACCTGTGCTCGGGCTAAGCCTTGCTGTTCCCGTGCCAGCGGGTTGCTTTTGCCTTTGCCTATTCCTGAGAGGCCCTTGACGCATATTTCCATGGATTTTATTTCTGATCTTCCTGTCTCTCAGAAGATGTCTGTCATCTGGGTGGTTTGTGACCGGTTTTCTAAGATGGTCCATTTGGTGCCGTTGCCTAAGTTGCCTTCCTCCTCTGATTTGGTTCCATTATTTTTTCAGCATGTGGTTCGTTTGCATGGTATTCCGGAGAATATTGTGTCTGACAGAGGTTCCCAGTTCGTTTCTAGGTTTTGGCAGTCCTTTTGTGCTAGAATGGGCATTGATTTGTCTTTTTCTTCAGCATTCCATCCTCAGACAAATGGCCAAACTGAGCGAACCAATCAGACCTTGGAAACCTATTTGAGATGCTTCGTGTCTGCTGATCAGGATTAGGGTTGAGCGAAACGGATCGTTCATTTTCAAAAGTCGCCGACTTTTGGCAAAGTCGGGTTTCATGAAACCCGACCCGACCCCTGTGTGGGGTCGGCCATGCGGTACGCGACTTTCGCGCCAAAGTCGCGTTTCAATGACGCGAAAAGGGCCATTTCTCAGCCAATGAAGGTGGACGCAGAGTGTGGGCAGCGTGATGACATAGGTCCTGGTCCCCACCATCTTAGAGAAGGGCATTGCAGTGATTGGCTTGCTGTCTGCGGCGTCACAGGGGCTATAAAGAGGCGTTCCCGCCGACCGCCATCTTACTGCTGCTGATCTGAGCCTAGGGAGAGGTTGCTGCCGCTTCGTCAGAAGCAGGGATAGCGTTAGGCAGGGTCCATTAACCACCAAACCGCTTGTGCTGTAGCGATTTCCACTGTCCAACACCACCTTTTGTTTGCAGGGACAGTGGAAGCTACTTTTTTTTTTCCTCAGCGCTGTAGCTCATTGGGCTGCCCTAGAAGGCTCCCTGATAGCTGCATTGCTGTGTGTATGCCGCTGTGCAAACCAACTGCTTTTTTCAAAGCACAAATCCTGTTGTTCCTTCCTTTCTGCACAGCTATCTTGTTTGTTTGTCCACACTTTTGATTTAATTTGTGCATCAGTCCACTCTTTATTGCTGCCTGCCATACGTGGCTGAGATTACTGCAGGGAGATAGTAATTGTAGGACAGTCCCTGTTATTTTTTTTTTATTTTTTTTAATTCTCCCTAAAAAAATAAGTTGTGGGAGATTAAGATTGGCATTTCTGCTAGAGTGCCATCCCTGTGTGTGCCATCTCTCTCACATAATGGGCCATAGAAAGCCATTTTCTTTTTCTTTTTTTTTTTTGGGGGGGGGTTTATAAATTCTCCCTGAAAAAAAAAAACAGTGGGAGATTAATATTGGCCTTTGGGCTTGTGTGCCAGTCCTGAGTGTGCCATCTCTCTCTCAAATAGTGGGCCATAGAAAGCCTATTTATTCATTTTTTTATTTGGTTTCTAAATTATCCCTGAAAAAATTAAAAACAAATCAGTGGGAGATTAATATTGGCCTTTCTGCTTGTGTGCCACTCCTGACTCCTGGGTGTGCCATCTATCTCTCTCAAATAGTGGGCCATAGAAAGCCTATTTATTTATTTTTTTAATTGGTTTCTAAATTCTCCCTGGAAAAATAAAAAAAAATCAGTGGGAGATTAATATTGGCCTTTCTGCTTGTGTGCCATTCCTGACTCCTGGGTGTGCCATCTCTCTCTCTCAAATAGTGGGCCATAGAAAGCCTATTTTTTTTTTATTTATTTGGTTTCTAAATTCTCCCTGAAAAAATCATTTTTTTTTATTTGGTTTCTAAATTCTCCCTGAAAAAATCATTTTTTTAATTTGGTTTCTAAAGTCTCCCTGAAAAAATAAAAAAAAAGTGGGAGATCAATATTGACATTTGTGCTTGAGTTACAGTCCTGCGTGTGTGGCATCTCTCTCATTTGGTGCCACCGAAAACAGAGTGTGTAACATTGTGCCTGATTTTCCTTGCGGTCTCACCCACCTGTAAAGGGATATCTAGATCATACTGAAGTTATAGCTCACCGTGTAAGTTGTTTGACAGCAACAAATACCGTTACTTTGGTTAAGTTTTTTAAAACAATGAGGAAGTCTGGTGGAAGAGGTCGTGGCCGTGGGCGTTCATTGTCAGCTGGTAATGATGGTAGTGGTAGTGGAGCATCAGGTGGTCGTGGGAAAAAAAAATATTGCACCTAAGTCTGGAGCTGTGGAGCCAGGTTCGTCGTCTGGCTACACAAGGCCTCGAACGCTCCCTTTTCTGGGAGTAGGAAAACCGCTTTTAAAGCCGGAGCAGCAAGAGCAAGATTTGGCTTACCTTGCTGACTCAGCCTCTAGCTCTTTTATCTCCTCTTTTGAAACTGGTAAATGTAAAAGCAGCGCGTCGTTAGTGGATGTTCACGGTGAGGGACAAGTCGCTTCCTTGTCCTCTTCAGCAAAAACAACAACAGAGAAGGATGCAGCAGGCGACACAACGGGTTACTCCATGGAGCTCTTTACACATACCGTCCCTGGCTTAGAAAGTGAAACAGTTAACAGGCCATGCCCATTACAAGTTGAATCTGACATGGAGTGCACTGATGCACAGCCACAGCCAGACTACTATGCTGGTCCTTTGACTCAGACCACAATATTTCCCTCGCAGGGTACTGATCCAGAATCAGACCCTGATGAGACTATGTTGCCCCGTCACGAACGCTCTACCACCGACTTACACGGTGACACAGACGAAGTTGCGCACGAGCTAGAAGAGGAGGCTATAGATGACCCAGTTGTTGACCCCGATTGGCAGCCATTGTGGGAACAGGGTGCAGGCGGCAGTAGTTCTGAAGCGGAGGAGGAGGGGCCGCAGCAGGCATCAACATCGCAACGGGTTCCATCTGCCGGGCCCGTAGATGGGACAAATTGCGTGGCAAAGCCAAAACCTGTTGGAGGACAGCGTGGCCATCCGGTTAAAGCTTAGTCTGCAATGCCTGAAAAGGGATCCGAGGCTCGAAAGAGTGCAGTCTGGCATTTTTTTAAACAACATCCAATTGATCAGCGCAAAGTCATCTGTCAAAAATGTTCAACTATTTTAAGCAGAGGTCAGAATCTGAAAAGTCTCAATACAAGTTGCATGCATAGACATTTAACCACCATGCATTTGCAAGCCTGGACTAACTACCAAACGTCCCTTAAGGTTGTAGCACCCTCGGCCAATGAAGCTAGTCAGCAACGCTACATCCCTGCCGTCACTGTAAGGCCACCATTTTCCGCACCACCTGCAGTATCTGTGCAGGTTTCTTTGCCAGGCCAAAGCAGTCAGGGTCAGGGAATCACCAGTTTCGTAGTAGGAAACACTGCATGTAGGGCACCGGCGGAAACAATACCGTCTCCAACCGTCTCTCATTCTGCCATGTCCACCGGCACACCCGCTAGTTCCACGATCTCCAGCTCTCCAGTCCAGCTCACCCTACATGAGACTCTGGTTAGAAAAAGGAAGTACTTATCCTCGCATCCGCGTACACAGGGTTTGAACGCCCTCATAGCTAGACTAATCTCGTTAGAGATGATGCCCTACCGGTTAGTTGAAAGCGAAGCTTTCAAAGCCCTGATGGACTACGCTGAACCACGCTACAAGCTACCCAGTCAACACTTCTTTTCGAGAAAAGCCATCTCAGCCCTCCACCAGCATGTTAAAGAGCGCATCGTCCATGCACTCAATCTGTGAGTACAAAGGTGCACCTGACAACAGATGCATGGACCAGTAGGCATGGCCAGGGACGTTACGTGTCCATCACGGCACACTGGGGGGTGAATGTGGCGGATGCAGGGTCCACAGGGGACAGCAATTTCGGGACAGTTCTGCCTAGCCCACGGTCTAGGAAACAGTTGGCTGTAGGTGTTCGCACTCCCTCCTCCTCCTTCTGCAGAAGCGAGAGCTCGTCCACAGACCGCAGTCGCCAAACCACTCCATCCGCAGCTGCCACTGTCATTATGGGCCAGCTACTGGCAAGCGTCAGCAGGCTGTATTGGCTATGAAATGTTTGGGCGACAACAGACACACCGCGGAAGTTCTGTCCGAGTTCTTGCAGAGAGAAACGCAGTCGTGGCTGGGCACAGTAGATCTTGAGGCAGGCAAGGTAGTGAGTGATAACGGAAGGAATTTCATGGCTGCCATCTCCATTTCCCAACTGAAACACATTCCTTGCCTGGCTAACACCTTACACCTGGTGGTGCAGTGCTTCCTGAAAAGTTATCCGGGGTTAGCCGACCTGCTCCTCAAAGTGCGCGGACTTTGCTCACATATCCGCCGTTCGCCCGTACACTCCAGCCGTATGCAGACCTATCAGCGGTCTTTGAACCTTCCCCAGCATCGCCTAATCATAGACGTTGCAACAAGGTGGAACTCAACACTGCACATGCTTCAGAGACTGTGCGAACAGAGGCGGGCTGTTATGTTTTTGTGGGAGGATACACATACACGGGCAGGCAGTAGGATGGCAGACATGGAGTTGTCAGGTGTGCAGTGGTCGAAGATACAAGACATGTGTCAAGTCCTTCAGTGTTTTGAGGAATGCACACGGCTGGTTAGTGCAGACAACGCCATAATAAGCATGAGCATCCCCCTAGTGCGTCTGCTGATGCAAAGTTTGACGCACATAAAGGAGCAGGCATCTGCAGCCGAGGAAGAGGAAAGCCTTGATGACAGTCAGCCATTGTCTGGTCAGGGCAGTGTACAGGACGAGGTAGCGGGCGAACAGGAGGAGGAGGAGGATGATGGGGATGAGTATTTTTTAAATGAGGAAGCTTCTCCGGGGCCACTGGAAATTGGTGGCGTGGCAAGGCCGGGTTCTGGGTTTTTGAGGGACACAAGTGACGTAGATTTGCCTGAAACTGCCCCTCAACCAAGCACAACCACAGATTTGACAACTGGAACTTTGGCACACATGGCGGATTATGCCTTACGTATCCTCAAAAGGGACACACGCATTACGAAAATGATGAACGATGACGATTACTGGTTGGCCTGCCTCCTTGATCCTCGCTATAAAGGCAAATTGCAAAATATTATGCCACATGAGAACTTGGAACTAATATTAGCAACCAAACAATCAACTCTTGTTGACCGTTTGCTTCAGGCATTCCCAGCACACAGCGCCCGTGATCGTTCTCACACGAGCTGCAGGGGGCAGCAGACCAGAAGTGTTAGAGGTGCAGAAATCCGAAGTGGCGTTGGACAGAGGGGTTTTCTGACCAGGTTGTGGAGTGATTTTGCTATGACTGCAGACAGGACAGGTACTGCTGCATCAATTCAAAGTGACAGGAGACAACATTTGTCCAGTATGGTTACTAACTATTTTTCATCCCTTATCAATGTTCTACCTCAACCGTCATTCCCATTTGATTACTGAGCATCCAAATTAGACACCTGGCCAGAATGGGCAGAATATGCATTGCAGGAGCTTGCTTGCCCGGCAGCTAGTGTCCTATCAGAAAGAGTATTCAGTGCTGCAGGTTCAATAGTAACCGAAAAAAGGACTCGTCTGGCTACCCAAAATGTTGATGATCTAACCTTCATTAAAATGAACCACAACTGGATTTCGAATTCTTTTGCCCCACCTTGCCCGGCCGACACCTAGCTTTTCTATGAAAAGGTATTGCCTGTGGACTACTCTGAATGACTTTACCAATCTCGTAATTTGCAGCAGCTGATTGTCCAGCATACGACATGTTTACACCTCCCTAAATGGCCAAACTCCCCACACGGGGCCGTGGTATCGCCACTTGGCGCAAGCACCCGTGAGAGTGCTGTTTGTCTGAAGAGGTGGGTGTGCCCGCTTTTGGTCGACGGCACTGCCACTGGGTCCCTCATAGTACAATAAAGTGTCTCTGGCGGTGGTGGTGCGCACCCAACGTCCGACACACTGTTGTAACATGAGGGGCCCTGGGCCTGTACCGCCGGCCACAAGAGAGTTCCCCCACCCCCAGCTCAAACATTGCTCTACCACTTGCACAATTATCTCTCACAGTTCCACCAATGTTTAGTCTATGCGCTGACATCTGTAAATTCCTGACACTGACAATACCATTGTGTTGACATGTATGATGGTACTTAACATAGTCAGGGGCAGTGTCCTATATTTACCCAAGTAAATACTTTGTGCCAAATTACTAGGTCTGAAACTACGCAGAGGAGCCCACCCCTGTACCTAATGATTGCACCCTTTTGTGTTTTCGTTTTGTTGTAATGCGAGACATTAACATGTATTTATTGTTTGGGACTACTAACTGGCAGACACTCATTACAATCGGCCTCCGCTGACAACACCAATGGTGCCTGTGTACCCCTGCAAGAGAATTCAAAGTGCCTACAGCCCAATTTTATAATGTTAGGCCTTCGAAGCCTGTCTGCGGTCCCTCCTTCCACTAGGCCTCCACTGACCTGTCTACTGCTGCCCATGTACCCCTGGAACCAATTTTAAAGTGCCTACAGCCCAATTTTATTATGCTAGGCCTTCGAAGCCTGTCTGCGGTCCCTCCTTCCACTAGGCCTCCACTGACCTGTCTACTGCTGCCCGTGTACACCTGGAACCAATATTAAGGTGCCTACAGCCCAATTTTATTATGTTAGGCCTTCGAAGCCTGTCTGTGGTCCCTCCTTCCACTAGGCCTCCACTGACCTGTCTACTGCTGCCCGTGTACCCCTGGAACCAATTTTAAAGTGCCTACAGCCCTATTTTATTATGTTAGGCCTTCAAAGCCTGTCTGCGGTCCGTCCTTCCACTAGTCCTCCACTGACCTGTCTACTGCTGCCCGTGTACCCCTGGAACCAATTTTAAAGTGCCTACAGCCCAATTTTATTATGTTAGGCCTTCAAAGCCTGTCTGCGGTCCCTTCTTCCACTAGGCCTCCACTGACCTGTCTACTGCTGCCCGTGTACCCCTGGAACCAATTTTAAAGTGCCTACAGCCCTATTTTATTATGTTAGGCCTTCGAAGCCTGTCTGCGGTCCCTCCTTCCACTAGGCCTCCACTGACCTGTCTACTGCTGCCCGAGTACCCCTGGAACCAATTTTAAAGTGCCTACAGCCCAATTTTATTATGTTAGGCCTTCGAAGCCTGTCTGCGGTCCGTCCTTCCACTAGTCCTCCACTGACCTGTCTACTGCTGCCCGTGTGCCCCTGGAACCAATTTTAAAGTGCCTACAGCCTAATTTTATTATGTTAGGCCTTCGAAGCCTGTCTGCGGTTCCTCCTTCCACTAGGCCTCCACTGACCTGTCTACTGCTGCCCGTGTACCCCTGGAACCAATTTTAAAGTGCCTACAGCCCTATTTTATTATGTTAGGCCTTCGAAGCCTGTCTGCAGTCCCTCCTTCCACTAGGCCTCCACTGACCTGTCTACTGCTGCCCGTGTACCCCTGGAACCAATTTTAAAGTGCCTACAGCCCAATTTTATTATGTTAGGCCTTCGAAGCCTGTCTGCGGTCCTTCCTTCCACTAGGCCTCCACTGACCTGTCTACTGCTGCCCGTGTACCCCTGGAACCAATTTTAAAGTGCCTACAGCCCTATTTTATTATGTTAGGCCTTCGAAGCCTGTCTGCGGTCCCTCCTTCCAATAGTTCTCCACTGACCAGACCAATGCTGGCCGTGTACCCGTGGAACCCAGCTGAAAGTGCATGGAGCCTCCTTTTTTTCTTTGTTTTATATTTAGAAAGCCCAGATGAACTACGCTGTACCACGGTTCAAGCTACCCAGTCGACATTTCTTTTGCGAGAAAAGCCATCCCAGCCCTCCACCGGCATGAAAAAGTCTGCATTGTCATAGCACTCAGGCAATCAAACAGTAGAAAGGTGCACCTGACAAGAGACGCATGGACCAGTAGGCATGTCCACAAAAAGTTATGTGTCCATTACGGCGCACTGGGTTAATGTGTTGGATGCATGGTCCACAGGGGACAGCCTACAAAGTCTGTCTGCAGTCCCTAATTCAAATTGTCCTCCGCTGACCACACCACTGCTGCCCGTGTACCCCTCAAACCAATTTTAAAGTGCCTACAGCCTAATTTTGTTATGTTAGGCCTACTACTAAAGTGCCTACAGCCTAATTTTGTTATGTTAGGCCTACTACGCCTGTCTGCGGTCCCTCCTTCCAATACTCCTCCACTGACCACACCACTGCTGCCCGTGGACCCCTGGAACCTATTTTTAATTGCATAGAGCATCCTTTTTTTAATAGTAGGCGTACAAAGTCTGTCTGCGGTCCACTATTGAAATTGTCCTCCACTGACCAGAGCAATGCTGCCTGTGTACCCCTGTAACCTTTTTTAAACTGCATTGAGCCACATTTTTGGTTTAAGGCCTACTACCTGTGTCTGTCTGCGCCACTCAATACAGCTGTCCTCCTTTGAAAAAAGCAGAGCGTCAATAGTCTTGTTTTCAGCCTCTAGGAATTTGAAAACTGCATTGGGGCTACTACTTCGGTAGGGCCTACTAACGGTATCTGCCGCTCCAAGGTGTTCCCCAGGTTTCCTCGGCATTGCTTCGATCTTCTGACTCTCGTTTAGTAGTTGTTGAAAACTACACTGCATTAGGCCTTCAAATTGGGTATGGAGTGTAGAGACGTGTGTTCCACTCCAAGGTGTTCCCCAGGTTTCGTCTACATTGCTTCGGTCTTCCGACTCTCGTTTAGTAGTTGTTGAAAACTACACTGCATTAGGCCTACAAATTGGGTATGGGGTGTAGAGACGGTGTGTTCCACTCCAAGGTGTTCCCCAGGTTTCCTCTCCATTGCTTCGGTCTTCCGACTCTCGTTTAGTAGTTGTTGAAAACTACACTGCATTAGGCCTACAAATTGGGTATGGGGTGTAGAGACGGTGTGTTCCACGCCAAGGTGTTCCCCAGGTTTCCTCTCCATTGCTTCGGTCTTCCGACTCTCGTTTAGTAGTTGTTGAAAACTACACTGCATTAGGCCTGCAAATTGGGTATGGGGTGTAGAGACGGTGTGTTCCACTCCAAGGTGTTCCCCAGGTTTCCTCTCCATTGCTTCGGTCTTCCGACTCTCGTTTAGTAGTTGTTGAAAACTACACTGCATTAGGCCTGCACATTGGGTATGGGGTGTAGAGACGGTGTGTTCCACTCCAAGGTGTTCCCCAGGTTTCTTCTACATTGCTTCAGTCTTCCGACTCTCGTTTAGTAGTTGTTGAAAACTACACTGCATTAGGCCTGCACATTGGGTATGGGGTGTAGAGAAGGTGTGTTCCACTCCAAGGTGTTCCCCAGGTTTCGTCTACATTGCTTCGGTCTTCCGACTCTCGTTTAGTAGTTGTTGAAAACAACACTGCATTAGGCCTAATAGTTGGGTTGGGGCCTTCTATCTGTGTCTGCCGCTCCTTGCTGTTCTCCTCCAGTGAACAAAGCTGTGCCGCCGGTTTACTACTGTTGCCAATTTTGAACTGCATTTAGAATAGTTACTGATTTGGGCCTACTCTCTGTGTCAGCCTCTCATTCCAGTTGTCCTCCACTGAACAAAGCAATGCCCCCTGGTTAGTCCTGTTACCAATTTTGAACTGCATTTAGCCCACTTTATTCTTTGGGCCCATATCTGTTTCCCCCTCATCCTGCCCATTGCCCAGCCAGTGATAGATGAGTCTGCTGGTACATTGACCCATAACGCAACATTCCCCGTGCACGCTACACTGCAAGATTGTGACCCTGCTGAAAGTCAAGTCCCCCTTCCCGCATACCATGGGGTGTTATGACCTGGTGGTCAGGACAATAATGGACCTGGTGGCTAAGAGCACACGGAATGACCTGACAGTTACTGATAATAAGGACGAGCTCTGGGACGTGGGAACTCTGCTGACCGCAATCCCTAATCCTATCAAACACACTAGAAATAGCCGTGGATTGCGCCTAACGCTCCCTATGCAACTCGGCACAGCCTAAGGAACTAGCTAGCCCTGAAGATAGAAAAATAAAGCCTACCTTGCCTCAGAGAAATTCCCCAAAGGAAAAGGCAGCCCCCCACATATAATGACTGTGAGTAAAGATGAAAATACAAACACAGAGATGAAATAGAGTTAGCAAAGTGAGGCCCGACTAACTGAACAGACCGAGGATAGGAAAGGTTACTTTGCGGTCAGCACAAAAACCTACAAAAAGACCATGCAGAGGGCGCAAAAAGACCCTCCGCACCAACTCACGGTGCGGAGGCGCTCCCTCTGCGTCCCAGAGCTTCCAGCAAGCAAGACAACAATAAAATAGCAAGCTGGAAAGAAAAATAGTAAACCAAAGAAATACAAGCTGGAACTTAGCTTCTGCTGGGAAGACAGGTCACAAGAACGATCCAGGAGTGAACTAGACCAATACTGGAACATTGACAGGTGGCCTGGAGCAAAGATCTAAGTGGAGTTAAATAGAGCAGCCAGCTAACGAATTAACCTCGTCACCTGAGGAAGGAAACTCAGAAACACCCACCAGAGGAAGTCCATGGACAGAACCAGCCGAAGTACCATTCATGACCACAGGAGGGAGCCCGACAACAGAATTCACAACAGTACCCCCCCCTTGAGGAGGGGTCACCGAACCCTCACCAGAGCCCCCAGGCAGACCAGGATGAGCCAAATGAAAGGCACGAACTAGATCGGCAGCATGAACATCAGAGGCAAAAACCCAGGAATTATCTTCCTGACCATAACCCTTCCACTTGACCAGGTACTGGAGTTTCCGTCTCGAAACACGAGAATCCAAAATCTTCTCCACCACATACTCCAACTCCCCCTCAACCAACACCGGGGCAGGAGGATCAACGGATGGAACCACAGGCGCCACATATCTCCGCAATAACGACCTATGGAACACATTATGGATGGCAAAAGAAGCAGGAAGGGCCAAACGAAATGACACAGGATTGATAACCTCAGAAATCTTATACGGACCAATGAAACGAGGCTTAAACTTAGGAGAGGAAACCTTCATAGGAACATAATGAGACGACAACCAAACCAAATCCCCAACACGAAGTCGGGGACCCACACAGCGCCGGCGGTTAGCGAAACGTTGAGCCTTCTCCTGGGACAATGTCAAATTGTCCACCACATGAGTCCAAATCTGCTGCAACCTATCCACCACCGTATCCACACCAGGACAGTCCGAAGACTCACCCTGCCCTGAAGAGAAACGAGGATGGAAACCAGAATTGCAGAAAAACGGCGAAACCAAAGTAGCCGAGCTGGCCCGATTATTAAGGGCGAACTCAGCCAATGGCAAAAAGGACACCCAATCATCCTGATCAGCAGAAACAAAGCATCTCAGATATGTTTCCAAAGTTTGATTAGTTCGTTTGGTTTGGCCATTTGTCTGAGGATGGAAAGCCGAGGAAAAAGACAAATCAATGCCCATCCTAGCACAAAAGGATCGCCAAAACCTCGAAACAAACTGGGAACCTCTGTCAGAAACGATGTTCTCCGGGATACCATGTAAACGATCCACATGATGGAAAAATAATGGCACCAAATCAGAGGAGGAAGGCAATTTAGACAAAGGTACCAAATGGATCATCTTAGAAAAGCGATCACAAACCACCCAAATGACCAACATCTTTTGAGACGGGGAGATCCGAAATAAAATCCATAGAAATATGCGTCCAGGGCCTCTTCGGGACCGGCAAGGGCAAAAGCAACCCACTGGCACGAGAACAGCAGGGCTTAGCCCAAGCACAAGTCCCACAGGACTGCACAAAAGAATGCACATCCCGTGACAAAGACGGCCACCAGAAGGATCTAGCCACCAAATCTCTGGTACCAAAGATTCCAGGATGCCCAGCCAACACTGAACAATGAATCTCAGAGATAACTCTACTAGTCCATCTATCAGGGACAAACAGTTTCTCCGCTGGGCAACAGTCAGGTCTATCAGCCTGAAATTTTTGCAGCACCCGCTGCAAATCAGGGGAGATGGCAGACAAAATTACCCCCTCTTTGAGAATACCCGCCGGCTCAGGAACACCCGGAGAGTCAGGCACAAAACTCCTTGACAGGGCATCAGCCTTCACATTCTTAGAGCCCGGAAGGTACGAAACCACAAAATCAAAACGGGAGAAAAATAACGACCATCGAGCCTGTCTCGGATTCAACCGTTTGGCAGACTCAAGATAAGTAAAATTCTTGTGATCTGTCAAGACCACCAAACGATGCTTGGCTCCTTCCAGCCAATGACGCCGCTCCTCGAATGCCCACTTCATGGCCAACAACTCTCGATTACCAACATCATAGTTACGCTCAGCAGGCGAAAACTTTCTAGAAAAGAAAGCACATGGCTTCATCACCGAGCCATCAGAACTTCTTTGCGACAAAACAGCCCCTGCTCCAATCTCAGAAGCATCAACCTCAACCTGAAACGGGAGCGAAACATCTGGCTGGCACAACACAGGGGCAGAAGAAAAACGACGCTTCAACTCCTGAAAAGCCTCTACAGCTGCAGAAGACCAATTGACCACATCAGCACCCTTGTTGGTCAAATCAGTCAACGGTTTAGCAACAGTAGAAAAATTAGCGATGAAGCGCCGATAAAAATTAGCAAAGCCCAGGAACTTTTGCAGGCTCTTCACAGATGTCGGCTGAGTCCAATCGTAAATGGCCTGGACTTTAACAGGGTCCATCTCGATAGTAGAAGGGGAAAAAATGAAACCCAAAAATGAAACCTTCTGAACTCCAAAGAGACACTTTGACCCCTTCACAAACAAGGAATTCGCACGAAGGACCTGGAAAACCATTCTGACCTGCTTCACATGAGACTCCCAATCATCCGAAAAGACCAAAATATCATCCAAATACACAATCAGGAATTTATCCAGGTACTCTCGGAAGATGTCATGCATAAAGGGCTGAAACACAGATGGAGCATTAGAAAGCCCGAATGGCATAACCAGGTACTCAAAATGGCCCTCGGGCGTATTAAATGCTGTTTTCCATTCATCGCCTTGTTTAATACGCACAAGATTATACGCCCCTCGAAGATCTATCTTGGTGAACCAACTAGCCCCTTTAATTCGAGCAAACAAATCAGACAGCAATGGCAAAGGATACTGAAATTTGACTGTAATTTTATAAAGAAGGCGGTAATCAATACAAGGTCTCAAGGAACCATCCTTCTTGGCCACAAAAAAGAACCCTGCTCCTAACGGTGATGACGACGGGCGAATATGGCCTTTCTCCAAGGACTCATTTATTTAACTCCGCATAGCGGCGTGCTCTGGCACAGATAAATTGAACAATCGGCCCATAGGAAATTTACTACCAGGAATCAAATTAATTGCACAATCGCAAACCCTATGAGGAGGTAGGGCACTGGCTTTGGGCTCATCAAATACATCCCGATAATCCGACAAAAACTCTGGAACTTCAGGAGTGGAAGACGAAATAGACAAAAATGGAACATCACCATGTACCCCCTGGCAACCCCAGCTGGACACAGACATAGATTTCCAGTCCAATACTGGATTATGAACCTGTAGCCATGGCAACCCCAAACGACCACATCATGCAGATTATGCAACACCAGAAAGCGGATATCCTCCTGATGTGCAGGAGCCATGCACATGGTCAATTGGGTCCAATACTGAGGCTTATTCTTGGCCAAAGGCGTAGCATCAATTCCTCTCAATGGAATAGGATACTGCAAGGGCTCCAAGAAAAAACCACAGCGCCTAGCATACTCCAAGTCCATCAAATTCAGGGCAGCGCCTGAATCCACAAATGCCATAACAGAATAGAATGACAAAGAGCAAATCAGAGTAACAGACAATAGAAATTTAGACTGTACCGTACCAATGGTGGCAGACCTAGCGAACCGCTTAGTGCGCTTAGGACAATCGGAGATAGCATGAGTGGAATCACCACAGTAAAAACATAGCCCATTCCGACGTCTGTGTTCTTGCCGTTCAGCTCTGGTCAAAGTCCTATCACATTGCATAGGCTCAGGCCCATGCTCAGATAGTACCGCCAAATGGTGCACAGCTTTACGCTCATGCAAGCATCGATCGATCTGAATAGCCAAGGACATAGACTCATTCAGACCAGCAGGCATGGGAAACTCCACCCTGACATCCTTAAGGGCTTCAGAGAGACCCTTTCTAAAGATTGCTGCCAGGGCACATTCATTCCACTGAGTGAGCACAGACCACTTTCTAAACTTCTGACAATATATCTCCGCTTCATTCTGACCCTGACACAGAGCCAGCAAGATTTTCTCTGCCTGATCCACTGAATTAGGTTCGTCATAAAGCAATCCAAGCGCCAGGAAAAACGCATCAACATCACGCAATGCCGGATCTCCTGGCGCAAGGGAAAATGCCCAGTCTTGAGGGTCACCACGTAACAAAGAAATAATGATCCTTACTTGTTGAACAGGGTCACCTGAGGAGCGAGGTTTCAAGGCAAGAAACAATTTACAATTATTTTTGAAATTCAAGAACTTAGATCTATCACCAAAAAACAAATCAGGAATTGGAATCCTAGGCTCTGACATCGGATTCTGAAACACAAAATCTTGAATGTTTTGTACCCTTGTAGTGAGATTATCCATCCAAGAGGACAGACCTTGAATGTCCATGTTTACACCAGTGTCCTGAACCACCCAGAGGTAAAGGGGAAAAGAGAAACAAAACACACTGCAAAGAAAAAAAAATGGTCTCAGAACTTCTTTTATCCCTCTATTGAGATGCATTAGTACTTTGGGCCACCTGTACTTTTATGACCTGGTGGTCAGGACAATAATGGACCTGGTGGTTAAGAGCACACGGAATGACCTGATAGTTACTGATAATAAAGGACGAGCTCTGGGACGTGGGAACTCTGCTGACCGCAATCCCTAATCCTATCAAACACACTAGAAATAGCCGTGGATTGCGCCTAACGCTCCCTATGCAACTCGGCACAGCCTAAGGAACTAGCTAGCCCTGAAGATAGAAAAATAAAGCCTACCTTGCCTCAGAGAAATTCCCCAAAGAAAAAGGCAGCCCCCCACATATAATGACTGTGAGTAAAGATGAAAATACAAACACAGAGATGAAATAGATTTAGCAAAGTGAGGCCCGACTAACTGAACAGACCGAGGATAGGAAAGGTTACTTTGCGGTCAGCACAAAAACCTACAAAAAGACCATGCAGAGGGCGCAAAAAGACCCTCCGCACCAACTCACGGTGCGGAGGCGCTCCCTCTGCGTCCCAGAGCTTCCAGCAAGCAAGACAACAATAAAATAGCAAGCTGGACAGAAAAATAGTAAACCAAAGAAATACAAGCTGGAACTTAGCTTCTGCTGGGAAGACAGGTCACAAGAACGATCCAGGAGTGAACTAGACCAATACTGGAACATTGACAGGTGGCCTGGAGCAAAGATCTAAGTGGAGTTAAATAGAGCAGCCAGCTAACGAATTAACCTCGTCACCTGAGGAAGGAAACTCAGAAACACCCACCAGAGGAAGTCCATGGACAGAACCAGCCAAAGTACCATTCATGACCACAGGAGGGAGCCCGACAACAGAATTCACAACAACGGGGACAAAGAGGAAGGTGCAGATGAAGGTGCAGGTTCCTTCATCAGGTGGGGGGAGGAATACTCGTTGGCGACGTCACTGGCACAGGGCCTCTCATAGTACGCAAAAGTGTTGCTGCCGGTAGGAGGTGCCCCCGCCGTGCAAACACACCGCTGTACTTTGAGGGGCCCTGTGCCAGAGCCAACGCCAACGAGTGGGCCCCCCCTGCTTGCTCAGGATCACAGCACTTGCAAAGTTTAAATACTTACCTCTCCCTGCTCCACTGCCGTGACGTGGTCCAGATGTCCTTGGCCCACTAATTGCTTGAACCAGCCGTACCCCCCACAACTTTAGCCAAATGACCCCCAATTTCAAATGCCTTACAATTATTATAAGCTAAATTATGATTGACAAGCTTCAGTAGCAAGAATGGATGTTTTTGCCAATACAATGGGCTCTGTACATGTTTTCCTGGCTTCTACTCACTGCCGACTATGCTCCCCCATTGACTTGCATTGGGTTTCGTGTTTCGGTCGATCCCCGACTTTTCGCGATAATCGGCCGATTCCACTCGACTCGACTTTTGAGATAGTCGGGTTTCGCGAAACTCGGCTCGACTCTAAAAAGGTCAAGGTCGCTCAACTCTAATCAGGATGATTGGGTGACCTTTTTGCCCTTGGCCGAGTTTGCCCTTAATAATCGGGCTAGTTCTGCTACCTTGGTTTCGCCTTTCATTTGTAACTTTGGTTTTCATCCTTGTTTTTCTTCAGGGCAGCTTGAGCCTTCTGACTGTCCTGGTGTGGATTCCGTGGTGGACAGGTTGCAGCAAATTTGGACTCATGTGGTGGACAATTTGACGTTGTCTCAGGAAAAGGCTCAGCGTTTTGCTAAACGTCGTCGGTGTGTTGGTCCCCGGCTTCGTGTTGGTGATTTGGTCTGGTTGTCTTCTCGTCATGTTCCTATGAAGGTTTCTTCCCCTAAGTTCAAGCCTCGCTTTATTGGGCCTTATAAGATTTCTGAAATTATCAATCCAGTGTCTTTTCGTTTGGCCCTTCCAGCTTCCTTTTCCATTCATAATGTGTTCCATAGATCCTTGTTGCGGAGATATGTGGTACCTATGGTTCCCTCCGTTGATCCTCCTGCTCCGGTGTTGGTTGAGGGGGAATTGGAATATGTGGTGGAGAAGATTTTGGATTCTCGTTTTTCGAGGCGGAAGCTTCAGTATCTGGTCAAGTGGAAGGGTTATGGCCAGGAGGATAATTCTTGGGTTGTTGCCTCCGATGTTCATGCTGCCGATTTGGTTCGTGCTTTCCATTTGGCTCGTCCTGATCGGCCTGGGAGCTCTGGAGCCTCCTTTGCTGAATTCTGATTTCATTTCTATGTACGTCATTTCCCTCTCCATTCACAGTCAATATTTGTGGGGGGCTATCTTTCCTTTTGGGGGTTTTTCTCTGAGGCAAGATAGCTTTCTATTTCCTTCTTTAGGGGTAGTTATTTCTTAGGCTGTGAAGAGGTGTCTAGGGAGAGTCAGGAAAAATCCACGGCTATTTCTAGTGTTGTTGTTAGGATTAGGGACTGCGGTCAGTAGAGATACGACCTTCTCAGAGCTCGCTCCATGTTGCGTTTTAGCCACCAGGTCATATCAGTGTGGCCTCTTAACCACCAGGTCATAACAATATCCCACCGCTACAAGGGAATGGGAAGAGAGTGGCCAAGTGCCAGAATAGGCGCATCTTCCAGATGTGCCTTTTCTGGGGTGTCTGGGGGCAGATGTTTTTAGCCAGGGGGGGGGGCCAATAACCGTGGACCCTCTCCAGGCTATTAATATCTGCCCTAAGTCACTGGCTTTACCACTCTGGCGGAGAAAATTGTGCGGGAGCCCACGCCAATTTTTTCCGCCATTTAACCCCTTAATTTACTAAAAAAAAACACCAAAAAACAGGCAAAGATGCTTACCTGTCTAAATAGGCCTCAATACAAATGCACAAGCAGGGTGCAGCGGACCCAAACAAAATAGCAAATGCACAGGTGCAATACCTAATGAAACAGCCAGCCTTCAATAAGGGTTTGGCCGTGTGGTACACCAATGCACTAAGATAAAATACTCTGTATGTGGCGTGTTCACACAAGGAATACAAAGCATCTGGCTACAGCCTATTAATGACGCCATATGGCGGGCTGCCCAGTGCTAAAAATGCATCCCGTGCGAACAGAGGCCACAGTGTACAGAACAATTTGGGCCCAGCTGCACCCTGCAAAAAATATACGTGCAAAAAAACATATAAATATATGTAAGGTATTAGTTGATATTAGGGCCATAATATGGAAGCTGGCAACCCACGCCAAGGGTCCTTACGTATTGCCAGTCCTACTCTAACATGAAAAACACCAAAAAAGGACACATTCAAGAAAAAACACCAAAAAACAGGCAAAGATGCTTACCTGTCTAAATAGGCCTCAATACAAATGCACAAGCAGGGTGCAGCGGACCCAAACAAAATAGCAAATGCACAGGTGCAATACCTAATGAAACAGCCAGCCTTCAATAAGGGTTTGGCCGTGTGGTACACCAATGCACTAAGATAAAATACTCTGTATGTGGCGTGTTCACACAAGGAATACACAGCATCTGGCTACAGCCTATTAATAACGCCATATGGCGGGCTGCCCAGTGCTAAAAATGCATCCCGTGCGAACAGAGGCCACAGTGTACAGAACAATTTGGGCCCAGCTGCACCCTGCAAAAAATATACGTGCAAAAAAAAAAAAAAAAATTTGCCTGTTTTTTGGTGTTTTTTTCTTGAATGTGTCCTTTTTTGGTGTTTTTCCCTTAATTTACTAGCTAGAATGGCCAAATTTTGCACATACACACTATTAACATTAGTAGTGTTGAATATGCAAAAAAAAAAATGGTGATATGAGATGGTTTACTGTATGTAAACCAGGTCTCATATCATGTCGGGTTTAGGAAGGAGAAAGCAAAAGCCGGTAATTGAATTACCGGCTTTCTGCTATATCGCGCTGGATGAAATATTAATATATATACATATATGTGTCTACTGACATATATATATATATATATATATAGACAGTATATATGTTTTTTTTTTATTTACACATGGATCCCTTGTATAGCCGTATGTCGGTTTTGCAAGCCTGCGATAAAAACACGCAGTACGGATGACATACGGATTACATACGGAGGATGCCATGTGCAAAAAACGCTGAAACACCCTGCCTACGGAGGAGCTACGGACCACTATTTTCGGGACTTTTCAGCGTATTACGGCCGTAATATACGGACCGTATTTTCATACGCTGAGTGTGAAGCCGCCTAATTTTGTAGAACAAAAGCAGACCACAGACATGGCACAAAACTAAAGTCATTTCAAATGGCAACTTTCTGGCTTTAAGAAACAGTAAAAGAAATCAAGAACAAAAATGTGGTAGTCAGTAATGGTTCCTTTTTTTAACCAAGTATAGGGATAAAATTATGGAATCACTCAATTCTGAGGAAAAAATTATGCAATCATGAAAAACAAACAAAAATACACTCCAAAACATCACTAGTATTTTGTTGCACCACTTCAGGCTTTTATAACAGCTTGCAGTCTCTGAGGCATGGACTTAATGAGTGTCAAACAGTACTCCATCAATCTGACTCCAACTTTCTCTGATTGCTGTTGCCAGATCAGCTTTGCAGGTTGGAGCCTTGTCATGGACCATTTTCTTCAACTTCCACCATAGATTTTCATTTGTATTGAGATCCGTACTATTTGCAGGCCATGACATTGACCTTATGTGTCGTTTTTCAAGGAATGTTTGCACAGTTTTTGCTCTATGGCAGGATGCAATGTCATCTTGAAAAATGATTTCATCATCCCCAAACATCCTTTCAATTGATGGGATAAGAAAAGTGTCCAAAATATCAACATAAACTTGTGCATTTATTGAAGATGTAATGTAATGCAGCCCCATATCATCAATGACTGTGGAAATTTGCATGTTCTCTTCAGGCAGTCATCTTTATAAATCTCATTGGAATGGCACCAAACAAAAGTTCCAGCATCATCACCTTGCCCAATGCAGATTCGTGATTCATCACTGAATATGACTTTCATCCAGTCATCCACAGTGCACGATTGCTTTTCCTTGGCCCATTGTAACCTTTTTCTATTTAGGTGTTAACCCCTTAACGACCGCCGATACGCCTTTTAACGGCGGCCGCTAAGGGTACTTAAACCACAGCGCCGTTAATTAACGGCGCTGTGGAAAAAGTAAATAGCGCCCCCCAGAGTCGGATTTTCTCTGGGGTCTCGGCTGCCGGGGGTAGCCGAGACCCCAGATAACATGATTCGGGGTTTTTTTTACTGACCCCGTATTTGCGATCGCCGGTAATTAACCATTTACCGGCGATCGCCAAAAAAAAAACCGCAATTTCTTTTTAATTTCTCTGTCCTCCGATGTGATCGCACATCAAAGGACAGAGAAATGGGGTCCCAGGTAGCCCCCCAATACTTACCTGTCTCCCCCGCTGCTCCTTGTGGCTCCCGATGGGCGCCACCATCTTCAAAATGGCGGGCGCATGCGTAGTGCGCCCGCCGGACGGCACCGGGAGAATCTTTGGGGTCTCGGCTGCCGGGGGTAGCCGAGATCCCAAAGAACATGATCGGGGTCGGTTTTACCGACCCCTGTTTTGCGATCGCCGGTAATTAACTGTTTACCGGCGACCGCAAAAAAAAAAAAAAAGAAAAGCAAAGTGTAATTCTCTGTCCTCTGATGTGATCGCACATCAGAGGACAGAGAAATAGGGGGATTCGGGGGCCCTATTATACTCATCAGTGTCCCTGGGTCCTCCTGCTGCTCCTCCTGGCCGCCGGCATCTTCTTGGCAAAAGAAAATGGCGGGCGCATGCGCAGTGCGCCCGCCATCTGCCGGCCGGCAGGAGAAGAGCAGTTGGGGCCTAAGTTAGGGTTAGGGCTAGGGTTAGGGTTAGGGTTGGGGCTAAATTTAGGGTTAGGGTTGGGGCTATATTTAGGGTTAGGGCTAAATTTAGGGTTAGGGTTGGGGCTAAATTTAGGGTTAGGGTTGGGGCTAAATTTAGGGTTGGGGCTAAATTTAGGGTTAGGCTTCTTTCACACTTACGTCGGTACGGGGCCGTCGCAATGCGTCGGTCCGACATACCGACGCACGTTGTGAAAATTGTGCACAACGTGGGCAGCGGATGTAATTTTTCAACGCATCCGCTGCCCAATCTATGTCCTGGGGAGGAGGGGGCGGAGTTACGGTCACGCATACGCGGTCAGAAAAGGCGGACGCGACGTACAAAAAAACGTTACATTGAACGTTTTTTGTGCCGACGGTCCACCAAAACACAACTGATCCAGTGCACGACGGACGCGACGTGTGGCCATCCGTCACGATCCGTCGGCAATACAAGTCTATGGGCAAAAAACGCATCCTGCGGGCACATTTGCAGGATCCGATTTTTGTCCAAAACGACAGATTGCGACGGATGCCACACGACGCAAGTGTGAAAGTAGCCTTAGGGCTAGGGTTAGGGTTGGGGCTAAAGTTAGGGCTAGGGTTGGGGCTAAAGTTAGGGTTAGAGTTGGGGTTAGGGTTGGGTTTAGGGTTGGTATTAGGGTTAGGGTTGGCATTAGGGTTACGCTTGGGATTACGGTTAGGTTTGGGATTAGGGTTAAGGTTAGGGTTGTGATTAGGGGTGTATTGGGATTAGGGTTAGGTTTGAGGTTAGGGTTGAGATTAGGATTAGGGGTGTGTTGGATTTAGGGTTTTGATTAGGGTTATGGTTAGGGTTGACATTAGGGTTGTTTTGGGGTAAGGGTTGTGATTATCGTTAGGGTTAGTGATTAGGATTATGGATCGGGTTGGGATTAGGATTAGGGGTGTGTTGGGGTTAGGGTTGGAGCTAGAATTGGGGGGTTTCCACTGTTTAGGTACATCAGGGGGTCTCCAAACACGACAGCCAATTTTGCGCTCAAAAAGTCAAATGGTGCTCCCTCCCTTCTGAGCTCTGCCGTGCACCCAAACAGTGGGTTACCCCCACATATGGGGCATCAAAGTACTCAGGATAAATTGGAGTACAACTTTTGGGGTCCAATTTCTCCTGTTACCCTTGTGAAAATAAAAACTTGGGGGCTACAAAATCTTTTTTGTGGAAAAAAAATATTTTTTTATTTTCACGACTCTGCATTCTAAACTTCTGAGAAACACTTGGGCATTCAAAGTTCTCACCACACATCTAGATAAGTTCCTTGGGGGGTCTAGTTTCCAAAATGGGGTCACTTGTGGGGGGTTACTACTGTTTAAGTACATCAGGGGCTCTGCAATCGCAACATAATGCCCACAGACCATTCTATCAAAGTCTGCATTCCAAAACGGCGCTCTTTCCCTTCCGAGCTCTGCCATGCGCCCAAACAGTGGTTTACCCCCACATATGGCACATCAGTGTACTCGGGATAAATTGGACAACAACTATTGCGGTCCAATTTCTCCTGTTACCCTTGTGAAAATAAAAACTTGGGGGCTACAATATCTTTTTTGTGGAAAAAAAATATTTTTTATTTTCACGACTCTGCATTCTAAACTTCTGTGAAGCACTTGGGCATTCAAAGTTCTCACCACACATCTAGGGGGTCTAGTTTCCAAAATGGTGTCACTTGTTGGGGGTTTCCACTGTTTAGGCACATCAGGGGCTCTCCAAACGCGACATGGCATCCAATCTCAATTCCTGCCAATTCTACATAGAAAAAGTCACACGGCGCTCCTTCTCTTCCAAGCCCTGCCGTGCACTCAACCAGTGGTTTACCCCCACATATGGGGTATTGGCATATTCAGGAGAAATCGCTCAACAGCTTTTGTGGTCTAATTTCTCCTGTTACCCTTGTGAAAATAAGAATTTGTGGGTAAAAAGATCATTTTTGTGTAAACAAATGCGATTTTTTATTTTCACGGCTCTACGTTATAAACTTCTGTGAAACTCTTGGGGGTTCAAAGTACTCACCACACATCTAGATACGTTCCTTAAGGGGTCTAGTTTACAAAATGGTGTCACTTGTGGGGGGTTTCCACTGTTTAGGCACATGAGGGGCTCTCTAAAAGGGACATGGCGTCCGATCTCAATTCCAGCCAATTCTGTATTGAAAAAGTCAAACGCGCTCCTTCACTTCCAAGTTCTGTGGTGCACCCAAACAGTGGTTTACCCCCACATATGGGGTATTGGCGTATTCAGGAGAAATTGCATAACAAAATTTATGGTTACATTTGTTTTTACACTTGTGAAAATAAAAAAAATGGTTCTGAATTAAAATGTTTGCAAAAAAAAGTTAAATGTTCATTTTTTCCTTCCACATTGTTTCAGTTCCTGTGAAGCACGTAAAGGGTTAATAAACTTCTTAAATGTGGTTTTGAGAACCTTGAAGGGTGTAGTTTCTAGAATGGTGTCACACTTCATTATTTTCTATCATATAGACCCCTCAAAATGACTTCAAATGTGATGTGGTCCCTAAAAAAAAATGGTGTTGTAAAAATTAGAAATTGCTGGTCAACTTTTAACCCTTATATCTCCCTGACAAAAAAAAATTTTGTTTCCAAAAATGTGCTGATGTAAAGTAGACATGTGGGAAATGTTATTTATTAACTATTTTTTGGGACATATCTCTCTGATTTAAGGGCATAAAAATACAAAGTTTGAAAATTGCAAAATTTTAAAAATGTTCGCCTTATTTCCATTTTTTTCATAAATAATCGCAAGTAATATCGAAGAAATGTTACCACTAACATGAAGTACAATATGTGACGAAAAAACAATCTCAGAATCAGCGGGAATTATAACCTCATAAAGTGACAGTGGTCAGAATTGCAAAAATTGGCTCGGTCATTAAGTACCAAATTAGCTCTGTCACTAAGGGGTTAATGATAGCTTTCGTTTAGCATTTCTGTATGTCAATCCTGTAGTGAAATATGTCTAAATATATATGTGTGCAGTGTACTATGTATAGGTTTATTGTGTGACTAGTAATCATTTTAATTTTGTCCTGAAGGCTGCAGGTCTCACCCAGGTGTTAATATGTATTTTCCTGAGACAGCAGACTTCTGTTTCCAATCTCACCAGGGGGTCGTGCTGCGAACCAAGAAGAAAGGGAACATTTGACACCTCCTAGCTCTTTTGAAGAGAGATGTCAATTACAGCCTGACATTATCTATTTGTGGGAAGCTTTACACAAAGAATCTCAGAGAAAATAATATGTTCATTGGGGCGCGGCCATGGTCCAATCAAAAACAAGCAATTAGAATATCAACTTGAGGAGCTGGTCTAGAAATCTGATGTCCAGGGTGACTCTATAAATTTGGCATCTATACATTCAAAATTGTTCACATGTGAGGGCAGCCTGGGAAGCTGATGTGTTCCAATCCATATTCACCCCCCCCCCTCAGGGAGCAGAAACAGACTACAAGTTAGCTATTTCTATAACCAAAAGGAACAAAGGAGCACAAAAACATCCCATATATAAAAGGGTATCAAATTTTATTCAAAAAAGACATGTAAAACACAGCAGGAATAAATACATAAACAAGTCCAAGAAAAAGTGAAATAAATGACATTTCAGGTATAAAACATGGTGTCCACCTACATTAGGTGGTAGGAAATAGCAGAGGATAGCAGTAAAACACCAAAGCATGTGCTAATAGTGAGTGTTTTGTTCCCTAAGGGTATGTTTCCACGTGCCGGAAACGCTGCGTGTCTGACGCTGCATAGAGCCGCAGCGTCAGACACGCAGCGTCCAGATGTTACAGCATAGTGGAGGGGATTGAATGAAATCCCGTCTCCACTATGCGTGGTAACACGCACGTGGCGGCCCTGCGACTCCGGACATGCTGCGTGTCTTTTCAGATCGCAGCATGTCCGTATATCTTGCGGCGCCGCTGCGGCGCCGCAAGATATAGCACAGGGCCCTATGCGATGGGTGTGATGATGCCGGATGTGTGCTATGAACACATCCGGCATCATCGCATCCCAGAAGGGGGCGGGGCTTACCGCAGAGCGGCAAAGCAGCTCCAACGATACCGCCTGCCATCCTGAAAGTGGACACATACCCTTAGAGATCTGTAAAAATACAATATGACCCAAAACATAAAAAAGTGAAAATATACCACCTAGCAATAACCACCAAACTATCTGTGCTGGATGAATAAAAAAATACTAAATCGGCATGTGAAGTGCTAGTGAGAAAGGACACAAAAAATAACTTAGGCCTAGTATTGAATCCAACTAAAAATGGCCTCTGTATGAGATCCGATACACAAATATGTTATTATTTTTTGTTCATTTTGTGATGAGTCTCATTGTGATTTTGCATTTTTGCACATGTTCATGTACAGTCATGGCCAAAAGTATTGACACCCCTGCAATTCTGTCAGATAATACTCATTTTCTTCCTGAAAATGATTGCAAACACAAATTATTTGGTATTATTATCTTCATTTAATTTGTCTTAAATGAAAAAAACACAAAAGAGAATTAAACAAAAAGCAAAACATTGATCATTTCACACAAAACTCCAAAAATGGGCCAGACAAAAGTATTGGCACCCTCAGCCTAATACTTGGTTGCACAACCTTTAGCCAAAATAACTGCGACCAACAGGCTTCCGGTAACCATCAATGATTTTCTTATAAATGCTCTGCTGGAATTTTAGACCATTCTTTTTAGGCAAACTGCTCCAGGTCCCTGATATTTGAAGGGTGCCTTCTCCAAACTGCCATTTTTAGATCTCTCCACAGGTGATCTATGCGATTCAAGTCTGGACTCATTGCTGGCCACCTTAGAAGTCTCCAATGCTTTCTCTCAAACCATTTTCTAGGGCTTTTTGAAGTGTGTTTTGGGTCATTGTCCTGCTGGAAGACCCATGACCTCCGAGGGAGACCCAGCTTTCTCACACTAGGCCCTACATTATGCTGCAAAATTTGTTGGTAGTCTTCAGACTTCATAACGCCATGCACACGGTCAAGCAGTCCAGTGCCAGAGGCAGCAAAGCAACCCCAAAACATCAGGGAACTTCCGCCACGTTTGACTGTAGGGACCGTGTTCTTTTCTTTGAATGCCTCTTTTTTTCTCCTGTAAACTCTATGTTGATGCCTTTGCCCCAAAAGCTCTACTTTTGTCTCATCTGACCAGAGAACATTCTTCCAAAACGTTTTAGGCTTTTCAGGTAAGTTTTGGCAAAATCCAGCCTGGCTTTTTTATGTCTCGGGGTAAGAAGTGGGGTCTTCCTGGGTCTCCTACCATACAATCCCTTTTCATTCAGATGCCGACGGATAGTACGGGTTGACACTGTTGTACCCTCCGACTGCAGGGCAGCTTGAACTTGTTTGGATGTTAGTTGAGGTTCTTTATCCAACATCCGCACAATCTTGCGTTGAAATCTCTTGACAATTTTTCTTTTCCGTCCACATCTAGGGAGGTTAGACACAGTGCTAATGAGCTTTAAACTTCTTGATGACACTGTGCACGGTAGACACAGGAACATTCAGGTCTTTGGACATGGACTGGTAGCCTTGAGATTGCTCATGCTTCCTCACAATTTGGATTCTCAAGTCCTTAGACAGTTCTTTGGTCTTCTTTCTTTTCTCCATGCTCAATGTGGTACACACAAGGACACAGGACAGAGGTTGAGTGAACTTTAATCCATGTCAACTGGTTGCAAGTGTGATTTAGTTATTGCCAACACCTGTTAGGTGCCACAGGTAAGTTACAGGTGCTGTTAATTACACAAATTAGAGAAGCATCACATGATTTTTCGAACAGTGCCAATACTTTTGTCCACCCCCTTTTTTTTGTTTGGTGTGGAATTATATCCAATTTGGCTTTAGGACAATTCTTTTTGTGTTTTTTCATTTAAGACAAATTAAATGAAGATAATACCAAATAATTTGTGTTTGCAATCATTTTCAGGAAGAAAATGAGTATTATCTGACAGAATTGCAGGGGTGTCAATACTTTTGGCCATGACTGTATGCAGTATTATGCGTGGTAATTGTTATTTTTGCACTGTCACTTTATATTCTTTAGTATTATTAGTTTTATTTATTATCTATTTTATCATTTTCATTTATTAAAAGTGTATATTATATTTAATACATATTTAATTTAAGACATGTAGTTTTAATTGGTTTGTGTATTAAGTAATCACTTGCTTTTTACTGGTCACCTTTCTCCTCCCCCTTTTTCTTTTTTCTTAGGGACATCCCCTGTAAGTATAAAATATACATCAATACATGGCGCAAATCTTTCTTTTTTGCTCCAGATATAGATTGTTATATCGTCTATTCTAGTATGCTCCGTGTGTTGTTATCCTAGTCAAGATGTCTTGATTATGTTAGCCCAGACTCAAGATGGTGCCGTCTGGTTGACATATATGCGTGGATTGCTTATTAATTGATTAGATATTCCAAGCCCTTTTTTGATTTTTTCCATCTCTTAGTGTTAGTAGATAGTTCTATACATTGGGGATATATCCCTTGATTCCTTGGAAATACATTATTTCCATCCTACTTATATTTGCTGCGGTTACCATCAGTAATAGTGTTCGCGCTTGTGTCCGTCCAGATCTAATATGGTGCCGATTCAGCTGGTGCGCATGCATGGTGTGCGCGGCAGCAGTCGCGTCATTGAAGGTCTCTTCATCTGATGCCCCTGGTAAATTGACGTCACTGGGAATTTCCCTTCCAGGCGGTATCAGAGTGAGGCCGGATGTGACGTGTCTCTCCTGTGGGTGACCCACGGCGCATGCGCCGCATTAATAATTGCTGATTGGTATCCCTTTATAAAGACAGGACAATGCACATTTCCTTACGGCCCCCCGAAGAAGCCCAGGCGAAACGCGCTTAGGGGCTGCGCTCACGGAGTCCTCCAGTGGAGATCATGGGTAAGAGCAGTTGCTAGCATATATTAGTATATGTTCATTCCCTTAAAGTGGTACACACAGGTTTTTTATTTGGATTCAATACTAGACCTAAGTTATTTTTTGTGTCCTTTCTCACTAGCACTTCACATGCTGATTTAGTATTTTTTGATTCATTAAGCACAGATAGTTTGGTGGTTAGTGCTAGGTGGTATATTTTCACTCTTTTATGCTTTGGGTCATATTATATTTTTACAGATCTCTAAGGGAACAAAACACTCACCATTAGCACTTGCTTTGGTGTTTTACTGCTATCCTATGCTACTTCCTACCACTTAATGTAAGTGGACACCGTGTTTTACACCTGAAATGTCATTTATTTAACTTTTTCTTGGACTTGTTTATGTATTTATTCCTGCTGTATTTTACATGTCTTTTTTGAATAAAATTTGATACCCTTTTATATTATGGGATGTTTTTGTGCTCCTTTCTTCCTTTTGGTTATATTCTGCATCATGGGAGTATCCCTGGCTATTACGGCACCCCTCACCACTTGGTATTGGGTTTAATAATTTTTGAGAAATAACATGATTTCTGTTACAAAGAGTCTGTTTACAAGTTAGCTATTTCTGTAAGTTTTCTCCTTTTTATTTTATATTGTTTTGTATAGTTGTATGTCTTTTTATTACATTTTTATACATTTTTCTTTACTGTAAGCACTGAACCTTTTTGTATTAAAGCATAAAACTTTAAGAGTGGAATCTTGTATGTTCTAAAGAATCCATAGCTTAAGGTGTGTGAGCCTTATGAGTGGTAGGCAGTATTAGTAATATTTCTGGGACTCATCGCTTGTGTATTCGGTGAGTGGTGGCAGCGTGAATGAGCGGGTGTGTGGCCTGGGTCGGTGTGTGATTTATGCTCCCATTACAGCATAGGACAGAGGTTTAATGCTGGACTGAGTGGGGAGATAGATTAACCCTTGCACGCACAACCCCAAGTCAAGTGCTGAGAGCAGATACGTGATGAATTAGTGGCAGCATGGAGAGGGATCCGTGACAATTGGTGGCAGAGCGGTGGGAAAGAATTATTTCTATTAGAGCATTAGTGCATGGTTTAAGCAATTATTCCCTGTACTAAAGAATTGGTAACCTTACGAAAAGTGCACCAGTTCTACAAGGTTCAACTCAGTGCTTACTTAGTCATACTTGCAAACAGTTTCCCCTCCCCGTTTTTCTTTCTATCTTTTATTTGGCAAAGGCTGTTCATCAATATGGCAGCCCAGTACAAGAAGCTGAGCAAAGAGGCTCTGACCGACCTCTGTAAGCAGAGAGAAATAGAGACGGCCGACAGATCCAAGGAGCTGCTGACGAAGCCTTAGTGGCGAAACGCGCATCGAGGAGTCCACCAGCGTGACAGCAGGGGTGATACACCAGCTTTAGCTATGGCCACAGGTACTACAAGAATGTTTGTTGATGCTATGACTAGTTGTGATTTTTCTCACAAGTTGGTGACTGTACATAGGTATAGGCTCATACAAGCTCCACTATTTGTGCATTATGAAAGGGACTTATGCTATATTAATAATGTATATTGGTACAGTTTCTCCACTTGTGTAGATATAATTTGATATCCACGGTCTCAGCAATCTATATACTTTACCATAGGTATATTTATGTTCCATCTTATTGAGGTCTTTTCATGTGTTCCATCTCTAGTATCATTGACTTAATGGCACCCCCAGCTAGTCCCACTATGGTGGATGTTGTTGATTTGTCTTGGATTGCCCTCTTTGTACTTGCTCACAGTATTTGACTTGTCCATGTGATTTTATGCATTATTTTGATATATATCATAAAATTTACTATATTTCATTATATATGTATAGACCATTATTTGGCCTCCTTTTTCAATCTATATAGTCCGGGATGCACTAAGCAACATTATTATGTTGCGGCAAATCTAGGACTATGTAGTGATAGGTAAAATGTGTATATATCGATTGATGTTTTTTGGGAGTTTTAATAGATTTGGAAGTATAAATTCATAGGTTTAGCTGCTGATACATGCCTTGGTCGAGCAGGACATAGAGCAAAGTGCTGAAGAATCTGGTCAAGGAGAAAGTCCACCTCAGAGAGACCCAGCAATGCCAGCTCTTGCACCAGAGATACCTGATGGAAATGCCAGTGCTGAGGAGCCTATGGACTGTACTTTACAAATGGACTTACAACGGCTGGAAACAAGTAATCCCAACCTGCTCATGCAGCTTATTCTACAGTACCGAGAGGCTGCAGAACGCCAGGCTGAGAGAGGCGGCAGAACGCCGGGAGGACAGAGCTTTCCAGCTTCAGATGGCTCAAATAGAGAGGGGTATCAGTCCTCAGTTAACCCCCTCCCAGGACAGAAATCTGAGGAGACCACGTCTGGAAAACTTCCCTGTGATGAAGAAGGACACAGACTTACTTTCCTTCGGGGGTTTGAAAAAACCTGCAGGCAATACCATCTACCCCGTGAGCAGTGGGCGCAGTATCTAACCCCAGGGTTGAACGGCAAAGCCCTGGAAGTTTTTGCTGGCCTCCCATCAGAACTACATGGGAACCATAAGGCCATAAAACAGGCCCTGAACAAGAAATACAACCTAACACCAGAAGTGTATCAGTGGAGGAAGTTCCAGAATTTACAACGTGGATCAACTGACAGCTATGCAGATGTTGTGAGCATCTTGAGGACCACGTTTCATCAATGGATCAGGGGACTTTCTGTTAACAGTTTTCAGGACTTAACGGATCTTATGGTCAAGAATCAATTTTTTCACATGTGCCCCATGGATGTACGACAATTGGTGTGTGATTGGGAGCCACAAACTGCTGATCAGGCTGCAAAGATTGCGGACTGCTATGTGGCTAACAGGATGCCTGAGGTGCGGAAGCCAATGGGATTCAGCTGGAAGGGAGGTAAGCCAAAAGGGGACCCTTCTCCCTCTGCCGGCTGGTCACCAGTGCTGTCCAAGCCCACCTCCTATGGGATACCGGGGACTAGACATTCTTTAGGTGATGCATGCCGGTGCTTGTCCTGCAACAAAGTGGGACATGTTAGCGCTGTCTGCCCTGATAGGGAGAAACGCCCAACTACAACCACAAAACCGTCTGTGTCCCCACCGTCTGTCCTCTTTGTGCCCAGCTCTGATGCGAGGGCTAATGAGAACTGTCAATCTGTAACTGTTGGCAATAAAGTCACCATTGGTCTCAGAGACACTGGGGCAGAGGTGACCCTGGTGCGTCCAGCAATGGTAAACCCTGCCGATATCATACCAGGAAAGACTATGTCTATAACCGGGATTGGAGGGGTCAGCCCTGCCGTGCACATGGCCCATGTGTACCTGCACTGGGGAGCAGGGAAAAAATTGAGAGATGTGGGAGTATCAGAGGCTATTCCCACCAATGTGTTGTTAGGCACGGACCTGGGGAGGATGGTGTCCCACTATGTTCCTCCCTTGCAAGTAAATGCTACAGAGAAGGTGGAAGTAAGTGACCCACCTGAGATCCCGTGCGTGGAGGGAAAATGTCCCAATGCAAAGGACTGTACATATGTGGCAGCCATGACCCGGACTCAGGCTGCGGCTCAGACTCAGGCCCAGAGATTAGACGATGAGTCACAGACAGAACTGCCAGAACATGAGGCCCATGCTGTGGCCCCGGAGCCTCCTCACATGGCAGACCCAACATGGTCCCTGATAACAGACACTGAAGACTCAGCTTCAGACCAGGGCCTGGCAGTCACACTAGGCCAGGGCCTGCAGACTGACAGAGCTTCCAGGAGGCCCTGCGGACAGATGTCAGTCTGGAGGAGCTCAGATGTCTTGCTGACCTACCCCCCTGCTGTTCTGACAAAGAGAGAGTATACTGGGACTAGGGCAGACTGTATAAAGAGACTATGCCCACAAATACTACAGAACCTTGGGACTACAGAACCTTGGGACTGTGAAAAGCAGCTGGTCGTTCCTTATCCATTTAGGGAACAATTATTGAGAATTGCTCATTAAATTCCTCTGGCCAGACACCTTGGAATACAAAAGACTAAAGCTCGTCTGACACATAACATCTATTGGCCCAAGATGGGTACAGATATTGCCAATTACTGTCGATCATGTGTAGTTTGTCAGAGAGTTGGAAAGTCCAGGAATATACAGAAAGCTCCATTGATACCACTGCCTGTGAGCGATGAGCCTTTCCAGCGAGTGGCTGTGGATATCATAGGGCCACTTGCAATCCCTAGCAGCTCTGGCAAAAAGTACATCCTCACAGTGGCATGGTGGACTATGCTACACGATACCCGGAAGCTGTGGCACTGTCCTCCATCCGAACAAAGTGGATGTTTTGGAACAAATGATAAACAAAGTAATTGAGATCTCTCAGTCTGAAAGATGTCACAAAAGACCCCACAACAATATCCAAATAACTATAGGTCTCACTTGCCTCAATTAAGGTCAGTGTTCATGATTTCACCATAAGAGACTGGGGAAAAAGGGCCTGCATGGCAGAGTTCCAAAACGAAAACCAGTGCTGAGCAATACGATCATAAAGGCTTGTCTCAGTTTTGCCAGAAAACATCTTAATAATCCCCAAGACTTTTGGAAGCATACTTTGTGGACTGACGAGACAAAAGTTGAAATTTTTGGAAGGTGTACGTCTCATTACATCTGGCATTCAAGTAACAGCATTTCAGAAAAAGAACATCATACCAACAGTAAAATATGTGAGTGGTATTGTGATGGTCTGGGGCTGTTTAACAGCTTCTGGATCTGAAAGACTTGCTGTCGTAAATGGAACCATGAATTCTGCGGTCTACCAAAAACTTCGGAAGAATGTTTGGCCATCTGTTTGTGACCTCAAACTGAAGCAACATGACAATAATCCAAAACACACCACCTCTGAATGGCTTAAGAAAAACAAAATTAAGACTTTGGAGTGGTCTAGTCAAAATCCTGACTAGAGATGAGCGAATATGTTCAAAAGCCGATCGCCAAACATAAATTCGGCATGAATACGGCAAGTATTTGGCAAAGGTAGTGGTGGTGTATGATGAGCATAGGGCACGAGAGCCCCTTTTTTCTTTACTTTTTGTGTGCACATTGCAGCTAGTCAACCAGGACGCAGGCTAGATCCACAATGTCCCAACATAACAGTTTGTGTCATTGGCTGTTGAAATCACATGTCCCTCTCTATATAAAGAGTGGCCATCTTGTTTTAGCGCTATTTTGTCAATATAACAGTGCAGGGAGGCTGCTCCTGACACTGTGCCTGGGTGCTGATAGATTTTAGCTAATTAGCTATGCGGTTGTTTCTAAGTCAGATAGGTTAGATAGCTAGTCGACCTTCCAGATTATTTTTTTGCATCATTACTGAGGTCCACAAAGACAGCAGGGCACATTTCGTTGAAGTGTATTGTGCACTGCTTCTATTGTGCGCCATGCATGAGTAGAGCTTCCTAAATCTTAATTTTTCAGTTGCTAATTGTGATACAGCAAGGCATATGTCACCTTGTCATTTAGTGGTGGCGATATTGTTCTGAGATTTGAGCTTTGGCCAGTAAAAAAATAATATTCTCGCAGTTGCTACCGTAATTACGCATTTATCTCACCTTGTCATTTAGAAGCAGTGAAATTCAGCTGTCTGCAGACCTCATACAGATTTTAAAAAATAATAAATTCTGTTGCTAAACGTGATACAGCCCGCCATATCCCACCTTGTCATTTTGTGTTGGTGAAATTGTTCTGTGTGCAGAGCTGTTGCACAGTAAAAAAAAATGTGGGGGCAGTTGCTAACATGATTCAGCACGCCATATCCCACCTTGTTATTTAGTGCCAGTAAAATTCAGCTGTCTGCAGAGCTCATGCAGATAAAAAAAAACATTTTTTTTCTGTTACAAACGTAATACAGCAGGCTAGATCTGAGTTTTAAATTGCTTTGAGCCATACATTCGATTGTATAAGGGCCTCATCCAGTTAAAAAATACTTTCTTCTGTTAGTAACATTATACAGCAGACCTTGCTCTATGGGCTATCTATATAGATAGCACTCCCTGCGCTATTTACTTTGGTTCTTCTGTCACTGGTTTCAATTTGTGTTACTTTTTTGCTCAAATTATTATATGTATCTGTATGTGTATATTAAATTTCCTGATTTTAACATTTTTTCTAATAAAATGTAAACAGTTTTATTGATATAGCATGCCTCATTGACCTCTTTATATCTAACATTTTGATTGAGTTGCTATTTATCTCATATATATGGGTATTTTTTTTTTTGCATAGATATGCTTAGACCATAATGATGTTGATTAGGAGTTTCTTTGTTAGGCTAGATGTCAGTTTGAAATTTTTGGGTGCTGATATTGTTCTTCATACAGAGGTACACATGATAAAATATTAATTTGTTCTGTTACTACCGTACTACACAAATTTGGCCACATCTGAGGCTGTCCTTCTTTTGTGCTCAGATTCTGCTGTATCCAAGATTCATCTACAGTAAAAAAAAATCTATTTTTTTTTTTTCTGCTACTACCGTGCTACATAAAGCAGGCCACATTGTATTTTTTAATTATTTTGGGCTGGTATTTATTTATTATGCTTTGCTTTTATAGTGCTACCTTATTCCACACCGCTTTACATACATTATCATCACTGTCCCCAATGGGGCTCACAATCTAAATTCCCTATTGGTATGTCTTTGGAGTGTGAGAGGAAACCCACGCAAACACAATGAGAACATACAAACTCCTTGCAAATGTTGTCCTTGGTAGGATTTGAACCCAGGACATTAGCGCTGCAATGCTAACCACTGAGCCACTGCGCCGCTCTACTGTGGTATTGTGCTAGTAATGTGCTTCAGCCAGGAGTCCACATTTCACAATATAAATTATTTGTGCTAATAGCGTGGTCCTTAAACCATGCCACATTTAAGCATTGGACAGGGCTTGGAGCAGTAGTTCTTGCTTAAAGTTTAATCAGTATCTGGTGGATGAGTGACAGGTGTCAAGCCTGGTGCTCTGAGACCTGTGCCAAATTCAAGCAACACAAATGGAGACCCAACTGGGAGACCAAATATTTCCAAAAATTATTGGCAGATACAAAAAATTTCTATTTATTTTCTAATCATTTATATAGCGCCAATAATTCCACAGCGCTTTATAGACATTAGTGGCAACTTTAGGTATTTCGTCGTTTATTTCATCAAGCCCTGTTATCTAGTGGTTTATTTCTCCTTCTTATGGTGTGTAGTGGTTTAGTTCTCCATCACCAAGCGCACTGCAAGCCTTGGGGATTCCAAGACTTGTGGAGCAGCCCCTTCTTCGACTGCCCCCACAGCCACCAAGTGCCCAGTCAGCGAGATGTCACACCCCTGTCCATGCTTGCTTGTCCAGGTGTCAAGTGTTAAAATGCACCCTGGCAGACAACATTTTTCAGGGAATGGGTGACGTCTGACATGCTGGTGTAGCTCAGGCACATCTTCCTTAGAGAAGTAATGGTGACTGGGCAACTGGTACTGGGGGACTGCAACAGCAATCAGCTTTCAAAAACCATCTCTATCCACAAGGCAAAAAGGCTGCATTTCCGTGGCCAACAGATTGGATTGGCCATCCAATAATCACAGAGATCACAGGCCATGAGTCACGCAGAACCACCCACTGTGATTTTTGGGGTGAAGAGATCTCAGCTGGCCCTGATCGTCCAGACAATTACACGATTGGGTGATGATTAACCGAGGTGGCCGCAGGCTGTTCACAATAATTAATTCTTGGAAAACTAATAGTAAGCGCACGGCTAATCCACCTCCGGATTACAATGCATGGAATATGTGTATATCTCACTGTACGATCATTGCTAACTCCACAATAACCCCACACTCCTCGCTGCCATCACCAATCCTGTTTTAAAAAAAAATAAATAAATATAGGCCCATTGGACGCCATTCTTCTTTGGAGGTTCACACCATCATGGTCTCCCATCCCCTCTCCTTCAGAGTAGCGGTCATATCATATGCTTCAGGCTCACCCACCCACTTCCTTGATAACTTTTCTGCCTTGCTGCAACACTTCATGTCCTCACAATTGCCAACCCTTATCCTGGGAGACTTCAACAGCCCCACCTCCCCAAATGCATCCCAGCTTCTATCTCTAGCCACTTCTTGTGGCCTCTCACAACTTTCAACCTCTGACACACAAAGACGGTAATACCCCTGATCTGGTCTTTGTCCGACTCAGTTCAATCTCCTACCTAGATATCTCAAATAGGAGTAAAACCATAACTTACAAGTTTTTAGGTGTTCCCTAAAAATACATCTGTTTAGGACCGTCTATCACGTTCCCTAAAGTCCTTTTCATATATTCATATATAGCATATTCTCTTCTTGTCTGAGTATAATTCGCCATGAAATTCAACCGTACCCAAAAGCCTCATGCAGCCTTTATCTATCCCACCATTTCCTCAAGATTATTGATGAGTGTGCTCGTTACTCGAGTTTTCCGAGTATGCTCGGGTGTTCTCCAAGTATTTTGGGGGTGATCATATATTATGTTTGAGTCCCCGCAGCTACATGATTTGTGGCTGTTAGACAACCTGAACACATGCAGGGATTGCCTGTTTGTTAGGGAATCCCCACATGTATTCAGGCTGTCTAGCAGCCGCAAATCATGCAGCTGCAGGGACTCAAACATAATATAGGAACACGCCCAAAATACTCGGAGAACACCCTAGCATGCTCGGAAAACTCGAGTAACGAGCACACTCATTCATCACTACTCAAGATGGTTGGACCATCATTGTACGTAAGTACCTGTACTTTGTGTCACCCCCACCTTATCGTAGATTGTAAGCTCTGAAGAGCAGGGTCATCATTGCTTTTGCTTTAACTTATTATTATAAACTTTGTAGCTTTTGACTGTTTTATATGAACTGCTGACTTGTAAAGCTCTGCAGAACATGTTTGTGATATATATTATTATTAGTAGATTGAAGATGGTGAAGTTCCAGCTCTTAGGAGGAAGCAATCTTTTATGTGAGCACAACTGCACAAACGATGGATGGCTGCTGTGTTGATAGAGGGTGGAGTAGGGTGAACACAAGCTGCTTGACTGTGAGAGAGGTGCAAGCAGAGATATTATGTTGGATTGAGAAAGATGGGGTGTGCTTGGTATCTAAGATCAGTCAAATCAGCAGGCATTTCCACTTCCGTATCAACTGCAGGGCTCTCACTCACCCAGACTGTAGAGGGTAAACAAGTGGAGGTTCTGCGGCAGGAGACCTGTATGACAATACTTGCTGCAGAGAGGGAGGAGGAATTAGAAAATGCGGTTGATGGGATGGACAGTGGTTGGCGAGGCCTGCTTAGTCAGCATTTTAGCACAGAGATTCCTAGATTAAAGCATGTTGATCACGCATGTGCTAGTTCATGCATGTAAAAGTCAAATTATAGATTTTTTTTTAACTCGTCGTTTTTAACAAAGTTGGCAGATAACGTGATTTGTGTCATTTTTGGCAGTCTGAAAAAAGACCCAGGCAAGCCAACTGCAGACCCATGAAACTCTGCTGACCACTGACAGAGTTGGGGCCTAGGATACATTGCTTGTTGTGGTTGCATAACTCTGTATTTGCGGGAAGCCGCAACGTAACCTTCTTGTACTCTGCTGATCTACTCAGCTGCATTCCTCTGGGTTTACACCAACTGGGATCTACTACCTCATTGTCATCCTCTCTGTTCTCCCAATCCTCACCCTAAGAGTCACCTTCCTCCTCTTCCTGCCCTGACAGCACAATACAGTCCGCATATGCCTCAAGTATCGGAGTCTCATCAGGATCACCTCCTCCCCCGGGGTCAACGTCTGTTGGCAAGGGTTTGGATTCTGCTCAGACCCTATTTCGTCCGGCGGTGGATCACACTGAAAAATAAATTGGGCATTGGTGCAGATGATTTCCACCTCTTGACTCTGTGAATCTTAGGAGCACATTTACGATGCCCATGGCATAGAAAATGTGAATGGATCTGCAGACTCAGCCATCTGTGGTTCCCTATGGTCAGTTGGGCGGTTGGAGAGTTGTGACGTGGGGGAAAAGGGTAATTGGTTGTCACCTCTGAGGACTGTAATGCATGTGATGTTAAGGTGGAGGAAGAGGAGTAGAGGCCACTTATGCAGCGCTTGCCATCTACTGGATCACATGTTCTTTCTGGCTCTCATCTACAAAGTGTACAGCTGAAGATTTTGCCTCACCACCTGTGAACTTGAGCTACCAACGTCCCACCTCATTCCAAACCTTACCACAGTCTTTATCCCAAGCTTAACCCACCTCTTCAACCTGCCACTAACAACTGGTGTCTTCCACTACTGATTCAAACATACCTCGATCACACCCATCCTCAAAAAGCCCTCCTTTGACCCATCTTCTGTGTCTAGCTATTACCCCATCTCACTTCTCCCCTATGCCTTCAAACTACTGGAACAACACGTCAATTGTGAACTGTCCTCCTACTTCTCCTCTTGCTTCTTCTTTGACCACTTACAATATGGCTTCCGACGGCACCATTCCACTGAAACTGCCCTGACTAAAGTTTGTCCTCCTCCTTCTGGACCTGGCATCTGCCTTTCACACAGTGGACCATTCTCTCTTACTGCAGACTTTCTGGTCTCTTGGCATTAGAGACTTGGCCCTTTGGATCTCCTTGTACCTAACAGACAGGACATTCAGTGTCTCCCTCTCACACACCACCTCCTCTTTGCACCCCCTATGTATAAGTGTACCTTAAGGTTCAGTTGCACTATGCTCCCTCTTAAAGGGACTTTGTACATTGCCCTAAGGTGTTCCCAGCCAATAGCTTGGCGACACCTTCTATTTAAGGCTCTTCCTCTAATATGGAGGTGCCCGAGCAAGGTTGTTAGTTTGCTTTGTATGCTTGCTAGTTGTCAGGTTCGCTCATCTCTAGATATGACATCCGCAGGCTAATTCAGCCAAATCTGTGCTAGAAAAAACAAATGGTGCTCCTTCTCTTTCGAGCCTTGCCGTGTGGCCACAGTAGTTTTCCCCCACATATGTTCAACTGTTGCATATCGATCATATCAGCACTTCCCATTCTCCCAACATGCCTGTTAATTTCAGAATTGTCACTTTGCCCTAACTACTCCCTCATCTCATCATAATATTTACCCGGTATAAATTCAGACTTCGGTCTATCGACAAAGTGTTATACCATTCACATCACAGAATGTTTAAATCACCCCACAAAGCCTGTTTTCTCTTCATGACCAGGACAAATTTTACAAATTTGATAAGTGCCACTTTACGTGCTAATAACTCTGGAACAATTCACGGATCCAATGGATTCTGAGATTGTTTTTTTCATGACATATTGTACTTCATGATAGTGATAACATTAGTCTGCCAAGAGTGTCTGCTGCTGTGATCCCATATCTGCTACTGCGCATTCACCGGAGGCGCCATCTTACTGGAGAAGTAGAAAAAAATTCCTCCTCCAAGATGGTGCCACTGGCGCGTGCGCAGTAGCAGCTATAGGATCACAGCAGCAGACACCGAACGCAGCTACTGCGCAGGCGCGGAGGGCACCATATTCAAATTGATTTTGTTTTCCTCTAGCTGAATAGCCTGGAAAAAAATGTATTATTGGCACACTAAACATGCAATTTTGCTGCAGAGCAGGTGCCATGGCTGGCAGCTGCATGCAGAAGGTTTTTTAAAAGTATATACAGATATTCATTATGCAAACTAGGGGGCAGGTCAGTGATGGATCACTGTCAGCAGTCTCAATTATGAATATCTAATCAGAGCACCACATGAAGACTCCCACATGCCACCCTGGAGCACTGGTATATCATTAACTCAAAATTGAAAATAAAGATTAAACAACAACTACAAGACAGATTTCATCAACCAAGGTATCATTTTAATCAGTTTAAAGGCGCTGACCTGACAATGTCTGTAGGTTAATGTGTACAATCCTGCTGATAGGTTCCTTTTAAACCTACAGCCCCAAACCCAAGTGTTTCTGGAAAAGCTTGCATTTTTATGATAATGGACTCAGAGAAGGCTTCTCTATAAAAGGAATATGCAACTCAAGTTTTCAGCATTTTAGAGTGTTTATAGAACATTTACCTCACAATATTTGTAAATACTTGAAGGATAGGTTTTAGAAAACTGCAAAGTTTGAAAAAAAGGCTGTTTACGGGAGATCGCTCCCCGATAAAGTTATTTTAGCTTTCCCATGACAAGATATGACTGCTATATGGAGACACAAAGCTATCTATGCACCAGACGATGAGATCCTGTACAATCACTACAATTTCATCAAAACCCAAAAAAATGGACCGGCACACCTACTGCTACAAATTCAATGTGTAGCTGCACATTTACACACTGTGGCCATTATCAGACAAAACCTAGGATAAAACTATGAGCAAATACCCTGCAGTAAATAAATATCTCTTCAAAATATACCGGGGCAGATAGAAATAGACCTGTTTTACACCTACCTGTGGAAAGCCAAATATACATTTTTCTTTTTAAGCGAAATAATCAAAAAACACAAATTCTTTTTATTTTTATGGTGTCTAATGAATAGGATAAATAGCATTCTCATTTTATAGTGTTTGTCATTATGGATATGGTGATAAGAAACATGTATCGTCAATTTATATTTTATTACATTTTCTCAACAAAATCCCATTTCCAAAACGTTTTTTTGTCATGATGTTCTAAGAGCTGTAACTTTTTATTTATTATTTTTTCAGCAACAAGGATGTAGGCGGGCTTGTTTTTTTGAAAGACAATTTTTAATTTAGCTGCTGTAATATTTGGGATTGTGACTTTTTAATTGCATTTCATTCAACTTTTGTTGAAACAAAGTGACTACATTTACCAGGAGCAAGTGACCAGGTAGTTTAATATTTTGGGCTGTTACAGATATGGTGATGCCAAGTATGGCCATGTTCACACTATGCGGTTTTTACTGCGGAACCACCGCGATTTTGCCGCTGCGGGTCCGCAGCTGTTTTCCATGCAGGGTACAGTACAATGTTACCCTATGGAAAACAGAAACCGCAGTGCACATGATGCGGAAAAACCCGAAAAAAAACGCGCAGAATTGCTGCGGAAAAAAAGAAGGACCATGTCATTTCTTTGTGCAGAATCGCAGCGATTCTGCACCCATAGAAATGCATTGATCCGCTTACTTCCCGCATGGGGCTGTGCCCACCATGCGGGAAGTAATGCGGATAATGTGCGGGTTATACCCGGGGTGGAGGAGAGGAGACTCTCCTCCAGGCCCCGGGAACCATATTTGTGTTAAAAAAAAAGAACTAAAATAAAAAATAATGTTATACTCACCTCTGAAGTCTCAGCGCTGCACGCGGCCGTCCGGTCTCAGGTTTGCTATGCGACCAGGACCTTCGGTGACGTCGCGGTCACATGACCGTGACGTCACCGAAGGTCCTGGTCGCACAGCATCTTTGGAACCGGACCGCCGCCTGCAGCGCCCAGGAGATCGGGACGTCAGAGGGTGAGTATATCATCATGATTTTATTATTTTTAATAATAGTAGGGGTAAATCCCGCAGCGGAACCCGCAGCGGAACCCGCAGGACAAACCGCGATAAATCTGCAGGGATAACCGCAGCGGGTTTGCCCTGCAGATTTATCAAATCCGCTGCGGGAGAACCCGCGGGACAAAAAGGAACGTGTGAATGTGGCCTATGTGTAGTTTATTATTATAAATACTTAAAAATGTAAATAGCAGTGTTTTCTTTTAACACTATTTCTTTTTTCTAAAGATTTTTTTCTTTTACTTAGCAGATGTGATACATAAAACCTAGGGGCAAGAGGTGAAAGGAAATGCTTGTCTGCACTGCCCTGTCACTGATATGAGAGCACTCCATTTTTTTACTGACAGCATTCAGACCAAAAATATGGTCATGTGAAAGAGCCCATAAAGTGGGCCCTAAATTGCTATCATAGCAAGTTCCATGCCGAGATATGGCGGTTAGCAGCCAGGACGTATGTCTGATGTCCTTAGCTGCCATGCTGCAAGGGCACATATGAGACACTGTATGTCCCTGGCAGAGTGTGAAAGTTTACTTTATTGCTTGTTAAACTATTGCACAGCAATTAATGTTCTATCAGAAAGGATCTATCTTAAATGTATGTATACCTTCAGTGATGTGTTGCACATGTTTGACTAGACTAGTCTAAGATTACACTGTCTAAATATTAGACCGCATTAGTAAATCAGCCCCAATGTAGGTTAACTTCTTTAATTAATGGCACCACATACAAAAATTGATTCTTGTAGCGGTTTGTAGCCGGTTGCAAAAATTCTAGAAGTCAAATAAAAGACTAGTTAGCTAAAAGTAGAAAATCCACATTCATAAAAATCTATGTTGAAGGATTGAAGTGTGCGGTCAATAGATCTAATAAGATTTGTCCTACCAACTATAAGTAACCCCAGTGAAAACCAGAAGTGACATTTGGTAAGAGCTTGACAGGTAAATACCATCCTGTTTTTTAAATAACACACAATAAATTGTTAGGAGAAAAAAAAAAACATTCATAAATACAATATAATTCTACAGGGCCAGGACTTGTATATATAGGATAGAGACTTATTACACTGCCCAAGGTCTCTCAGTTGACATTTGCTTTTGGTAGCTTTTTAATGATCTCTTTGGAGGAACAAGAGTGTCACTAAGTCCAGGCTTTTTCCGTTTTCCCTTATCACTTTGAGGTTCCTCAGTTTGACCTTCCCCACTCATTACGTTGTGCATCTCCAATACTTTATTGCTCGCATCATTTCCAACACTTTCTCGCTGTGCAGATGCTGTACTTCCCTGAGGCAAGTCACTGCCATGACTGTATTTGCATTTGGTTCCATAACGACACCGCCCATCTCTTTGGTAAGCAAGACAGACACTTTTTCCACCCTTTGCCCAATTGCAATCACTCAGTTTGACATGCCTCTCTAAGATGCTTAGCTGTGCCTGCTTTTCATCTTGGAAGGGGTTTGAGAACACACTGCTAGAACTCAACCCACTATCACTACCAAGACATGGAGCGGGAAGTCTGAAGGAGGGCAAGGGAGATGGCAGAGATACTGGAGGTTCTTCCACCTTGTCTTTCTTAGGATAGTGCGCCTCTTCTTTACTGCTGGAGGCTGCATCTGCAAAGAAACTTGACCTGGATGGAACCTGACTGAAACAAACAAAAAAAAAGGGTACGGTAACTAATTTGACTGTGAAAATCATGTATGAAAAAAACCCACAATATATTTTCTAATAATATGATTTCATAAAACGGGATAAAAGGTGTGGCTCTTGGTGGCTTAGAAATTTCTCAACTGCTACTTATTGTAAGAATTCGCTAGACAGGATTCCTACATGAGAGCTGAAGAACAGTCGACTTCGTTGGTCCCCCCTTCCATATCAATAATTAACACATCTCACATGACCACATCTTTAGTAACTTCATAAAACAGAATGGTGAATCAAACAATAATTTAGTATATTCCATATTCTAATGTCATTAGATCTCTAGGATATTTAGGTGTAATGGAAAAAATGACCTACAGTGTACAAAAAAAAATGCTGTAAACGCCACAAGTTTTCCCTATTTCTAGGTCATATTCTGAATGTGACTTATGACACATAGGTACAGACTATTTTGCATGGACAACTGTATTAGGCAATAACACATTTCACCTAAAAGGTATTTGCTCACATGCCATCCTAAATCCATAAGTATTAGTAAGAAGTTGGTTCCCCCTTTGCAGTTAAAACAGATTTCACTTTTCTTATAAAGCTTTATACAAGATTTTGGAGGGTGTCCGTGGAATTTTTGCTCATTCATCCACATAGTATTTGTGATGACAAACGCCTATGTCCGAGCATGCAATTTACGTTTTACTTCACCCCAAAGGTGTTCGATGGGGCAGAGATCGGGGCTCAGTGCAGCCGTCAAGTTCTTCCACACCAATCTCACTAAACGGGTCTAAAAAGGGTCTTCCACAAACAATTTGCACTAATTTGGATGCATACAATTGTACAAAATGTCCAGGTATGCTGAAGCATTAAGATATCCCTTCAATGGAACTAAGAGGCATAGGACGAACGCTGTAAAAAAACTCTTAGCGTTAGCCCTCCTTCACCAAACCTTACAGCTGGTATAACGTAGTCTCCAGTGGTGGCATACTTAAAGGGAACCTGTCACCCCGGTTTTTCAGATTGAGATAAAAATACTGTTAAATAGGGCCTGCGCTGTGTGTTACAATAGTGTATGTAGTGTACCCTGATTCCCCACCTATGCTGCGAAATACATTACCAAAGTCGCCGTTGTCGCCTGTCAATCAGGCTGGTCAGGTCGGGTGGGCGTGGTGACATCGCTGTTTCTTCCCCAGCTTTCCGTTGGTGGCGTAGTGGTGTGCGCATGTCCAAGTGCCGAATCCACTGCGCGCAGGTGAAGAAAAAGCGCGCGATCTGCGCTATTACCCTTGTCATCGGTGGGGGCGGCCATCTTCCTGAGGCCGCGCATGCGCAGATGGAGTGCTCTGCTGCACGGGGCTTCAGGAAAATGGCCGCGGGATGCTGTGCGTACCGCACTCCGTAACCACTGCTATTAACCCTGTGTGACCAAGTTTTTGATGCATATGCAGCATCAATAGTAAAAAGATCTAATGTTACAAAAAAAAACCTTATTCTCACCCACCGACGTGGTGCTGTCCTCGGCAGTGCAAGCGGCAGGTTCCGGTGCTAAGGATGCTATGCGAGAAGGACCTGTCATGACGTCACGGTCATGTGACCGTGACGTCATCACAGGTCCTGCGCTCATACCAACCCTGGGACCAGAAGCTGCCGCGTGCACCGCACACAGGCGCCAGGACTACAAGAGCCCTTCAGAAGGTGAGTATATATATATTTTTTATTTTAAGTCTTTTTTAACCTGTTACATACATGGCTGGGCAATATACTACGTGGCTGGGCAATATACTACGTGGCTGGGCAATATACTACGTGACTGGCCAATATACTACGTGTCTGTGCTGTATACTACGTGGCTCTGTGCTGTATACTACGTCGCTGTGCAATATACTACGTCACTGGGCAATATAATACGTGACTGGGCAATATACTACGTGACTGGGCAATATACTACGTGGCTGGGCAATATACTACGTCGCTGGCCAATATACTACGTAGCTGGGCAATATAGTACGTGACTGGGCAATATACTATGTGGCTGAGCGATATACTACGTGGCTGGGCGATATACTACGTGGGCTGTGCAATATACTACGTGGACATGCATATTCTAGAATACCCGATGCGTTAGAATCGGACCACCATCTAGTATTGGCATAAAAGCTGTGATGAATCGAGAGTTGTACTTTCCTGGCTGAATTTCTATGGATCCTAAATGTTTCACTTTTCAATAGTACAACTGTTAGGGTTGGCGGAAAGCACCGAGTATATATATATGTATTAATAGGTGCGTTCGTAACCCGGGGTCCACCGTGCAGGAGAGGAACCTGCTGCTGGCGGCGCTATATGGCGGTATAAGCGAACTCTGTTAACACCACAGATTTGCTAGAAACAAGATGCTGCGCCCTGTTAACCTCACAGAGGTACACAGCTACCAAGCAAAGCAAAACTGTGGTCATGCAGTCAGAGAAGCAGGCAAACAACTCCTCACCGGAGGTGCCGGTAGTCTAGCGGCTTATTTCAGCCAAGGCCCTGAATACACACATACAAACTCCTCACCGTAGGTGTCGGCATTCTAGGGGCTTATTTCAGCCAAACTCTAACCACATCCAGACATGACCACACTGGCGCTGATCTCATAGACTTTGGTTTGATACTAGCGCATGGCCGTGTGGCCATGCAAACCTTTTATAGCTGCACCAAGTTCAGGACCTTCCTAGAGGACCAATGGGAGTTGCTACAGTACCTGAGCAACTTCAGGACCTTCCTAGAGGACCAATGGTTGCTGCTGCAGTACCTGAGCATGTGACCCCTGACCTCCAATGAGAGGTCTTACCTTGGGCATGCTCAGAAGGGGAAAAGCAGGACTTGGTGCCAGAGACGTCTGCTCGCCGCTGACCAGTACTGGCTGCAATGGCTGAGCCTGGAAAGGCAACAGTAAGCCTTTGCACAGTATCAGGCTGAGCGAGACGCTGGGACCGACATCTCCACTGAGCAGGCTCCACTGCGGCTGAAGCAGAATGGGAGACCGCAGCAGACATGGCTCGAGATTCCCCCTGTGCAGCGGTGGGAACTCGACTCCTAACATTACCACCCCACCCTAGAGCCCCCCCCCCCCCTTGGGCCTTGCTACGCTCAAAGGCTGCAATGAGCAGCGGAGCCCAAATGTGCTCCACATGTTCCCTGGTTCTGTCCTCTGGGCCGTGACCCTTCCAGTCCAACAGATAATATTTCTTGCCACGTACCACCTTGCACCCCACGATAGAGTTCACCTCAAACTCATCCGTGGACGATCCCGATGTCCCGGCAGATGACTCGGAAAACCGGGACATGTAGATGGGCTTTAAGAGGGAAACGTGAAAGGTGTCGGTGATACGTACGCGCGAAGGAATAGCTAAACGGTAGGCCACAGGGTTGACCTGTTCCAGAACATTGAAAGGGCCTATGTAGCGAAGCACAAACTTAGTGGACTCAACTTGCAGCCTGATGTTATGGGCGGAGAGCCACACTAAGTCGCCAAGAGCAAAGGTCGTAGCGGGGCGCCGGTATGCATCAGCAGAAACCCTCATTCTCTCCTTGGAGGCACGGATGGCATCCTGTGTGCGGTCCCAAATGTCACGTGCCTCCACCGCCCAGTCTGCCACCCTAGAATCGGTGGATGACACGGGCATGGGCACAGGAACACGCGGATGCTGGCCATAATTAAGGAGAAAAGGAGTCTGCCCGGTAGAGTCGGCTACGGCGTTGTTCAAAGCAAATTCCGCCCAAGGTAGCACAGATGCCCAGTCATCCTGCCTGGCGGAGACAAAATGTCATACGTATGTGACCAGAGTCTGGTTGGCCCTCTCTACCAACCCATTCGTCTCGGGATGGTATGTAGAAGAGCGATTCAGCTCAATACTGAGTAAACGACAGAGTTCTCTCCAGAACCGAGATGCAAACTCAGGACCCGGTCACTGACAATTTTGTCAGGCATGACATGTAAACGGAAAACATGTTTGACGAACAACGCCGCTAAAGCCCGTGCAGAAGGTAACCGTGGAAGCAGAACCAAGTGCACCATCTTAGAAAAATGGTTGGTGACTACCCAGATAACTATACAGCTACAAGACTTGGGAAAGCCTATCACAAAGTCCATCCCGACCATCTCCCAGAGCCTGTCAGCCACCGGCAGGGGGTAAAGTTGCCCAGCAGGCCGTTGCCGAGGAGACCGATTCTTGGCGCAGGAGACACACGCACGAATATAGTCCCCGATGTCACGGGCCATATGCGGCCACCAGTATGTCCTCGCCAAGAGCTCAGATGTCCTCTTGGTCCCAAAATGTCCACCCACCCTGGACGAGTGAGCCCAAGAGAGAACCTCCGGTCGCAAATTAGATGGCACAAAAGTCTTGCCTGGGGGCACAGACTCTAGCGAAACCAGAGCCACAGTTCTCAGGCTCTCTGAAGGGACAATAAGCCGAGGCTCCTCCTCCTCTGATGACACTACAGAGCGAGAGAGAGCGTCGGCACGAACGTTCTTCTCCCTGGAAAGAAAATGGAGGGTGAAATGGAACTGAGAGAAGAACAGCGACCATCTAGCCTGACGAGAATTTAGCCACTGGGCTGTCTGTAAATACACCAAGTTCTTGTGGTCTGTGAACACCTGGAAGGGAAAGCGAGCTCCCTCCAGGAGATGTCTCCACTCTGAGAAAGCCAACTTCATAGCTAGAAACTCCCTGTTCCCGATGGAATAATTCCTCTCCGCTGGTGAAAAGGTCTTAGAGAAGAAGACGCAAGGATGCTTCCGACCCTGAGCTTCCTTTTGGAAGAGGCCTGCTCCAGCACCAATGGATGAGGCATCCACCTCCATAATAAATGGCTTATCTACATCGGGGCGATGTAGGATGGGAGCGCTAGTGAAGTGTGACTTAATCGAGAGAAAGGCCTTGGAGACCTCCTCTGGCCACAACTTGGGATTTGCTCCCTTCTTGGTGAGGCAACCAAGGGAGCTACCAAAGTTGAGAAGTGGGGAATGAACTGGCGATAGTAGTTAATGAACCCCATAAAGCGCTACACCGCTTTGAGAGCATGGGGTTCCTGCCAGTCCATCACAGCCTGTAGCTTGGCAAGATCCATAGCCAATCCCTGGGCAGAGATGATATAGCCAAGGAAATGCAAGGACTCCTACTCAAACACACACTTCTCCAACTTGGCATAGAGGGAGTTAGCCCGTAGGAGGTCGAAGACCTTGCAAACATCTCTCCGGTGGGAGTCTATATCTGGAGAGTAGATGAGAATATCATCCAGATAAACTACGACCGAGGTGGAAAGCATATTCCGGAAGATGTCATTTACAAAGTCTTGGAAAACGGCTGGGGCATTACAGAGCCCGAAGGGCATCACCAGATATGCATAGTGCCCATCCCTGGTGTTAAAAGCTGTCTTCCATTCGTCCCCCTCACGGATGCGAATCAGGTTGTAGGCACCCAGCAGATCTAATTTAGTAAATACCCTAGCTCCCCGTAGCCTATCAAAAAGCTCAGATATCAGGGGTAGTGGGTACTTATTCTTAAAGGTGATGGCGTTAAGACCCCTCTAGTCTATGCCTGGACGCAGTTCTCCACTCTTTTTCTGTACGAAGAAGAACCCAGCCCCTGCAGGTGACACCAACTTCCTAATGAATCCTCTTGCCAGATCCTCTCGGATATACTGTGACATTGCCTCCGTCTCCGGGAGTGACAACGGATTTGAGACTCCGGTTCGAGTCGACCCCGGGGAGGCTCAGCACCAGGCAAGAGGTCAATAGGACAGTCTTAGGGGCGGTGAGGTGGAAGGGTCTCCACAGCCCTTTTGGAGAACACGTCCGCATAGGGCTAATATTGCTTGGGGAGAGAGGATAGATCTGCGGGTACCTCAGTTGTAGCAACCTGAACGCTTTCCCTCTGACATTTACCCCCACAAGATTCACCCCATCCTAAAGTTATGCCTGTGGACCACTCGATATGAGGAGAGTGATACCGTAGCCAAGGCATCCCTAACAAGACCTCATCAATTCCCTCAAGAATGACGAGCAGAGATATAATCTCCTGATGAGATGGCGACAAGGACAGAGTGAAAGGGATGGTCTGGTGTGTTATCTGTGAGGGCGGTGTCGACCCATTCACCACTCGTACAGTTACTGGTTGAGCTACAATTACCAGAGGTATTGCGTGACGTTGGGTGAAGGCAGAAGGCATAACATTGCCCTCAGCCCCAGAATCAACGCAGAGCTCTACCGAGTGAGTGAATGAGCCTATTGTAATTGTCCCCTTAAAGGACAATTTGGAGGCAAACGTCGCCGTGTCTAGTGTACCTCCACCTACTACCACTAGACGCTGACGTTTCCTCGACCGCTGTGAACATCTGGTGGCAAGATGTCCTGACTTCTGGCAAACATGGCAGACCTTGAGTGCACGAGCGGTCCGGGACTTAGATCCCGCTCGTGAGACTTCCATGGCCTCATGTGACTCAGAGACCAGGACCGGAGATTCCAAAGGTGTGGCGAAGGTGGGAGCCAGCCAAAACCTCTGCCTACACTGGGCCCGCTCTAACCTCCGCTCGTGAAAACAGAGGTCAATACGGGTAGACACAGCTATTAACTCCTCCAGTGTGGCGGGAATCTCCCTTGAGGCCAGAGCATCCTTCACGTGGTCAGCCAGCCCCCTCCAAAATATAGGGATAAGGGCTTTATCCGACCACTCCAGCTCAGATGCTAGGGTGCAGAAGTGGATGGCAAAATGGCTGACCAAGGACGAGCCCTGAGTCAATGCCAACAGCTGGAATGCTGTATCATGGGTGACTCAAGGCCCTAAAAAGACCTGTTTCAGTGTGCTCACAAACAGGGGAGCACTCTGCACCACATGATCGCCACGCTCCCACAGCTGCATAGACCACTCCAACGCCCTGTCCGACAGGAGAGACACAATAAATCCCACCTTTGCCCGCTCTGTGGGGAAACGTGCGGCCAGGTGTATAGAGCACTGGCTCACGAAACCCCTACAAGATTTACTATCACCAAAAATGTTTTCTGGCAGCGGGAGGCGAGATAGAATCGGAACAGGGGTGGCCGTGGACAAGGTTGCTGCAGCCACTCTATCAGCCTGAACAGCAACTGCGGTAACATCCATAGCTGAGGTTGTGCGCTCGAGAGCAGCCAACCTACCCTCCGGCTGCTGGATGTACCGCAAGGATTGCGGTTTGTCCGCCATTTACTAGCTAGACCCTGGCGCTAGTATTATTTTAGGGTTGGCGGAACGCACCGAGTATATATATATATATATATGTATTAATAGGTGTGTTTGCAAACCGGGGTCCACCATGCAGGAGAGGAACCTGCTGCTGGCAAATGGCGGCGCTATATGCCGGTATAAGCGAACTCTGTTAACTCCACAGATTCGCTAGAAACAAGATGCTGTGCCCTGTTAACCTCACAGAGGTACACAGCTACCAAGCAAAGCAAAACTGTGGTCATGCAGTCAGAGAAGCAGGCAAACAACTCCTCACCGGAGGTGCCGGTAGTCTAGCGGCTTATTTCAGCCAAGGCCCTGAATACACACATACAAACTCCTCACCGGAGGTGTCGGCATTCTAGGGGCTTATTTCAGCCAAACTCTAACCACATCCAGACATGACCACACTGGCGCTAAGCTCATAGACTTTGGTTTGATACTAGCGCATGGCCGTGCGGCCATGCAAACTTTTTATAGCTGCAGCAACTTCAGGACCTTCCTAGAGGACCAATGGTAGTTTCTGCAGTACCTGAGCAACTTCAGGACCTTCCTAGAGGTCCAATGGTAGCTGCTGCAGTACCTGAGCATGAGCAATGAGAGGTCTTACCTTGGGCATGTTCAGAAGGAGAAAAGCAGGACTTAGTCCCAGAGACGTCTGCTCGCCGCTAACCAGTACTGGCTACAATAGCTGAGCCTGGAAAGGCAGCAGTAACCCTTTGCACAGTATCAGGCTGAGCGAGACGCTGGGACCAACGTCTCCGCTGAGCAGGCTCCACTGCGGCTGAAGCAGAATGGGAGACCGCAGCAGACATGGCTCGAGATTCCCCCTGTGCAGCGGCGGGAACTCGACTCCTAACAACACCTTACAGCTAATCATGGAATATTTAAAAGGAAAGAAACATCACTAATTAACTGGCAACATTGGCATACTATTATATTACCGCATTCGACAGGTGTGTCCCAATAGTTTTCTTTATTTAGTGTGCATGGTGAGCTTGGCAACCACAGTAAGACTTTTTTCCACTGACAGGCTGACTGTTAGGTACCCCATAAAAATGTTCCTAATTAGACTAGAAGCATACCTACAGAAAGCAGAGAGTTTTACATTATAAAGATGGAGCAGAAATTTGGGAGCTAGTTTATGTAGCGTCACAGCTACTCAATAGCTAGTTGTGTAACACAAGCCCTCCAACAAAAGCCAAACATTGTCCAATGTAGGCTGACTGTAGTCACTGAACCTCTCCTCCACATCATCATCTTTGTAAGGGAGGCCTAATTGGAACCTTATCCTAGTTTTGTGATCCCTATTACGACTCTTGCAAAATTCAGGTTTCCCAGCATAACTTGTTTCTGTCCAACACATGGATAGTTAATGGGATTCATAGGAGGGAATGATGGGTTTTTGGTCAATGGCGGAAAATGCCAGTGGGCATGATGTGCAGCAGAGGTCCCCAACGTTTCTGACCTTGAGAGCCACATTCAGCTCTGAGAGAGGGTCGCGAGCCACATTCAGTTCCCGCCCCCCTCACAATAGTGGCAACCAAAGCCTCCATTACAGGCATAATGGTAACCAGGGCTTTTCCACAAAAATCAATCACCTCAAAATAGTATACAAAGATCCATGGGTTCCTACAATACCCCCCATTCAGTATTCTCCTATAAAGCACTCCCAATACCCTGTCACATCCAGCTTCAAACACCTCCTCTGACAGGTGGTGTCATCTTGTCTCCAGCGTACCATACTTAAATCATCTCAAAACCCTTAAGACCAGTACATGTGCATGCAGATCTGCAAAATTCACCATTTTCAGATGTTCTCTTCATACCAGTTTACTAAATCTGCAGCTAATGCACCAAGCTGACAGACATGTGGGCTCCCGAGCTACAGGTTGGGGACCCCTGATGTGCAGTATAGGCATCTCTCTATGTTATACCAATACAAGGTCACATTTGCTCACCAGGATGTATTGTCAGCTGCTGCTGCATCTTCTTCATCAGAGCCAGAGGAATTGTATCCTGAGAGAAGCCCCAATGATGATGGAGTGGCGTTCATGGCTTGCTCACTGATGACACCTGCAGAACAACAGTATTCTTACTATTACAAGTTTGGCCCAAATATATATATCATACTGAAATGAAGAACACATACATTGCCCCGTGGAGCTGAACTGTCTGAATTTCCACTCTTTTGCATACTTCTACCTGCATATTTTAGCAACACGATCAATCTATATAGTTCTATAGCTCCTTTACCAATAGTCAATATTATTTTTTAGATATAATTTGTTTATACAGATTGGTATATTTGTCAATGCACTTGTTCAGAAGTTTTTTTTTTTTTTTTACAATGTATACTGCTGACCTGACAGACTCATCCAGATTGGAAATAAAATCCAGCCCTAGCTGACAGATGACAGCAGGCCACATATGTACTAAGTAATTAAAAACATGTTTTGCGCAAACACATATACACATGGACTACATACACAAAGATGGGTCCACAAGTGTTTGAACAGTGTCACACAATTTTTCAAATTTATCATCTGTACTAAATAATACAAATGTATTTGAAACAAAACAATCAATCCCTTCACCCCTGGGCAATTTTTTCGTTTTTTCTCTCCTTCTTTCAAGAGCCATAACTTTTTTATTTTACCATCCACATAGCTGAACGGGGCGTGTTTTATTGCGGGACATGTACTTTTGAATTACTGTACCTCATTCATTTTATCATGTGATGCACTGGAAAGCGGGAAAAAAGATCTAAATGTGTTGAAATTGCAAAAGAAAGTGCAATTCCACAATTTGTTGTGAGGGAGGGGTTATTTACCATGTTCCCTACATGGTAAAACTGACCTGGCAATATACGGTAATTCTCCAGATTGGTACGATTACGCCGATGCCAAACAGGTGTAGTTTTCCTTATTTAAGTGGGGAAATAAAATTCGGAAATTTATTAATCAAATAAATAAATAAATAAATAAATTGCTTGTGTCTTCATTTCACCAGACACAATGTTTTCAATTTTTAGGATATACATCTGTGAGAAGGCTTATTTTTTTTGCTGATGTTTTTACTGATACCGTTTTGGGGTAGATACGTTTTGATTGGCTCATGTTGTATTTTATTATAATGTTCCGGCAATCAAAAATTGTGATTCTCGTTACACCATTTACCGATCGGATTAACTGACTTTATATTTTGAGAGATCAGACGCTTATACAAACACATCCATTCCAAATATGAGTTTTTATTTTGTGTTTTATTTTTAATAGATAAAAAGATGGGTGATTTGAACTTGTGTGTTTTATACTATCAAATTTTTATGTGATGTGGCCGACCTCACTCAATGCAAGTGAACTGAACGAGAACAAACACGTCTAGTCAGAATGTGGCCGGAAGTATGCATATCACATACTTGCAGTCACATGATCACCAGGCCTTGTTGGTGGCACCGGAGAATTCTGACAGCGTTATGTACGAGGATTCACAAGTCACCAGTCTCAGAGAGTGACAGACTCCATGGATGGAAGGGTTATGACTGTTATTGAAATAAACGGTGGCTATTTTGTCAGATATGCCATATTTTTTTGGACTATAAGACGCACTTTTTTCCAACCAAATTTGGGACGATATGTGGGCGAGTCTTATCTGAATGTAGCTTACGGGGCGGGGAGTGCAGCGTCACAGGAGGCAGGGTAGCTGCTGCAGAAGTGGGGTGTTCCGATGCTGTCAAGCTGCAGGGCCTGAGCTGTCAGAAAATGTTGCCATTGAGCAGAGTCCAGGCACTTTCCCATTGCTTTCCCTGCGGTAGTCTTCGAAAAATGGCCGCAGATACAGATCTCAGCTCCCAAGATTTGAGTTGTTTAGTTATTATTATCAGATTACCCGCTCTACTGCATTACCAATACTACGTTTTTAGGAAAGGATTTCAAGGGGTGATATGAGTGGGATTTAGAATCCCTGTGTGGGAGGCAGAGGCGTAGCTAGGGTTTTGGTTCGGGGGGGGGGAAGTTTCTGAGTGGGCCCCTAACCAGGTAACCTTGATTATAACTGGGTGACGCGCTCTAATACTAGAGGAGAACCTCAGCAGATGAACGCACTATTATTGAAGATAATCCCTATATAAAGACCAACAAGGATGTTACCGCCATATGGTCAGTGGTAGATACCAGCCCTGCAGAACATATAAGAGATCACTGCACAGTTACAAATAATGTCTTACCGCTGATGTCCTTTCTGATGGAATCGTTCACTTTTCACGTCTTTTCCATCGGGCCCAGACCGACCTGACAACTTCTTCCAGCCAGGTCTCGTCTGCAGAGATTACAACAAAGACACATTTCACTTCTAATATTCCAGCCCCAACACCATCTATTCCCAACATGCACAAACTCCTTATCCTGCTGATATCCCAATACTGAGCCTCTGCTGCCGTATGTGTCCCTATTACTGCCCCTGATATCCCAATACTGAGCCGCTGCTGCCATGTGTCCCTATTACTGCACCCGATACCCCAATACTGAGCCGCTGCTGCCGTATATATCCCTATTACTGCCCCTGATACCCCAATACTGAGCCGTTGCTGCCGTATGTGTCCCTACTCCTGCCCCTGATACTCCAATATTGAGCCGCTGCTGCCGTATGTGACCCTATTACTGCACCCGATACCCCAATACTGAGCCTCTGCTGCCGTATGTGTCCCTATTACTGCCCCTGATATCCCAATACTGAGCCGCTGCTGCTATATGTGTCCCTATTACTGCACCTGATACCTCAATACTGAGCCGCTGCTGCCATGTGTCCCTATTACTGCCCCTGATACCCCAATACTGAGCCGCTGCTGCCGTATGTGTCCCTATTACTGCCCCTGATACCCCAATACTGAGCCGTTGCTGCCGTATGTGTCCCTATTACTGCCCCTGATACCAATACTGAGCCGCTGCTGCCGTATGTGTCCCTATTACTGCACCTGATACCCCAATACTGAGCCTCTGCTGCCGTATGTGACCCTATTACTGCACCTGATACCCCAATACTGAGCCTCTGCTGCCGTATGTGTCCCTATTACTGCCCCTGATATCCCAATACTGAGCCGCTGCCGCCATGTGCCACTATTACTGCCCCTGATACCCCAATACTGAGCCGCTGCTGCCGTATGTGTCCCTATTACTGCCCCTGATACCCCAATACTGAGCCTCTGCTGCCGTATGTGTCCCTATTACTGCACCCGATACCCCAATACTGAGCCGCTGCTGCCACATGTGACTATTACTGCCCCTGATACCCCAATACTGAGTCGCTGCTGCCGTATGTGACCCTATTACTGCCCCTGATACCCCAATACTGAGCCGCTGCTGCCGTATGTGTCCTTATTACTGCCCCTGATACCCCAATACTGAGCCACTGCTGCCGTATGTGTCCTTATTACTGCCCCGATACCCCAATACTGAGCCTCTGTGGCCGTATGTGTCCCTATTACTGCCCCTGATATCCCAATACTGAGCCGCTGCTGCCGTATGTGTCCATATTACTGCACCTGATGCCCCAATACTGAGCCGCTGCTGCCGTATGTGACTCTATTACTGCCCCTGATACCCCAATACTGAGCCTCTGCTGCCGTATGTGTCCCTATTACTGCCCCTGATACCCCAATACTGAGTCGCTGCTGTCGTATGTGTCCCTATTACTGCGCCTGATACCCCAATACTGAGCCGCTGCTGCCGTATGTGTCCCTATTACTGCACCCGATACCCCAATACTGAGCCGCTGCTGCCGTATGTGTCCCTATTACTGCACCTGATACCCCAATACTGAGCCGCTGCTGCCGTATGTATCCCTATTACTGCACCTGCTGTGTGGTTCTCTGTACCCTTTAAAGTAATGCCGGGTGCAAGTGCCCTAGAAAACAGTGCCCACATTTTGCCCCCTAGAAAGTAATATTGCCCTGTGTGCCCCTGTGATAGTCACAGTAACCTGATTTCCCCTATAACAATAAGTGGCTACTTTACATTTAATAATGTCCGGAGTCTCCCCTCTGTACAGCTCCCCTATACACAATATAATGCCCCCTAACTGTATAGTACCACCCACACAGTATACTGAGCCCTTATTAGCCTCCAAGCTGTTTGATGGCTCCAACACTGTATGATGGCCCCTCACTGTAATCCCCACACTGTATGATGGCCCCATAGATAACCTCCATATAATATAATGTGCCAGATAGTCCTCAATATAGTACAAGGCAGCACCCCCATAGGCAGACCCTGTAGTATAAGACAGTACCCCTATAGGCAGACCTTGTAGTATAAAGCAGCACATCCATTGGCAGACCCTGTAGTATAAGACAGCACCCCTATCGGCAGACCCTCTAGTATAAGACAGTACCCCATAGGCAGACCCTGTAGTATAAGGCAGCACCCCATAGGCATACGCTGTAGTAAAAGACAGCACCCCTATTGGCAGACCCTGTAGTATAAGGCAGCATCCCATAGGCAGACCCTGTAGTATAAGGCAGCACTCCAAAGGCAGACCCTGTAGTATAAGACAGTATCCCCATAGGCAGACCCTGTAGTATAAGGCAGCCCCCCATAGGCAGATCCTGTATATAAGGCAGCAGCCCCCAAATAGGCAGATCCTGTATATAAGGCAGCCCCCCAATAGGCAGATCCTGTATATAAGGCAGCACCCCCTAATAGGCAGATCCTGTATAAGGCAGCAGCCCCCCCAATAGGCAGATCCTGTATATAAGGCAGCCCCCCAATAGGCAGATCCTGTATATAAGGCAGCACCCCCCAATAGGCAGATCCTTTATATAAGGCAGCAGCCCCCCCGATAGGCAGATCCTGTATATAAGGCATCACCCCCCCAATAGGCAGATCCTTTATATAAGGCAGCACCCGCCCCCCCAATAGGCAGATCCTGTATATAAGGCAGCCCCCACAATAGGCAGATCATGTATATAAGGCAGCAGCCCCCCCAATAGCCAGATCCTGTATATAAGGCAGCAGCCCCCCAATAGGCAGATCATGTATATAAGGCAGCAGCCCTTCCAATAGGCAGATCCTGTATATAAGGCAGCAGCCCCCCCCCCAATAGGCAGATCCTGTATATCAAGCAGCAGCCCCCCCCCCCAATAGGCAGATCCTGTATATAAGGCAGCATCCCCCCAATAGGCAGATCCTGTATATAAGGCAGCCCCCCATAGGCAGATCATGTATATAAGGCAGCAGCCCCCCAATAGGCAGATCCTGTATATAAGGCGGCAGCCCCCCGAATAGGCAGATCCTGTATATAAAGCAGCAGCCCCCCCAATAGGCAGATCCTGTATATAAGGCAGCATCCCCCCCAATAGGCAGATCATGTATATAAGGCAGCACCCTCCCCCCAATAGGCAGATCATGTATATAAGGCAGCATCCCCCCCAATAGGCAGATCATGTATATAAGGCAGCACCCTCCCCCAATAGGCAGATCCTGTATATAAAGCAGCCCCCCCATACACAGATCCTATAAATAAACAATACTCACCTCTCTTCCTCATTGTTCCTGCGGCGCTCCCTGCTCCTGCTCATCTACTGACAGCGGGCGCCGGGCGGTGACGTTATCGCGCCCACTGTCAGTGTGGGGGATGATAGGAGATGGATGATGGGAGAAGGAGCGCAGCGCAGCACTCCTACCCTCATCAATGCAGTGAGCTGTATCAGCTAGATGTCGATACAGCTCACCTTGTGATAACGAGCGGGGGGGGCCCACTGCTGGCAACGGCCCCCCCCCCCCCCCCCCGCCGCTGCTGCCTTATATAGAGGATCTGCCTATTGGGGGGTTGCTGCCTTACATACAGGATCTGCCTATTGGGGGTGCTGCTGCCTTATATACAGGATCTGCCTATTAGGGGGTGCTGCCTTATATACAGGATCTGCCTATTGGCCGTAGCCGGGCACAACTAATCAGCGAAGCGTGGTTCAAATCCCGCGCCAATTCGCGACCGGACTGCGCCTGCCGCTGATTGGTCACGGCTGGCCAGCCGTGACCAATCTCTGAAGCGGTGTTTAAATCCCGCGCCAATATGGCTGATTGGTCGCGGCTGGCCGGGCACGACCAATCAGCAAAGCGTGGTTAAAATCCTGCGCCAATTTGCGGCCGAACTGCGCCTGTTGCTGTTATTACTTTATGCAGCCACAATATGGAATGATCCAACTGTAAAGAGGCATAAAAGGTGGACGCTATTACTGTTTGAGGGCAGAAATGGTGTACCTTACTACTGTATTGTAACCACTTCGGAGGAGATATAACTGTTGTATTTGAGAACAAAGACAGATATTACCACAGAATGGGAGCACATGAGACATATGCATTAATATTGTTTGAGGGCCATTTTATATGATCTACAGAGCTCCTCTGTTCCACGGTCACTGATAGCAATATTGGTGCTAGTACTGTGGTTTTTGATAATCAGCATGGTGGTAATATATGGACTGGTCATGGTGTGATGGTATTAGTCCCCTTTATGTGGTTTATTATTGGCATATTATATTTGGTATAGTGGACTTTGTTCAGTAACAAAATGGTGATAATTATTATTTGGTAAATATATGAGTATTTAGAAGTATTACTTAGAAAATTATATTATTGATGTGATGATTGTGGAATTTATATTCTTCTTCTTTTTTTAAATCACCACTTCAGCATTTTTTTATTTTATTTACTGCTGGAGTGATACTTCTAATTTAATGTCCCTGACCCTACTCTTATGCCCACCTGCCAGTGTCTTCACCTTTTATCTCCACTGCTCTCATAGGTCTCTAGCAGTTTGTGACCTGCCGGATCTATGAGAGCGCCGTTCTGGCTATCATAGACTTGCATTCAGAGCTTATGATGCAACTTCTGACTTCCCACCAGTCAGAAGCTGAAGTCACAAGATGGCGCCGTGAAACCGGAGCGGTGTCGAAAAAAGGTGAAGACACCGGAAGGCGAGTATAAGACCGGAGGCACAGACTTTACATTAGTAACACCATTCTATGACTGAAAAAAAAACTGCTGGTGCTGGAGTGGTGCTTTAACGGGGAGAGAACACATCTGTTTTCTAAAATCTAGAATGCTAAAGAGGCACATACAGCTGACCAACATAGGACTCTAGTTACGCCTTGGTATTATGCATTCACAATATTGCAGAATCTACAGATTTTACAGCACACAGAGATAAGGGTACCGTCACACTATGCGATTTACCTACGATCACGACCAGCGATATGACCTGGCCGTGATCGTAGGTAAATCGTAGTGTGGTCGCTGGGGAGCTGTCACACAGACAGCTCTCCAGCGACCAACGATGCCGAGGTCCCTGGGTAACCAGGGTAAACATCGGGTAACTAAGCGCAGGGCCGCGCTTAGTAACCCGATGTTTACCCTGGTTACAAGCGTAAAACTAAAAAAAAACAAACAGCACATACTTACATTCTGGTGTCCGTCAGGTCCCTTGCCGTCTGCTTCCCGCACTGTGACTGCCGGCCGTAAAGTGAAAGTGAAAGCACAGCCGCTGTGCTCTGCTTACTGTATACTGTATAATGGCCACACATGATTCTCAATACTGTATAATGGCCACACATGATGCTCCATACTGTATAATGGCCACACATGATTCTCAATACTGTATAATGGCCACACATGATGCTCCATACTGTATAATGGCCACACATGATGCTCCATACTGTATAATGGCCACACATGATGCGCCATACTGTATAATGGCCACACATGATGCTCCATACTGTATAATGGCCACAAATGATGCTCAATACTGTATAATGGCCACACATGATTCTCAATACTGTATAATGGCCACACATGATGCTCCATACTGTATAATGGCCACACATGATGCTCAATACTGTATAATGGCCACACTTGATGCTCAATAATGTATAACAGCCACACATGAAGCTCAATACTGTATAACGGCCACACATGATGCTCCATACTGTATAATGGCCACACACAGTTCTCCATTCTGTATAATGATCCCACATGATGCTCAATACTGTATAATGGCTACACATGATGCTCCATAGTGTATAATGGCCACACATGATGCTCAATACTGTATAATGGCCACACATGATACTCCATACTGTATAATGGCCACACATGATGCTCAATACTGTATAATGGCCACACATGATACTCCATACTGTATAATGCCCCCTTCCCATCTTGTATGCATGGCTCATCTCCCCCCATCCTGTATGCATGGCTCATATCCCCCCTCCTGTATGCATGGCTCATCTCCCTCCCATCCCATATGCATGGCTCATATTCCCCCCCCACCTGTATGCATGGCTCATAGAAGGGGGGGGCGGGTACTTGACCCCTACTGCTACTCTGCACCCTTTATGAACTATACCCACCACTCTGTCTTCCTTTATGAACTACTAGATGGTGGCCCGATTCTAACGCATCGGGTATTCTAGAATATGCATGTCCACGTAGTATATTGGCCAGCCCACGTAGTATATTGCCCAGCCACGTAGTATATTGCCCAGTCACGTAGTATATTGCCCAACCACGCAGTATATTGCCCAGTCAAGTAGTATATTGCCCAACCACGTAGTACATTGCCCAACCACGTAGTATATTGCCCAACCATGTAGTATATTGCCCAGCCACGTAGTATATTGCCCAACCACGTAGTATATTACACAGCGACGGAGTATACAGCACAAAGCCACGTAGTATACAGACTTAAACTAAAAATATACTCACCTTCCGAAGGCCCGTTGAAGTCATCATCAAAATCATTATATACTCACCTTCCGCCGCCTTTCCCGCTCCTCGCGACGATCCGGTGACCGCTCCATGCAAGCGGCAGCTTCTGGTCCCAGGGTTGGTATGAGTGCAGGACCTGCGATGACATCGCGGTCACATGGCCGTGACATCATGGCAGGTCCTTCTCGCATACCATCCTTAGCACGGGAACCTGCCGCTTGCATGGAGCGGTCACCGGAGCGTCGCGAGGAGCGGAAAAAGCGGCGGAAGGTGAGTATATAATGATTTTTAATTTTTTTAAATTATTTTTAACATTAGATCTTTTTACTATTAATGTTGCATAGGCAGCATCAATAGTAAAAATTTGGTCACACAGGGTTAATAGCAGCGTTAATGGAGTGCGTTACACCGCGGCATAACGAGGTCCGTTAGCGCTGCCATTAACCCTGTGTGAGCGGTGGCTGGAGGGGATTACGGAGCGGGCGCCGGGCACTGACTGCAGGGGAGTGGAGGAGGCACTAATCGGACTGTGCCCGTCGCTGATTGGTCGCGGCAGCCATGACAGGCAGCTGGCGAGACCAATCAGCGACGCGGGATTTCCGGGACGGAAGTTGCCGACAGACGGAAGTACCCCTTAGACAATTATATATATAGATGGCCTTCACACTAAACTTCTCCACACTGCCCCTCTCCTTCATGCGGTTTCTTCTCCACTGGTTTCTCATGCAGTTTATATATGTGCACAGTGCCTCTCCACACTGTCCCTTTTCGACTCTCCGCATCTCCACACAGCCCCCCCTACGTACTGTCCCTCAAATATTGTGCAAGCACACTACATTAAACCAGGTGTCTCAAACACTTGGCCTGCATGCGGCCCCCGAGGTTCTATTGTGCGGCCTTAGGGCACCTGAGATGATTGCGGCCCGGTCCAGTGGCCGCTGATGTCAGCGTTCCTTTTCAACTGAATGTGCGTCCTCCGGCTCCCCACTGCAATACCAGTACCACCCAAATCGAGGCTGGCGAATGACATCATCATCTCCGTCGTGGCTACGCATGATGTCACTGCCATGCTCCGCCCCAGCTGTGAAGGACGTAGCGAACATGGTTTGCAGAGGGAGCGAGATCAGCTTAGAATTTTGTGTGTGTGTGTGTGTGTGTGTGTGTGTATATAGAGTGACAGTGGGAAAATCAGCTGGCATGTTCCCACGCTGAAGAGTTCATTTTACGTCAGTCCGCCAGGGAGCGCAGCTTCAGTGACTTCACCGCTAGTCACTGAAGCTCCGCTCCCAGTGTTTCATTCATTCACCAGTAGTTTACAGCCGGGACCGGTCGCATTAGCAGCGCTCCCGGTTGTAAACTGTGAATTCCCCTAGATATGGATTACTGCGTGGGACTGACTGTACGCCGGACAGGTATGGGATATTGTTGGTTTATTTTTTTTACATTTTTTCCAGGAGATCGAGGGCTTCACTTGGAATGGCAGAGTAATAAAGATGGAAAAAAAATTTATATTGTTATATTTGATTAAAAGACTTTTTTCTGTGTGGTGTGTTTGATTAACCCTTTAACAACTATAGGATTAGTAATGGAAAGGTGTCTTATTGACACCTCTCCATTACTGAGCTGGCTTAATGTCACCTTACAATAGGAAGGTGACATTAACCCCTGATTACCCCACTGGCCACCTTTACAGGGCAAGTGGGAAGAACTGGGCAAAGCTCCAGAATTGGCACATCTAATAGATGCGCCTTTTCTGGGCAGCTGCAGGCTGCTTTTTTAGGCTGGGGGGCCCATATCTATGGCCCCTTACCAGACGGAGAATAGCAGCCCACACCTGTGAGTTTTGCCGGGTTGGTTGTAAAATATAGGGTGACCCCCATGTCAGTTTTTTCTTTCATTCATTCTCCCCTGCTGCACGCTGAGCAATGGAGAACGGATGACAGCCGGCTTCAGTACCACAAGCAGGGGAGCAGCGCTTCCTGCAATGCTGCTTCCTGGGGGCCGTCCGTGTGGTCCTGATGCAGCACACGGTTGCCACACGGACACAGATATCTCCAGTATCGGAAATATCAGGACGTGTGAAACCGGCCTAAGTAATTGGGTATGGAGCAGATCTCTTACATCGTGCATCGGCAACAAGGCCTCCCGAAAGCTACACCCCTTGTGAATCATTTGCAGGCTGGCAATGTGGTGTTGCCATGGCAGTTGGGGTCTTCCTAACAGGAGATGTTTCATTAAATGTGCATATGTGCAGGGTGTTGTCTGAACAATCAAGAAATCACAGCTTTGAGTCTACTATGGAGAGCTAAAAAAAATTGATTACTGAAGTATTAAAAAAAAGATTAAAAAAACATGCAAAACATGTTAATTATTACAAAATGCCCAACCAAGGTTTTTTACTTTGACATTTGTCAATGAGGGATAGATGTGAGAATACCATACTTATCAGATGGCCAAGCAGTTCTATAAATATCGTCAGATTCAGCGACTATTCATCAAATGTATATGGCCATTTTCAAAGTCGCCTTTCTGGAAACTGATAATCGTCAGTCTGCCAACAGAAGCATGTTTTCAGCCTTTCTAGGTAGAAATATGGCTCCTAATTTAACAATAGCAGGCGCCATAATTCCATATTTCAGACAGAAATGTGCATGTTCTCCTAGCTCATCTACAGTAGCAGTGCTGTCACGGTGCAGTCAGTAACAAGAATGTCATATAGTGACTCACCACTAAGATCCTCGCAGCCAACAGGAGTGTCCTCCAGGCTCTGGTCTGCAGCTATACATCGGACAGCTCGGCAGTGAAGGCTACATCCCTGATGCTGTGAGTTTAATTATGCAATTCTTGAAAAATGCTGCACGGCTTACCACCCACACAGCATGTTCAGGAATTATTCTCTTAAATATCCTATTCAACCATTTGAGATCTGTTTCTGTGACAACAAATACCGGTATGTCTTCCGATACATACTATGCATGTCTGCAAAACCAAAATGAATTTGCTATTCAGCATTCTGGAGAAGCAGAGTCACAATCCCTGTAATGCAGAGAAATTACATTTAGCAATGTTTGATAGCAGTTTCACCAGACAACAGCCACAGGTTGCAGACCACACACTATAGAACCTGTTCATAAGTAATGACATAGCAGTCTGAACAATGCGTGCACAGAAAATTGCCGCTCCCAGCAAACTACTAATCAACCAAGTCAGAGTCCACTGATATCATCTACGGAGATGTAGACATTGATTTTAATCCTATATGACTATTAATCTAATATGTTTTAATTAAAACGTCCCTGCCATAATCTAACTGCTCAATTGTTTTTGCCTGCTTCCTTTTTTATTACGTTCTATTTGAGAATCTCCAGTTCATTATGGGATACTCAAAGAGGACATCATCAGAGGGCACAGGCTGCTGTCACTACACAGAAACAAATTGTCAGTGACATCTATTTCAATGGATGAGATAGTCTCTGCTCTTCTGAGCATGTGTCAGTTGTCAATTGTTTTCAATGCACAGTGACAGTGCACTCCCACACCAGCTCTAATGAGAAGTGACAAGCCGACAAGAGAGTGCACTTTCAGTGCACACCATAAGGAGAGAATGTGGAAAGGAGGGAGAAGAGAGACCAGGCTGCCCCAAAAAGGTTTTACCACCACAAAATGAATGAGATTTGTAAAATTGTAATCACAAGTTTGTTTTTATCTTGCATAAATCAACCTGTGGTGCATTTTTCTTTTTCAAACACTGCATGTTAATTTTTACAGCAATTTTATCTGCTGCAGAGTTACCAATTTCCTTAATTCATTGATAAGAATAAAGCCAGTTTCTCTCGTCTGTGAAAAAAGGACCATGTTTGGCACGACCTCATATATGCCAATAAGGCAGTTAACTCAGGTGAGGAGAAAGTGGTCAGACTGGATATTCCGATCCAAACACAGTCAGTGTTTCACATATGTGTATTACAAATATCATGGTCCGAGTACAAACCACGAGGTACAAACTGGTTACAGATGTTCTGACGTGAACTCAACAGCCTCAAAGGAATGTATGAGGTTATAGAGTCCAGGATAGTCAACCAGCAGCCTATCTGTATATCTCAGTCCCTACACCCTAATTTGTTGGACGTGTAAAACCAACCTCAACTGATTGTGCCTATTGATAACAATAAGACAGATGTCTTGGTGGAAGGATATTGGAGGCTTACAAAAGACTGAGTATAGATAACTCCCAGCTGAAATGCAATGACCTCTTCATTGATTTTCACTTCACTGTGTAGCAAGAAAAATTTCCCAACTGACCATGCAGACATTCAAGAAAGGAGGACAGAAAGGATGTACCTACAGAGAAATAACTACATCTTTTATACCACCTAAAGAAACAAGGTATGATGTGGGGAAGAGATAAACAGAGTGGTCATAGACTAGCGCACTGACGCCCTATGGACACTGAGGGATCAACACTAGAGAATATGCTTCCTTCATTGACAAACCACACACAGAGTTAGTTTCAAGATAGGGCTACCGTGTTTCCCCGAAAGTAAGACCCTGTCTTACATTAATTTTAACCCAAAAAGTCCCACCCTGTCTTACTTTCGGGGGAGGTCTTACATTAGCCGAAAAAAAAAAATGACAATTTCTTTTTAACCAATAAATTAACATTTATTAACATACCATACCATACCATAACAGTGCCGTATCCCACTGCACACAGCCCCATACCCCATAACAGTGCCGTATCCCACTGCACACAGCCCCATACCCGATAACAGTGCCGTATCCCACTGCACACAGCCCCATACCCCATAACAGTGCCGTATCCCACTGCACACAGCCCCATACCCTATACAGTACATGTTTCCCTACTTGGTTTTTAAATGCTGGACGTTTTCCTCTGCGGTGCGGCTGTGGGTGCGGAAGGCCTGTGCTGCAGGGAACGCTGTGCCAATCAGCAGGGAAACAGCGGTGACGTGGGGCTGGGGCGGCCAATTACAGCCCGAGCTGCTGGGCCAATCAGCACTCGAGCTGATTGGCCAATCAGCGCTCGAGCCGGGGGCCGGCGGTGACGTGGGGAGCAGGGGCGGCCAATGAGCTGTTGAGCTGGGCAGATTGCGGGGTTAACACGGCGAGTTAACCCCATGAGCGCTGGACCCGCCCAGCTGCACCTGAGGACACCTCTGGAGCCTGGGGACCCAATGGGGGACAGCGGCGGCCCAAAGGTAAGGGCCTTACATTTCACAGCGGCCCCCCCAACCCTGCCTTACATTCGGGGGAGGCCTTACATTGGAGGACCCCCCCCGAAACCCCCACCCTGTCTTACTTTCGGGGGGGTCCTACTTTCAGGGAAACACGGTAGATGTTATCTGAACCCTCCATAACCCTTCTAGTAAGCTCGCCTTATTGGCACTGCTTCTATAGCGTGGCTGGCATGACAAAATGTTGCATGTAGCATTGTATGGTCCGCTATAAATTTTCTGGAACACTAAATTGAGGGTAACAAGCACTGAAATGGTTAATTTACTTTTATAGAAGAGGAAAAGGAAGATTACTGCAGAGTCACAAGGCGTTTTGGATCTTCGCTTTGAATACTAGGCACCCACATTTAAATTTGAGGCCCAATCTGATGTATTATCAGTGTTTTCCTGATTATTGTTCAGAATACCTTTTTATTATTATTGAATTGATTATTAACGTTTGTTCATGTGGTGCTTCTCTACCAATAGTTATATGTGATGTCACGTAATTGGGGTGGATATGTTGTAGTGCTCATGTCTAACTACCTTGTAGGTTTTTTAACACTGAACATGTAGTCTGAAACAAGTCAGTGATTTTGAGCTTGCTTGAAAGGTGTTGGTGTTTTTTTTTTTTGTCATCATGTGAAGAAATAAAGCATGTTTATATAGAGGTGAAGGAGAACCAGTTTATTTTATTTCATTACTTTTACAGAATTCATCATTAACAATAATAATGAGAATAACTTAATTGTATTGGTACAGACCATTGTGATGATTAGATGTAAAGTGGTCCATTTTTCACATGCCTCTAAAGGAACCCATAAAAAAAAGAAAAAGTTTAACACGAACAATCGTAAATGCCACCGGTGCCACTGACTGTGCTGGTGATATTTTTCAGAGACACTGGTCAACAAACGAACCATCTTCCTGGTTAATAGTCTTTCAATGAAACATTGTTCATGGTCAAACTTTTTCTTTGAATAAAAGATTTAGCAACAGACTTCTCAAATGATAAAGGTCTGTGAAAAATGTTGCTACAGTCTTTGTTGATCAACTTCAGCAGTGGAGTCACATCTACAGTGCCCGTAACAACTGCAGCTAATCACTGGACTCAGGAGTGTGTGCCATCTACACTGCCAAAATTGCTGAGCCCAGCGATTGGCAGCAGCGGTACAATCTACCTAGACATTATCACTGTCCTTGATTAACAAAGGCAAGACCAGCGGCAGAAAGGCCTGGCTCTACCCGGGAGGATGAGTAAACCACAGGTTTTTTATTTTACATGCCTGCAAGCCTATAGAGTACATGAGTGTTGAAACAGGACAACCCAATTCATGTTCATCAACTTTAATCCAACTTGTAGAGGTGCCCTTTGGGGCACATTTTATGAAGAAAAATACTTGCTAATAAGTCCCTACCTCCTACAGTCCAATATCAGGGGAGTAAGACATCCTTAATGATTCTTGGTGTGCACAAAAAAGCTCTGCTGATCATGTAGCTGCATGTCAGAAAGCATGCCTGATAACAGAGGTGGAATCGGGTTCATTTTGGAAGCAGCCATTATGTGCCACACTAGGAAACAGCCTGAGCATCTGCCTTTGCAGCCTGTCACCTCTAGTAGATCTGGCATCAGGATACAACTGATGACCACCTTTTCCTGGGTGCCTCAAGAAAACCTAACCGGTTTGTCCACTACTGGACAACACCATATTAATTGGCCCAAGGAAATATAAAAAAATAAAAACACTCTTTTCACAATCCATTACCATTCCAACTATGACAAAGCCAATGTAAAATGTCAATTCCACACTATTTATAGCTGATCTTTCTGCTCAAATTTAACATGAATGTTTGCTGTAGTGTCTGGATGATATTTGGTAAAATGCCATCTACCTGCACATGAACATAGCCTTACAAAAGAAGAAAGGTTACTAGTGGCCCTTTTTTGTCTTTGTGCCACAAATTAATCAAACTGGCACATGTGGGGTGATGAATTTTGCATCGAATATGCTGTTTTTATTATGTCTTTTACCTTTTTGCACACTTTTACAGTAAAACGTCACATGATTCTTTAAAATGTTGCACATAACGGTTCAACTGCACAAAAATAAAATGAGGCAGATTAGCCTAGTTTAAGTTCTTTGTTGAACTAGGGGCATATAGGGAAAGTGAGGGCGCCCACACCTTATCCAAGGTGCCAACCTCTGCTGCCAGGCGGGGAAGAGATATCGGACATCTCAGGGCTTCAGAGGCCACATGACCTAGATTTTATATTGCTCCATAACATAATTAGCCCACCTGTCCTTCCTGGCATTGTGATCGACGTATTATTTATCATGACTCACGTAACAGGAGACACTAGCGGCAGTGTACGGGGGTATTGACTAGTCCGCTTGGAGTCGTTCAGACCTTGGATCAATCGGTCTGATATCCCCGGCCTTCTGTGTCTTTGGAGGATTGTTGTGCACTGAGGGCTTTTTCTAGGTGTCATATTGACAAATATGAATATTAGGGGTTATGTGTACGCAGTAAGCCGGCCCAATGACGTTGCCAGGCTGCACTGGTCTATGCCCTCACCCCAGTGCCCTACACCCTCTCTTCATTGCCTGAGGTAGGATACAAAGTAGCAACACTTGGCTCTGCCAATGCAAGTCGCTCATACACATTGCAAGATGCAGTTTTACCACACATTTCCAACACTAATACATTGCTACATCTTTCCTACACATCGGCATGAAGCCCCCCAGAGTGCAACACAAGTGAGGTCTCCCGCCACCCCACCCTGCACTAGTCACATGTGCCTGCATAGTAACACTGAGGCCGCGCTCCCGAGCGTGCAATAATAACCGCCGCTCACTGCGCCCTATGACCTACTCTGCGCCCATGTCTTCTTTTTTTTTTACCTTTCCGTTTTCCTGTGATGTTTGTCATTAAATAGCGGCGGCGCCCTCCGATGACGTCATCACGGGGTCATGTGCTGCCAGCTGGATGGGCGTGGCTTCTGATAGACGCTGAAGTGAAAAGCTTACGTCACTGACCGACAGTAGGTGCCGCAGGCGGTCGTCACGTGACTTCTGGGCTGCACTGGGCTGGACTTACAGTAATGAGGCAGTAAATTATAACCCCCCACACACATAGATACATATAGTGAGTGCGCGACCCCCACACCTCTCCGACACACTGTGCTGCACACAACCATCATCTATGTCACTACTTATATATAGCACTGATACATACTAATGATATATGTATCATATACAGCTCCGGCAAACATTAACCCCTTCATGACCCAGCCTATTTTGACCTTAAAGACCTTGCCGTTTTTTGCAATTCTGACCAGTGTCCCTTTATGAGGTAATAACTCAGGAACGCTTCAACGAATCCTAGCGGTTCTGAGATTGTTTTTTCGTGACATATTGGGCTTCATGTTAGTGGTAAATTTAGGTCAATAAATTCTGCATTTATTTGTGATAAACACGGAAATTTGGCGAAAATTTTGAAAATTTCGCAATTTTCACATTTTGAATTTTTATTCTGTTAAACCAGAGAGATATGTGACACAAAATAGTTAATAAATAACATTTCCCACATGTTTACTTTACATCAGCACAATTTTGGAAACAAAATTTTTTTTTGTTAGGAAGTTATAAGGGTTAAAATTCGACCAGCGATTTGTCATTTTTACAACGAAATTTACAAAACCATTTTTTTTAGGGACCACCTCACATTTGAAGTCAGTTTGAGGGGTCTATATGGCTGAAAATACCCAAAAGTGACACCATTCTAAAAACTGCACCCCTCAAGGTACTCAAAACCACATTCAAGAAGTTTATTAACCCTTCAGGTGCTTCACAGCAGCAGAAGCAACATGGAAGGAAAAAATGAACATTTAACTTTTTAGTCACAAAAATTATCTTTCAGCAACAATTTTTTTATTTTCCCAATGGTAAAAGGAGAAACTGAACCACGAAAGTTGTTGTCCAATTTGTCCTGAGTACGCTGATACCTCATATGTGGGGGTAAACCACTGTTTTGGCGCACGGCAGGGCTTGGAAGGGAAGGAGCGTCATTTGACTTTTTGAATCAAAAATTGGCTCCACTCTTTAGCGGACACCATGTCACGTTTGGAGAGCCCCCGTGTGCCTAAAAATTGGAGCTCCCCCACAAGTGACCCCATTTTGGAAACTAGACGCCCCAAGGAACTTATCTAGATGCATAGTGAGCACTTTGAACCCCCAGGTGCTTCACAAATTGATCCGTAAAAATGAAAAAGTACTTTTTTTTCACAAAAAAATTCTTTTAGCCTCAATTTTTTCATTTTCACATGGGCAACAGGATAAAATGGATCCTAAAATGTGTTGGGCAATTGCTCCTGAGTACACCAATACCTCACATGTGGAGGTAAACCACTGTTTGGGCACATGGTAAGGCTCGGAAGGGAAGGAGCGCCATTTGACTTTTTGAATGAAAAATTATTTCCATCGTTAGCGGACACCATGTCGCGTTTGGATAGCTCCTGTGTGCCTAAACATTGGCGCTCCCCCACAAGTGACCCCATTTTGGAAACTAGACCCCCCAAGGAACTAATTTAGATGCCTAGTGAGCACTTTAAACCCTCAGGTGCTTCACAAATTGATCTGTAAAAATGAAAAAGTACTTTTTTTTCACAAAAAAATTCTTTTCGCCTCAATTTTTTCATTTTCACATGGGCAGTAGGATAAAATGGATCATAAAATTTGTTGGGCAATTTCTCCCGAGTACGCCGATACCTCATATGTGGGGGTAAACCACTGTTTGGGCACTCGGCAGGGCTCGGAAGAGAAGGCGCGCCATTTGACTTTTTGAATGGAAAATTAGCTCCAATTGTTAGCGGACACCATGTCGCGTTTGGAGAGCCCCTGTGTGCCTAAACATTGGAGCTCCCGCACAAGTGACCCCATTTTGGAAACTAGACCCCCCAAGGAACTTATCTAGATGCATATTGAGCACTTTAAACCCCCAGGTGCTTCACAGAAGTTTATAACGCAGAGCCATGAAAATAAAAAATAATTTTTCTTTCCTCAAAAATGATTTTTTAGCCTGGAATTTCCTATTTTGCCAAGGATAATAGGAGAAATTGGACCCCAAATATTGTTGTCCAGTTTGTCCTGAGTACGCTGATACCCCATATGTGGGGGTAAACCACTGTTTGGGCGCACGGCAGGGCTCGGAAGGGATGGCACGCCATTTGGCTTTTTAAATGGAAAATTAGCTCCAATCATTAGCGGACACCATGTCACGTTTGGAGAGCCCCTGTGTGCCTAAACATTGGAGATCCCCCAGAAATGACACTATTTTAGAAACTAGACCCCCAAAGGAACTAATCTAGATGTGTGGTGAGGACTTTGAACCCCCAAGTGCTTCACAGAAGTTTATAACGCAGAGCCATGAAAATAAAAAAAAAAATTATTTTCTCAAAAATGATCTTTTAGCCTGCAATTTTTTATTTTCCCAAGGGTAACAGGAGAAATTTGACCCCAAAAGTTGTTGTCCAGTTTCTCCTGAGTACGCTGATACCCCATATGTGGGGGTAAATCACTGTTTGGGCACATGCCGGGGCTCGGAAGTGAAGTAGTGACGTTTTGAAATGCAGACTTTGATGGAATGCTCTGTGGGCGTCACGTTGCGTTTGCAGAGCCCCTGATGTGGCTTAACAGTAGAAACCCCCCACAAGTGACCCCATTTTGGAAACTAGACCCCCAAAGGAACTTATCTAGATGTGTGGTGAGCACTTTGAACCCCCAAGTGCTTCATAGAAGTTTATAATGCAGAGCCGTGAAAATAATAAATACGTTTTCTTTCCTCAAAAATAATTATTTAGCCCAGAGTTTTTTAATTTTCCCAAGGGTAACAGGAGAAATTTGACCCCAATATTTGTTGTCCAGTTTCTCCTGAGTACGGTGATACCCCATATGTGGGGGTAAACTACTGTTTGGGCACATGCCGGGGCTTGGAATTGAAGTAGTGACGTTTTGAAATGCAGACTTTGATGGAATGCTCTGCGGGCGTCACGTTGCGTTTGCAGAGCCCCTGATGTGCCTAAACAGTAGAAACCCCCCACAAGTGACCCCATTTTGGAAACTAGACCCTGAAAGGAACTTATCTAGATGTGTGGTGAGCACTTTGAACCCCCAAGTGCTTCATAGAAGTTTATAATGCAGAGCCGTGAAAATAATAAATACGTTTTCTTTCCTCAAAAATAATTATTTAGCCCAGAATTTTTTATTTTCCCAAGGGTTACAGGAGAAATTGGACCCCAAAAGTTGTTGTCCAGTTTCTCCTGAGTACGCTGATACCCCATATGTGGGGGTAAACCACTGTTTGGGCACACGTCGGGGCTCAGAAGGGAAGTAGTGACTTTTGAAATGCAGACTTTGATGGAATGGTCTGCGGGTGTCATGTTGCGTTTGCAGAGCCCCTGGTGTGCCTAAACAGTAGAAACCCCCCACAAGTGACCCCATTTTAGAAACTAGACCCCCCAAGGAACTTATCTAGATATGTGGTGAGCACTTTGAACCCCCAAGTGCTTCACAGACGTTTACAACACAGAGCCGTGAAAATAAAAAATCATTTTTCTTTCCTCAAAAATTATGTTTTAGCAAGCATTTTTTTAGATTCACAAGGGTAACAGGAGAAATTGGACCCCAGTAATTGTTGCGCAGTTTGTCCTGAGTATGCTGGTACCCCATATGTGGGGGTAAACCACTGTTTGGGCACACGTCAGGGCTCGGAAGTGAGGGAGCACCATTTGACTTTTTGAATACGAGATTGGCTGGAATCAATGGTGGCGCCATGTTGCGTTTGGAGACCCCTGATGTGCCTAAACAGTGGTAACCCCTCAATTCTAACTCCAACACTAACCCCAACACACCCCTAACCCTAATCCCAACTGTAGCCATAATCCTAATCACAACCCTAACCCCAACACACCCCTAACCACAACCCTAACCCCAACACACCCCTAACCCTAACCACAACACTAATTCCAACCCTAACCCTAAGGCTATGTGCCCACGTTGCGGATTCGTGTGAGATATTTCCGCACCATTTTTGAAAAATCTGCGGGTAAAAGGCACTGTGTTTTACCTGCGGATTTTCCGCGGATTTCCAGTGTTTTTTGTGCGGATTTCACCTGCGGATTCCTATTGAGGAACAGGTGTAAAACGCTGCGGAATCCGCACAAAGAATTCACATGCTGCGGAAAATACAACGCAGCGTTTCCGCGCGGTATTTTCCGCATCACGGGCACAGCGGATTTGGTTTTTCATATGTTTACATGGTACTGTAAACCTGATGGAACACTGCTGCGAATCCGCAGCCAAATCCGCACCGTGTGCACATAGCCTAATTCTAAAGGTATGTGCACACGCTGCGGAAAACGCTGCGGATCCGCAGCAGTTTCCCATGAGTGTACAGTTCAATGTAAACCTACGGGAAACAAAAATCGCTGTACACATGCTGCGGAAAAACTGCACGGAAACGCAGCGGTTTACATTCCGCAGCATGTCACTTCTTTGTGCGGATTCCGCAGCGGTTTTACAACTGCTCCAATAGAAAATCGCAATTGTAAAACCGCAGTGAAATGCGCAGAAAAAAACGCGGTAAATCCGCCATAAATCCGCAGCGGTTTAGCACTGCGGATTTATCAAATCCGCAGCGGAAAAATCCGCAGAGGACCAGAATACGTGTGCACATTCCTAACCCTAGCCCTAACCCTAACCCTACCCCTAACCCTACCCCTAACCCTAACCCTACCCCTAACCCTACCCCTAACCCTACCCCTAACCCTACCCCTAACCCTACCCCTAACCCTACCCCTAACCCTACCCCTAACCCTAACCCTACCCCTAACCCTACCCCTATTCTAACATTAGTGGAAAAAAAAATTTCTTTATTTTTTTATTGTCCCTACCTATGGGGGTGACAAAGGGGGGGGGGGGGTCATTTATTATTTTTTTATTTTGATCACTGAGATAGATTATATCTCAGTGATCAAAATGCACTTTGGAACGAATCTGCCGGCCGGCAGATTCGGCGGGCGCACTGCGCATGCGCCCGCCATTTTGGAAGATGGCGGCGCCCGGGAGAAGACGGACGGGACCACGGCTGGATCGGTAAGTATGATAGGGTGGGGGGGGACCACGGGGGGGGGATCGGAGCACGGGGGGGGGAATCGGAGCGCGGGAGGGGTGGAACGGAGCGCGGGGGGCGTGGAACGGAGCACGGGGGGGCTGGAATGGAGCACGGGGGGGTGGAACGGAGCACGGGGGGGGTGGATCGGAGTGCAGGGGGGGTGATTGGAGCACGGGGGGGTGATTGGAGCACGGGGGGAGCGGACAAGAGCACGGGGGGGAGCGGAGCACAGGGCGGAGGGGAGCCGGAGCAGTGTACCGGCCAGATCGGGGGGGTGGGGGGGCGATCGGAGGGGTGGGGTGGGGGCACACTAGTATTTCCAGCCATGGCCGATGATATTTCAGCATCGGCCATGGCTGGATTGTAATATTTCACCCGTTATAATGGGTGAAATATTACAAATCGCTCTGATTGGCAGTTTCACTTTCAACAGCCAATCAGAGCGATCGTAGCCACGAGGGGGTGAAGCCACCCCCCCTGGGCTAAACTACCACTCCCCCTGTCCCTGCAGATCGGGTGAAATGGGAGTTAACCCTTTCACCCGATCTGCAGGGACGCGATCTTTCCATGACGCCGCATAGGCGTCATGGGTCGGATTGGCACCGACTTTCATGACGCCTACGTGGCGTCAAAGGTCGGGAAGGGGTTAAGAGACCGCTGCAAATGTTCAGTTTGTCTGATTTTTCTCAGTACATGTATATTTTTAGTAAGATGTAAATTGTTTTTTATTCTATAAACTACTGATAATATGTCTTCGAATTTCTAAGCAATACATTTTGTATTTGTTATCTGTAAATTTGAAATTGCCAAATAACAAAAAAATGCATTGCTTGCAGACCTCAAATAATGCAAAAAAAAAACAAAAAAACAAGTTCACCATCATTTAGAAACAACAATACTAATGTTTTAACTCAGGAAGAGTTCAGAAATCAATATTTTGTTGAATAACCATGATTTTTAATCACAGCTTTCATGCGACTTGCCATGCTTCCCACCAGTCTTTCTTGCTGCTTCTGGCACAAAAATGTAATTAGTTCTTCTTTGTTTGATGGCTTGTGGCTATCCATCTTCCTTTTGATTACATTCCAGATGTTTTCAATGGGGTTCAGGTCTGGAGATTGGGCTGGCCATGACAGGGTTTTGATGTGGTGGTCCTTCATCCACACCTTGATTGACCTAGCTGTGTGGCATGGCGTATTGTCCTGCTGGAAAACCAGTTCTCAGAGTTGGGGAACATTGCCTGAGCAGAAGGAATCAACTGTTTTCCCTGAATAACCTTGTATGTGGCTTGGTTCATACACCTTCGCAAAGAATAACCTGCCCAATTCCAGCCTTGCTGAAGCATCCCAGATCATCACCAATCCTCCACCAAATTTCACAGTGGGTGCAAGACCCTGTGGCATGTACGCGTCTCCAGGTCTCCGTCTAACCATTAGACGACCAGGTGTTGATCTGGGGATGCTTCAGCAAGGCTGGAATTGGGCAGGTTAATCTTTGCGAAGGACATATGAATCACACTGGTGGTCAGGACAATAATGGACCTGGTGGTTAAGAGCACACGGAATGACCTGATAGTTACTAATAATATAGGACGAGCTCTGAGACGTGGGAACTCTGCTGACCGCAATCCCTAATACTATCACACACACTAGAAATAGCTGTGGAGCGTGTTGTGAATTCTGTGGCTGAATTCACTCCTGTGGTCACAAGTGGTACTGCAGCTTCTGAGCTTCCTCCCTCAGGTGTTCTGGTGAGCTCGTTGGCTGCTTCATTACTTAACTCCGCCTGATGCTGCTATCCTTGCTCCTTGTCAATGTTTCAGTGTTGGATCTGAGCTTCTCCTGATTGTTCCTGTGACCTGCTGCTCTGTATAGCTAAGTGCTTTTTGCTTTTTTGTTGCTTTTTTTCTGTCCAGCTTGTCTTTTGTTTTGCTGGAAGCTCTGAGACGCAAAGGGTGTACCGCCGTGCCGTTAGTTCGGCACGGTGGGTTTTTTTTGCCCCCTTTGCGTGGTTTTGCTTTAGGGTTTTTTGTAGACTGCAAAGTTCGCTTTACTGTCCTCGCTCTGTCCTAGAATATCGGGCCCCACTTTGCTGAATCTATTTCATCCCTACGTTTTGTCTTTTCATCTTACTCACAGTCATTATATGTGGGGGGCTGCCTTTTCCTTTGGGGAATTTCTCTGGGGCAAGTCAGGCCTATTTTTCTATCTTCAGGCTAGCTAGTTTCTTAGGCTGTGCCGAGTTGCCTAGGTAGTTGTTAGGCGCAATCCACAGCCGCTTTTAGTTGTGTTTAGGATAGGATCAGGTGTGCAGTCTACAGAGTTTCCACGTCTCAGAGCTCGTTCTTGTATTTTTGGGTATTTGTCAGATCACTGTGTGCGCTCCGATCGCTAAGCACACTGTGTTTCTGGATTGCCTTCATAACACCTGTCATTAGCAAACATAACAGGAGCGCTCCTGACGCTCCCTAGGCGCCTCGTCACAGCCTAAGGAACTAGCTAGCCCTAAAGATAGAAAAATAAAGCCTACCTTGCCTCAGAGAAATTCCCCAAAGGAACAGGCAGCCCCCCACATATAATAACTGTGAGTAAAGATGAAAATTACAAACACAGAGATTAAATAGATTTAGCAAAGTGAGGCCCGAATTACTGAACAGACAGAGGATAGGAAAGGCAGCTTTGCGGTCAGCACAAAAAACTACAAAAAGACCACGCAGAGGGCGCAAAAAGACCCTCCGCACCGATTCACGGTGCGGAGGCGCTCCCTCTGCGTCCCAGAGCTTCCAGCAAGCAAGACAACAATCAAAATAGCAAGCTGGACAGAAAAATAGCAAACCAGAGAAAAACAAGCAGTAACTTAGCTTCTGCTGGGAAGACAGGTCACAAGAACGATCCAGGAGTGAACTAGACCAATACTGGAACATTGACAGGTGGCATGGAGCAAAGATCTAAGTGGAGTTAAATAAAGCAGCCAGCTAACGAATTAACCTCGTCATCTGTGGAAGGAACCTCAGAAGCCACAGCCCCACTCACAACAGCCAGAGGAAGCCCATGGACAGAACCAGCCGAAGTACCATTCATGACCACAGGAGGGAGCTTGACAACAGAATTCACAACAGTACCCCCCCTTGAGGAGGGGTCACCGAACCCTCACCAGAGCCCCCAGTGTTGTGAATTCTGTTGTCGGGCTCCCTCCTGTGGTCATGAATGGTACTTCGGCTGGTTCTGTCCATGGACTTCCTCTGGTGGGTGTTTCTGGGTTTCCTTCCACAGGTGACGAGGTTAATTCGTTAGCTGGCTGCTCTATTTAACTCCACTTAGATCTTTGCTCCATGCCACCTGTCAATGTTCCAGTATTGGTCTAGTTCACTCCTGGATCGTTCTTGTGACCTGTCTTCCCAGCAGAAGCTAAGTTCCTGCTTGTATTTTCTTTGGTTTGCTATTTTTCTGTCCAGCTTGCTTTTTTTATTGTTGTCTTGCTTGCTGGAAGCTCTGGGACGCAGAGGGAGCGCCTCCGCACCGTGAGTCGGTGCGGAGGGTCTTTTTGCGCCCTCTGCGTGGTCTTTTTGTAGGTTTTTGTGCTGACCGCAAAGCAACCTTTCCTATCCTCAGTCTGTTCAGTAAGTCGGGCCTCACTTTGCTAAATCTATTTCATCTCTGTGTTTGTATTTTCATCTTTACTCACAGTCATTATATGTGGGGGGCTGCCTTTTCCTTTGGGGAATTTCTCTGAGGCAAGGTAGGCTTTATTTTTCTATCTTCAGGGCTAGCTAGTTCCTTAGGCTGTGCCGAGTTGCATAGGGAGCGTTAGGAGCAATCCACGGCTATTTCTAGTGTGCGTGGTAGGATTAGGGATTGCGGTCAGCAGAGTTCCCACGTCCCAGAGCTCGTCCTTTATTATCAGTAACTAACTAGGTCATTCCGTGTGCTCTTAACCACCAGGTCCATTATTGTCCTGACCACCAGGTCATAACAGTACAGGTGGCCAAAAGTACTAATGCATCTCAATAGAGGGATAAGAGAAGTTCTGAGACCATTTTTTTTTTCTTTGCAGTGTGTTTTGTCTCTCTTTTCCCCTTTACTTCTGGGTGGTTCAGGACACAGGTGTAAACATGGACATTCAAGGTCTGTCCTCTTGGATGGATAATCTCACTACAAGGGTACAAAACATTCAAGATTTTGTGGTTCAGAATCCGATGTTAGAGCCTAGGATTCCAATTCCTGATTTGTTTTTTGGTAATAGATCTAAGTTCTTGAATTTCAAAAATAATTGTAAATTGTTTCTTGCCTTGAAACCTCGCTCCTCAGGTGACCCTGTTCAACAAGTAAAGATCATTATTTCTTTGTTACGTGGTGACCCTCAAGACTGGGCATTTTCCCTTGCGCCAGGAGATCCGGCATTGCGTGATGTTGATGCGTTTTTCCTGGCGCTTGGATTGCTTTATGAAGAACCTAATTCAGTAGATCAGGCAGAGAAAATCTTGCTGGCTCTGTGTCAGGGTCAGGGTGAAGCGGAGATATATTGTCAGAAGTTTAGAAAGTGGTCTGTGCTCTCTCAGTGGAATCAATGTGCCCTGGCAGCAATCTTCAGAAAGGGTCTCTCTGAAGCCCTTAAGGATGTCATGGTGGGATTTCCCATGCCTGCTGGTCTGAATGAGTCTATGTCTTTGGCCATTCAGATCGATCGACGCTTGCGTAAGCGTAAAGCTGTGCACCATTTGGCGGTACTATCTGAGCATGGGCCTGAGCCTATGCAATGTGATAGGACTTTGACCAGAGCTGAACGGCAAGAACACAGACGTCGGAATGGGCTATGTTTTTACTGTGGTGATTCCACTCATGTTATCTCCGATTGTCCTAAGCGCACTAAGCGGTTCGCTAGGTCTGCCACCATTGGTACGGTACAGTCTAAATTTCTATTGTCCGTTACTGTGATTTGCTCCTTGTCATCCTATTCTGTTATGGCATTTGTGGATTCAGGCGCTGCCCTGAATTTGATGGACTTGGAGTATGCTAGGCGCTGTGGTTTTTTCTTGGAGCCCTTGCAGTATCCTATTCCATTGAGAGGAATTGATGCTACTCCTTTGGCCAAGAATAAGCCTCAGCACTGGACCCAATTGACCATGTGCATGGCTCCTGCACATCAGGAGGATATTCGCTTTCTGGTGTTGCATAATCTGCATGATGTGGTCGTTTTGGGGTTGCCATGGCTACAGGTCCATAATCCAGTATTGGACTGGAAATCTATGTCTGTGTCCAGCTGGGTTTGCCAGGGGGTACATGGTGATGTTCCATTTTTGTCTATTTCGTCTTCCACTCCTTCTGAAGTTCCAGAGTTTTTGTTGGATTATCGGGATGTATTTGATGAGCCCAAAGCCAGTGCCCTACCTCCTCATAGGGATTGCGATTGTGCAATTAATTTGATTCCTGGTAGTAAGTTTCCTAAGGGCCGATTGTTCAATTTATCTGTGCCAGAACACGCCGCTATGCGGAGTTATATAAAGGAATCCTTGGAGAAAGGCCATATTCGCCCGTCATCATCACCGTTAGGAGCAGGGTTCTTTTTTGTGGCCAAGAAGGATGGTTCTTTGAGACCTTGTATTGATTACCGCCTTCTTAATAAAATTACAGTCAAATTTCAGTATCCTTTGCCGTTGCTGTCTGATTTGTTTGCTCGTATTAAAGGGGCTAGTTGGTTCACCAAGATAGATCTTCGAGGGGCGTATAATCTTGTGCGTATTAAACAAGGCGATGAATGGAAAACAGCATTTAATACGCCCGAGGGCCATTTTGAGTACCTGGTTATGCCATTCGGGCTTTCCAATGCTCCATCAGTATTTCAGTCCTTTATGCATGACATCTTCCGAGAGTACCTGGATAAATTCCTGATTGTGTATTTGGATGATATTTTGGTCTTTTCGGATGATTGGGAGTCTCATGTGAAGCAGGTCAGAATGGTGTTCCAGGTCCTTCGTGCAAATTCCTTGTTTGTGAAGGGGTCAAAGTGTCTCTTTGGAGTTCAGAAGGTTTCATTTTTGGGGTTCATTTTTTCCCCTTCTACTATCGAGATGGACCCTGTTAAAGTCCAGGCCATTTACGATTGGACTCAGCCGACATCTGTGAAGAGCCTGCAAAAGTTCCTGGGCTTTGCTAATTTTTATCGGTGCTTCATCGCTAATTTTTCTAGTGTTGCTAAACCGTTGACTGATTTGACCAACAAGGGTGCTGATGTGGTCAATTGGTCCTCTGCGGCTGTGGAAGCTTTTCAGGAGTTGAAGCGTCGTTTTTCTTCTGCCCCTGTGTTGTGCCAGCCAGATGTTTCGCTCCCGTTTCAGGTTGAGGTTGATGCTTCTGAGATTGGAGCAGGGGCTGTTTTGTCGCAAAGAAGTTCTGATTGCTCGGTGATGAAGCCATGTGCTTTCTTTTCTAGAAAGTTTTCGCCTGCTGAGCGTAATTATGTTGGTAATCGAGAGTTGTTGGCCATGAAGTGGGCATTCGAGGAGTGGCGTCATTGGCTTGAAGGAGCCAAGCATCGCATGGTGGTCTTGACAGATCACAAGAATTTGACTTATCTTGAGTCTGCCAAACGGTTGAATCCGAGACAGGCTCGATGGTCGTTATTTTTCTCCCATTTTGATTTTGTGGTTTCGTACCTTCCGGGCTTTAAGAATGTGAAGGCTGATGCCCTGTCAAGGAGTTTTGTGCCTGACTCTCCGGGTGTTCCTGAGCCGGCGGGTATTCTCAAAGAGGGGGTAATTTTGTCTGCCATCTCCCCTGATTTGCGGCGGGTGCTGCAAAAATTTCAGGCTGATAGACCTGACCGTTGCCCAGCGGAGAAACTGATGGCCCTGATAGATGGACTAGTAGAGTTATCTCTGAGATTCATTGTTCAGTGTTGGCTGGGCATCCTGGAATCTTTGGTACCAGAGATTTGGTGGCTAGATCCTTTTGGTGGCCGTCTTTGTCACGGGATGTGCGTTCTTTTGTGCAGTCCTATGGGACTTGTGCTCGGGCTAAGCCCTGCTGTTCTCGTGCCAGTGGGTTGCTTTTGCCCTTGCCGGTCCCGAAGAGGCCCTGGACGCATATTTCTATGGATTTTATTTCGGATCTCCCCGTCTCTCAAAAGATGTCGGTCATTTGGGTGGTTTGTGATCGCTTTTCTAAGATGGTCCATTTGGTACCTTTGTCTAAATTGCCTTCCTCCTCTGATTTGGTGCCATTATTTTTCCAGCATGTGGTTCGTTTACATGGTATCCCGGAGAACATCGTTTCTGACAGAGGTTCCCAGTTTGTTTCGAGGTTTTGGCGATCCTTTTGTGCTAGGATGGGCATTGATTTGTCTTTTTCCTCGGCTTTCCATCCTCAGACAAATGGCCAAACCGAACGAACTAATCAAACTTTGGAAACATATCTGAGATGCTTTGTTTCTGCTGATCAGGATGATTGGGTGTCCTTTTTGCCGTTGGCTGAGTTCGCCCTTAATAATCGGGCCAGCTCGGCTACTTTGGTTTCGCCGTTTTTCTGCAATTCTGGTTTCCATCCTCGTTTCTCTTCAGGGCAGGTTGAGTCTTCGGACTGTCCTGGTGTAGATACTGTGGTGGATAGGTTGCAGCAGATTTGGACTCATGTAAATAAATCAGACAGCAGCGGCAGAGGGTACTGAAATTTGACTGTGATCTTATTAAGAAGGCAGTAATCAATACAAGGTCTCAAAGAACCATCCTTCTTGGCCACAAAAAAAAACCCTGCTCCCAATGGTGACGACGACGGGCGAATATGACCCTTCTCCAAGGATTCCTTTACATAACTTCGCATAGCGGCGTGCTCTGGCACAGATAAATTGAACAGTCGGCCCTTAGGAAACTTACTACCAGGAATCAAATCGATAGCACAATCGCAATCCCTATGAGGAGGTAGGGCACTGGATTTGGGCTCATCAAATACATCCCGATAATCCGACAAAAACTCCGGGACTTCAGAAGGGGTGGATGACGAAATAGACAAAAATGGAACATCACCATGTACTCCCTGACAACCCCAGCTGGACACAGACATAGATTTCCAATCCAATACTGGATTATGGACCTGTAGCCATGGCAACCCCAAAACGACCATATCATGCAGATTATGCAACACCAAAAAGCGAATATCCTCCTGATGTGCAGGAGCCATGCACATGGTCAATTGGGTCCAGTACTGAGGCTTATTCTTGGCCAAAGGCGTAGCATCAATTCCTCTCAATGGAATAGGATACTGCAAGGGCTCCAAGAAAAAACCACAGCGCCTAGCAAACTCCAAGTCCATCAAATTCAGGGCAGCGCCTGAATCCACAAATGCCATAACAGAATAGGATGACAAAGAGCAGATCAGAGTAACGGACAAAAGAAATTTCGACTGTACCGTACCAATGGTGGCAGACCTAGCGAAACGCTTAGTGCGCTTAGGACAATCGGAGATAGCATGAGTGGAATCACCACAGTAAAAACACAGCCCATTCCGACGTCTGTGTTCTTGCCGTTCAGCTCTGGTCAAAGTCCTATCACATTGCATAGGCTCAGGTCCATGCTCAGATAATACCACCAAATGGTGCACAGCTTTACGCTCACGCAAGCGTCGATCGATCTGAATGGCCAAGGACATAGACTCATTCAGACCAGCAGGCACGGGAAATCCCACCATGACATCCTTAAGGGCTTCAGAGAGACCCTTTCTGAAAATTGCTGCCAGGGCACATTCATTCCACTGAGTGAGTACAGACCACTTCCTAAACCTCTGACAATATATCTCTACCTCATCCTGACCCTGACACAGAGCCAGCAAGATTTTCTCTGCCTGATCCACTGAATTTGGTTCATCATAAAGCAATCCGAGCGCCAGAAAAAACGCATCAACATCACGCAATGCCGGATCTCCTGGCGCAAGGAAAAATGCCCAGTCTTGAGGGTCGCCATGATTTTCACTTGTTGAACAGCGTCACCTGAGGAGCGAGGTTTCAAAGCAAGAAACAATTTACAATTATTTTTGAAATTCTGAAACTTAGATCTATCCCCAAAAATCAAATCAGGAATTGGAATCCTAGGCTCTAACATTGGATTCTGAACCACAAAATCTTGAATGTTTTGTACCCTTGCAGTGAGATTATCCATACAAGAGGACAGACCTTGAATGTCCATATCTACACCTGTATCCTGAACCACCCAGAGGTAAAGGGGAAAAGAGAGACAAAACACACTGCAAAGAAAAAAAATGGTCTCAGAACTTCTCTTATCCCTCTATTGAGATGCATTAGTACTTTGGGCCACCTGTACTGTTATGACCTGGTGGTCAGGACAATAATGGACCTGGTGGTTAAGAGCACACGGAATGACCTGATAGTTACTAATAATATAGGACGAGCTCTGAGACGTGGGAACTTTGCTGACCGCAATCCCTAATCCTATCACACACACTAGAAATAGCTGTGGAGCGCTCCTGACGCTCCCTAGGCGCCTCGTCACAGCCTACGGAACTAGCTAGCCCTAAAGATAGAAAAATAAAGCCTACCTTGCCTCAGAGAAATTCCCCAAAGGAACAGGCAGCCCCCCACATATAATGACTGTGAGTAAAGATGAAAATTACAAACACAGAGATTAAATAGATTTAGCAAAGTGAGGCCCGACTTACTGAACAGACAGAGGATAGGAAAGGCAGCTTTGCGGTCAGCACAAAAAACTACAAAAAGACCACGCAGAGGGCGCAAAAAGACCCTCCGCACTGACTCACGGTGCGGAGGCGCTCCCTCTGCGTCCCAGAGCTTCCAGCAAGCAAGACAACAATAAAAATAGCAAGCTGGACAGAAAAATAGCAAACCAGAGAAAAACAAGCAGTAACTTAGCTTCTGCTGGGAAGACAGGTCACAAGAACGATCCAGGAGTGAACTAGACCAATACTGGAACATTGACAGGTGGCATGGAGCAAAGATCTAGGTGGAGTTAAATAGAGCAGCCAGCTAACGAATTAACCTCGTCACCTGTGGAAGGAACCTCAGAAGCCGCAGCCCCACTCACAACAGCCAGAGGAAGCCCATGGACAGAACCAGCCGAAGTACCATTCATGACCACAGGAGGGAGCTTGACAACAGAATTCACAACAGTTATCCTGGAAAAACAGTTGATTCCTTCTGCTCAGGCAGAACAATGCGCCATGCCACACAGATAGGTCAATCAAGGTGTGGATGTAGGACCACCACATCAAATACCTGCCATGGCCAGCCCAATCTCCAGACCTGAACCCCATTGAAAACCTCTGGAATGTAATCAAGACGATGATGGATAGTCACAAGCCATCAAACAAAGAAGAACTGCTTACATTTTTGCGCCAGAAGCAGTGTGAAAGACTGGTGGAAAGCATGGCAAGACACATGAAAGCTGTGATTAAAAATCATTTTACTCAAAAATATACCTACAAAGAGAAAAACCAAACTGCAAATTTTGCAGTGGTCTCTTAACTTTGCCAGAGCTGTATATAACACACTTATACATGCTAATCATACAACCCCTGGCAAAAATTATGGAATCACCGTCAATTTTTTGTTCTTGATTTCTTTTAATGTTTCTTAAAGCCAGAAAGTTGCCATGTGAAATGACTTTAGTTTTGTGCCATGTCTGTGATCTGCTTTTGTTCTACAAAATTAAACAACTGAATGAACATCCTCCAAGGCCGGTGATTACATAATTTTTGCCAGGGGTTGTAGATGTAACTATATTGGTGTACAGTGCTGTAGAGGATGGAATGCGAGACTGGTTAAAAATAGCAAAACTTTTATTATCATAGTCAATTAAAACATCCAAACAAGATGCTACTAAACATTACACAAATCTAGTAAGAGACTGTTCAGAAATATGGGGAATATAGGCTGTCAGATGTTAGTGGCTACCTGTGATTTTAGGTATTTGGCCGAGGTCACACTTGCGAGTGCAATGTGAGAAACTTGCCCGAGTCTCTCTCATCAATACCCGGCACTGCTACCAGCACTTGGGACTGGAATGTGCGGCTGCATGTATTTCTATGCAGCTGAATGCTCCGATCCCGAGTGCCAGCAGCTGTGCCGGATATAGATGCGAGAGATTCGCGCAAGTTTCTCACATTGCACTCGCAAGTGTGACCCCGGCCTTTCGGTAATTATTGTAAGTATTCTACTATCCATGTTGGGCTGTTTCTAATGCAAGTTACACCCTCACGGATAATCCGTCACTGTATGCAACACCCAAATGTGTCATCTTTATTTATGTGACTTCTACTGTAACTAGGTGGTCTGCTTATTTCCCCCTTTTTTTGCACTCTTGCTTACATTTGTGTCCCTTTTTAATTTGCATATGCTTTAATTATCTATGATAATAAAGCTTTTAGCAAATGTTAGCCAGACTTGCATTGCTACTTTTGATGGTTTTGCCTGCATAAATAATCCTGAGACTTGTTACATTTGTGTTCTTTAAACTGCTATAGAGGAGTAAAATATTTTACCATCTCCATTCTGTAGTGTGCAATGTATGGGTACTGTCCAAGGAACAGATTTCTGGAGAAAAGTAAGCAAAGTTGTATTTCCCAAAAGTCGAGGACCAGATTATAATGCAGAAATTAGGATCACAATTACTACCCTCTTTGGGTACGTGCCCACAATCAGGAGTAGTGGCGTTTTGGATGCACAATATTTTTGCTGCGTTCTACATAAAATGCATGTGTTTTGAAACTATGCGGATTCTCCGCATTTTAAGTCTATTGGAGAAAATACACACTGGAGAATAGCGTCTCAACTACAGCAATTGACATCCTGAGGCTTGGAAACCCGCACCCCAGGTGAGTTTAGGCAGCGATAAATAGAAGCACAGTGGGTATAAGGTTTCTATAAATCCCATGCACTGTGCTTGTGATGTAGTATCCAGCGTTTTGGACACAGCAAAAATTTGTTGCTTCCAAAACACTACTTAATTCCTTAGGCCGGCGTCACACTAGAGAGTTTTACGAACGTATGAGAGGGGCAAAAACTACGCATTGAACACGGACCAATGATTCTTTATGGGGCAGCTATCTACCTATCTGCCGTATATTTCTCAGCTGTATTTTACGGGCGTAGAAAATCGCAGCATGCTGCGTTTGTCAGCGTATTCCGCAAAAAATCCACCAATGAAAGTCTATGGTGGTGAGAAAAATACAGACTACACACGGACAATCAGTGTGACTTGCGAGAAATACGCACCGGTGTTCTATAGAAAAGCCGGTAATTCAGTGCGGTGTACAGTAAAATCACACTGACAGGTTAGAATAGAATAGATCAAATAAATGTCTACACATAGAATAGGTATATACAGTTAGGGCCAGAAATATTTGGACAGTGACACAATTTTCGCGAGTTTTGCTCTGCATGCCACCACATTGGATTTGAAATGAAACCTCTACAACAGAATTCAAGTGTAGATTGTAACGTTTAATTTGAAGGGTTGAACAAAAATATCTGATAGAAAATGTAGGATTTGTACACATTTCTTTACAAACACTCCACATTTTAGGAGGTCAAAAGTAATTGGACAAATAAACATAACCCAAACAAAATATTTTTATTTTCAATATTTTGTTGCAAATCCTTTGGAGGCAATCACTGCCTTAAGTCTGGAACCCATGGACATCACCAAACGCTGGGTTTCCTCCTTCTTAATGCTTTGCCAGGCCTTTACAGCCGCAGCCTTCAGGTCTTGCTTGTTTGTGGGTCTTTCCGTCTTAAGTCTGGATTTGAGCAAGTGAAATGCATGCTCAATTGGGTTTAGATCTGGAGATTGACTTGGCCATTGCAGAATGTTCCACTTTTTGACACTCATGAACTCCTGGGTAGCTTTGGCTGTATGCTTGGGGTCATTGTCCATCTGTACTATGAAGCGCCGTCCAATCAACTTTGCAGCATTTGGCTGAATCTGGGCTGAAAGTATATCCTGGTACACTTCAGAATTCATCCGGCTACTCTTGTCTGCTCTTATGTCATCAATAAACACAAGTGACCCAGTGCCATTGAAAGCCATGCATGCCCATGCCATCACGTTGCCTCCACCATGTTTTACAGAGGATGTGGTGTGCCTTGGATCATGTGCCGTTCCCTTTCTTCTCCAAACTTTTTTCTTCCCATCATTCTGGTACAGGTTGATCTTTGTCTCATCTGTCCATAGAATACTTTTCCAGAACTGAGCTGGCTTCTTGAGGTGTTTTTCTGCAAATTTAACTCTGGCCTGTCTGTTTTTGGTATTGATGAATGGTTTGCATCTAGATGTGAACCCTTTGTATTTACTGTCATGGAGTCTTCTCTTTACTGTTGACTTAGAGACAGATACAACCAATTTCACTGAGAGTGTTCTGGACTTCAGTTGATGTTGTGAACGGGTTCTTCTTCACCAAATTAAGTATGCGGCGATCATCCACCACTGTTGTCATCCGTGGACGCCCAGGCCTTTTTGAGTTCCCAAGCTCACCAGTCAATTCCTTTTTTCTCAGAATGTACCCAACTGTTGATTTTGCTACTCCAAGCATGTCTGCTATCTCTCTGATGGATTTTTTATTTTTTTTCAGCCTCAGGATGTTCTGCTTCACCTCAATTGAGAGTTCCTTTGACCGCATGTTGCCTGCTCACAGCAACAGCTTCCAAATGCAAAACCACACACCTGGAATCCACCCCTGACCTTTTAACTACTTCATTGATTACAGGTTAACGAGGGAGACGCCTTCAGAGTTAATTGCAGCCCTTAGAGTCCATTGTCCAATTACTTTTGGTCCCTTGAAAAAGAGGACGCTATGCATTACAGAGCTATGATTCCTAAACCCTTTCTCCGATTTGGATGTGGAAACTATCATATTGCAGCTGGGAGTGTGCACTTTCAGCCCATATTATATATATAATTGTATTTCTGAACATGTTTTTGTAAACAGCTAAAATAACAAAACTTGTGTCACTGTCCAAATATTTCTGGCCCTAACTGTACATAGATATATATATATATATCTATATATCTATATATCTATATATATATATATATATATATATATATATATACCTATTCTATGTGTAGACATTTATTTGATCTATTCTATTCTATTCTGTATTATATATACAGTGCAGACCAAAGGTTTGGACACACCTTCTCATTTAAAGATTTTCCTGTATTTTCATGACTATGAAAATTGTACATTGACACTGAAGGTATCAAAACTATGAATTAACACATGTGGAATTATATACTTAACAAAAAAGTGTGAAACAACTGAAATTATGTCTTATATTCTAGGTTCTTCAAAGTAGCCACCTTTTGCTTTGATGACTGCTTTGCACACTCTTGGCATTCTCTTGATGAGCTTCAAGAGGTAGTCACCGGGAAGGGTCTTCCAACAATCTTGAAGGAGTTCCCACATATCCTTAGCACTTGTTGGCCCTTTTGCCTTCACTCTCCGGTCCAGCTCACCCCAAACCATCTCGATTGGGTTTAGGTCTGGTGACTGTGGAGGCCAGGTCATCTGGCATAGCACCCCATCACTCTCCTTCTTGGTCAAATAGCCCATACACAGCCTGGAGGTGTGTTTGGGGTCATTGTCCTGTTGAAAAATAAATGATGGTCCAACCAAGCGCAAACCGGATGAAATAGCATGCCGCTGCAAGATGCTGTGGTAGCCATGCTGGTTCAGTATGCTTTCAATTTTGAATAAATCCCCAACAGTGTCACCAGCAAAGCACCCCCACACCATCACACCTCCTCCTCCATGGTTCACGGTGGGAACCAGGCATGTAGAGTCCATTCGTTCACCTTTTCTGCGTTGCACAAAGACACGGTGGTTGGAACCAAAGATCTCAAATTTGGACTCATCTGACCAAAGAGCAGATTTCCACTGGTCTAATGTCCATTCCTTGTGTTCTTTAGCCCAAACAAGTCTCTTCTGCTTGTTGCCTGTCCTTGCAGTGGTTTCCTAGCAGCTATTTTACCATGAAGGCCTGGTGCACACATTTTCCTCTTAAGAGTTGTTGTAGAGATGTGCCTGCTGCTAGAACTCTGTGTGGCATTGATCTGGTCTCTAATCTGAGCTGCTGTTAATCTGCGATTTCTGAGGCTGGTGACTCGGATAAACTTATCCTCAGAAGCAGCAGTGACTCCTGGTCTTCCCTTCCTGGGGCGGTCCTCATGTGAGCCAGTTTCTTTGTAGCGCTTGATGGTTTTTGCACTTGGGGACACTTTCAAAGTTTGACCAATTTTTCAGACTGACTGACTTTCATTTCTTAATTGATGGCCACACGTTTTTCTTTACTTAGCTGCTTTTTTCTTGCCATAATACAAATTCTAACAATCTATTCAGTAGGACTATCAGCTGTGTATCCACCAGACTTCTGCACAACACAACTGATGGTCCCAACAGCATTTATTTGGCAAGAAATCCCACTTATTAAACCTGACAGGGCACACCTGTGAAGTGAAAACAATTCCCAGTGACTACCTCTTGAAGCTCATCAGGAGAATGCCAAGAGTGTGAAAAGCAGCCATCAAAGCAAAAGGTGGCTACTTTGAAGAACCTAGAATATAAGACATAATTTCAGTTGTTTCACACTTTTTTGTTAAGTATATAATTCCACATTCCACATTCATAGTTTTGATGCCTTCAGTGTGAATGTACAATTTTCATATTCCTGGAAATACAGAAAAACCTTCAAATGAGAAGGTGTGTCCAAACTTTTGGTCTGTACTGTATATATATATATATATACAGTGGGGCAAAAAAGTATTTAGTCAGTCTGCAATAGTGCAAGTTCCACCACTTAAAAAGATGAGAGGCGTCTGTAATTTACATCATAGGTAGACCTCAACTATGGGAGACAAACTGAGAAAAAAAAATCCAGAAAATCACATTGTCTGTTTTTTTTATCATTTTTTTTGCATATTATGGTGGAAAATAAGTATTTGGTCAGAGACAAACAATCAAGATTTCTGGCTCTCACAGACCTGTAACTTCTTCTTTAAGAGTCTCCTCTTTTCTCCACTCATTACCTGTAGTAATGGCACCTGTTTAAACTTGTTATCAGTATAAAAAGACACCTGTGCACACCCTCAAACAGTCTGACTCCAAACTCCACTATGGTGAAGACCAAAGAGCTGTCAAAGGACACCAGAAACAAAATTGTAGCCCTGCACCAGGCTGGGAAGACTGAATCTGCAATAGCCAACCAGCTTGGAGTGAAGAAATCAACAGTGGGAGCAATAATTAGAAAATGGAAGACATACAAGACCACTGATAATCTCCCTCGATCTGGGGCTCCACGCAAAATCCGACCCCGTGGGGTCAGAATGATCAGAAGAACGGTGAGCAAAAATCCCAGAACCACGCGGGGGGACCTAGTGAATGAACTGCAGAGAGCTGGGACCAATGTAACAAGGCCTACCATAAGTAACACACTACGCCACCATGGACTCAGATCCTGCAGTGCCAGACGTGTCCCACTGCTTAAGCCAGTACATGTCTGGGCCCGTCTGAAGTTTGCTAGAGAGCATTTGGATGATCCAGAGGAGTTTTGGGAGAATGTCCTATGGTCTGATGAAACCAAACTGGAACTGTTTGGTAGAAACACAACTTGTCGTGTTTGGAGAAAAAAGAATACTGAGTTGCATCCATCAAACACCATACCTACTGTAAAGCATGGTGGTGGAAACATCATGCTTTGGGGCTGTTTCTCTGCAAAGGGGCCAGGACGACTGATCCGGGTACATGAAAGAATGAATGGGGCCATGTATCATGAGATTTTGAGTGCAAACCTTCCATCAGCAAGGGCATTGAAGATGAAACGTGGCCGGGTCTTTCAACATGACAATGATCCAAAGCACACCGCCAGGGCAACGAAGGAGTGGCTTCGTAAGAAGCATTTCAAGGTCCTGGAGTGGCCTAGCCAGTCTCCAGATCTCAACCCTATAGAAAACCTTTGGAGGGAGTTGAAAGTCCGTGTTGCCAAGCGAAAAGCCAAAAACATCACTGCTCTAGAGGAGATCTGCATGGAGGAATGGGCCAACATACCAACAACAGTGTGTGGCAACCTTGTGAAGACTTACAGAAAACGTTTGACCTCTGTCATTGCCAACAAAGGATATATTACAATGTATTGAGATGAAATTTTGTTTCTGACCAAATACTTATTTTCCACCATAATATGCAAATAAAATGTTAAAAAAACAGACAATGTGATTTTCTGGATTTTTTTTTCTCAGTTTGTCTCTCATAGTTGAGGTCTACCTATGATGTAAATTACAGACGCCTCTCATCTTTTTAAGTGGTGGAACTTGCACTATTGCTGACTGACTAAATACTTTTTTTCCCCACTGTATATATATATATATATATATATATATATCAGTGAGACACACATATATATATATATATATATATATATATATATATATATATATATATATATATATATATGTGTGTATTTATTTATTTATATTTAATACAGAACTAGATAGCAGAAAAGCCGGTAATTCAATTGCCGGCTTTTGCTATCTCCTTCCCAAACCCGACAGGATATGAGACATGGTTTACATACAGTAAACCATTTCATATCCCTTTTTTTGTGCATATTCTTCACTACTATTGTTAGAAGTGTCTGTGCAAAATTTGGGGGCTCTAGATGTTAAAGGGTTAATTCATGGAAAAAACTGGCGTGGGCTCCCGCACAATTTTCTCTGCCAGAGTGGGAAAGCCAGTGACTGAGGGCAGATATTAATAGCCTGGAGAGTTACCATGGTTATTGGCCCCCCTGGCTAAAAACATCTATTTCCAGCCACCCCAAAAAAGGCACATCTGTAAGATGCGCCTATTCTGGCACTTAGCCTCTCTCTTCCCACTCCCCTGTGGTGGAGTGATATGGGGTAATAAAGGGTTAATGCCACCTTCCTATTGTAAGGGGACATTAAGCCTGGTTAATAATGGAGAGGTGTCAATAAGACACCTCTCCATTATTAATCCAATAGTAGTAAATGGTTAATAAAACATACACACATTAGGAAAAATGTAATTTATTGAAATAAAGACACAGGGTGTTGTAATAGTTTATTATACTCTCAATCCAAATGACGACTCTCGTTCTGTAAAAGAAAATAAAAGAAAAAAGCAACAATATCCCATACCTTTCCGGCGCTCAGTCACGTCCCACGCTGTAAATCCATCTGAAGGGGTTGAATAATTTTACAGCCAGGAGCCTGCTAATGCAGCTGTGCTCCTGTCTGTAAAATCTGAGGAATGAATTGGAAGCAGGGGAACGTAGCTGTTATGGACCTGGTGGTTAGGAGCACCCGGCACGACCTGATAGTTAAACTCACGCAGGAAAAGCTCTGGGATGTGGGAGCTCTGCTGACCGCAGGCCCTAATCCTATCACAACAACTAGAAATAGCTGTGGAGCGTTCCTGACTCTCCCTAGACGCCTCTTCACAGCCTAAGAGCTAGCTAGCCCTAGAGATAGAAAATAAAGCCTACCTTGCCTCAGAGAAATTCCCCAAAGGAAAAGGCAGCCCCCCACATATATTGACTGTGAGTAAAGATGAAAGTCACAAACGCAGAAATGAAACAGGTTTCAGCAAAGGGAGGCCAGACTTACTAAACAGACAGAGGATAGGAAAGGTATCTTTGCGGTCAGCACAAAAAACTACAAAAGACCACGCAGAGTGTGCAAAAAGACCTCCGCACCGACTCACGGTGCGGAGGTGCCACTCTGCATCCCAGAGCTTCCAGCTAGCAAGACAAAATCATGATAACCAGCTGGACAAGGAAACAATGAACAAATAATAACTATCAGGAACTTAACTTCTGCAGGAGAAGGCAGGTCACCAGAAAGATCCAGGAGCGAACTGAACCAATGCAGGAACATTGACAGCTGGCATGGAGTAACGATCTGAGTGGAGTTAAATAGAGCAGCCAACCAAAGGATAAACCACGTCACCTGTGTAAAGAACCTCAGAAGCAGCAGCTTCACTCACAGCCACCAGAGGGAGTCCATGGACAGAACTCGCCGAAGTACCATTCACGACCACAGGAGGGAGTTCGACAACAGAATTCACAACACGTAGCATCATAGACTTGCGGTGCTGCGGCCTCCTGCTGGTATAAACTCATATGAACTCTAGCGTGAGAAAATATTCAGAAAAATTCCCAAGCTAGAGTTCATATGAGTTTATACCAGCAGGGGGCGCAGCACCGCAAGTCTATGATGCTACGATCCCCTGCTTTCAATTCATTCCCCAGATTTTACAGATGGATTTACAGCGTGGGACATGACTGAGCGCCTGAAAGGTATGGGATATTGTTGCTTTTTTCTTTTACAGAACAGGGTCGTCATTTGGATTGAGAGTATAATAAACTATTACAACACCCTGTGTATTTCAATAAAATACATTTTTCCTAATGTGTGTGTGTTTTATTAACCATTTACTACTATTGGATTAATAATGGATAGGCGTCTTATTGACATCTCTCCATTATTAACCAGGCTTAATGTCACCTTACAATAGCAAGGTGGCATTTACCCTTTATTACTCCATATCTCACCGCTACAGGGGAGTGGGAAGAGAGAGGCTAAGTGCCAGAATAGGCGCATCTTCCAGATGTGCCTTTTCTGGGGTGGCTGGGGGCAGATGTTTTTAGCCAGGGGGGCCAATAACCATGCACCCTCTCCAGGCTATTAATATCTGCCCTCAGTCACTGGCTTTCCCACTCTGACGGAGAAAATTGCGCGGGAGCCCACACCAGTTTTTTCCGTGAATTAACCCTTTTTTAAGAGCTAGAGCCCCCATATTTTGCACACAGACACTTCTAACAGTAGTGAGGAATATGCAAAAAAAAGGGATATGAAATGGTTTACTATATTTAAACCATGTCTCATAAACTTTCGGGTTTGGGAAGGAGATAGCAAAAGCCGGTAATTGAATTACCGGCTTTTCTGCTATCTTGCGCTGTATTTATATATATATATATATACATATATATATGTCTCACTGACATATATATATATATATATATATCTACTATATAATTGTCTAAGGGTCACTTCCGTCTGTCCAGGATATTCATTGGTCGCGGCCTCTGTATGTGATGGAAATCCAAGTTGCTGATTGGTCTCGCCAGCTGCCTGTCATGGCTGCTGTGACCAATCAGCGACGGCCACAGTCCGATTAGTCCCTCCCTACTCCCCTGCAGTCAGTGCCCGGCGCCCGCTACATACTCCCCGCAGTCAGTGCCCGGCACCCGCTCAATACGCCCCGCAGTCAGTGCCTGGCGCCCGCTCCATACTCTTCGCAGTTAGTGCCCGGCGCCAGCTCCATACTCCCCGCAGTCAGCGCCCGCTCCATACTCCCCTCCGGTCACCGCTCACAAAGGGTTAATGCCAGCGGTAACGGACCGCGTTATGCCACGGGTACCTCACTCCGTTACTGCCGCTATTAACCCTGTGTGACAAAGTTTTTACTATTGATGCTGCCTATGCAGCATCAATAGTAAAAAGATCTAATGTTAAAAATAATAAAAAACCTGCTATTCTCACCTTCCGTAATCCGACGATGCGCTCATGCCTACCGCCAGCTTCCGGTCCCAGAGATGCATTGCGAAATTACCCAGAAGATTTAGTGGTCTCGCAAGACCGCTAAGTGATCTGGGTAATTTCGCAATGCATCCTGGGAACGCAAGATGGCAGCAACCGCAGACATCGCCAGAGGTTCACTGGATCTACGCTGGATCCCTCCGGGTGAGTATATAACTATTTTTTATTTTAATTATATTTTTTAACAGGGATATGGTGCCCACACTGCTAAATACTATGTGGGCTGTTTTAGATACCGCGTGGCTGCTATGTACTGCGTGACTGCTATATACTGTGTGGGCTGTGTTATATACTACGTGGGCTGTGTTATTTACTGCGTGGCCTATATTAACGCATCAGGTATTCCACAATATGTATGTATGTATATAGCAGCCACATGGTATATACCACGGGCCACGTAGTACTCCTATATACTACGTGGCCTGTGCTATATACTATGTGGCTGCTATATACTATGTGGCTGCTATATACATACATATTCTAGAATACCCGATGCGTTAGAATCGGGCCACTATCTAGTGTATATATATATATATATATCTATATATATATATATATAGACTGTATATATGTTTTCTCGAATATTTGAGCCCATGGATCCATTCTATGTCCATTTTGCAAGCCGGTGAGAAAATCTCGCCGTACGGATGCCATACGGATTACATACGGAGGTTTACATGCGCAAAATATGCTGCCACACCCTGCCTACGGATGACATACGGATCACTGTTTTGGGATCATTTCTGCGTATTATACCTGTAAAATACAGACCGTATTTCCCTACGCTGAGTGTGACACCGGCCTTATCGTGGGCATGTACCCTTTCATGTAGCTGAGACCCACCCGCAATTGGCTTGATCAAGTCTATCATTATAAACCAGAGACTTTTAATGACTACTACTATGACTACTGTTCATATATACTGATTTTATCCTTTTACAAAAAGGTAATTGGGAGGAGTCCTCAGAATTGAGTCTGCTACAATATTCCTATTGGGACCAAAAACACAAACCAAAAATACATGGGCTACTTGCACAGTGAACAATATTCCTATTGGGAGTAGAGTAGTGGCTGGAGTGAGACCTCTCTAACCATTTTTTTTATTTAATGTTTAGTCAGGAAGGAGTACTTATTTCTTATATTTACGATACATAGTCAGCATTAACCCCTTAACCTCTCGAGCTTTTTTTGTTTTTGTGTTTTTGTTTTTCGGTCACCTTTTTTATTTTTCCGTCAATATGACCATGTGAGAGCTTGTTTTTTTGCTGGGCGAGTTGTAGTTTTGAACAACACCATTGGTTTTACCATGTCATGTACTAGACAATGGGAAAAAAAATTCCAAGTGCGGTGAAATTGCAAAAAATGTGCAATCCCACACTTGTTTTTTTGTCTGGCTTTTTTTTACTACATTCACTAAATGCTAAAACTGACCTGCCATTATGATTTTCCATGTCATTACGAGTTCACAGAAACCAAATATGTCCAGGTTCTTTTTTTATCTAAGTGGTGAAAAAAAACTCCAAACTTTAAGAAAAAAAATTGCGCCATTTTCCGATACCCATAGCGTCTCCATTTTTCGTGATCTCGGGTTGAGTGAGGGCTTATTTTTTGCATGACAAGCTGACGTTTTTAATGATACCATTTTGATGCAGATACGATCTTTTGATCACCTGTTATTGCATTTTAATGCAATGTCACAGTGACCAAAAAAAGTAATTCTGGTGTTTTGACTTTTTTTGTTCCTACGCCGTTTAGCGATCAGGTTAATCCTTTTTGTTTTTATTGATAGAACGGGCGATTCTGAACGCGGCGATACCAAATATGTGTATGTTTGGTTTTATTTTTATTGTTTTATTTTGAATAGGGCAAAAGGGGGTGATTTGAACTTTTATATATTTTTTTATTTTTTTATATTTTTAAAAACATTTTCTTTTTACTTTTGGCATGCTTCAATAGTCTCCATGGGAGGCTAGAAGCTGGCATAGCCTGATCTGCTCTGCTACACATAGAGGCGATGAACAGATCACCTCTATATAGCAGAATTACTCACTTGCTATGAGTGCCGACCACTGGGTGGTGCTCACAGCATTCCGACACTGACAACCATAGTGGTCTCCAGGAGACCTCCAGTTGTCAAGCCAACACCGGTGACCCGCGATGACGTGACGGGGGTCACTGGTGTGCGTATTTCCGGCGTGATTGCCGGAAGCGCTTCTTAAATGCCGCTGTCTGCGTTTGACAGCGGCATTTAACAGGTTAAAGGCGATTCTACCCGCGGCTATTCCGGGCACATGTCAGCTGATCAGAAATGCTGATATGTGCCGGGAAAGATGTGGGCTCACCGCCAGAGCCCACATCAAAGTGAGTGAGTGAGTCTGCTCTCTGCTGGATGAGGACAATAAGGCGCCGTGCTAGTGGCAGCCCATTGCAGCAGAAATAGTTTTGTTTTGTTTTAGTTTTGTTTTGTTTTATTTTGTTTTGTTTTACTTTACTTTATTTTATTTTGGAATTATTTTTGTTATGTGTGAACCTTTTTCTTTCTGAACCTCAGCTTTTTTGGTACTCCTAAGGAATTTTCTTTTCCCCAGTACCTTCTCCTTCTGAACTTGGATCTGCTGGAATGCTTCCCTTGGATTTATGCTGAACCCTTGGATTTATGCTGAACCCTTGGATTTCCCCTTGGCTGGTGCTTCTGAACCTGGGGTCCTCTGATTTGTTTCCCTGGATGCATACTGCTACCCACAGCTTTCTGGATGTATGCTTCTGATCCTTGGCTCCCCTGGAAGGTTTCCCTTGGATGTTTGCTGCTACCCGCAGCTATCTGGATTTACAGTGCATTTGTGATCACCTTGCAACCTAGGACTGGTATTATACGCACCTACTGCCAGGCGGCCACTACCTGTCTGGGAATTGGCACAGCTATGTCTGGAGGCGTGCACTGTATACCTCCCTACACGGACAGGCTTAGTGCGACTAACATGGGCAAGGTTTTGATTGATGTCCCTAAGTCTGTTCATAAACGTGTTGCTTACTCAAGGGGCTGACTTCTGGAGCTGCGCGGGCTAATGCCTTCTCCTGCAGTGGGTAGACCACGTGTCCCGTGTGAGGTAAGGCGACCCTACAGAGGCTGCAGAGCGGGCAAAAAACTTAAGGCAAGGCGAAGATGGTTCAAACCTGTAGTTCCGTCCATCATCATGGGGAATGTTCAATCACTGGGTAATAAGTCGGATGAACTGCTGGGATTAATACGGACCCAGAGGGAAAACAAAGAATGCAGTATGATATGCTTTACTGAAACATGGTTACGTGGCGAGATCCCGGACTCAAGTGTTTCAGTACCAGGATTTCACATGGTTCGGGCGGATAGAGACACTATGAAGAGCGGCAAAAAAAAGGGTGGTGGAGTTATACTCTACATAAACAATGGTTGGTGCAATCAGGGGCATGTGACTGTAAGGGAGCGCCATTGTTGTCCGAACATTGAATTGCTAGCTGTTGGCCTCAGACCTTACTATATTCCTAGAGAATTCTCGCTTGTTACTGCAATAGTGTTGTACATACCACCAACTGCAAACCATGAGGCTGCAGGTGAAGTGCTGTCAGGAGTCATTGCTCGGCTCCAGCTGAAACACCCCAACTCGCTTACTGTAATCTCTGGGGATTTTAACCGAGCTAAAATTTCTACTGCCTTACCTAAATTTTATCAATTTGTGAAATGTACAACACGTGACAATATTACTTTAGACTTAGGCTAGGTTCACATTGCGTCAAGTACATGGCGTTAAACGGATGCGTTAAACGCATGTACAGAAACGGAGCAAAAATATGTGAAATTCGTCGTCACGGTAACGCTAGCGTTAACGCATGTGATCGCGTTTTTTCATTTTGATGTCCGTTTACGAAGTATCCGTTTGTCTGCGTTTGTCACTGTCAATAAAGTTGTTCTTTTTTTTTTTTCCCTTTTGTCATTGTCGGGTGTGGGCACAGACTCATTCTCCATTTTGAAAGCATTGAGTGAACTTCTGCTAGCAAGATGTTTGTGTCTGAGCTCGTCAGATTTCGCTAAACACTCTGTCACGTGCAGGAGACTTTGTGTGAGTGGGATATTCCTCCTTTAATGGCCGAAATCACATTTCCTGTCACATGACCACATGTGACCACCCTCAAACGCTATTAAAACGTGTGGACCTATTTGGAAATTTTTCATGATTTGCATCTGACTGCGTTTGCCATAGCCTTCTATGGCAGAATGAACGCTTCTGTTAGTAGTGCGTTAGCTTGGCCGGACCCGAAAACGCTGCAAGCCGCGTTGAAGGTCCGTCAGAAAAAAAACGTTATGTGACAAACGCATACCAATTTAGGGATGCGTCACGATGCGTCAGACAATGCAAGCCTATGGGCGCGTTAGTATGTGCGTTACATTGCGTTTTTACTACTTAAAAACGAGTCCGTTAGACGGACACACCTAGCGCAATGTGAACCCAGCCTTACTCTATGCGAATGTCAAGAATGCTTATTCATCCTCTATCCTGCCGCCCTTGGGGAAGTCTGATCACAATCTTGTACTATTGTCACCAGTCTACCAACCTGTTGTTAGTACACAGCCTCCTAAGATTAAATCAGTTAGAATGTGGAATCCAACAAATGAACAGGCTTTACAGGATTGCTTTCATCTTACAGACTGGGATGTGCTGCTTGGGACAATGGACGAGTATACAAATGTTAATGAAGTGGTTGGTAGAGTGACTGACTACATTAACTTCTGCACTGATATGTTGGTGCCAACTAAAAAGATTAGGTGTTTTGCAAACAACAAGCCATGGATAACAAAGGAATTGAAGCATTTGCTCAACAGGAAAAAAAGGCATTTAAACTGGGTGACAAAGAGGAAATTAAAATGATACAGCATGAATTGAAGCATAAAATAAAGGAGGCCCAGGAAGCCTTCAGAATTAAACTTGAAAAGAAACTGTCCCACAATAATACCAGAGAAGTTTGGTCAGGAATGAAATTACTGACTGGGCTTAAGCTGAGGCCTGAAAATGATCGAGGAACAATGGACAAGGCTAATGAGATGAATCAGTATTTCAACAGATTTAGCAGTACATGTGTAATACCAACTGATAGTGGATGGGAACTAGGTGCAAATTCTGCAACATCGATATTGAAGGATGAGCAGACTAATTTTAGAGTATCCGAAAATTATGTGAGGAGGCAGTTTAAGTCACTTAACATTGGTAAAGCTGCAGGACCTGATGGACTCAGCTCACATGTCCTTAAAGTTTGTGCAGACCAGCTGTGTACTGTCTTTACACGCCTATTTAATGGAAGTCTACAAACACAGAGGGTACCAGTGTTATGGAAAACTTCCTGTCTGGTGCCGGTACCCAAGACGACTTCTCCTGCAACCCTAAATGACTATCTTCCTGTAGCCTTAACATCTCATGCTATGAAGGCCTTGGAAAGATTAGTGCTTGCTCACTTAAGACCGAGGGTTAACGCTTTTATCGATCCCCTTCAGTTTGCCTACCGACATAGATTGGGGGTGGATGATGCTATCCTTTCTCTGTTACATAGGGTACATTCATTTCTGGAGATTGATGGAACCACGGTGCGAGCGATGTTCTTCGATTTCTCGAGTGCATTTAACTCCCTGCAGCCACTTTTACTACACAAAAAGATGACTGATATGAAGGTTGAGGAGGGGATGAGAAATTGGATAACTGACTACCTATCAGATCGGCCACAGTTTGTACAGATGGGAGCAGTGGTGTCAAGCAGATTATTGAGCAGTGTAGGTGCCCCCCAGGGAACGGTGCTTGCGCCCTTTCTATTCACACTGTATACTTCAGACTTTCAGTATAAATCTGAACTTTGCCACCTTCAAAAATTTTCGGATGACTCTGTGGTTGTGGGATGCATTAGGGGAGATCAGGGGGATGAGGAATATAGAAGGGTGGTGTCGAATTTCGTGGATTGGTGCAATGGTAACTATCTACAACTAAATGTTAAGAAAACCAAGGAGTTGGTGGCCAACTATAGCAGGATTAAGTTGGAATGCTTACCGATCACTATTGCTGGTCAGGAGGTAGAGCAGGTGGAGAGTTACAAATATTTGGGGGTCCATTTGGATAGCAAACTGGACTGGAGATGCCACTCAGAGTTTGTCTACAAGAAGGGGATGAGCAGATTGTATTTCCTAAGGAAACTGAGGTCTTTTAATGTGTGTAGCAAAATGTTAGAAATGTTCTACCAATCTGTGGTGGCAAGTGCCATCATTTTTGCAATCACGTGCTGGGGTAGTAGTGTGTGGGCCTCTGATGCTAATAAGCTGAATAAGATTATTAAGAAGGCAAGTTCTGCTGTCGGCTGTAATCTGGACTCTTTTGGGGAGGTAGTGGAGAAAAGAACTCTGAAAAAGTGTGTGGCAATTATGAACAATAATGCACATCCACTATATGAGCTATTCATGAGACAGAAGAGCACCTTCAGTAACCGGCTTATACTTCTGAGGTGTAAGAAGGAAAAATATAGGAAATCGTTTGTGCCAACTGCCATGGGAATGTACAACAATAACACTAGGTTTAAACCACCAAGGTGAATGTCTACTTATTTCTCTACATTTCAGTTCACTCGTTGTGTATGTCCTATTCTAATGTATAATGTTCTTCTGTCAACTCCACTGTCATGTCAACTATGTAATTCCTTTATGATTTTTATGATTTAAGTCGTGCTGCTGTGATACCATAATTTCCCACGGGATCAATAAAGTGTATCGTATCGTATCGTATCGTGACATCGGCGTACTATTACACCCGATGTCGGAAAGGGGTTAAAGACCTTGTCCACTACTAGCACAGCCCCTTCTTGATCTGAAAGTTTAGCCTATGAAAATAAAACCACTTATACTTATCTCTCGTGCCGCTGCCGTTCCAGCGGTGTTGGCACTCGCGCTTCTGGGGCTCATGTGCTGTTTGTTATGACACGTTAGCACTTGGCCCAATCAGCCAAACCTTACTGTGATTTTTGGAGGCAGAATGGACAAATCAACAGCAGGTCAAGAATTGGTTTTATTTATTTTTTATGCTTTTATGCGTTCCTCGTGCAGTGTAAGTGACTAGACGACTTTATTCTTTGGGTCGGTGCAATTACAGCGATACCAGATTAATATCAGGTTTTTCTGTTTGGCTGCTGTCATGCATTAAAGAAATGCTTTTTTTGCAAAACAAAATTTTTGCATCCACATATTTTAAGAGCTATAATTTTTCATATTTTTTGCCAACAGAGTCATGTGAGGGCTTAATTTTTGCAGGACGAGTTGACGTTTTTATTGTTACCATTTTCGGTCACAAAACATTTTTTGATCAATTTCTATTCTGATTTTTGAGGGGCAGAATTAACAAAAATCTGCAATTTATGATTTATTTATTTTTTACACCATTCACCATATAGTAAAAATGACAAGACCACTTTATTCTTCGGGACAGTATGATTACAACGATACCACATTTATATTTTTTTTATGTTTTGGTGCTTTTACACTATTAAAACTAGTTTATAGGAAAAATAATTGTTTTTGCATCAGTCTGTTTGGAGTGCTATAACTTTTTTATTTTTTCGCTAATGGAGTTGTATGAAGGCTTGTTTTTTTGAGAGACAAGATGACGTTTTCATCTATTTCAGTTGCACTTGACTTTTTGGTTCCTTTTGATTCCTCATTTTGTTCAGCGGTATGATGAAAAATCATACATTTTTACCAGTTTTTTTTTTTACTGTGTTCACTGAAGGGGTTAACTAGTGGTACAGTTTTTTAGGTTTATAGGTCAGGTTGTTTCGTACACAGCAATACCAAATACAGTAAGTGGACCCCATTGACATACCGCCGGTTCAACTGCTGTGGCTGCATCAGGGCCCGGAGGTTCCAGGGGATGCCTGCAGGGCGGCTATTAATGAGGGCAATCTGGCCAGTTTATCCAGCCCCGAGACTCCGGGGGGGGGGGGGCCCTGGCCAGATTGCCTTCATGTGCGTCGGGCAGGGAGCAATCCCTGTAGCTCCGTTGCCTGAAAGAGAAAATGGCCGCAGAGCTGCAGGGAATGGATCCGTCCTGCTTCCTGCCTGCGCTTCCTGTCTCACACAGCAGCGGCTGTAATGACATCATCATTCAGCACCGCGGGTGTGTGAGACAGGAAGCTGCCGGCGATGGAGCGGCTTCAGGATACCGCATGCAGAGGTGAGGTGTATGTGTGTGTGTAGGCAGAGAGCTGAAGGTGCTGTATGTGTCTGTGTGTGTCTATGCAGAGAGGTGAATGGTGCTCTGCGTGTCTGTGTGTTTTTGTGTGCATGTGTATGCAGAGGGGTGAATGGTGCTGTGTGTCTGTGTGCGTGTAGGTGGAGGAGAGGGCAATGATGGGGGTGATGGGGCGGAAGGCAATGATTGGGTTGACAGATTGGGCAATGATGGGGGTGATGGGGCAGAAGGCAATGATTGGGTTGACACAGAGTAATGATGGGGGTGAAGGGGAGAAAGCAATGATGGGAGTGGTGGAAAGGGCAATAATGGGGGTGGCGGGAGGAGGAAATGATGGAGGTGGTGGGGAGGAGGAAATGATGGAGGCGGTGTAATGGGCAATGGTGGGGGTAGTGGGCAGAAGGCAATGATTAGGTTGACAGAGAGGGTAATGATGGGGTGATGGGGAGAAAGCAATGGTGGGGGTGATGAGAGAGGAAGAAATGATGGAGGTGGTGAATGGGCAATAATGGGGTGGTGGGAAGGAGGAAATGATGGAGGCAGTGTAATGGGTAATGATGAGGTGGAGAGGTAAAAGGCAATGATTGGGTTGACGGAGAGGGCAATGATGGGGTGATGGGGCAGAAGACAATGATTGGGTTGACAGAAAGGGCAATGATGGGGCGGAAGGCAATGATTGGGTTGACAGAGAGGGCAATGATGGGGGTGATGGGGGAGAAAGCAATGATGGTGTGGTGGTAAAGGAAGAAATGATGGAGGTGGTGAATGGGCAATAATGGGGTGGTGGGAAGGAGGAAATGATGGAGGCAGTGTAATGGGCAATGATGGGGTGGAGAGGCAGAAGGCAATGATTGGGTTGACGGAAAGGGCAATGATGGGGTGATGGGGCAGAAGGCAATGATTGGGTTGACAGAGATGGCAATGATGGGTGATGGGGAGAAAGCAATGATGGGGTGGTGGGGAGGAGGAAATGATGGAGGTGTGAATAGGCAATAATGGGGCTTGTGGGGAGACGGAAATGATGTAGGCAGTTTAATGGGCAATGATGGGGTGGTGGGAGAAAAGGCAATGATGGTGGTGGTGGAAAGGGCAATGATGGGGAGAAGACTGATGATGACAGTGGAAAGGACAATTATGGGGTGGTGGGGAGGAGGTAATGATGGAGGTGGGGGAATGGGTAATGATGGGGGTGGTGGGAAGGAGGAAATGATGGAGGTGGTGGGGAGGAGGCAGTGATAGAGGTGGTGGAATGGGCAATAATGGGGTGGTGGGAAGAAAGCAATGATGGAGGTGGTGAAGAGGGCAATCATGGGGTGGGGGAGAGGGAAATAATGGGATGCGGGGGGAGGACAATGAGGGGTGTGGGGGATTGGGATGGGAGGAAGGGGGATTTATAATGGATTTAGGAACAGGGGAGGTGGAGAAAGACGTTATTTTCGATTATTATGTCTAACACAGTCCCTTAGTATAAAGTGTACTCACTTATTATGTATAACACAGTCCCTTAGTATATAGTGTACTCACTTATGTATACAACACACCACAAAAGAACAATATTAGAGTCAAGATTATATACCAAAATACAAATCCACTTTATTGGTTAAAATTACACAGACACTTGTGAATAAGAATGAAGTATATGAACCATAACCTGGAAAAATGCTATGCGAAGAAACGCAGGGGAGCACAAACCCTGGACAAATCCCACTCCATACTAGATTGATATATAGCCACCGTTATATCAAGGCATATTGCTGCTGAAAACACAGCTATGAGGCCAAAGTTCAGGGGATACATCCATGCATACCATAGTTACACAATTAAAACATAATAGTTACCAGTAGCTGATGCAGTCAGGGTGTCCAGGTGATGTGCGCCCGCCCCAACGCGCGTTTCTGTGAAGCACCTTCGTCAGGGGGCATACCATCTTACAAAATACGTGAGTTTAAAAAGGCTGAGACCGGAAGTACGTGTCCCGCAGTAACCGGAAGTGTCATTCCGTTCCCATAACAACCGCTGTGTAAGCCTGCGATCATAGCCGGGGAAGAAGAGGCAAACCCAGGAGCCCCACGTGGTCACCATACTCTTCCCCAGTGCGAAAGCCAGCCGTCCACTGCAGCAATGGATCCGGAGATAATCACAACCATGACACCTATTGCGTATACCCGGAGATGACGTAAGTATCCATGACAACCATGATGCCTGCAGACGCAGCCTCCATGCGCCTGAGGAGTGATCACGGGGGCAACACATGACCACAACCTCTGGACACTAGACGGCGCATCCAGCAAGCAACATAGTATCAGATTCTCTAGAATCATTAGTGTAAATCCATCGGTAAGTGTCCACAGGTGTCAGGGAATATATGCAAATAGGAATGTAACAAACCAAATCTCCAACAATTATATGGGCCAAGATTGGATTAGTCATATAGCAGTTTCCCCAATCAAGACCTCAATTAGCAGTACATCAGATTTGATATTCAAACCAAAAGATAATATATCACAGCAAATATCAGATATTCAATAATATCCCTGTATAGAGCTTGTAGTGTGCCATCTTCATATTAAAGTCCCCGCATACAGATTTTAGGAAGCTGCCAATACCACATCACCCAAATAATGTATACAGTATCAAATAATAAAAAAAAAATAGAGAAAAGACGCTGCATGTCCATATTTATAACTTTGATCTCCATCGTTATGTCTTCATCATATCGGGATCCTATATAAAAGGCACAAACAGCAGGATTCTTCTGATGACCAATCGAAGATGTGACACTTCCAATAGACACTCCCGTATTCGTAAACACGACTCACTCCGGGCTCGGTGTAACAAACACATCTACTATATAAAGCTGAATGTGTGTGTGTGTGTATGTGTGTGTGTATGTCCGGGATTGGCATCTGCACCGTCGCAGCTACAGCCACAAAATTTTGCACAGTCACACGTCTGGACCCCGAGAGCGTCATAGGCTATGTTGTGAGGCGAAATTTTAACCCCGCGCGTTCCAATTCACGAAACAATTTTGCCCCTATCTACATAATGGGGAAAAAAGTGAAAGGAAAAGTGTTGGAAGCGTCGCAGCTACAGCAACAAAATTTTGCACAGTCACACGTCTGGACCCTGAGAGCGTCATAGGCTACGTTGTGAGGTGAAATTTTAACCCCGCGCGTTCCAATTCACCAAACAATTTTGCCCCTATCTACATAATGGGGAAAAAGTGAAAGGAAAAGTGTTGGAGGCGTCGCAGATACAGCCACAAAATTTTGCACAGTCACACGTCTGGACCCCTAGAGCGTCATAGGCTATGTTGTGAGGTGAAATTTTAACCCCGCGCGTTCCAATTCACCAAACAATTTTGCCCCTATCTACATAATGGGGAAAAAAGTGAAAGGAAAAGTGTTGGAGGCGTCGCAGCTACAGAAACAAAATTTTGCACAGTCACATGTCTGGACCCCGAGAGCGTCATAGGCTATGTTGTGAGGTGAAATATTAACCCCACGCTTTCCAATTCACCAAACAATTTTGCCCCTATCTACATAATGGGGAAAAAAGTGAAAGGAAAAGTGTTGGAGGCGTCGCAGCTACAGAAACAAAATTTTGCACAGTCACACGTCTGGACCCCGAGAGCGTCATAGGCTATGTTGTGAGGTGAAATTTTAACCCCGCGCTTTCCAATTCACCAAACAATTTTGCCCCTATCTACATAATGGGAAAAAATGAAAGGAAAAGTGTAGGAGGGAAATTGACAGCTGCCAGATGTGAACAAGGGGGACTTAAAGAATGAGAGCGATGGCGCCAAAGAGTATATACCGTACAGTTGCTAAGGTGGGGCCTCGACATGGGATACTCACCACACACGGGGATATGAACACACACAAAATGCGCCACACACTACCACGTGCTTGAACACATATTACCCTCAGCACACATTTCACCACAAATACACCAACCTCGCCACATAAAAGTCAAAACACAAAAGTCGCCACTCAAAACTCGCCACGCGCAGAACTCGCCACATGCAAAAACTAGGCTCTTGCAAAACTCGCCACAAGTGCAAAATTCTCCTCATGAAAAACTCGCCACACGCAAAACTTGCACACGCGGAAAAATTGCCACATGCACAAAAGTTGCAACACATGCAAAAGTTGCCTCACACAAAACTTGCACATACTCAAAAGGCACCACACATAATACTCGCAACGCGCAAAACTCGCCATGCGCAAAACTTGCTGCACACAACTTGCTACACTAACCTGTCACATGCAACTCGACACACAAAAAGTTGCTACACGCATGTTGCTACACAAAACTCATCTCACAAAAGTTGCTACATGCATGTCGCCACACGCAACTCAACACACACAACTTCACAAACGAAACTCGCCCTAAAACACACACAAGTCTGGTATTATCCTTCAAAAATAAAAATCTGATTAATAAGCAGACAAACTACAACAATTGCACCATATAGGAAATACGGCAGCTGTCAGTCACATGACCTGTCTATTATGTGTATGTGTGAGCTAATATATACTGCCAGGGGGAGGGCTTCCTGTTGGCTGGGGATTTATCACGCTGCCAATTTAGCTTACAAATACTGAGGTAAAAATACTGAGCAAATAACGTGTGAACGAGGTCTAATACAGGAGGAGATGACACACAGGTATATACTATATACAGGGGAGATGACACACAGATATATACTATATACAGGAGAGATGACACACAGGTATATACTATATAGAGGAGGAGATGACATATAGGTACATATATATACAGGAGGAGATGACATACAGGTATATACTATATACAGGAGGAGATGACATACAGGTATATGCTATATATAGAAGATGACATGCAGGTATATACTATATGCAGGAGGAGATGACACTCAGATATATACTATATACAGGGGAGATGACACACAGGTATATACTATATACAGGAGGAGATGACATACAGGTATATGCTATATATAGAAGATGACATGCAGGTATATACTATATGCAGAAGGAGATGACACTCAGATATATACTATATACAGGGGAGATGACACACAGGTATATACTATATACACGAGGAGATGACATACAGGTATATACTATATATAGAAGGAGATGACATTCAGGTATATACTATATATAGGGGAGATGACACAGCAGGTATATACTATATACAGGGGAGATGACATACAGGTATATACTATATACAGGAGATGACATACAGATGTATACTATATATAAGGGAGATGACAAACATGTATATACTGAGGTGATGAGGTGAAAATGAGAGGTGTGAGGTGAAAATGAAAAGGTGTGAGTGCAAAATGAGAGGAGTGAGGAAAAATAGTGGAGTGATCAGAAAATGACAGATGTGAGGTTGAAATGACAAGTGTTAGAGGGGAATGAGAGGAGTGAGGGAGAAAATGAGAGGTGTGAGGGAGAAAATGAGAGATGTGAGGGGGAAAATGAAAGATGTGATTGGGAAAATGAGAGGCGTGATGGGAAAATAAGAGAAGTGAGGTGCTATAACTAACCACAGATATTTACTATGCCCAGGCAACGCCGGGCTCTTCAGCTAGTCTAATATATAAAGCTGAATGTGTGTGTGTGTGTATGTGTGTGTGTATGTCCGGGATTGGCATCTGCACCGTCGCAGCTACAGCCACAAAATTTTGCACAGTCACACGTCTGGACCCCGAGAGTGTCATAGGCTACGTTGTGAGGTGAAATTTTAACCCCGCGCTTTCCAATTCACCAAACAATTTTGCCCCTATCTACATAATGGGGAAAAAGTGAAATGAAAAGTGTTGGAGGAGTCGCAGCTACAGCCACAAAATTTTGCACAGTCACACATCTGGACCCTGAGAGCATCATAGGCTATGTTGTGAGGTGAAATTTTAACCCCGCGCTTTCCAATTCACCAAACAATTTTTCCCCTATCTACATAATGGGGAAAAAGTTGAAAGGAAAAGTGTTGGAGGCGTCGAAGCTACAGCCACAAAATTTTGCACAGTCACACGTCTGGACCCCGAGAGCGTCATAGGCTACGTTGTGAGGTGAAATTTTAACCCCGCGCTTTCCAATTCACCAAACAATTTTGCCCCTATCTACATAATGGGGATAAAGGTGAAAGGAAAAGTGTTGGAGGCGTCGAAGCTACAGCCACAAAATTTTGCACAGTCACACGTCTGGACCCCGAGAGCGTCATAGGCTATGTTGTGAGGTGAAATTTTAACCCCGCGCGTTCCAATTCACCAAACAATTTTGCCCCTATCTACATAATGGGGAAAAAAGTGAAAGGAAAAGTGTTGGAGGCGTCGCAGCTACAGAAACAAAATTTTGCACAGTCACACGTCTGGACCCTGAGAGCGTCATAGGCTACGTTGTGAGGTGAAATTTTAACCCCGCACTTTCCAATTCACCAAACTATTTTTCCCCTATCTACATAATGGGGAAAAGTGAAAGGAAAAGTGTTGGAGGCAAATTGACAGCTGCCAGATGTGAACAAGGGGGACTTAAAGAATGAGAGCGATGGCGCCAAAGAGTATATACCGATCAGTTGCTAAGGGGAGGCCCCGACATGAGATACTCACCACACATGGGGATATGAACACACACACAAAATGCGCCACACACTACCACGTGCTTGAACACATATACCACCCTCAGCACACATTTCACCACACATACACCAACCTCGCCACATAAAAGTCGAAACACAAAAGTCGCCGCTCAAAACTCACCACGCGCAAAACTCGCCACATGCAAAAACTAGGCTCACGCAAAACTCGCCACAAGTGCAAAACTCACCTCATGGAAAACTCGCCACACGCAAAACTTGCACACGCGGAAAAATTGCCACATGCACAACATTTGCAACTCATGCAAAAGTTGCCTCACACAAAACTTGCACATACTCAAAAGGCACCAGACATAAAACTCACCACGTGCAAAACTCGCCATGCGCAAAACTTGCTGCACACAACTTGCTACACTAACCTGTCACATGCAACTCGAGACACAAAAAGTTGCTACACGCATGTTGCCACACAAAACTCATCTCACAAAAGTCGCTACATGCATGTCGCCACACACAACTCAACACACACAACTTGACAGACGAAACTCGCCCTAAAACACACACAAGTCTGGTATTAGCCTTCAAAAATAAAAATCTGATTAATAAGCAGACAAACTACAAGAGCAACAAATGTACCATATAGGAAATACAGCAGCTGTCAGTCACATGACCTGTCTATTATGTGTATGTGTGAGCTAAACAAAGAAGTAAGACAGGCAATTAACAGTAAAAAGAAAGCATTTGCACTACTAAAGCAGGATGGCACCATTGAAGCTCTAAAAAACTATAGGGAGAAAAATACTTTATCTAAAAAACTAATTAAAGCTGCCAAAAAGGAAACAGAGAAGCACATTGCTAAGGAGAGTAAAACTAATCCCAAACTGTTCTTCAACGATATCAATAGTAAAAGAATAAAAACTGAAAATGTAGGCCCCTTAAAAAATAGTGAGGAAAGAATGGTTGTAGATGACGAGGAAAAAGCTAACATATTAAACACCTTCTTCTCCACGGTATTCACGGTGGAAAATGAAATGCTAGGTGAAATCCCAAGAAACAATGAAAACCCTATATTAAGGGTCACCAATCTAACCCAAGAAGAGGTGCGAAACCGGCTAAATAAGATTAAAATAGATAAATCTCCGGGTCCGGATGGCATACACCCACGAGTACTAAGAGAACTAAGTAATGTAATAGATAAACCATTATTTCTTATTTTTAGGGACTCTATAGCGACAGGGTCTGTTCCGCAGGATTGGCGCTTAGCAAATGTGGTGCCAATATTCAAAAAGGGCTCTAAAAGTGAACCTGGAAATTATAGGCCAGTAAGTCTAACCTCTATTGTTGGTAAAATATTTGAAGGGTTTCTGAGGGATGTTATTCTGGATTATCTCAATGAGAATAACTGTTTAACTCCATATCAGCATGGGTTTATGAGAAATCGCTCCTGTCAAACCAATCTAATCAGTTTTTATGAAGAGGTAAGCTATAGGCTGGACCACGGTGAGTCATTGGACGTGGTATATCTCGATTTTTCCAAAGCGTTTGATACCGTGCCGCACAAGAGGTTGGTACACAAAATGAGAATGCTTGGTCTGGGGGAAATTGTGTGTAAATGGGTTAGTAACTGGCTTAGTGATAGAAAGCAGAGGGTGGTTATAAATGGTATAGTCTCTAACTGGGTTGCTGTGACCAGTGGGGTACCGCAGGGGTCAGTATTGGGACCTGTTCTCTTCAACATATTCATTAATGATCTGGTAGAAGGTTTACACAGTAAAATATTGATATTTGCAGATGATACAAAACTATGTAAAGCAGTTAATACAAGAGAAGATAGTATTCTGCTACAGATGGATCTGGATAAGTTGGAAACTTGGGCTGAAAGGTGGCAGATGAGGTTTAACAATGATAAATGTAAGGTTATACACATGGGAAGAAGGAATCAATGTCACCATTACACACTGAATGGGAAACCACTGGGTAAATCTGACAGGGAGAAGGACTTGGGGATCCTAGTTAATGATAAACTTACCTGGAGCAGCCAGTGCCAGGCAGCAGCTGCCAAGGCAAACAGGATCATGGGGTGCATTAAAAGAGGTCTGGATACACATGATGAGAGCATTATACTGCCTCTGTACAAATCCCTAGTTAGACCGCACATGGAGTACTGTGTCCAGTTTTGGGCACCGGTGCTCAGGAAGGATATAATGGAACTAGAGAGAGTACAAAGGAGGGCAACAAAATTAATAAAGGGGATGGGAGAACTACAATACCCAGATAGATTAGCGAAATTAGGATTATTTAGTCTAGAAAAAAGACGACTGAGGGGCGATCTAATAACCATGTATAAGTATATAAGGGGACAATACAAATATCTCGCTGAGGATCTGTTTATACCAAGGAAGGTGACGGGCACAAGGGGGCATTCTTTGCGTCTGGAGGAGAGAAGGTTTTTCCACCAACATAGAAGAGGATTCTTTACTGTTAGGGCAGTGAGAATCTGGAATTGCTTGCCTGAGGAGGTGGTGATGGCGAACTCAGTCGAGGGGTTCAAGAGAGACCTGGATGTCTTCCTGGAGCAGAACAATATTGTATCATACAATTAGGTTCTGTAGAAGGACGTAGATCTGGGGATTTATTATGATGGAATATAGGCTGAACTGGATGGACAAATGTCTTTTTTCGGCCTTACTAACTATGTTACTATGTTACTGCCAGGGGGAGGGCTTCCTGTTGGCTGGGGATTTATCAGGCTGCCAATTTATCTTACAAATACTGAGGTAAAAATACTGAGCAAATAACGTGTTAACGAGGTCTAATACAGGAGATCACACAGGTATATACTATATACAGGGGAGATGACACACAGATATATACTATATACAGGAGAGATGACACACAGGTATATACTATATAGAGGAGGAGATGACATACAGGTACATACTATATACAGGAGGAGATGACATACAGGTATATACTATATACAGGAGGAGATGACACACAGGTATATACTATATACAGGAGCAGATTACCTACAGGTATATACTATATACAGGAGGAGATGATATACAGCTATATGCTATATATAGAAGATGACATACAGGTATATACTATATACAGGAGGAGATGACACACAGATATATACTATATACAGGGGAGATGACACACAGGTATATACTATATACAGGAGGAGATGACATACAGGTATATACTATATATAGAAGGAGATGACATACAGGTATATACTATATATAGGAGGAGAGGACATACAGGTATTTACTATATATAGGAGGAGATGACATACAGGTATATACTATATACAGGGGAGATGACACACAGCAGGTATATACTATAAACAGGGGAGATGACATACAGGTATATACTATATACAGGAGATGACATACAGGTGTATACTATATATAAGGGAGATGACAAACATGTATATACTGAGGTGAAAATGAGAGGTGTGAGGTGAAAATGAAAAGGTGTGAGTGCAAAATGAGAGGAGTGAGGGAAAATAGTGTAGTGATCGGAAAATGACAGATGTGAGGTCGAAATGACAAGTGTTAGGCGGGAATGAGGAGTGAGGGAGAAAATGAGAGGTGTGAGGGAGAAAATGAGAGATGTGAGGGGGAAAATTAAAGATGTGATTGGGAAAATGAGAGGAGTGATGGGAAAATAAGAGAAGTGACGTGCTATAACTAACCACAGATATTTACTATGCCCAGGCAACGCCGGGCTCTTCAGCTAGTCAATATATAAATACAAAAAAATAAAAACAGAATTAGAGAACAATAAAAACAACACACAGCATCCTCCAGGGCCATGGAGCCCAAAACATCAACTAAACCCTGTAATCAAAGGAACGGGGCGAAACTGATGTTTTCATTCAATCCTTTTGGATGGACCGTATCCAGGGTCCAGATCCATCTGGACTCAATTTGAGCCAGTCTTTTAAAGTTCGCACCCCCACGGATCCCAACCTCTAGCATGTCAATCCCTCTCATTCTGAGGAGGCTGGCATCACCACCATGAAATTTCATAAAATGCCGGGGTAGAGTTTTCAACATGGATGGATGCTCGCTGTCGCCTGCTGCATTGATCCCCCTAACATGCTCTCTAACCCGCACTTTGAACTGCCGTGTTGTCATTCCAACATAAATCTTATCGCACAGACACAGTGCGTAATAGATGACATTCCTGCTAGAGCAGGTAATACGTTTCCGTATAGAAAATGGCCGAGATCCGCTTGAGTTAGAGAACGTGTCACAGTGATCAACGTTAATGCAGGCGACACAGTGTCCACAGGGCCTGCATCCATTTCTGCCCGGCATCTGATCCAAGAACGTGGCTCGTGGCTCACTAGAATAGTGGCTGTGAACCAACAGATCGCGTAAGTTCTTCGATCGCCTGGCTGCAATGCCCGCCCTCTCTGGAATAAAACGGGAAATTATTGGGTCCGCTTTCAGGATATGCCAAGACCTATCCAACACTCTCCTCATCATAGGAAATTGCGAGTGGAAATTGGTGACAAACCTGACAATATCCTGATCCTTCTTGACTTTAGAGTCATATAGGAGACCATGCCTGGACGCATTTTTGGCCCTATTAAAGGCCTTTTTTATCATGCGGTTACTGTACCCGCGTTCTACCAACCTACCTTTCAGTTCCTGTGCCTGCACCATGAAATCACTTTCAGTCGAGCATAGTCTACGAAGTCGTAGGAACTGCCCAGTGGGTATAGATTGAATCATGTGGCTGGGGTGTGCCCTGTGGACACTGTGTCGTCTGCGTTAACATTGATCACTGTGACACGTTCTCTAACTCAAGCGGATCTCGGCAATTTTCTATACGGAAACGTATTACCTGCTCTAGCAGGAATGTCATCTAATACGCACTGTGTCCGTGCGATAAGATTTATGTTAGAATGACGACACGGCAGATCAAAGTGCGGGTTAGAGAGCATGTTAGGGGATCAATGCGTCAGGCGACAGAGAGGATCCATCCATGTTGAAAACTCTACCCAGGCATTTTATGAAATTTCATGGTGGTGATGCCAGCCTCCTCAGAATCAGAGGGATTGACATGCTAGAGGTTGGGATCCGTGGGGGTGCGAACTTTAAAAGACTGGCTCAAATTGAGTCCAGATGGATCTGGACCCTGGATACGGTCCATCCAAAAGGATTGAATGAAAACATCAGTTTCGCCCCGTTCCTTTGATTACAGGGTTTAGTTGATGTTTTGGGCTCCATGGCCCTGGAGGATGCTGTGTGTTGTTTTTATTGTTCTCTAATTCTGTTTTTATTTTTTTAGTATTTATATATTGATGTGTTTGTTACACCGAGCCCGGAGTGAGTTGTGTTTACGAATACGGGAGTGTCTATTGGAAGTGTCACATCTTCGATTGGTCATCAGAAGAATCCTGCTGTTTGTGCCTTTTATATAGGATCCCGATATGATGAAGACATAACGATGGAGATCAAAGTTATAAATATGGACATGCAGCGTCTTTTCTCTATTTTTTTTTTATTATTTGATACTGTATACATTATTTGGGTGATGTGGTATTGGCAGCTTCCTAAAATCTGTATGCGGGGACTTTAATATGAAGATGGCACACTACAAGCTCTATACAGGGATATTATTGAATATCTGATATTTGCTGTGATATATTATCTTTTGGTTTGAATATCAAATCTGATGTACTGCTAATTGAGGTCTTGATTGGGGAAACTGCTATATGACTAATCCAATCTTGGCCCATATAATTGTTGGAGATTTGGTTTGTTACATTCCTATTTGCATATATTCCCTGACACCTGTGGACACTTACCGATGGATTTACACTAATGATTCTAGAGAATCTGATACTATGTTGCTTGCTGGATGCGCCGTCTAGTGTCCAGAGGTTGTGGTCATGTGTTGCCCCCGTGATCACTCCTCAGGCGCATGGAGGCTGCGTCTGCAGGCATCATGGTTGTCATGGATACTTACGTCATTTCCGGGTATGCGCAGTGGGTGTCATGGTTGTGATTATCTCCGGATCCATTGCTGCAGTGGACGGCTGGCTTTCGCGCCGGGGAGGAGTATGGTGACCACGTGGGGCTCCTGGGTTTGCCTCCTCTTCCCCGGCTATGATTGTAGGCTTACACAGCGGTTGTTATGGGAACGGAATGACACTTCCGGTTACTGCGGGACACGTACTTCCGGTCTCGGCCTTTTTAAACTCACGTATTTTGTAAGATGGTATGCCCCCTGACGAAGGTGCTTTACTGAAACGCGCGTTGGGGCGGGCGCACATCACCTGGACACCCTGACTGCATCAGCTACTGGTAACTATTATGTCATAATTGTGTAACTATGGTATGCATGGATGTATCCCCTGAACTTTGGCCTCATAGCTGTGTTTTCAGCGGCAATATGCCTTGATATAATGGTGGCCATATATCAATCTAGTATGGAGTGGGATTTGTCCAGGGTTTGTGCTCCCCTGCGTTTCTTCACATAGCATTTTTCCAGGTTATGGTTCATATACTTCATTCTTATTCACAAGTGTCTGTGTAATTTTAACCAATAAAGTGGATTTGTATTTTGGTATATAATCTTGACTCTAATATCGTTCTTTTGTGGTGTGTTGTTTGCAACATTGACGATAAGTCACACTGTCCTCCGCTTGCTTGTTACATTGAGGATTACCTTTATAATAATAATAATAATCATTTTTATTTATTTAGCGCCAACATATTCCGCAGCACTTTACAATTAAGCGGGGACATGTACAGACAATAAATTGAGTATAAGTTAAGACAATTTAAACAGTGACATTAGGGGTGAGGTCCCTGCTCGCAAGCTTACAATCTACAAGGAAATGGGGGGACACAATAGGTGAAAAGTGCTTGTTATTTCAGGTCTGGCAATTATAATGCAGATACGCCTTATGATTTACTATTCACTTTTGTATAGCACAGTCCCTTAGTGTATAGTGTACACTCACTCATTATGTATAACACCATCCTTAGTTACATAGTTTTCTCTATTGTTATGTATAGCACCGTCCCTTATTACATACCATCATCTCTAGTTCCATATGGTGCTGTCCCTTATTATATACCGTACAGAGTGTGCAAAGCAGTCATCAAAGCAAAAGGTGGCTACTTTGAAGAACCTAGAATATAAAACATAATTTCAGTTGTTTCACACTTTTTTGTTAAGTATATAATTCCACATGTGTTAATTCATAGTTTTGATGTCTTCAGTGTGAATGTACAATTTTCATAGTCATCTAAATACAGAAAAATCTTTAAATGAGGTGTGTCCAAACTTTTGGTCTGTACTGTACATTATATATATATATATATATATATATATATATATATATATATATATATTTGTCTAAGGGTTTTTCCGTCTGTCTGTCTTTCTGTCTGTCTGTCTTTCTGTCTGTCTGTCTGTCCTGGAAATCCCGCGTCTCTGATTGGTCGAGGCCGCCAGGCCTCGACCAATCAGCAACGGGCACAGCGACGATGATGTCATAAAGGACGTAGACATCCCGCGTCTCTGATTGGTCGAGGCCGCCAGGCCTCGACCAATCAGCAACGGGCACAGCGACGATGATGTCATAATGGTTGCCATGGCGATGATGATATCATAAAGGTTTCCTCGACCAATCAGCGACGGGCACAGTCTGCCGCGAATTCTGGAATCATCATTGTCCATATACTACGGGGACATGCATATTCTAGAATACCCGATGTGTTAGAATCGGGCCACCATCTAGTATATATATATATACTAGATGGTGGCCCGATTCTAACGCATCGGGTATTCTAGAATATGTATGTATATAGCAGCCACATAGTATATAGCACAGGCCACGACATATTCTTGAATACCCGATGCGTTAATACAAGCCACGCAATATATAACAGTGGCCACGCAGTATATAACAGGCCAAACAGTATATAACACAGCCCACGCAGTATATAACATTGCTTATATAGTATATAACACTGCCCACGTAGTATATAGCAGCCATGTAGTATATCACACAGCCCACGCAGTATATAACATTGCCCACATAGTATATAACACTGCCCACATAGTATATAACACTGCCCACATAGTATATAGCAGCCATGTAGTATATAATGCAGCCCACACAGTATATAACACTGCCCACATAGTATATAGCAGCCATGTAGTATATAACGCAGCCCATGCAGTATATAACATTGCCCACATAGTATATTATACTGCCCACATAGTATATAGCAGCCATGTAGTATATAATGCAGCCCTTGCAGTATATGACATTGCCCACATAGTATATAACACTGCCCACGTAGTACATAACAGCCATGTAGTATATAGTTATTAAGGTTGAAGGAAGACGTTAAGTCCATCTAGTTCAACCCATAGCCTAACCTAACATACCCTAACATGTTGATCCAGAGGAAGGCAAAAAAAAACATGTGGCAAATAGTAAGCTCCACTTAGGAAAAAAAAAATTCCTTCCCGACTCCACATACGGCAATCAGACTAGTTCCCTGGATCAACGCCCTATCAAGGAATCTAGTGTATATACCCTGTAACATTATACTTTTCAAGAAAGGTATCCAATCCCCTCTTAAATTTAAGTAATGAATCACTCGTTACAACATCATACGGCAGAGAGTTCCATAGTCTCACTGCTCTTACAGTAAAGAACCCGCGTCTGTTATTATGCCTAAACCTTCTTTCCTCCAGACGTAGAGGATGCCCCCTTGTCCCCGTCTTAGGTCTATGATTAAAAAGATCATCAGAAAGGTCTTTGTACTGTCCCCTCATATATTTATACATTAAAATAAGATCACCCCTTAGTCTTCGTTTTTCCAAACTAAATAGCCCCAAGTGTAATAACCTATCTTGGTATTGCAGACCCCCCAGTCCTCTAATAACTTTGGTCGCTCTTCTCTGCACCCGCTCTAGTTCAGCTATGTCTTTCTTATGCACCGGAGACCAGAACTGTGCACAGTATTCTAAGTGTGGTCGAACTAGTGACTTGTATAGAAGTAAAATTATGTTCTCCTCATGTGCATCTATGCCTCTTTTAATGCATCCCATTATTTTATTTGCCTTTGTAGCAGCTGCCTGACACTGGCCACTGAACATGAGTTTGTCATCCACCCATACTCCCTGGTCTTTTTAATTGACGGTTTTGCCCAGAGTTTTAGAATTAAGCACATAGTTATACATCTTATTACTTCTACCCAAGTGCATGACCTTACATTTATCCCCATTAAAGCTCATTTGCCATTTATCAGCCCAAGCTTCTCATTTACATAAATCATCCTGTAATATAAAATTGTCCTCCTCTGTATTGATTACCCTGCAGAGTTCAGTGTCATCTGCAAATATTGAAATTCAACTCTGAATGCCCCCTACAAGGTCATTAATAAATATGTTAAAAAGAAGAGGGCCCAATACTGACCCCTGTGGTACCCCACTGCTAACCGCAACCCAGTCCGAGTGTGCTCCATTACTAACCACCCTTTGTTTCCTTTCCCTGAGCGAACTCTTAACCCACTTACACATATTTTCCCCTATCCCCATTATTCTCATTTTATGTATCAACCTTTTGTGTGGCACCCTATCAAAAGCTTTTGAAAAGTCCATATACACTACGTCCACTGGGTTCCCTTGGTCCAGTCCGGAACTTAGCTCTTCATAGAAGCTGATCAGATTAGTCTGACATGAACGGTCTCTAGTAAACCCGTGCTGATACTGGGTCATGAGGTTATTCCTCTTCAGATATTCCAGTATAGCATCCCTTAGAATGCCCTCCAGGATTTTACCCACAGTAGAGGTTAAGGTTACTGGCCTATAATTACCGAGTTCAGTTTTTGTCCCCTTTTTGAATATTGGCACCACATTTGCTATACGCCAGTCCTATGGTACAGACCCTGTTATTATGGACTCTTTAAAGATTAAAAATAATGGTCTATCAATGACTGTACTTAATTCCTGCAGTACTCGGGGGTGGATCCCATCCGGGCCCGGAGATTTGTCAATTTTAGTGATTTTTAGACGCCGACGTACTTCCTGCTGGATTAAGCAGGTGACATTTAATGGTGAATTTTTGTTATCACTGATCATGTTGTCTGCCATGGGATTTTCTTGTGTAAATACTGATGAAAAAAAGTCATTTAGCATATTGGCTTTTTCCTTATGTTCATCCACCATTTCACCCAGACTATTTTTAAGGGGGCCAACACTATCATTTTTTAGTTTCTTACTATTTATGTAGTTAAAGAATATTTTGGGATTATTTTTACTCTCTCTGGCAATGAGTCTCTCTGTCTCAGTCTTTGCTGCCTTGATTTGCTTTTTACAGAATTTATTTAATTTTCTGTATTTATTTAATGCCTCATCACTACCTACTTCCTTTAATTCTCTAAATGCTTTCTTTTTGTCATTTATTGCGCCCCTTACAGCTTTATTTCGCCATATTGGTTTCCTCCTATTTCTAGTATGTTTATTCCCATACGGTATATACTGTGCACAGGTCCTATCCAGGATGCTAATAAATATCTCCCATTTTCTTTGTGTATTTTTATGTCTCAGGATATCGTCCCAGTTAATTGCACTAAGATCCTCTCTCATCCGTTGGAAATTTGCCCTCCTGAAGTTTAGTGTCCTTGTAACCCCTCTACTATACATCTTATTAAAGGATACATGAAAACTTATTATTTTGTGATCACTATTCCCTAAGTGACCCCCAACTCTTATATTTAATATGCGGTCTGGCCTGTTGGTTAATATTAGGTCTAGCAGCGCCCCCCTTCTTGTTGGGTCCTGAACCAGTTGTGAAAGTTAATTGTCTCTCATAGTTGTCAAAAACTGATTATCTTTGCTGGAACTGCAGATTTCCGTTCTCCAATCTATTTCAGGGTAGTTGAAGTCCCCTATAATAATGACTTCCCCTTGAGTCGCAGCTTCATCTATTTGCTTTACGAGGATATTCTCCATTGCTTCCATTATTTTTGGCGATTTATAACAAACCCCTATCAGTAATTTATTATTTTTTCCCACTCCCCTTATCCTCACCCACAGGGACTCTACATTTTCATTAGATTCACCTATATTATCACACCGGATGGGTTTTAAGGATGATTTTACATATAGACACACCCCTCCCCCTCGCTTATGCGTTCGGTCATTTCTGAGCAGACTATAACCCTGCAAGTTAACAGCCCAGTCATGGCTCTCATCCAGCCACGTTTCAGTTATCCCCACCATGTCATAATTATGCTCCAACAACATTAATTCTAATTCGTCCATTTTGTTGGCGAGGCTTCTGGCATTAGTATACATGCACTTGATGTTCCTCTCTGTACCTCTATTCTTTCTTAAATTATTAACTTTCCTAACCGCTTCCCCCATGCCACCGCCACCCCCATCTTCCTTATTTGTGCCCAGGTTTCTATCTTCACTATCTTCCCCTCCTATAAAATGAACACTCTCCCCCCCAATCCCTTGTTTAAACACTCCTCCAACCTTCTAGCCATTTTCTCCCCCAACACAGCTGCACCCTCCCCATTGAGGTGCAGCCCTTCCCTAGCGTAGAGCCTGTAGCCAACTGAGAAGTCGGCACAGTTCTGCAGGAACCCAAACCCCTCCTTCCTACCCCAATTCTTGAGCCACTTATTAACCTCCCTAATCTCCCATTGCCTCTCTGGCGTGGCACGTGGTACAGGCAGTATTTCGGAAAATACCACGTTGGAGGTCCTTGCTTTCAGCTTGCAACCGAATTCCCTGAAATAATCTTTAAGGACCTTCCACCCACCTCTAACTTTGTCATTTGTGCCAATGTGCATCATGACCGCTGGGTCCTCACCAGCCCCTCCCAGTAATCTGTCCACCCGATCAGCGATGTGTCGGACTCGAGCGCCAGGTAGGCAGCACACCATTCGACGTCATCTTTAAGGACCTTCCACCTACCTCTAACTTTGTCATTTGTTCCAATGTGCACCATGACCGCTGGGTCCTCACCATCCCCTCCCAGTAATCTGTCCACCCGATCAGCGATGTGTCGGACTCGAGCGCCAGGTAGGCAGCACACCGTTCGACGATCCCTGTCTTTGTGACAGAATGCCCTATCTGTGTTAGGGGTCGAGTTCCCGCCTCTGCACAGGGGGAATCTCGGGCCGTCTCCGCTGCGGTCTCCCATTCTTCTCCTGCCGCAGTGGAGTCTGCTCAGTGGAGACATCGGTCCCAGCGTCTTGCTCAGTCCCACTCTGCACAAAGATTTACTGCTCCTTTTCCTGCTTCTGCCATTGAAGTCAGTGTTGGGCAGCGGCGAGCAGATGCTTTTGGGACTACGTCCTGCTTTTCTCTTTCTGAGCATGCCCAGGGCAAGATCTCCCGTTGGAGATCGAGGGTCACATGCTCAGGTACTGCAGCACATCCCATTGGTCCTCCAGGAAGGTCCTGAAAGTGCAAAACTTCGGTAGCAGCTTCCCATTGGTCCTTTATTGGAAGGTCCTGAACGTGCTGCAACTATATAAGCTGCGCATGACCGCATGGCCATGCGCTAGTATTGACTTGATATAATGTGTGTGTGTAGATGGATGTATGTTGATGGATGAAAGCTCCTAAATCATTCCCATTCCTAGTGTTGTTGACTGTTCGCGTATGATGGTAGCTATCTAGCGCCCGACTAAGCCATCAGCACGAAACACACATTACAGCGTCTAGTTGCTGTGACCGCCAGTGCGGCGCCATGCGCTTTCTCAGCGCTTTCCTGACCCAAGCCTGGGTGGTTAGTGGCGTCCGTCAGTGCGGCACCGCACGCACTCACGTGCATCTTTAATACATTTATTTCTGTCACTCTGACACCCCAGTAGCGATGTCGAGCGCATGAGGTTTTTATGAACTCTATTCCTGTGTCTTGGGATTGAGTTCTGAGACTCCTTGCTTGCGCTCTTGGTGCAGTACCGCGGCCCTGTGACGCAACAGGGTTTGCTTCCTTCACACAGGGTGAAGTAAACCCGTGTGTGTATTCACATTGTACCGCCATATCGTCCGTCATCACTAGCAGCAGGTTTTCACCTGAACGGTGGACCCCGGACTGCGAACGCACCTGATACTATTCCATCTTAAACTTGGTGCGTTCCGCCAGTCCTAACACCATCTTAGTGGAAGAAAGTGGCTGGCTGACATACAACAAACTAACAGAATACTAGCGCCAGGGTCTGGCTAGTAAATGGTGGACATTCAGCAATCTTTGCGGTATATCCAGCAGCTGGAGGGTAGGTTGGCGGCTCTCGAGAGCTCAACCTCAGCTGTGGATGTTACCGCAGTTGCTGTATAGGCTGCTTGCGTGGCTGCAGCAACCTTGTCCACTGCCACCCCTGTTCCGACATTATCTCGCCTCCCGCTGCCAGAAAAAATTTCTGGAGATAGCAAATCTTGTAGGGGATTCGTGAGTCAGTGCTCTATTCACCTCGAGCTCCTGGCTGCACGTTTTCCCACAGAGCGGGCTAAGGTGGGATTTATTGTGTCTCTCTTGTCGGACAGGGCGTTGGAGTGGGCTACGCCGCTGTGGGAGCGTGGCGATCATGTGGTGCAGAGTGTTCCGCTGTTCCTGAGCACTCTGAAGCAGGTCTTTTTAGGACCTCAAGTCACCCATGACACGGCACTCCAATTGCTGGCATTAACTCAGGGTGAGTCCTTGGTCAGCCATTTTTCCGTCCGCTTTCGCACTTTAGCTTCAGAGCTGGAGTGGTCGGATAAAGCCCTTATCCCCATATTTTGGAGGGGCCTGGCTGATCACGTTAAGGACGCTCTGGCCACTAGGGAGATTCCTGCCACACTGGAGGAATTATTAACTGTCTCTACTCGAATTGACCTCCGTTTTAACGAGCGGAGGTTAGAGCGAGCCCAGTGTAGGCAGAGGTTTCGGCTGGCTCCCACCTTCGCCAAATGTCTGGAATCTCCGGTCCAGGTTCCTGAGTCTCATGAGGCCATGGAAGTGTTACGAACGGGATCTAAGTCCCGGACCGCTTGTGCACTCAAGGTCTGTCATGCTTGCCAGCAGTCAGGACATCTTACCACCAGGTGTCCACAGCGGTTGAGGAAACGTCAGCGTCTAGTGGTAGTAGGTGGAGGTACACTAGACACGGCGACGTTTGCCTCCAAACTGTCCTTTAAGGGGACAATTATTATAGGCTCATCCTCCCTCTCGGTTGAGCTCTGAGTGGATTCTGGGGCGGAGGGCAATTTTATGTCTTCTGCCTTCGCCCAGCGTCACGCAATACCCCTGGTTATGCTAGCTCAACCAGTCACGGTACGAGTGGTGAATGGGTCGACACTGCCCTCACAGATAACACACCAGACCACGCCTTTTACTCTGTCCATGTCGCCATTCCATTAGGAGATTATATCTCTGCTCGTCATTCCTGAGGGAATTGACGAGGTCCTGTTGGGGATACCTTGGCTACGGTATAACTCTCCTTACATCGAGTGGTCCTCAGGCAGGATTCTGGGATGGGGTTAATCTTGTAGGGGTAGGTGTCAGAGGGAGTGCGTTCAGGTTGCTACTACAGAGGTACCCGCAGATCTATTCTCTCTCCCCAAGCAATATGGCCTTATGCAGACGTGTTCTCCAAAAAGGCGGCGGAGACCCTTCTGCCCCATCGCCCCTATGACTGCCCTATTGATCTCTTGCCTGGTGCTGAGCCTCCCCGGGGTCGAGTCTATCCGTTATCTCTCCCGGAGATGGAGGCAATGACTCAGTACATTCAAGAGGATCTGGCAAGAGGGTTCATCAGGAAGTCGGTGTCACCTGCTGGGGCAGGGTTCTTTTTCATGCAGAAGAAGAATGGGGAACTACGTCCATGGATAGACTACAGGGGTCTTAACGCCATCACTGTTAAGAATAAGTATCCTTTGCCCTTGATATCTGAGTTCTTCGATAGGCTTCGGGGAGCAAGGGTGTTTACTAAACTAGATCTGCGGGGTGCTTACAACCTGATTCGCATCCGTGAGGGGGACAAATGGAAAACAACGTTTAACACCAGAGATGGGCACTATGAGTATCTGGTGATGCCCTTCGGGCTCTGTAATGCCCCAGCCATTTTCCAAGACTTTGTCAACGACATTGTCACGATTCCCCTGACCGCTGTCATCAATGGGTCAGGATTCACAGCGTGACCGTCACCCCTACGTCACGGGTTGGGGTGACTTTAGGCCAACAGACGGCTATCACATGTGCAGGGGGGCTTATCTTAGTTATCCCTCCACTCCACGATGTGATGAAAAAAAAAACCACACAAGGCTATTGACCTCTTAGTTTACAGCAGGGGCTTATTCTAGGTATCCCACTGCTTTCAATATACCACAAACTGCAGGGATTTATGTATATCCCGCTTACAGCTCCACTTAACACTTGCAGCTCTCTGGCGCCCCCTTACTCTCAGGTCAGATTAGGTACTGCACCCTGGGTAATTAGTCGCCAGAAAGGCTGCCTGCTATGTACTGGCTATTGGGCACGCTGCAGCGACGCGATAACTACTCCCACTCAGGCAGGAACAATAATTAGCAATGCCGCAGTCGCTTCAGCATAACCCCCAAAAGTCAGCACACTCTCGCTGCCACCAGCTTCGATTAAACGGGTCCGAAGCTAACCCAACACAACAGTAACAGTAGCGTATTTTCCCTTCAAGAGACTTAGGGTACGGTTTAGAACAGGAGAACGGACTAATATATAATATTATATCCCATAAAAAATTAGGCAGTGCTTTATCAAAAATATTTTATAAAGATGTTATAAATGAGACAATTGCAAATATGTACAAGGGTAATTATAACATAAAGGGAATAAATGAGAAAAAAGCAACACTTGCATGTTCAAAGCATGACAGGCAATCAGGCTAGTGGAGTTTTTCCCATACGTCCCAGCTCATTTGGACGTGAGCAGGGCTCTTCCAGGAGAAGACAAGAAATCAAGCAGAAAGTGACTCCTCAGAGCCTACCAGACACTTAAAACATTAAGGCTGTGACATCACAGAAAGGCTGGCTTATCCAGACCCTCCTCTCTCTACATTCTGCCTAAACTTTAAACTATTCTCCCTAATTTCTATAACTTCACTACAAAACACGCCATAGTTCTACCAAACTCATCATTCATCTCAGATTAACGTGGGCATTCTAATGAGATCAAATATGTCCTATCTGGGATACATATTTACAGAGAAATCCCTACTTCTTTACCAGATGGAGTTAGAAGCCCGTGTTTCGCGGGATGTGTAGATACACCGAGTGAGAATAAGAATATATATTTTCGTATTTCTAGCTTAAATCGTTTGCCTAATATCTAACAAAAACTAAACAAAGAATCTTTCATGAATTTTTGGAGCCACTTTTCCAGTTCTAACCAGAGCAGGTGGGAGGGGTGAGAGACTTTCGTCCGAGCCTGGAATTTACGACCCCAGGGCAATAAAACCTCTCTTCCCGTATACACTGGCAAGCAGCTCTTGGCTGAATGAAAGGGAAGGGATTTGAAGCTCCCAACTGTTGCAGCATCCCTCCAAGAAGGGGGGCTTAGCCCACGCAGGCTAGCAAGAAAACTAACTTATGATATACATTTTCCTCACACCTCCCCCTTCAGGTGTGCGCTAGGGAGGCAGGACCTGACGGTATGCCTCCATGGGCACCTCAGTAGGTTCACCCTGGCGGGAGAGTCCATCTGCATTTCCATGCTCTTTGCCCGTTTTGTGTTCAATGGTGAAGTCAAACTGCTGAAGGGCAAGGCTCCAGCGTAGCAACCTGCCGTTGGTTCCACACATGGCGTTTAGCCAGCGCAGAGGGTTGTGGTCGGTCACCACAGTGAAGGGGCGACCGTACAAGTAGGGCTGCAAGCGCTGCAGGGCCCAGACTATGGCCAGGCACTCCTTCTCGATGGTGGAGTAGGCCACTTCCCTCGGCAAAAGCTTTCGGCTCAGGTATAACTCGGGGTGCTCTTGGTCCTCCGAGTCAACCTGGCTGAGCACAGCACCAAGGCCAAACTCGCTGGCGTCGGTGTGCACCAAGTACGGTCGACTGCTGTCGACTGCTTTCAACACAGGGGCGTTGCACAGTGCGGTTTTCAACGCCTGGAAGGCCCCCTCACAGCCATCTGTCCAGTTGACGATGTGGGGTAGCTTCTTCCTGGTGAGGTCCATCAGAGGTTTTGCCAGGCTACTATAGTGCTGTACGAAGCGCCTATAGTACCCTGCAGTGCCCAAGAAGGACATCACCTGTTTCTTGGCTATAAAGGCACAGATGATTGGCCTCGGGGAGACCAAAACATCCAACACTGCGGAGACACCATCACGTGTTTCTCAGCGCAGTGATTCCAGAACACTGCCCCCATCCCTTATGGGAAATATGCAGATGCATGTAAAGAAGCTGCGGAGACACCATCACGTGTTTCTCGACGCAAGCAGTGAATAGCCAGGCCTTTCCCCGGGAAGGAACAACCACGGGAAGGGCAGCATCCTATGAAGGAAAGCCACCTATGCCAAGCATGGTATCCATCCACAGACAGCTGTTTCGGGGTGTTTGCCCCTCATCAGTGTGGAGTAGGAATCTGGCTATTAGGAGCAGTGCCTAGTAAAAAGGCTATAAAGGCACAGATGATTGGCTTCGGGGAGACCAAAACATCCAACACTGCGGAGACACCATCACGTGTTTCTCAACGCAGTGATTCCAGAACACTGCCCCCATCCCTTATGGGTAAGGCCTGGCTATTCACTGCTTGCGTCGAGAAACACGTGATGGTGTCTCCGCAGCTTCTTTACATGCATCTGCATATTTCCCATAAGGGATGGGGGCAGTGTTCTGGAATCACTGCATTGAGAAACACGTGATGGTGTCTCCGCAGTGTTGGATGTTTTGGTCTCCCCGAGGCCAATCATCTGTGCCTTTATAGCCTTTTTACTAGGCACTGCTCCTAATAGCCAGATTCCTACTCCACACTGATGAGGGGCAAAAACCCCGAAACAGCTGTCTGGAGTGAGGTTTTCTGGAGCAATCCAGACCCTTTTGCAGAGAATTCTGTTTTTTTCTGTGGTCGTTTGTACCGACAGCTTTGAAGATGAGTTATGTGAGGAACACCATCCGAGTGACGTTGGAGCCATCTATCCGGGCAAGGAACAGCGTGGTCTTTATTGTTCGTGACCTTATTGAGGAAAAGGCTGGAGGAAAGCGAGAAAACATCTTTAGTATCAATGAGTTCCCTAATCAAGGTAACTACGACATTACTTTTATGTCAGAGCATTATTGCCTGAATATCTATGAGTGGTTCCGGAATCATGCCAGAGATCCCTGTTTGAAGGGAGTGAAATGTGAACCACTGTTTGGTCTTCAGGAAAGGCAGGTGACTATCACTGTCTATAACCCCTTTACTGAACCTGCATTGTTGGAGAGCTTCCTCTCACAGTATTGTGACTTTGTTTCAAGGGGAGAGAAGCAAGTGAACTGCTTAGGAATCTTTAATTGTCGATACAAGTATCGTGTAAGGTTCAGAAGAGATCCTGGCAGTGTGGGTGGGTTCAGACACCCTCCGGCGAACTTCTCTGTGGCAGGGCATAGGGGTTTCCTGACGTACCCTGGGCAGCCTCTGTTTTGCAGGAGATGTTTCTCTTTTGGACATGTCCAGGCAGACTGCCAGAAGGGGCAGTGTTGCCGAAACTGCAAGAAGGAGGGGCATATGGCTGGTGATTGCCCGATCGCTAAGACCTGTGACGTGTGTGGTAGTAGTGACCACATGTATAAGGATTGTCCGCAGAGAGCGCCTAGACGCTCAGAGAGTGAATGGAGAGAGGAGGAGGAGAGAAGGAGGAGGTTGGCGATTATCAGAAAGGAATCTGAAAGAATGGAGAGAGAGGAAAGGAGGGAGAGGGAGAGGGAAAGACGCTCTGTGACTCCAGATGACATTGTGCTAGCACCCCGTGGTGCTATGAGTGATGTACAGAAGGAAGATAAGGAGTTTTGGTTGGCGGCAAAAAAAGTAGAGAAGGGGTTTAAGAAGAAGGAAGAAGATCAGGAAGAAGATCAGGAAGAAGATGATGAATCTACTGTGCCTGAAATGTTTTCTCTTGAGGAAGCAATGGATGCAACGGAGGAAGACGTGCGCATTTCTGAAGCTGAGAGCCCTGTGCACCCCTCAGATCCTCAGAATATTGGAGGGCTTTCTTCAGATGAGGACAGGGGTGGGAATAAGTGTCAGAGGGAGGAGGATGGGGAAAGTGATGAGGCATGCACTAGTATGCCTAAGAGAAAAATTGGTCCGGCTATAAAAAAATGGAGTGAGCACGAAGGGGCTAGTGGTTCAGAGACTTGCTGTTCAGTCCGAATGGCAGAGGAGGACAATGGTGATACTGGGTAAAATGAAAGCTCAGTGGATCTGTTGTTTTTTTTTTCTCTCCTTTCTGTGAGTCTTGACCTTTGTCAAGGGCTTTTTGTGTAATGTGTGTAGTTTTGTGGTAATTTTTGCATTGTTTTTTGTTTTTATAGTATGGGTTTTTCTATAGTTTCTCAAAATGTGAGAGTTTTTAAGAAAGCAAGGAGGAGAGCAGCAATTTTGGATTTTTTAGCTATGCAGAGTGCATCTATTTTTTGTTTGCAAGAATGTGGGATTGTGGATGGTGTGAAAGGGGATGAGTGGTCTTATGGTGCATCTGTATGGTCTGGTAGTGCAAATAATAGAAATGATGGTGTGGGTATTTTAGTTAAGGGGCAGGAGGTGGTTTTGAATAATTATTTGGTGGTGGAGGTGGGGAGGTGTATCTTAGCAAATTTTGAATATAAAAATGCTAAGTTTTGTGTTATTAATATTTATGCGCCAGTAGAAAAAAATGAGCGTAAGTTATTATTTGAAAAAGTGAAGCTTTTTGTTCCAGGAAGAGTGCCTGTGGTGATTGTGGGTGATATGAATTGTGATGTGGGGGGAGTGAATGTGGATGTGTCTGGAAAAGTTTTGCTGGAGTTAGTTACTGACTTTGATTTGAGTGATATGCAGCGTGTGTGTAAGGTTAACCCTTTGTTAGATACCTTTTTTTCTGATAGTGGAAGAGCACAGTCCAGGTTGGATTATTGTTTTATTTCTAAAAATATTATTCCTGTTGGATATAAGCAGGATAGGGTCGTTTTTTCGGACCATGTTTGTGTGTTGTGCGAGTTAGATATTAATGTTAGTGGTGTGTTTGGAAAGGGTTTGTGGAAATTAAATGTGAAATTGTTGGAAAATGAAGCTGTGAGGAAGGAGTATGTGAGAAAGTATGAACAGTGGTGTAAAAGTAAGGAAAGTTTTGGGAATGTTTGTGAGTGGTGGGATTGGGTTAAGAGGCAGACAAAAAAGTTTTTTAAAAGTGTGGGGTATGAATTTGCGGCAATTAAGAGGGAAAAGTTTGTTAAGTTGAATGCCCGTTTATGTTTATTGTATAAATTGAGGGAAGGAGGAATGGAGGTGGAGGAGGGGATAAAAAAGGTTAAAAAAGAAATTAATGAGTTTTTGGAGGAGAAAGGGAAGAGTATTATTTTTAGGGCAAAAATTGATAGAATGGAGCAAGATGAAAGGTGTTCAAGGTTTTTCTTCAAAAAGGTTTTTGGGAAAAAGCAGAGTATGAGTGTTTTGAATGCAGAGGATGGAAGAGAGGTAAGTGGGGAGGATATGTGTGAACATGTGGCTAAGTTTTATGAGGAGCTGTATGCAGTGAAGTGGAGGGATGAGGCTTTGGAGGAGGATGTACTAAGTGTATTAGAAAATAAATTGAGTGAGATGGAGAGAGAGAGAGTGATGGGTGAGGAGACAGGTGATGAGGTATGGAAGGTAATGAATAGCATGGCGTTAAATAAGACTCCAGGAGAGGATGGTCTTCCTATAGAGTTTTATAGGGTGATGTGGCATGTGATTGGTAAGGATTTTGTGGATGTGTGTAAGTATATGTGGTCTAGTATGGAGGTGGCTGAGAGTATGCGTGCAGGGATGGTTGTGTTAATACCTAAAAAAGGAGATTTGAAGAGTTTAAAAAATTGGAGACCGATAACGTTATTGAATTGCGATTATAAGATCTATGCAAAAGTAATGGCGAATAGGATGCGTGATGTGATAGAGAGTGTGATTGGGGATGAACAGTGTTGTGCAGTGCCTGGGAGACGTATACATGAGTGTGTGTGTATGTTGAGAGATTGTTTGTGGGACTGTATGAGTCGGAAGAAGAGTGTATTTGTTTTGAGTTTGGACTTTGAAAAGGCGTATGATCGGTTATCACATAGTTTTTTGTTCCGGGTATTATTGAGAATGGGGTTTCCGCCTGATTTTGTTTGGAGGGTGAGGAGCTTATATAAAGACATTTATAGTTGTGTTTTGATGAATGGTTCTGTGGGTAGAAGAGTGAATGTTTTTTCAGGTGTGAGACAAGGTTGTCCTTTGTCTCCTGTGGTTTTTATTTGTGCGATTGAACCGTTGCTTTGTATGTTGAGGAAAGATAAAGTGATTAGAGGAGTACAAGTGCCAGGAGGTGGAGGGAGGGAATGGAAGGTTAGTGCTTATATGGATGACGTGTGTGTGTTGTGTGATTCAGAGTATTCTGTGAGGCGGGTGAAGTTATTAGCGTCTATTTTTTGTGGTGCGTCAGCATTTAAGGTGAATTGGGAGAAGAGTGAGTGTAAGGTTTTTGGGGGAGGGGTTTTAAGTAAGGATGTAGGAGTGAATGAGGTGACTGGGTCTATTAAGGTTTTGGGGGTGAAATTTTCAGAGAGTTTGGATGGGAAAGAAAGTTGGGATGATGCGAAAGGAAAGGTTGAGCGGAAGCTATGTTTTTGGAAGATGAGAAGTCTTTCGTTTTTTGGAAAAATCTTAGTTATTAAAAGTGTGATTTTGCCTATTTTCTTATATATTGCAGTGGTCTTTCCGCCGGGGTATATGTGTATGAGGGGGATAAATAGGATTCTGTTTGTGTTTTTATGGAATTCTAGAATGGAGAGGGCTAGGAGGGAGGTTTTGGTGAAACGTTTAGAAAAAGGTGGGTTGGGTTTTCCAAACCTTGAGGTGTTTTTTGGTGTAAATATTGTGGTTTTTGTGTTGAGGATGATTAGGATGGATGGCAAGTTTTCTTGTCTGTGTAGGTTTTTGTTTGGGGCGTATTTATTTCGTTTGAAGTGGCGAGAGAGGGATCTGAGGTATCCGGTTGCTTTTGACGTGCCTAGATGGTATGTGTGGGTTTATAAATTTTTGGTGAAGTATGAGTTGTGTGATGTGGATGTTAGGTTGTTGAGTAATAAGAAGGCTGTGTATAGGATGATTGAATGTAGAGAGACAGAGTGTGGAATAAACATGGTTAGAGGGAATGATATAGAAAAAGTATGGAAGAAAGTGCGGTTGGATGGTATGACGAATAGGCAGAGTGAGATTGTGTGGCAGTCTTTGCATGGAGTGTTACCAGTTAGAGAATTTCAGAAGAATCGTGGGTTGGGGAGAAGTGATATGTGTCCGAGAGGTGGGTGTGGTGGAAGGGAAAGTGTAATACATGTGTTTTGGAATTGTCATTATGCTAGGGAGGTGATTGGAAGAATGGGACCGTTGTGTAAAGAATTGTGTGGTGTGAGCTTGTTATCATTCGAGTTGTTCATGTTTGGCTTGGGAATGTGTGATGGAGTGAAGGAGAGAGTGTTGTGGTTAATAGTTGCATGTATAAAGGAAGTATTATGGGATGTGAGGAATGTGTATGTTTTTAAGAGAAAGGAAATTGTAGTAAAGAATAGTCTAAAAGTGATTTTGGGGAAGTTGTATGTGTGTTTTCTATGGGATAAAAGAAGAAGGGGGGAGGTGGATGCCGAAGGGATTTGGAAGGTGAAGAAGTGGAGATACCTTGTAAATATGTCTTGATTTGTTTTTTCTGATGTTGTATTAAACTGAAATTTTCCGATGATGATGGGAACAGCTTTTGTGTTTTGGATTTGACGCAGCTGTTTGGGTTTTTTCTTTGGTCTTGGATTTCTGGACCGTGGATTTTCCCATCTGAGGGAAAAAAAAAAAAAAAAAAAGAAACAGCTGTCTGTGGATGGATATCATGCTTGGCATAGGTGGCTTTCCTTCATAGGATGCTGCCCTTCCCGTGGTTGTTCCTTCCCGGGGAAAGGCCTGGCTATTCACTGCTTGCGTCGAGAAACACGTGATGGTGTCTCCGCAGCTTCTTTACATGCATCACCTGTTTCTTGGTCACGGGAGTGGGCCAGTTCACGATCACTCCCACTTTGTCAGGCTCTGGCTTCAGGGTGTTCCCGCCTACCCGGTGCCCCAGGTAGTGAACCTCCCTCATGCCCATCTGACACTTTCCCGGCTTGATAGTCAGTCCTGCTTGGTGAATTCGCCTGAGCACCTCCTCGAGATGCTGCAGGTGTTCCTCCCAGGAGGAACTGAAGATGGCAATGTCATCCAAGTACGCCACGGCGTACTTCTCCAGTCCCTGAAGCAGGAGGTTGACCATCCGCTGGAAAGTGGCAGGGGCATTCTTCATGCCGAAGGGCATGACCGTGGACTCGTACAGTCCAAAGGGTGTGATAAAGGCGGACTTCTCCTGCGCCTCGGGGCTCAGGGGAATCTGCCAGTATCCTCGACTCAGATCCATTATTGTTAGGTAATCTGCGCCAGCTAACTTCTCAAGCAGCTCCTCGATGCGTGGCATTGGGTGCGCATCCGAGGCTGTGATGGCGTTGAGCCCCCTGTAATCCATGCAGAACCGGGTGGTCCGGTCCTTCTTTGGCACGAGAACTACAGGTGATGCCCATGCGCTCTTTGACCGTCGAATCACCCCCAGCTGTAACATCTCATCGATCTCTTGGCGCATAATCTGCTGCACCTGGTCAGAGATTCGATAGGGTGTTCGCCGTAGTGGGGCGTGATTCCCGGTGTCCACCTCGTGGACGGCTAACTCAGTCCTTCCAGGTCGGTTGGAGAACACGACCCGGAAGGGTTCCAGTGTGGTTTGCAACTGCACCCGCTGGGGTTCAGTTAACGAGGCGCTTACCTCCACGTCCTCGATGGACCCATTGGCCTTGGCTTGGGCCAGCATGTCCAGGAGGGTGTCTTCCTCACCGTCTTCGGGCAAGCTGCAGACCGGTAGGACGAAAGGTTCACGTTCGTGATGAGCCTTCATCATGTTGACGTGAAAGGCCTTTCGCCTACCCCGCGCGTGGTCAAGCGTGACCACGTAAGTGACCGGGTTGAGCTGTTGGTGGACGACGTACGGGCCCTCCCAGGCTGCCTGAAGCTTATCCGTTGTTACGGGGACCAGCACTCACACCTTTTGACCCACGTGGTAGGTCCGCTCCCGGGCGTTCTGGTCGTACCAGTGCTTCTGATCAGCCTGAGCCTGCGTCATGTTGTCATGCACCAACTGCGTCAAGGTCTGCATCTTGTCACGGAAGCGCATGACATACTCCACTATGGACACTTCAGAAGGGTTCAGCTCCTCTTCCCAGGATTCTCTTACCAACCCAAGGGGTCCCCGGACTCGCCTGCCGTACAGGAGCTCGAAGGGGGAGAACCCCGTCGAGGCCTGCGGAACCTCTCGGTAAGCGAACAGCAGGTGTGGGAGGTACCGCTCCCAGTCGCGCCCTTGAGTCTCAACCAGCATGCGCAGCATCTGTTTGAGGGTACCATTGAAGCGTTCACACAGGCCATTGGTCTGTGGGTGATACGCACTCGATACCAGGTGCTTCACCTGCATTCTCTTACAGAGAGCCTCCATTAGGCGAGACATAAATTGGGTCCCTTGATCAGTAAGCATTTCCCTGGGAAACCCTACACGTGAAAAGATGGCCAACAGGGCATCCGCCACCTTATCTGCCCTAGTTGACGACAGAGCTACTGCCTCTGGGTACCGGGTAGCATAGTCTACCACAGTAAGGATGTATTGCTTTCCAGAGCTGCTGGGGACGGCCAGCGGGCCCACAATGTCCACCGCGATCCTCTGGAAAGGCTCCTCTATCACTGGCAAAGGGATCAGGGGAGCCTTAATAGCAGGTCCCGCCTTCCCCACTCTTTGACAAGTGATACAGGAGCGGCAGTAGTTTGACACATCTGTCCCCATCTTAGGCCAATAGAAGTGTTGAGACAGCCGGGCCTTAGTTTTGCTGATCCCCAAGTGTCCAGCTAGCGGGATCTCATGGGCAATCCGCAACAACTCACCCCGGAATTGCTGTGGGACGACCAGCTGTCTTTCCCTCAACCACTCCTTTTGTGATTCTCCGGGTACTGTCTCCCGGTACAACCTTCCTCGTTCCCAGAACACCTTCTCCTTATCAGCCTCGGAGAAGTGCGTCCTGGCAAGTTGTCTCAAACTCTCTCTAGGCTCGCATCTGTGTGCAGAGCGGCCTGAAACTCCTGGCTAGGGGAAGCCAGAAGCGATGTCAGGGTCCCTTCCCCACGGGAACCCTCTTGGACCTGCTCTGGGTCCACCTCTGGTTCAGTCACAGTGGTGACTGAGGAGGGTCCGGAAGGCTGACAGTTATCTGCATTCTGGGCACTCTGACTGCGGGTGACAGCAGCTATGTAGGCTGTCTCCCCGGGGATTTCTACAGTCCCATCAGCCGGCGCTGCTATGGGCTCTACCTCCCCATCCACCCCCAACACTCCAGGGGCAGTGCTACTTATGGGCCAGTTACCTTCCTCGGTGGCACTGGTCACTTTCATGGCATCACCTTCCTCACGGTTCCCATGCATCTCCCCATTTCCTGTAGCACCGACACTTGCCCCTGTTAGGGGTTCCTCAGCCGTCTCACTCCGCAGAGCGACGTGGCTGGGCACGCCTGTACCTATGGACACATTAACCTTCACAGAAAAATCATTATCAGGTTCAGCTGGCACAGGTACAACATTTTCACCATCAATCCTAGGGAAAAAATGGTTATTAGATGCATCATTACAAGATAAAGCATGGTCAGGTAACACATGCGATTCCCCAACATCATCATCATCAGGGTTAACTTTACCCTCATTAGTAGATTGGGGAGGGGTATCAGTGACGTAGTGGGCAACCAACCTCCCCAAATCAGTCCCCAACAAAACATCAGTGGGCAAATTATCAGACAGCCCCACTTCCTTCACCCCGCTCCCGGCACCCCAATCAATAAAAACCCGGGCCATCGGTAAGGGACAGCTGATGCCCCCAATCCCAGTGACAGTTAGGGTTTTCCCCGGAATGATTTCTTCAGGGGCCGCCAGTTCGGGTCGGATGAGGGTTCGTTCAGCCCCGGTGTCCTTGAGGCCTGTCGCAACATGGCCTCCCACAGTGACGTGCTGTACATTGTCACACACCCTCCCAACCACACCACCCACCAAAAGAACTGCTGCATTAGGCCCTGGGGCCTTGGCTGCGGTGTTCTTCGGCTTGGCTGGGCAGTAGGTACTGATATGACCAGTCTGATTGCAGTGGTAACACTTGCGAGGTTCGGTGGTAGGTCTGGCGCTGTTGGCCACAGGGACAGGACCTCTGGTGTGCTGGCTGGCAGGGGTACCGGCGTTGGTTGCAGGCTTACCCCCTCTCCAGCTGGTGGTGACTGGCTTCCACACTTCCGATCTACGGTTGGCCTCATAGGCATCGGCAATCTGTGCTGCTTTCGTCACGTCTTTGGGTTCTCTGTCCATCACGAACTGTCGCACCTCAGCTGGGCAAAAATGAAAGAACTGGTCTTTGATCATCAGGTCTCGCAGCTGTGCAAAGGTGGTCACTGACAGTCCTTGGGTCCACTGGTCAAAGTGGGTCCCCAGTCCATGCATCACATCACTGTAACTGTCGTGTGGGCCACGTTGGAGGGTCCGGAACTTTCTACGGTACACCTCGGGTGTAAGCTGGTACTTGGCTATCAGAGCCTGCTTGATGGCCTCATAGTCACCATCTTGTTCTTGAGGGAGGGCAGCAAATGCCTCCAGAGCTTTACCTCTCAGCCCTGGTGTCAGGTATCGGGCCCATTCATCTGTAGGCAGCCGGTACTGTCTGCAGGCTTTCTCAAAGGCCCGCAGAAAAGTGTCCAAGTCTCCGTCCTTCTCCATAACAGGGAAGTGATCGGGCCGGGGCTTAGGCATCTGAGCGCTGCTGGGCTCACGGCTGGACTGGGACGACCCCTGCATTTGCAGTCGGGCCATCTGCAGCTGGTACTCCCGCTCCGCTTGCCGCTCAGCTTGGGCCTCTCTCTCAGCTCGGGCCTCTCTCTCGGCTTGCTGGGCCTCCTGCCGGTATTGCTGAATCAGCTGCCGACGTCCATCATGGTCGTCAGTGGGGAATTCTTTCAAGGCCGCCAGCAGGTGGGGGTCCAATTCGCCCGGATTGCTAACAGGGCCGGCATTCAGTGGTTGGACCTCTGCTGCAGCACCATGTTCGCTGGTGCTGGCTTCTGCGGCCTCTGGGCTCTGTGACCTGGCTTGGTCTGCTTCAAAGTGCACCAGGTCAGCGTCCATTTGAGCCTTGGACTTGTCCTGGGGGTTCAGGCCATGGTACAGGCATATCCCAGCAAGAATGTCCTTCTTCTGCTGGTTGTACCAGGCTTCCCCTTTCGCAGCCATGGTTGCCAAATAAAAGATAGGATAGAAAAACGAAGAGGAAGGGAGGGGATAATTACCAGTACACACAATTGTCTCAAGACTAATAAAACACTGAGTTCGTTCTCCAAACTTATTTGCGCAGAGTCCTCGCAAGAACTTTCTGCAAGTTTTTAGTGAGAGGAATGATTACTCAAACCAAATCACTAATGCTCTAAGATATCCCACCGCCTTGCCACCAATTGTCACGATTCCCCTGACCGCTGTCACCAATGGGTCAGGATTCACAGCGTGACCGTCACCCCTACGTCACGGGTTGGGGTGACTTTAGGCCAACAGACGGCTATCACATGTGCAGGGGGGCTTATCTTAGTTATCCCTCCACTCCACGATGTGATGAAAAAAAAAACCACACAAGGCTATTGACCTCTTAGTTTACAGCAGGGGCTTATTCTAGGTATCCCACTGCTTTCAATATACCACAAACTGCAGGGATTTATGTATATCCCGCTTACAGCTCCACTTAACACTTGCAGCTCTCTGGCGCCCCCTTACTCTCAGGTCAGATTAGGTACTGCACCCTGGGTAATTAGTCGCCAGGAAGGCTGCCTGCTATGTACTGGCTATTGGGCACGCTGCAGCGACGCGATAACTACTCCCACTCAGGAAGGAACAATAATTAGCAATGCCGCAGTCGCTTCAGCATAACCCCCAAAAGTCAGCACACTCTCGCTGCCACCAGCTTCGATTAAACGGGTCCGAAGCTAACCCAACACAACAGTAACAGTAGCGTATTTTCCCTTCAAGAGACTTAGGGTACGGTTTAGAACAGGAGAACGGACTAATATATAATATTATATCCCATAAAAAATTAGGCAGTGCTTTATCAAAAATATTTTATAAAGATGTTATAAATGAGACAATTGCAAATATGTACAAGGGTAATTATAACATAAAGGGAATAAATGAGAAAAAAGCAACACTTACATGTTCAAAGCATGACAGGCAATCAGGCTAGTGGAGTTTTTCCCATACGTCCCAGCTCATTTGGACGTGAGCAGGGCTCTTCCAGGAGAAGACAAGAAATCAAGCAGAAAGTGACTCCTCAGAGCCTGCCAGACACTTAAAACATTAAGGCTGTGACATCACAGAAAGGCTGGCTTATCCAGACCCTCCTCTCTCTACATTCTGCCTAAACTTTAAACTATTCTCTCTAATTTCTATAACTTCACTACAAAACACGCCATAGTTCTACCAAACTCATCATTCATCTCAGATTAACGTGGGCATTCTAATGAGATCAAATATGTCCTATCTGGGATACATATTTACAGAGAAATCCCTACTTCTTTACCAGATGGAGTTAGAAGCCCGTGTTTCGCGGGATGTGTAGCTACACCGAGTGAGAATAAGAATATATATTTTCGTATTTCTAGCTTAAATCGTTTGCCTAATATCTAACAAAAACTAAACAAAGAATCTTTCATGAATTTTTGGAGCCACTTTTCCAGTTCTAACCAGAGCAGGTGGGAGGGGTGAGGGACTTTCGTCCGAGCCTGGAATTTACGACCCCAGGGCAATAAAACCTCTCTTCCCGTATACACTGGCAAGCAGCTCTTGGCTGAATGAAAGGGAAGGGATTTGAAGCTCCCAACTGTTGCAGCATCCCTCCAAGAAGGGGGGCTTAGCCCACGCAGGTTAGCAAGAAAACTAACTTATGATATATATTTTCCTCACAGACATCTTCCGGGATATGCTTTCCACCTCGATCGTAGTCTATCTGGATGATATTCTCATCTTTTCTCCAGATATTGACTCCCACCGGAGAGATGTTGGCAGAGTCTTCGACTCATCTCCGCCCAGGGATTGGCTATGGATCCTGCCAAACTACAGGCTGTGATGGACTGGCAAGAGCCCCATTCTCTTAAGGCGGTGCAGCGCTTTATGGGGTTCATTAATTATTACCGCCAGTTCATTCCCCACTTCTCAACTTTGGTAGCTCCATTGGTGGCCCTCACCAAGAAGGGAGCAAATCCCAAGTTGTGGTCTGAAGAGGTCTCCAGGGCCTTTTCTTCTATTAAGTCTCATTTTGCTAGCGCTCCCATTCTACATCGTCCCGATGTGGATAAGCCGTTTATAATGGAGGTGGATGCCTCTTCCGTTGGTGCAGGAGCAGTCCTCTTCCAAAAGGATGCTCAAGGTCGGAAGCATCCTTGCTTCTTCTTCTCCAAGACCTTCACACCAGCGGAGAGGAATTATTCCATCGGGGACAGGGAGTTGCTAGCGATGAAGTTGGCCTTTTTGGAGTGGAGACATCTCTTGGAGGGGGCTCGTTTTCCCTTTCAAGTTTTCACTGACGACAAAAATTTGCTATATTTGCAAACTGCCCAGCGGCTAAATTCTCGCCAGGCCAGATGGTCCTTGTTCTTCTCTTGGTTCCACTTCACCCTCCATTTTCTCGCAGGGGAGAAGAACATTCGTGCTGACACCCTTTCTCGCTCTGTTGTATCATCTGAGGAGGAGGAAGGAGAGCCTCGGCTTATTGTCTCCTCTGAGAGCCTGAGAACCGTAGCTCCGGTGTCGCTAGAGTCTGTGCCTCCAGGCAAGACTTTCGTGCCCAAAAATTTGCAACCGGAGGTTCTCTCTTGGGCTCATTCGTCCAGGGTGGGTGGACACTTTGGGACAAAGAGGACATCTGAGCTGCTGGCGAGGACGTACTGGTGGCCGCTCCGAGAAGTCAGAGATTATGTTCTGGCATGTGTCTCCTGCGCCAAAAATAAGTCTTCTTGACAGCGGCCAGCTGGCTTGCTCCATCCCTTGCCGGTGGCAGATAGGCCCTGGGAGATGGTCGGGATGGACTTTGTGGTGGGTTTGCCCAAGTCTCGTGCCTGTACCATCATTTGGGTTATTACCGATCATTTCTCGAAAATGGTGCATTTGGTGCCGCTTCCACGGTTACCTTCTGCACGGGTCTTGGCAGTGTTGTTCATTAAACACATCTTCCACCTACACGGCATGCCGGACAAAATTGTCAGTGACCGGGATCCCCAGTTTGCGTCTCGGTTCTGGAGAGAGCTGTGTCGTCTTCTCAGCATTGAGTTAAATCTCTCTTCCGCATATCATCCCGAGACGAATGGGTTGGTAGAGAGGGCCAATCAGACTCTGGTCACATATTTACGACATTTTGTTTCTGCCAGGCAGGATGACTGGGCATCCTTGTTACCGTGGGCAGAGTTTGCCCTTAACAACGCTGTAGCCGACTCCACCGGTCAGGCTCCTTTCCTCCTTAATTACGGCCAGCATCCGCGGGTTCCTATGCCTATGCCCGTGTCCTCTGCTGACTCCAGGGTGGCAGACTGGGCTGTGGAGGCACGGGACATTTGGGACCGCACTCAGGATGCCATCCGGGCCTCCAAGGAGAGAATGAGGTCCTCCGCCGATGCACATTGGCGCCCTGCCCCGACCTTTGCTCCTGGCGATTTGGTGTGGCTCTCCGCTTGTAACATCAGGCTGTGTGTAGAGTCCACTAAGTTTGCACCTCGCTACTTGGGTCCCTTCAAGGTCCTCGAACAGGTTAATCCCGTGGTCTACCGTCTAGCCCTTCCTCCACGCCTAGGTATCACCGACACCTTTCATGTGTCCCTCCTTAAGCCTGTATACATGTCCCGGTTTTCTGAGTCATCTGCCGGGACATCGGGTCCGTCTACGGACGATTTCGAGGTGAACACTATTTTGGGGAGCAAGGTGGTATGTGGCAAAAAATTTTTATTTGGTGGACTGGAAGGGTTACGGTCCTGAGGATAGGTCCTGGGAGCCTGGGGCTCCGCAGCTCATTGCCGCCTTCGAGCGTAGCGAGGCCCAAGGAGGGGGGGGCATGTTAGGGGTTGAGTTCCTGCCTCTGCACAGGGGGAATCTCGGGCCGTCTCCGCTGCGGTCTCCCATTCTTCTCCTGCCGCAGTGGAGTCTGCTCAGCGGAGACGTCGGTCCCAGCGTCTTGCTCAGTCCCACTCTGTACAAAAAGTTACTGCTCCTTTTCCTGCTTCTGCCATTGAAGTCAATGTTGGGCAGCGGCGAGCAGATGCTTTTGGGACTAAGTCTTGCTTTTCTCTCTCTGAGCATGCCCAGGGCAAGATCTCCCATTGGAGATCGAGGGTCACATGCTCAGGTACTGCAGCACATCCCATTGGTCCTCCAGGAAGGTCCTGAAAGTGCAAAACTTCAGTAGCAGCTTCCCATTGGTCCTTTATTGGAAGGTCCTGAACGTGCTGCAACTATATAAGCTGCGCATGACCGCACGGCCATGCGCTAGTATTGACTTGATATAATGTGTGTGTAGATGGATGTTTGTCGATGGATGAAAGCTCCTAAATCATTCCCATTCCTAGTGTTGTTGACTGTTCGCGAATGATGGTAGCTATCCAGCGCCCGACTAAGCCATCAGCACGAAACACACATTACAGCATCTAGTTGCTGTGACCGCCAGTGCGGCGCCGTGCGCTTTCTCAGCGCTTTCCTGACCCAAGCCTGAGTGGTTAGTGGCGTCCGCCAATGCGGCACCGCACACACTCACGTGCATCTTTAATACATTTATTTCTGTCCCTCTGACACCCCAGAAGCGGTGTCGAGCGCATGAGGTTTTTATGAACTCTATTCCTGTGTCTTGGGATTGAGTTCTGAGACTCCTTGCTTGCGCTCTTGGTGCAGTACCGTGGCCCTGTGGCGCAACAGGGTTCGCTTCCTTCACACAGGGTGAAGTAAACCCGTGTGTGTATTCACATTGTATCGCCATATCGTCCGTCATCACTAGCAGCAGGTTTTCACCTGCACGGTGGATCCCGGACTGCGAACGCACCTGATACTATTTCATCTTAAACTTGGTGCGTTCCGCCAGTCCTAACAATCTGTTCCCCTAATAATTGAGTCCCCCACTACCAGCACCTGTCTGGCCTGCCCTGCTCTCCTATTTCCCTCCTTACTGGAGCAGTCACTCCTCCGGCTTTCAGAGGACATGCCTGGCTGCAGCAGTGCTACCCCTGTACTGGCACCCCCTCATCTGCCAACTTAGCAAACTTATTAGGGTGTGCCAGATCAGGACTAGCCTCCCTGGCACTCTTCCCTCTACCCGGCCTTCTAACTGTCACCCAGCTTGCTACTTCATCGTTAACAGTAAACAAATTTACAGTGACAGACTGGTACAGAGGGGAGAGGACCCTGTCCTTGTGGACTTACATTCTTCAGGATAGTGGTGAAGAGACAGGTTTGTGTGCTGCAGCACTGGTGGTGGTGAGGCGGCAGCTCAGTTGGTCGTGGCGGCAGCTCGGGTGGTTGGTGACATGGCGGCAGCTCGAGTGGTCGGTGACGTGGCGGCAGCTCGGGTGGTCGGTGACGTGGCGGCAGCTCGGACGGTTGGTGAGGTGGCAGAATGGTTATTGCAGGCTGTAGGCTTTCCTGAAGAGATGGGTTTTCATGTTCCGTCTGAAGGATCCGAGGGTGGTCGATAATCGGACGTGTTGAGGCGTGGAATTCCAGAGGATGGGGGATATTTGGGAGAAATCATGGAGGCGGTTGTGTGAGGAACGAATAAGTGTGGAGGAGAGAAGGAGGTCTTGGGAGGATCGAAGATTATGTGAGGGAAGATAGTGGGAGATTAGTTCAGAGATATAGGGAAGGGACTGGTTGTGGATGGCTTTGTAGATCAGTGTTAGTAGTTTGAACCGGATTCGTTGGGGAATTGGGAGCCAGTGGAGGGATTTGCTAAGGGGTGAAGCAGGGGAGTAGCAAGGAGAGAGGTGGATTAGCTGATCAGCAGAGTTGAGGATAGACTGGAGTGGTGCAAGGGAGCGGGGAGGCCACAGAGGAGTGTGTTGATGAGGGCATGCAAAAGAGTTTTAGTTGATTGCGGGCTGAGAAAGGGATGGATTCTGGCAATATTTTTGAGCTGGAGGCGACAGGAGGTGGCAAGGGTTTGGACGTGCGGTTTGAAGGACAGGGCAGAATCGGGAGTTACCCCGAGGCAGTGGATTTCAGGTGCGGGAGAGACCATTATGCCGTTTACTATAGTAAATAGTTCAGGTAGGTGGGATACACGAGATGGGGGAAAGATGATGAGCTTGGTTTTGTCTACATTGAGTTTTAGGAAGCGAGAGTTGAAGAAGGAGGATATGTTTGACAGACACTCCGGGATTCTGGACAGAAGAGAGGCGACATCTGAGCCAGAGAGGTAGATCTGAGTGTTGTCCGCATATAGGTGCTACTGGAAGGCATGAGACTTTATGAGTTGTCCTAGGCCAAGGGTATAGATGGAAAAAAGTAGAGGACAGAGCCTTGAGGGACTCCAATAGAGAGGGGGCGGGGTGAGGAGGTAGTGTTGTGAATTCCGCTCTTGGGCTCCCTCCGGTGGTTGTAAGTGGCACTTTTGTGAGTTCTGCTCTTGGGCTCCCTCCGGTGGTTTTAAGTGGTATGGCTGCTCCTTGGAGTTAGCAGTCAGCAGCTGCTTCCACTTATTGTCTATTCTGCTCGGCTATTTAGCCTGGCTCTTTCCTTAAGCTTGTGCCACTTGTCAATGGTTCCTGGTTGGATTCACATCTCTTTGGATTTCCCTGTTATCCTGACCAGTTCAGCAAAGCTAAGTCCTTGCTTGCTCTTTTCTGTCCACAGGTTGTGGACTTATCCGTTCTGTGCTTTCTATGTTTGTCCAGCTTGTCTTATCTATCTAGCTAGACTGGCCTCCTGTGCTCATCCTGGTTTCATTCTGTGTATGTCTTTTCCCTCTCCACTCACAGTCATTACTTGTGGGGGCTATCTATCCTTTGTGGATTTTCTCTGAGGCAAAATAGTTTTCCTGTTTCTATCTTTAGGGGTAGTTAGTTCTCAGGCTGTGACGAGGTGCCTAGGGAGTGTCAGGAGCATCCCATGGCTACTTCTAGTGTTGTGTTGAGCTTAGGGACTGCGGTCAGTACAGATACCACTTCCTTCAGAGCTCGTCCCATGTTGCTCCTAAACCACCAGATCATAACAGGTAGTGTGTGAGTGGGAAACGCTAAATGTGCGGTCGGAAAGGTATGAGGCAATCCAGAACAGGGCAAGGCCTTTGATGCCAAAGGAAGAAAGAATCTGTAGCAGTAGGAGGTGGTCGACTGTGTCGAAAGCAGAGGACAGATCGAGAAGGAGGAGGATGGAGAACTGTCTGTTAGCTTTGGCTGTGAGTAAGTCATTAGTAATTTTGGTCAGAGCAGTTTCAGTGGAGTGGTGGGGGCGGAAGCCAGATTGGAAGTTGTCAAGGAGAGAGTTAGATGAGAGTGTAGCTTGTTTGAAAGTGTTGAAGTTGTCTGGCAGGCGTGTTTTTTTCCAACGCCGCTCAGCGACCCTGGATGCTTGTCAGAGTTTTTTGGTGAGGTTGTTATGCCAGGGTTGCCTATTGATTTGTCACACTTTGCCATGCATGAGAGGGGCGACTGAGTCTATGGCTGATGTGAGGGTGGAGTTATAGAAAGCGGTGGCGCTATCCGTGTCATGGAGTGAAGATATGGAGGACAGGGGTAGAGGAGAGTCTGAGAGTCTGTGAATGTGTAGGTGTGCAAGGTTTCTGTGAGGATGTGGTACTGGTTGGACGTGGGGGGCAGGTGAGGAGGACAAGGAAGAGAAGGTGAGTAGATGGTGGTCAGATAAGGGGAAGGGAGAGGTTGTGAGATTAGATAAGGAACAGAGGCAGGTGAAGATGAGGTCTAGCGTATGTCCGTCTGTGTGGGTGGCTGTGGAGGACCGCTGAGTAAGTCCAAAGAATGAGGTATGGGCCAGGAGCTTGGAGGCTGCTGGTTGGCGGGTGTCAGTAGGGATATTAAGTCACCCATTATGATGGTGGGGATGTCAGCAGAGACAAAGTGAAGAAGCCAGGTGGAAAATTGGTCAATGAAGGCAGTGGCTGAGCCCGGTGGTCGGTATATGACAGCCATTTGGAGATTAGAGGGAGAGTAGATACAGACAGAGTGAACCTCGAAAGAAGGGAGGTTAAGGGAGGGTGGGGGTTGGATAGGGTTGAAGTAGCAGTTTTTAGAAAAAAGGAAACCTACTTCTCCACCATGTCTGTTGCCAGAGCGAGGAGTGTGGGTAAAGTGAAGGCCACCATAACTCAGTGCAGCAGGGGAGGCCGTGTCAGGGGGCGTCAGCCAGGTCTCAGTGAGGGCCAGGAAGGATAGGTTGCGGGAAGTAAAGAGATCGTGGATCACATGGAGCTTGTTGCAGACAGAGCGGGCATTCCAAAGTGCCCCAGATAGCGGAAGCAGGGGGGTGGGAGTCAGCTGCACAGGTTTTAAGTGAGAGAGATTGCGATAGTTTCTCATAGTGTGAGAAGGATAGGGGTGAGGATTAGTGGAGTGAAAATAGTGAGGGCAAATGTGAGTATGGTTAAATAGCAGGGGAAGAAAAGAGATGTAAGTAAAATTAGGATACAGTGATTAGTCTTACCGTCTGGCCGATTCCTGGACTATTTCTGGCATATTTCTGACGATACACTTAAAGATGTCACTTGATGAATGATGTCACGTCTGACTAAAGTCAAGTCTGACCGACACTATTCAACTTATACCATTCAATTGTCCAAGAAATTAAGCCAGGTGAGAGAGGTAGGGGGGAGGAGGAGGAAGGAGGTGGAGGACAGTCCACAACAGGGGACAATTAGCAGATTGCAGTTAAATGAATATTTGACTGCCATGAAAGCTGAAGAAAGATAGGATAGGATAGGAGGAGAGTGTTAGGTGTGAAAAGCATAGATATATCAATCAGCATGCAGTAAATTAGAAGTATGATTCATTACATCCATGAACATATCATTACCACCAGTCTGTTCATGTAGCAGATAAACCTATCTGCCGTATATTACAACCACCTTGTCTGAGGTTACATTGCAGGAGCTCTGCTCTTCAAGCTGACTTCTTGTCAGTCCTGGCTTCCCCATTACAGAAGACGTCCCAGGCTCTGCAGGTACATGGTCTCACCACTTACTATTCAGGAAGTCTATCCATTACTAGGACCTTCCAACACCAACCATCCCGGTCCACGGTCTCTCAATGTGCTCTTCAGGAAGTCCCCACTCGCCGGAGCTTCCAACACAGACCTGATCTCTTTCAGGACCTTAGATCACAGCCCATTCTGACAATTCAGGTCCATACACTCTGAACCCAGAAACCATGTGACCTAAACCCTGGTCAAATTTGAAGCTGTCACCACCCCCGTAGGTGGGAGGTGTGTGTGGTTACTCCGTCACACTCAGCTCTCCGACTAACCCTGTAAGCCTCCCTTTAAACTAAACAAATACTTGTGAGACTACAGGTCCCAGAGCAACATTACTGGCTTACAGCGCAGAGAATCTCCTCTGCGACACATACCGGCCATTCACAATGATGCCGGTCACTGTCTCACTATCACCATTACTCAAGCGACTGCCATGCACTCCCATGGCCTCAATATGCCTTCATGCGTATTCTGAGGAGAACATTCAGCGCTCCTTAGCTGCAACCAGGGTCACTGCCTCACAATACATAAGGCCAAACAGGAGATTGGTAAATGTAAAGCAATCATTCTATTAATTTCCTCAGTATCTCAAGGGCCTCAAGTCATTGTTCTCCCAGCCACAACCTCAGATGTTCACACCTTCCATCCCTTGTTATAATCTAGTTGCCTGCTATTGTACTGACTCTCATTTCTGAATATCCTTTTTAAAATGTGGGGCCCAAAACTGGATCTCATATGCTAGATGTGGCCTCTCTAGCGATTTATAAAAGGGTAATAATATGCTTGATTTTATCTCTCTTTTTACACATCCTAAAATCTTGTTTGCTTTTGCGACTGCTGCTTGACATTGAGTGCTGCTGCTCAGCTTACTTGTAACCAGAATACCCAAGCCCTTCTGTTCTGTAGTCCCGTGTATACTCCCATTTAATGTAAATGCAGCAATAGGATTACTCTGTCCTAGGTGCATTACTCTACATCTATCAACATTTAAGTCTCATGTGTCAAGGGTTTGCCCATTCAGTCATCTTATCCAAATCATTTTACAATATTGTAATGTCAAGGTCAGATTTTAATTTCCTACATAGTTTGGTATTGTCAGCAGAGACTGACACTTTACTCTCAATCCCATCCACAAGGTCATTAATAAAGAGATTAAAAATAATCTGTCCTAGCACAGATCCCTGTGGTCCCCACTACTAACTATATCCCATTTGGAGAACGTACCTTTTATGATGATGCTTTGTTTACGGTCATTTAGCCAATTTCTTACCCATCTGCATATAGTTTCCCCTAGTTTCTGCTTCTGTAGGTTCTTGTATAGTGATGTGTTTTAGTTTTGGATGGAATTGGCTTTTAACACTTGTGAGGCAGTAACTGGTGTTACCTGTAAGGGTCGCTGTATGTTCCCCCTAGGATGTGAACGGAGTCGTATTGAGGCCATAAGAGGGCATTGCTGTCACAGGTGTAGCCATGGTTGCAATGCAGATTAAAAGTGAGTGTAAGTCTTGGACATGCTGGTTGTCCAAAGCAGATTTAGGGAAAACTGGCTCTGGGCTTTTGTGTTTGAAACAGACTGCAGGATGTTAATGTGCTGTCCATTTCATTCCCAGCCCAGGTTTTCCATGTGGCTGAAAGCCACAGGTTGTTAGTTTAAAACCCTTCAGTATAGGGTTTGGGTGTGTCAGGTTCAGTGTCAGTCTGGTGTTGGCAGGAGTGCAGAGCCTCCTGCTCTGCACAGTTCCATCTGTAAGAGGGAATGCAGGCCAGTGGAGCCAGGCAGCCAGGGCAACTGAAGAGCCTGGCACCCACAGGGTACACACCGGTGCAGTTGCCCACGGCTGTCCTGTGCCCAGAGGTGGACTGATGTGTTTAGTGACTGAAAACTGGAGGATATGGTTCCCGGGTGTAGTCCAGAGGATATCGTGTACTGTGTAATGCTGTGATTAAAGAGACATTAACACAGCGTTGCAGTCGCCCACGGAAACTGGTCCTGAAGATGGACTGGGGTGTTTAGTGACTAATTAAGAGGATATATTTCCCGGCTGCAATCCAGAGGATAGTGTGTGCTGTTTTTCTGAATTGAACATTAAAAAGACGTTTTGCTTTGAACTTTGCTGGGTCACTGCCTCATCACTGCATAAGTATGCTACCACTGCATGACACACGGTTCTACATATTTTCAAAAGTTGTCAGGTTCAGTTATGAGATGAGTCATTTCATAATCATTTTGCCCTCCTGAATTCAAATCTGCCAATGAAAATTTGTTATTGTCTCTTGTTTCTACATCAAAGAATTTTCCTTTTGCTACTACATATAATTCATGCATAAAAGTTACAGTACATTCAAACATTATTATTTTTGCAAATATAAAGATGCAGAATATTTTGTTATTCCAATATTTTAATATTTATTTAGAGGAAATTTTAGCAACAATTCAAATAACTAAAACATGTCTGTGCACAGAGAGGAAGATGACTAGAACTCTATATCACCACCTTTTGGAAGCAGTATGACTTAGGATAAAAGCCAAATCAGAATCTCAATTTGCAGACTTGATGTTTTGGGGTATTTCCCTAGTTATAGCAAAGCATGTGTTATGATTTGGCTAGGTGATATGTCTAAACACTATAGTGAATTATAAACAATTACAGAAATTGCACTACGAAGTTTGGTCCTCATTCAGTGACAACTGGAATTTTTATCCACTTCCTTTACAAAGTTCTTCATTAGGGACAACTTGATATGCATTGGTGGTAACAAAATCTTATAAGGGTCAACAAGTGCTGGCTGAAGGAAATTTTCACTCCCTGGCTGAAGTGAATGTTGAAAAGGCCAGTCTCTTATTTTAGTGATATTCTCTTGCATGACTATCTTACACAGAAGGCAGCACTACTTTGTATATCCACCACCGAGACCAAGTAAGAGGGCAACCACCACCTTTTAAGTCAGTACATAGGAACCACAAATATTGGTCATAGGTCAGGCACATCAACAGCTGTTTTATGTTGTCATAGGTTTCTTTCATGTGGACTACATAACAAGCTGGAAGTGAATGTAGGAATTGCCATCATGCAGCAAGACTGCTTTTAGGCTTCTTTTGGATGAACTGATGAAGATCCTCCATTCCTCTGGATTATGACTTATCTTCAGAGCTTCCATTAAACTGTTGATGTTATTGTATGCCACTAGATCACCCTCTATGAAGAAGTATTGGACAAGATCTTTATCATGGTTGTGGAACAGAGAAATCCGAACATCACCCCCTAGAGATTCTACTGCAGTAGCTTGGAACGTAAGAGCTCAGCCATACTTTTGGTCAGATCCAAATCTCTAACTATATTGTTCAGTTCACTTTGTGTTATAAGGTATGGTTCATTTGAGGTTGCTGACAGAAAGTCTGGGCTGGGAGAGGAAGATGCTTCATGACACCAAGCGCCCTTTTCTTCCTCACTTGACTAAAAATGTTTCTGGTACTTTTGCAACTGGCAGTTCCTCTGTATGTGGTACTGGGTGTATTGCAGATGGAATAATGCTCACTTCTTCCTTGAAATTCCTTTCCTAATAAGGGGCACCATGCAGAAATAACAATAGGTAGTGTGGTCAGTTGGATCTCTCCAGATCATTGGGACTGCAAAAGGCATAGATTGCCTCTTCCCATGCAACCATTTGGTAAGATGGGATGCACATCTCTTGTAGCATATTTGTGGAGCCCAACTCTTGTCCTGATCTTCTATACTGCAGCCGAAATACAGGTTGTAGGCTTTCCTTATCATGGAAGTCATGTTTGTTCTTTGGGACGCAAAAGTGACTTCTTTGCAGATGTAGCAAAAATTATCCACTTTGTAACTGCAAGACCGAGGCATATCTGGAAAAACATATAGAAACGTCAAAATGTTAAGAAACTAAGCTAAGAAATCCTAAAACTGTATACCTTATACAGAGAGCATTCATAAAAGTAGGTGATGCAATTGTAATTAGAATTACGTCATTGGAGTCGAGTTGGCGTTTTTCGATTTGTCTCCCTAAGAGGATAGAATACTGAAGGCTCAATAAACTAAATAGATGATGTAATAAACTAGCTGCTAAAATTGCAATAATGATGAAATAATAAAGCATAATTTTCTGTAAGCCTGCTTGAAAGGTGTCAAGTAATTACAACCTCCTCTGGATCTTGAAAATTAGAGCCAATCAACAGATTAAAGCATCATATTAATTTTCATCACAAAAATTAGTTTGTTCTTATCGCTGAAGCAGTGTGGCTTTAGAACAGAGTTATCTATATCTATATAAGGTCTGCTGATGCATAACGGGATGCATCAGCAGAGAGGTTATACCGATATCTGGCAATTCATTCTTATACTTCCGCTGTGTGAAGGCAGGAGAACCTACTGTATTGCTGTTTTCTCAGCTGTGGACATCAGGCGATGAGATAATAATAATTAACAGTTTGTGACAATATTTGTTATATTAACAAAAAAAATTTACAAAAAATGTACCGCACTTTAGTTTGTATTATAGCACTGGGTGTAATCATCTTTGGATGTTTATGTTTTTCATTTCTGTTTTTCTTTGCAATTTCTATCTTCCTACGTACTGCACACAATAGTGACCTTATATTCTGCACTGCATCAGCTTTTCAGTGGACATTCCATCCTTCTGCTAGGGTGTTGTGCATGGTACCTAGTTTACACCCCTCACGTACTGAGAACAATCACCAATGAAAAATTCCCTTGCTAATCTGTGGGATTAATCTGTTAATGCTATGTGTGTCTCTTTCTATCCGACTCTCTCTGTCACTTAGCCAGTGTCTTTTTCTCTCTCTTTCCCTACATGCTGTGCTCTATCAGTCTCTAGTATTGCTGAACTTTCCACTATAAAAGTGCTTGGGCTCAGAGCAATTGTGCTACCTCATGTAAAACACGCTAACTCATGATGGATTCTGAAGTTCTGGATAAGGACCCCTGTTTACGTGTTATCCAACAACTGCGACAGATCCATGTGGACCTACTGCTCCTGACTGAGAAATATGTGAGCTTTCTGTAATTCTGTTTTTGTCAAATTGTTTGTGTGCATGTGATTTTTCCATTTTCTTTATAGAGAAAAACGTGGAGTTATTTGAAGTAAAATGATGGTTGAATAGGCTCCACTTTGAAATGGGTTGTCCAACAGTAGCCATGGATTTATTAAAAATAATAAACTGAGGACTACGCACTTTCCAGAGTCCCTGCAGATCCTGCACAGGCTGTGGAGGCAATGTTTGCCCCTCTCGGGAGTCCCAGCCTCTTCTAGTGATGATGTGCACTTCCAGTCATTTGACCTCTGCGGTGGACAACTGGCTGCGGCATAATTGGGCCTTTACAACAGAGCCAGCGGAAACCGTCAGCAGCCTATGCTGTGTCCACAGTGGACTCTAAAAGACGAGTATGCCTATGTTATATATAATCAATCCATGGCTTAAATAAATCCATTTACTGTTTGACAATCCCTTTAAGTAACAATGGCTCTATAGTCATTAGCTGTCTAGCCACAACATATGGCTGAAAAAATACAGTCTCATTTTCAGTATTATGTTGTGGATCTGATGTTATTTTCAATGAATTGCTTTTATTTTAGTTTAGGAACTTGCAAAACAATGAGGAAGCTGAAAGCAACACTCCAGTATTTTTAATGTAAGTTCTCTGCCTCTAGCATTAGGCTATGTTTACACGAGTTTTTGTTTTGTTTTTTTTCTGCAGGCAAAATCTGCTCTCATGGCTATAACGAAGCTGCTGGTTTTGCTGCGTATTTGCTGTGTTTTTTGTGGCGTTTTCCTTAGGTTTTTGCACCAAAAACAAAGGAAAACCCAATACTTGCGTGTTTGCACTCACCCAATTGCTTCCTATATGTGAAACAAAGCTGAAAAAATGCTGAAAGAAGTGACATGCTGCAGTTTTCAAAAATGCAGCAGTTTCCCAATTCAGTCAGGAAAAAAAACCGATGTGTGTGCATGGAACTTCTGAACTCTTATAGCTTTTGCTGGTACTGTAAAACACACATTAAAATTTGCATAAAAAATGCATTAAAAGCGTAACGTGTGAACATAGCCTTATGCTTACCAGCCATAGTCCAGAATTCAGTTATCGCCGCTTTGGTCGGTCTTCAGTAATTTGTGACCTGCCGGATCACTGCAGTGTTTGCTGGAGAGATCCAGAAGTCACAACTCAATGTAACTCTATAAGAGCCAGAATGAGGTTAGAAAGAGGCTCTAATAGACTTAAAAGGAACCTGTCAGCAGTTTTGGCCGATATAAGATACGGCTACTGCCTTTCAGGGCTTATCTACAGCATTCTATAATGCTGTAGATAAGCCCACGGTCCGACCTGAAATGTAAGGAAAATAAGTTATATTATACTCACCTGCGGGGCAGTCCGGTCTGATGGGTGTCGCAGGTCCGGCACCTCCCACCCATCTTCTTGTGCCGCCGCCCTCCTGTTGCTTCATGGCTCCCCGTCATTGCGCTCCTGCGCAGGTGTAGTTATCTGCCCTGTTGAAGGCAGAGTAAAGTACTGCAGTCATTGGGCCTCTCTGACCTTTCCCAGCGCAGATATGTACGCCTGCGCAGGAGCGCGATGCTGGGGATCATGAAGCAAGCAAGAGGGCAGCATCGCAAGAAGATGGGAGGCACTGGACCAAGACCTGCGACACCCATCGGAACAGAGCGCCCTGCAGGTGAGTATAATAAAACTTATTTCTCTTATCTTTCAAGTCTGACTGGGGGCTTATCTATTGGTCAGTTAGAAGTTGTGGGCAAAAGATGGTGGCGTGAGACCAGAAAGGCACCAGGAGGAACAGAATATGGAATCAGCTGGTAAGTAGAGGCAAGAAATGTACATTATCAATACTACTCCAGCGGGAAAATAAAAAAAATGCTGGAGTGGTGCTTTAATGTGGGTTGCAAGCTTTGATATTTTTAGCCAAAATATCAACTAAACCCATTCTTAATTTTTCATCTTTGCCTGATGCTTCAGTGTCTGTAGTATTGCTGGCCAGGAAAATGTGCTTTTAGTTTCAACAATTTTTTTGAAAAAAAGTATCATTTGACATGAAAAACAATAATATAAAAGTGCAAGGATCCCGTGCCAGGGGGAAATATATGACAGAGTAAGTAAAGAGAAATACAATATCCTTGACTTTATATTCTTATTGATATTAGAACCGAAAACTAACAGTTTTAACTTAACTGTATTCTGTATTGGGCTTAATGGGAAAGGGGAAGGAAAAGGGGAGAATATATAACATTAAATGTTAACAATAAGAGATAAGTTGACGTAGATTAACAGAACATATGATTCAAAATGATGTCCATCGATCAGGAATGCTATATTTATGTATTACATGGATAAAGATATTATTCTAGACAGGTCATCTTCATTTTGCGCCTGGATCCAAGGATCCCATATATAACGAAAAGTTTCGTAGGAGTCAGATCTAGTGGCTTCGATTTTTTCATAGAACATTATTAAATGAATTTGTCTTTTCACCTGAGTTATTGACAGCGTGTTAGTTTCCATTGTCCAGCTGGGTATTTTGTGCTCTTGAGGTTTGCTTAAAGAGGTCACACGGACTGTCCAACAGTATTGAAGGTTTACCTGTCAGCTTGATTTTGCAATGTAAAGTACAGACATACCTGTAATGTCGCTGTTATACATATTAATTTCATACTTTTCATGAAGAAATCTATTATGTGGTTCTTCTTTAATCAGTATTTGAAGTTTTCTTCTAAAGAGATTTAGGTGTATGAGGGCTGTACTGTACATTGTATCTTCTCCTCCTACCTTGGCCCTCTGCCTGCCACCATTGTTTAAATGACAGGATCTGATTTTTCATTGGCCTGCCTAATATCTGAAATCTGGCACCGTTATTGCCTTGGACAGCACGTGTGAAAATGGACTTCCTGGTTGGTCAACAATAAAATGGCACCATGGGCAGTGCATGTCAGATTGAGATTTTGGCTCAAAGTTGTTTTTAGTGGCGATGCACATGCTCTATCTACAGCACAATTTTATTGTAGATCAGCTGGAAGGGCAATCTATGCACTCGCTGCTCCACAGCAATGACAGTGGCAGATTACAAACAGGAGGCAGGTCATTGAATGACAGGTCACTGATTTTGTTGAGGTTGGAGGCGCCAGGGCATGAGAAGACCCAACACAGTCCCACCCCTAAGCAATGAAATCACATTAGCAGGGGGAAAAAAAAGCAGATTTCTCCACCAATGGTATCAAATTACTCATTATAACAGCCCCTTCATGACCATGTCTTTATTTTTAATTGCTAAGTCATGGTGATAGTTTCTCTATATATACTGTTGGACAGCATGTGTGACCAATAGGTTCCTAGCCCCATGGTGGAGTACAGGTAACCATGTCACAGTTTGTAAGCCTTATGTGTACGTATTTATAATTCTTAGCATCCATCTTTTCTCATGGATTATAGAAATGGGAGTAGATGTTCATCTATATTTTGCCCCTGTGCTGCTTTCATCATATACCATTGTAGTGTATCTGCATTCTGCAGTGAGCTGGTTCTAAATGTTCTATCCATATTTTTCACAAATAAAGCACATACCTATTATAATCTATGGGGCTGTTCACATGCATGTGTTTTGTGGACTGAGTGTCTACAAAAAAATAAACTAGGTTGTCACTTTTTAACGTAAGTCAGGAGTCAAACTAACCAAGTCTGTGTCCATGAAAAAAAACTGTTTTTCTGTCACTGTTTGTTCGGAAAAGCTGGAAAATCAGATTTTTTTTTTGCATACTAGAAAAATAGATGAAGCACTGACGGTAAAAACTGATACACTGACAAAACATGAAACAATCTACTGCTAAGTATGGTGTAGCCTTTCACCTAGGCTTTTTTTTATGACATACACTACTCACAAAAAGGGATATTTGGCTTTCGGGTGAAATTTATGGAAAACGTAAAAAGTTCACTCTACAGTCTACAGTGATATTTTAGCATGAAAGTAGGGCATTTAAATAGAAGCATGCAATGGTGATTTCCTCATCCCAAGGAGTTTATTGATACAAAAGCCAACATCAATAGTTTGTATACCCCCGAAAAAAATTCAATGTCTCAAAAACTTGTCATGTGGCCTTGAGAACTAATTACTAGAGTTGAGCGACCTTGACCTTTTTAGAGTCGAGCCGGGTTTTGCGAAACCCGACTATCTCAAAAGTCGAGTCGAGTGGAATCGGCCGATTATCGCGAAAAGTCGGGGATCGACCGAAACACGAAACCCAATGCAAGTCAATGGGGGAGCATAGTCGGCAGTGAGTAGAGGCCAGGAAAACATGTACAGAGCCCATTGTATTGGCAAAAACATCCATTCTTGCTACTGAAGCTTGTCAATCGTAATTTAGCTTATAATAATTGTAAGGCATTTGAAATTGGGGGTCATTTGGCTAAAGTTGTGGGGGGTAGGGCTGGTTCAAGCAATTAGTGGGCCCAGGACATCTGGACCACGTCACGGCAGTGGAGCAGGGAGAGGTAAGTATTTCAACTTTGCAAGTGCTGTGATCCTGAGCAAGCAGGGGGGGCCCACTCGTTGGCATTGGCACTGGCACAGGGCCCCTCAAAGTACAGCGGTGTGTTTGCATGGCGGGGGCGCCTCCCACCGGCAGCAACACTTTTGCGTACTATGAGAGGCCCTGTGCCAGTGACGTCGCCAATGAGTATTCCTCCCCCCACCTGATGAAGGAACCTGCACCTTCATCTGCACCTTCCTCTTTGTCCCCGTGTAAGGTGGTATGGTATGCGGGAAGGGGGACCTGACTTTCAGCAGGGTCACAATCTTGCAGTGTAGCGTGCACGGGGAATGTTGCGTTATGGGTCAATGTACCAGCAGACTCATCTATCACTGGCTGGGCAATGGGCAGGATGAGGGGGAAACAGATATGGGCCCAAAGAATAAAGTGGGCTAAATGCAGTTCAAAATTGGTAACAGGACTAACCAGGGAGTATTGCTTTGTTCAGTGGAGGACAACTGGAATGAGAGGCTGACACAGAGAGTAGGCCCAAATCAGTAAGTATTCTAAATGCAGTTCAAAATTGTCAACAGTAGTAAACCGGCGGCACAGCTTTGTTCACTGTAGGAGAACAGCAAGGAGCGGCAGACACAGATAGAAGGCCCCAACCCAACTAGTAGGCCTAATGCAGTGTTGTTTTCAACAACTACTTAAGAAGAGCCAGAAGATCGAAGCAATGCAGACGAAACCTGGGGAACACCTTGGAGTGGAACACACCGTCTCTACACCCCGTACCCAATTAGTAGGCCTAATGCAGTGTAGTTTTCAACAACTACTAAAGTAGAGCCAGAAGATCGAAGAAATGGAGACTGGAGAGGAAACCTGGGGAACACCTTGGAGTGGAACACACCGTCTCTACACCCCATACCCAATTTGTAGGCCTAATGCAGTGTAGTTTTCAACAACTACTAAACGAGAGTCAGAAGATCGAAGCAATGTAGACGAAACCTGGGGAACACCTTGGAGTGGAACACACCGTCTCTACACCCCATACCCAATTTGTAGGCCTAATGCAGTGTAGTTTTCAACAACTACTAAATGAGAGTCAGAAGATCGAAGCAATGGAGAGGAAACCTGGGGAACACCTTGGAGTGGAACACACCGTCTCTACACCCCATACCCAATTTGTAGGCCTAATGCAGTGTAGTTTTCAACAACTACTAAACGAGAGTCAGAAGATCGAAGCAATGTAGACGAAACCTGGGGACACCGTCTCTACACCCCATACCCAATTTGTAGGCCTAATGCAGTGTAGTTTTCAACAACTACTAAATGAGAGTCAGAAGATCGAAGCAATGGAGAGGAAACCTGGGGAACACCTTGGAGTGGAACACACCGTCTCTACACCCCATACCCAATTTGTAAGCCTAATGCAGTTTAGTTTTCAACAACTACTAAACGAGAGTCAGAAGATTGAAGCAATGGCGAGGAAACCTGGGGAACACCTTGGAGCGGCAGACACCGTTAGTAGGCCCTACCGAAGTAGTAGCCCCAATGCAGTTTTCAAATTCCTAGAGGCTGAAAACCAGACTATTGACGCTCAGCTTTTTTCAAAGGAGGACAGCTGTATTGAGTGGCGCAGACAGACACAGGTAGTAGGCCTTAAACAAAAAATGTGGCTCAATGCAGTTTAAAAAAGGTTACAGGGGTACACAGGCAGCATTGGTCTGGTCAGTGGAGGACAATTTCAATTATGGACCGCAGACAGACTTTGTACGCCTACTATTAAAAAAAGGATGCTCTATGCAATTAAAAATAAGTTCCAGGGGTCCACGGGCAGCAGTGGTGTGGTCAGTGGAGGGGTATTGGAAGGAGGAACCGCAGACAGGCGTAGTAGGCCTAACATGACAAAATTAGGCTGTAGGCACTTTAAAATTGGTTTCAGGGGTACACGGGCAGCAGTGGTGTGGTCAGCGGAGGACAATTTGAATTAGGAACTGCAGACAGACTTTGTAGGCTGTCCCCTGTGGACCATGCATCCAACACATTAACCCAGTGCGCCGTAATGGACACGTAACTTTTTGTGGACATGCCTACTGTTCCATTTGTCTCTTGTCAGGTGCACCTTTCTACTGTTTGATTGCCTGAGTGCTATGACAATGCAGACTTTTTCATGCCGGTGGAGGGCTGGGATGGCTTTTCTCACAAAAGAAGTGTCGAACCGTGGTACAGCGTAGTTCATCTGGGCTGTATAAATATAAAACAAAGAAAAAAAGTAGGCTCCATGCACTTTCAGCTGGGTTCCAGGGGTACACGGCCAGCATTGGTCTGGTCAGTGGAGAACTATTGGAAGGAGGGACCGTAGACAGGCTTAGAAGGCCTAACATAATAAAATTGGGCTGTAGGCACTTTATAATTGGTTCCAGGGGTACACGGGCAGCAGTGGTCTGGTCAGTGGAGGCCTAGTGGAAGGAGGGACCGCAGACAGGCGTAGTAGGCCTAACATAATAAAATATGGCTGTAGGCACTTTAAAATTGGTTCCAGGGGTACACGGGCAGCAGTGGTCTGGTCAGTGGAGGACTAGTGGAAGGAGGGACCGCAGACAGGCGTAGTAGGCCTAACATAATAAAATTTGGCTGTAGACACTTGGAATTCCCTTGCAGGGGTACACAGGCAGCATTGGTGTTGTCAGCGGAGGCCGATTGTAATGAGTGTCTGCCAGTTAGTAGTCCCAAACAATAAATACATGTTAATGTCTCGCATTACAACAAAACGAAAACACAAAAGGGTGCAATCATTAGGTACAGGGGTGGGCTCCTCTGCGTAGTTTCAGACCTAGTAATTTGGCGCAAAGTATTTACTTGGATAAATATAGGACACTGCCCCTGACTATGTTAAGTACCATCATACATGTCAACACAATGGTATTGTCAGTGCCAGGAATTTAAGGATGTCAGCGCATAGACTAAACATTGGTGGAACTGTGAGAGATAATTGTGCAAGTGGTAGAGCAATGTTTGAGCTGAGGGTGGGGGAACTCTCTTGTGGCCGGCGGTACAGGCCCAGGGCCCCTCATGTTACAACAGTGTGTCTGACGTTGGGTGCGCACCACCCCCGCCAGAGACACTTTATTGTACTATGAGGGACCCAGTGGCAGTGCCGTCGACCAAAAGCGGGCACACCCACCTCTTCAGACAAACAGCACTCTCACGGGTGCTTGCGCCAAGTGGCGATACCACGGCCCCGTGTAGGGAGTTTGGCCATTTAGGGAGGTGTAAACATGTCGTATGCTGGACAATCAGCTGCTGCAAATTACGAGATTGGAAAAGTCATTCAGAGTAGTCCACAGGCATGACCTTTTCATAGGAAAGCTAGGTGTCGGCCGGGCAAGGTGGGGCAAAAGAATTCGAAATCCAGTTGTGGTTCATTTTAATGAAGGTTAGATCAATCAACATTTTGGGTAGCCAGACGAGTCCTTTTTTCGGTTAATATTGAACCTGCAGCACTGAATACTCTTTCTGATAGGACACTAGCTGCCGGGCAAGCAAGCTCCTGCAATGCATATTCTGCCAATTCTGGCCAGGTGTCTAATTTGGATGCCCAGTAATCAAATGGGAATGACGGTTGAGGGAGAACATCGATAAGGGATGAAAAATAGTTAGTAACCATACTGGACAAATGTTGTCTCCTGTCACTTTGAATTGATGCAGCAGTACCTGTCCTGTCTGCGGTCATAGCAAAATCACTCCACAACCTGGTCAGAAAACCCCTCTGTCCAACGCCACTTCTGATTTCTGCACCTCTAACACCTCTGGTCTGCTGGCCCCTGCAGCTTGTGTGAGAACGATCACGGGCGCTGTGTGCTGGGAATGCCTGAAGCAAACGGTCAACAAGAGTTGATTGTTTGGTTGCTAATATTAGTTTCAAGTTCTCATGTGGCATAATATTTTGCAATTTGCCTTTATAGCGAGGATCAAGGAGGCAGGCCAACCAGTAATCGTCATCGTTCATCATTTTAGTAATGCGTGTGTCCCTTTTGAGGATACGTAAGGCATAATCCGCCATGTGGGCCAAAGTTCCAGTTGTCAAATCTGCGGTTGTGCTTGGTTGAGGGGCAGTTTCAGGCAAATCTACGTCACTTGTGTCCCTCAAAAACCCAGAACCCGGCCTTGCCACGCCACCAATTTCCAGTGGCCCCGGAAAAGCTTCCTCATTAAAAATATACTCATCCCCATCATCCTCCTCGTCCTCCTCCTCCTCTTCGCCCGCTACCTCGTCCTGTACACTGCCCTGACCAGACAATGGCTGACTGTCATCAAGGCTTTCCTCTTCCTCTGCTGCAGACGCCTGATCCTTTATGTGCGTCAAACTTTGCATCAGCAGACGCATTAGGGGGATGCTCATGCTTATTATGGCGTTGTCTGCACTAACCAGCCGTGTGCATTCCTCAAAACACTGAAGGACTTGACACATGTCTTGTATCTTCGACCACTGCACACCTGACAACTCCATGTCTGCCATCCTACTGCCTGCCCGTGTATGTGTATCCTCCCACAAAAACATAACAGCCCGCCTCTGTTCGCACAGTCTCTGAAGCATGTGCAGTGTTGAGTTCCACCTTGTTGCAACGTCTATGATTAGGCGACGCTGGGGAAGGTTCAAAGACCGCATACGGCTGGAGTGTACGGGCGAACGGCGGATATGTGAGCAAAGTCCGTGCACTTTGAGGAGCAGGTCGGATAACCCCGGATAACTTTTCAGGAAGCACTGCACCACCAGGTTTAAGGTGTGAGCCAGGCAAGGAATGTGTTTCAGTTGGGAAAGGGAGATGGCAGCCATGAAATTCCTTCTGTTATCACTCACTACCTTGCCTGCCTCAAGATCTACTGTGCCCAGCCACGACTGCGTTTCTTTCTGCAAGAACTCGGACAGAACTTCCGCAGTGTGTCTGTTGTCGCCCAAACACTTCATAGCCAATACAGCCTGTTGACGCTTGCCAGTAGCTGCCCCATAATGGGACAACTGGTGTGCAACAGTGGCAGCTGCGGATGGAGTGGTTGGGCGACTGCGGTCTGTGGACGAGCTCTCGCTTCTGCAGGAGGACGAGGAGGAGGAGGAGGGGGTGCGAACGCCTACAGCCAACTGTTTCCTAGACCGTGGGCTAGGCAGAACTGTCCCGAAATTGATGTCCCCTGTGGACCCTGCATCCACCACATTCACCCAGTGTGCCGTGATGGACACGTAACGTCCCTGGCCATGCCTACTGGTCCATGCATCTGTTGTCAGGTGCACCTTTGTACTCACAGATTGTCTGAGTGCATGGACGATGCGCTCTTTAACATGCTGGTGGAGGGCTGGGATGGCTTTTCTCAAAAAAGTGTCGACTGGGTAGCTCGTAGCGTGGTTCAGCGTAGTCCATCAGGGCTTTGAAAGCTTTGCTTTCAACTAACCGGTAGGTCATCATCTCTAACGAGATTAGTCTAGCTATGTGGGCGTTCAAACCCTGTGTACACGGATGCGAGGATAAGTACTTCCTTTTTCTAACGAGAGTCTCATGTAGGGTGAGCTGGACTGGAGAGCTGGAGATCGTGGAACTAGCGGGTGTGCCGGTGGACATGGCAGACTGAGAGACGGTTGGAGACGGTATTGTTTCCGCCGGTGCCCTAGATGCAGTGTTTCCTACTACGACACTGGTGATTCCCTGACCCTGACTGCTTTGGCCTGGCAAAGAAACCTGCACAGATACTGCAGGTGGTGTGGAAAATGGTGGCCTTACAGTGACGGAAGGGATGTAGCGTTGCTGACTAGCTTCATTGGCCGAGGGTGCTACAACCTTAAGGGACGTTTGGTAGTTAGTCCAGGCTTGCAAATGCATGGTGGTTAAATGTCTATGCATGCAACTTGTATTGAGACTTTTCAGATTCTGACCTCTGCTTAAGGTAGTTGAACATTTTTGACAGATGACTTTGTGCTGATCAATTGGATGTTGTTTAAAAAAATGCCAGACTGCACTCTTTCGAGCATCGGATCCCTTTTCAGGCATTGCAGACTGAGCTTTAACCGGATGGCCACGCTGTCCTCCAACAGGTTTTGGCTTTGCCGCGCGTTTTGTGCCAGATACGAGCCCGGCAGATGGAACCTGTTGCGATGTTGATGCCTGCTGCGGCCCCTCCTCCTCCGTTTCAGAACTACTGCCGCCTGCACCCTGTTCCCCCAATGGCTGCCAATCGGGGTCAACAACTGGGTCATCTATAACCTCCTCTTCTATCTCGTGTGCAACTTCGTCTGTGTCACCGTGTAAGTCGGTGGTATAGCGTTCGTGACGGGGCACCATAGTCTCATAAGTGTCTGATTCTGGATCAGTACCCTGCGAGGGCAATGTTGTAGTCTGAGTCAAAGGAACGGCATAGTAGTCTGGCTGTGGCTGTGCATCAGTGCACTCCATGTCCGATTCAACTATTAATGGGCATGGCCTGTTAACTGCTTCACTTTCTAAGCCAGGGACGGTATGTGTAAAGAGCTCCATGGAGTAACCCGTTGTGTCGCCTGCTGCATCCTTCTCTGTTGTTGTTTTTGCTGAAGAGGACAAGGAAGCGACTTGTCCCTGACCGTGAACATCCACTAACGACGCGCTGCTTTTACATTTACCAGTTTCAAAAGAGGAGGCAAAAGAGCTAGAGGCTGAGTCAGCAAGGTAAGCCAAAACTTGCTCTTGCTGCTCCGGCTTTAAAAGCGGTTTTCCTACTCCCAGAAAAGGGAGCGTTCGAGGCCTTGTGTAGCCAGACGACGAACCTGGCTCCACAGCTCCAGACTTAGGTGCTATATTTTTTTTCCCACGACCACCTGATGCTCCACTACCACTACCATCATTACCAGCTGGCAATGAACGCCCACGGCCACGACCTCTTCCACCAGACTTCCTCATTGTTTTAAAAACGTAACCAAAGTAACGGTATTTGTTGCTGTCAAACAACTTACACGGTGAGCTATAACTTCAGTATGATTTAGATATCCCTTTACAGGTAGGTGAGACCGCAAGGAAAATCAGGCACAATGTTACACACTCTGTTTTCTGTGGCACCAAATGAGAGAGATGCCACACACGCAGGACTGTCACTCAAGCACAAATGTCAATATTAATCTCCCACTGTTTTTTTTTATTTTTTCAGGGAGAATTTAGAAACCAAATAAAAAAATAAAATAAATAGGCTTTCTATGGCCCACTATTTGAGAGAGAGATGGCACACTCAGGAGTCAGGACTGGCACACAAGCAGAAAGGCCAATATTAATCTCCCACTGTTTTTTTTTTAATTTTTCAGGGAGAATTTAGAAACCAAATAAAAGAAAATAAATAAGCTTTCTATGGCTCACTATTTGAGAGAGAGAGATGGCACACTCAGGAGTCAGGACTGGCACACAAGCAGAAAGGCCAATATTAATCTCCCACTGTTTGTTTTTTTTTTTAATTTTTCAGGAGAATTTAGAAACCAAATTAAAAAAAAATTGGCTTTCTATGGCCCACTATTTGAGAGAGAGATGGCACACTCAGGAGTCAGGACTGGCACACAAGCAGAAAGGCCAATATTAATCTCCCACTGTTTTTTTTTATTTTTTCAGGGAGAATTTAGAAACCAAATATAAAAAAAATAGGCTTTCTATGGCCCACTATTTGAGAGAGAGAGATGGCACACTCAGGAGTCAGGACTGGCACACAAGCAGAAAGGCCAATATTAATCTCCCACGTTTTTTTGTTATTTTTTCAGGGAGAATTTAGAAACCAAATTAAAAAAATAAAAAATAAATAGGCTTTCTATGGCCCACTAGTTGAGAGAGAGATGGCACACTCAGGACTGGCACACAAGCCCAAAGGCCAATATTAATCTCCCACTGTTTTTTTTTTCAGGGAGAATTTATAAACCCAATAAAAAAAAAGAAAAAAAAAGGCTTTCTATGGCCCACTATGTGAGAGAGATGGCACACACAGGGATGGCACTCTAGCAGAAATGCCAATCTTAATCTCCCACAACTTATTTTTTTAGGGAGAATTAAAAAAAAAAGGGACTGTCCTACAATTACTATCTCCCTGCAGTAATCTCAGCCAGGTATGGCAGGCAGCAATAAGGAGTGGACTGATGCACAAATTAAATAAAAAGTGTGGACAAACAAAAAAGATAGCTGTGCAGAATGGAAGGAACAACAGGATTTGTGCTTTGGAAAAAGCAGTTGGTTTGCAAGGCGGCGTACACACAGCAATGCAGCTATCAGGGAGCCTTCTAGGGCAGCCCAATGAGCTACAGCGCTGAGGAAAAAAAATGTAGCTTCCTCTGTCCCTGCAAACAAAAGGTGGTGTTGGACAGTGGAAATCGCACGAGCGGTTTGGTGGTTAATGGACCCTGCCTAACGCTATCCCTGCTTCTGACGAAGCGGCAGCAACCTCTCCCTAGGCTCAGATCAGCAGCAGTAAGATGGCGGTCGGCGGGAACGCCTCTTTATAGCCCCTGTGATGCCGCAGACAGCAAGCCAATCACTGCAATGCCCTTCTCTAAGATGGTGGGGACCAGGACCTATGTCATCACGCTGCCCACACTCTGCGTCCACCTTCATTGGCTGAGAAATGGCGCTTTTCGCGTCATTGAAACGCGACTTTGGTGCAAAAGTCGCGTACCGCATGGCCGACCCCACACAGGGGTCGGGTCGGGTTTCATGAAACCCGACTTTGCCAAAAGTCGGCGACTTTTGAAAATGAGCGATCCGTTTCGCTCAACCCTACTAATTACAGCTTGACAACAACATCTCATGTTGTTCACAGGTCGAGTTATTGTCTGCTGAGACATGGCATCCCACTCTTCTTAGAGCACGGCCTTCAGGTCATTGAGGTTTTGGGGTATAGAGTTACGAGTCTGTACACATCGACTCAGCTGATCCCAAAGGTTTTCTATGCGATTCAGGTCTGCAGAAAGTGCAGGTCAGTCCATTTGAGGTACCCCAGTCTCCAGCAGATATTCTCTAATTATGCGACCTCGATGAGCTGGAGCATTGTTGACCATGAAGAAGAAATTAGGCCTGTGTTGTTCATGCAGAGGCACAATGACTGGTTTAATAATGTTATTCAAGTAGTACTGGTTTGTCACTGTACCATTCACAAAATGTAGGGCAGTTCTGTATTGACTAGACACACATGCCCACACTGTAACACCACTACCACTAAAGGTTTGTCTGGTGACAACAGTGGCTAATGCATAGCGCTTTCTTTGACATCTCCAACATTGTTTGGGACCAATATTTCTGCTTAGCCTGAAGCGACCTTGGTCAGTGAACATCAACATCTTTCATCATAATGCAAAGGTTCACCTACTTTGGAGGTGGAAATGGGCCCCCTTACCTCTTGGATCCCTGTGCGGCTGCACAGGTTACACAAATCATGTGTCCTGTCCTGGTGGTGTGGTCAGGTACACTTACGTAACCTAGCAAGCAGACTATGCTGATGTAAACAGTTTTGATTTGTCTGATGTGACACTTGGGTACCTCTCACCTCCCTTACATGTGTTTGGAGTTGTATGGCATACATCATTTGGTTCCCACTGGCATTGTTCACAATGAAGAAGTCATCAGTGTGGGATGTGGCCAAAGGACATCCATTTCTATATGTTTCTCACTGTATCTCTGTTGCAAAATTCCAGTGTTTGAACAATAAATCTATATACAAAAAAGGTTTCAATCTATCATGCTAAAGCATGACAATGTGAAATATGAATAGCAATATGGCTTTTGAATATTAGGAAAAAATTAATGAGACGCTTTGCACAAAATTCGGCCAAATAATATCTGCCCATCAACCAACGTCAAGGTGGTCCCATACGTCTGATGGGTCCCTATCCAATGTGAATACCTCTTTTATGAGAAGATAGGAACCTGCTGTAACTTAAATCACAATATGGTGAAGGGCGCAGTGCTTGGTCAGTAAGCTAAGAGAAATAACAAAAATACTGACTGGCAGACATCAGCCTAAGGGTATGTGACTACGGGCACGTACAACCGCTGCGTTCAACCCGCAGCGTCCAGATGTAACAGCATAGTGGAGGGGATTTTATGAAATCCCATATCCTCTATGCGTGCAAACACGCATCCGGCGGCCCTGCGTTTACGGATATGCTCGTCTTTTTAGAACGCAGCATGTCTTTCCCTCCGTCGCTGCAAGGTAAATAACAGGGTCCTATGTATAAGGTGCAGCGATTCCGGATGTGTGCAATGAACACATCCGGAATCACCGCGTGTACAGAAGGGGGCAATCCGGACCGTGGACACGCACCCTTAGAGAGGTGTTCACATTGGATAGGGACCCATCAGACTTATGGGAACACCTTGATGCTGGTTGATGGGCAGACAGCATCTCATTCATTTTTTCCTAATATTCAAAAGCCGTATTGCTATTCATATTTCATATATTTCACATTGACATGCTTTAGCACGATAGAGTGCAACATTTTTTTGTATATTGTATATGGAGGTAGCTACTCCTGCTATGCACCTATTCAGACAAGTTTGGATGTGCCAGTCAGTTTTTTTTGTTATGATCCATAAATCAGCCATGATGACACTCTTTGACGCTATATGCTCAGTGGCCATTTCCTTCTGAGAACATTCTGCTTGAAGCCTCGCAATGGCGAGGTACTGTTGATCAATTGTTAGGTGTCATCTTGGTCTTATGATGACATAATGTAAATAACATCAGGACTGTTTAAATTCTCATTGAACCCTGAAATTTATTGGCCGATTCATGGATGAAACACCTGAATTTTGCCATTAAGCTCATTGTTAGAGAACATCAAGTTGTGCAAAAAGTACTGAAACTTTTCGACTTGTGTATTCAAAAGTTTAGAGAAAATCACATTAAGTTCACCTGAAAAGGTTAGGGTGGATTTTAGGATCATCCTGAAATTTCACCTGAAATCCAAATATCTCTAACTTTTTGTGAGTAGTGTGTGTAGGAGCTGGTGTTCTGACAGTTATCTGAATTCAATTGTCACTCATTACTAAGAGTGTAAGGGTATGTGCACTCGACATTTATGGACACTAGCATACCCACTGAGTTTTTGACACAGAAGGTGGTTTAGGAAAACTTTGCCGCTGTTTTTTTTCTGAAGCATCTTCTTTGGTTTGTCTTTGTTTTTGTGCTGTTTATATAATCTAGTGAGCAGCTTCTAGATGCCTGAAGAATGCTTAGGTCACTTTTTACCACTTTATCACTGTTGAAGCCTGAAGCCGTTTACAGAATCACAAAAAAAGAGAGAGATTATATGTACAGCTAGTCATTTTGGCAAGTATTCTTTAACCCCTTCATGACCCAGCCTATTTTGACCTTAATGACCTGGCCATTTTTTGCAATTCTGACCATTGTCCCTTTATGAGGTAATAACTCAAGAACACTTCAACGGATCCTAGCGATTCTGAGATTGTTTTTTCGTGACATATTGAGCTTCATGTTAGTGATAAATTTAGGTTGATAATTTTTGTGTTTATTTGTGAAAAAAAAGGAAATTTGGCAAAAATTTTGAAAATTTTGAATTTTTATTCTGTTAAACCAGAGACTTATGTGACACAAAATAGTTAATAAATAACATTTCCCACATCTCTACTTTACATCAGCATAATTTTGGAAACAAATTTATTTTTTGCTAGCAAGTTATGGGTTAAAATTTGACCATCAAATTCTCATTTTTACAGCACAATTTACAAAACCATTTTTTTTTAGGGACCACCTCACATTTGAAAATGTGCAGAGAAGTCAACCATCAGCACTCAGACAGGGGATGCACGCTCCAAAGTCCAAGGATCCAATCGGACAAAAACGTATATAGAAAAAGAATAGCAGCATCCATACCAGGTGATGATTGTCCAAAAAAAGTCTTTATTCTGCCATGGTAAAATACAACGTTTCAGCCTGGTTGGCCTTTGTCAAGTATACTCAGTATCAAAAATGGCCATCTTAAATAGTGTGGAGCTCACATGAGCACCAATCACCATCTAGGGGCGGCCTTTATTAAATATACATCTAATATGCTTAAATATCCATTGCTATATACATATGTAGTCAATAACCACTAGACAACATCATCACTACCTATATCATATGAAAATATATACACAAAAGGACATAACACTTAAAATCACATACATAAACAGACATCACAAAGGTGCACAGTCCAATGGTTGTACTTGTTGCCTGGTTACTATGACGGCATCTCCACCAATCATGTAGTGTCCACAGGCCAGTCCCCTTTATCCTCCAATCACCGTGGGCTAGGAAAAAGAGCGCACAAAATGAATCCAACCAATCACATCAAAGTATGCAGGGATACGTACGATCGCCATAGAACGCCGGCGCATGCGCACGGCACACTGCAGCGACGATCACCTGACCGCCCCACAGCGTAACCAAGCGCGCACGCGCCAGGCGTCCCAGACGTCATAGAGCACCGGCGCGCACGCGCAAGGCACACCACAGGGATGATCAGCCGACCACCCCACAGCACAGCCAAGCGCGCACGCGCCAGGCGCCCCAGAGTAAGCGCCGACGCCAGAGACACCAGACCCAGCAGCAGTTCGCATGACCGGACCAGAGACCACAGCGAATACACGCAATGATATCCAGCCCGCCCACACGTCGCACCAAGCCAGCGCTCCAGGGAAGACGCAAACACAGCCCTCTCCATGGCAACCACCCCTATCGAAAAGCAGCGATATGACAGGCAAGGAGCACAGGGAGAACGCAACACAAGATAAAATGCAAACCATATAAAAAATAAACTATAAAGAAAATGACAAATAAAGCACCTCCATCTGCTCCCTGGCTGCCAAATCCCGACCTTCCGTGAAAAAAAACAAAAAAATGATAATACAAACAAATACAAATCAAGCAAAATACACAACACAGCACTAGATTAAAACATACACGGGAGAGAGCACGCTCACTGAGTCGAAAGGGAGAATTATAGATACCTAAACACTAATATCAGACTAACCGCAGCTCATCAAACTCTTGACATAATTATGTCATACAAATCTGCAGATTATAGTCTAAATTAAGCCCTTTGGGCTGCAGCGTTCCCAAAGTTGAGATCCACCTTAATTTTTTTTGTTTCAATTTAAGATTCCTATCACCCCCTCTCCTCAGTGGCGGGACCCCATCGATTACTCTAAAGCGCAACTGGTTAACAGAGTGTCTACACTCACTAAAATGCTTAGGGATTGGTAGGTCAGTTAGATTCGTACGTATCGTGCTCTTGTGTTTTCTTATTCGTTGTCTCACTTCCATTATTGTTTCCCCGACATACATTAGTCCACATGGACAAACTATTAAGTACACAACAAATTTTGACGAGCACGTATAGCGTTCCTTAATCACAAATTTCCTACCGGTATGCGGGTGACAGAAACTGTCGCCCTTAAGCATATTCCTGCAACACGCACAGTTGAGACAGGGGAAGCTGCCCATCCGAGGGGGGCACAAGGTCCTCTGGACGGCATCTCTCCCAGCCCCAATATCTGATTTGACCAATAGATCTTTAAAATTACGTCCTCGTCTGTAAGAGAGAATAGGGTGTGAGCAAAAATCTTGAATCTGAGGCAAACCTTTATGCAAAATCCCCCAATGTTTATTAAGGATATTAGCAATGCCATTACTGGCCGGGCAGTAGGTGGACACAAATGGCACACGTTTTCCGGCTCGGATGTGTCGCCGGATTGTGCACGGTTGGTCCTCACACTGCTGGAGTTCATCCTCAGGAGGAATTTTTTCCTCTTTGGGGATGATTACTACCAGCAGTTAAGGGGTACCGCCATGGGGTCCAATGTGGCCCCCATGTATGCCAACATCTACATGGCGGTACTCGAGGACCAACACGTGTACAGATCCATCTTCTGGCGGCACGTCCGGGCCTGGTAGCGCTACATCGATGATATTTTTTGTGTTTGGGAGGGTACCCATGAGGACCTCCTTGATTTTTTGATAGAACTAAATAATATACATCTGGAATTGAAGTTCACTATGACTTGTTCGATCGATAGGGTACAGTTTTTAGACACCACGGTCTATAAACAGAATGATAAACTTTGCACTGATCTGTTTACAAAGGTAACTGACAGGAATAGCCTTTTGTGCTATGATAGCTACCATCCCAGACGCATGATGGACTCGTTACCCTGGAGTCAGCTAATCTGGGTACGTAGAATAGTCACTGATACAGAGGTTTGTGATAAAAGACTGGACGAAATGTGTGACAAATTTGTATGGAGGGGGTACCCACAGGTGAAGGTTATGGGCCATAGAGATAGGGCGGCTAGATTTACTGAGGACGATTTACAAACACACCGTAATAGAGACAAACAAAAACGTGTGCCATTTGTGTCCACCTACTGCCCGGCCAGTAATGGCATTGCTAATATCCTTAATAAACATTGGGGGATTTTGCATAAATGTTTGCCTCAGATTCAAGATTTTTGCTCACGCCCTATTATCTCTTACAGACGAGGATGTAATTTTAAAGATCTATTGGTCAAATCAGATATTGGGGCTGGGAGAGTTGCCGTCCAGAGGACCTTGTGCCCCCCTCGGATGGGCAGCTTCCCCTGTCTCAACTGTGCGTGTTGCGGGAATATGCTTAAGGGCGACAGTTTCTGTCACCTGCATACCGGTAGGAAATTTGTGATTAAGGAACGCTATACGTGCTCGTCAAAATTTGTTGTGTACTTAATAGTTTGTCCATGTGGACTAATGTATGTCGGGGAAACGACAATGGAAGTGAGACAACGAATAAGTAAACACAAGAGCACGATACGTACGAATCTAACTGACCTACCAATCCCTAAGCATTTTAGTGAGTGTAGACACTCTGTTAACCAGTTGCGCTTTAGAGTAATCGATGGGGTCCCGCCACTGAGGAGAGGGGGTGATAGGAATCTTAAATTGAAACAAAAAGAATTAAGGTGGATCTCAACTTTGGGAACGCTGCAGCCCAAAGGGCTTAATTTAGACTATAATCTGCAGATTTGTATGACATAATTATGCCAAGACTTTGATGAGCTGCGGTTAGTCTGATATTAGTGTTTAGGTATCTATGATTCTCCCTTTCGACTCAGTGAGCGTGCTCTCTCCCGTGTATGTTTTAATCTAGTGCTGTGTTGTGTATTTTGCTTGATTTGTATTTGTTTGTATTATAATTTTTTTGTTTTTTTTCACGGAAGGTCGGGATTTGGCAGCCAGGGAGCAGATGGAGGTGCTTTATTTGTCATTTTCTTTATAGTTTATTTTTTATATGGTTTGTATTTTATCTTGTGTTGCGTTCTCCCTGTGCTCCTTGCCTGTCATATCGCTGCTTTTCGATAGGGGTGGTTGCCATGGAGATGGCTGTGTTTGCGTCTTCCCTGGAGTGCTGGCTCGGTGCGACGTGTGGGCGGACTGGATATCATTGCGTGTATTCGCAGTGGTGTCTGGTCCCGTCATGTGATCTGCTGCTGGGTCTGGTGTCTCTGGCGTCGGCGCTTACTCTGGGGCGCCTGGCGCGTGCGCGCTTGGCTGTGCTGTGGGGTGGTCGGCTGATCATCCCTGTGGTGTGCCTTGCGCGTGCGCGCCGGCGCTCTATGATGTCTGGGACGCCTGGCGCGTGTGCGCTTGGTTACGCTGTGGGGCGGTCAGGTGATCGTCGCTGCAGTGTGCCGTGCGCATGCGCCGGCGTTCTATGGCGATTGTACGTATCCCTGCATACTTTGATGTGATTGGTTGGATTCATTTTGTGCGCTCTTTTTCCTAGCCTACGGTGATTGGAGGATAAAGGGGACTGGCCCGTGGACACTACATGATTGGTGGAGATGCCGTCATAGTAACCAGGCAGCAAGTACAACCATTGGACTATGCACCTTTGTGATGTCTGTTTATGTATGTGATTTTAAGTGTTATGTCCTTTTGTGTATATATTTTCATATGATATAGGTAGTGATGATGTTGTCTAGTGGTTATTGACTACATATGTATATAGCAATGGATATTTAAGCATATTAAATGTATATTTAATAAAGGCCGCCCCTAGATGGTGATTGGTGCTCATGTGAGCTCCACACTATTTAAGATGGCCATTTTTGATACTGAGTATATTTGACAAAGGCCAACCAGGCCGAAACGTTGTATTTTACCATGGCAGAATAAAGACTTTTTTTGGACAATCATCACCTGGTATGGATGCTGCTCTTCTTTTTCTATACACCTCACATTTGAAGTCACTTTGAGGGGTCTATATGGCTGAAAATACCCAAAAGTGGCAACATTCTAAAAACTGCACCCCTCAAGGTGCTTAAAACCACATTCAAGAAGTTTATTAACCCTTCAGGTGCTTCCCAGCAGCAGAAGCAACATGGAAGGAAAAAATGAACATTTAACTTTTTAGTCACAAAAATGAACTTTTAGCAACAATTTTTTTAATTTTCCCAAGGGTAAAAGGATAAACTGGACCCCGAAAGTTGTTGTACAATTTGTCCTGAGTACGACGATACCCCACATGTGGGGGGGAATCACTGTTTGGGCGCACAACAGGGCTCGGAAGGGAAGGAGCGCCATTTTACTTTTTGAATGAAAAATTGACTCCAATCTTTAGCGGACACCATGTCGCGTTTGGAGAGCCCCTGTGTGCCTAAAGATTGGAGCTCCCCCACAAGTGACCCCATTTTGGAAACTAGACCCCCCAAGGAACTTATCTAGATGCATAGTGAGCACTTTAAACCCCCAGATGCTTCACAAATTGATCCGTAAACATGAAAAAGTACTTTTTTCAGAAAAAAATCTTTTAGCCTCAATTTTTTTGTTTCCACATGGGTAACAGGATAAAATGGATCCTAAAATTTGTTGAGCAATTTCTCCTGAGTACACTGATACCGCATATGTGGGTGTAAACCACTGTTTGGGCACACGGCAAGGCTTGGAAGGGAAGGAGCACCATTTGACTTTCTTAATGAAAAATTAGCTCCAATTGTTAGCGGACACCATGTCGGGTTTGGAGACCCCTGTGTGCCTAAAAATTGGAGCTCCCTCACAAGTGACCCCATTTTGGAAACTAGAACTTATCTAGATGCATAGTGAGCACTTTCAACCCCCAGGTGCTTCACAAATTGATCCGTAAAAATGAAAATGTACTTTTGTTTCACAAAAAAATTCCTTTAGCCTCAATTTTTTTATTTTCTCATGGGCTACAGGATAAAATAGATCTTAAAATGTGTTGGGCAATTTCTCCTGAGTACACCGATACCTCACCTGTGGGGGTAAACCACTGTTTGGGCACACGGAAAAGCTCGAAGATAAGGAGCGTCATTTGACTTTTTGAATGAAAAATTAGCTCCAATCGTTAGCGGTCACCATGTCGCGTTTGGAGAGCCCCTGTGTGCCTAAACATTTGAACTCCCCCACAAGTGACACCATTTTGGAAACTAGACCCCCCAAGGAACTCATCTTGATGTGTGATGAGCACTTTGAACCCCCAAGTGCTTTACAGACGTTTATAACTCAGAGCCATGAAAATAAAAAATAACTTTTCTTTCCTCAAAAATTATTTTTTAGCCCACAATTTTTTATTTTTACAAGGGTAACGGGAGAAGTGGACCCCAAAAGTTGTTGTCCAGTTTGTCCTGAGTATGCTGATACCCGATATGTGGGGGTAAACCACTGTTTGGGTGCATGGCAGAGATCAGAAGGGAAGTAGTGACTTTTTGAAATGCAGACTTTGATGGAATGGTCTGCGGGTGTCATGTTACGTTTGCAGAGCCCCTGATGTGCCTAAACAGTAGAAACCCCCCACAAGTGACCGCATTTTGGAAACGAGACCCCCCCCAAGGAACTTATCTAGATGTGTGGTGAGCACTTTGAACCCCCAAGTGCTTCACAAAAGTTTATAACGCAGAGCAGTGAAAATAAATCTTTTTTTTCCTCAAAAATCATTTTTAAGCCCGCAATTTTTTATATTCACAAGGGTAACACGAGAAACTGAACCCCAATAGTTGTTGTCCAGTTTGTCCTGAGTACGCTGATGCCAATATGTGGGGGTAAACCACTGTTTGGGCACACGTCGGGGATCGGAAAGGAAGTAGTGACGTTTTGAAATGCAGACTTTGATGGAATGGTCTGCGGGTGTCACGTTGCGTTTCCAGAGCTTCTGATGTACCTAAACAGTAGAAACCCCCCACAAGTGACCCCATTTTGGAAACTAGACCCCCCAAGGAACTTATCTAGATTTGTAGATTTGTGGTGAGCACTTTGAACCCCCAAGTGCTTCACAAAAGTTTATAACGCAGAGCCGTGAAAATAAAAAATCTTTTTTTTCCCCACAAAAATAATTTTTTAGCCCCCATTTTTTTCCAAGGGTAACAGGAGAAATTCGACCGCCAAAATTGTTATACAATTTTTCCTGAGTACGCTTATGCATATGTTTGTGTAAACCACTGCTTGGGCACACGTCGGGGCTCGGAAGGGAGGGAGCACCATTTGACTTTTTGAATGCAAGATTGGCTGGAATCAATGGTGGCGCCATATCATGATTGGAGACCCCCTGATGTGCCTAAACAATGGAAACCCCTCAATTCCAACTCCAACACTAACCCCAACACACCCCTAACTCTAATCCCAACTCTAACCATAAACGTAATCACAACCCTAACCCCAACACACCCCTAACCACAACCCTAACCCCAACACACCCCTAACCCTAATCCCAGCCCTAATCCCAACCCTAACCCCAACACACAACCAACCCTAATCCCAACCCTAACCACAAGCCTAACCCTAACCTCAACACACCCCTAACCCTAATCTTAACCCTAATTCCAACCCTCACCCTAATTCCAACCCTAACTCTAGTTCCAGCCCTAACCCTAAGGCTATGTTCCCACGTTGCAGATACGTGTGCGGATTTTTCTGCACCATTTTTGAAAAATCCGCAGGTAAAACGCACTGTGTTTTACTTGCGGATTTACTGCGGATTTCCAGTGTTTTTTGTGCAGATTTCACCTGCGGATTCCTATTGAGGAACAGGTGTAAAACGTTGCGGAATCCGCACAAAGAATTGACACGTTGTGGAAAATACAACGCAGCGTTTCCGCACGGTATTTTCCGCACAGTTGGCATAGCAGATTTGGTTTTCCATAGGTTTACATGGTACTGTAAACGTGATGGAAAACTGTCACGAATCCGCTGCGGATCCGCAGCCAAATCCGCACTGTGTGCACATAGCCTAATTCTAACCCTAATTGCAACCCTAGCTATAACCCTAGCCCTAACCCTAGTTCTAACCCTAACCCTAGTTCTAACCCTAACCCTAGTTCTAACCCTAACCCTAGTGGGAAAAAATATATATATATTTTCTTTATTTTATTATTGTCCCTACCTATGGGGGTGATAAGGGGGGGGGGGGTTGATTTACTATTTTTTTTATTTTGATCACTGTGATAGGTTATATCACAGTGATCAAAATGTACCTGTAACGAATCTTCCGGCCGGCACATTTTGGAAGATGGCGGCACCCATCGAAGATGCCGGACGGACATCGGGAGGGTCCCCGGGACTCCAGCGGTACGGGGGGGTGGGATTGGACAGCGGGGGGGCACCAGAGCGGAGAGGAGGGGAGAGGAAAGCAACGGAGGGCAGCGGAGCACAAACCGGAGGGGAGGAAAGACTGACAGTGGCAGCAGATCGCCACTGTCAGTCGGTGGGGGGGGTCAGATCGTGGTCTCCAGCCATGGTCGATGATATTGCAGCATCGGCCATGGCTGGATTGTAATATTTCACCAAATTTCATAGGTGAAATATTACAAATTGCTCTGATTGACTGTTGAAGGGGCAAGAGCCAATCAGAGCGATCATAGCCATGTGGGGGCAAAGCCACCCCCCTGGGCTAAAGTACCACTCCCCCTGTCCCTGCAGATCGGGTGAAATTGGAGTTAACCCTTTCACCCGATCTGCAGGGACGCAATCCCTTCATGACGCCACATAGGCGTCACAGGTCGGATTGGCACCGACCTTCATGACGCCTACGTGGCGTCACAGGTCGGGAAGGGGTTAAATGCTTTTTCAGGCTGGTTTCAGGCAGAATCCACCTGAAAACGACAATGTGTGCAGCACATACTCTAAACATGAAAATTCCACTTAAATTGGTTTGTCTCTCTACAGGTTTGTGCCAAGTTTGGAGGTTATCCCTTAGCTATAGAATAGGGCTTAACGTAGTAACCCCATATGCACCTCTGCTCTATTCATATTCTAAGGGACTGCTGGAGATAGCCGAACTCTGTACTTATCTATTTCCAGCTGTCAAATTGAGAATAAGAGTAGCAATGGTGCTCACACATTGCTATATTCAGACATTGTTCTTCAAAGTCCTTTTCTTGGAATCAGTGGCGGTTAGGGAAGTTGGAACCCCAGTATTAATAGGGAATATCTTTCAGGCTACCGTCACACTAGCAGTATTTGGTCAGTATTTTACATCAGTATTTGTGAGCCAAAACCAGGAGTGGGTGATAAATGCAGAAGTGATGACGTGTTTCTATTATACTTTTCCTCTAATTGTTCCACTCCTGGTTTTGGCTTACAAATACTGATGTAAAATACTGACCAAATACTGCTAGTGTGATGGCAGCCTCAAACTTGACACAACCCCTTTAATGGGACTCTCCTTAAACTAGGCCATTCTTGTTTGCTAATTTAGAGTCTAGCTTCTATTTACTTGAAAGGTGATAAGCAGCAATACCTGCATGGTGCACTGCAGTGTGATTGGGATGATGGCTCTATCATTGTGCTGATCAGTAGGGATCCCAGAGGTTGGACCCCACTGGTCCAATATTGATGGTCTACTATCTAATGGGGCTCATCATCTAACTTACAGTGTTGGTGAGCCCCATTCAGACAAATGGTGGCCTGGATCTAAGAAATATTGTTCCCCCAAATGTTCAGTTGGGACATATTTATTAATACAGTTCCTAGTTATTGCAAGCTCAGACTACACAGTTTTAAAGGAGGTGGACACTACTTGGACAACCCCTTCTTTCATTAAACAGTGCCCTATGTAACATATAAACAACTATCCACACCTCCTGGAACAGTGCCATTCCACGTAGTGGACAACCTCTTTAAAATGCTACATATTTATTACCATTGCTCATGCATCTGGCACATGTTTAGACTGTCTAATTTTACACCCTCTATTAGATTACCATGCTACAAATTTGAGCCAAAATGTTGGCACGGTGTTTCGTGTTAAGTAATGACCCCTGTCAGTAGAGCCATACCCCTTGTAAGACAAGACATAGAAAGTAGCCTCCAGAGCTAAATTTAAATGAAAGTGGTCATTACCAGTGTGATGTATAATGGCTTCGCCCACTGCAGAACTGTGCAAGACTATAACTGACAAAGGACCTCATTAAGCACATCAGCAGCAGGTCTTCTCTCTGTGCTACAACTTCCATTTCAAAGACAGTAGATGTATGTTAGCTTCAATTAAGGAGTTCAATTCTACTGTCTACTTAAAGGGACTCTGTCACCTGAATTTGGCGGGACTGGTTTTGGGTCATATGGGCGGAGTTTTCGGGTGTTTGATTCACCCTTTCCTTACCCGCTGGCTGCATGCTGGCTGCAATATTGGATTGAAGTTCATTCTCTGTCCTCCATAGTACACGCCTGCGCAAAGCAATCTTGCCTTGTGCAGGCATGTACTATGGAGGACAGAGAATGAACTTCAATCCAATATTGCAGCCAGCATGCAGCCAGCGGGTAAGGAAAGGGTGAATCAAACACCCGAAAACTCCGCCCATATGACCCAAAACCAGTCCCGCCAAATTCAGGTGACAGGTTCCCTTTAAGCTCTGGAGGCAGATTTTCAGGGAGATTCGGGGGCGACCAGACTAGGCCCAACCTTCTTTAACCTGCTGGTATCTCCGTCGTGTCTTCTGGCTAGTAGGCCTGGCGCTATGTCATACTTGCATTGCACTGCAAAAATGAAGTCACGGCAAACTAGAAATCATGGGTATGGGGGATGCCTGAAGGTAAAGCACTAGTCCTATAAACTTGCACTATTAACATGGCCCCTGGACCAGGGTCCTTTGAATCTTTTTGATTAACTTTAATAGATGAGAATAGTAAATGAGAATAGTAAACTATCCCAAAGTATAACATGGCCTACCTGATTTACGGTTTAGCGCAGGGTTTATTTGTTAAGTCTTCAGCCCAAGCTACCGCTTTACAGATCTTAGGCCAGAAGGGAAAGTGGTTAATAAACTTATAACATATATAAAACAGCTGCAAGTGTTAAAATGCTAGAAATCAAAACAGAATCCGCAATCTCCTCTTCTTAAACCCCATAGAGCAAGCGATATTACCCCTTGGCACTCCTTGAACATTTTGCACATAGTCCTTTGCAGGTTGAGGAACACTGGTTTAGAGCTAGATCTACAATATAATAGCGTGAATCTTATTTTTTTTTTTTATCACAGGTGGAAGCGCATGGACTTCACCGTTTAACTCACTATGATCTTCCAGGAGGAAACTCATCCGTAGATTCAGCCACCTGGACAGAGATGGCAATGGAAGAGAGACTGCTTGCTAATATAACTACTTACTTGGAATTCGAGAGAAGACTGATCAGAGTGATAGAAGAGCAGGGCGACAGCCTGTTGCAAGGAGAGGGTGCTCTTCACAGTGGTCTTCATAGCATTCTAGCACAAGTTTCAGCCTTAAGGTCCCAACTAGAGCAACTTGGAACAGAAATGGGCCTAAAGAAAGAATTCGAGGAAGAAATAGATGAGATGGATAGTGCATCAGGAGGAGCCTTTGATAGGAAAGTTAGGGGTTATCATGTTCTGAGGGAACTGGCAATCTGGGCAGTGAGAAGCATCAGAGACTTACGAAAGTTGCAAAGAGAAAGGGGGAACTTGGTCATCAAGGCTGAGAGTTTTACAGAAATAAGTGAACAATGAAGTTTAGGTTGAATTTGGACAGAGGGTCAAGAATGAAGAAGAAGCTAGAATAACAATGATGGAATGAAGCAGGTTTGACACTTTGCAGAGTGTGTCAGGGAATTAATACAGTAGGTAGATTCTATATGGTCATTCACCTCAACTAAAAAAATATATAACTTGATCTTTGCAGGCAGGATAGATCATCAGTATCAGGGCGAGATGTAGCCACGGTATAAAAAGAAGGCCCGTCCACTGTTTGGTGGTCATTGCCGAGAACTACAGCTCAGCTTATATTCGAATGAATAGGATCTGTGGCTGTGTCAGACCTAGTAGGTCTTCAATATCTAGGTAGGGACAATCCATTTAATCATAGCTATATAGAAAAATCATAAAATTCTGAATGTTTAAAAAATAAACTGAGAAAAGTGGAGCTGTGGCCACTATGGAGATGTATTAGTATTAGATTATTTAGCTCAGAATTTAAAAGTATAGACCATGCGATTTTGACATGGCTTATTTTACTAGTATTGCAGCAACATGATTTTAGAAATCCTAAATACTGTCCAAGGCTTGGGCAACCTTACTATAAGGTCTTGTTCAGACGTAGTGTTTTTTATGTGGTGTTTAACCAGCATTTTTCATGTGAACAGCAAAATGAATGAGATTTCTAAAATCTCATTCCCACAGTTTTTCCTTGAGTTTTTGACCTGTGGTACACCTTTAAAAAACACAGCGTGTCTGTTTTTTCAGCTTTTTTACTGCAGTTATACCCCAATTGAGCTCAAAATGTCCAAGCATAAAAAACACATCAAAATCGCACATAATTTATGCTGTGTTTTTGTGGCCATAGCTTGTGATTTTCATGCAAAAATAAAAAACGCTGCATGTAAACATAGACTGAGCAAAACAGGTAATAGCTTTGATTATGCATGCAATAAACAAATTGGCTAGTTGAAGGACACTAGTTTGGATTTATGCATTTGAGCACTGATTGGAAATAGTACATGAGCACTGATTGGATGGATGTATTGAATAGTTTTAGTAGAAGAGATTTTCAGGACAGGTCAGAATGTAGCAGCAGGGAATAAAATGATTATCACATATATTTTAGCACTAAGCAAAATTAGTGTCTGCATTCTGAATATATAATTGATTAAATAACATATTCCGCAAGTATGGTGCATTATATTTTGCCCCGTATTCACATGTAAAGCGCCATGGAATAAATGGCGCTATAAAAATGTATAATAATAATATATACTTATATACAATTAAACACTACACCCAGAGTAGGGAATTTGTCAGCAGGATTTCACACCCCTCAAATATCTTTTTATGGCCAGTCTGTTCCTTATTTCTGAGAAATCAGCATTTAAATTGATATACAATTGTATAGATTTGAAGAATCTGTCACTCCAGCTTTATTCCTTGCCCAGTGTTGCCTTCTGCTTGACTGGCAGCCTCTATGCTATGTAATTTGTGATCGCTGCATTCTAATAAAACCTTAAAGTTCTACAGTAATTTTTCTATGTTTACAAAAAAACGCTTTTAATTTGCAGCTTGGCATATGTAAATGAGCCAGAACTAGTCTGGAGAGCATCATTCCCCCGGACTAATTCTGCATTGGAAAAGAGCTTAGAATTCCCAAATATAACTACCCATGATCAGAAAATAAAATAAAACATATCATTCTTGAGGATATTCACATGTACTCCTATTTTAGTTAACACTTTCATGAAGTGTATACTTTTACACCTACTGAGTATCCTCTTGTTATGGATAGCCCGTCACTGCCAGTTTGCATCATTGTTCAACTGACCTGTCCAGTATTTCTGGTTTTTATTATCTGCACTTTGCCTGTTTTGTATTAAAGCATTAATAAAGTTGTATATATATATTTTTTTTCAAATGATTTCCATGGAAAAAGTTATTTTCTGATCATGAGTAGTAAAATGTGGGAATTCTAGGCTCTTTTCTCTTTTTTATGTATAGTATATTGCTCTTTACAGAGTATCCCCTATGAATATGGTCTTTGTATTTTATCAGTTCTGGTATGTTTACATAATTGTGCATTGGTTAGCAAGCCACCCTGGACATAATTGACATTCTCACATGCTTGAGATTTCCGGGTTTATTTACACATGCCAAGTTACAGATGAAAAGTATGCAAATTGCCTCTTCAGAGAGGAAGAGGACTAGAACTCTAGTGCCACCTATTGGAAGTAGCAATCCTAACAGTCAATGTCGACCCTTTAACGAGCCTTGTCACATGACTTAGGATAAAAGCCAAACCAGAATCTCAATTTGCTGACACTGTGTTTCGGGGTACTGCCCCTCGTCAGTGCAAAGTGGAGATCTGGTTTGGCTGATTGAGAGGCGTCTGACCGGGATCCAAGAAGTATCGTTTCTCCTTGCGGAGAGTGACATGATAAGCATGTCGAGGTGAGGAGACTTAAAGCCGCAATGCTCCTCTGGGAAATATGCAAATTGTCTCCTAGCAATCCTAACAGTCAATGTCATCCTAAGTCATGTGACAAGGCTCGTTAAAGGGTCGACATTGACTGTTAGGATTGCTACTTCCAATAGGTGGCACTAGAGTTCTAGTCCTCGTCCTCTCTGAAGACACAATTTGCATATTTCCCAGAGGAGCATTGCGGCTTTAAGTCTCCTCACCTCGACATGCTTATCATGTCACTCTCCGCAAGAAGAAACAATACTTCTTGGATCCAGATGAAAAGTACATATTTTGAAACATAGAAACTTTACTGTGGAACTTCAAAGGCTTTATTTGAATATTGTGATCAGCTTTTTTAAATCTACAGTCATGGTTTCTGACGGCTATGAGATCTCACAGGTTCTCTTTCAGTTTAAATATAACAATATTTATTTCATATGATATTTTAAAGAACATTAAAAACAAGGAGTGTGCATCACATTAAAGCAGCAAACATGCAATGAGGCGGTGATCGGAAGTGCAGTAATGGCATAAAGCCTTATTCAGACATCCACAACACACGGTCTGGCTGCAAGTCTCCTGACTCAGAAGTGACAGACTTGTATACGCCTAGAAGGTTGTTAAGTTCCAGTCAGGAGATCCGCAGCCAGTCGGTGCCTTTTTGAACTTATTTCATAGACTTCTGAATGTGGCTTAATTATGGTATCAGAAGTAAAGTGCAGGGTAAAAAGTAAAATACAGCGGTAAGTTGGAGATATAACTAATCAAAATACCACTAAAAATAGAATAAATACAAACCCTGAGGTGTAATTTGCCATTCATTGTATGCCTTGTCAAGGGAGTATTACAGAAAGTCAGCATATTAGTTTGAATAGCCCATCATAAACCTATATCTAATTTCAGTAATATGAGCGCTCAAAAACTAATGGATAAAACATTTTACAAGAATTGTGGCGTGCTGTATTATTCTAATAAACCGATGTGAATATATGAATCATATATAACAATAAAGGTGGTGTAATTAAAAAATATACAGCTGTGCCTTCTCAATCTGTGGCTCTAATGCCTGGGATTTTTCAGAACTCTACTAGACTCTACCCGACATCAACTCAGAGATTTGTTCCAGCTTCATAATAGGGGCCATACGCCTAATTGGAAGAGAAGAACCAACTCCATAGCTCAGCTGCAGTTAGCACGGCATTAAGATCTATAGTATGTGATAGAGGAACACAAAACTTGTATTGGGAGATATTTAAAAACCTAGTCCTGTGCCGGGTGCATAGTTCACCTTTTGCAATGCAAAGGATGAAATGTGGAGTACACCCGTACTATTTTCACTATGATATCCAGAATATACTGCAGCAGAGATGCGACATAAGAACGTCCTGATAAGTTTCCTTTAACGTTTATTAAATGAGAATAGAAAATAGCCAAAATATAACTGACAGCAAATGCAAAACTATCAATATCTCTATAATTTTCCTAATATGTTGCTACCTGGTCAGTGAACAACTCCTGAAAAGACTGACAAGATGTCATTATGTCCTGCTGCTACACCCCTACACAACACCCTATTGGGTCTCATTCGGATGCCAAAAAATGGTCCAAGTGTCATCAGTTTTCTAACCCATATTTAATCACTGGTGTCAGTTTTTACTAACAGTTTTTCATCAGTGATTTTCACATATCAAGAAATAAATCAATTACAACACTTCATTAATTCTTTGCAGTGTTAATCACAGTCTGCAGACTGATGCCTCCACATGTTGTCCGTGACTTTTACAGCCTTGAAGACTTGTGAAGGTAATTTTGATCCATCACTCAGATAATAAATGGACATGTTGTCTAGATTTTTTGCAGGACCTTTCAGTCCGCATGTAGACAGACACGTAAAAAGTTGCATAGTCTATAATGAGCACGTGTTCTATCTGTGAAAACCACAGATAGAACAAATACCTGAGAAACATCTGAATGAAGTCTAACACCTCCTAACACACATGACACTTGATTTAAAGGGGAATACACAACTCTTTGTGCTATAGATGTATTGGCAGTGTAGTATATGTTTGTTTATACCCAAAGCCTTAAGGTCTTACTTTGACATGAAGAAATACCAATTATAGAATAATTTGTCAATATGCAAACCTGCACAGGTGTATGGCCATATATTAGCACAGATGGATCAGGCAATGGAGGGTAGAGTAATGTTTTAAAGTAATATATAGTTCAGGAATTGATCGTGTGATGGGACAATAATACTGTCACAGCTTCAACATTGACTGTGGTGGAGGAATTCTGTGAGTGACAGCTCAGCTGTCCTATGGGATCTGGAGTTTGCTGGACTGTTGGTTTTGTGAGTGACAGTCCAGTCATCCAACCTGATCCTGGAGCATGCTGGGTTGTCAGCATTTTGATTGACAGCCCCACTACTCAGCCTGGTTTAGTCTGCGGGCATTTCCCCAGGTACATCCCATCCTTAATCAATTGCAAAGTATTTAGCTGGCTAGATGTTTGTAGTGAGTATCAGTTGTAGCTTTGCTTAGGTTAGGTGTGTTTGCTAAGCCCTGTGTCTCTTTGCTAGGGTTTGTCATGACTATTCTTGATGCTCTCTAACTTCAGGTATCTGACCCCAGACTAGGACTCCCACTATTCATTTGTTTTGCTCCCTTGTCTTGATGCATCCGTCTGGCTTTTGACCCCCGACTGTTACCTAACCAAGGATTTGTCTTACTCCTTTGTACTATGAGCCCTCATATTATCTGACCTCGGACCTCTTGACTATCCTGTCTAACAGTTTATCTATGAGTAGTGACTCAGCGTCACATTACAACTGACCCTACATTTTGCTTTTCTCACTAGCATGGATCCCATTCACATGTCATCATGTGTCATACCTGTCTGGCTGAATGCATGGCTGAAAATTTGGCTGAAAAACACCAGAGTCTTGAATCTTCATGGTCCCATTTGCAAGGTCAAGTGGCTAGACTTATGAAAACTCCCCATAGCCCTTCTCTTCCAGCAGAGACTGCAATGTCTTCCCATAAGATGTTAAATTGGTCTTCCCCGAACCAGTATTGGCCCTCCCTGATAAGCTTTTAGTGGGAGAAAAAACAGTTTAGGGTGTTCAAGAAGAGTTGTAGGCTATTCTTTACCCTTTGACCCTGTTCTTCAGCAGGGGAGAGTAGTCATGTCAGTATTGTAAGCGGAACCTTGGGCATTTTCTTTGTCCCCACCAGCCCCAGCATGATCTTCAGTTGACACCTTTTTTGATGCCTTAGGGGTTATCTATGATGAACACGACAGAATCCAGGTAGCTGAGGCTAGGATCATGAATCTGACACGGGAGAGGTCTGTCTGAATCCATGATGAAAGCTCTAATTCTGCATGATCCCCCTTGTTCTATGGCGGATGCCATAACCCAGGATGTACAGATGTATTGCAAAATTTGCAAGAGGCATAGTGGGCAGTGGTATGCCTTGTTTACCTCCCTGCATCATTCCCGTTTACACGTGGTAAAGCCAATGGAGGTTGGAGCTGCCAGTTTTCATGCCGTTTAGAAGAAACTAAGACAGGAGCTTGGACTCTGTTTCTACTGTGGTCTCAGATGACATTTTTTTAAGCTGTCAGGTAAATGTTACCAAGTAGGTCACTCAGACTTCAAGGTATCCTTTTTCTCCTCAGATAAAGTATTGCTCAAAATGGTTTTGTATTTCAAGAAACATGTATTGCCTGCATTAGCTTTCATTGACTGCAAGTCTGCAGTTAAGTTTATGGATTCCTAACTGGTTCAGAAATTAGGATTAGGGGCAGTTAGTCTGGAAAAACCCATTCAAATTTTTGAGATTGACACCTGTGTGGGGAAGGGCCTGGGCCGTAGTCGTGGCTGAGACTATCTGTTTACGCATGTCCTGGCCTCCCGCCACACATAAACAATGTCCCTTTTCTTGCATACCTTCTGCTTCACCCTCTGCACCGTCAGGGTCCCATCGGGGCTGCTGAAGTTCTGCTGCTGGCAGTGTTTCACACAAAGAGACAGAGTCCAAATCAAACTTTAAACATAGAACTTTACTTGGTTTCAATCACAGCACATCCACATGTAAGGATTCCAGACTTTCCTGGCGCCTGTTCGCCTTGATCCAAGATGGAATCTTGGATCTCGCCATGTCATGGAACTTCCTGTATGTCCTGATTATTTAAGTCCGGGTCATGTGTTCTCCTGTGCATGAGTATTTTGTGCTGCTGGCTCCTGAACTTCTGCCTGTTTGCTGGAGAACTCCCTGCTTCTACTGCTCACTACTCGGTGGTCTGCCTTTCCCAATTCAGCTACCTCTCGCCTCTGGAACTGCTGCGACTGGCTGCACACCAGTGAAAGGATCTTCTTTGTTTGCAAAACTTTTCACAGTGTTGTGCCTCTTTGCACAACCACACCAGGTGAGCAAGATTCAAGTTGTGCTTGTCTCATCAAGAAAGATTTACTCATCTGCTATGCTTAGATAGCACTCTCCCTCTTTTTCCCTCGTCCTCTCTTTCCCAGGACTGCATTCACACAACGCAATATCTGCAAATTATTGGACTGTTACTAACAAGTTCTGTGCACATGTGTGATCACGTTTTGCTGGACTTCCTCATTTAAGTACTGTGTGCATTCGCACTAATAACCTTATCGGACTTGCTTGTTTAAATATCTGTTCGCCTCTCAGTTTGCTGTGATATACTATATTGTGCTGAGGACCTCGTCACTATAGCAGGAATATCTGTATTATGTTTTGTTTGCTATTATTTACTATATAGAGCTGATGACCTCGTTACAATTGCAGAAATATCTGTATTCTGTTTACATTTCTGTTTTGAGTAAATACATTCTTTTGCTGCAACTTTGCGCTTGGACTGGCTTTATCCCATGCTATCAGATTCTGTAGTACCCATATAATTATTACACCAGTTACAGCATCAACACAGAGTTTGGCACTGTTCACATCCTTTACTTTCCCTGTGATCTTTTTGATGTCCCTCAGTGCTTTCCGGGGTCGTACCACATCTGGCGGTCACGCAACGTCCTCCCTGTCCAGACTCACTACACTTGGGGGTTCCCTCATCCGTTTAGCACCGGATCTAAGGGTATCAACCCATGCACCGATCTGCCACATTATGAACGACCTGTGTCCCCATACTGCTTATGACCTTTTCTCTCACTTCTGCTCCACACTGCTGTCACACAGCTGCTTCAGCTGAACTTCTGTCCCACTGACATTGGACGGCTGGCCCTTTCCTTAAACGTTGCAAAGCTGCTGTGCTGTCCCAGGCTTTAGAGCCCTTTGGGACTGTCTGAGCACTCAGGCCTTCCTGAGCTCTTCAGCTCCCTGGCTTCACTGACTAAAATGAGGAAATTATCCTGGCTAACCCACTGCAGACTCCTCCTATCAGATAGCTATATACACTATGAGACTTATGTGTCCCCATCTAGTGGACTAACTTAAATACTGCACTTTCCCTACAACATACATATTTACACATAACACTATACGGTAGCAGCACTAGATCCAGAATATTAAATATAACCATAAATACACGGTTTAACAAAATTACAGGGTGGTAATTTACTTATAATTAACTGGGACGTGCTTAAAGGGGTGGAGGCATACACCAGTCTCTGTCACTCCTTACACCTTTACTTCAGAACTGTGTCAAATTTGTAACGGTGGAATTCTTGCCTCAATAGGAGCACTTCACTCAGAATCCATTTTCTGGTTTCTCTTGGTTAAGCTACCTAAGGCCTCTTTCACACGTCAGTGTCTCCGGTACGTGTAGTGACAGTTTTCTCACGTACCGGAGACACTGACACACGTAGACCCATTAGGATCTATGTGTTTCTGCACAATATGCGCATATTCCTCACTGTAATGAGCGGGACCATGTGACCGCTCACACAGGACCTGCTGCAGCTGCTGAGAGGAGACATTGCAGGAGCTGGGTATTTCCCGGCACGCAAGCGGGGGGGCACACAGGGGATGGGAGGCGGGAGGGGACGCACAAACTTTATTTTTAAGGAAAAATAAATTAAAAAAACATTGATTTTTCATTCCTTCTCTCCAGCGAACGCTGCTGGGGAGAAGGGATGAATTCCGGCTTCAGCACCGCACGCAGGGGACAGCGCTTAACTGTAGCGCTGTCTCTTGCACGGTCCGTGTGGTCCTCAGTCGGCACATGGGCGGCACACGGCTGCCGCCCGTGTGCCACACTGATGTGCTACGTGAGCACACGGACACGGATAATTTCGGTACCGATTTCTCCGGTACCGGAATTATCTGGACGTGTGAAAGAGGCCTAAAGGGGTGGCATTGGGGTTTCTCATTCACAATCCTGTTATTGATTGGTGTCAGAAGAAAATTGTTAAGTGTCATAAGAAATTTCTAAGCGCTGTACAATTATGCTTTGCAAGTCTGGAGGGTCTGCTAGGGTACTTGAAAGACTTCAATGATGTGTTTTTGGAAACAGAGGCAGAAACATTACCTTCCAATCGTCCTTATAACTGTGCTGTTGATCTTTACCCTGGTGCCATATTACCTAAAGCTCGCCTATATAACTTATCTAGGCCTGAACATACCGCCATGAAAAATTATGTGAACGAAAGTTTACAGAAGGGTCATATCCATCCTTCATTCTCCCTTGTGGCTCCTGGATTCTTCTTTGCTAAAAAGCAAGATGGTGGTCTCCATCTTTGCTTAGACTTCCGAGAGCTTAGAGAGGCTTACAATTTAATACGCATCCAGAGGATAGGGAATGAATGGAAAACATAGTTTTTAACGTCATACATTCTTTTAAAAAATCTCGTCATGCTTTTGGAGTTAACCAATGCACTTGGATGTTGGGTTTAAAATCGATCCTGGGAAGGTGTAAGCCATAATAGATTGGGTCCTACCTAGTGACCTAAACACGTGGGAAAGTTTTCTAGTACTAGCCAACTATTATAGAAAACTCATTAAGGAGTTTTCTCAGATTGTTTAACCTCTTACTTTGCTGGCGTTGCGTCCTATCTAGAGGTTCTATATTTCACATTTTTTGGGACTGTGCACTGATTAAACCGTTCTGGGTGATAGTCCAACTCCTCATTAAGCAAATTTTGGAGTAGATCTCCCATTAAATCCTCAGCACTTTCTATTAAATATTTTTTCCTGAATTCATATCCAAGAGATCCATTAGATTACTTTTACATACAGTATGTTAACAGCAGCACGCTGTTTGACTGCCTACCATTAGAAGCAAACTTCTCCAACTTCACAACTAAATATATATTCTCGCATCAAGGATATCAGGAAATTTGAATACCGGGTAGCCCTTAATGACAATACTGTAGATAGATTTAACCTTGTTTGATCTCCTTGGGATTCCTTTTGGTCCATGTTAAATATATGACCTCTATGAGATGGATATACTGTAACTAGGTCATTACATTACACATCATTTCCCCCTTTTCTTTTCTGAGTTTGTGTTTGTTTGTAAAATTTTACTCTTTATCTACCTGAAAATGTTAAACTATTACTGTTATTACTGCTATTATTGGGACCATAAGACGGATCCCCATCTTATAATAATCATTTTTCTGCTATTTTCCACCCCAAATTTTGGGCTGCGTCTTATAGTCCGAAAAATTGGTTGTTAAGCTATAAATGATAGTAAAAAAATTAAAATGCCTAATTATTTTTTTCTTTTCCTGTAAAATTTGAAACATTTCAATAAAAATTACAATTAAAAAAAAAAACTCTTACTGACCTCACATGTCATGGTCGAATCTCAAAGTTTGGTCACCAGATGCTATTAGGGCTTTTGAAAAATTGAAAAAGTATTTTTTGTCTTCTCCTGTTCTAATCCAATCTAATCTTCAGAGACCATTCACTGTGGAGGTGGATGCTTCAGAGGTCAAGGTAGGGAAAATGGCTAGCGAGATCTCAATCTACGCACGCGTGGCCTCCGGTGGCCATTTTCCTGAAGCCTCCGGCGGCTCATGGCTTCAGGAAGATGGCTGCAGGGAAACCGGTGATGCACTCTGCTCACCGTGGACACTGGGCCACGGCACCACCACATTTCTGCTGTCGGTATTCTGAAGAAGGGACCCTGCTCAGGTGCACTCCACACCTCCCACCACCACAAATCACCACACCTCTCCCGCTGCCAGCATCCTGAGGAAGGGACCCTGCTCCAGCTCTGCCTCACCGCCGACACCAGATCCGCAGCATCACACCCTGGGACTGCAGCATTGCCCCACTTCTGCCGGCTTCCTGAGGAAGGGACACTGCCTTCTGTGACCCCGATGTACCACCGCCAGCTCTCAGGTAAGATACCTTAAATTGGGACCATAAGACGGATCCCCATCTTATAATAATCATTTTTCTGCTATTTTCCACCCCAAAATTTGGGCTGCGTCTTAAAGTCCGAAAAATACGGTACACTGTTTAATATTAAGGTGAGGTGCTTCTATTCAGTGCAGGAGTAGGAGGAGTCAGATGTTGCGGTCTGTTGGCTCCTTTCTGTCACGGTAAACCCATAACAGTAACCCCCTTCTACGAGGGACCTTTAGAACTTCAGAATCAGGTTTATCAGAGTGTGCCATTTGAAAAGACTGGATCAGCATGGCCGCATGGACTTCAGATGCTGGTACCCACATACTCTCTTCAGGACCGTATCCTTTCCAGTGTACCAGATAACGAAGTGACAGACGAACTAAGCGAGAATCAACGATCTTCGCTATCGGAAGCTCTAAATTTCCATCCACAATGACAGAGGATGGCAGTAGTAGCGATGGCACAGAGGACACAACATATTTGTTGAGAAGAGATCAATGAAAAACATTATGGATCCTAAAGGTGGGCGGCAAAGCAAGGAGAAATGCTACTGGATTGACGATGGCCATAGTCTTTTAAGGACCGATGAAGCTGGAAACGAATTTCCAAGAGGAAACCTTCAACTTCATGTTCCTTAAGGACAACCACACCAATTCATCAACACACAGGTCCGGATCCACCAAACATCTCTGATCTGCCACACTCATATTTGAACCCCATATTCTCAAATTATCAATAACACCTTGTGATACAGATGTAATTCATGATGAAAACCATCCTTCCTCATGTATTTCAGAAGATTAAAATAGCTGAACTAAAGCTGAAACCTGTGCACCTCGAAAAATGTCGACTTACCAGTAGACTCATGGCAACGATTATTTACTGCAAATTCAGCTAGAGGTAAGTAGGTAACCCATTCCTCCTGATTCTCAGACACAAAGCACCTAAGATAAGTCTCAAGATTCTGGTTAACCCATTCAGTTTGCCCATTAGACTTTGGGTGAAATGCTGAAGAGAGTGACAGATGAATCTCCAAACGAGTGAAAAACGCTCTGCAAAATTTGGAAATAAACTGCACCCACCTGTCAGAAACAATATCGGTAGGGATCCCATGGAATTTTAAAATCTCTCTGATGACAATTTGTACCAACGTCTTGGTGTTAGGAAAAGCTGGTAGTGCAATAAAATAGGACATTTTACTGAATCTATCCACCACCACCAAAATGACAGTATTGCCTGCCGAAATGGGTAGATCCATTGATAAAATTAACCTATAAATGAGTCCAAGGTCTACTGAGAATCACCAATGGTTGGAGAGACCCTGATGGATGAGAAAGAGAAGATTTAGACACTGCAAGCTGCTACATAGTCCCCGGACATCCTGATGTACCCCTTACCACCGAAATCAAAGAGTAAGAAGATCAATGGTGGCTTTAATACCAGGATGTCCAGCCAAAACCGAATCATGATGTTCACTAAGAACTCTCAGATGAAGATTCACAGACACCAACAATTTACCTATCGGACAAGCAGCAGGGGCATCCCCCTGAGTGTCAACAACCTCTTTTTCAAGATCAGAACATATAGACACAATAGCCACCCATTTTTGTAGTATAGGAACTGGTTCACATTTATTTAAATCACCAGGAAAACAATGAAGAACAATGGCCATCTTGTCTGTCGAGATGTTAGACATTTTTCAGAATCTAAATATACGAGATTCTTATGATACGTGATTACCATAACCAGAAGAACTCCCTCCTCCAGAAAATTACACCACTCTTCAAAGGCCCACTTGATTGCAAATGTCATAATTTGTCTCTGCAGATGACAGTTTTTTAGACAAGTATGCACATGGATCCCATTTACCAGGAAACGCACCCTGTGACAATATGGCCCCATCCCCACCACAGATGCGACAACTTTGACTGTAAAAGGATGAGTGATGTTAGGCTGTATGAGAATCAACACAGATGCAAAACACTCATTCAAGGTATCGAATGTCTCCCTGGCCAGACTGGAGACTGGACCACTTAGAAAAGTCTGTCCCTTCCTGGTCATACCCATCTGGGGTTTGGCCAGTACCAAAATATTTTTGAATCCTCAATTCAATACTGCTAGGACTTTCGCCAGATCCATGCAAAAACCGGTGGACGATAAAACATATCCTAGAAAAGGGATCTCCTCAACCAATAACAGACATTTCTCTGGTTTGATTAATCCCGCAAACAACTAGTCCCTACACAGGTCTGTCACTGGAAATATAGGGAGTTTTCCACCTTACTCGTAGAACAAAAGTTCTGAAAAAGCAACATGGCTCCCTGCCCCTCAAAATCCAGTGAAATCTGTGCTTCCACAACCAAAAGCCCTGCTCCTTCTGAGTCCCAGAGTGTTCCACAACCACAGTAAGTGCCATATGCTTAGCATTACTGTAGCGGGCAGAACAGACGTAACAATTTATGGCTTGTGTGTTATATTTCCACATCCCAATGTTATAAAATTCTGTGAGACATATGGTGGGTCAATATACTCACTGTAGACCTAGATGAATCCACTAAGCAGTGAAGTTTCCAATATGGGGTCACTTGTGGGAGTTTCTATTTTTGGGGGGCACCTTAGGGGCTCGGCAAATGCAACATGATGCCCAAATTTACATTCCCAAAATTAAATAGCGATTTTCTGAGTTTTGTGATGTGCCCAAACATTAGTTTTTGACGACATATGGGTATCACTTTGTTTGGAAAAAAACATAATATTTCATTATAACTAGAGATGAGAGAATACATTCAGCACTATCCGTTACTCGCAGGAATAGTATGGTATTTGGGCTATTCCTTACTTGGCAAATAATTTGATTTTCGCTGTGATATATTCCAGTGACCTGCCCAGCATGTTTGGCGATTTATTTGCAGCCAATGAACATGCTGGGCTTGCTTGCCAATCACAGAAATGCTATCGCCATCTTTGGTGTGGTATTACTGTGATTTGCAGGCCTTACAGCATCAAAGTGGTTAATTAAGCCCTTCCAGCGCCATCTTGCGCACATTACATGCAGAAACAGTGTAGTGAGTGGGTACTGTTAGCATTTGGAGAGCGAAAGCAGCGTATATGGAGAGTTTCTGATTCCAAAAGCTCTTTTATGAGCTGAGAGTGAAGATTAGTTCTCTGTTAGGTTGAGATAGTGTAGGGAGATATTTAATACAAGGGAGAGGAAAAGGCTGGCAGGGTGTTATCATTGCAAGTACATGCTGCAGATCTGCTAGGTTACATTGTGTATAGTGTAGGAACAGATTGTGAGAGTTGGGAGAGAGAGGCAGGGTTTCAAATCCAGTACCATTGTTACAACTGTTACAAAACAGCTCTTTTTAGAGCAAAATAATATTCCGCAATACCAGTATATACTAAACCAATTTTTTTAGCTAAATAATGTTCCTGAATACCAGCATATACTAAATCTAAATTTTTTAGGGCTAATTGCTAAATAATATTCCTTGCTTATTGCTGAAATAGCATATATTTATCTAGCAGTTGTGCGACTGGCGCAAAGCCTGCTGAGATACGCAAACCTCCCTGTTTAACAGTAATTTTCCTGAGTCTGCTGTTGGCATGTGTAAAAAAGGCCATATACATTTTTTACTGTGCTATTGGTGAAATAAATAGCGTATATTTATCTAGCATTTGTGCGACTGGCGCAAAACCTGCTGAGATACGCAAACGTTACTATTTATCCACTGGTAAATTTTCACTAATTTCCACTAATTCTCCTGAGTCTGCTGCTGGTGTGTGTCATAAAAGCGATATAACAAAAAATAACTCTGCTATTGGTTAAATAAATAGTGTATATTTATCTAGCTTTTGGGCAATTCTCGCAAAACCTGCCGAGACATGCAAACATAACTATTTGCCAGTAATTTTCCCGAGTCTGCTGTTGGCGTGTGTCATAAAGGTGATATAAAAAAATTACTGTGCTATTGGTTAAATAAATACCATATATTTAGCTAGGATTTGTGTGACTGGCGCAAAGCCTGCTGAGATAGGCAAACTTTATTATTTACCAGTGACACTTATTTTCCTGTGTCTGCTGTTGGCGTGTGTCATAAAAGTGATATAAAAAATTACTGTTCTATTGGATAAATAAATAGCATAAACAGCTCTGGTAAAAATCAAGAGACCACTGCAAAATTGTCAATTTGTCTGATTTTTCTCTTTATAGGTATACTAGCTGAAGAGCCTGGCGTTGCCTGGGCATAGTAAATATCTGTGGTTAGTTATAACACCTCACTTCTCTTATTTTCCCATCACGCCTCTCATTTTCCCAATCACATCTTTCATTTTCCACTCACATCTCTCATTTTCTCCCTCACACCTCTCATTTTCTCCCTCACTCCTCTCATTCCCCCCTAACACTTGTCATTTCGACCTCACATCTGTCATTTTCTGATCACTCCACTATTTTACCTCACTCCTCTCATTTTGCACTCACACCTTTTCCTTTTTTACCTCACACCTCTCATTTTCACCTCAGTATATACATGTTTGTCATCTCCCTTATATATAGTATAAACCTGTATGTCATCTCCTGTTATAGTATATACCTGTATGTCATCTCCCCTGTATATAGTATATACCTGCTGTGTGTCATCTCCCCTGTATATAGTATATACCTGTATGTCATCTCCTCCTATATATAGTATATACCTGTTGTCATCTCCTTCTATATATAGTATATACCTTTATGTCATCTCCTCCTGTATATAGTATATACCTGTGTGTCATCTCCCCTGTATTTAGTATATATCTGTGTGTCATCTCCTCCTGTATATAGTATATACCTGTAGGTCATCTGCTCCTGTATATAGTATATACCTGTATGTCATCTCCTCCTGTATATAGTATGTACCTGTATGTCATCTCCTCCTCTATATAGTATATACCTGTGTGTCATCTTTCCTGTATATAGTATATATCTGTGTGTCATCTCCCCTGTATATAGTATATACCTGTGTGTCATCTCCTCCTGTATTAGACCTCGTTCACACGTTATTTGCTCAGTATTTTTAAGCTAAATTGGCAGCCTGATAAATCCCCAGCCAACAGGAAGCCCTCCCCCTGGCAGTATATATTAGCTCACACATACACATAATAGACAGGTCATGTGACTGACAGCTGCCGTATTTCCTATATGGTACATTTGTTGCTCTTGTAGTTTGTCTGCTTATTAATCAGATTTTTATTTTTGAAGGATAATACCAGACTTGTGTGTGTTTTAGGGCGAGTTTCGTTTGTCAAGTTGTGTGTGTTGAGTTGCGTGTGGCGACATGCATGTAGCGACTTTTGTGAGATGAGTTTTGTGTGGAAACATGTGTGTAGCAACTTTTTGTGTGTCGAGTTGCATGTGACAGGTTAGTGTAGCAAGTTGTGTGCAGCAAGTTTTGCGCATGGCGAGTTTTGCACGTGGCGAGTTTTATGTGTGGTGCCTTTTGTGCAAGTTTTGTGTGAGGCAACTTTTGCATGTGTTGCAACTTTTGTGCATGTGGCAATTTTTCCGCGTGTGCAAGTTTTGCATGTGGCGAGTTTCCCATGAGGTGAGTTTTGCACTTGTGGCGAGTTTTGCGTGAGCCTAGTTTTTGCATGTGGCGAGTTTTGCGCGTGGCGAGTTTTGAGCGGCGACTTTTGTGTTTTGACTTTTATGTGGCGAGGTTGGTGTATGTGTGGTGAAATGTGTCCTGAGGGTGGTATATGTGTTCAAGCACGTGGTAGTTTGTGGCGCATTTTGTGTGTGTGTTCATATCCCCGTGTGTGGTGAGTATCCCATGTCGGGGCCCCACCTTAGCAACTGTACGGTATATACTCTTTGGCGCCATCGCTCTCATTCTTTAAGTCCCCCTTGTTCACATCTGGCAGCTGTTAATTTGCCTCCAACACTTTTCCTTTCACTTTTCCCCATTATGTAGATAGGGGCAAAATTGTTTGGTGAATTGGAAAGCGCGAGGTTAAAATTTCACCTCACAACATAGCCTATGATGCTCTCAGGGTCCAGACGTGTGACTGTGCAAAATTTTGTGGCTGTAGCTGCGACGCCTCCAACACTTTTCCTTTCAATTTTTTCCCCATTATGTAGATAGGGGCAAAATTGTTTGGTGAATTGGAACGCGCGGGGTTAAAATTTCGCCTCACAACATAGCCTATGACACTCTTGGGGTCCAGACGTGTGACTGTGCAAAATTTTGTGGCTATAGCTGCGACGGTGCAGATGCCAATCCCGGACATACATACATACATACATACATACACACACACATTCAGCTTTATATATTAGATTTTTAAGTAAAATGTAAATTGTTCTTTTATTCTATAAACTTCTGACAAAATGTCTCCGAATTCCCAGGCAATAATTTTTTTTTCTGAAAAGGAGAAATGGTCCAAATTAAAAAAAAGTGCTTTCAGACCTCAAATAAGGCAAAAAAAAAACAAGTTCATAATCATTTAGAAACAACATTACTAATGTTTTAACTCAGGGAGTGGAATAACTATGATTTTAATCACAGTTTTCATGCGTCTTGGCATGCTTTTCACTAGTCTTTCACACTGCTTTTGGCGCAAAAATGTAAGCAAATGCAAGTGTAAGCAAATAAAAGCAAATGCAAGTAAAAGCAAATGTAAATGTAATCTTTGATGGCTTGTGACTATCCATCATCCTCTTGATTACATTCTAGAGGTTTTCAATGGGGTTCAGGTCTGGAGATTGGGCTGCCCATGACAGGGTTTTGATATGGTGGTCTCTTAATTTTTGCCAGAGCTGTATTTATCTACCAGTTGTGTGACTAGTGCAAAGCCTGCTGAGAAATGCAAACTTGACTTTTTTCCTGAGTCTGTTGTTGGCATGTGTCATAAAGCAATGCAATCATAACAGATAGGCGCACAAGTCTGTCAATAGAAAGTACAGACAGGCTGACTCTTCTAAAATTGAACAAGGGCTGGATTTCTTCCAACTTTGTAAGCCCTTCAGGTGACAGAAACCCAACTTAACTGCAGGCCAAATGTTCTTTTTTGGAAGTTGTCTTAAGTCCATGCTTACCATCCAAACCCATTTTCTTATGGAAATCACATCCTACTCCTCCTGCTTCTGCAACAAGTACTTAGTGGTCATGTATGTATACTCCATGTTGGCAATGTTCTTAAATTTTTGGAAACACCTTTGTACCAAGTGCAGAACCAAAAATCAACATCAGGCTCCCAGATACACGCTTAACCCCTTAGTGACAGAGCCAATTTGGTACTTAATGACCGAGCCAATTTTTGCAATTCTGACCACTGTCACTTTATGAGGTTATAACTCTGGAACGCTTCAACGGATCCCGCTGATTCTGAGATTGTTTTTTCGTGACATATGGTACCTCATGGTAGTAGTAACATTTCTTCGATATTACTTGCGATTATTTATGAAAAAAACGGAAATATGGCGAAAATTTTTAAAATTTTGCAATTTTCAAACTTTGTATTTTTATGCCCTTAAATCAGAGAGATATGTCACGAAAAATAGTTAACAAATAACATTTCCCACACGTCTACTTTACATCAGCACAATTTTGGAAACAAAATTTTTTTTGTTAGGGAGTTATAAGGGTTAAAAGTTGACCAGCAATTTCTCATTTTTACAACACCATTTTGTTTTAGGGACCACATCACATTTGAAGTCATTTTGAGGGGTCTATATGATAGAAAATAACAAAGTGTGACAACATTCTAAAAACTACACCCCTCAAGGTTCTCAAAACCACATTCAAGACGTTTATTAACCCTTTACGTGCTTCACAGGAACTGAAACAATGTGGAAGGAAAAAATGAACATTTAACTTTTTTTTGCAAACATCTTAATTCAGAACCATTTTTTTTATTTTCACATGTGTAAAAACAGAAATGTAACCATAAATTTTGTTATGCAATTTCTCCTGAATACGCCAATACCCCATATGTGGGGGTAAACCACTTTTTGGACGCACCACAGAACTTAGAAGTGAAGGAGCGCCGTTTGACTTTTTCAATGCAGAATTGGCTGGAATTGAGATGGGACGCCATGTCACGTTTGGAGAGCCCCTGATGTGCCTAAACAGTGGAAACTCCCCACAAGTGACACCATTTTGGAAACTAGACCCCTTAAGGAACTTATCTAGATGTGTGGTGAGCACTTTGAACCCCCATGTGCTTCACAGAAGTTTATAACGTAGAGCCCTGAAAAAAAAATCGCATTTTTTCTACAAAAATGATCTTTTTGCCCACAAATTATAATTTTCACAAGGGTAACAGGAGAAATTAGACCACAAAAGTTGTTGTGCAATTTCTCCTGAGTACGTCGATACCCAATATGTGGGGGTAAACCACTGTTTGGGCGCACCGCAGAGCTTGGAAGAGAAGGAGTGCCGTTTTACTTTTTCAATGTAGAATTGGCTGGAATTGAGATTGGACGCCATGTCGCGTTTGGAGAGCCCCTGATGTGCCTAAACAGTGGAAACCCCCCACAAGTGACACCATTTTGGAAACTAGACCCCTCAAGGAACTTATCTAGATGTGTGGTGAGAACTTTGAATGCCCAAGTACTTCACAGAAGTTTATAATGCAGTCGTGAAAATAAAAAATATTTTTTTTTCCACAAAAAAGATTTTTTAGCCCCCAAGTTTTTATTTTCACAAGGGTAACAAGAAAAATTGGACCCCAAAAGTTGTTGTCCAATTTGTCCTGAGTATGCTGGTACCCCATATGTGGGGGTAAACCACTGTTTAGGCGCACGGCAGAGCTCGGAAGGAAGGTGCACCGTTTTGGAATGCAGACTTTGATAGAATGGTCTGCGAGCATTATGTTGCGTTTGCAGAGCCCCTGATGTACCTAACCAGTAGAAACCCTCCACAAGTGACCCCATTTTGGAAACTAGACCCCCCAAGGAACTTATCTAGATGTGTGGTGAGAACTTTGAATGCCCAAGTGCTTCACAGAAGTTTAGAATGCAGAGTCGTGAAAATAAAAAATATTTTTTTTTCCACAAAAAAGATATTGTAGCCCCCAAGTTTTTATTTCCACAAGGGTAACAGGAGAAATTGGACTGCAATAGTTATTGTCCAATTTATCCCGAGTACGCTGATGCACCATATGTGGGGGTAAACCACTGTTTGGGCGCACGGCAGAGCTCGGAAGGGAAGGAGCGCCGTTTTGGAATGCAGACTTTGATAGAATGGTCTCTGGGCATTATGTTGCGATTGCAGAGCCCCTGATGTACCTAAACAGTAGTAACCCCCCACAAGTGACCCCATTTTGGAAACTAGACCCCCCAAGGAACTTATCTAGATGTGTGGTGAGAACTTTGAATGCCCAAGTGCTTCACAGAAGTTTAGAATGCAGAGTCGTGAAAATAAAAAATATTTTCTTTTCACAAAAAAGATATTGTAGCCCCCAAGTTTTTATTTTCACAAAGGTAACAGGAGAAATTGGACTGCAATAGTTGTTGTCCAATTTATCCCGAGTACGCTGATGCGCCATATGTGGGGGTAAACCACTGTTTGGGCACACGGCAGAGCTCGGAAGGGAAGGAGCGCCATTTTGGAATGCAGACTTTGATAGAATGGTCTGTGGGCGTTATGTTGCGTTTGCAGAGCCCCTGATGTACCTAAACAATAGTAAACCCCCACAAGTGACCCCGTTTTGGAAACTAGACCCCCCAAGGAACTTATATAGATGTGTGGTGAGAACTTTGAATGCCCAAGTGCTTCACAGAAGTTTAGAATGCAGAGTCAACAAAAAAAAAAAAATTTCCACAAAAAAGATTTTGTAGCCCCAAGTTTTTATTTTCACAAGGGTAACAAGAGAAATTGGACCCCAGAAGTTGTTGTCCAATTTATCCCGAGTACGCTGATGCCCCATATGTGGGGGTAACCCACTGTTTGGGCGCACGGCAGAGCTCAGAAGGGAGGGAGCACCATTTGACTTTTTGAGCGCAAAATTGGCTGTCGTGTTTGGAGACCCCCTGATGTACCTAAACAGTGGAAACCCCCCAATTCTAGCTCCAACCCAACTCCAACACACCCCTAACCCTAATCCCAACCTGATCCATAATCCTAATCACTAACCCTAACGATAATCACAACCCTTACCCCAAAACAACCCTAATGTCAACCCTAACCATAACCCTAATCAAAACCCTAAATCCAACACACCCCTAATCCTAATCTCAACCCTAACCTCAAACCTAACCCTAATCCCAATACACCCCTAATCACAACCCTAACCTTAACCCTAATCCCAAACCTAACCCTAATCCCAAGCATAACCCTAATGCCAACCCTAACCCTAATACCAACCCTAATCCAAACCCTAACCCTAATCCCATCTCTAACCCTAACTTTAGCCCCAACCCTAGCCCTAACTTTAGCCCCAACCCTAACCCTAGCCCTAAGGCTACTTTCACACTTGCGTCGTTTGGCATCCGTCGCAATCCGTCGTTTTGGACAAGAAACGGATCCTGCAAATGTGCCCGCAGGATGCGTTTTTTGCCCATAGACTTGTATTGCCGACGGATCGTGACGGATGGCCACACATCGCGTCCGTCGTGCACTGGATCAGTTGTGTTTTGGCGGACCGTCGGCACAAAAAAAGTCCAATGAAACGTTTTTTTGTACGTCGCATCCGCCATTTCTGACCGCTCATGCGTGGCCGTAACTCCGCCCCTTCCTCCCCAGGACATAGATTGGGCAGCGGCTGCGTTGAAAAACTACATCCGCTGCCCACGTTGTGCACAATTTTCACAACGTGCGTCGGTATGTCGGGCCGACGCATTGCGACGGCCCCGTACCGACGTAAGTGTGAAAGAAGCCTAACCCTAAATTTAGCCCCACCCCTAACCCTAAATTTAGCCCTAACCCTAGCCCTAACCCTACCCCTAACCCTACCCCTAGCCCTAACCCTAGCCCTAACCCTAGCCCTACCCCTAACCCTAGCCCTAACCCTAACCCTAGCCCTACCCCTAACCCTACCCCTAACCCTAACCCTAGCCCTACCCCTAACCCTACCCCTAACCCTACCCCTAACCCTAGCCCTAACCCTAGCTCTAACCCTACCCCTAACCCTACCCCTAACCCTAATTTTAGCCCCAACTGCTGTTCTCCTGCCGGCCAGCAGATGGAGACAGATGGCGGGCGCACTGCGCATGCGCCCGCCATTTTCTTTTCCCCGGCAGCCAGGAGGAGCAGCAGGAGGACCCAGGGACACAGATGAGTATGCTAGGGTCCCCGAATCCCCCTATTTCTCTGTCCTCTGATGTGCGATCACATCAGAGGACAGAGAATTACACTTTACTTTTTTTTTTTTTTTGCGGTCGCCGGTAAACAGTTAATTACCGGCGATCGCAAAACAGGGGTCGGTAAAACCGACCCCGATCATGTTCTTTGGGGTCTCGGCTACCCCCGGCATCCGAGACCCCAAAGATTCTCCCGGTGCCGGCCGGCGGGCGCACTGCGCATGCGCCCGCCATTTTGAAGATGGCGGCGCCCACCGGGAGCCACGAGGAGCATCGGGGGAGATAGGTGAGTATTGGGGGGCTACCTGGGACCCCTTTTCTCTGTCCTCCGATGTGCAATCACATCGGAGGACAGAGAAATTAAAAAGAGATTGCGTTGTTTTGTTTTTTTTTCGATCGCCGGTAAACGGTTAATTACCAGCGATCGCAAATGCGGGGTGGGTAAAAAAAACCCCGAATCATGTTCTCTGGGGTCTCGGCTACCCCCGGCAGCCGAGACCCCGGAGAAAATCCGACTCTGGGGGGCGCTATTCACTTTTTCCACAGCGCCGTTAATTAACGGCGCTGTGGTTTAAGTACCCTTAGCGGCCGCCGTTAAAAGGCGTATCGGCGGTCGCTAAGGGGTTAAGAGACCGTGAGAAGGGCAACACAATAAAACATTTATAATAATAGAATATAAAGAGATTAAGAGTAGAAATTTGACCATTGCACAATGTACAAAGTTTTCCAAAAATTAACCAAGGGGTCTGTATCCTACACACTGAAAGAGACTGTGATGGGGACCTCGCAATACATTTTGCAGTTATTAGAATAGCTAGAGATAGGGAGTACAAGTTTCACCATTGCACAGTGCACAAAGGTTTCCACAAACTACCCAAGGGGTCTGTATCATACACACTAAAAGAGGCCGGGATGGGGACCTCACAATACATTTTGCAGATATTATAATTGCTAGAGATCGGGAGTGCAAGTTTCAAAAATGGTTTTCATTTCACAGGTGTGCCCTGTCAGTTTTAATAAGTAGGATTTTTTGCCTTATGAATGGGGTTGGGACCATCAGTTCTGTTGTGCAGAAGTCTGGTGGATACACAGCTGATAGTCCTACTAAATAGACTGTTCGAATTTGTATTATGGCAAGAAAAAAGCAGCTAAGTAAAGAAAAACGAGTGGCCATCATTTCTTTAAGAAATGAAGGTCAGTCAGTCCGAACAATTGGGAAAACTTTGAAAGTGTCCCCAAGTGCAGTTGCAAAAACCATCAAGCGCTACAAAGAAACTGGCTCACATGAGGAGCGCCCCAGGAAAGGAAGACGAAGAGTCACCTCTGCTTCTGAGGATAAGTTTATCCGAGTCACCAGCCTCAGAAATCGCAGGTTAACAGCAGCTCAGATTAGAGACCAGGTCAATACCACACAGAGTTCTAGCAGCAGACACGTCTCTACAACAACTGTTAAGAGGAGACTTTGTGCAGCAGGCATTCATGGTAAAATAGCTGCTAGGAAACCACTGCTAAGGACAGGCAACAAGCAGAAGAGGCTTGTTTGGGCTAAAGAACACAAGGAATGGACATTAGACCTGTGGAAATCTGTGCTTTGGTCTGATGAGTCCAAATTTGAGATCTTTGGTTCCAACCACCGTGTCTTTGTGCGACGCAGAAAAGGTGAACGGATGGTCTCTACATGCCTGGTTCCCACCATGAAGCATGGAGGAGGAGGTGTGATGGTGTGTGGGTGCTTTGCTGGTGACACTGTTGGAGATTTATTCAAGATTGAAGGTATACTGAACCAGCATGGCTACCACAGCATCTTGCAGCGGCATGCTATTCCATCCGGTTTGCGTTTAGTTGGACCATCATTTATTTTTCAACAGGACAATTACCCCAAACACACCTCCAGGCTGTGTAAGGGCTACTTGACCAAGAAGGAGAGTTATAGGGTGCTACACCAGATGACCTGGCCTCCACAGACACCAGACCTGAATCCAATCGAGATAGTTTGGGGTGAGCTGGACTGCAGAGTGAAGGCAAAAGGACCAACAAGTGCTAAGCATCTCTGGGAACTCCTTCAAGATTGTTGGAAGACCATTCCCGGTGACTACCTCTAGAATCTCATCAAGAGAATGCCAAGAGTGTGCAAAGCAGTCATCAAAGCAAAAGGTGGCTATGTTGAAGGACCTACAATATAAGACATATTTTCAGTTGTTTCACACTTTTTTGTTAAGTATATAATTCCACATGTGTTATTTCATAGTTTTGATGCCTTCAGTGTGAATTTACAATTTTCATAGTCATGAAAATACAGAAAAATCTTTAAATGAGAAGGTGTGTCCAAACTTTTGGTCTGTACTGTACGTCTGTTGACAAAATGTTAGTTAGATAGGGCATACATATTCATTAGCACTTTACATTGTCCGGTGCTGGACAAAAACCATTCCTGGCTTTTCCAGGCTCCTAAAAATGAGACTTGTGTCTCTTTATCAAACTGTTGCTTCTCTTAAATTTTCTAAATTTTGTTAAAAAAAAATAAAAAGGCGGGTATTGGCCAGTTTCTGTACATTTTAAGAGACTAAGAGACTGGGCTAATATTATCCACAGTTGGATCAACTCTGAAACGCCTAATACAATAAAAACTCTTCATCTACCTGACCTTGGATATCCTTCATCCACTGGCAGCACCTATCCTTCAAGTTTTTTCTGATTTTGATATGTAGACAGACATGAAGTAGATATATGGGAAAGGTTATTTATGAATTATTTTGTGTGGTATGACTATCTCGTTAAAGGATATAAGCATTGAAAATGAGAAAATCATTAATTTTTAACAAATTTTCCTAAAATTTCAGATATTTTCACACAAAAAATTAAAAATGTATCAACTTAAATTTACCACCAACAATGTGTTTTCTGTCTATCTCCACCCCCATCTCTTCTTTGATTGAAAGCTATGACTTCATAGAGTCAAAGAAGGGTGGGAATGTGTATTAAACTATTTGATCATGCCATGATGGACCGAGCGCCTGTATTTGGTTTGAACAGTCGTTCTGTAAAACTATTTCAGGCGTTGCGGTTTAGTTCCATTTACTTTAATATGGGGATATTGCAGTAAAAGTTAATAATGAGCATAAGTCTTGCGAAGAAGACAGGGAGCTATAGCCTCTTCATCAGCTGAACAGGTTGTACTCTTCAAAAAAGACCAACAAATTAAAAGCCCCAGATAACCCTTTTATTATCGTCTCATGGATAGATGTCAAACATTACTTTGAAAAGAGCTCACAGAATTACAAGGAGTAGGTTGTTATGTAGGAAACCTCAGTATCCTACTTGGGGTAATGTTAGTTCCTTCTGCTTGTCTCTGATAAGAGAATTGACGCTAAGTATGGATGGTGTTGGTTGGTGGATGACAAGTGACTTTTTCCTGGCCTCTAAACACTATGAGATACGACGTGTCTGTTGAAATCAAGAAGGACTCTTCTAATATTAAACATGAAGTTTATAAGGAGCACCTTGCTTACCGTGATCAGTAAGTTTTGTTGGCTTTTCTGTCATACTGTTTCAAGTTTTGAGGTAAAGATGCATTGAAGATATGTGTTTTTTTATATGAGGTTCATTTTACATGGCGATAGTTGGGACTAGTCATCACTTAAACTTAATCTAGGTTTTGTTTTCATAAAAAAATGCCAAAGCTACTTGATGGGTGGTTTTCATTTGTAAGTGGAGTGCTTCAACCCACATTTGTTCTTCATTCTTTTAGGTATATTGTCATCAACAGAAAGGTTGTGCTGAATCATGATATTATTATTATTATTATTTATTTATATTATATTATATTTATATTATATTATTTATACAAATAATTGAACAGAATGGGAAATCAAAGTATATCATTATTTTCTTTTGATTTTGCCCTTGCATTCTAGCAAATGTAACATTTCTAAAGTAATGGTGATATGGCTGTTTTAGACTTCTCTTATTTTAAACCCTTCACGCCGTGGCCCTTTTACATTTTTGCGTTTTCGTTTTTCGCTCCCCTCCTTCCCAGAGCCATAACTTTTTTATTTTTCCATCAATATGGTCATGTGAGGGCTTATTTTTTGCGGGACGAGTTGTACTTTTGAACGACATCATTGGTTTTAGCATGTCTTGTACTAGAAAACGGGGAAAAAATTCCAAGTGTGGTGAAATTGCAAAAAAGTGCAATCCCACACTTGTTTTTTGTTTGGCTTTTTTGCTAGGTTCACTAAATGCTAAGACCCGATAACCTGATATTATGATTCTCCAGGTCATTACGAGTTAATAGACACCAAACCTGTCTAGGTTATTTTTTATCTGAGTGGTGAGAAAAAATTCAAAACTTTGCTAAAAAAAAGCGCCATTTTCCGATACCCGTAGCGTCTCCATTTTTAGTGATCTGGGGTCGGTTGAGGGCTTATTTTTTGCGTGCCGAGCTGATATTTTTAATGATTCCACTTTTGTGCAGATATGTTCTTTTGATCACCCGTTATTACATTTTAATGCAATGTCGCGGCGACCAAAAAAACGTAATTCTGGCGTTTCAAATTTTTTTCTCGCTACGCTGTTTAGCGATCAGGTTAATGCTTACTTTTATTGATAGATCGAGCGATTCTGAATGCGGCAATACTAAATATGTGTAGGTTTGTTTTTTTATTGTTTATTTTTGATATGGTGAAAGGGGGGTGATTTAAACTTTTATATATTTTTTATTTTGTTCATATTTTCATCAGATTGCTGCTATGTAGCTGAATTGCAGGCTTGCTATGAGCGCCGACCACATGGGGGCGCTCACAGCAGGCCGGCATCAGTAACCATAGAGGTCTCAAGGACCTCTATGGTTACCATCCTGACGCATCGCCGACCCCCATCATTGCCGACCCCCGATCATGTGACGAGGGTCGGCGATGTGCTCATTTCCGGCTGCGCGTCCGGAAGCGGTAGTTAAATGCCGCTGTCAGTGTTTGACAGCGGCATTTAACAGGTTAATAGCGGCAGGTGAATCCAAATTTTACCCGCCGCTATTGCGCGCACATGTCAGCTGTACAAAACAGCTGACATGTAGCGACTTTGATGTGGGCTTACCGCTGGACACGACATGCGCCGTACTAGCAAATGTGTATCATAGGTGAGGTGGAAAAAGGCTGATCCATATGAAGGCAACAACTTCCAATAAAGTCTAGGTCACTTTTCCATTCTAGGCTGGGTTAAGCCCCTGTTACTGATTCTTGGGGCTTTTATCTAATTCCCTAAATGTGATACAGGATTCAGATGTGCCCTAGAAAGAGTTTTTGACTTTAACCCCTTCGCAACCTTAGGTTTTTCCGTTTTTGAGTTTCCTTTTTTTGCTCCCCTTCTTCCCAGAGCTATAACTTTTTTAGTTTTCCGTCAATATGGCCATGTGAGGGCTTGTTTTTTGCAGGACAAGTTGTACTTTTGAACACCATCATTGGTTTTGTCATCTAGTGTACTGGAAAATAGGAAAAAATTCCAATCCAAGTGCAGTGAAATTGCAAAAAAGTGCAATTCCACAATTGTTTTTGGTTTTGCTTTTTTGTCATGTTCACTAAATGCTAAAACTGACCTGCCATTATGATTCTCCAGATCATGAGTTTGCAGATACCAAACTTGTATAGGTTCTGTTTTATTTAAGTGGTGAAATGGTGAAAAAAATCCAAAGTTTCTTAAAAAAAAGTCAACATTTTCCAAGACCCATAGAGTCTCCATTTTTTGTGATCTGGGCCTGTATGATGGCTTATTTTTTGCGTGCAGTGCTGAAATTTTTATTGATACCATATTAGTGTAAATATGACTTTTTGATCGCTTGTTATTGCATTTTAATGCAATGTTGCGGCGACCAAAAAAACATAATTCTGGCTTTTTTTTTTCTCGTTACGCCGTTTACCGATCATATTCATTATTTTTATATATTGAAAGGTCTGGCGATTCTGAGCTCGGCGATACCAAACATGTGTTATTTAATTTTTTTTATTGTTTTATTTTGAATGGGGGGTGATTTGAACTTTTATATTTATTATCCTTGTAATATTTTTAAAAACATTTATTTTGTACTTTTTACTTGCTTCAATAGTCTCCATGGGAAACTAGAAGCTATTATGTCTTACATAACTATACGTCTAAGGTTGGGAAGGGGTTAATTAGCCAAACCGAGTTCATAATATGTAATTTTGCATCATGACCCATATCCAGTAATGCAGTACATATAAATTGTGGTATATATTATTACTTTTAAGAGGATTCCAGACCACTTTATATTTTTTCAATCAAATAAGGTGATTTTCTCACACTCATCAGAGCACGCCACTTCTCTGAGGGTTGCTGGGAGTTAAAGGGAACCTGTCACCTGAATTTGGCGGGACCAGTTTTGGGTCATATGGGCGGAGTTTTCAGGTGTTTGATTCACCCTTTCCTTACCCGCTGGCTGCATGCTGGCCGCAATATTGGATTGAAGTTCATTCTCTGTCCTCCGTAGTACACACCTGCGAAAGGTAATCTTGCTTTGCGCAGGCGTGTACTACGGAGGACAGAGAATGAACTTCAATCCAATATTTCGTCCAGCGTGCAGCCAGCGGGTAAGGAAAGGGTGAATCAAACACCCGAAAACTCCGCCCATATGGCCCAAAACTGGTCCCGCCAAATTCAGGTGACAGGTTCCCTTTAATGTTCTCTATCAAAAAAGCTAAAGAAAATCGTTTTAAATAAGGTCAAAAAATCAAGAAAAACAACAACAAAAAATCTTATAACCTAATGATATTGCAGATAAAATTAACCTTTTATTTATACTTTGATACCAAGGAACAGTCACAATCAACATAACAAACAACCGTGCTGACTAGATAACCCTACCACTGTAGCCTGATAAACACTGCCTGTCAGCGGAGGTTGGCACCATAAGGCTGGCGACACTCGGCTCCTGCTCGCAGCAGAGTGGGAGCCGAGTGTCATGCGTCTGTGCTCTGATTCTCTCGCACAGGGAGGATCGGAGCACAGCTGTGGAGGAGGCTGAGAAATGAATTTCTCCGTCTCCTCCATTGCTGGGGTCCGCTTATAGCGCACATCACTCGGATGTTATCCGAGTGGTGTGCGCTGTCTCACTCGCACCCATAGGCTTATATGGGTGCGAGTGAGCTGAGAGTTTTCCTCGGTCCGAGACAATCGCAGCATGCTGCGATTGTCTCGGACCGAGAAAAACGGCCGACAAAAAGTCGGCTGCTGGGAGCGGCCCCATATGTTAACATTGGTCCGAGTGCAATGCGATTTTTTATCGCATTGCACTCGGCCGTTTTAAACGCCAGTGTGACGCCGGCCTAAGACACAATACGAGACTGGTGCCCCCACTCCTCGGCGGCGGTCCCTAAATCTCCTTGGTGCACCTGGACTGGTGTCTCAAATGGGCCACCATTTACACATCACAGGACAAAAAGGGATAGAGATAGGGATTGCCAATAGAGGATGTTAAATGGCAGATGGCAATACTAAATAAATGTGACAGGGTGAAAAACACAAAGACAAAGTGTAAAAGTGCTTGTAAACATATAGTACCTCACTATACTGTTCCCTGCTGATACAAAATCATTCCTAGCTGCGGGGGTTGGCACCCTACTGTTCAGCGGACATGGTGCCCTCACTCCCCGACGGCTCACCCTTGGAGACCCTGCAGATCAGCTAATATCATTGAAAGCATATCATATGATAAGCTCCAAGCCGGTGGCCATATTATACAAAAAAAACAGATTTAAAGTCAAATAGCACACAGCACTGATTAAAGACTGGTATTACATATTATGTCATAATGATGCCAGTAAGTGAGGAAAGATTTTATCTGCAATATCATTAGGATATAATGTTATTTTTGCTGAGTTAGTGTTCTCCTAAACATTAACAATTCAGAGGAACTGCATGGACACACTACTAGTCCGGGCTGAGCAATCTTCCATGCGGTTAGAAAAGGCAGCCATTTGCCTGTACATCATGGAAGATGATCAGGGGACTGAAGCTAGTTCGATTCACCAATACTTGTCTGTGTGTGGATGATTTAACCCCTTTCTGATCTCGGACGGGATAGTACGTTCGAGGTCAGAACACCCGCTTTGATGCGGGCTCAGGCAGTGAGCCCGCATCAAAGCCGGGACATGTCAGCTGTTTTGAACAGCTGACATGTGCCCGCAATAGCGACGGGTGGAATCGCGATCCACCCACTGCTATTAACTAGTTAAATGCCGCTGTCAAACGCTGACAGCGGCATTTAACCGACACTTCCGGCCATCAGGCCGAAAATGAGCGCATCGCCGACCCCCGTCACATGATCGGGGGTCAGTGATGCATCTGCATAGTAACCATAGAGGTCCTTGAGACCTCTATGGTTGCTGATGCCGGATTGCTTTAAGCGCCACCCTGTGGTCGGCGCTCATAGCAATGCAGGAATTCAGCTACATAGGAGCGATCTGATGATCGCTCCCATGTAGCTGAACCGATCGAGTTGTGCCAGCTTCTAGCCTCCCATGGAGGCTAATGAAGCATGGCAAAAGTAAAAAGAAAAGTTAAAAAAATGTGAAAAAAAATAAAAAAAATATAAAAGTTTAAATCATCCCCCTTTCGCCCCATTCAAAATGCTTTCAGCATTCGTCCGATGATTTTTTCTAGTCAGAGTCTTTGTTATTGCCTAAAAATTTCTCTACGACTTCTTTAAATGCAAACCACCCTTCTTTTTGAGGATGCGTCATGGTATTGATAAACTTTTGATCAGCTATAAGCCTTCTAATGTCTGGTCCGACGAACACACCTTTCTTCAATTTTGCCTCCAAGAAGCCTGGAAACTTGGTGACCAAGTATTTGAAGCATTCTCCATCTTTTGGAAGTGATTTTACGAATTGCTTCATCAATCAAAAATTTTGAAAAATATACTAAATTTGAAGAGAATTTTGCATTTTGTGGCAAATCCTGACGTTCAGGATTTTTTTCAATATTTTTTTCGTTTTCAGCACACCAAAATACATGGAAATTAGATGAAAATAATCAAACAGATTTTTAGTTGCAGACCTGTGCTATTGACAGAGCAGTCAACCAGAAAGTCACACGTTATGGGGAGGAGTTAACTGTTATGAGGCGGTAAGATTTGAGTCAGACAGAAAAGGATGGTGATGGCAGCAAGGACTGGTATGTGAGACTCTGACAGGAGACAGGTCTCTACAGGGATCTGAGCCCTATCACAGGGAGATAGAAGGGAAGGCAGCGGACAGCTGTCATTGTGAGAGGATGTACACTGCATTTCTGGGAAGGCAAGTCAACTCGGAGGGAAGAAAATAGATCAGCCACTGAGGTGTAACTGAGTGAGGGTCTTCACAGAGAGAGAACCTGAAAGCAGCCAATATCACACTGAGAAAGTGCCTGCCTGCAAATGTTCTTCTATAAGGAATAGGCTGACCCGTTTACCTCATAACTGTATATAGTTATCTACCAGATTACCTCCAGTAAAAGCAGTTCTAAACACAAGCTGCCTCTGTCATCTCTGGGGAAATATCTGTATATAGTTGGTCGGCTCTTCACAGTTTTTTTAGCTTGTCGCCACCATTGAACTGAACTTACTCTACTGTTTGATCTGATTTAAGGGAGAATTCCCAGCAGTGTATCAATCAGACAAACAGATTCTGCTATGTGTGTGGTTCTTTTACACCAAAAGGCCAAGTACATTCAATCACGCATGATATTAAAAAGATATACCAGATGTACTTTAAGTGTCCACTTGGTGATCAAGACAAAAGCTGGGCCCCTCGTGATATGCTCAAGTTGTTCAAATGGTCTTCATGATTGGTTGAATACAGGGAAAGTGGCTATGCTGTTGTGAATTTGGTTCTTGGGCTCCCTCCGGTGGTTGTTGATGGTAATGCAGTTGTTCCTGAGCAGCAGTCTTGGACAGGTGTTTCAGCTAATTGCAATTCTGACTGGGGTATTTAGCTGTGCAGGACTCATTAGTCCTTGCCAGTAGTCAATGTTCCTTTGGAAGTGTTGGTCCTCTGCCTGGCCTCTCCTGCTTGCTGCCAATTCAGCAAAGATAAGTGTTTTGCTTCATTTTTTAGACACACTGCTGTGTGTTTGTTTTCTGTGCTTATCTTGTTTCTATTTTGTTCCTTCTAGACTGTGCCTGATGTTTTTCTCAGTCTAGTTGGACTCGCTGGAGTCGCAGATATACCCTCCACATCTTTAGTTAGATGGTGGAGTTTTTGTATTTTTCTGCTGTGGATATTTTGTAGTGTTTTATGCTGACCGCATAGTATCCTGTACTTTCCTTTCCTATCTAGGTAGAAGTGCCTCCTTTGCTTATCCCTGTTTTCTGTCTGCGTGTGTCTTTTCCTCTCCTACTCACAGTCATTATTTGTGGGGGGCTACCTATCCTTTGGGGGTCTACTCTGAGGCAAGAGAGTTTTCCTATTTCCATCTTTAGGGATATTTAGTCCTTAGGCTGTGTCGAGGTGTCTAGGTCTGGTTAGGCACACCCCACGGCTACTTCTAGTTGCGATGATAGGATCAGGCGAAGGTCATTTCATGTTGCTCCAAGGCCACCTGACCATAACACTATGCCATTTGCTGTTCCCATGATTTTGAGAGAACCCAAAAATTATAGTGATGATTTTCCTTTTGTTTTGTCAAAACGAAGGGCTTTTCTACAAAGAACAAACATAAGATTAATTACCCTGAACTTTAATCTGTGATTAGGCCAGTTCCACATGATGGTACCTTGCCAGTTCCTGTACCACCGTTGTCTGGATTGGATGAAAATGAAGTAGACTATGAAGACTATGGAGCTGAAGCTTCTGACAAAGACATGGAGACCTCAAGTCAAGATGAGTATGTACCAGATGGAACAGCCAAGCAGCCAGAGCACTTTACTCAACATGAATTAAATGATCTAATCAGAGACCTTTCATTGTCAAAAGATAAAGCTGAACTTCTTGCATCTAGGTTGAAACAGAAGACTCTTCTTCATGATGATGTCAGATGAAGTGTGTTATTACCAAAACAGAAATAACACTTTAACACAATTTTTCACAGTTGATGGACCAATGATGTACTGTAACAATGTGAATGGCCTCTTTGAAGAACTGAATCAAGAGTATTTTGTTGCAGATTGGCAATAGTTTATTGACTCATCCCAGAGAAGTTGAAAAGCAGTGTTGCTTCACAATGAAAATATGAAACCATCAATCCCTATTGCTCACTCATGTCATCTAAAGGAAATTGATGAAAATCTATCAGTTGTTTTGGATGCTATACAATATAAGCATCATCAATGGAATATCTGTGGAGATTTGAAAGTGATTGGTCTGCTAATGGGAATGCAAGGAGGTTTCACAAAATATTGTTGCTTCTTGTGTTTATAGGACAGTATAAATACAGTAGAACATTATGTTCGTTGTGATTGGGGACAGAGAAACATCTATGCTCCAGGTAGAGACAATGTTCAGCATAATCCTTTAGTTGCTCCAACAAAAATCTTTCTTCCTCCACTACATTCAGCTCTGGCAAAAATTAAGAGACCACTGCAAAATGTTCAGTTTGTCTGATTTTTCGCTTTATATGTATATTTTGGAGTAAAATGTAAATTGTTCATTTATTCTATAAATTTCTGACATGTCTCCGAATTTCCAAGCAATAAATTTGTATTTTTTTCTGAAAAGGAGAAATGGTAAAAAAAAACAAAAAACAGTGCTTTCAGACCTCAAATAATGCAAAGAAAACAAGTTCATAATCATCTAGAAACAGCAATACTAATGTTTTAACTCAGGAATAACCATGATTTTTAATCACAGCTTTCATGCATCTTGGCATGCTTTCCACCAGTGTTTCATACTGCTTCTAGCGCAAAAATGTAAGCAGTTTTTCTTTGTTTGATGGCTTGTGACTATTCATCATCCTCTTTATTACATTCCAGAGGTTTTCAATGGGGTTCAGGTCTGGAGATTGGGCTGCACATGACAGGGTTTTCATGTGGTCGTCTCTTAATTTTTAGTAGAACTGTATAAAGTAGGGATTAATTAAAAACTTTGTGAAAGCCATGGCAAAGACAAATTCATAAGGGTTTCAGTACAGTTCACAGAAATTCTCCAGCATTTCACCAGCAAAATTGAAGGAATGGGTATTTGTTGGTCCTTAGATCAGAGAGCTTATGAGAGATGATGTGTTTGAATGAACTCTAAATGATAAGGAATCGTGATCTTGGAAAAGTTTCAAGTAGATCTGTGAAGACTTCTTAGAAAAAAAATCTCCAGAATATGTTGAAGGTGTTGAGGAACTCCTAAATGCATACCAGTGTCTTGGATCTCGCATCTCTCTGAAAATGCACTTTTTGCGTTCACATTTAGATTTCTTCCCTCAAACTCTTGGGGATGTAAGTGATGAACCAGGCGAGCAGTTTCACCAGGACATTAAAGTAATAGAACACCGCTACCAGCGTTTTTGGATGAGTCAATTATGGCAGATCACTGTTGGATGTTATACAGGGACAACCTTGAACAATTGTATCAGCGACAGTCTAATGTCAAGCACTTTTATTCTCTGCTCATATTTTGGTTTCTATTTTGCATGTGAAATTATTTTGGTTTAATAAAAACTGTTTTGTAAGGTGAAGCATTTTTTCTGATATGTAGATTACTGTTTTCTTAATGTGGCCAATATACCTTATTTTTCTGACCATAAGACGCACTTTTTTCCTCCAAATTTGAGAGGAAAGTGTGGGTGCGTCTTATGGTAGGGATGTAACGTGGGGAGGGGGCAGCAGCAAGTGGGATTGCACTGGGTGGCAGGAGGCAAAAAAATGTCCCTGCTGGGCTTCAGGAATCAGCACTGGGGAAACCACATGGTCCTGATCATTAAAGTGCAGTGAATAATCATTAGCTGCTTCCCCGCCCACCTGTCAGCTGAGCAGTGAGCAGCAAAGGAATACTCCTTCACAGGGACACATATGGTTTCCCCAGCAATGGATTCCTGCAGCAGCTGGGGAGATCTGTGTGTCTGGTGGAGGAGGCAGCAGCAGGGGCCAGAGGGGACAAGATCGCTGCATACCTGCCTGCCGGCTGAGTGCTCCAGCACAAGGACCTTTGTGATGTCATGAAGACGGCGGGCTGGAGCATCACATGGCAGCACAGAGCCCTCCCTCTTCTGATGTCATCACAGGTCCTGCAGACACCACACTACAATTTGCAAGCTTACTCCTGTGCTGTGGAGAGGCAACAAGAGGGAGCGTTCTGTGATGTCAAGGGATGGGATGCTCCAGCATTTTACCTCACCACAGTGTGGCTGGCGGCCACAATTAAAAGGTTAGTCACTACAACACACAATAAAGCACTCTGCCACTTCTGTGGTGAACTATAACTCCCAGCATGCCATAGGTTCTGCAGGACATGCTGGGAGTTATAGTTCTCCCAATGGGATCTCAAAGCAGCACTCCAGTGTTATTTTTCAATGCTGGAGTGGTGCTTTAAATATAAGCCCTGTGCCCCCATTCTTATCCTCACCCTCCCTTCATATAGTACTTTACAGAAACCACACTGGTCCCGCAGCTCCTTCTTCTACCCGCAGCTTCCAACATAATAACATACTATTATATATAATAACAACACATATAATAGTATGTTTATGTTATTAAATATTTTACCACCTTTTTTCCTTCAAATATTTTTTTCCCTATTTTCCACCTCTAAAACCTGGGTGCGTCTTATAGTCCAGTGCATCTTGTAGTCCGAAAAATACGGTATTTCCTATACCTTATAATAATGATGCTGCTCCATGGAAACTATATGTGCTACAGAAAAACTACAGCTCTGGCAAAAACTAAAGGTACTGTCACACTAGACGATATCGCTAGCGATCCGTGACGTTGCAGCGTCCTCGCTAGCGATATCGTCCAGTGTGACAGGCAGCAGCGATCAGGCCCCTGCTGTGCTGTCGCTGGTCGGGGAAGAAAGTCCAGAACTTTATTTCGTCGCTGGACTCCCCGTAGACATCGCTGAATCGGCGTGTGTGACACCGATTCAGCGATGTCTTTGCTGGTAACCAGGGTAAACATCGGATAACTAAGCGCAGGGCCGCGCTTAGTAACCCGATGTTTACCCTGGTTACCATCCTAAAAGTAAAAAAACAAACACTACATACTTACCTACAGCCGTCTGTCCTCCAGCGCTGTGCTCTGCTCTCCTCCTGCTCTGGCTGTGAGCGTCGGTCAGCCGGAAAGCAGAGCGGTGACGTCACCGCTCTGCTTTCTGGCTGCCCGGCGCTCACAGCCAGACCAGAGAAGCAGAGCGCCGAGGACAGACAGCAGAAGGTAAGTATGTAGCGTTTGTTTTTTTACTTTTTAGGATGGTAACCAGGGTAAACATCGGGTTACTAAGCGCGGCCCTGCGCTTAGTTACCCGATGTTTACCCTGGTTACCGGGGACCTCGGGATCGTTGGTCTCTGGAGAGCGGTCTGTGTCACAGCTCTCCAGCGACCAAACAGCGACGCTGCAGCGATCCGGATCGTTGTCGGTATCGCTGCAGTGTCGCTATGTGTGACGGTACCTTAAGAGACCACCATATCAAAACCCTGTCATGGCCAGCCCAATCTCCAGACCTGAACCCTATTGAAAACCTCTCAAATGTAATCAAGAGGATGATGGATAGTCACAAGCCTGTGAAGCAAAGAAGAACTTCTTACATTTTTGCGCCAGAAGCCGTGTGAAAGACTGGTGGAAAGCATGGCAAGTCGCATGAAAGCTGTGATTAAAAATCATGGTTATTCCACAAAATATTGATTTCTGAACTCTTCCTAGGTTAAAGCATTAGTATTGTTGTTTCTAAATGATTATGAACTTGTTTTCTTTGCATTATTTGAGGTCTGAAAGCACTATGTTTTTTTTTGTTTGTTTTTTTTTTATTTTGACCATTTCTCATTTACAGAAAAAAATACAAAATTTATTGCTTGGAAATTCGGAGACATGTCAGAAGTTTATAGAATAAATGAACAATTTACATTTTACTCAAAAATATACCTATATAGAGAAAAAACAGACAAACTGAACATTTTGCAGTGGTATCTTAATTTTTGCCAAAGCTGTATATACATTTTTGAAATAAGGGCAAAAAAATTATTAAAAAAAGTACAAAGTGGTCTCTTAATTTTTGCCAAAGCTGTATATACATTTTTGAAATAAGGGCAAAAAAATGATTAAAAAAAGTACAAAGTCACATGCGATGATTACAAAAAATATTTTTTGTAGACCTGTGTTAGGGCTTGTTTCCATTTGCGAGAAACATGTCCATGTCTCGCATGAGAAAACGAAGCTCTGGTGCCAGCACTCCGGAGCGGAGCGTGCGGCCGCATAGCAACACAAGGAGCCGCACGCTCCACTCTGGAGTGCCGGCACCAGAGCTTCGTTTCCACATGCGAGACACGGACGTGTTTCTTGCAAATGGAAACAAGCCCTTATGGTCACAGTAATGACAGACTGATATGAACTCTCCAATATCTCTTCGTAATGTTGCCCATTTAGGCTATGTGCACACGATGCGGATTTTGCTGCGGGTCCGCAGCAGTTTCCCATGAGTTTACAGTACAATGTAAACCTATGAGAAACTGAAAACGCTGTGCCCATGCTGCGGAAAAAAAAGCCGGGAAACGCAGCGGTTTACATTCCGCAGCATGTCAATTCTTTGTGCGGAATCCGCCGCGGTTTTACACCTGCTCCATAATAGAAAACTGCAGGTGTAATCCACACAAAACCGCGGTAAATCCGTGGTAAAAACGCAGTGTTTTTGCCCTGCGGATTTATCAAATCCACTGCTGAAAAATCCGGAGTGGACCACTCTACGTGTTCACATACCCTAATAATCACATGAGAGTCTCAAAGTCTTTTCCTGCTCAGCATGACTAGCTAACGTTGAAGCGTGACCCAACATCAGGACTTGCTTCCTATCAGATTCTGGCACAAATGACCTCCCTGGAGAAATCTGAGTCAAGACCACTGGAGCCACACTGACCAGTTTGGAAAGCTTGACGACAAGCTGGGGCTCATTGAGTGCTGCTGCTCAGATTACTGGTAACCAGAATTCCCAAGTCCGTTTCTTGTTCTGCAATCTCTAGTATAATTCCATTTACTGTATATACAATTACTGCAGCATAGGCTTTTATTTATCAACATGATGTGATTTTTTGCTTTTGCAGTTTAGGTTTTTCCTCACTTTATTCCTAACTTTTATATTTTTCTGCTGACATTCAGTTTTTTTGCAATTGTACTTTTAAATGGCATCATTTATTTTACTATGCAATGAAATAGCAAAAGTGCAGTGAAGTTGTGGAAAAAATGCAATTCTGCTATTTTTATTTTTTATTTTTCGGGAAGGGGTGGTTGTGGAGATACAAAACTTGCAATTTTTTTTAACTTACTTCTGTCGCCATTTTCCAGGACCAGTAACGTTTTCATTTTTTGGTCATTGAAGCTTTGTGTGACCTTATATTTTTGAGTGGTGAGCTGTACCAGCACTAGTTTAGATATGTATGATTATTTAATTGTTTCTTATTGCATTTTTTGAGGAGCTGAAATGACTGAAAATCTGCAATTCATTTTTTTCTTTTTAAAGTTTAGCAGATCTGGTTAGGTAATAATATATTTTGATTGCTGTGACATTTATGGATGTGGTGATGCCAAATATGTCTATTTTTTATATCTTTAGTTTTAATGGGGGAAAAGGAGACTGAATAAAAGTTTTATGTTTAAAAAAAAAAAAGTTGGACTGGACTGCTTGTACTATATAATCTGATGTTTCAGCATTGCTGTACATAGCAAAAATCACAGTTTACTATGAACACCAGCCTTCGGCTGTTCTTCAAAGTAATAGTAATAGTGCCATGACAGCCACAGGGGTCCCAAGCAGAACCATGGCTGTCATGGCAACCCATCGACACCCAAAGCTCCGTTCATACAGTATGATGGCCCTCACAGCCCACACACAGTACCATCTCACCCCCCGCTCTATGATGCACTGCACTTGCTGCACTGAGACACAGATGCACAAGCTGAATGGTGCATGAGGGAACCTGGTATATTCTCCCCCCACCAAATAAAGAATAGCAGTTGATTAATATGTCCCATGTGTCTCAAAATTATATAATTGAAAACTGCGTCTCATCCAGCAACAAAAAACATATTTCTCTTGGAGTGCCAAGACTATTTTTTTTATAAAGTACATAAAAAACCTAGACATATTTCATACTGCTATAAGTGTACTGACCGATAGAATAACCATAATGATTTATCAAGACTGGTGATGTTCATGCCAGTTTGATGAAGAGTCGATCTGGAGTCATTAAAGTAGCACAAGCCTTTTAATGAATAGAACCACCCTTGTGGTCACTCCGGGCTCTCGTAATGCTGCTGTCCCTCAGAGTGTCAGCTGGGGCCAGGAGACTTGCAATCTACTGCCCTCTGGTTTTAGTTGCTGGGCCTGCAGTTCCCATACAACCATGGACTCCGGTGTCCGGTCTTTTCCGCTCGGTCCTGGGGTGAGCTCAGTCGCAGCTCCAATCCCCCAGATTCTCCTCACTTGCCTCTTCCTCCTTCACTGTCTGCTCCCCAGACTCACACTGACTCTGACTCCTCTAACCCCGCCTTCAGGCCAGAATTTATAGGGAAGCTCCCCTAAAACAGGTGTTAGAGCTCCCCCTTCTTGTCTGGAGTCTGGAAAGGTGTTTTATGCTGAAGTTACCTGGCAAGAAGTTACCTCTTTGCTCCCAGGCATGACATCACCCCCCTATGAGGGAGGCAATGCTACTGTGGCAACCGGACCCCTGGGGTGCCACGCTTTCATCACCATACCCCAAATGTATTACTTTGCTGCTTTGGTCTTTTTTATTTTGATTGTTGTAGCAGTTAATATTCAGAAATATGAAGATCAAGACCTCACCTGAACTTTTTATAACTATTCATTCTTGTACCTTTGTTCTGATGATTAGGTAGTGAGGGCAGACTGATCTGTATTAAGGTGATGGAAATCGTGTGCAGCAACAAGCTAGGGGAGGTTAATATAAAAACAATAAATATATTGAAAAATAATTTTAAAAGTTACGTAATGTTTAAAAATGCAGATCCCTGGGAAGTCCACCAAACTGACACGTTCCGAACTTTGCGTTCTTAGTCATAGTGTGGCATAAGTCCCTAAACGTAGGGTGTTGTTTTATATAGTAATTAAACAGGAAGTGACATTGACAGATCAATGTATTATAAAAAAAATGCAATTTATTTGATAATATTTATCCTAATTTAATTAATTTAGTAAATATACATGAGATCTGTTCTAGTGTTCATACCATTTGGTATTCTGGTATTTAACTTAAGGATTGCAGATGCGTCTTTATATTTTAAAGATCGTGATCTGTCACCTCCCCTTTTGCTCTGCATTTAGGACCTACTGTATACCAAGCAATGAACATTTAAGTGCCAGGAAACCAATGTAAACTTTGTAGCATAGCTGCAAATATTTGTCTGTACATTGAAATGTGTTATCAGCTATTGGAAAATAAATTAACTTCTTATCTTTTTCCATACTTTTTCTAGTTGAACTGGTGAAAATGTCAGAAGGTGAGAAACATTTTTTATGAGGCATAACACATAATTTTACTTGTAGTATGAAAATAAGAGTTTAGAATAATTGCCTCTCTTTTCTCAGGTCTGAATGTGACTTCTCCAAATTGTGTGTTTCCATTTACCTATCTACAGCGCTTTTATTACTCTTGCATTCCCAATAGTCGGATGGATCATGCCTATTGGTGTTCTAAAACCTCAGACTATGACCGGGATTCTCAGTGGGAGTTTTGCACCAGTTTGGGTAACTGAACCATTTTATTTACCTTTTAAGATTATTGATTCATTGAAACATTTTCATAAATATTAGGTATCCTAGGTTATGGTTCAATACATTTTTATATCACTATTTTCTTCTCTTTTTTTTGTTGCTGATAGCTGACAAAATTGATGGCAAAATATAGGATAAAGAGTCAGTTTTTCCAATTTTAATTTTATAACCAAAAAGGACAACTAAAATGCATTTAAAACTACTTTCTTCCCTATCCAGTAAAAACAATTTTTAAATACACATTTTTTATGAGGACGGGACTATTACCATTGATTTAGATTGAAAATGGCATTTTTCTTTTGCTTATTTATTTTATTACCAGCTATTTTTTATTTATTTACTTATTTATTTTTTGTTTTATTTTGGAGATTATTCCCCTCATAAATTCATGGAATACCTGGAGGGGGAGGGGCATTTCAATATTTAAATAATTGTATTTTTATCTTATTTCTCTAGGGACTGTTGCTGTCTCTGACAGTCATATCACTGTCTCCTCAGCTACACAATTATTATTATTATTATTATTTATTTATATAGCACCATTAACTCCATGGTGCTGTACATGTGAAAAGGGGTTACATACAGGGTTATAGATATCGTTAACAGTACACAAATTTACAGTGACAGACTGGTACAGAGGGGAGAGGCTCCTGTCCTTGCGGACTTACATTCTTCAGGATCTCATGTAGCTCCACTACTATGCAGTCACACTTTAGAACCTCATCACAGAATAGAAGCCCGCCCAGACGTTTTAACTCTATGGGTGGTCTGGAAGAGGGTAAACAATTCATAAGCAAATATATGCAAATTGCTGCTTCAGAGAGAAAGAGGACATGAACTCTATAGTGCCACCTGTTGGAAGCAGGTGGCACTATAGAGTTCAAGTCCTCTTTCTCTCTGAAAAGGCAATTTCCATATTAAGGTTCCCAGAGGAGCATTGCACGGAGTAAGCGTTCTTATCTTGAGAAGCCAGAGCTGGTATGCCACTCTCCACAAGGAAAAACGTTACCCCTTAGACCCTAAGCAAATATTAACAGTCAAAAGACACAAATTGTATGAGAGGGCACCACAATAAATAAATAGGGATACACCCTAGGTCTACATAAACACATAGGAACCATCAGAAGAAGAAAAAGTTGTAGACCACAAACAGGGGATCACCAAAATAAATACTAAATATTTTTATTGAATACAAAAAACAAACAGACAGTATAAAAACAATTAAAAGTCACACAAACATGACAGATGGAAAACCCCAAATAGCTTGTAATAAAGCTTGGAGCAACGCCTCCCTTGGCCCATGCACATAATATAGAATAATGACTGCCCACCGTTCACATACAGAATTATAACCTGTTGATGTAAAAAACCTGATTAAACATGTACCAAGCTACATGTATAAATAACACTGTGAAAAAAGTCCCTGTATGGCACATTTACACACCATATTGCACCACAACCCCTATAGGATACACTGCATCTACCACCTGGTCAAACAATAATGCAATAGGAAGGTAGCAATTGTGAAAAATACACAAAGGGGAACTTATGCCTAAAAGGCAAATATAATAGAGGGGTAAATCCCTGCTAACTGCTAGAAAGATATAGAAGGCAGTTAATACCAATGAAGCCTGGTGCAGCAAAGATGCCGACTGAGACAATGAAATAGGCAGTAAATACAGACCACAGATGCCACCTAGAGTGCACAAAACCAAGGCGTGGGGGAGCCCGTGGAGATGCCCGACACGTATCGCCACCGCAAGGTGACTTTGTCAGGGGCTGAGCGTGTACTCTGCCTTGTATTCTTAAATACCTAAATGATGCAGGAATAATGAACAACAGCTGCGGCGGTTACCTTATAGTTTAAAGCACGCTTGCAGTAGACTTCCGGGACGCTAAAGAATAACATGCTGGGGATGACGCCACCGCATAGATGCAAAGCACTTGCTGCTTTCGGAGTGCAATGCACCTCGCATGATCAGTCCCACAAAGACTGAGGCTGCGCAGGAGAGACCATCTGTCGCCATGGAGATGCGTGACGCTCACATGGCATAACATGGCACATGATCTATCCCGCAGAGACTGCGGCTGCGCATAAAAAGCCGTTCATGATCATAGTGATATAAATAAGCTCACATAAGAGCTACACCTGCAGGACCAAAATTCAGTCACTGCTGACATAAGACAGGTAGAGTCATCAGATCCGTAACCCAAAGCACATATCAGTGGAACAAACAGAATGGTACAAAATAACAATGTAAGAATCACCTGGCAATGTATCAATGCACAGTGCCGCTGGTGTCAATGTTTAACATTAGATACTGGGACACATATACGCCGTATTACGTGAAAACAAAACTGTACCAGATATAAAGTCCGAGTTTGATGAACACATCGCTGCGCGTGTTAAGTCCCGATAATGCTATAGCTGTGCGAAGACGCACTTGTAATGGGCACAACACTCAAATCTGAGCCTCATCCGCACTAAACAGTCTGGTCATAGAACATGCAGCGAATAGTATAAGTCACAATAATGACCATATAACATGTTTTCCACAATGGAGAGTAAGCATCAGTCAAAAAGTTTACTATAGGACTTCCGGGAGGCGGAGCCTAGAGATGGCCGCATCTTAACTGAGCTCCTGACCTGAAAGGGACATATATCTGATTATTCTCTATTAAAATCCCCCTCAAAGGTCAGGATAAGGACCAGACAAGGGTCAGTGGAAGCAGACCCGGCTCTCTGGATCCCCGGATTTCCAAGACGCGGATAGCGCCGAAAACACCAAAACATCCCCCCTCGTGGCTGGAGACCAGCGGCTGGAGAAGAAGCCGCTGAAGGAGAGCGATCAGAACGCTCCATTCAACAGAGCAGCTGAACTGAAGCAGACGGCCGTGGTAAGGAGAGGAGAGAAGCGACGTAGAGTCGCGGTGCCCCCGGTGTGCAGAAGCTGAAGGGAAGCGGACGGAGCCGGCGTGGGGGAGGAGGTGGCTGAGCGCCGGCGCCATCTTACTAAAAGCGCGCCTGTCACCACGCGGCTGGCCGCACCGGACCACAGCAGCGGACGAGCGCAGGAGAAAAGCCGTCCTGCAGCTGTGACAGAGGAACTGTGAGGGGCATCGCTGAAGGAGATCAGCAGCGTCTCTGGCATCTGCCAACGGAGCCAGCAGAGGTATTGTGCGGAGGAAGTGTGGGAGCTGTGAAAGGGCGGGAGCCATTGGCCAGACACTGGGCTTTAGTGGGTCTTCTACAGGACTATTGGACCCCACAGACTTTGTTCCTTGTTAAGCAGGACCACTATTCTGTTCGCTGGGGGGCATTGCAACTCCTACTGGCACAGAAACTGTGGAACGCTGGGGAAGGGCCCATGTAGAGAGGAGCTTGGCAGCAGGGCTGCAGCAGTTCACTAGACTTTTCAATTTACTATAAAATGTAATGAGCACATTTAGCGATATCACTGACAACTTCCCTTAATTCTCAGGCACCTACTTCACCATGGATAAATTTGTAGGTAAAAACATTAAACCTGGTAGGGGCTCTGCACGCAGCCAGGCGGCCACATCTCCTACGTCACAAAACGTTGAAGCTGAGGCCCAGAACCCACAGTCCATTGCAAATGTTATTATTGACCGGTTAATGCCTGAGATTGATAACAGACTAGCAGCTTTTCAAAACTCATTGGACACAATTGTCTCACAAGTTAATTCTCAGGGAGCGTGAATAGCAGAAGCAGAACAAAGAATTTCAGATCTGGAGGACTCCGCTAAAGCCCTCAAAGATAAACTAGACAGTAAAGATAAAGACATCTCAGACCTTGTGGATAAGGTGGATGATCTTGAAAACAGATCCCGACGCAATAACTTGAGGCTCATAGGCCTTCCAGAATCTGTCCCCCCCTCGGAATTGGTCAAAATAACATCAATATGGCTGCCAAAATCCCTTGGAGTTTTACCATCATCAGGTGCAGTAGCCATTGAAAGAGCACATAGACTGGGACCTCCAAGGGGAGGAGACAGTGATAGACCAAGACCAGTCATCTTCAAAGTATTGGATTTTCAGGACAAAATCCGCATCTTAGCAGCATTCAGAAAACAACGTTCCCTGTTATATGAGAATCACAAATTACTCCTGTTCCAGGACTACTCGGCCGCCTTGGCTGCCAGACGTAAAGCCTTCAACCCCGCATGTAAACTCTTGGTGGATAAGAATATCCGGTTTGGCTTGCAGTACCCTTCAACTTTACGCTTTGACTATGGGGGGAAGAATTGGTCTTTCAGTGATCCAGAGAAGGCTTTGAATTTTTTGCAAAAGGAATCCCGGGCACCTGCTAGCCCTGACAAAACCTGAACGAGTAGAGCTGTTATAATTTGTCATTTTCTAAGTGATGTCGCGCTTTTGTTAATACCCTTTTGTCTTTAATAGGCATGTTATTTTTTCACGTAGTGCTCACTCTGTGGATGAGCACCTTGGATACAGTTAAAAAGTTCGAATGGTGTGGGGTTATGGGAGGGGGGAGGGATCTCTGCATGCGCAAACATAATGATCAGGTCCTTGGAGGTCTTTCACTCACTCGCTGGGATGGGTGGGGATCTCACACACAGTATATATACATAAATCATAGAACTACTCGCAAAGGTATTGGTTAATGGCGGATCAATCTGGCAAAGAAGTTGCCGCAATCCGCGCTTTACAATGGTGCTCATGGAATGTGAACGGGCTGAATACCCCAATTAAAAGGAAAAAGGTTTTAAATTTTTTACAAAAACAAAATTTCCATATCATTTTTCTACAGGAAACTCATTGGATTAAAAATAATCATCCTTCTTTACTCAGCAGAAAGTACACGCTCTGTGCTGAAGCTTCTTTTTCTAAAAAACAACGAGGTGTAGCCATATTAATACATAATGACCTTAAATACGAGATAACTGATACACTGGAAGACCCTCAAGGCAGATTTCTTTTGGTTAGAATCGTAATTGAGGGAATGCATTTTAGCCTAGTTAACATCTATGCCCCCAATACACCTGAATCACAATTTCAAACTAGATTGTTGGAGAGTTTGGCGGGGTGGGAGACGTCTCGGATAATTATGGGCGGAGATTTTAATGACGTAGCAGACGGGACCATGGATAGATCTGGCTCTGGGGTCACCCACGGACAAGGACGAGGGAATGGCATCCAATCACTCTTGGAACACCTAGATTTGGTCGACGTGTGGAGAATACACCATCCCCTGGATAGGGACTACTCCCACTACTCTCATGTACACGATTCCCACGCTAGGATTGATTGTTGGTTGGTGCACTCGTCATTAATACCCCTAATTACACATTCAAACATACAAAATATCCACATATCGGATCACGCCCCAGTAACATTCAAATCTAACCTAACAACCCCAATACATCAGGAGAGGATGTGGCGTTTTCCTTCATACCTTTATCAGTCGGACGATTTTAAAAAATATTTACAGATGTCTTGGGAGGTCTATAAGGATGACAACCGTGCTCATTGTAATGACGCTCATTTGTTTTGGATGGCCTCTAAGGCCGTATTGAGGGGCCAGATTATCTCTTATGTCAGTCACAAAAAAAAAGAATTGATGAAACGCGTAGTAGACACACAAACATCATTAACTCAGGCATACAAGGACTTTAAGCTAAGCAATACACCAGCAACAAAAGAAAAATTCTTAAGGGCTAGGGAGGAGTCGGATGCGTTGGCTCACGAAAGGGCCTTGTTCAACTTAGACTATCAGAAACATAAATATTTTAAATGGGGTAATAAACCAGGGAAGGTGCTGGCATCCCTTACATGTCCATATAGGAAAGCAAAGAAAATACACAAAATCAAACGACGTGATGGTCACATATTGGCAAACAATGAGGAAATAGTAGACGAATTCAGAACATTTTTTAGTGAGCTATACAGCTCGGAGTCAGGAGGGGAAGAGGCGAGTGGAGAATTTCTTAAAGATCACCTAGCACCGACACTTACAGACGAAGAGAGGGAGGCCATCAATTCTCCTATAACACCCTCGGAGATTTTACAAGTTATAACTAAACTGAAATTATCTAAGGCACCAGGCCCAGATGGGTTCAGCAATGAGCACTATAAAATCCTGGGAACCAGCCTGACCTCACACTTGTGTGAGTTATATTATAGCATAGTTGAGTTTGGCCACCTTCCTGATCGGTTCAACGAGGCGGTTGTCATTATTCTTCCAAAACCAGGCAAAGATCACGCGCAGGTTGAAGGATATAGACCAATATCGTTACTTAACTCAGATTTCAAAATATTCACAAAAATTTTGGCTGACAGATTACAAAGAATTATCCCTAGTCTGATCTCACCACAGCAAACTGGGTTTGTACATGGGAAATCCATTACATACAACATCAGAACAGCCCTGGGAGCCATATCCTACTGTAGAGCGAAACGACTTATGAAGCCTATCGTGGTTAGCTTGGACGCCGATAAGGCGTTCGATAGGGTGGCATGGGGTTACCTGTTTGATCTGTTATTATTTAGAGGGTTTGGTTCATGGTTCTGCAAGGCAGTTAAATCTATTTATAAAAACCCGCTGTCTAGGATGTCAGTTAATAACATACTATCTAAGCCCTTTGAAATCCAGCGTGGAACACGCCAGGGTTGCCCTTTGTCTCCCCTTTTGTTTAATTTGGCACTAGACCCATTCTTGAGAACATTACAGAGTGAGGCGGCGTTTGAAGGGGTGAGAGTGGGAACTACATCCTTAAAGATCTCGGCTTTCGCAGACGACATCCTTTTATTTATTGCCAATCCAACTCAGGCAATTCCGGCTATCATGATCAACTTGGAGAAATTTGGTAAATGTTCTGGTTTCAAGGTGAATTATAGCAAGTCTGAGGCTCTGGTGGTATTCAAATCTGGGAGGTTGAATGATCCCTCGTTTCCATTTCAAGGAGCCAGGAATCTATTAAATATTTGGGGATAAGATTGCCTGCAGACCCCTCCATCTTATATAGAGTAAACTATAAACCTTTGATTTCTTCCATAGTTGGTCTTCTCCAATCGTGGAAGCATTTTACACTATCATTCTCAGGTAGATGTCATTTAATTAAGATGATAGTTTTCCCTAAATTGTTATACGCCTTTCAGACGTTGCCACTGCTCCTGACTAAGGCAGACCTTAGTATACTAAATTCAAATTTTCGTAAATTTATATGGGGGATGGGAGGCAGAACGCGTATAGGTCTTTAAATTGCAGGCGACGAGGGCAGAAGGTGGTATAAATTTTCCTGATCTGGGTAGATATAACTTAGCAGCCAATTTTAGGTACGCCATTGACTGGATAAGGGGTGTCTCTCATTATGCCAACATTGATCTAGAACAACAATTTTGCCCACATATCTCACTGTCGGCATTGTTACATCTGATGGAGAGGATCTCCCATTGGAGATATGGGATCATCCAACTATGTGGCAAACGATGCTGACCTGGAGACATAGTAGGAAAATTTGTAAATTAAGGGCAGGTTTGTCTCCATATCAGCCCTTCTTGGATAATCCGGGGTTCTTAAGGGGCTCCGCACCATCTTTCTATAGACGTCTGGCTTCTCAGGGCTGTAGACAAGCAATCGATCTATTGGATCTTAACTTTTCGGTATTAACCTTTGAGGCGGCATCACAACGCTTCCCACTATTTAGTAATAACCCTTTTCTTTTTCTTCAGGCGCGTAGCCTAGCACAGAAGTGTCAGCTGAGTGGGGGGGCGGAGGAGGGGAGGACAAACCTGGATGAATTTATTAGAAATACAAGAACACAACCGGCATCCATAAGCAACATCTACTCAGTATTACGGAAAAATGGACGTGGGAAGGTAAAACTACAGGAGTGGCTAGGTGGTTGAAGGACCTCCCAGGTCTCAAGGTGGAGGATCTTCTTGACGCAACATTAGCGCAAAGGAAAGTACTGTCATATAGTAGTTATTCTGACATGGCTCTACTAATTTTACATAGAGCCTACATCACGCCTTATTTGCAGTTTAGGATGTCTCCGGTCTCAGTCTACTTGTGTTCCAAATGTAAATCCCGCAACACAGATATTTATCACCATCTGTGGAGCTGCCCGAAGATCCAGGAGTTGTGGGGTAGTGTTCATGATGAGTTACAAAAGTTGTGTGGAGTCAATTTCGCGCTCACCCCTCAATGGGCTATTTTTAATATTCTGGATGAAACACAAAACAAATTATCTAAATATATCAAAGCTACACTCATGATTTGGGCATCGGTGACCAGGAAGAGTATACTTCATTTATGTTAAATCCGGTAGCCCCGTCGCTTTCTCTTGTTCGTACAAAAATCCAATTCATATTTAAAATGGAATGGATGGATGCTTTGTCTAACAAAGAAAAAATGGTAGGCAAATTTTTGTCTACATGGTCTTCTCTTATCCCGTCTCTACCTTTGGAGACTAGGGAGAAGCTGAAAGCGCAGTTTGAAAACACACAATGGTATTTGTTACAGAGGATAGGCGGCAATACACCAGTTCCGTGAATTGCTTTGTTGGTTATACGCATGCAGAGATTGGGGTTCTTGGGAGGGGGAGGGTTTGGGTTGAGTTTATGACTGTTAATTCTTCATGTCATTACCAATTGTATGATGATTTATTGGAAAATTTAATAAACAGATTTTGAAAAAAAAAAAGTTTACTATATACGGCAGACTCGTCAAAAAGATAACATTTATTAATTGAAATATCGTGAGTGTCACCACCCATATATTAAGTCATCATTGATCCTGTTGTCAACCAATAGGCAAAACTCACAATACTTTATCAGTCAAAGAAGTGGTTCAATGCGCACAGTCAGTCCCTCAAAGAGGGGCTGTAGCTGCGAAGAATGACCAATCATAATTGAGATGATCCAGAGACATCACAATGGTGCTGTCAAGTCATAGCTAAGATACAATACACAACACAAATATCTTAGTAGGAGGGATGGATAGACGAGTATCCAAAAATCACAAGAACAAGCGGCTGATTTGATAGAGAAAACCATACACTGATAAATCCGTATCATCTATTTATTAGAGATTACCAATTTTGACAGTGTTTACCAATTGGTATTGAAGTCGACGCACATAAATATGCTTGGTAAAGGGCTAGCCCAAGTTTAGAGCAAACACATTAGGTCCAAAAGATGCATGTTAATACGCCTCAACATGAATAAATAGAATCCAACGAACAGTGCTGTCTTACGTGTCGAATTGAATTATCCATGGAACATGTCCATCCTAAAAGAGACACTCAAGGGGAGTCTAGCCATATAAGAGGGTGCTGCGGGATCCAACTATTGGCACCCATGGAGGCGAAAGCAAATGAGCTGTTAATACTACGAATATTTTCCATGAGATTCTTACTGAACTCACTCTCCCCTGTCAGCAATCGTTTAAAGACCTCGGGATATTGGGGTATAGGTATATGCACTTTACTCTTGTGACAACACAGAGTAAAATTTTTATCTGCTGGTATCTCAGCATTAAAATGTAATGCTTGACAATGTTCACATAAATAGTTCATAGGACCACAGGAGTGTTCTACTATGGTACTGTCATCATTAGTAAAACCTGTAGGATGTTGAGGTACAGGTTGTGATAACGGAGCATTGGAATGTTTCTGTAAGCCAACATATATAAAGCGTGGACCTGGTAGAGGATCTTCACTGTCCACAGATTCAATCACTGAGGAGTTGGAAGGTGTATCGTGGTCAGAGTTTATTAATATGGAGGTGCAAGCGGTTTTTTTGCGCCATTCACGGCGTGCACCAGCTGCATTTGGTAATGGTTTGTTTGTTGCCTTAGAAGAGTCAGGTGTGAAGCATGTCTTATAAGCAGACTTAACAGTGTGCAGGCGACGGCGTTTATCATTTGGAGTGTAAGTAGGACAGTGTTTGCGCTTACGTGCAGATTTACCAACGGTTAAAGGAGCTTCAAGCTGCACACATTCTATGAATGGAGACAAAGAAGCTGTATTGTGGGCAGAATCTATGACTGAGGACGTGGAAATATTATGTTTGCAACGTTGAGAGCGTGCAGCAGCAGCTTTATTACTTAATCGATTAGTTTTGTCCTCAAAAGACTCATTAGTAATGCGTTTATTGCAAGCAGCATTAACAGTGTCCAGGCGCTTATGTCTGTCCTCTGTAGTCTCGTTAGCACGCTGTTTGTGCTTACGTGCGGCATCGGCGTCTTTTTGCTCTGCATTATTAGTATACTTTCTATCAGACCTAATCTTACGTGCGCCATCAGCAGCTTTGGGCTCTGTGTCATTAGTATACTTAACAGTATCCAGGCGCTTGCATCTATCCTCTGTACTCTTGTTAGCACGCTGTTTGCGCTTACGTGCGGCATCGGCGTCTTTTTGCTCTGCATTATTAGTATACTTTCTATCAGACCTAATCTTACGTGCGCCATCAGCAGCTTTGGGCTCTGTGTCATTAGTATCCTTACTATTAGAGCTCATGTTGGCTAAGCTAAACAGCTTTAAGCGTGGTGGTGGCAAACAACAGGTTAATAAGAGGCAGTGTCAGGTAGTAGGAAAATAGCCAGTTAATAATAGGCAATAGTTCTTTGCAGGAATGCAGATATTAATAAATAGGCAGTTTATATTGCAGAGAAATTGCTGGGCAATAATGGACAATGTTTTTATGTGGCAAATAATAGAGCAATATACCCAATGTGGCAAAGAAGAGGTTAATAAACGGCAGTCTCTCAGTATAACAGTCAGTGAATAATAGGCAGTATATGGAGAAAACACCAAACAAAAGTTCAAAATTGGTGTGAAAATGTCACTGAACCACTTCACAACTAAATATATATAGTTTTGGTAAATGGTATTATCATTTTTTTGACGAAATTCGGCAGGAGCTTGAAGAGCAACGTCACTGGGCCCGCCTCCACGCAGTAGAAACTTGCTGTGAGGTAAAAATTCAAAAATCACACCAAAATGGCGGGCGGAGTGTGTCACAGTACGGCACGTTTCTGATTGGTCGCTCGCAGCAGGCGGCAACCAATCAGACACTGGACACTGTTGACGTCACTTATCTCCGGACATTAGCTCCGGACATTAGCTCCGGACATTAGCACCGGACAAAGCCACGGAAGTTGGCACAAATTGCAGGAAGTAGTATTCTAGGCAATTATATATTAGATATATATATATATATATATATATATATATATATATAGTGACAGAGTCACTGGTTTTGTGGAGGAAGGGAGGTTCCTGTCACTCCGCATGCAGCGGTCAGTGATGTGAAACCGGATTTGCGGCGCCCCAGTGTCCTGGTCGTCGCAGTGATGTCATTAACCTTTCAGGGGAGAAGTGATGTCATGTCTGAAGGCAATGAAGGACAACCACATACAGGTATTACACACATACAACATGTTCACACTCCAGACCAGAAGGGGGAGCTCTAAGCCTGTTTAGGGTGAACTTCCCTGATCTGGAGGGAAAGAGTTAGTTCCTGTCAGGCAGACAGAAGAAGAGGAGCTCTGCTGGCATGAAGTGCTGTAACTCCTGGGAAAATACACTAAAAGGTGAACATACTGCAGAGAGTGTGCAGGAAAGCAGAGCACAGAGGAGAGAAATACCAGAGGGATATCAGCCAGGAACAAGCTGCTCCTTTCTGAAGCGCAGGAGCCGGTAGCCAGGGACACCGAGGGAGCAACTGTCTCTAAGCCTTGCTCCAGAGACTGGCAGGGCAGTCAATTCCAAGTTAGCTGTCTGACCTAAACACCTAAGAAGACATGGTGGCAACTTGTGGGGTCGGGGCGTCTCTAGTGTCCCTATAAGCAAGCCTCAAGCCATCAGTCATATGTGTTTGTCCTATCCACACCACCTGGGGGACAGAGAGGAAGAAACAACATCCAGAACTTCTACAAGAGTTTTGAGGACCTTACTGAGAAGCTCAGCAGGGAGGTACTACAACACCCAGGCGCTAGTAGGAAGGCTACTGATTTCCACCTGGATAAGGGGACTCTGGAATTGCCTTCAGACCGACCGGACTCTGCCTGCCTTGTCATCTGGTGCTCCGGGCTGAGGATACCATCTGAGGTCTTCAGTAAACAAGGTAAAAGACTGCAAACCTGTCTCCTCGTTATTTACTGCACCTTGCCCCTATATAAACTCTTTTACTGGACACCCCTGAGGGCCACGGACCGGGTCAGCCACCGTGACATCCCCCGAACCACAGGACCCGCTGCCGAGTACCCCATCACCCTACTCTGGGGGGCGATCCATTTTTGGCGTCACGAACAGGATCTACTTAAGCCTGAGAAATCAGGTCATGTGCGCCTAAAGAACTGTGCCAGCACTGTATGTGAACTGCGCTTTGCTTAGAGGCTCCGTGTTGCAAATTGCCGCCAAAATCCGCCATTGCCGCGCCATGTGGGGCGCGAGGGGCGGAGCCAAAGCTTCGTGGGCGAAGCAAGAAGACGGGTGCCGTGCTGCTGCCTGGGAAAGCCGGAAGTAGAGACGCTGTGCAGCAGAGCCGCCAGAAGAGACGCTGCAAAGTGCCGAGTCCGGAGAGGAGCCTCGACTTCCATCAGGTTAGCAGAGGGGAGGAGCGGCCATGTCTGATCCGGGAAGGGAAGTAGCGGAGGTCGCAGCCGCAGACTTAGTAGCTCCTCCAGACCCCGAAATAGGTGCAGCCACAGGCCTTATACCGCCACCGGATCTTGCAGAGCTTGCCGCTTCCGTCAGCCAGCCGGACACTACCGCGGCTACAGCGGCCATAATGCCCTTCTTCATGCCATACATACCTGGGGCAGCCTGGCTCCCACGATACTCTGGAGAATCGCGTACATTAACTGACTTTAAAGAAGGGATCTGCAGCCTGCTTGAGTTCTATCCCCTGACAGAGCCTCAGAAGGTTCACATGGTAACGGGCCAACTGTTTGGAGCGGCTCTGAGAGAAGTGAAGTCCTGGCCTGCTGCGGATAAAGGGACCGTGCAGCAGGTGTTTGCAAAGCTTAAAACTACCTTTGACACCCGCACCGCTACAGAAATTAAATTGATGTTCTATGGGTGCAAGCAGAGGCCGCAGGATAGCTTACAGGACTATGCCATTACTCTCCAGGAGGCACTACGGGCCATCAAGCAGGATGATCCAAACAGTATGCAAGATGAGGATAAACTCTTAAAGGAGCGGTTCATCGAGGGGCTCCTGTGCAATCACCAAAGGGCCCAATTGCACCTCCTGGCCATGCAGAATCCTGACCTGACCTTTGCGCAATTTAAAGACAAGGCCATCCAAGTGCTACAGGAGCGACAGCCCAGCCGTGCAGTACTCCCTAGGCGTCAAGCCCTCACGTACCACCAGGAGGTGGCGCCAAATCCTCAAATTTCTGCCGAGGCCGATGCCCAGATCATGGAAGACGATTCCCCTGCAGGACTATGCCTCCAGATGCAGGAGCTGACCAAGAGCGTTGCTGCCTTAGCTTGCACCGTGCAGTCCCTACGGGAGGCCCCCAAGGAGAAGATCCAGCTGGCTTCCAGACCGGAGGATGTTCCCTGGCGACGACAGAGGAGGACCCCGCCGACCAGAGGCAGAGACGACGATCGTTTCATCGGGACGGACAACCCATCTGCCGCCGCTGCAACCAGGCAGGCCACCTTGCAAGGTACTGTCATTTAAACGAGCAACCCCTGGGGCAGAGGGCCAACCCCCAGGAGTAGGACGACCAGGCCCGCAAAACTGGAGAGCCAAGTACATTGGAGGACGACCTGTTCTCCCCATTGTGATCGACGGTATCCCCATGAACGCTCTGTTGGACACCGGTTCTCAGGTGACAACTATGCCTTACATCCTTTATAAACGTTATTGGGAGGACACCGACATTACTCGTGGCCCTGATGATGATTTCACCATAGTAGCCAGTACCCACAAGTGGGGTACAAAGAGGTCACCATTAAAGTGGGGCGGGTAGAATTGAAGGCCCAAGGAATTGTGATTCTTGATATTGACCGACGTGAATGTAACCCCATGATGACCATTGGTACTAATGTCATAGAAAATTGTCTTGCAGAGGTTATTGTCTTGTTGCAGCAGGTGGCAGACACAGCTGGTTACAGTGAACAACGTGCCCTGCAGAAAGAGATCCGAGCTCTGATGCAGAGACAGCAGATGGAACTGACTGGTGGAGAAATTGGCCATGTCACCGTGAGTGATTCAATCCCCATTTCAATACCCCCCCCCCTGTCGGGCAGCAATAGGCCTCAGAGGTAAAGACTATCAAGCCCTGGTAGAACCTGTGTATTCAGATAGTAGGCCCAACCTCCTGACAGCCAGAGGGGTGGTTGAAGTCCGCAAGGGGAGGGTGCCAGTACGTGTCCTTAACTGTGGAGAGGAAGAGGTCCACCTAACCAAATATGCCACACTTGCCAAATTGTTTGCTGTTGATAATAATGTGATGTAGGCAACAGAACCCTTGGTACCGTCCAACCAGGCGGAGGACAATGGCTCTGCAGGACACACGGAAGATTGGTGTCAGAAATTACACGTGGGCACTGACTCTACCCCATCGCACCAAAAACAAGGGGCTTACAGGGTGGTTCATGAGTATGAGCGGGTATTCAGCAAGCACCCCCTAGATTTTGGGCAGGTAAAAGGGATTCAACATCATATCCCCACGGGAAACCATCCACCCATTAAAGAGAGATACCGTCCTGTACCCCCAGCTCATTATCAGTGTGCCAAAGACATGTTGCGAGAGATGAAGGAGGCTGGGGTAGTTAGAGACAGTTGTAGCCCCTGGGCAGCTCCATTGGTCCTCGTCAGGAAGAAGGATGGCACGATGAGGATGTGTGTTGACTATAGGCAGATAAATCACATTACACACAAAGATGCATACCCACTGCCCAGAATAGAAGAGTCATTAGCTGCTTTAAAATCTGCTAACTACTTCTCCACCTTAGACCTCACCAGTGGGTACTGGCAGGTTCCCGTAGCGGAGGAGGACAAAGAAAAGACAGGCTTTACCACGCCAATGGGTCTCTGTGAGTTTAACTACATGCCGTTCGGACTGTGCAACGCCCCAGGAACGTTCCAGAGGATGATGAAGTGTTGTCTGGGACACAAGAATTTCGAAACCGTCCTGCTGTACTTGGACGATGTCATCGTCTTCTCCAAAACCTATGAGGACCACCTGAAGCACCTGGCAGAGGTGTTCGAAGCTCTGTCCAACTTTCGCCTAAAGGTAAAACCATCCAAATGTCATCTATTAAAGCCCAAAGTGCAGTACCTAGGCCATGTGGTGAGTGCCGAAGGAGTGGCCCCAGACCCTGTCAAGGTCACTGTGATCAGAGACTGGCCGAAGCCCAGCAACCTCCATGAAGTCCGGCAGTTCCTTGGGTTGGTAGGCTACTACAGAAGATTCATCATGGACTTCACCAAGAAAGCCGCGCCATTGCAAGACCTATTAGTGGGCCAATCCAAGAAAACCAAGGGTAAGAATACCCCATTTGACTGGAACGACGGACTGGAGGGATCCTTCACTTGTTTGAAGTTGGCGCTGACGGGAGAAGAGGTACTGGCCTACCCTGAATATGACAAACCGTTTGTGCTGTATACGAATGCCAGCAACTTGGGACTGGGAGCCGTTGTAACAACTCTGTTGGCATCACAGCATGGCCTCACATCTCTCACACAATCTTACCCACTGCTCCAGGCCATGATGTGGTTTCTGTTTCATCCCAACGCCATATTCTGTGTCTCTGCTCTGTGCATGCTTCATGGCTATGTGTATAGGGGGCCGGCGCCTGAACTCTCTGGTTCTTATAGGAATCAGGTGCATCTGTCTAATCAGTTCCTGACCAATTACCAAGAGGCCTCCTGTATATAGTGCAGCTCCACCCTGTGCTCTGGGCCTGTGCAATGTGTTAGCTCAGTTAGTGTTTAGCTGCTGAGTTTGCCTGGCCTTGCTCTGAGTTACTCCCTCTCTGGAGGCTTTTCTCTGTGCTATTGCCTTGATCTTGTAGTCCGCCCTCCAGGAGGCAGACTATCCTGGTCCCTGTGTCTTTGTCCCTGTGTCTTGTTCCATTGCCTTGTCTGTACTTTGTCTTTTCTCGGTCTCCTTGTCTGTGGCTTCCTTCCCTGCTTTGTCTTTCCTTGTGTTCTCAGTCTGCTTACACTCCGCACTCTTGCGGCTCTGCACTCAGACCTTGCTTCGTACTCTCTGGCTTTGCTCTGTGGCTCCGCTCTTTGCGGTTCTATCTGGCTCCGCCTCCTGTGTTTCTACACTTGGCTCCGTCTCTGCTCTTGGCTCCGCCTCCAGCGTCTCCGCTCTTGGCGTTACCTCCAGCGTCTCCGCTCTTGGCTCCGCCTCCAGCGTCTCCGCTCTTGGCTCTGCCTCCAGCGTCTCCGCCCTTGTCTCCGCCTCTTACGACTCCGCCCTTGGCTCTGCCTTCTCCTTCTCTTCTCTTAGTTCCACCTTCTACTTGTTACTTAGTCCTCCTGTCTGAACAGGTTCCAACCTGTTTCACATACCTGCCTGCAGACCGGTCCCTACCGGTTCTTCCTATGTTTCAGCCGTACCCGCCTGCCTACCAGAGAGCCAGCCGTGTCCGCCTGCCCGCCAGTGTCTCTGTTGTACCCGTCTGCCTGCCTGTGTCCCAGCCGTGCCCGCCTGTCAGCCAGAGTGCCAGCCGTGCCCGCTCCGTTCTTTAGTGGGATCAGCAGCCACAGTCAGACATCACCCTGGAGTGGCACCTGGTAGTTTCCTATTGCACAAGTCTGTCCTCACCATCAGAGGCTCCAGCGAACACCTAGGAAGCTACTTAGTTACGCCCCTTCCAGGGAAGTTTGGTCTGTGGTCCAGTGGGGCCACACCCCCGTATGCCCGTGCCAACCAGTCTGGGCGCGTGCGTGACAGCCGTATTGTCCCAGGTCCAGAAAGGCAAAGAGAGGGTGATTGCTTACGCCAGCAGGAAACTTCGTTCCACTGAAAGGAACCCTGACAACTACAGTTCCTTTAAGCTGGAGTTCCTCGCCATCGTTTGGGCAGTGACGGAGAGGTTCAAGCACTACCTGGCCTCAGCAAAATTCACCGTCTTCACGGACAACAATCCACTGACACACTTGGACACAGCAAAACTTGGTGCCTTGGAGCAGCGGTGGATGGCCCGGTTGTCCAATTATGATTTCACCATCAAGTACCGGGCAGGGCACAAGAATGCGAATGCCGATGCATTGTCCAGGATGCCCAACTTGCCAGAAATGGGAGAAGACTCGGAAGCACTCGAAAAAATAGAGTTGCCAGCTTTCCATCGCCCCAAGGCCACTCAGTATTCCCATCATGTGAGGAACGGGCGCAGGAACAAGCAGGATGCCACGCTGAATCCCCTGCCCCACCATGGATGGGCAGAGACCCAGGACAGTGACCCCGCGGTCCGTCGGGTGAAGGAGCTCCTGACGCAGGCAGGTTCACACCCTGGCCCGGATGATCCACAAGAGACGCAACAGCTGTGGAAGGTGAGAGGCAAGCTGTTTCTTTACGATGGTAAGCTGTGCCGAAGAAGCATCGACCCACGCACCCATGAGTTGATATGGCAGATCGTAGTCCCTAGCAGGATGCGCCAATGGTGCTGGAAGCATACCACATTGGAGCAGGGCACTTCGGATGGAGGAAGTTGGAGAGTCTGCTTCGTGGAAGGTTCTACTGGGTTGGCATGAAGAAAGCTCTCGAAAAGTGGGGCAGAGAGTGCGGCCCATGTAGCCTACGCAGGAAGGACCGTGACAGCCAAAGGGCTCCTCTGCAGCCCATCATCACCAAACGACCTCTCGAACTGGTCGCGCTAGATCATGTGAAGCTAACACCCAGCCGGTCCGGCTATGTCTATGCCCTAACCATCGTGGACCACTACTCTACTGGTAGTTGTGCCTGTCAAATATCTGACAGCAAGGACAGCAGCCAAAGCCTTCCAGCAGTACTTCTGTAGACCACATGGGTACCCGGAAAAGGTACTGACTGATCAAGGACCAGCCTTTGAAGTGGAAGTGTTCCAGGAATTCTGCAATTTATACGGGTGTAAAAAGATCAGAACGACACTTCGACAGCAGTATCCAGAGACCACCTCAAAGTATGCCCTGACAAGTTGAGAGATAGAAAAACGGATCCAAGAACATCTCCGCCCGTAGAAGAGGGAAAAATGATACACACTGTTCTTGGAGATTTTCCCCAGTCTTGGACTCAAATAAATCAGGCCATCGTGGTACCTGTCTTGATGTTTCGTCAGCCGAAACCGCCAGAACCAACTGTGATGACAGATCATCTTGAGCCAAAAGAGACTCTGCACCAACAGATTCCAACAGCTGATGCGATCCCAGCCGTAACTCAACAACAGCAGACTCCAACAGAGGACGCCATGCCAATAGTTGAATTGGCAAGTCCACCCTCTGCTATCGGTGAATCTGCCATGCCTACAGTTAGTAGAAGCAGTCCTGAGAGTTCCAGCATACCAGTGCTACCTAGACTCACTAGAAGTGTAGCCAAAAGACAGTGCACTACACCAGCAATAGTGAGCACAGCGGACCCTGTTAGGTCACTAGCAACCCTTGCATTGCGGAGGTCTACACGTAGCACTAAAAATCAGACCCCAATTCGCTACAAAACGTGGAAATATTAACGGGTGCTGCTGTTTGGTCAGAAATGTTTGTATATATGTCTTTGTTACAGATTTAAGATAGACAATGGAGTAATGGACAGTGAATTGCTCCAAAACTTCCATTATACTTTTAAAAGGGATCCCTTTGTTTACCCGGAATCCCTGCTGTTTCAAGTTTGCACTCACTGAACTGGGAGTCATGAACTGTGCATGACCAAGACTTTTGCGACGTTCAAGTGTCCTCACCTCCCATAAAGGGAAGCATTGTTAAATTAATTGTTTATAGCATTTCAAAAATATTGTATGTCTTTTGCTAACATGTATTGTTGTTCTTCTTTTCCCAGTCCTGGAGTACTGGATTTAAAAGGGGGGGAGCGCGGCGCCCCAGTGTCCTGGTCATCGCAGTGATGTCATTATCCTTTCAGGGGAGAAGTGATGTCATGTCTGAAGGCAATGAAAGACAATCACATCCAGGTATTACACACATACAACATGTTCACACTCCAGACCAGAAGGGGGAGCTCTAAGCCTGTTTAGGGTGAACTTCCCTATTTAACATCCTGATCTGGAGGGAAAGAGTCAGTTCCTGTCAGGCAGACAGAAGAAGAGGAGCTCTGCTTGCATGAAGTGCTGTAACTCCTGGGAAAATACACCAAAAGGTGAACATACTGCAGAGAGTGTGCAGGAAAGCAGAGCACAGAGGAGAGAAATACCAGAGGGAGATCAGCCAGGAACAAGCATCTCCTTTCTGAAGCGCAGGAGCTGGTAGCCAGGGACACAGAGGGAGCAACTGTCTCTAAGCCTTGCTCCAGAGACTGGCAGGGCAGTCAATTCCAAGTTAGCTGTCTGACCTAAACACAGACACGGTGGCAACTTGTGGGGGTCGGGGCGTCTCTAGTGTCCCTATAAGCAAGCCTCAAGCCATCAGTCATACGGGTTTGTCCTATCCACACCACCTGGGGGACAGAGAGGAAGAAACAACATCCAGAACTTCTACAAGAGTTGTGAGGACCTTACCGAGAAGCTCAGCAGGGAGGTACTACAACACCCAGGCGCTAGTAGGAAGGCTACTGATTTCCACCTGGATAAGGGGACTCTGGAATTGCCTTCAGACCGACCGGACTCTGCCTGCCTTGTCATCTGGCGCTCCGGGCTGAGGATACCATCTGAGGTCTTCAGTAAACAAGGTAAAAGACTGCAAACCTGTCTCCTCGTTCTTTACTGCACCTTGCCCCTATATAAACTCTTTTGCTGGACACCCCTGAGGGCCACGGACCGGATCAGCCACCGTGACATCCCCCGAACCGCAGGACCCGGTGCCGAGTACCCCATTGCCCTACTCTGGGGGGCGATCCAGATTGTTTTTGTGTTTCCAGCACACTAGGTGCTGAAAGGCATGTACAGAATTCAATGGGCCGGTTTTATGTGAGCACCCGCAGTGCGGGTGGAGGGTGCTCATCGTACCCATTTCCCTGCAGGACCTGCAAGTGCTGGAGGACATGCAGTGAGGTCATGATCATGTGATCAATCATATGGTGGGGAAGTTACAGGCTTAGGTAAAAATAACCGAGCTCTACTGGCAGTCTCCGTTCAGCTAGCCTGGAGATAAGAGTTTCCATAGGCTTTGTGGCTCGTCGGGTACAGACTGAACCTGTGCTGCTCCAGAGCAAGGTGCCACCCACAACCAAAGGACTGTGTTGCAGCATTTTGCTTTTCTTTTGTTGTATTACACCTGTTTTAGCCAGAATGCAGAGTTTGTTTTCCCCACTAGTTGGTTTATGCTGCCTTACAATAAACCAACGAGACCTCTAAAGAGAGTGTTCTAATTTTTTCTACTTCTGTGTGCCGCCACGTGAATGAACTAAAACAATATATATACGTATATATACATAAATACATATATATAATATAAATATACTGTATATTTATATATATATATATATATATTTATATATATATATATATATATATAATATTTTTTGTCATCTTTTACATTTTAAAAGCTACAAAAAGGAAAATGGGTCTATGCAAAAGTTTGGGCACTCTGCATGATTAGTGCCCAGTAGCACCCCCTTTTGAAAATATCACAGCTTGTAAATGCTTTTTGTAGCCAGACAAGATTCTTTCAATTCTTGTTTGAGGGATTTTTATCCATTCTTCCTGGGCCGTCTCGCTTGCACTGCTATGTTGAGGTCTAGCCACAGATGTTCAATGATGTGTCTCTAAACTCCTGGAATGCTTGGTCCACTCCCGTCTAATCCGCTATCTCTCGGATAACTCTCTTCTTGACCCCTTACAATCTGGTTTCCGCTCTTTACACTCCACTGAAACTGCCCTCACTAAAGTCTCTAATGATCTAATAACAGCTAAATCCAAAGGTCATTGCTCTCTGCTGATTCTCCTGGATCTATCTGCCGCATTTGACACTATGGATCACCAGCTCCTTCTCACTATGCTCCGCTCTATAGGCCTCAAGGACACAGCCCTCTCCTGGTTCTTCTCCTACCTCTCTGACAGCTCCTTCACTGTATCTTTTGCCGGCTCCTCTTCCTCTCCTCGTCCCCTTACTATCGGGGTTCCGCAGGGCTCAATCCTGGGCCCCCTCCTTTTCTCTTTATACACTGCCCCTATTGGACAAAAAATCAGCAGATTTGGGTTCCAGTACCATCTCTATGCTGACGACACCCAATTATACACTTCTTCCCCTGACATCACCCCCACTGTAATTCAAAATACCAAGGATTGTCTGTCTGCTGTCTCTAACATCATGTCCTCCCTCTATCTGAAACTAAATCTCTCCAAAACTGAACCACTTGTGTTTCTCCTTTCTACTAACCTCACTCTACCCAACATCGAAATTACCCTGGAGGGTTCAACCATTACTCCCAAGCAGCATGTCCGCTGTCTTGGGGTCATATTCGACACCAAACTTTCCTTTACTCCCTATATCCGATGTCATGATTCCAATGGCAGGGAATCACAAAAGGACAAGCACCAACGAGCTCTAGGGTAATGGAACCTGAGCTGACCGCGACCCTAAACCTGAACACACAAATAACAATAGCCGGGGAACGTGCCTACGTTGATCCTAGACGTCTCGCACCAGCCGAAGATCTAACTTCCCCTATTAGAAGAAACACAGACCTCTCTTGCCTCCAGAGAAATACCCCACAGAAATAGCAGCCCCCCACATATAATGACGGTGAAATGAGAGGAAGGCACATACACAGTATGAAAACAGATTCAGCAAAATGAGGCCCGCTAAAACTAGATAGCAGAGGATACAAAAGTAAACTGCGCGGTCAGCAAAAAACCCTTCAAAAAACCATCCTGTAATTACTTGAACTCATGTTCCAACTCATGGAACATGAGGAGCAATTACAGCCCACTAAAGCAACCAGCAGCAAAGAGACAATTATATGCAAGCTGGACAAGACAAAAATAAAGCAAAACGTGGAACAAGAAAATCAAAACTTAGCTTGTCCTGAAGATTACTGAAGCCAGAAGCCGAGGTAACAAAACACTCTGATAACCTTGATAGCCGGCGGGGAAATGACAAGAAAGCCCGGTTAAATAGGAAACTCCCAAATCCTAATAGAACAGGAGCCCAAAAACAGAACTCACAACAGTACCCCCCCTTGAGGAGGGGTCACCGAACCCTCACGAGAACCACCAGGGCGACCAGGATGAGCCCTATGAAAAGCGCGGACCAAATCATCAGCATGAACATCAGAGGCAACCACCCAAGAATTATCCTCCTGACCATAACCCTTCCACTTGACCAAATATTGGAGTTTCCGTCTGGAAACACGAGAATCCAAGATCTTCTCCACAACATACTCCAATTCTCCCTCCACCAGCACCGGAGCAGGAGGCTCAAGCGAAGGAACAACAGGTACCTCATACCTCTGCAGCAACGACCGATGGAACACATTATGAATAGCAAACGATGCCGGGAGATCCAAACGAAATGACACAGGGTTAAGAATTTCCAAGATCCTATAAGGACCGATGAACCGAGGCTTGAACTTAGGAGAAGAGACCTTCATAGGAACAAAACGAGAAGACAACCACACCAAGTCCCCAACACGAAGTCGAGGACCCACGCGGCGACGGCGATTAGCAAACTGCTGAGCCTTCTCCTGGGACAACTTCAAATTGTCCACCACATGACTCCAAATCCGATGCAACCCATCCACCACCATGTCCACTCCAGGATAATCAGAAGGCTCCACCTGACCAGAGGAAAAACGAGGATGAAACCCCGAATTACAAAAGAAAGGAGAAACCAAGGTAGCAGAACTAGCCCGATTATTAAGGGCAAACTCGGCCAGCGGCAAAAAGGTAACCCAGTCATCCTGATCAGCAGAAACAAAACACCTCAAATAAGTTTCCAAGGTCTGATTAGTTCGCTCCGTCTGGCCATTCGTCTGAGGATGGAATGCAGACGAAAAGGACAAATCAATGCCCATCTTAGCACAGAACGTTCGCCAAAATCTAGACACAAACTGGGATCCCCTGTCAGAAACGATGTTCTCCGGAATCCCATGCAAACGAACCACGTTCTGGAAAAACAGAGGGACCAACTCAGAGGAGGAAGGCAACTTAGGCAAGGGTACAAGATGAACCATTTTAGAAAAGCGGTCACACACAACCCAGATGACAGACATTTTTTGAGAGACAGGGAGATCCGAAATAAAGTCCATGGAAATGTGCGTCCAAGGCCTCTTCGGGATAGGCAAAGGTGACAACAATCCACTGGCTCGAGAACAGCAAGGCTTAGCCCGAGCACAAGCCTCACAAGACTGCACAAAAGAACGCACATCCCTCAACAAGGAAGGCCACCAAAAAGACCTGGCCACCAAGTCTCTAGTACCAAATATTCCAGGATGACCTGCCAACGCAGACTAATGGACCTCGGAGATGACTCTACTGGTCCAACTATCCGGAACAAACAGTCTCTCAGGCGGACAACGATCAGGTTTACCCGCCTGAAACTCCTGCAAAGCACGTCGCAAGTCTGGGAAGACGGCCGACAAAATCACCCCATCCCTAAGGATACCAGTGGGCTCAGAATTTCCAGGGGAGTCAGGCACAAAACTCCTAGAAAGAGCATCCGCCTTCACATTCTTTGAACCTGGCAGGTATGAAACCACAAAATTGAAACGAGAGAAAAACAGTGACCAACGAGCCTGTCTAGGATTCAGACGCCTGGCAGACTCAAGGTAAATCAGATTTTTGTGATCAGTCAAGACCACCACACGATGTCTAGCACCCTCCAGCCAATGACACCACTCCTCAAATGCCCACTTCATGGCCAAAAGTTCCCGATTACCCACATCATAATTCCGCTCAGCGGGCGAAAATTTTCTAGAAAAGAACGCACATGGCTTCATCACCGAGCAATCGGAGCTTCTCTGTGACAAAACCGCCCCCGCTCCAATCTCGGAAGCATCAACCTCAACTTGGAAAGGAAGCGAAACATCAGGCTGACGCAACACAGGAGCAGAAGAAAACCGGCGTTTAAGTTCCCGAAAGGCCTCCACAGCCGCAGGAGACCAATCAGCAACATCAGCACCCTTCTTAGTCAAATCCGTCAAAGGCTTAACAACACTAGAAAAATTAGTTATAAAACGACGATAGAAATTAGCAAAGCCTAAGAACTTCTGCAGACTCTTAAGAGATGCAGGCTGCGTCCAGTCACAAATAGCCCGAACCTTGACGGGATCCATCTCAATAGTAGAAGGGGAAAAAATATACCCCAAGAAAGAAATCTTCTGGACTCCAAAGAGACACTTTGAGCCCTTTACAAACAAGGAATTAGCCCGCAGGACCTGAAACACCTTCCTGACCTGCTGAACATGAGACTCCCAGTCATCAGAAAAAACCAAAATATCATCCAAATACACAATCATAAATTTATCCAGATATTCACGGAAAATATCGTGCATAAAGGACTGGAAGACTGAAGGAGCATTAGAAAGTCCGAAAGGCATTACCAAATACTCAAAATGGCCCTCAGGCGTATTAAATGCGGTTTTCCACTCATCACCTTGCTTTATTCGTATAAGATTATACGCACCCTGAAGATCAATCTTAGTGAACCATTTAGCCCCCTTAATGCGAGCAAACAAATCAGTCAACAAAGGCAAAGGATACTGATATTTTACGGTAATCTTATTCAAAAGACGATAATCTATACAAGGCCTCAAGGACCCATCTTTTTTGGCCACGAAAAAAAAACCTGCTCCCAAAGGGGACGAAGATGGACGGATATGTCCCTTTTCCAAGGACTCCTTAACATAATCCCGCATAGCAGTATGCTCTGGCACTGACAGATTGAACAAACGACCTTTAGGAAATTTACTACCAGGAATTTAATCTATAGCACAATCACAATCCCTGTGAGGAGGAAGCGAACTGAGCTTGGGCTCCTCAAAAACCTCCCGATAATCAGACAAAAATACAGGAACCTCAGAAGGAGTAGATGAAGCGATAGAAATCGGAGGTGCATAATCATGAACCCCCTGACATCCCCAGCTTAACACAGACATTGTTTTCCAGTCAAGGACTGGATTATGAGTTTGTAACCATGGCAGACCAAGTACTAGAACATCATGTAAATTATACAATACCAGGAAGCGAATCACCTCCTGATGAACGGGAGTCATATGCATGGTCACTTGTGTCCAGTACTGAGGTTTATTCATAGCTAAAGGTGTAGAGTCAATTCCCTTCAAAGGAATAGGGACTTCCAGAGGCTCAAGACTAAACCCACATCGCTTGGCAAATGACCAATCCATAAGACTCAGGGCAGCGCCTGAATCCACATAGGCATCGACGGAAATGGATGATAATGAGCAAATCAGAGTCACAGACAGAATGAACTTAGACTGTAACGTACTAATGGCAACAGACTTACCAACCTTTTTTGTGCGTTTAGAGCATGCTGATATAACATGAGCTGAATCACCACAATAAAAGCACAACCCATTTTTCCGCCTATAGTTTTGCCGTTCACTTCTAGACTGAACTCTATCACATTGTATTGTCTCAAGTGCCTGTTCAGAAGACACCGCCAAATGGTGCACAGGTTTGCGCTCCCGTAAACGCCGATCAATCTGAATAGCCATAGTCATAGACTCATTCAGACCCGTAGGCGCAGGGAACCCCACCATAACATCTTTAATGGCCTCAGAAAGGCCATCTCTGAACTTTGCAGCCAGGGCGCACTCATTCCACTGAGTAAGCACTGTTGTGAATTCTGTGGCTGAGTTCACTTCTGTGGTCACAAGTGGTATTGCAGTCTCTGGGCTTCCTCCCTCAGGTGTTTTTGTGAGCTCGTTGGCTGCCTTGCTATTTAGCTCCACCTGAGTCTGTCTTCCTTGCTCCTTGTCAATGTTCCAGTGTTGGATCTGAGCTACTGCATCTTTCCTTGGGCCTGCTGCTCTGCTAGATAAGTGCTTCTAGTTTGTTTTCTGTTTTTTCTGTCCAGCTTGCTATTAACTTTTGCTGGAAGCTCTGAGAAGCAAAGGGGTGCACCGCCGTGCTGTTAGTTCGGCACGGTGGGTCTTTTTGCCCCTTTGCGTGGTTTTCGTTTTAGGGTTTTTTGTAGACTGCATAGTTCTCTTTGCTATCCTCGCTCTGTCTAGAATATCGGGCCTCACTTTGCTGAATCTATTTCATTCCTACGTTTGTCTTTTCATCTTGCTAACAGTCATTATATGTGGGGGGCTGCCTATTCCTTTGGGGTATTTCTCTGAGGTAAGTCAGGCTTGTATTTCTATCTTCAGGCTAGTCAGCTCCTCAGGCAGTGCCGAGTTGCATAGGTAGTGATAGGCGCAATCCACTGCTGCTTATAGTTGTGTGAGGATAGATCAGGTACTGCAGTCTACAGAGATTCCACGTCTCAGAGCTCGTCCTATTGTTTTTGGTTATTGCCAGATCTCTGTATGTGCGCTGATTACTGCACGCTGTGTTGCCTGATTGCCGGCCATAACAGTACAAGGAGCCACACCAATGATTCCCAATAGAGGGAAAAAAGAAATCCTGACATCATTTTTTTTTCTTAGCTCTGTCTTCAGTCTTTTTTTTCCCCTAGACATTAGAGTGCTTCAGGACACAGCTGTGGACATGGATATTCAGGCTCTGTGCTCCTCAATGGATAATCTCGTTGTAAATGTACAAAAGATTCAAGATACTATTGATCAGAAATCGATGCTAGAACCAAGAATTCCGATTCCTGATTTGTTTTTTGGTGACAGAACTAAGTTCCTGAGCTTCAGAAATAATTGTAAGCTATTTTTGGCCTTGAAACCTCATTCTTCTGGTAATCCTATTCAACAGGTTTTGATTATTATTTCTTTTTTGCGCGGCGACCCACAGGACTGGGCGTTTTCTCTTGCACCAGGAGATTCTGCATTGAGTAATGTTGATGCATTTTTCCAGGCGCTGGGATTGCTTTACGATGAGCCTAATTCAGTGGATCAGGCTGAGAAAAATCTGCTGGCTTTATGCCAGGGTCAGGATGATGTAGAAGTATATTGTCAGAAATTTAGGAAGTGGTCAGTACTCACTCTGTGGAATGAATCTGCACTAGCGGCTTTGTTCAGAAAGGGTCTCTCTGAAGCTCTTAAGGATGTAATGGTGGGATTTCCTATGCCTGCTGGTTTGAATGAGTCTATGTCCTTGGCCATTCAGATCAGTCGTCGCTTGCGTGAGCGTAAATCTGTGCACCATCTGGCGGTATTGTCTGAGAGTAAACCTGAGCCTATGCAGTGCGACAGGACTATGACTAAAGTAGAACGGCAAGAACACAGACGTCTGAACAGACTGTGTTTCTATTGTGGTGATTCTACTCATGCTATTTCTAATTGTCCTAAACGCACTAGGCGGTTCGCTAGCTCTGCCGTTATTGGTACTGTACAGTCCAAATTCCTTTTGTCCATTACCTTAATGTGCTCTTTGTCATCGTATTCTGTCATGGCGTTTGTGGATTCAGGCGCTGCCCTGAATCTGATGGATTTGGATTATGCTAAACGTTGTGGATTTTTCTTGGAGCCTTTGCGGTGTCCTATTCCGTTGAGAGGAATTGATGCTACACCTTTGGCCAAGAATAAGCCTCAGTACTGGGCCCAGCTGACCATGTGCATGGCTCCTGCACATCAGGAAGTTATTCGCTTTCTGGTACTGCATAATTTGCATGATGTGGTCGTGTTGGGGTTGCCATGGCTACAAACCCATAATCCAGTATTGGATTGGAACTCTATGTCGGTAACCAGCTGGGGTTGTCAGGGAGTACATGGTGATGTTCCATTTTTGTCTATTTCGTCATCCATTCCTTCTGACATCCCAGAGTTCTTGTCGGACTTTCAGGATGTATTTGAAGAGTCCAAGTCTGATGCCCTACCTCCGCATAGGAATTGTGATTGTGCTATCGATTTGATTCCTGGTAGTAAATTCCCTAAGGGTCGTTTATTTAATTTGTCCGTACCTGAACACACCGCTATGCGCAGTTATGTGAAGGAATCCCTGGAGAAGGGACATATTCGCCCATCGTCGTCACCATTGGGAGCAGGGTTCTTTTTTGTAGCCAAGAAGGATGGTTCGCTAAGACCGTGTATTGATTACCGCCTTCTTAATAAGATCACTGTTAAGTTTCAGTATCCCTTGCCATTGATTTCTGACTTGTTTGCTCGGATTAAGGGGGCTAGTTGGTTTACTAAGATTGATCTTCGTGGTGCGTATAATCTGGTGAGAATCAGGCAGGGAGATGAATGGAAAACGGCATTTAATACGCCCGAGGGTCATTTTGAGTATCTGGTGATGCCGTTCGGACTTGCCAATGCTCCATCTGTTTTTCAGTCTTTTATGCATGACATTTTCCGTGAGTATCTGGATAAATTCTTGATTGTTTACTTGGATGACATTTTGATCTTCTCAGATGATTGGGAGTCTCATGTGAAGCAAGTCAGAATGGTTTTCCAGGTACTGCGTGCTAATTCCTTGTTCGTGAAGGGATCAAAGTGTCTCTTCGGTGTGCAGAAAGTTTCATTTTTGGGGTTCATCTTTTCCCCTTCTACTATCGAGATGGATCCGGTTAAGGTTCAGGCCATCCAGGATTGGACTCAGCCGACATCTCTAAAAAGTCTGCAGAAATTCCTGGGCTTTGCTAATTTTTATCGTCGCTTCATCTGTAATTTTTCTAGCATTGCCAGACCATTGACCGATTTGACCAAGAAGGGTGCTGATTTGGTTAATTGGTCTTCTGCTGCCGTGGAAGCTTTTCAGGAGTTGAAGCGTCGTTTTTGCTGTGCCCCTGTGTTGTGTCAACCTGATGTTTCTCTTCCGTTCCAGGTCGAGGTTGATGCTTCTGAGATTGGTGCAGGGGCGGTTTTGTCACAGAGAGGTTCTGGTTGCTCAGTGTTCAAACCATGTGCTTTCTTTTCCAGGAAATTTTCTGCTGCTGAGCGTAATTATGATGTGGGCAACCGAGAGTTGCTGGCCATGAAGTGGGCATTCGAGGAGTGGCGTCATTGGCTTGAGGGTGCTAAGCATCGCGTGGTGGTTTTGACTGATCATAAGAACCTTACTTATCTTGAGTCTGCCAAGCGCTTGAATCCTAGACAGGCCCGTTGGTCGTTATTTTTTGCTCGTTTTGATTTTGTGATTTCATACCTTCCGGGCTCTAAAAATGTGAAGGCGGATGCTCTGTCTAGGAGTTTTGTGCCCGACTCTCCGGGGTTATCTGAGCCGGCGAGTATCCTCAAGGAAGGAGTCATTGTGTCTGCCATCTTCCCTGATTTGCGGAGAGTGTTGCAGAAATTTCAGGCTAATAAACCTGATCGTTGTCCGGCCGAGAAACTGTTCGTCCCTGATAGGTGGACTAGTAAAGTTATCTCTGAACTTCATTGTTCGGTGCTGGCCGGTCATCCAGGAATCTTTGGTACCAGGGAGTTGGTTGCTAGATCCTTCTGGTGGCCATCTCTGTCACGGGATGTGCGTGCTTTTGTGCAGTCCTGTGGAATTTGTGCTAGGGCTAAGCCCTGCTGTTCACGTGCCAGTGGGTTGCTTTTGCCCTTGCCGGTCCCGAAGAGGCCTTGGACACATATTTCGATGGATTTCATTTCTGACCTTCCCGTTTCTCAAAAAATGTCGGTCATTTGGGTGGTCTGTGATCGCTTTTCTAAAATGGTCCATCTGGTGCCCTTGGTTAAATTGCCTTCCTCCTCTGATTTGGTGCCTTTGTTCTTCCAGCATGTGGTTCGTTTACATGGCATTCCTGAGAATATTGTTTCTGACAGAGGTTCCCAGTTTGTCTCGAGGTTCTGGCGAGCCTTTTGTGGTAGGATGGGCATTGACCTATCTTTCTCCTCGGCCTTCCATCCTCAGACTAATGGCCAGACCGAACGAACCAATCAGACCTTGGAAACATATCTGAGATGTTTTGTTTCCGCTGACCAGGATGATTGGGTGTCATTTTTGCCGTTGGCTGAGTTCGCCCTTAATAATCGGGCCAGCTCGGCTACCTTGGTCTCTCCATTTTTCTGCAATTCTGGGTTCCATCCTCGTTTCTCTTCAGGACAGGTTGAGTCTTCGGACTGTCCTGGTGTGGATTCTGTGGTGGACAGGTTGCAGCAGATCTGGACTCAGGTAGTGGACAATTTGACCTTGTCCCAGGAGAAGGCTCAGCTTTTCGCTAATCGCAGACGCCGTGTGGGACCCCGACTTCGTGTTGGGGATCTGGTTTGGTTATCTTCTCGTCATATTCCTATGAAGGTTTCCTCTCCTAAATTTAAACCTCGTTTTATTGGTCCGTATAGGATTTCTGAGATTCTCAATCCGGTGTCTTTTCGTCTGACCCTCCCAGACTCCTTTTCCATACATAATGTATTCCATAGGTCGTTGTTGAGGAGATACGTGGCACCTATGGTTCCATCTGTGGAGCCTCCTGCCCCTGTTTTGGTGGAGGGGGAATTGGAGTATATTGTGGAGAAGATTTTGGATTCTCGTGTCTCTAGACGGAAACTCCAGTATCTGGTCAAATGGAAGGGTTATGCTCAGGAAGATAATTCCTGGGTTTTTGCCTCTGATGTCCATGCCCCAGATCTTGTTCGTGCCTTTCATGTGGCTCATCCTGGTCGGCCTGGGGGTTCTGGTGAGGGTTCGGTGACCCCTCCTCAAGGGGGGGGTACTGTTGTGAATTCTGTGGCTGAGTTCACTTCTGTGGTCACAAGTGGTATTGCAGTCTCTGGGCTTCCTCCCTCAGGTGTTTTTGTGAGCTCGTTGGCTGCCTTGCTATTTAGCTCCACCTGAGTCTGTCTTCCTTGCTCCTTGTCAATGTTCCAGTGTTGGATCTGAGCTACTGCATCTTTCCTTGGGCCTGCTGCTCTGCTAGATAAGTGCTTCTAGTTTGTTTTCTGTTTTTTCTGTCCAGCTTGCTATTAACTTTTGCTGGAAGCTCTGAGAAGCAAAGGGGTGCACCGCCGTGCTGTTAGTTCGGCACGGTGGGTCTTTTTGCCCCTTTGCGTGGTTTTCGTTTTAGGGTTTTTTGTAGACTGCATAGTTCTCTTTGCTATCCTCGCTCTGTCTAGAATATCGGGCCTCACTTTGCTGAATCTATTTCATTCCTACGTTTGTCTTTTCATCTTGCTAACAGTCATTATATGTGGGGGGCTGCCTATTCCTTTGGGGTATTTCTCTGAGGTAAGTCAGGCTTGTATTTCTATCTTCAGGCTAGTCAGCTCCTCAGGCAGTGCCGAGTTGCATAGGTAGTGATAGGCGCAATCCACTGCTGCTTATAGTTGTGTGAGGATAGATCAGGTACTGCAGTCTACAGAGATTCCACGTCTCAGAGCTCGTCCTATTGTTTTTGGTTATTGCCAGATCTCTGTATGTGCGCTGATTACTGCACGCTGTGTTGCCTGATTGCCGGCCATACCAAAACACTGACCATTTCAGAAATTTTTGACAATATATTTCTGCTTCATCTTGCCCCTGAGAGAGAGCTAATAAAGCTTTTTCAGCCTGAATCTCCTGGTTAGGTTCCTCATAGAGCAAACCCAATGCCAGAAAAAACGCATCCACATTAAGCAACGCAGGATCCCCTGGTGCCAATGCAAATGCCCAATTTTGAGGGTCACCCCGCAGGAAAGATATAATAATCTTAACCTGCTGAGCAGGGTCTCCAGAAGAGCGAGATTTCAAAGAAAGGAACAGCTTGCAATTGTTCCTAAAATTCAGAAAACTAGATCTATCTCCAGCAAAGAACTCTGGAATAGGAATTCTAGGTTCAGACATAGGAGCATGTACAACAAAATCTTGTATATTTTGAACCTTAGCAGCAAGATTATTCAAGCTGGAAGCTAAACTCTGGACGTCCATGATAAACAGCTAAGGTCAGAGCCATTCAAGGATTAAGAGGAGGAAAAAAAAAAAATCAGCCTGGCTGAAATTAAGGCTAGGCAGCAACCTCAGAGGAGAGAAAAAAAAAAAAAAAAAAAAACTTCCTCAGACTACTTTTCCTCCTACTTCAGCCCAAACATTTTGGCCGGCTATACTGTCATGATTCCAATGGCAGGGAATCACAAAAGGACAAGCACCAACGAGCTCTAGGGTGATGGAACCTGAGCTGACCGCGACCCTAAACCTGAACACACAAATAACAATAGCCGGGGAACGTGCCTACGTTGATCCTAGACGTCTCGCACCAGCCGAAGATCTAACTTCCCCTATTAGAAGAAACACAGACCTCTCTTGCCTCCAGAGAAATACCCCACAGAAATAGCAGCCCCCCACATATAATGACGGTGAAATGAAAGGAAGGCACATACACAGTATGAAAACAGATTCAGCAAAATGAGGCCCGCTAAAACTAGATAGCAGAGGATACAAAAGTAAACTGCGCGGTCAGCAAAAAACCCTTCAAAAAACCATCCTGTAATTACTTGAACTCATGTTCCAACTCATGGAACATGAGGAGCAATTACAGCCCACTAAAGCAACCAGCAGCAAAGAGACAATTATATGCAAGCTGGACAAGACAAAAATAAAGCAAAACGTGGAACAAGAAAATCAAAACTTAGCTTGTCCTGAAGATTACTGAAGCCAGAAGCCGAGGTAACAAAACACTCTGATAACCTTGATAGCCGGCGGGGAAATGACAAGAATGCCCGGTTAAATAGGAAACTCCCAAATCCTAATAGAACAGGTGGACACCAGACACAGCAGAACACAAATCACCCAGTACCATCAGTAACCACCAGAGGGAGCCCAAAAACAGAACTCACAACAATCCGATCACTCACTCGCTCCTGTCACCTGCATCTTAAAAACATCTCCAGAATCCGACCTCACCTTTGAAACTGCTAAGACTCTTACGGTCGCTCTTATTCATACTCGTCTGGACTACTGCAACTCTCTTCTGATTGGTCTCCCTCTTACCAAACTTTCTCCTCTCCAATCCATCTTGAATGCGGCAGCCAGGATCATATTTCTGTCCAGCCGCTTCTCCGATGCCTCCATCTTGTGCCAGTCATTACACTGGCTACCCATTCGCTACAGGGTCCAGTATAAACTCATCTCTCTCACTCACAAAGCTCTCCACAGTTCTGCACTGCCTTATATCTCCTCTCTCATCTCCGTCTATCGCCCTACACGTGCCCTCCGTTCTACAAATGACCTAAGACTAACATCCTCCGTCTCCAAGACTCTCGTGCTGCGCCAGCTCTCTGGAATGCACTTCCCCAGACAATCAGACTGATACCTAGCCCCGACCTATTCAAGCGCGCTTTAAAAACCCATCTCTTCAAACAAGCCTACCACATCAACTACTCAGTAAACTAACTTTGTCCTGTTCCCTCCTTCCAAATATTATCTGCATGTGAATCTGCACCCTACTATTCATCTGTCTCCACACCCTCCATGCACCCGATAACTGCACTTGATATTTGACTATTGCACTTAAACACACTGGCTGATGACCGGATCATGCAGCTTTATATGAAAATCCCTATTTATTATAATTGCCAGACCTGAAATAACAAGCACTTTTCACCTATTGTGTCCCCCCATTTCCTTGTAGATTGTAAGCTTGCGAGCAGGGACCTCACTCCTAATGTCACTGTTTAAATTGTCTTAACTTGTACTGAATTTATTGTTTGTACATGTCCCCGCTTAATTGTAAAGTGCTGCGGAATATGTTGGCACTATATAAATAAAAATTATTATTATTATAGGAGCATTATCCATTTGTAGAAGCCATCCTCTTTTCAACGTCAGCTTTTTTACAGATGGTGTTATGTTTGCATCAAGAATTTGTTGAAATGTTATTGAATCCACGCTTTCCCCAACCAATGACATGTTCCCCATGCCATTGGCTGCAACACAACCCCAAAGCATGATAGATCGACCCTCATGCTTAAAGGTGGGCAAGATGTTATTTTCCTGAAATTCTATGCCCTTTTGTCTCTACACATACCTTTGATCATTGTAGCCAAATAGTTCAATTTTAAACTCATCGGTCCACAGGACTTGTCTCCAAAATGGATAAGGGTTGATCATTGCAGCCAAAGAGTTCAATTTTAAACTCATCGGTCCACAGGACTTGTCTCCAAAATGGATAAGGCTTGTTTAGATGTATGTTTGCATACTTCTGGTGCTGAATTTTATGGTAAGGTCAAGAGAAAGGTTTTTGTCTGATGACTCTTTGTTGTATGTTCGCCCATCAGTATAGGGAGGCAGGGCAAAGTAACATGAGTTCTTTGAAATCTTTAAGGGATTTTACTCAGGGCAACTATTAACCAGAATCTTTCACAATCATGTGAGGTAACATTTTCCAGGCAGAGGTTGATTATAAGGTTTTAATCTAGCTTCTTTCCATCACACAAAATCACTTCTCTTTATATAATGCTTCCTGCAAACATACAGTCATGGCCAAAAGTATTGACACCCCTGCAATTCTGTCAGATAATACTCATTTTCTTCCTGAAAATGATTGCAAACACAAATTATTTGGTATTATTATCTTCATTTAATTTGTCTTAAATGAAAAAACACAAAAATAATTGTCCTTGTCCGTGTCATCAAGAAGTTCAAAGCCCATGGCACTGTGGCTAACCTCCCTAGATGTGGATGGAAAAGAAAAATTGACAAGAGATTTCAACGCAAGATTGTGCGGATGGTGGATAAAGAACGTCGACTAACATCCAAACAAGTTCAAGCTGCCCTGCAGTCCGAGGGTACAACAGTGTCAACCAATACTATCCGTTGGCGTCTGAATGAAAAGGGACTGTATAGTAGGAGACCCAGGAAGACCCCACTTCTTACCCCGAGACATAAAAAAGCTAGGCTGTAGTTTGCCAAAACTTACCTGAAAAAGCCTAAAACGTTTTGGAAGAATGTTCTCTGGTCAGATGAGACAAAAGTAGAGCTTTTTGAGCAAAAGCATCAACATAGAGTTTACAGGAGAAAAAAGGAGGCATTCAAAGAAAAGAACACGGTCCCTACAGTCAAACATGGCGGAGGTTCCCTGATGTTTTGGGGTTGCTTTGCTGCCTCTGGCACTGGACTGCTTGACCATGTGCATGGCATGAAGTCTGAAGACTACCAACAAATTTTGCAGCATAATGTAGGGCCCAGTGTGAGAAAGCTGGGTCTCCCTCAGAGATCATGGGTCTTCCAGCAGGACAATGACCCAAAACACACTTCAAAAAGCACTAGAAAATGGTTTGAGAGAAAGCACTGGAGACTTCTAAGGTGGCCAGCATTGAGTCCAGACCTGAATCCCATAGAACACCTGTGGAGAGATCTAAAAATGGCAGTTTGGAGAAGGCACCCTTCAAATATCAGGGACCTGGAGCAGTTTGCCAAAGAAGAATCGTCTAAAATTCCAGCAGAGCATTGTAAGAAACTCATTGATGGTTACCGGAAGCGGTTGGTCACAGTTATTTTGGCTAAAGGTTGTGCAACCAAGTATTAGGCTGAGGGTGCCAATACTTTTGTCTGGACCATTTTTGGAGTTTTGTGTGAAATGATCAATGTTTTGCTTTTTGCTTCATTCTCTTTTGTGTTTTTTTCATTTAAGACAAATTAAATGAAGATAATAATACCAAAGAATTTGTGTTTGCAATCATTTTCAGGAAGAAACTGAGTATTATCTGACAGAATTGCAGGGGTGTCAATACTTTTTGCCATGACTGTATATGAAAGTCTCTTCACAGACAAAATCTCTTCACACACAGTGTCTTTACACAGAGAAGTTCTCTACCTTTGTCATGCAGTGAGGGGGAGGGGGGAAGAATCTTAAGGTACCTTCAGACTCAGTAACTTTACAACGAGAACGACAACAATCCGTGACGTTGCAGCGTCCTGGATAGCGATCTCGTTGAGTTTGACACGCAGCAGCGATCAGGATCCCGCTGTGCCATCGCTGGTTGGAGCTAGAAATCCAGAACTTTATTTCGTCGTCAGGTCGGCGTGTATCGTCATGTTAGACAGCAAAAGCAATGATGCCAGCAATGTTTTACATGGTGCGAACAATCAGCGAGAACGATAAGTGAGTCGCCGTTACGTCACTGGATCGCTCCTGCATCGTTCTGGAGTTGCTCTGTTTGACGTCTCTACAGCGACCTAAACAGCGACGCTGCAGCAATTGGCTCGTTGTCTATATCGCTGCAGCGTCGCTGAGGGTGATGGTACCTTTAAGGTACCGTCACACTAAGCGACGCTGCAGCGATACCGACAACGATCCGGATCGCTGCAGCGTCGCTGTTTGGTCGCTGGAGAGCTGTCACACAGACCGCTCTCCAGCGACCAACGATGCCGGTAACCAGGGTAAACATCGGGTTACTAAGCGCAGGGCCGCGATTAGTAACCCGATGTTTACCCTGGTTACCATCGTTAAAGTAAAAAAAACAACCACTACATACTTACCTACCGCTGTCTGTCCCTGGCGCTGTGCTTCTCTGTACTGACTGTGAGCACAGCGGCCGGAAAGCAGAGCGGTGACGTCACCGCTCTGCTTTCCGGCTGCCCGGCGCTCACAGCCAGAGCAGAGAAGCACAGCGCCGGGGACAGACAGCGGTAGGTAAGTATGTAGTGGTTGTTTTTTTTACTTTAACGATGGTAACCAGGGTAAACATCGGGTTACTAAGCGCGGCCCTGCGCTTAGTAACCCGATGTTTACCCTGGTTACCAGCGAAGACATCGCTGAATCGGCGTCACACACGCCGATTCAGCGATGTCAGCGGGAGAGCCAGCGACGAAATAAAGTTCTGGCCTTTCTGCCCCGACCAGCGATATCACAGCAGGGGCCTGATCGCTGCTGCGTGTCACACTGGACAATATCGCTAGCCAGGACGCTGCAACGTCACGGATCGCTAGCGATATCGTCCAGTGTGACGGTACCTTTAGTCTCTCACACTCTTATCTTGAAGCAATAAAGATTGTTCCTGGGTGTCCTGACTGCTTCTATGCTTCTAGCAGTCACTTCCCTGAAAGAACTGGTCTTGACAGCTGTTCATTGTGACAGGAGACTCTCTCAGGCCGGTTTCACACGTCAGTGGCTCCGGTACGTGAGGTGACAGTTTCCTCACGTACTGGAGACACTGACTCACGTAGACACATTGAAATCAATGTGTCTCTGCACATGTCAGCGTGTTTTCACGGACCGTGTGTCCGTGTGCAAAACACGGAGACATGTCAGTGTTCGTGGGAGCGCACGGATTACACGGACCCATTAAAGTCAATGGGTCCGTGTAAAACACGTACCGCACACGGACGTTGTCCGTGTGCAGTCCGTGTGCCGTGCAGGACTCACCCGGCTCCCTCTCAGTGTCCTGTCCTGGCCGCAGCTTCTCCTGTATGCGGTCACATGGTGCCGCCGATTAGAGTCATGAATATGCGGCTCCACCTCCCCTAGGGGTGGAGCCGCATATTCATGACTGTAATGGGCGGCCCCACGTGACCGCTCATACAGGAGAAGGTGCGGCAAGGACAGGACACTGCGAGGGAGCCGGGTGAGTATTTTCATAACAGTGGGCGGGCGTACAGGGGGTGGGAGGGGGTTGGGGACAGGGATCTTTATTTTAAACACGAGAAACAAAAAAAAAAGGATTTATCATATCTTCTCTACAGCAAACGCTGCTGCAGAGAAGATATGAATGGCAGCTTCAGTACCATGTAGGGGGGACAGCGCTTACTGTAGCGCTGTCTCCTGCACGCTCCGTGTGGTACCCAATCGGCACACGGGCGGCACACGTGTGCCGCACGTGTGCCACACTGATGTGCCACAGAAACGCACGGGCACACGGAAACGAATAATTCCGGTACCGATTTTTCCGGTACCGGAATTATCTGGACGTGTGAGACTGGCCTCATACACTGCTTTTTCCTGCAGATCACTGGCATAACAACTTTCCTAGAATCCACTGGGGCTGTGCTGACCACTCCCTGTCTCAGTACACACTTTAACCCCTCTATTGCTGAATGATTCTAAATCATCAATGCAGCTTCTATTTGTCACACTCTTTATTATTATTATTATTATTATTTATTTATATAGCACCATTGATTCCATGGTGCTGTACATGAGAAGGGGTTACATACAAGTTACAAATATCACATACAGTAAACAAACTAACAATGACGGACTGATACAGAGGGGCGAGGACCCTGCCCTTGCGGGCTTACATTCTACACTCTCTTCCCTACTAATTTAATATTGTCCCCAACATTTGTCTTAGGCCGGGTTCACATTTGTGTCTGTGTGAGCAGCGTACGATCTGCATCGATCCACATGCGTCATGCGTACATATCTTTAACATTGTGTACGCATTGAGATGTTTTTGCATGCGTTCGCTTGCGGATGCATACGCATGCGTCATTTGGAGGTGTGCGGCTGGATGCGGCGGGGTCTGGCAAACGCAACATGTTGAATTTTTTTATTAAGCTCCTTACAATTCACAGCCGTGCACCTGCTAGTCTAGCATATAATACACCATGTTCCGAAATATTATGCAAATTGGATTTAAGTATCATAAAGATTTAATTGTTTTGTTTTTTAAATAACTCGTGGATGGTATTGTGTCTCAGGGCTCAATGGATCACTGAAATCAATCTCAAACACATGTGAAAATTAGTTTTCCAGGTGATTCTAATTAAAGGAAAACTACTTAAAAATTATGTTCCACGTTATTTAGCAGGCCACAGGTTTCAAGCAATATGGGAAATAAAAAGGATCTCTCTGCTGCTGAAAAGCGTTAAATAGTGCAAAGCCTTGGACAAGGTATGAAAACATTAGATATTTCACGGAAACTTAAGAGTGATCATCATACTGTGAAGAGATATGTGACTGAAACAGAGCCCAGACAGAGTTCATGCAGATAAAGACATAATGAGGAAGGTTTCTGCCAGACAAATTCATTGGATTTAGAGAGCAGCTGCCAAAATACCATTACAAAGCAGCAAACAGTTATTTGAAACTGCTGGTGCCTCTGGAGTCCCTCGATCCTCAAGGTGTAGGATCCTTCAAAGGCTTGCTGTAGTGCATAAACTTACTATTTGGCCACCCTTGAACAGTGTTCACAAGCAGAAATGGTTGCAGTGGGCCAAGACATACATGAAGACTAATTTTCAAACAGTCTTGTTTACTGATGAGTGTCGAGCAACCCTGGATGGTCCAGATGGATGGAGTAGTGGATGGTTGGTGGATGGCCACCATGTCCCAACAAGGCTGCGATGTCAGCAAGGAGGTGGAGTCTTGCTTTGGGCCGGAATCATGGGGAAACAGCTGGTAGGGTCCTTTAAGGTTCCTGAAGATGTGAAAATGATCTTTGCAAAGTATATAGAGTTTCTGACTGACAACTTTCTTCCATGGTATAAAAAGCAGAAGCGTGCCTGCAGGAGCAAAATCATCTTCATGCATGACAATGCACCATCTTATGCTGCTCCCTCTGAGTCATTGGCTGCTATGGGCATAAAAGGAGATAAACTCATGGTGTGGCCACCATCTTCCCCTGACCTCAACCCTATAGACAACCTTTGGAGTATCATCAAGCAAGCGATCTATGAGGGTGGGAGGCAGTTCACATCAAAACAGCAGCTCTCGGAGGCTATTCTGACTTTATGCAAAGAAATACAAGCAGAAACTCTCCAAAAACTCACAAGCTCAATGGATGCAAGAATTGTGAAGGTGATATCAAAGAAGGGGTCCTATGTTAACATGTAACTTTGCCTGTTAGGATGTTTTGGAGTCAAATAGCTTTTTTTGTTCAGTGAATGTGACCTCCTAATGCTGCAAATTGCACAAATGAGCATTTTCAGTTCTTTAAAACATATCAAATGTTCACAAATTCTACTGTGCCTAATAATTTGAAACAGTGCATTTAGAGTTTTTATTTATTTTGGAGATTATACTGTTATTATTGGGAGGTTTCTTCAATAAAGTTCGATGTATAATCTAACGGGTGATGACTTTTATTAGACTGACTGTCATTTGCATCTACTATTTAGGAAAATCCGAGAAAAGTATAATTTGCATAATAATTTGGAACATGGTGTAATAAAGGGATATTCCAAAAGCACATATTCATTAAAGGATAAGGGATTGAACTCCAGTGTCCCCCCATAAAATAACAATACCACAACATCATGCGGTGGAGCACTCCAAAGGCATGCATATGAGAGAGGAACAGTGGAGTAGCCATAAACAACCAATAGTGTTAAAACAAGAATGTTTCTTTAACCCCTTAATCCCATATGACATACTATCCTGTCGAGGTGACCTGGGACTTAATTCCCAGGGACGGGATAGTACGTCATATGCGATCGGCTGCGCTCATGGGGGGAGTGCGGCCGATCGCGGCCAGGTGTCAGCTGACTATCGCAGCTGACATCCGGCACTATGTGCCAGGAGCGGTCATGGACTGCTCCTGGCACATTAACCCCTGGTACACTGCGATCAAACATGATCCAGGGGCATAGGGAAGCATCACGCAGGGAGGGGGCTCCCTGCAGGCTTCCGTGAGACGATCGGTAGAAGGCAATGTGCTCACCTTGTACCGAGTGTCTCCTACCTGCAGGCCCCGGATCCAAAATGGCCGGGGGGCTTCTTCCGGGTCCTGCAGGGAGGTGGCTTACCAAGCGCCTGCTCAGAGCAGGTGCTGGTAAGCCAGGAGCAGGGCACGCCAGATGGCTGATCTGACACAGTTCTCTTCCAAGTGTCAGATCAGCGATCTGTCACTATACAGTGATCTCCCCCCTCGGACAAAGTAAAAAAGTAACAAAAATTTTTTAGATCTGTAAAAAAAAAAAAAATTTAGTATTGCCGCGTCCGTAACGACCCGACCTATAAAACTGTTCCACTAGTTAACCCCTTCAGTGAACACCGTAAAAAAAATGAGACAAAAAACCGCTTTATTATCATACCGCCAAACAAAAAGTGGAATAACATGCAATCAAAAAGACAGATATAAATAACCATGGCACCGCTGAAAACATCATCTTGTCCCGCAAAAAATGAGCCGCCATACAGCATCATCAGCAAAAAAATAAAAAGTTACATTCCTCAGAATAAAGCGATGCAAAAATAATTATTTTTTCTATAAAATAGTTTTTATCGTATAAAAGTGCCAAAACATAAAAAAAATGATATAAATGAGGTATCGCTGTAATCGTACTGACCCAAAGAATGAAACTGCTTTATCCATTTTACCAAACGTGGAACAGTATAAACGCCCCCCCCCCAAAAGAAATTCATGAAAGCTGGTTTTTGGTCATTCTGCCTCACAAAAATCGGAATAAAAAGCGATCAAAAAACGTCACATGCCCGAAAATGTTGCCAATAAAAATGTCAACTCGTCCCGCAAAAAACAAGACCTTACATGACTCTGTGGACCGAAATATGGAAAAATTATAGGTCTCAAAATGTGGTAACACAAAAAATATTTTTTGCAATAAAAAGCGTCTTTTAGTGTATGACAGCTGCCAATCATAAAAATCCGCTAAAAAAAGCTATAAAAGTAAATCAAACCCCCCTTCATCACCCCCTTAGTTAGGGAAACATAATTTTTTTTTTTAAATGTATTTATTTCCATTTTCCCATTAGGGTTAGGGCTAGCGCTAGGGTTAGGGCTAGGGTTAGGGCTAGAGTTAGGGTTAGGGTTGGGGCTAGGGTTAGGGCTAAGGTTAGGGTTGGGGTTAGGGTTGGGGTTAGGGATGGGGTTAGGGATAGGGTTGGGGCTAGGGTTAGGGTTGGGGGTAGGGTTAGGGTTGGGGGTAGGGTTAGGGCTACAGTTAGGGTTGTGAATAAAGTAAAGGTTAGGGCTGGGGCTAAAGTTAGGGTTAGGGCTGGGGCTAGGGTTAGGGTTGGGGCTAAAGTTAAGGTTAGGACTACAGTTAGGGTTGGGGCTAAAGTTAGGGTTAGGGTTGGGGCTAAAGTTAGGGTTAGGGTTGGGGCTAAAGTTAGGGTTAGGGTTGGGGCTAAAGTTAGGGTTGGGGCTAAAGTTAGGGTTAGGGTTTGGATTACATTTACGGTTGGGATTAGGGTTAGGGGTGTGTCAGGGTTAGGGGTGTGGTTAGGGATATGGTTGGGATTAGGGTTAGGGGTGTGTTTGTGATAGGGTTTCAGTTAGAATTGGTGGTTTCCACTGTTTAGGCACATCAGGGCTCTCCAAAAGCGTCATGGCATCTGATCTCAATTCCAGCCAATTCTGCGTTGAAGAAGTAAAACAGTGCTCCTTCCCTTCCGAGCTCTCCAGTGTGCCCAAACAGGGGTTTACCCCAACATATGGGGTATAAGCATACTCCGGACAAATTGGACAACTATTGGAGTCCAATTTCTCTTGTTACCCTTGGGAAAATAAAAATTTGGGGGGGCTAATAAAAACATTTTTGTGGGAAAAAAAATAATTTTTATTTTCACAACTGCGTTATAAACTGTAGTGAAACACTTGAGGGTTCAAAGCTGTCAAAACACATCTAGATAAGTTCCTTGAGGGGGTCTAGTTTCCAAAATGGTGTCACATCTGGGGGATTTCTACTGTTTAGGTGCATCATGGGCTCTGCAAATGCAACGCGATACCTGCAGACCAATCCATCTAAGTCTGCATTCCAAATGGCACTCCTTCCCTTCTGAGCTCTGCCAAGCGCCCAAACGGTGGTTCCCCCCACATATGGGGTATCAGCGTACTCAGGACAAATTGGACAACAACTTTTGGGGTCAAATTTCTCCTGTTACCCTTGGAAAAATACAAAACTGGGGGCTAAAAAATAATTTTTGTGGAAAAAAATGATTTTTAATTTTCACGGCTCTGCGTTATAAACTGTAGTGAAACACTTGGGGGTTCAAAGTTCTCACAACACATCTAGATAAGTTCCTTGGGGGGTATAGTTTCCAATATGTGGTCACTTCTGGGGGATTTCTACTGTTTAGATGCATCAGGGGCTCTGCAAATGCAACGTGACGCCTGCAGACCAAGCCATCTAAGTCTGCATTCCAAATGGTGCTCCTTCCTTTCCGAGCTCTGCCATGCGCCCAAATGGTGGTCCCCCCCACATATGGGGTATCAGCGTACTCAGGACAAATTGGATAACAACTTTTTGGGTCGAATTTCTCCTGTTACCCTAGGGAAAATACAAAACTGGGAGCTAAAAAATAATTTTTGTGAAAAAAAAAAGAATTTTTATTTTCACGGCTCTGCATTATAAACTGTAGTGAAACACTTGGGGTTCAAAGCTGTCAAAACACATCTAGATAAGTTCCTTAGGGGGTCTACTTTCCAAAATGGTGTCACTTTTGAGGGATTTCAATGTTTAGGCCCATCAGGGGCTCTCCAAACATGACATGGTGTCCTATCTCAATTCCAGTCAATTTTGCATTGCAAAGTCAAACGGCGCTCCTTCCCTTCCGAGCTCTGCCATGCGCCCAAACAGTGGTTTACCCCCACATGTGGGGTATCAGCGTACTCAGAACAAATGGCACAACAACTTTTAGGGTCCAATTTCTTCTCTTACCCTTGGCAAAATAAAAAATTTGGGGTGAAAATATCATATTTGTGAAAAAATATGATTTTTTATTTTTACGGCTCTGCATTATAAACTTCTGTGAAGCACTTGGTGGGTTAAAGTGCTCACCACACATCTAGATAAGTTTCTTTGGGGGTCTAGTTTCCAAAATGGTGTCACTTGTGGGGGGTTTCTACTGTTTAGGTGCATCAGGGGCTCTGCAAATGCAACATGACGCCTGCAGACCAATCCATCTAAGTCTGCATTCCAAATGGCACTCCTTCCCTTCTGAGCTCTGCCATGCGCCCAAACGGTGGTTCCCCCCACATATGGGGTATCAGCGTACTCAGGACAAATTGGAAAGCAACTTTTGGGGTCCAATTTCTCCTGTTACCCTTGGAAAAATACAAAACTGGGGGCTAAAAAATAATTTTTGTGGAAACAAAGTGATTTTTTATTTTCACGGCTCTGCGTTATAAACTGTAGTGAAACACTTTTGGGTTCAAAGTTCTCACAACACATCTAGATAAGTTCCTTGGGGGGTCTAGTTTCCAAAATGGTGTCACTTCTGGGGGGATTCTACTGTTTAGGTGCATCAGGGGTTCTGCAAATGCAACGTGACGCCTGCAGTCCAATCCATTTAAGTCTGCATTCCAAATGGTACTCCTTCCTTTCCGAGCTCTGCCATGCACCCAAACGGTGGTCCCCCACATATGGGGTATCAGCTGTTGTGAGTTCTGCTCTTGGGCTCCCTCCTGTGGTTTTGAGTGGTATGGCTGCTTCTTGGATTTAGCTTCAGCAGCTGTTTTCACTGATCGTCTTCCTGGCTCGGCTATATTACTCTGGCCTTATCCCTCATTCAATGCCAGTTGTCAATTGTTCCTGCCTGGAGTCATTGCTCTTAGGATTTTCCTGACACTCTGACCAGTTCAGCAAAAGCTAAGTCCTTGCTTGTCCTTTTGCAGTTCACTTGTTGTGGACTTTGTTGTTCAGCACTTTCTATGTTTTGGTCATTTGTCCAGCTTATCAGTATGGATCTATTCAGCTAGGCTGGAAGCTCTGGGCAGCAGAGTTTGCCCTCCACACCTTTAGTCAGGTGTGGAGATTTTTGCATTCCTATGCAGTGGACTTTTTCTAGTTTTTATTACTGACCGCACAGCGTTCTGTCCTGTACTATTTCTATCTAGCTAGAAGTGGCCTCCTGTGCTTAATCTTGTTTCATACTACGTATGTCATTTCCTTCTCCTCTCACAGTCATTACTTGTGGGGGGCTAATCTATCCTTTGGGGATTTTCTCTGAGGCAAGATAGTTTTCCTGCTTCTTCTTTAGGGGTAGTTAGCTCTTAGACTGTGACGAGATGCCTAGGCAGAGTTAGGAGCATTCCACGGCTACTTCTAGTGTTGTGTCGAGCTTAGGGACTGCGGTCAGTATAGTTACCACCTGCTCAGAGCTAGTCGCATGTCGCTCCTTAATCACCAGATCATAACAATCAGCGTGCTCAGGACAAATTGGATAACAACTTTTTGGGTCAAATTTCTCCTGTTACCCTAGGGAAAATACAAAACTGGGGGCTAAAAAATAATTTTTGTGAAAAAAAAAAGAATTTTTATTTTCACAGCTCTGCATTATAAACTGTACTGAAACACTTGGGGGTTCAAAGCTGTCAAAACACATCTAGATAAGTTCCTTAGGGGGTCTACTTTCCAAAATGGTGTCACTTGTGGGGGTTTCAATGTTTAGGCTCATCAGGGGCTCTCCAAACATGACATGGTGTCCTGTTGTGAATTCCGCTCTTGGGCTCCCTCCGGTGGTTGTAAGTGGCACTTTTGTGAGTTCTGCTCTTGGGCTCCCTCTGGTGGTTTTAAGTGGAATGGCTGCTCCTTGGATTTAGCAGTCTGCAGCTGCTTCCACTGATTGTCTTTCTGCTCGGCTATTTATGCCTGGCTATTCCCTTCAGCCAGTGCCACTTGTCTATGGTTCCTGGTTGGATTCACATCTTTGCTTGGATTTCCCTGATATCCTGACCAGTTCAGCAAAGATAAGTCCTTGCTTTGCTCTTTTCTGTCCACATGTTGTGGACTTATTCATTCTGTGCATTCTATGTTTTGTCCAGCTTGTCAGTATGGATTAATTCAGTTAAGCTGGAAGCTCTGGGAAGCAGATTTACCCTCCACACCTTTAGTCAGGTGTGGAGATTTTTGTAAACTCTGTGTGGATTTTTGTAGTTTTTAATACTGACCGCACAGTATTCTATCCTGTCCTATCTATCTAGCTAGACTGGCCTCCTGTGCTACATCCTGGTTTCATTCTGTTTATGTCTTTTCCCTCTCCACTCACAGTCATTACTTGTGGGGGGCTATCTATCCTTTGGGGATTTTCTCTGAGGCAAGATCATTTTCCTGTTTCTATCTTTAGGGGTAATTAATTCTCAGGCTGTGACGAGGTGCCTAGGGAGTGACAGGAGCATCCCACGGCTACTTCTAGTGTTGTGTTGAGCTTAGGGACTGCGGTCAGTACAGGTACCACCTCCTTCAGAGCTCGTCCCATGTTGCTCCTAAACCACCAGTTCATAACAGTACAAGTGGCCAAAAATGAATTAAATGCATCTCAAAAGAAGGAAAAAAAAATTCTGAGCCATTTTTTTTTCTGTGCTCTGTTTTGTCTTTTTTTTCCTCTTGATCTCTGGGTGGTTCAGGATTTATGCTCTGGCATGGATGTTCAGGGTTTGTTTTCTCGTGTGGATCAACTTGCTGCAAGAGTACAGAGTATCCAAGATTATGTTGTCCAGACTCCGGCTTTGGAGCCTAAAATTCCTACTCCTGATTTGTTTTTTGGGGACAGATCCAAGTTTTTGAACTTTAGAATTAACTACCCCTAAAGATAGAATCAGGAAAACTATCTTGCCTCAGAGAAAATCCCCAAAGGATAGATAGCCTCCCACAAGTAATGACTGTGAGTGGAGAGGGAAAAGACATACACAGAATGAAACCAGGATGTAGCACAGGAGGCCAGTCTAGCTAGATAGATAGGACAGCATAGAATACTGTGCGGTCAGTATTGAAAACTACAAAAATCCACACAGAGTTGACAAAAATCTCCACACCTGACTAAAGGTGTGGAGGGTAAATCTGCTTTCCAGAGCTTCCAGCTTAACTGAATTAATCCATACTGACAAGCTGGACAAAACATAGAATGCACAGAACGAATAAGTCCACAACATGTGGACAGAAAAGAGCAAAGCAAGGACTTATCTTTGCTGAACTGGTCAGGATATCAGGGAAATCCAAGCAAAGATGTGAATCCAACGAGGAACTATAGACAAGTGGCACTGGCTGAAGGGAAGAGCCAGGCATAAATAGCCGAGCAGAAAGACAATCAGTGGAAGCAGCTGCAGACTGCTAAATCCAAGGAGCAGCCATTCCACTTAAAACCACCGGAGGAAGCCCAAGAGCAGAACTCACAAAAGTGCCACTTACAACCACCGGAGGGAGCCCAAGAGCGGAATTCACAACAGTGTCCCATCTCAATTCCAGTCAATTTTGCATTGAAAAGTCAAACAGCGCTCCTTCCCTTCCGAGCTCTGCCATGTCCCCAAACAGTGGTTTACCCCCATATGTGGGGTATCGGCGTACTCAGAACAAATGGCACAACAATTTTTGGGGTCCAATTTCTTTTCTTACCCTTGGGAAAATAAAAAATTGGGGGCAAAAATATCATATTTGTGAAAAAATATGATTTTTTATTTTACGGCTCTGCATTATAAACTTCTGTGAAGCACTTGGTGGGTTAAAGTGCTCAACACACATCTAGATAAGTTCCTTAGGGGGTCTACTTTCCAAAATGGTGTCACTTGTGGGGAGTTTCAATGTTTAGGCACATCAGGGGCTCTCCAACCGCAACATGGCGTCCCATCTCAATTCCAGTCAATTTTGCATTGAAAAGTCAAACGGCACTCCTTCCCTACTGAGCTCTGCCATGCGCCCAAACAGTAGTTTACCCCCACATATAGGGTATCAGCGTACTCAGAACAAATTGTACAACAACTTTTGGGGTCCATTTTCTCCTGTTACCCTTGGTAAAATAAAACAAACTGGAGTTGAAGTAATTTTTTTGTGAAAAAAAGTTAAATGTTAATTTTTTTAAACATTCCAAAAATTCTTGGAAAACACCTGAAGGGTTAATAAACTTCTTCAATGTGGTTTTGAGCACCTTGAGGGGTGCAGTTTTTAGAATGGTGCCACACTTGGTTATTTTCTATCATATAGACCCCTCAAAATTTCTTCAAATATGATGTGGTCACTAAAAAATATTGGTGTTGTAAAAATGAGAAATTGCTGGTCAATTTTTAACCCTTATAACTCCCTAACAAAAACAAATTTGGGTTCCAAAATTGTGCTGATGTAAAGTAGACATGTGGGAAATGTTACTTATTAAGTATTTATTACTTATTTTGTGTGACATATCCCTGTGATTTAAGGGCATAAAAATTCAAAGTTGGAAAATTGCAAAATTTTCTAAATTTTTGCCAAATTTCTGTTTTTTTTTTTACAAAAAAACGCAAGTCATATCGAATAAATTTTACCACAATCATGAAGTACAATATGTCACGAGAAAACATTGTCAGAATCGCTAAGATCCGTTGAAGCATTCCAGAGTTATAACCTCATAAAGGGACAGTGGTCAGAATTGTAAAAATTGGCCCGGTCATTAACGTGCAAACCACGCTTGGGGCTTAAGGGGTTAAAAGATAAATAACACAAAAATGTATATCATAAGTAAGGAGGATTAACATGCAGAGATACACTGAGTCAGTCCAGCACAATTATAATATGTACATAACCTGTGTATCCTGTCACCATGTAAAATGAAAGCCCAGAGAAGTAAGAATTAAGCAAAAAGTAGGTTCACAGTTTGCAATGCTTAAAGGGACACTGTCACCTGAATTTGGAGGGAACAGTCTTCAGCCATGGAGGCGGGGTTTTTGGGTGTTTGATTCACCCTTTCCTTACCCGCTGGCTGCATGCTGGCTGCAATATTGGATTGAAGTTCATTCTCTGTCCTCCGTAGTACATGCCTGCACAAGGTATGTCATAGGAGATTCTTTACAACCTGGTGACACCTAAGGGTTCCTGCCTTTATGAGCTAAACATAATAGGCTATGTAAATAGCAGCTTGCCTCGTAACTTTTTTCGTACATGGAATATGCAATATTCATGGGGCCTGTTTGTCAAGTCTAATATTTCCTTATAGGTGCTGAAGGAAGACTCATAATAGCACAATGCAATTTCCCTTTTATTTTCATGAACAATCAATTCAAGTCTTGCACCAAAGAGGGAAGATCTGATAACCAGCTATGGTGCTCAACAACTCCAAACTATGATACAGATGGACACTGGATCTTTTGCGATACAACAGGTATGAATCCTGGCTGAATGATGGCTGCATCAATTTATAAACACAGTCCACCACTATTTTTATTTTGTAGTGTTATTTTGCCACACATTTCCATTTGGTTAAAAGAAAACTCAATATTCATGCCATCTCCATATTAGAAGCTTTTATATAATGTCATTTTTAGATACCACCACCTCAAGTACTTCCAATCTTCATCTTGTGGTGATACTGTGCCTTGGATTTGCCGTACTGTGTGTCTGTCTTGTTGGGTTCTGCATGAAGTTTCAGTGGATGGGTGAGTTTCTGCATTATTTATTACAAAGGACATTTCCCCAGTGTAACAATGTTAAACTGGAAACATCCTGGAATATTGGCTGCAGAGCTTAATAAAACGCAGTTTTCATTTTTTATTCTCCTCTTCATTGCTGAAATATTATGTTGTAAAGTTTAGGTTACAAATTATGATAAGTCTAAGCTGGCATCACTAGAGATTTTTCTCTGGGAGGGTGTACTTTTTCCCCAACATGACGTTGACCAATCATGAGTAGGAGACGTTATGCAGACGAAAGAACACGCTCCCAGAAGGTCAGAAGAACATGCTTTCTCTTGTGAGTTGTAATGATAGCCAGTCCTGCTCTCAGACCTGATCTCTACAGGTACTGTGTAAATCAGGGGTGGGCAATTCATATTCCAGAGGGGCCATATGCGAGACCATGACTTTTGTGGAGGACTGAACCAATAGACTAAAATTAATTCTGCTCAATATTAATATAAACCTGTTAATTATTTTATAATAATATTAATTGTATCACTTAATATTGAGCAGAATTAAGCATGCCGACACCCCCCTATATACAGCTCTGGCAAGCATTAAGAGACCACCACATCAAAACCCTGTCATGGGCTTCCCAATCTCCAGACCTGAACCCCATTGAAAACCACTGGAATGTAATCAAGAGGAAGATGGATAGTCACAAGCCATCAAACAAAGAAGAACTGCAATGTGAAAGACTGGTGGAAAGCATGCCAAGACGCATGAAAGCTGTGATTAAAAATCATGGTTATTCCACAAAATATTGATTTCTCTTCCTGAGTTAAAACATTAGTATTGTTGTTTCTAAATGATTATGAACTTGTTTTCTTTGCATTATTTGAGGTCTGAAAGCACTGTTTTTTTGTAATTTTGACCACTTCTCCTTTTCAGAAAAAATACAAAATTTATTGTTTGGAAGTTCGGAGACATGTTGTCAGTAGTTTATAGAATAAATGAAAAATTTACATTGTACTCAAAAATATACCTGTACAGAGAAAAATCAAACAAACTGAAAATTTTGCAGTGGTCTCTTAATTTTTGCCAGAACTGTGCAGCATGAACTCCACACAGCCCCTATATAAAGTATGAGCCCACACACAGTCCCCTACAAACAGTATGATCCAACACTCAGCCCTCTATGACAATATGAGGCTGTCATGATTACCCCTCTCAGTGTGGTAAGTGGCAGCTCAGCCATCCAATCTGGGGCAGGGGTATGCCGAGTTGTCAGTATCATGATAGACCGCTCTGCTGTCCAATCTGAGGCTTGGGCGTGATGAGCAGTCAGTGTGATAAGTGACAGTCAAGTCGCCCAATCAGGGCCAGGATGTGCTGAGCTTCCTACAGGTGACTCTTGTTAAGAATTATTCCAGGCTATTTAACTGGCTGTGTGCCTCTTTGTTCTGTGAGGTGTGTCTAATTCCCTGATCTTATTGCCGGACCTAGGATTTGTTTTGACTACTCATGTGTGTTGTCCCTTTTGCTCTTGATGATCTCTGACCTCAGGTAATTGACCTAGGACTTGGACCCTGATTATCTAGTTGTCTTATCCCATTATTTTGTCATATCCTCCTGGCATTTGGACCCTGGACTGTTACTTGACCACGATTTTGAGTATAATGCAACCCCCAAAGAGTATAATGCAGCCTCATAGAGTATAATACAGCTCAACAGAGAATAAAACAGCCCCATTGAGTATAATGCAGCTCCCATATGGTATAATGCAGCCTCAAATAGTGAAATGCAGACCCCATAGAGTATAATGCAGTCCCCATAGAGTATAGTGCATCCCCCATAGATTATAATCCAGCCTCATAGAGTATAATACAGCCCAATAGAGAATAAAACAGCCCCATAGAGTATAATGCAGCTCCCATATCCATATGGTATAATGCAGCCTCAAATAGTGAAATGCAGCCCCCATATAGTAAAATGCAACTCACATGGAGTATAATGCAGCTCTATAGAGTACATAGAGTATAATGCAACCCCATAGACTATAATAGACACATAGAGTACATATAGCATAATGCAGCCCCATAGAGTATAATGCAGCCCCCATAGAGTATAATTCAGCCCCCATAGAGTACATATAGTATAATGCAGTCCCAAAAAGTATAATGCAGGCTCGATATGTTATAATGCAGCCTCCATAGAGCATAATGCAGCCCCCATAGAGTATTTATAGTATAATGCAGCCCCAAAAAGTATAATGCAGGCCCGATATGGTATAATGCAGCCTGCATAGAGTATAATGCAGCCCTCATAGCTAACAATGCAGCTCTCATAGAGTATACTGTAGGCCTCATAGAGTATAATGCAACCCCAATGGAGTATAATGCAGTCCCCATAGAGTATAATGCAGCCCCCATAGGGTACATATAGTATAATTCAGCCCCTTAGAGTTTAATGCAGCTTCTGTAAAGTATAATGCAGCCCCCATAGAGTATGTATAGTATAATGCAGCCCCCAAGAGTATAACCCAGGCCCCGTAGAGTATAATGCAGCCCCATAGAGTGTAATGCAGCCTCATTATGGCAGAATGCAGCCTCAATATGGTAGAATGCAGTTTCCTATAGTATAATGTAGCCCCCATAGAGTGTAATGCAGCTGTCAAAGTAAAATGCAGCCCCAAAGAGTACATATAATATAATGCAGCCCCATAGTGTATAATGCAGCCCCACAGTATTATTCAGCCCCAGAGCATATAATGCAGCCCCATAGAGTAAAATGCAGCCCAATAAAGTACATATAGTGTAATGCAGCCCCATAGAGTATAATGCAGGCACCACAAAGTATGATGCAGCCAACATATAGTATGTATAGTATAATGCATCCCCAAAAAGTATAATGCAGCCTCTATAGTGTATGTATAGTGCAATGCAGCTCTCATAGATTATGTATAGTATGTTGCAGCCCCATAGATTATAATGCCGCCCCATAGAGTATAGTGCAACCCCCATAGAGAATAGTGCAGCCCCCAAAGATAACAATGCAGCCACAAATAGTATAATACAACTCTCATCGAGAATAATGCAGAACCATAGAGTATTTTGCATCCCCCATAAAGTATAATGCAGCCCCATAGAATAAAATGCAGCACCCATAGAGTACATACAGTATAATGCAGCCACATAGAGTACATATAGTGTAATGCAGCCCCAAAGAATATAATGCAGAGTATAATGCAGCCCCCATAGAGTATAATGCAGCTCCCATAGAGTATAATGTAGCCCCCCATAGAGTATGTTGCACCCCCATAAAGTATAATGCAGCCCCTTATAGTATAATGCAGCCATATAGAGTATAATACAGCTCCATAGAGTATAAAACAACCCAATAGAATATAATGCAGCCTCAAAAAGTGTAATTCAGCCCCCATAGCGTATAATGCTGCCCCCCATAGAGTATAATGCAGCCCCCATAGAGTATAATCCTGCTCACAAAAGAGTATACTGCAGCTCCAAAGAGTATAATGCAAGTCACATGGAGTATAATGCAGCTCGATAAATTACATAGAGTATAATGCAGTCCCATAGTGTATAATCCACCACGAAAAACCTCCCACAGACTGGACAGGCTACAGAATGTTTTGTTTTAAAAAAATATATTTTATTTATATCAAAAATTAAAACTTATTTAAATACAAAAAAATTATTGTAGTAATGCCTCCTATCTAATACAGATCATATGTGGTTCCACACATAATAAATAACATATATTGTAAAACAAGCAGCATGCCTTTAGTGATGTTTCTAATGATACCACCATTGACATATGGATAGAATCCAGGGCACAGTGGCCTATAAAGAAACTCCAATACAATGCTCAGTGCATATAATCATTGCTCACTATGTATGACATAATGTTAACCTAAAAGCATGATTATCAAAGTATAATTACCTTGGTAAAACCACACGAGACCCACGCTATATCCCAACGCACGTTTCGATTACTTCTTCTTCTGGGGCGTATGAAGAAGAAGTGTGTGTAGCCCTATTGTTGCACATCCCAAATATGTAACTTTCATATCTCTGTCATCACCTGGGGTCGAATTATTCATCATGAATAACTTTCACACAAATCAGCAAACACATGGCTGCAAACAAAATAACTAGTTTTCTGCTAACCCCTGCATTCTTGAGGGAGGGGGAACAGAGTCATACACTGGAGTTTCATGTATGACTGTATTGTCAGCAGGGAGAGAGAGCTGGGAGGAAGGGGGTCGGAAAGCCCACAGCGTGTGTCTGTACTCAGATCTAATGGATGTAGCAGAGCTCAGTGTGCGTGATAATAGGCAATCAAATACATCACATGCCTGACACCTCCTCTTTTGGACTGCACCTCTCGGTACTCCTCCATGCACACATCGGTAGGTTTGCACCGGCGGGACAACCCGTCTGCATTGCCATGCTCGCTGACCGTTGTGTGTCTGACTGTAAAGTTGTACTGTTGGAGGGCAAGGCTCCAGCGCAGCAATCTTCCGTTGATACCAGACACGGATTGTAGCCAGCGCAGAGGTTGGGGTCGGTCACCACAGTGAAGGTGCGACCGTACAGGTAGGGCTGCAAATGTTGCAGGGCCCAGACCATGGCCAGGCACTCCTTCTCTATGGTGGAATAGGCCACTTCCCTCTGCAGAAGCTTCTGGCTCAGGTACAACATGGGGTGCTCTTGGTTCCCTGAGTCGACCTGGCTGAGCACAGCACCGAGGCCAAACTCGCTGGTGTCGGTCTGTAAATGGAACGGCTGACAGCTGTTGACTGCCTTTAACATGGGAGAGTTGCACAGGGCTGTTTTCAAAGCCTGGAAAGCCACCTCACACCTGTCCATCCAGTCGACTGTTTGGGGTAGCCTCTTTCTGGTGAGGTCTGTCAAGGGTTTTGCCAGGCTACTATAGTTTTGTACAAAGGGCCTATAATATGCTGCAGTGCCAAGGAAGGACATCACCTGTTACTAGGTCCTGGGGGTGGGCCAGGACACGATTGTGTCCACTTTCCCAGGCTCTGGCCTCATGGAGCCCCCGCCTACCCGATGCCCCAGGTAGTGAACCTCTCTCATGCCCATCTGGCACTCTCCCGACTTGATGGTCAGGCCTGCTTGGTAAATTCACCTGAGCACCTCCTGGAGATGTTGCAGGTGTTCCTCCCAGGAGGAAATGAAGACAGCAATGTCATCTAAGTCACCGTGTACTTCTCCAGTCCCTGAAGCAGGTGGTTAACCATCCGCTGGAAAGTGGCAGGGGCATTCTTCATACCGAATGGCATGACTGTGCACTCATACAGTCCAAAGGGTTTGATAAAGGCGGACTTCTCCTGCGCCTCGGGGCTCAGGGGAATCTGCCAGTATCCCCCATAATGGACAGAAATTTTGCACCAGCTAACTGCTCAAGCAACTCCTCGATGCGTGGCATTGGGTGCATGTCAGAGGCTGTGATGGAATTGAGCCCCTTGTAGTCCACACAGAACCGGGTGGTCCGATCCTTCTTTGCCATGAGGACTACAGGTGAGGCCCACGCGCTTTTGGATTATTGAATCACCCCCAGCTGTAACATCTTATCGATCTCCTGGCGCATAACCTGCTGCGCCTCGTCGGAGATCCGATAGTGAGTTTGCCGTATTGATTGCATGATTCCCGGTGTCCACCTCGTGCTAATTGGGTCATTCCAGATTGGTTGGAGAACACAGCCCGGAAGGGTTTCAGCCTGGTTCGCAGCTGCGACCGCGGGGGTTCAGTTAACAAGGCGCTTACATTAACATTTTGAAAGGACCCACCGGCCTTGGCTTGGGCCAGCATGCGCAGGAGGGGGTCTTCCTCCCTGACTTTGGGCAGGTTGAAGACTGATAGGATGCAGGCTGCACTTTTGTGATGAGCCTTCATCATATTGACATGAAAGGCCTTTCGCCTACCCTGAGCGTGGTCAAGCGTGACCACGTAGGTGACTGGGTTGAGCTATTGGTGGACAATGTACAGGCCTTCCCATGCTGCCTGAAGCTTATCCTTTGGTACGGGGACCAGCACCCACACCTTTTGACCAATCTGTTAGGTCCGCTCCCGGGCGTTCTGTTCGTACCAGTGCTTCTGGTCAGCCTGAACCTGCGTCATGTTGTCATGCACCAACTGTGTCAAGGTCTGCATTTTGTCACAGAAGCGCATGACATACTCCAGGATGGATACTTCAGAAGGGTTTGGCTCCTCTTCCCAGGATTCCCTTACCAACCTAAGGGGTCCCCGGACTCGCCTGCTGTACAGGAGCTCAAAGGGGAGAACCCCGTCGAGGCCTTCAGAACTTCTCAGTGAGTGAATAGCAGGTGTGGTTGATACCGCTCCCAGTCGCATCCTTGGGTCTCAACCAGCATGCATAGCATCTGTTTGAGAGTACCGTTGAAGCTCTCACACAAACCATTGGTCTGTAGGTGATACGCACTCGATACCAGATGCTTCACCAGCATCTTCTTACAGAGAGCCTCCATTAGACGAGACATGAATTGGGTCCCTTGGTCAGTAAGCATCTCCTTGGGAAATCCTTCCCGTGAAAAGATGGCCAACAGTGCATCCGCCATCTTATCCGCCCTAGTGGAGGACACAGCCACTGCCTCTGGGTACTGGGTAGCATAGTGTACCTCAGTGAGGATGTATTGCTTTCCAGAGCTCCCGGGAATGGCCAGCGGGCCCACAATGTCCACCACAATCCTCTTGAAAGGCTCCTATATCACTGGCAAAGCGGTCAGGAGAGCCTTAAGAGGAGGCCCACTCTTTGGCAGGTGATACAGGAGTAGCAGTAGTTTGTCACATCTGTCCCCATCTTGGGCCAATAGAAGTGTTGAGACAGCCGGGCCTTAGTTTTGCTGATCCCCAAGATCCAGCAAGTGGGATCTCATGGGCAATCTGCAACAACTCACCCAGGACGATCAGCTGTCTTTCCCTCAACCTTTTGGGATTTTCCAGGTACTGTCTCCCGGTACAACCTCCCTCGTTCCCACAACACCCTTTCCTTATCAGTCACAGAGGTGGGCATCTCGACGAGGTGTCTCAAATTCTCCAGGCTCGCATCTGAGTGCAGAGCAGCCTGGAACTCCTGGCTGGAGGCAGCCAGAAGTGACGTCAGGGTCCCTTTCCCATGTGAACCCTCTGGGACCTGCTCTGGGTCCATTTCTGGTTCAGTCACGCCTGTGACTGAGGAGGATCCAGAAGACAGAACGTTATCTGTGTTCCGGGCACTCTGACTGTGGGTGACAGCAGCTACGTAGGCTGTCTCCCCAGGGATTTCCACAGACCCATCAGCCGGCGCTGCTATGGGTACTACCTTCCCATCCACCCCCATCACCTCAGGAGCAGTGCTAACTATGGGGCAGTTACCGTCCTCTATGGCACTGGTCAGTTGCACGGCATCACCTTCCTCACGGTTCCCATGCATCTCCCCATTTCCCTTAGCACCATCGCTTGCTCTTATTAGGCTTTTCTCAGCCATTTCACCCCGCATAGTGATGTGGCTGAGCACTCCTGCACCTATAGACACCTCATCATTAGGAGATAAGGGGTTAGAAGTTAAAACATGCACATTTTCATCATCAGTATCACCCGTGGCATTTTCAGAAAAATGGTTATCAGGTAAATCATTAAACGGTAAAGCAATGTTGAGTAACACATGTAATTTAACATAGTTATTATCAGCATTGAATTGGAGAGGGGGGTCAGGGACATAATATGCAACCATCTGCCCCAAATCACTCCCCAATAAAACATCGGTGGGCAAGTTATCGGACAACCCCACTTTCTTCACCCTGTTTCCGGCACCCCAATCTATAACCACCCGGGCCATTGGCAGGGGACAGCGGATGCCCCCAGTCCCGGTGACAATCAGGGTTTTCCCCGGAATAATCTCTTCAGGGGCTGCCAGTTCGGGTCGGATGAGGGTTCATTCAGCCCCGGTTTCCTTGAGGCCTTTAGTGACATGGCCCCCCACGGTGACGTGCTACATGTTGTCATAGCCCCCCAACCGCCCCACCCACCAAAAGAACTGCTGTATTAGGCCCTGGGGCCTTGGCTGGGGGGTTCTTTTGCTTCTCCGGACAGTTGGCGCTGATATGGCCAGTCCTATTGCAGGGAAAACACTTGCGAAGATCGGTGGTATTTCTGGTGCTGGCATCGGGGATAAGGCCTCCGGTGAGTCAGTTGACAGGGGTACTGGGGTTTGTTGCAGGCTTACCCCCTCTCCAGCTGGCGGTGACTGGCTTCCACACTTCTGGTTTATGGTTGACCTCACAGGCGTCGGCAATCTCCGCTGCTTTAGCCACGTCTTTGGACTTTCTGTCCATCATGAACTGTCGCACCTCAGCTGGCCAATGATGTAGGAACTGGTCTTTGATCATCAGGTCTCGCAGCTTTGCATACGTGATCACTGACAGTCCTTGGGTCCACTGGTCAAAGTGGGTCCCGAGCCCATGCGTCACATCGCTGTAACTGTCGTGTGGGCCATGTTGGAGGTCCTGGAACTTTCTACGGTAAACCTCAGGTGTAAGCTGGTACTTTGTTATCAGGGCATGCTTGATGGCCTCTGTTATGAACTGGTGATTTAGAACCACAATGGACCTGGTGGTTAAGAGCACTGAAAATGACCTGATAGTTACTAATAACATAGGACGAGCTCTGAGACGTGGGAACTCTGCTGACCGCAATCCCTAATCCTATCACACCATACTAGAGGTAGCCGTGGAGCGCTCCTGACCAGACCTAGGCGCCTCGGGCACAGCCTGAGAAACTAGCTAGCCCTGAAGATAGAAAAATTAGCCTACCTTGCCTCAGAGAAATTCCCCAAAGGAAAAGGCAGCCCCCCACATATAATGACTGTGAGTAAAGATGAAAATACAAACACAGAGATGAAATAGATTTTAGCAAAGTGAGGCCCGACTTACTGAATAGACCGAGGATAGGAAAGATAGCTTTGCGGTCAGCACAAAAACCTACAAACAACCACGCAGAGGACGCAAAAAGACCCTCAGCACCGACTAACGGTACGGAGGTGCTCCCTCTGTGTCCCAGAGCTTCCAGCAAGCAAGACAAACCAATATAGCAAGCTGGACAGAAAAAATAGCAAACAAAAGTAACACAAGCAGAACTTAGCTTATGCAGGGCAGACAGGGCAAGACCAATACTGGAACATTGACTGGAGGCTAGGAACAAAGAACTAGGTGGAGTTAAATAGAGCAGTACCTAACGACTTAACCTCGTAACTGAGGAAGGAAACTCAGAAGCAGCAGCCCCACTCACATCCACCAGAGGAAGCTCATGGACAAAACCAGCCGAAGTACCACTCATGACCACAAGAGGGAGCTTGACCACAGAATTCACAACAGTACCCCCCCCTTGAGGAGGGGTCACCGAACCCTCACCAGAGCCCCCAGGCCGACCAGGATGAGCCAAATGAAAGGCACGAACCAGATCGGCAGCATGAACATCAGAGGCAAAGGCCCAGAAATTATCTTCCTGACCATAACCCTTCCACTTAACCAGGTACTGGAGTTTCCGTCTCGAAATACGAGAATCCAAAATCTTCTCCACTATATACTCCAACTCCCCCTCAACCAAAACCGGGGCAGGAGGATCAACGGATGGAACCACAGGTTCCACGTATCTCCGCAACAATGACCTATGGAATACATTATGGATGGAAAAAGAAGCTGGAAGGGTCAAACGAAAAGACACAGGATTAAGAACCTCAGAAATCCTATACGGACCAATAAAATGAGGCTTAAACTTAGGAGAGGAAAGTTTCATAGGAATATAACGAGACAACAACCAAACCAAATCCCCAACACGAAGTCGGGGACCCACGCAGCGCCTGCGGTTAGCGAAACGTTGAGCCTTCTCCTGGGACAATGTCAAATTGTCCACTACATGAGTCCAAATCTGCTGCAACCTATCCACCACAGTATCCACACCAGGACAGTCCGAAGACTCAACCTGCCCTGAAGAGAAACGAGGATGGAAACCAGAATTGCAGAAAAACGGAGAAACCAAAGTAGCCGAGCTGGCCCGATTATTAAGGGCGAACTCAGCCAAAGACAAAAAGGACACCCAATCATCCTGATCAGCAGAAACAAAACCTCTCAGATATGTTTCCAAGGTCTGATTGGTTCGTTCAGTTTGGCCATTTGTCTGAGGATGGAAAGCCAAGGAAAAAGACAAATCAATGCCCATCCTAGCACAAAAGGCTCGCCAAAACCTCGAAACAAACTGGGAACCTCTGTCCGAAACGATGTTCTCCGGAATGCCATGTAAACGAACCACATGCTGGAAAAACAATGGCACCAAATCAGAGGAGGAAGGCAATTTAGACAAGGGTACCAAATGGACCATCTTAGAGAAGCGATCACAAACCACCCAAATGACCGACATCTTTTGCGAAACAGGGAGATCCGAAATAAAATCCATAGAGATATGTGTCCAGGGCCTCTTCGGGACCGGCAAGGGCAAAAGCAACCCACTGGCACGAGAACAGCAGGGCTTAGCCCGAGCACAAGTCCCACAGGACTGCACAAACGAACGCTGTTGTGGATTCTGTTTTTGGGCTCCCTCTGGTGGTTACAGATGGTACTGGGTGACTTGTGTTCTCTGCGGTCTCTGGTGTCCACCTGTTCTATCAGGATATGGGAGTTTCCTATTTAACCTGGCTTTCTTGTCATTTCCTCGCCGGCTATCAATGTAATCAGTGTGTCTTGTTACCTCTGCTTCCTGCTTCTGTATTCTTCAGGACAAGCTAAGTTTTTGATTTTCCTGTTCCACGTTTTGCTTAATTTTTGTCTTAGTCCAGCTTGCAGATATGTGATTCCTTTTTGCTGGTTGCTCTAGTGGGCTGATATTACTCCTCATGTTCCATGAGTTGGAACATGAGTTCAAGTAATTTCAGGATGGTTTTTTGTAGGGTTTTTCGCTGACCGCGCAGTTCACTTTTGTATCCTCTGCTATCTAGCTTTAGCGGGCCTCATTTTGCTGAATCTGTTTTCATAACTACGTATGTGCTTTCCTCTCATTTCACCGTCATTACATGTGGGGGGCTGCTATTTCTGTGGGGTGTTTCTCTGGAGGCAAGAGAGGTCTGTGTTTCTTCTAATAGGGAAAGTTAGTTCTTCGGCTGGCGCGAGACGTCTAGAATCATCGTAGGCACGTTCCCCGGCTACAGCTAGTTGTGTGTTGAGGTTCAGGATCGCGGGCAGCTCAGTTTCCATCACCCTAGAGCTTGTTTTGTTTTTTGTGCTTGTCCTTTTGTGATCCCCTGCCATTGGGATCATGACAGTATAGCCGGCCAAAAAGTGGTAATCGTATTGGCTGAAGTAGGAGGAAAAGTAGTCTGAGGAAGTTTTTTTTTTTTTTTTCCCCTCAGAGTTTGCTGCATAGCCTTAATTGTAGCCTGGCTGCGTCTTACCTCCTCTTAATCCTTGAATGGCTCTGACCTCAGCTGTTTATCATGGACGTCCAGAGTTTGGCTTCCAGCCTGAATAATCTTGCTGCTAAGGTTCAAAATATACAAGATTTTGTTGTACATGCTCCTATGTCTGAACCTAGAATTGCTATCCCAGAGTTTTTTTCTGGAGATAGATCTAGTTTTCTGAATTTTAGGAACAATTGCAAGTTGTTTCTTTCTTTGAAATCTCGCTCTTCTGGAGACCCTGCTCAGCAAGTCAAGATTGTTATATCTTTCCTGCGGGGTGACCCTCAGAATTGGGCATTTGCATTGGCACCAGGGGATCCTGCGTTGCTCAATGTGGATGCGTTTTTTCTGGCATTGGGTTTGCTCTATGAGGAACCTAACCTAGAGATTCAGGCTGAAAAAGCTTTATTGGCTCTCTCTCAGGGGCAAGATGAAGCAGAAATATATTGTCAGAAATTTCGGAAATGGTCGGTGCTTACTCAGTGGAATGAGTGCGCCCTGGCTGCAAGATTCAGAGATGGCCTTTCTGAGGTCATTAAAGATGTCATGGTGGGGTTCCCTGCGCCTACAGGTCTGAATGAGTCTATGACTATGGCTATTCAGATTGATCGGCGTTTACGGGAGCGCAAACCTGTGCACCATTTGGCGGTGTCTTCTGAACAGGCACCTGAGACAATGCAATGTGATAGAATTCAGTCCAGAAGTGAACGGCAAAACTATAGGCGGAAAAATGGGTTGTGTTTTTATTGTGGTGATTCAGCTCATGTTATATCAGCATGCTCTAAACGCACAAAAAAGGTTGATAAGTCTGTTGCCATTAGTACTTTACAGTCTAAGTTCATTCTGTCTGTGACTCTGATTTGTTCATTATCAGCCATTTCCGTCGATGCCTATGTGGATTCAGGCGCTGCCCTGAGTCTTATGGATTGGTCATTTGCCAACCGCTGTGGGTTTAGTCTGGAGCCTCTGGAAGTCCCTATTCCTTTGAAAGGAATTGACTTTACACCTTTGGCTATGAATAAACCTCAGTACTGGACACAAGTGACCATGCGTATGACTCCCGTTCATCAGGAGGTGATTCGCTTCCTGGTACTGTATAATTTACATGATGTCTTAGTGCTTGGTCTGCCATGGTTACAAACTCATAACCCAGTCTTGGACTGGAAAACGATGTCTGTGTTAAGCTGGGGATGTCAGGGGGTTCATGATGATGCACCTCCGATTTCTATCGCTTCATCTACTCCTTCTGAGGTTCCGGTATTTTTGTCTGATTATCGGGATGTTTTTGAGGAGCCTAAGCTCAATTCGCTTCCTCCTCACAGGGATTGCGATTGTGCTATAGATTTGATTCCTGGCAGTAAATTTCCTAAAGGTCGTTTGTTCAATCTGTCAGTGCCAGAGCATACTGCTATGCGGGATTATGTTAAGGAGTCCTTGGAAAAGGGACATATCCGTCCATGTTCGTCCCCTTTGGGAGCAGGTTTTTTTTTTGTGGCCAAAAAAGATGGTTCCTTGAGGCCTTGTATAGATTACCGTCTTTTGAATAAGATTACAGTTAAATATCAGTATCCTTTGCCATTGTTGACTGATTTGTTCGCTCGCATTAAGGGGGCTAAATGGTTCACTAAGATTGATCTTCGGGGTGCGTATAATCTTGTGCGGATAAAGCAGGGTGATGAGTGGAAAACCGCATTTAATACGCCTGAGGGCCATTTTGAGTATTTGGTGATGCCTTTTGGACTTTCTAATGCTCCTTCTGTCTTCCAGTCCTTTATGCACGATATTTTCCGTGAATATCTGGATAAATTTATGATTGTGTATTTGGATGATGTTTTAGTTTTTTCGGATGACTGGGAGTCCCATGTTCAGCAGGTCAGGAAGGTGTTTCAGGTCCTGCGGGCCAATTCTTTGTTTGTAAAAGGTTCAAAGTGTCTCTTTGGAGTCCAGAAGATTTCTTTTTTGGGGTATATTTTTTCCCCTTCTACTATTGAGATGGATCCCGTCAAGGTTCAGGCTATTTGTGATTGGACACAGCCTACATCTCTTAAGAGTCTACAGAAGTTCTTGGGCTTTGCTAATTTTTATCGTCGTTTCATAACTAATTTTTCTAGTGTTGTTAAGCCTTTGACGGATTTGACTAAGAAGGGTGCTGATGTTGCTGATTGGTCTCCTGCGGCTGTGGAGGCCTTTCAGGAACTTAAGCGCCGGTTTTCTTCTGCTCCTGTGTTGCGTCAGCCAGATGTTTCGCTTTCTTTTCAGGTTGAGGTTGATGCTTCCGAGATTGGAGCGGGGGCGGTTTTGTCACAGAGAAGCTCCGATTGCTCAGTGATGAAGCCATGTGCGTTCTTTTCTAGAAAGTTTTCGCCCACTGAGCGGAATTATGATGTTGGTAATCGGGAGCTTTTGGCCATGAAGTGGGCATTTGAGGAGTGGCGTCATTGGCTTGAGGGTGCTAGACATCGTGTGGTGGTCTTGACTGATCACAAAAATCTGATTTACCTTGAGTCTGCCAAGCGTCTGAATCCTAGACAGGCTCGTTGGTCACTGTTTTTCTCCCGTTTCGATTTTGTGGTTTCATACCTGCCAGGTTCAAAGAATGTGAAGGCGGATGCTCTTTCTAGGAGTTTTGTGCCTGACTCCCCTGGAAATTCTGAGCCCACTGGTATCCTTAGGGATGGGGTGATTTTGTCGGCCGTCTTCCCAGACTTGCGACGTGCTTTGCAGGAGTTTCAGGCGGGTAAACCTGATCGTTGTCCGCCTGAAAGACTGTTTGTTCCGGATAATTAGACCAGTAGAGTCATCTCCGAGGTCCATTCTTCTGCGTTGGCAGGTCATCCTGGAATATTTGGTACTAGAGACTTGGTGGCCAGGTCTTTTTGGTGGCCTTCCTTGTCGAGGGATGTGCATTCTTTTGTGCAGTCTTGTGAAGTTTGCGCTCGGGCTAAGCCTTGCTGTTCTCGGGCCAGTGGATTGTTGTCACCTTTGCCTATTCCGAAGAGGCCTTGGACGCACATTTCCATGGACTTTATTTCGGATCTCCCTGTCTCTCAAAAAATGTCCGTCATCTGGGTTGTGTGTGACCGCTTTTCTAAGATGGTTCATCTGGTACCCTTGCCTAAGTTGCCTTCCTCCTCTGAGTTGGTCCCTCTGTTTTTTCAGAACGTGGTTCGTTTGCATGGGATTCCGGAGAACATCGTTTCTGACAGGGGATCCCAGTTTGTGTCTAGATTTTGGCGGACGTTCTGTGCTAAGATGGGCATTGATTTGTCCTTTTCGTCTGCATTCCATCCTCAGACGAATGGCCAGACGGAACGAACTAATCAGACCTTGGAAACTTATTTAAGGTGTTTTGTTTCTGCTGATCAAGATGACTGGGTTACCTTTTTGCCGCTTGCCGAATTTGCCCTTAATAATCGGGCTAGTTCTGCTACCTTGGTTTCTCCTTTCTTTTGTAATTCGGGGTTTCATCCTCGTTTTTCCTCTGGTCAGGTGGAGACTTCTGATTGTCCTGGAGTGGATATGGTGGTGGATAGGTTGCATCAGATTTGGAGTCATGTGGTGGACAATTTGAAGTTGTCCCAGGAGAGGGCTCAGCAGTTTGCTAATCGCCGTCGCCGCGTGGGTCCTCGACTTCGTGTTGGGGACTTGGTGTGGTTGTCTTCTCGTTTTGTTCCTATGAAGGTCTCTTCTCCTAAGTTCAAGCCTCGGTTCATCGGTCCCTATAGGATCTTGGAAATTCTTAACCCTGTGTCGTTTCGTTTGGATCTCCCGGCATCGTTTGCTATTCATAATGTGTTCCATCGGTCGTTGTTGCGGAAGTATGAGGTACCTGTTGTTCCTTCGCTTGAGCCTCCTGCTCCGGTGCTGGTGGAGGGAGAATTGGAGTATGTTGTGGAGAAGATCTTGGATTCTCGTGTTTCCAGACGGAAACTCCAATATTTGGTCAAGTGGAAGGGTTATGGTCAGGAGGATAATTCTTGGGTGGTTGCCTCTGATGTTCATACTGCTGATTTGGTCCGTGCATTTCATAGGGCTCATCCTGGTTGCCCTGGTGGTTCTCGTGAGGGTTCGGTGACCCCTCCTCAAGGGGGGGGTACTGTTGTGGATTTTGTTTTTGGGCTCCCTCTGGTGGTTACAGATGGTACTGGGTGACTTGTGTTCTCTGCGGTCTCTGGTGTCCACCTGTTCTATCAGGATATGGGAGTTTCCTATTTAACCTGGCTTTCTTGTCATTTCCTCGCCGGCTATCAATGTAATCAGTGTGTCTTGTTACCTCTGCTTCCCGCTTCTGTATTCTTCAGGACAAGCTAAGTTTTTGATTTTCCTGTTCCACGTTTTGCTTAATTTTTGTCTTAGTGCAGCTTGCAGATATGTGATTCCTTTTTGCTGGTTGCTCTAGTGGGCTGATATTACTCCTCATGTTCCATGAGTTGGAACATGAGTTCAAGTAATTTCAGGATGGTTTTTTGTAGGGTTTTTCGCTGACCGCGCAGTTCACTTTTGTATCCTCTGCTATCTAGCTTTAGCGGGCCTCATTTTGCTGAATCTGTTTTCATAACTACGTATGTGCTTTCCTCTCATTTCACCGTCATTACATGTGGGGGGCTGCTATTTCTGTGGGGTGTTTCTCTGGAGGCAAGAGAGGTCTGTGTTTCTTCTAATAGGGAAAGTTAGTTCTTCGGCTGGCGCGAGGTCTAGAATCATCGTAGGCACGTTCCCCGGCTACAGCTAGTTGTGTGTTGAGGTTCAGGATCGCGGTCAGCTCAGTTTCCATCACCCTAGAGCTTGTTTTGTTTTTTGTGCTTGTCCTTTTGTGATCCCCTGCCATTGGGATCATGACAGAACGCACATCCCGCGACAGAGATGGCCACCAAAAGGATCTAGCCACCAAATCTCTGGTACCAAAGATTCCAGGATGACCAGCCAACACCGAACAATGAACCTCAGAGATAACTCTACTCGCCCATTTATCAGGGACAAACAGTTTCTCCGCTGGGCAATGGTCAGGTCTATTAGCCTGAAATTTTTGCAGCACTCGCCGCAAATCAGGGGAGATGGCAGACAAAATTACCCCCTCTTTGAGAATACCCGCCGGCTCAGGCAAACCCGGAGAGTCGGGCACAAAACTCCTAGACAGGGCATCCGCCTTCACATTCTTAGAGCCCGGAAGGTACGAAACCACAAAGTCAAAACGGGAGAAAAACAGCGACCAATGAGCCTGTCTAGGATTCAACCGTTTGGCAGACTCGAAATAAGTCAAGTTCTTGTGATCAGTCAAGACCACCACGCAATGCTTAGCTCCTTCAAGCCAATGACTCCACTCCTCGAATGCCCACTTCATGGCCAGCAACTCTCGATTGCCAACATCATAATTACGCTCAGCAGGCGAAAACTTCCTGGAAAAGAAGGCACATGGTTTCATCACTGAGCCATCAGAACTTCTTTGCGACAAAACAGCCCCTGCTCCAATCTCAGAAGCATCAACCTCGACCTGGAACGGGAGCGAAACATCTGGCTGGCACAATACAGGGGCAGAAGAAAAACGACGCTTCAACTCCTGAAAAGCTTCCACAGCAGCAGAAGACCAATTGACCACATCAGCACCCTTCTTGGTTAAATCAGTCAACGGTTTAACAATACTAGAAAAGTTATTGATGAAGCGACGATAAAAATTAGCAAAGCCCAGGAACTTTTGTAGACTCTTCAGAGATGTCGGCTTAGTCCAATCATAAATGGCCTGAACTTTAACAGGATCCATCTCGATAGTAGAAGGGGAAAAAATGAACCCCAAAAATGAAACCTTCTGAACACCAAAGAGACACTTTGACCCCTTCACAAACAAAGAATTCGCACGCAGGACCTGGAACACCATTCTGACCTGCTTCACGTGAGACTCCCAATCATCCGAGAAGACCAAAATGTCATCCAAGTATACAATCAGGAATTTATCCAGGTACTCTCGGAAAATGTCATGCATAAAGGACTGAAATACTGATGGAGCATTGGAAAGCCCGAATGGCATAACCAGGTACTCAAAATGGCCCTCGGGCGTATTAAATGCTGTTTTCCATTCATCGCCCTGTTTAATAAGCACAAGATTATACGTACCACGAAGATCTATCTTGGTGAACCAACTAGCCCCCTTAATCCGAGCAAACAAATCAGACAGCAGTGGCAAGGGGTACTGAAATTTGACCGTGATTTTATTTAGAAGGCGGTAATCAATACAAGGTCTCAACGAACCATCCTTCTTGGCCACAAAAAAGATCCCTGCTCCCAATGGCGACGACGACGGGCGAATATGACCCTTCTCCAAGGATTCCTTTACGTAACTCCGCATAGCGGCGTGCTCAGGCACAGACAAATTAAACAGTCGACCTTTAGGAAACTTACTACCAGGAATCAAATCGATAGCACAATCGCAATCCCTATGCGGAGGTAGGGCATTGGACTTGGGCTCATCAAATACATCCCGGTAATCCGACAAGAACTCTGGGACCTCAGAAGGGGTGGATGATGAAATAGACAGAAATGGAACATCACCATGTACCCCCTGACAACCCCAGCTGGACACAGACATAGATTTCCAATCCAATACTGGGTTATGGACTTGTAGCCATGGCAACCCCAACACGACCACATCATGCAGATTATGCAACACCAAAAAGCGAATATCCTCCTGATGCACAGGAGCCATGCACATGGTCAATTGGGTCCAGTACTGGGGCTTATTCTTGGCCAAAGGCGTAGCATCAATTCCTCTCAATGGAATAGGATATTGCAAGGGCTCCAAGAAAAACCCACAGCGCCTAGCAAACTCCAAGTCCATCAAATTCAGGGCAGCGCCTGAATCCACAAATGCCATGACAGAATAGGATGACAAAGAGCAGATCAAAGTAACGGACAAAAGAAATTTCGACTGTACCGTACCAATGGTGGCAGACCTAGCGAACCGCTTAGTGCACTTAGGACAATCGGAGATAGCATGAGTGGAATCACCACAGTAAAAACACAGCCCATTCCGACGTCTGTGTTCTTGCCGTTCAGCTCTGGTCAAAGTCCTATCACATTGCATAGGCTCAGGTTTATGCTCAGATAATACCGCCAAATGGTGCACAGTTTTACGCTCACGTAAGCGTCGATCGATCTGAATGGCCAAAGACATAGACTCATTCAGACCAGCAGGCATAGGAAATCCAACCATGACATCCTTAAGGGCTTCAGAGAGACCCTTTCTGAAAATTGCTGCCAGCGCACATTCATTCCATTGAGTGAGCACAGACCACTTCCTAAACTTCTGACAATATATCTCCACCTCATCCTGACCCTGACACAGAGCCAGCAAGATTTTCTCTGCCTGATCCACTGAATTAGGTTCATCATAAAGCAATCCGAGCGCCAGAAAAAAACGCATCAATATCACATAATGCAGGATCTCCTGGCGCAAGGGAAAATGCCCAGTCTTGAGGGTCGCCACGTAATAAAGAAATAATTATCTTAACTTGTTGAACTGGGTCACCAGAGGAGCGGGGTTTCAAAGCCAGAAACAGTTTGCAATTACTTTTGAAATTCAGAAACTTAGCTCTATCTCCAGAAAATAAATCAGGAATAGGAATTCTAGGTTCTAACATAGATTTCTGAACCACAATGTCTTGAATTTTTTGTACTCTTGCAGTGAGATAATCCACACAAGAAGACAGACCTTTAATGTCCATCACTACACCTGTGTCCTGAACCACCCAAATGTCTAGGGGAAAGGAAAGACAAAACACAGTGCAGAGAAAAAAAATGGTCTCAGAACTTCTCCTTTCCCTCTATTGAGAAGCATTAGTACTTTGGGCCTCCAGTACTGTTATGAACTGGTGATTTAGAACCACAATGGACCTGGTGGTTAAGAGCACTGAAAATGACCTGATAGTTACTAATAACATAAGACGAGCTCTGAGACGTGGGAAATCTGCTGACCGCAATCCCTAATCCTATCACACCACACTAGAGGTAGCCGTGGAGCGCTCCTGACCAGACCTAGGCGCCTCGGGCACAGCCTGAGAAACTAGCTAGCCCTGAAGATAGAAAAATAAGCCTACCTTGCCTCAGAGAAATTCCCCAAAGGAAAAGGCAGCCCCCCACATATAATGACTGTGAGTAAAGATGAAAATACAAACACAGAGATGAAATAGATTTTAGCAAAGTGAGGCCCGACTTACTGAATAGACCGAGGATAGGAAAGATAGCATTGCGGTCAGCACAAAAACCTACAAACAACCACGCAGAGGATGCAAAAAGACCTTCCGCACCGACTAACGGTACGGAGGTGCTCCCTCTGCGTCCCAGAGCTTCCAGCAAGCAAGACAAACCAATATAGCAAGCTGGACAGAAAAAATAGCAAACAAAAGTAACACAAGCAGAACTTAGCTTATGCAGGGCAGACAGCCCACAAGAACGATCCAGGAGAGAGCAAGACCAATACTGGAACATTGACTGGAGGCTAGGAACAAAGAACTAGGTGGAGTTAAATAGAGCAGCACCTAACGACTTAACCTCGTCACCTGAGGAAGGAAACTCAGAAGCCGCAGCCCCACTCACATCCACCAGAGGAAGCTCATGGACAGAACCAGCCGAAGTACCACTCATGACCACAAGAGGGAGCTTGGCCACAGAATTCACAACAGGCCTCATAATCTTCATCTTGGTCTGGCAGGAGAAAAGCAAACCCCTCAAGACCTTCGCCTTTGAGTCCTGGAGTCAAATATCAGGCCCATTGGTCCCAAGGCAGCCAATACTGTCTGCAGGCTTTCTCAAAAGCCCACAGAAAAGTGTCCAAGTCCCCGTCCTTTTCCATCACAGGAAAGTGCTCTGGCCGGGGTTTAGGGGACGGAGCGTTGCTGGGCTCATGGATCCGTGTGGTAGATGGTACTGCCCCAAGTTTGGCCATCTGCAGTTCATGGGCCCACTGAGCTTGGGCCTCCGACTCGGCTCTCTCTGCATCTTGGAATTGCAGGACCAGCTGCAGACATCTCTCTGTCATCTGCGGAGCATTGTTGCAGAGCCAGCTGCAGATGGGGGTCCACGCTACCCTGGTTCCAAGTAGGGCTGGCATTCAGTGGTTGGACCTCTGCTGCAGCACCATTTTCGCATGGGCTGACTTCTGCGTCCGCCGGGCTCTGAGCGATTTCCAGTTGCACCTGAGCTGCAACCAGTTGGCTTTTGTTTTTGGCGTCAATCCGTCTCAACCAGCAAAGAGTGTCCTTGTTATGCTGCTTATACCAGTCTTCTCCAGGCATTACCATGGTTTCCAAATAAAAGATAGGACAGAAAAATGGGTAGGGGTAATCGCTATACACACTATTGTGTCAGGACTAATAAACACTGAGTTCATTCTACAAAACTTTTGTGCAGAGTCCTCGCAAGAACTGTGCAAGCTTTTAGTGAGAGGGATAATTGCTCAAACCAGATCACTAATGCTCTATTATCCCAATGCTGCCACCAATAGGTAAGTCATGAATCATAGGGGGGTTGTTTTATCATCCCACCGCTGCCAATAATACGTCACTGATCACATGGGGGATATTTTTATCATCCCGCCGCTGCCACCAATATGTCATGAACCAGGGTTGCTTGGTTCACCCGCTTCTTTTCTGAAGGGGATTTATTTATATCCCACTTCTCAGTTCCGGTTTGGAACTCGCAGCTCTCTGGCACCCCCTTTACCCTCAGGTCAGTGAGGGAATTGCACCTAGCATAATTAGTCATCAGAAATGCTGCCTGCTGTGTATAGGCTGTGGGGCACACACTGCAGTGAGGGTGGTATAATTATTCCCAGCTGCAGCTAACCAATACACTATAAAAAACCCATTTCGTTACTGCGAGCGTTACCCCCCAGAGCAGGACACTTCCACTGCCACCAGCACCTGTTCCTTAATTAATAATGGGTCAGGAGCCAACCCAATTAGTAGAGTAATTTAATTCAGAGGATGTGACAGTGTGTTATAGAGCAAGAAGAAACTAAGCTAGTAATTTTATATATTTTACTCCAAAAGGTAGGCAGTGTTTACAAAAGCATAAAAAGATATTATAAAATGAGACAAGTATCGCATATACAGAAAATTACAAAATAAAGAGGGATTAAAGGAAGAAAAACACTTACAGTTACTTAAGTCATTTCATAGCAGACCATGTGGTGCGGGGGAGGTGCGATACATCAAGGTGCATGACAAAGTGTCTCGCAGCTAGCTTCCTGGACAAAGACTAGTGAAAAATGAGCTCCCACTCTCTTATATCCCTGGTAGTGACGTCACTGAGTGGGCGGAGCTATGAACTCCACTCCCCTTTCCAGAGAGACTCAGATCTTTATTAAAACTCATATTTATCCTAGCGTGTGCTGGGAACCTCGTAGAGTGACAACGAACGTATTGCATTGTCTTCTCACGAGGTGCTCTCACATCAAATGCAATACGCTAGTGTGACGCTGGCCTAAGGCCATAAAACTTTCAGTGAAGATTACTGGCACGCTGGTCTCACATTACAGCTATATAGTAGGGGGAGGGAGTGGGAAAGGTGGAATTGCGCTCAGGCACATGCAGGCAGAGGAAACTGCAGCTGAGAGCCCTGTATGTGTAATTGAATAAGAAATTCTTCCTATTTCCTGACAATAATCACATCTCATTGTTCTCCCGCTGCTCTGGTATCGTCAGCATGTTCACTCAGGAGCTCCACTGTTCTGCACAGCGTGTCGCATAATGAAGTGACGTCATCGCACCCACTGCATCAGAAGCAGAGGGTGGATGATGGGAGAGGAAGCATCTCTCCTGACATTCTCTCCTCTATCATTGATTTCAGCTGTTTATCCATGATGTCTGTCTATGATGCTGATGTAACACCCCAGAGTCCTGGTTGTTACAGTGGCATTGTTTCCTCACGGGGACAGTGATGTCACACTTGGAAGCGAGTGAAGATCATCTTTATCAGGTAACCACAAACATACAACATGTTCACACTCCAGGCCAGAAGGGGGAGCTCTGATCCAGCTTATATATATATTCTGGTCTGGAGGGAAAATAGTTAGTTCCTGTCAGAGATTGCCAGAGGGGAGCTTGTCCAGGAACATCAGCTTAAGGAGAGTTGGTAAGAAAGGAGTGTAGCTGAGCAGACGTGGGAGTCTGCATCTCCTGGCAGAAAGAGAAGAGAGCAGTCAGAAGGACTGGAGGGGCTGTGCAGCCACGAGAAAGTGCTGCAGCTCCTGGACAGAGATAATACAGAAGTAGTGAGCGTGCAAGAGAGCGAAGTACAGGAGAGTGACAACTGGGGAGGAAAGCTGCGATTGGGCTACCTCCTGGCAAAGCACAGACACCGGTAGCCAGAAGATCAAGGTTGTGAGGGACTCCAGGATTTACAGCAGAAACAAGCAGGATAGATGGACTTCACGTCACCTCTCTGCCCTAATACCCAGGAGACATAGTTGCATATAGAGCCTGGGTCGTGATAGAGACCCTGTAAAAAGGCTTGTGCCACCTGTCATATGGGTTAGTGTCTTACCCTTTAAGGAGGACAGAGAGAACTGTGTGGAACTTGACAGAAGCCACAGGTAGAAAGGGATTACACCACCGCGCTAGTAGAAAGGCTTTTAACTCCAGCTGGTAAAGTGGACTCTGAACTCACTTCCAAGTCGGCCGGACCCTGCCTGTACCTGTGATCTGGTGCCCTGGACTGTGGCTGCCTGAAGTCTTCAGTAAACCAGGTAAAGAGACTGCAAACCCTGTGTCCTCTGTTTCTTACCGCACCACCCACCATCTCCATCTCCACGCCGGGAGCCCTGGGGACCCAACTTCACCTGTGGGAGGTTATGCCATCTTAGCTGCCATAACATCACCCCAGAGGACCCTTTTAAGCAGCGTCGATCCCCACTGACCAAATAGGTCACAGGTGGCGTCACGAACACAAGCTTTATTCAAAACCCCTTTTAAAGACATTTCCCTTTACTTGGGCACCCAGGGCCATGGACCGGGTCACTGCCACGTGACATCCCCTTTAAGTACCGGACCCGGTTCCGAGTACCCCACGTCCCTGGCGGGCGAATCACTGATAAAGTTGAGCAATGTGGGGGTGGGTCGTAGCCAGCACTGGCACCATGCCCACTTTACTCACGGACCACACTGCGGCCGTGTGGTGTGCCGCTATTAATTACACACCACTGACTGGGGGTCCTAGGCAAATGCCTAGTTTGCCTGCTGTGGTGTGGTAACCCATGCTACAGCCAGGGGGTGCTGTGTGTGTGCTTCGGGATGCGCTTTGAGGCATAATTATGGTGATGAGACAAAGTCTGTCAGGATTGTAAATGGCCGGTATGTGTCGCAGAGGTGCTCTGCGCTGTAAGCCCAAAATTATATGGTTATGCTTGGACTTATAAGTAAACACAACAAACTCTTGTGGAACTATAAGGGCGGGCTTATAGGGTTAGCTGGTGACCTGGGCGGGACTGGCTAACCACACACACTCCCATCTAGGGGAGTGGTTACAACCATGTAATGTGACTGAGGTCTGGTCACATGGCCAGAGTGTATGGATCTGTTTGGTGCATGTGCAAGGTCCTGGACGGTTGGTGTTGGAAGCTCCTGTGAGTGGAGTCTTCCTGGAAGCACCTGAGAGACCGTGGACCTGGACGGTTGGTGTTGGAGTCTCCTGGGAGTGGAGATGTCCCGGAAGCACCTAGAGAGACTGTGAACCTGGATGCTCAGGGTGTTGATTGTCCTGGGATGGACTGGAGTGGTGCAAGCACCTGATGAGAGTGTGAGTCCTGAACGCTCAGGGTGTTGGATTGTCCTGGGATGAACTGGGGTTCTGCAAGCACCTGGTGAGAGTGAGAGTCCTGGAATGGTCAAGTTGTTGGATTGTCCTGGGATGGACTGGATTCCTGCAAGCACCTGGTGAGACCATGGACTGATGGCCTGTGTGTTGGAAGTGCCTGTGATTGGACTTCCTGGAAGCGCATGGAGAGGCTGCATCTACAGAGCCTGTGATGGCTTCTGTGTTGGGGAAGCTACAGTTCCTACTGTGGGTATGGACTATCTGAGGTGCCCTGGTCACAAGGACGGTGATCCCAGTGAGGCAGCTTTCCCCTGTGAACCAGCACTGGCAGGAGTCAGTGTGTGGAGCTGGAGCTCCTGAAAGGTAACCCCGGACAAGGGGATTGTAATATATGGCAGAGAAGTTTATCTGCTGCATGAACAGACTGGTGGTTGTGATAAGTTCATAGATGTAATGAAATAGACTGTTTGTCATGTGGTTTATGATGTTTAATAAACCGGATTAGACTGTTTAAGTGGAGAAATCGTGCCTGAGTGTTTAAATCCCGTGCCAAGCCAGTGTTCCCCAACCCACTCAGGTAGCGTTTCACCACACTGCCCATAAGACCGACTCTGGACTCCAGTAATGTCACACTCACACCCAGACTGGTTGGCACAGGCATGTGGGGGAATGGCCCTACTTGACCACACCAGATTACCCTGGAAGGGGCGTAACTAAGTAGTTTCCTTGGTATTCGCTGAAGCCTCTGATGGCTGTGGCTGCTGATCCCACCGGGGGAAACGGAACATAGACAGGCAAGCAGGCACGGCTGGCACTCTGGCAGACAGATGGGCATGGCTGGGACACAGGCAGGCGGACGGGTACAACAGAGACATTGGCAGGCAGGTGGGCACGGCTGGTATACTGGAAGGACCGGTATGCAGGCAGGTATGTAAAACAGGTAAGAACCTGTTCAGACAGGAGGGTATATGAGAAAGACCGCAAGAACGGATGCAAAGCGAAAGCACAGGAGCTAGAGCCAAAAACAGAAACACAGGAGGCGGAGCCAAGAACAGAAGAGCAGGAGGAGGAGCCAAGAGCAGGAGGCAGAGCCAAGAGCAGAGACGTGTAGGAGCAGAGCCAGGTAGAACCACTAGGAGCGGAGCCAGGTAGAACCACTAGGAATGGAGCCAGGTAGAACCGCTAGGAGCAGAGCTGCAGAGCACAGAGCAGAGAAGGACCACAGAGTGCAGAGCCGAGAGCAAAACCACAGAGTGCAGAGCTGAGAGCAAAGCAAAGCAAGACACCAAGTGCAGAGCAGAGTGCAGAGCAAAGCTACAGAGAAAGCAAACCAAGACAGGGATATAAACGGACACAGGAACACGACTAGACTAAGACAGGGTCAGGAATGGGACAAGGCACAGAGACACGGACACAAGCCAGGGTGCGACGCCCTACTGGGTGGCGGACACAGGCCAGGGTATGAAGCCCCACTGGGTGGCAAACACAGGACACAGACCTGGTTACAATGCCCCACTGGGTGGCGGACAAAAGAGTCACAGAGACAGGACCTGGTGCCTCAGCAGCTAAGAACTGCCTGAGGGAGTAAGTTGCACAGGCCCCCAACAATGGGTGGGGAAGTCTTAAATACAGGAAGCCTCATGGCAGTTGGCCGGGGACACTTTAACAAGGTGCACACAGTCTCAATAAGGCACAGCAACTGCCACCCCCTATGCAAACAGACAGAGCATGCACAGAGCAAGCAGCAGACATGAGGCACACAGCATGGAGCTGGCAGCAGAGAGAACTCAGAGCATGGACCGGAGAAGTGAGTGAGTTTGTGTGAAAAGCAGGTGGGGGATGGGAGGCCATGCAGTGATGCCAGCAGCGTTGTTACAAGTAATGAACAACAGTAGCATTTTGGGCAGAATTTTGGGAAATCACTTATTATTAGTTGTGCTAAGTTATTTGCATTTTTCTTGTTTCATTGTTTTTGCAAACAGCAAAAAGGTTGTAAATGTTGATCATAAACCTAATTTACTATGGGGGTTGAATAGTTTTGATTGCAAATGTGATAATTATTTTTTCTTCCCACAGGTGTTAAGAATGGTTTTTGGTGGTCTTCAAGAAGAGGTGTTTTTGACAGTGGTATGTAGATATTCTTATTGTCAGTTGATGAGGCACTTAGCATTCACTAAAAAACCTATGCTGTTTGATAACATGACTTTTACTCAGATGGTTTGGACTTGAGTGTCAGGTACCCACCAGTAAGGGTATGTTTCCACAGTCAGTATTTGCTGCAGATTGGATGCAGTGTACAGCTGCAGCGTCCAATCCACAGTGGCGAGATGTTACAGCATAGTGGATGGGAATTTATGAAATCCCATCTCCACTATGTGTGCAGGGACGCCTTCGGCTTCCCTGCGGAGACGGACATGCGGCGCGTCTTTCTAGATGCCGATACAGCTGACCACATTGATGAGAGAGGGAGCGTTTCGTTCCTTCTTCCATCACCCACCTGTCAGCATCTGACGTCACCGATGCCAATACTGATGGGTCACAATAACGTCACTGCTTGGCGCCCGCAGTCTGGAGATGTGCAGGTGCTCAGAGCAGCAGAGGAACCAGGAAGAAGAGAGGTGAGTATTTTTTTTTTTTTATGGGGGCTGCCTTATACAACAGAGACTGCCTATGGGGGTTCCTTATACTACAGAGTCTGCCTATGAGGGGGATTGCTTATACTACAGAGTCTGCCTATGGGGGGGTTCCTTATACTACAGAGTCTGCCTATGGGGGCTTCCTTATACTACAGGGTCTGCCTAGGGGGGCTGCCTTATATTACATAGTCTGCCTATGAGGGGTGCTTCCTTATACTACAGAGTCTGCCTATGTGGGGGCTTCCTTATACTACAGAGTCTGCCTATGGGGATGCTTCCTTATACTACAGAGTCTGCCTATGTGGGGGCTTCCTTATACTACAGAGTCTGCCTATGGGGGCTGCCTTATGCTATGGAGTCTGCCTATGGGGGTGCATTATACAATATAGTCTGTCTATCAGGGTGCATTATACAATATAGAGTAGGCCTATGGGGAGTGCATTATACTATATGGAGGCCAATGGGGAGTGCATTATACTATATTGAGGACTATCTGGTGCATTATACTATATGGAGACCTATGGTGAGTGCATTATACGATATTGAGGACTATCTGATGAATTATACCAGGGCTCCCCAACCTGTAGCTCGGGAGCCAAATGTGGCTCACGGCCCCATGAATTGTGGCTCGCGACTGTCTGCCAGCTTGATGCACTAGGTCATGTCAAACGGGTATAAAGAGCACATCTCAAAATGATGAATTTTGTGAGTAGCCCTGCACAGAATTGCAGATCTGGATGCACATTTACTGGTCTTAGGGGTTTAGAGATGTTTTAGGTATGATACGCTGGAGGTCTGTACTACCTGTTAGAAGAGGTGCTCAAAGCTGGATGTGACAGTGTTTTGGGAGAATACCCCTGGATCTCAGTGTACTTCTCTGGAGTGATTTCTGTGGAAAAGCTTTGGTTATCATTACACCTGTAATGGGGGCTTTGGTTGACACTACTTTGAAGGAGGTGGGAGCTGGATGTGGTTCGCGACCCTCTCTCAGTGCTGAATGTGGCTCGCGACCCTCTCTCAGTGATGAATGTGGCTCTCAAGGTCAGAAAGGTTGGGGACCACTGCATTATACTATATGAAGCCTATCTAGGGGGCCATCATACAGTGTGGAGAATACAGTGAGGGGGCCATCATACAGCGTTGGAGCCATCAAACCAGTATATATACAGTGAGAGGGCATTATACTATGTATAAGAGAGGATCATACTGTGTATGGGGAAGCTGTACAGGGGGAAGACTCAGGACATTATTAACTGTAAAGTGGGCACTTATTGTTATAGAGGAACTCAGGTTACTGTGACTATCAAAGGGGCACATAGAGGGCATTATTACTTTCTAGGGGGCAAAATATGGGCACTTGCATTTGCATCTGGTATTACTATATTATAGAGGGTTGCTTTAGAATTTAGAAGGCACAGTGAACCACACAGCAGGAACAGTAATAGGGACACATATGGCAGCAGCAGCTCAATATTGGATATCTGTAGGATGAGGAGTTTGTGCACGTTGGGAATAGATGGTCATGGGTCTGGAATATGAGAAGTGAAATGTGTCTTTGTTGTATTCTCTGCAGCCGAGTCGTGGCTGGAAGAAGTCATCATGTCGGTCTGGGCCAGAAGGAAAAGACAGAAAAAATGAAAGATTCCATCAGAAAGAACGTCAGCAGTAAGTCATTATCTGTAACTGTGCTGTGATCTCTTATATGTTCTGTAGGACTGGTATCTACCACTGGCCATATGGCGGCAATATCCATGTTGGTCTTTGTATAGAGATTATTTTCAGTAGCAACGCAGTCATCTGCTGAGGTCCTCCTCCACTATTAGGGTGCATCTCCGGGTTGTAATCAAGGTTACCTGGTTAGGGGCCCACTGAGAAGTTTCGCCCCCCCCCGAACTGAAACCCTAGCTACGCCTGTGACATATCCAGCAAGATACCACAAACAGGAGGTATAAATATTACATGTGCCAAAATCCAGCAGCCATGGGCTCTTCTAAGCAGCTGCTTAGCACTCTGAAAATGAAAATGATGGCGACCCACAAAGCAGGTAAAGGCTATAAGGAGATAGTAAAGCATTTTTACGTTGCCCTTTCCTGAATTTGAAATGTGATTAGGAAATGGCAGTTAACAGGAAGAGTGGAGGTCAAGATAAAGTCTGGAAGACCAAGCAAATTTTCAGTCAGAACTGCTTGTAGGATTGCTATTGAGGGAAATAAGAAGCCCCACTTGACTGCAAAAGACCTTCAAAAAGATTTAGCAGACTATGGAGTTGTGGTACATTGTTTTACTGTTCAGAGACACCTGCACAAATATGGCCTGAAGAGTCATCAGAAGAAAACCTATCCTGCATCCTCATCATAAAATTCAGCTTCAAAAGTATGCATTTACACAAGCCTGATGCATTTTTGAAACAAGTCCTGTTGAATATGAGGTTAAAATATAACTCTTTGGCCTTCTGATCAAAGGTATGTGTGGAGAAAAAAGGGAACAGAATTTCAGGAAAAGTATATCTTTCCAACCATTCAGCATGGGGGTGGATCAATCATGCTTTGGGGGTTGTGTTGCAGCAAATGGCATAGAGAGCATTTCACAGGTAGAGGGAAGAATGGATTCAATGAAATTTTAACAAATTCTTGATGCAAACATAAAACAGCATCTGTAAAAAAGCTGAAGTTGAAGAGAGGATGGTTTCTACAAATGGATAATGATCCTAAACACACGTCAAAATCCACAATAGACTACCACAAAAGTAAAAAAAACAAACGCTTCATACTTACCTTCCGCTGTCTGTCCCTCGGCGCTCTGCTTCTCTGTACTGGCTGTGAGCACAGCGGCGGGAAAGCAGAGCGGTGACGTCACCGCTCTGCTTTCCGGCCGCTGTGCTCACAGTGAGTGCAGGAAAGCACAGCGCTGGAGGACAGACAAGGGGAAGGTAAGTATGAAGCGTTTGTTTTTTTAACTTTTAGGATGGTAACCAGGGTAAACATCGGGTTACTAAGCGCGGCCCTGCGCTTAGTAACCCGATGTTTACCCTGGTTACCAGCGAAGACATCGCTGAATCGGCGTCACACACGCCGATTCAGCGATGTCAGCGGGAGAGCCAGCGACCAAATAAAGTTCTGGCCTTCTAGCCACCAACCAACGACATCACAGCAGGATTCTGATCGCTGCTGCGTGTCAAACTGAACGATATCGCTAGCCAGGACGCTGCAACGTCACGGATCGCTAGCGATATCGTTTAGTGTGAAGGTACCTTTAGAATGCTATACTCGTGCATGGAGCACAATAGAAGCAGTGCACAACACACTTGTAGGACATGACCCCTGCTGGCTTTGTCTGTGGACCTCAGTAATGGCCCAAAAAAAAGTGCTGGAAGGTAAATTTTACAGCCACACTGGACTACACTAATTGACTGATATAAAACCACCTAGCTAACTAGCTAAAATCTTGCTTCTAACAGTGCCAGCATCAGGAGGAGCCTCTCTGCGCTGTTATAGTGTCAAAATGGTGCAAAAACAAGATGTCAACTATTTATATGGAGAGGGACTGGCTGATTGGCTAGTCGCAATGTGCACACATAAAGTTAGGAAAGAAAAGTAAAAATGACTGTTTACAAGAATGACATGCTTCCAAGTTCTGCAAACCCCCTCCCCTCATTAAACACGTGTGAAACTCTCATGATACACCACCATAATCATTGCTAAAGTGTTGAAAATACTTTTGTGGCAATGCAAATATTTTCCTGTACTTTTACCAAATGTTACAGATTTTTTCCGATTTAATTAAATTTTGCTCGTGTTTCTGATCACGAATCTGAATGTGCCATATTCGTGCTGAATTTAAGTTTGACAATCATTTTCCGAACAAATTCGCTCATCGCTAATCCTAATTTACCTAAAATGGAAAAGGTTTATTCTGATTTCATGTCAGATATTTAGAAAAACATGCACATGTGTCTCTTTATATAGTGTATGTAAACTTCTGGATACAACTGTATAATTAGTACAGTGCTTGTGTAGCTTACCATATAATGAGAAGAAAAATGATGCAGCACTCACCCTTGCGCTTCTTCCAAGTGTGCTCTTTATTCAGCAAAACATACTATGCATAGTATGAACCGGCATACGCAGTGATCTGTGAGGGAGCGGGAGTGAGGAGAGCTTACTGTACATGAATTTAAATAATAAATTAATACATTTCTGGAAAAAAAATGGCATGGGTTCCCCTAAAATTTGTTTAACCAGCAGAGGGAAGTGGACAGCTGGGGGCTGATATTTACAACCAGGGAAGGGGGTAATGCACATGGAGCTTCCCAGGCTATTACAGCGGTATACTTACCGTAGTCTTTATTGGTTATTAAATGGGGAACCCCCCAAAAAGATTAAGCAGGGTCCCCCTATGATTAATAACTAGCAAAGGCAATGCAGACAACTGCAGGCTGATTAATAGCCGATGGATGAGCCATGGATATACATCAGCTCTCATCTGCCCCAGAAAATGCGCATCCAATAGATGCGCCAATTCTGGCGCTTAGTCTCGCTCTTTCCACTTGCCCTGGTTGCGTTACCACAAGTGTCAGCGCGAGTGTGAGAACTTTCCCACAGCACATGCGTTGATGTCAGTAATTTCAACAGAGTTCATTGGGTATGAACTCTGTTCAACTTTCTCATGTCACAGCAAGGAAGGCACTGAGCTGCTCTAGCACATGCAGCTCACTATCTCTGCTAGCTGGCAGGTTGAACGCTCGCATCATGCCAGAGCCAGTACATGTAGCAGAGGTAGACTCATCAAGGGACAAATGGATTATTATCTTCTTGTCAGGGGACATGGGCACCAGAAGATTATCTTCATGTCGGAGAGGTGAGGAATATGGTTGATTATTATTTACATCTTACAGGGACATGGGCTTCAGTGGATCAGGTTTCAAGGTGAGTATAACTTTATTTTCTTTTTAATTAAAAAAAGGTGTCAGTGTCTTTATTTCACAAAAAGAAGAATATTTCCTTTGAAAACTACCTTTAAATGAGAGAGAATTGCTTCATGTAAAAGCTGATGTTAAAATCGCATAGCAAACGGATTGCATTTGCAGCGCCCCAGAGATCTGGTCGTTGCAGTATGACACTCTGCTACTAAGGGGAGTGATGGTACGTCTGATGGCACTGAAGGAGTTCTCCTGACCAGGTATCACCAGAACACTTTACACTTCACACTCCGGCCACTAGGGGGAGCAAAGGGCTTTATTTATTGGGCCACTCCTCACACTGGTAAAACTAGGGGTTGGGGAGGAAGTTAGTGAGAAGCTGACTGGGTTGGATTCAGGCAACATCCCGTGGCAGGGGGTGTTGCAGGGAGAAGACACAGGGGGGTCCCTGTCAGGCGTGGGAACCTGGCAGGTGCCTAGCGAACAGAACAGAACGTAATGGAACCGCGCCTGCACTACCTTGCGGCGGTATCCTAAGAAAGAGACACGAAGGGAAGGATATTGTGGAACAGTGTAAACGAGATCAAGCACAAAGGAGAGCCAGTAGGAGTCGTGCCGTGAGACCGAGGCAACATCCTACTGAGGCGCGTAGCCGGTGGCTGGAACACCGCGGAAGTAACTGACTCTAAGCCTTACTTCGAACTCCGCAGGACAGTTAATTATAGGTTGGCTGTCTACCTTAAATTTCCTAAGAAGACATAGGGGGCAACAGTGGGAGAGGGGCGTCTCTAGGGTCCCGGAAGACCTCCAGGCCTTCCCGTCATACGGTTGCGTCCTAGCCAAAACATACTGGGGGACGAGAAACTAGCAACATCTGGAACTAAAGAGAGAGAGCTGTAGAGAATGACGAACGAGAACAGCAGTTGTGAGGACTATTCCGAATGCTCAGCAGGGTAGGACTACAACACACAGGCGCTGGTGGTAGGCAACGATTTCCATCTGCGAGGGAAACTCTGGAAGTGCCCATCGGACCGGCCGGTCTCAGACAGCCCTGTTAAACGTACTCTGGATTGAGGATCCTGAAGTCTACAGTAAAGAGGTAAAGAGACTGCAACCTTGTATCCTCATTATTGACTGCACCTCACACCATCACCATCCACCTTACTGGGAAGCCCTGGGGACATACTTCACCTGTGGGAAGGTATACCATCCAGCTGCCATTCCATCACCCCAGCGGACCCCACAGCAGTGTCGGTCACCCTGACCGAACACCACAGGTGGCGTCACGAACCCCTGACAAACTGCACCACCTTTATTGGACGCCCCTTAGCAGGGTCGCGGACCGGGTCTAGCCACCGTGACAGCCTCAGAACCGAACCAGAGAGGCCTGGTACCGAGAACTCTTGGCCCTGTGTCTGGGGGCGATCCACATTCACATGTAAATCAGATGTCATTTGGATGCTGGGTAATAAAAATCGGATTGTACTTTCATGAAAATCGCATGCCACTTGTATAACACTGAACTGACGTTTCTGGATCAACATCAGACCAAATTTTTCAACGCTGGTGTGTCACCTGCCTTAGCCAGTGTACTTGTAGAAGATACCGTACATACAGCATATTGCTTGTGAGCTGAGGGCAAGAAGAATTGGACAGTGTAGAGCAAGCTCAGAAATAACCAATAGGGCCACAACCCAGTCTCGTAGGATCATTGGACTCATACAGTCATGGCCAAAAGTATTGACACCCCTGCAATTCTGTCAGATAATACTCAGTTTCTTCCTGAAAATGATTGCAAACACAAATTCTTTGGTATTATTATCTTCATTTAATTCGTCTTAAATGAAAAAAACACAAAAGAGAATGAAGCAAAAAGCAAAACATTGATCATTTCACACAAAACTCCAAAAATAGGCCAGACAAATATTGGCACCCTCAGCCTAATACTTGGTTGCACAACCTTTAGCCAAAATAACTGCGACCAACCACTTCCGGTAACCATCAATGAGTTTCTTACAATGCTCTGCTGGAATTTTAGACCATTCTTCTTTGGCAAACTGCTCCAGGTCCCTGATATTTGAAGGGCGCCATCTCCAAACTGCCATTTTTAGATCTCTCCACAGGTGTTCTATGGGATTCAGGTCTGGACTCATTGCTGGCCACCTAGAAGTCTCCAGTGCTTTCTCTCAAACCATTTTCTAGTGCTTTTTGAAGTGTGTTTTGGGTCATTGTCCTGCTGGAAGACCCATGACCTCTGAGGGAGACCCAGCTTTCTCACACTGGGCCCTACATTATGCTGCAAAATTTGTTGGTAGTCTTCAGACTTCATAATGCCATGCACACGGTTAAGCAGTCCAGTGCCAGAGGCAGCAAAGCAACCCCAAAACATCAGGGAACCTTCGCCATGTTTGACTGTAGGGACCGTGTTCTTTTCTTTGAATGCCTCTTTTTTTCTCCTGTAAACTCTATGTTGATGCCTTTGTCCAAAAAGCTCTACTTTTGTCTCATCTGACCAGAGAACATTCTTCCAAAAGTTTTAGGCTTTTTCAGGTAAGTTTTGGCAAACTCCAGCCTGGCTTTTTTTATGTCTCGGGGTAAGAAGTGGGGTCTTCCTGGGTCTCCTACCATACAGTCCCTTTTCATTCAGACGCCGACGGATAGTACGGGTTGACACTGTTGTACCCTCGGACTGCAGGGCAGCTTGAACTTGTTTAGATGTTAGTCGAGGTTCTTTATCCAACATCCGCACAATCTTGCGTTAAAATCTCTTGTCAATTTTTCTTTTCCGTCCACATCTAGGGAGGTTAGCCACAGTGCCATGGGCTTTAAACTTCTTGATCACACTGCGCACGGTAGACACAGGAACATTCAGGTCTTTGGAGATGGACTTGTAGCATTGAGATTGCTCATGCTTCCTCACAATTTGGTTTCTCAAGTCCTCAGACAGTTCTTTGGTATTCTTCTTTTCTCCATGCTCAATGTGGTACACACAAGGACACAGGACAGAGGTTGAGTCAGCTTTCATCCATGTCAACTGGCTGCAAGTGTGATTTAGTTATTGCCAACACCTGTTAGGTGCCACAGGTAAGTTACAGGTGCTGTTAATTACACAAATTAGAGAAGCATCACATGATTTTTCGAACAGTGCCAATACTTTTGTCCACCCTCTTTTTTATGTTTGGTGTGGAATTATATCCAATTTGGCTTTAGGACAATTCTTTTTTGTGTTTTTTCATTTAATAATTTGTGCTTGCAATCATTTTCAGGAAGAAAATGAGTATTATCTGACAGAATTGCAGGGGTGTCAATACTTTTGGCCATGACTGTAAGTGCTAAGCAAAGAGGGTGACAATTGACAAATCAGACTAACAAAAGGTACTAATACAGCCACACGAAATAAACTGTGACAATGACTCCATATTGTTTGCAGTATGCATTCCAAGGTAGTAAAAATTCTTCTATAGTCCAGTGACAAAAGTTCCATATTCCCAACATTATCCGCTGATTTTTAATATTCAGGGAAAATTTAAGAGTGGCGTTCCTGGGAGAAGGACCAAGCTATCTTTCTTACGGTGTCCAACTAACTTGTTTTCCCATATAGAAAAAGAGAACAACATGTGTGGTCAGTGTCTCCAGATGTGGGAGCCTGACTGTGTAAATAAGGCTTGTAATTAATCTTATGGAGCCTGTCACATGAGTGGAACGCACGCCAGGGCTTAGGGGTTATTCTGTACTGGATCCCATACTTAAAGGGGGTGTGTCATGTCAGCGGCGACCCGGTCCGTGGCCCTGGGTGCCCAAGTAAAAGGGAATGTCCTTAAAGGAGTTTTGTGAATAAAGTTTGTTCGTGACGCCACCTGTGGTTCTCGGTCAGGTATGACCGACGCTTCTGAAAGGGGTCCATTCGGGTGATGTTATGGCAGCAAAGATGGTATGGCTTCCCACAGGTGAAGCTGGGTCCCCAGGGCTCCCGGTGTATAGATGAAGAAGGTGGTAGTATAGCAAGAAACGGAGGACACAGGTTTGCAGTCTCTTTACCTGGTTTACTGATGAATTCAGGCAGCCACAGTCCAGGGAACCGTATCACAGGTGTCAATGATCTGGCCCTCTTGGAAGCGAGTTGGGAGTCCCCCATACCAGGTGGGGTTAGAAGCCTTCTCGCTAGCGCTGTGTTGGAGTCCCTTAATGCCTTAAGCCTCTCACAATGTCCTCACATGTTCTTTCTCTATCATCCAGGTTGATAGGACACTACCCGTACGACAGGTGGCTCGAGCCTTTTTACAGGGTCTCTATCACGACCCGGGCTCTATGCACTACTGTGTCCTCAGGTGTAAGTTTGGCCAGGTGACTGGTAATCCAGCTGTCCTGCCGGATTCTGATGTGAGACGTGGAGTCCCTCACAACCTCGGTCTTCCGGGTACTTGTGTCTGCGCTCAGTAGGGAGGTAGCCCAGTTGCAGCTAACTCCCCAGTTCTTCACTCTCCTGCGCTCCACTTCCCCTACATGCTTATTACAATCTGTTCTTCCTTCTCTTCTGTCTCTTGCTAGGGGCTGCAGCACTTCTCGTGGCTGCACGGTCCCTTCAGTCTTCCTGATTTTCACTGTCTGACTGCACTCTTCTCTGTCCCTTTAACAGACTGACTGAACCTCATTTTCCCTCCAGAGGTGGATCAGAGCTCCCCTTCTGGCCTGGAGTATGGACATGTTGCATGCTTGCGATTACCTGATAAGAGAGCTCCTTCCTCACTTCCAAGCATGACATCACTCTCTCCGTGAGGAAAGCGATGCCACTGTAAAAAACAGGAACCCCCCCCCCTGTACTGGGGAAACAAAACAACAATAAATTGGTTAGAAAAAGACATACATTTTACAATGCATGTAAACAGGTTAGTAAACTTTTGCTTCCCTTTATGGGAGGTGATAATGCTTCAACGTTGCAAAACTTTAATACAAGGTAAAATATAGGTGCCAACTATTTACAGAGAAAGTTTGTGGACCATTCACTGTTCATGGCCTCGGTGTCTTTTCAAATAAATGAACTTTTTAAGCAGAAACCTTGCCAGGCTAAATGAATTTTAACTTTTAACTATTCACAGTCATATTCAAACTTGCAATCAAAACTATCTATCTCCTTTGCCAGGGTAGCTCTGGATGGCTGCTACTCCCTGACTGGGAAAATTCAGGATTGTACCTTTTCACAGGTACGGCAAACCAGGGCCTACTGGCTGGTTCCACCACTGGTGTCTAGGTGGACTGATGGCATTTGGTAGTTGGCCTGGCCTGCTGCTGCTCCTGCAGGGACTGAGATTGGTACACATTTTCTGCAGTCCAGAGCATACCACCCTTTGTCGTCGATATGACGGGTATATGTTTGTCCCGCTGATAACGGCGATAAGAGCAGAACGGCGTACTGGGACCCGCACCTGTCCCTGCCACTATAATGGGGCCCTGGCTTTCCCTTATCTCAGGGGTACCTATGATGGTTAGGAGGCCTGAGCTGCCAGCGTATCCCTGTCTCCTGTGCAGGCCCTATCATTGGCCCCCTCTCCCCCCCAGGGAGGTGGACTGCACCAGTGTATAAATACAACAATAAACAGGGTATACAGACAAGGTAACAAAGTCTCAAATTCACCAAATGCTCACACAACCACAGAGGAAACACAGAGATGGGAAGAGAAGGAAAAAACTAGGAAGGAAAAACAGGTTTAACATGCAACCAAAACAGCAGACACCAATCTCTGTAAATAAACATCCAAGCTCCTAATACCACGCTTCTTCAACCTCCAAGCCAGGCAGCAGAACTGATAACTGATAATAGCTGTAGTCAAGGCTGGGTCTATATAGAGGAGATTACAAAATCCACTTCAGCTGAGAGACCCAGCTCACAGCAACTCAGCAGCAAGGTTAACTCCTGCACTGCTGGCACAAAGCAGGCAGGTCAGAATACAGGAGAAGAGCTTCTGTTCACTGTGTGTGAACGAGGCCCAGAGCGCTGTGGTTCTCTGGAACCTCTCTGTCGCGGTAGCCCAGTGACAATGTTACTTTGTCACTGGGGTTCAGGTCCCTGTTCGGGTGTCCCTCCATTACTTGGGATTCCACATCCCTCCAGTTAACAAAGATTTCGTTGATCATGCAGTCTCTTTTATGAAACCCCAACCTCTCTGCTGTTTGAAGACCACTACTTCTCCCTACTGCAGTGGTCCTCTTTCTGCCCAAGGGATTTTACTTGCTTGAGCCTTTCCTTCCAAGTTCCTTTCCTCAAATGCTGCTTTCCGGCCAGGGATTCCTGTCTCTGTTTCTCCTCCCGCCGTCTGCAATGCTCCCACTAGGTTATCATGGGGATCTCCCCTTGCCACGCGATCATGTCCTCCCCCGCGGGTACTTCTGCAAATACTACGAGTTCCGGAGATCTAACCTGGGGCACACTGGTTGGAATAAGCGGGGCTGCCATCTGACCCAAGCTGCTGTCCCCCGATAGCATACTTCTCCAGGCCTTGGAATCGGCGGGGTTGGTAAGGGGCCCAGCAGGGTTCATCTGGCCCGAGGGTTGCTGTGGGACTGGAGGCCGGGGTACCCTCGGCATATGGTGACACTTCACTGAGGAACCCAAAACCCAGGTCAGGGGTGTACAGCGGTGGGGGTGACTCGAGCCTAGCTGTCGGGCCTTCTGCCACGGGGGTCAGGCTCATGCCCCTTACCTCTCCTTCCGGAGTGCCGGATCTTCTTTTCTGCTCCGGGCCAGATGAAGCTGCCGACGGTGGTCCGGCAAGGCTCCCGATGAAGGCCTCCTTCCACCCGACCACAGCTTCCAGCTGCATCTGCACAAGCTGCCAGGTAAGTTCGTCCACCTCACTCCGCAGGAGGTCCGGATCCAGCTTCAGTGATGGGTACGGTTCTTGAAGGTCCCGGCTGGGGGAGTCCTCTTGCTCCACCCCACGCTCCGGTGCTCGCTCACCTCCCTCTGCCATATTGCTTTGTGGTACTTCCTCCTCGGTCGGATTTCCCACAGTTTCATTCCACTACGCCTGTCTTTGTGGTTGGTCCCCCACTTCTTCCCACCATCCCAGACCAGGAGGCAGACCTCTCTTGATAATGGGCATACTTTTCTCACATAATAGTATTGGTAAGGGGCGGCCATAGTTCTTGCGCCGTCTCTCCAGGTGCCGCCCATGACAACACGCTCTTCTCCTCCTGCACGCCACATGGTGCTATAATGGCGGTAGTTTTGGCAGCAATTAGCAATTTAACAGTCTCTCACTAAAGCAGTCTCTGAGGTGCACAAGACCCATTTCACTGGATCGGTCCATCCTGTTCATGACGCCAAGTGGAACGCCCGCCAGCGCGTATGGGTTACTCGGTACCGGGTCCGGTACTTAAAGGGGATGTGTCACGGCGGCGGCGACCTGGTCTGTGGCCCTGTGTGCCCAAGTAAAAGGGAATGTCCTTAAAGGGGTTGTCACGGAGCTCCTGCGACAGAGCAGTACCAGAAGACCACAGCGTCTGATGGCTCCTGCTTCGCCACTGAGAAGTAGTACTTCTCCGGCGTATTAAAGGTGTTTGTTTTCTTTCAGCAGGACAGAGGTTAATAGGCCATGTGGAAATCCCTGCTTTCAGCTATGCTCAGTTAGCCACTCCTCTCTACTGTAAAAGCTAGGCCTTCTGGCCAGATCCTTGTCTGAGATAGCACTTGCTAGATAGACCTAGAGTAGTGAGGAGCTGGTGTTTGGAGAGCTGGAGGAGTTTATTGTGCGACAGTTGTTTGGTTTGTACGCTTGGAAATTCCTCATCCTTACCTGCCTTATTTTCTTCCCCCTTCCTTCACACCCTGGTGAATACCTGTTATTTGTGAGAGTATATTTTGTGTGAGTGAAGTTTTCTTTTACAATTGTCTTGGTTCCCGTTTGTCAGGTTTGTGTACTACGGTACATGGTAACGCCTCTCTTCCCCAGGTGGAGAAGGGGACAGATGCAGGGCTGCAGTCAGGAGACAGGGCAAGGGCGGAGGCCAAGGCATCCTCGCCATCTGAGGTATCCCGGGGAACAGGGTGAGTTAGGGCGCCCCCCAGGACTAGGGCCGGGAAAGATGCCCCTGGTCCCAGTTTACTCGCCAGTCTAGTCATGACAGGGGTTTTGTGAATAAAGTTTGTTCGTGACACCACATGTGGTTCTCGGTCAGGGATGACAGACCCTGCTTAAAGGGGTGCACTGGGGTGATGTTACAGCAGCTAAGATGGTATGGCTTCCCACAGGTGAAGCTGGGTCCCCAGGGCTCCTGCTGTATAGATGAAGATAGTGGGTGGTATAGCAAAAAACGGAGGACACAGGTTTTCAGTCTCTATATGTACCTGGTTTACTGATCAATTCAGGCAGCCACAGTCCATAGTACCGGATCACAGGTGTCAATGGTCCGGCCAGCTTGGAAGCGAGTTGGGAGACCCACTTACCAGGTAGGGTTAGAAGCCTTCCCTATAGTGCTGTGGTATAGTCCTTTACTGCCTTAAGCCTCTCACAAGGTCCTCACATGTTCTCTCTGTCTTCCAGGTTGGTAGGACACTACGCATACGACAGGTAGCTTGAGCCTTTTTACAGGGTCTTTATCACGACCCGGGTTCTATGTGCTACTGTGTCTTCAGGTGTAAGGGCGGCCTGGTGACTTGTAATCCAGCTGTCCTGCCGGTTTCTCTTGTGAGACGTGGAGTCCCTCACAACCTCGGTCTTCCGGCTACTTGTGTCTGTGCTTAGTAGGGAGGTAGCCCAGTCGCAGCTAACTCCCCAGTTCTCTACTCTCCTGCGCTCCACTTCCCCTAAACGTTCACTACAATCTATTCTTCCTTCTGTTCTATCTCTTGCCAGGAGCTGCAGCACTTCTCGTGGCTGCACGGCCCCTAAGGCTGGTTTGACACTTGCGTTTTTGAACGCATGCGTTTTTTTTAAAAAAAGGTAACCAGACACAACCAATGGGAATAGAGAGGGCGTATATGATTGTCTCTCAATATATTGACCCTAGGGGTACAGAAATTTTCACAGCTTGCTACTGTTTCCGGTGTCATGATGGATCTTTCCATGGAGAGTTTTTATTTCAACCTGGATTTCAGCTTCAAGATTTTCCTGGCCTGTGCTTTTGCTTGGGAGCAAGACCGAATCCGCCAAAGATGGAGAAGGAGACAGCGTAGGCGTTTTTGGAGGCACCCCATCATTGAAGTGCGTGAGAGCCGTGGAGCCTATCACACGCTCTATGCGGAGCTGAATGCCAACCCGGAGAAATTCCAGGATTACACGAGAATGTCACAAGAATCGTTCTGGGATTTACTGTCTCGTGTCCAAGGATCCATACGGCGACAGGACACACGGCTCCGTAGAGCGATTCCACCTGAGGAACGTCTGCTAGTGACATTACGGTACGTTCCAAAACTAAACCAATGACAGTCCAAATTTTGGTTATGACATGTATTTCATGTTTTTTTTTTCTTTTTGTTATTTTTAAACACACCATAAAAAGAGTAGATTTTAAATTTTTTTTTTTGTTTCTTTTTCTTCTAGATTTCTTGCCACAGGAGAGAGTTTATCTTCCCTCCACTTCCAATATCAACCCTGTCCGGAATCATTGTGGACACCTGTCGTGCGTTATGGAATGTACTCCGTGAGGAGTTTATACCAGTACCCACCATGGACATGTGGCATGAAATTTCTGATAAATTTTTGAACGTGTGTGATTTCCCCAACTGTTTAGGGGCGGTGGATGGAAAGCACATCCGCATTATCAAACCTGCCAGAACCAGATCTGAGTTTTTTAACTACAAAAAATATTTTTCGGTAGTTCTCATGGCAATAGCGGATGCGGAGTGTCGCTTCATCGCCGTGGACATTGGAGCTTTTGGCCGTGGCAATGATTCCCAGACTTTTAAGAGCTCGGATATGGGCCGTCGGGTGTATGGCAACAATTTTAATTTTCCCCCTCCACAGCCTCTCCCCAACACTCAAGGCCCACCGCTGCCATTTGTTATGGTTGGGGATGAGGCCTTCCAGATGTGTAAAAATCTCCTGAAGCCATATTCTAGTAGGGACTTGGACCACACTAGAAGGATCTTCAACTACAGACTGACCAGGGCCAGAAGAACAGTAGAGTGCACCTTTGGCATTCTGGTTGCTAAATGGCGCATTCTTGCAACAGCCATAAATCTAAAAGTGGAAACAGTGGACGAGGTGGTCAAAGCCTGTGTGGTTCTACACAATTACCTCATTGCTAAGGAGCGACCCCACATTGAACTTGATGAACCAGTTTCACACCCACTGCCTGATTTTCAGCATCACCCGATGCGGTCAACTGCAGCCGTTGGTCTTATGCGGGACCAATTTGCGGCCTATTTTGTTTCCGATATTGGACGGGTGTCATGGCAGGACAATGTTGTGCAAATGTCCTGTTGTATGTTTATCTTTACCAATTATTAAATACTGATACAAATTTTTCAAATTAATAAACTTGAGTGTTGGTTGTGTTGACCGTGTCTCCTATCTTTTTCCTCTCTAAACAAAGGTTGACCAAAGATGGGCAGTAGATATGTATATCATATTTTGTAATCCAAAACCAGGAGTGGGTGATAGATGATGAGGTAATAGTTATTATTTTAATATCATAATTGACCTCTTATATTGTTGCACTCCCTATTTTGGTTTACAAATAATCATATAAAACACTGGCCGCATACTTATAATAATGGAAACAATGTTGATTTATTGGTAACCATGTTGATTTATTGGTAATCTTGTTGACGTCATTGCGTCAAGACTGTCACGCTCTCCATACCCATCAAGTCAAGTGTAAGAAATAATGAATTCATGATAAACATATACATGCTCATGAATTAACAATTTCTTACACCTGGCCAGGTGAGCATAGATATGTAGCGTGTGACAACCATTGTCACATCAGTGTGACAACCATTGTCACATAATTTGTTATAGAAATAAGAGAATATGGTGAATATACAAGGCAGTAATCAACTCAATAGGTCAGGTGTCTTAACTTATGAGTTTTTGGACATCTGACCTGTTCAGTTGAGTACTGAACTTGATTTCCACCATTTTCTCTTTGTACAGTCACACTAGGTACAAAAAAAAGAGTATGGAAATAACTAATTTTTTTTGGCCAACTCATATCTGTATACTGAAGAAACACATATAGATGTAGTCTTGTATTTTATACTACTGGAGATATGTTTTGGCCAAAAGAATAAGTGTGTGGCGAAGTTTATTGTTGTGTATTGACAGCGGTGAAAGACACAATAAACCAAACATAATTGTTGCAAATTAACTTTTTTTTTATTGAGTTAAAGAAATTTAAACATTTATTTTTTTGTACCGCGACGCGTTGTACCGCAGCGGCTTGGGGTAGAGTGACGTAACCGGGGGGTGTTAAGAACTGAAGCCTGGCTCACCGTGGAGGAGGCAGAGGTGGCAGGAGAAGGGGCAATAAAACTGGAAGGGTCTGGAAGTTCGGGGATGGGGCTTAACACATGAGAGGCTTGAGACACACTGGAAGGGTGAGACACAACAGACAATACAGACACATCGGTAGGTGATGGGGGAGGAATACTAAGAGTTTTTTATGTGTTTTTTTGAGTTTTCCTTTGTGTTTTCCTGGTAGGGGGATGTTTTCTTGGGCTAATATGTTGTTGAGTGTTGGCGGGAGACACGTCAGGGTCCGGCTCCACAATTTCACAGTCCGTTTCCATTGTGGATCGCTCGGCAACGCCAGAGTCCAACTGCATCGTAGTGGGGGGGAAACATAAAGCCCTGCCAGGGTCCTGGTGCATCGTTGGGGGGGAACATAAACCCCTCCCAGGGTCCTGGTGCATCGTTGGGGGGGAACATAAACCCCTCCCAGGGTCCTGCTGCATTGCTGGTGGGGGGGAACATAAAGCCCTGGCAGGGTCCTGCTGCATCGGGGTGGGTCCTGCCTGGAAAGCCATGGCTGGGTCCTGCTGCATCGTGGGGGGGCCGGTACGATACGCCATGCCTGGGTCCTGCTGCATGGGGGGGGGGGGCGGTCCTATACGCCAGGCCTGGGTCCTGCTGCATCGGGGGGTTTCCTGCCCGGAAAGCAATGCCTCGGTCCTGCTGCATCGGGGGGGGCGGTCCGATATGCCATGCCTGGGTCCTGCTGCATCGGGAGGGGGCCGGGCCGATAAGCCATGGCAGGGTCCTGCGTCATCGTGGTGTCAGCGGAGGAGGTCCAAACCGGAGCAGCGGATGTCACGGTGGTGGCGGTGGGATGTCCAACAGCACTCGTCATTGTGTTGGCGCTGTAGTGGAGTACACCTGTGGATGGAATAGAGGTGGCCGTGCAGTGTTATGCAGCAGAGGTAGGAATGGTGGTTAATCGTGACAGTGATGGCACAGTTGGATATGCCGCCACTGTCTGCTGTAAATTACGACTCTGACTCTGCTGCATAGCCTGCACAAAAGCAACATTGCAGGCCTGCATCACACTCAGCTGGAGATCAGGGCTAAGGTGTTCCGACATGCCCTGCTGTATTTGGTTAAAAAAAATTATGAGCTGGCCTCTGGAGGTCGGCTTTAACTTGATCAAGGCTTTTGGCGACATCCTGGATCCGGCAATCTAAGAGGTTATGGGACACATCCATTCTGTCACCTAAAGCCTTGATTGCTTCGTGTAAAACCGAGCTCAAGTGCAAAAACTCGGGCATGAGTGACCTATCCGAAGCCCTCTGTCGCTGCCGGGATGAGCCCGCAAAAATGGGTGCAGTGAAAGAGTACTGCGAAAGGGGAATACCTGATGGGCCAGCTCCCTGGTCTCCAGTGAGTGTGGAAGGCCCACCTGCTGCTGCGCTGCTGGATGGCTGGGACGGGTCCGTGGCTGCTGGCTGAAGGACCGCTCCAGAACCTGTTGCGACAGTCGTGCTGTGTGTGCTGTGAAAAAAAAAACCAGAAAATTAATACCAAAATATAACAGGACGGTACATCCTGTGGAATTTAAAATTACATATTATGTCAATGCAATACAAGCGGAAGCATGTGAGAAATACTTACGTTCTCATGAGAAGGACCGGTCTTAAAAAGGCCAGCACACGGTGGTATTTGTACAGCCGGTGCCTTGCTCCGGAACCACTTGCAGCACGATTCTCTGCGCGAAGGTCCTTGTTGAAGCGGTCCTTCATGGAACGCCAACGTGTTCTTATTTTGTCCACAATAACAATAAAATATAATGGTCAGAAAATGTACTTTTGGCCGTGCTCTCTTGACTGTGTGTGATGACAGAAACTCCGAAAAGTTACTTTCATCACACACAGTCAAGAGAGCCCGGCCAAGGTCTCTGCTGCTTCACACTGCATTGCAATACTTACCAAATGCATTACGGACCCGTGGCGGGGCATTCTCCCAGCCATCCCACAACGCTTGGGCCACCTCACTCCACAACCAACGGAGCGTACTGTTGACTGCGTGCTGTGGATCCCGGCTGTCCCACAACGGGACTCGCTCCTGGACCAGGGTGATCAGGAGGTCATTATCGATCCGGTCATCGTCCCGTTGTGAAACCTAAAATTAAAAGAAAATCATATAAGTTTGCTCAATCACATTGGGGAAAAAAAAATACCAGAAGATGAGAAATGGCATGAATATGAAAGTCAACTTTCAGAAAAGGATCATACAAGAAAAATTAAAAGAAAATCAAGGGTACAGAAAGGAAAATTCAAGAATATTACAATGAGGACAGCCTGCCTTGTATACATACCCGCTGCCGTCTTCACACCGGACCTTGACTCTGCTGCTCCGTCCCTCTCTGTCCCTCAGTAGAAGTGCTCTATAAAAAAAAAAAATCAAATTGTCTCATGTGTCAGTCAATACTTACCAAGCTGAAGGACAAAAAACTAACCTCACTCACATGATCCACTTCTGACTGACGTGGCTCAAACTCCTCATCAGATGAAGACTCCGCAGAAGACATTCTGATGCATGTTGAAAGAAAAAAAGAAGAAATTAGGACATGTAGATCCAAAAAATTGAAAATAAATGCATTGGCTAGGATATACTCACATTGCTCTGGGTCTTGTCCACCAATGCGTCCGGGCAGTGTCTTGTCTTCTTTGGTGTCTGATGAGAAGTGACCAGAAACTTCCCCCAACCTTCCTTTTATCACCCTGCTGCTATGGGGGAGGCTTATCAGTGTCTAGACAACCTTATTTACATTCTAGTCAACCTTAGCTAAAAAAACCCGCGTGCGTCCAAAAACGCATGCACAAAAAAACGCATGCGTCCCCATTGACTCCAATGTATTTTTTGACCCAAAAAAACGCATGTAAACGCATGCGTTTTTATGTGTCCAAAAAACGCCTCTCAAAAATACTACAAGTTGCATTTCTGAAAATGAACGCATGCAGTAAAAAAACGCATGCGATTGAAAACGCGACCAAACGCGTACACAAAAAAACGCATGTGTTTTCAATGTTAAATATAGGAAAAAAAAGCGCATGTGTTTTTGTGTGCAAAAAAACGCTGCAGACAAAAACGCAAGTGTGAAACCACCCTAAGTCTTCCTGTCTTTCACTGTCTGACTCCTCTCTTCTCTGTCCCTGTGACAGACTGTCTGAACCTCACTTTCCCTCCAGACCAGAATATATATAGAGGAGCCACCCTTCTAGCCTGGAGTATGAACATGTTGCATTCTTGTGAATACCTGATAAGAGAGATCCTTCCTCGCTTCCAAGTGTGACTTGACTCTTCCCATGAGGAAGCAATGCCACTGTAACAACCAGGAACCTGAGGTATTAGCCCTTCGCACTAGAGGGTTGATGTAACTGGCACTCTGAGGGACAGATAAGGAGGTAGTTGCAGAAGAGGCAGCTAACTGTGGCTGACACTTCAGGAGCATGGGAAGTCATACAGGCAGCATGAATAAGATGCTGGGTAAAAGATTGTAGACAGTTATATTTTACATTGCAATACTCTGGAGAAAAAATATACTGGAAAGTTCTTCCCCTGGCTGTCTTCTCCCAGTGCTGCTGCAGGTGAATGAAAGCTCTCTTGCTATGGGAACAGCCAGTCAATCATCTGTAGCAGGTCTGTGAAGAGCTGGACAGGTGTGAAGCAGAGTAACCTGGTCCTAAAAGTATATTTTCACTAAAATGCTGCAGCATTTCAGAAAAAAAAATTGTGCAGCCAGGCTCTGACTTATACTGACCCCGATTTGGGCAGCATGTATGGGGTAACAGATTCCCTGGAACCGTGATGACAATGGCTGGCCACTAACACTTACATTTATTTTGTTTCAAGGAAACAATCCAGGTGACATGAATTTACCTGATTCCATTTATGAAAATATTGAAGCCAAAGAATTGAAAGACACTCCACCAAGCTGAAAAGGATGAAAGATTTTAAGATACCGAACACGCTATTTTTTTTCAGATTCTCTTTATTATATAAATTGCTGTACTGAGCAGGTCATAACCCCCAAACTTTCCCACTGACATTGAAACATATTATTGAACAACTCCACATGTCATGTGTAACCTTTAAAGGGAGCCTACATACAGTGTCAGGTCAACGCCGTTATAATGATTATAATAGAGTAGTATCATCTATGGAATCGCTGATAGATGCTACTGTGCTGGTGCTGCCGGCGCCATTTTGAGAGAGAATTTTTTTTCTGAATGAATTTATGTCACCAAATACAATAATTAAATGGTCATTATAGTGTAGAGTTGAGTCGCCTGCCATCCTTACCTGGTCTCCCTGCGAAGCATTTCTGTTGTGTTTACATGCGCTGATCTCAGGCCACTAAACGAGGGTGATCGACAATACTGAAGTCGTTCACTTGTTTCCTGGCCTCTTTACACCAACTGAGAAAGAATGAAGGGAACAGAACAATCACAATTAGATCAATCTGTCCCCATACAGTATCATGTTATCAGCAGCATATCTACAGTTTACACTCGATGAATAGGCAGCATTTTGCCTGTTTAGTATAATACACCCCATAGTCCTCCATATATTATAATGTGCACCTCAGTCCTCCATATAGTATAATACACTCCTCCATATAGTATAATACACTCCTCAGTCCTCCATATATTAAAATACACCGCAATGCCTCCATATAGTATAATACACTCCTCAGTCCTCCATATAGTATAATGTACTGCCACAGTCCTCCATATAGTATAATACACTCCTCAGTCCTCCAAATAGTATAATACATTCCTCATAGTGCTCCATATAGTATAATGCCCTGCATTGTCATCCATGTAGTACAATTCACTTCCCATAGTATAATGCACCCCATAGTTCTTCATATAGTATAATGCATTCCCCATAGACCTCAATACAGTATAACGCAGCCCACATATAGTATAATGATGCCACCCCAGAGTATAATGCAGCCACCCCACAGAATATATTGTAGTCCCGAGTATAATGTAACCCCCCAGAGAATATAATGCAGCCCCCTCATATAGTATAATGCAGCCACTGCATATATAATATATGGTAGCCCCCATAGAGCATAATGCAGCCCCCCATAGAATGTAGCCCCTCCATAGAATACAATGCAGCCCTACTCACATAGTATAATGCAGCTCCACATAGAATATAATGTAGCCCCCTCAGAGTATGTTGCAATCACCCCTCATAGAATATAATACAGCCCCCCATAGAATATAATACAGCCCACCTCCCCATAGAATATAATACAGCCCCCAGAGAATGTAATACAGCCCGCTGCACCCCATAGAATGTAATACAGCCCTCCCCCATAGAATGTAAGACAGCCCCCCATAGCATGTAATACAGCACAGCCCCCATAGAATATAATACAGCACAGCCCCCATAGAATGTAAAACAACACAGGCCCCATAGAATGTAAGAATGAAATACAGCTCTCCCCCATAGAATGTAATGCAGCCAGCCCCCATAGAATGTAATGCAGCCAGCCCCCATAGAATGTAATACAGCACAGCCCCATAGAATGTAATACAGCCAGCCCCCATAGAATGTAATGCAGCACAGCCCCCATAGAATGTAAAGCAGCAAAGCCCCCATAGAATGTAATGCAGCCAGCCCCCATAGAATGTAATGCAGCACAGCCCCCATAGAATGTAATACACCCCTTCCTCAAAGAATGTAATGCAGCCCCCATGCCCCCCCCAATAGCCCCACAATCCAGTTATCACTCATTGACATATTAAAAAGAAAAGAAAAACACTCTCCTCACCTCTCCTTGTGCTGCTCCCGGCTCCGGTCTCAGCGGCTGCAGTCTGCCCACCCGACACACAGCAGGTACGCGGTGCGTACCCGCAGTGTCAGAGGCAGAGCGGGGAATGATAGGAGAGGTAGCGACAGCGGACGCTCTCTCCTCCATCATTGCATTCAACTTACAGGCGTCTATGACGCCGGTATAGTTGAACGCGGGGCGGGGAATGTGCTGACAGTGAGGGGAGTGTGCTGACACTCGAGCGGCCCACTACTGCTAATGGCCCTTCTGACATTTGCCAGAACTGCCCGATGCCCAGTCCGGCCCTGGCAGTCACTCTGTGTTCTGCAAATTCATTGACAAGGTCCAGACGACATAAACAGTAGATGTTGATAAGCCACCAGACATAAATACTAAGATAAATAAAAGACACGTTAAAATCCAAATCTAGTAGTTACAACTAAAGTTTTATTAAAACAGAACAAAACTTAAATTGCTCATTCAGACCCGCCGGAGCTATATTACCCAAAGTTGTGATCCAACAGCATTATAACTTCTCAAGTATGCGCTTCATGTCCAAACCATTAATGCCGCTGCATACTTAAATGGTTAAATGTTGAGATGTACCGTATTCATGAATCCTTCACTTTATCAATTTTGTTATAGGCAAAATTTGGGGGTTTTTGAAGAGAGAAGCATATTCCAGGGGGGCACACACTCCTCCCCACAGATTCTGAGATGGTATCGTTATGTTGATGATGATTTATTTCAACGTGTTTCGAGGTATATAACTTCTTCAGGAAAAACCACATGTATACATGTGGTTTACCTGAAGAAGTCATATACTTTGAAACGCACTGAAATAAACCACCACCTTACTTACCATACTGGGATATACATCTCCATTCTGTCGGCAGAGCAGAGCGGTCTGATATCTGATGGTCACTTGAATTATTCTTATTCTGTACTGAGCACATTGCTTCTTGCTGACATTACAAAAAGCTATTTCTGTATATATATATATAGCTCAGAGTATAAGTCAACACCATATACAGGGAACACGTGGTCTGTGGGACATATAAATAACATCTCTTAGGAGGTGGAGGGGGCTTGTCACATGGGAGCTACCACCTCCTGCCTTCACCATCATTCTCCATGGACATCAGACAAGACACACAAGGAAGGAACAGATGATAGCCATGATGACTTCAGACTTCACACAGACGGCTTTTAACATTCAGAACTTTGGGAAAGATGAGTAACAAGCGCTGATATTTACACAATGACAATCTGTTCGTAACTATTTAATCTATTTTTATGTTTTGCTGCAATGTGGATTTTCTGTGGACAATTCAATAAACCACTATACTTTTTATGAGAATATCATGACATTTTTCTTTAAGAGTAAGCACCTGGTGAATAGTCCTGATTAAATAAATGTGCAAAATAAGCATATTTAACACTTGCTGACCCGTGGATCTGCTGCAACTGATTTTCTACATTATATGCATCTTTAACTGATTTAAAAGGGGAGTTTAATCTGAGTGCTAAATTATCTGTATTTCTCGGATAAGACACTATTTGCACCATTTTCTCTTAGTTTCTTGGTTACAATATGGATACTCAGTGTGTGTGCATCCCCACTGTGGTAGTGTTCGCGGAGCATCCCTTATGGCATTCGGATTTGATGTGGCACAGTCTCTGACATCATGGGGGATTTTCTCCTGACCCACTTCACCACAGGAGATACCGGGGAGTGTTGCAACTTCCGGGATCTGCGGAGAGCGCAGGCGCCACTCATGGCGCTGATTGTATGGGGCACCTGATCCAGCAGGGATCTAACCAGCTCTAGAGACACACCCAGTCACAGCCCCCCAAGGAAGCCCACGCAAAACACGCGTTGGGGCTGCACTGGACATCACATTGGCAGGCATTAGCATGGGTGAGCTGGACTTTTCCTGATTAATCTGACTTCAGACTTAGTTTTTGCGATGCCTAGTGTTCCATGTATACTCTTACAGAAGTTATTGCCTATTACACATGACTATTTTGGTATTACACGTGATTATTTTGGTATTACCTCTTGCTTAGTTTATCTCCATGGTTTGGGCATGTTCACTCGGGGCACTATTGCTGCACTTTGTATGCCCTAAGAACTTTTAGGCTATGTGCACACGTAGTCTGGTCCACTGCGGATTTTTCGCAGCGGATTTGATAAATCTGCAGGGCAAAAACACTGAGATTTTGCTGCAGATTTATTGCGGATTTTACTGCGGTTTTACAACTGCGGTTTTCTATAGGAGCAGCTGTAAAACCGCTGCGGAATCTGCAGAAAGTGACATGCTGCGGAATGTAAACCGCTGCGTTTCCGCGCGTTTTTTTCCGCAGCATGTGCACAGCATTTTTGGTTTCCCATAGGTTTACATTGAACTGGAAACTCATGGGAAACTGCTGCGGACCCACAGCTGCGGAAACGCTGCCGATCCGCAGCAAAATCCGCATCGTGTGCACATACCCTTAGGTTACAATTAATCATGGTTTTTTGGTTACCTAATTGCCCATTTTTTCCCTACCATACAAATGATATTTTAATGTCCTTTACATCTGAGCCTTGTCTGTGCTTTGTATTTTTATGTTTTTGCTATATGTATTATGCCTAATGTTTGAATAAACTTTTTTTTTTAATTTTAATAACAGTAACTTTTCTGGACAATGACTCCATGGCTTTTTTTGTAGGATTTATAGTATTAGGAATGTCCTGTTATACTTATTCTCTTCCTCTAGATAGGCATATGGCAAGATGAACTGTATGTATCAGTGGATTTTGATTCCACATACAGTATAATTTAGAAACTAGCTAGCAAGAAAATGTCCTTATTTCTGGTGGATGTGTCCATGACAGCACAGATGCAGAATTTCCTACTTATGCAGGGTAAATGGACTTAACCCCTTAACCACTTCAAGACCGGAGATATTTTCGTTTTTACGTTTTTGTTTTTTGATCCCCTTATTCCCAGAGGCATAACATTTTTATTTTTACGTCAAAATGGCCATTGTGGGGGCTTGTTTTTTACTGGACAAGTAGTACTTTTGAACAACACCATTGATTTTAACATATTGTGAACTGGAAAATGGAGGAATTCCGATGTGGGCCCCAAACTTTGGAAAGGGGTTAAGGACCAAGCCAATTTGTAGGTTAATGACCAGGCCTCATTTCTTAAATACGACCAGTGTCACATTATGTGGTAACTCTGGAACGCTTTTGCGGATCTCACTGATTCTGAGAATGTTTTTTCATTATATATTGTCCTTCGTGATAGTGGTAAAATTTCTTTGATATGACTTATGTTTATTTGTGAAAACATCAGAAATTTGGCAAAAATGTCACTATTTTCTTACTTTGAAATTTTATGCCCTTAAATGAGAGAGATGTCACACAAAATAGTTAATAAATAATATTCCCCATATGTCTGCTTTACATCAGCACAATTTTTGAAACAATTTTTTTTTTCTTAGGAAGTTATACGGTAAGTGTTAAAAGTTAACCAACAATTTTTCATTTATTCCAACAATATTTACAAAACTAATCTTTTTGGGACCACATCTAATTTGAAGAGACTTTGAGGGGTATGACAAAATGCCCAAAAGTGACATTTTAAAAGCTGCACCCCTCAAAGTGCTCAAAACCACATTCAAGAAGTTTATTAACCCTTCAGGTACTTCACGGGAACTGAAGCAATATGGAAGAAAAAAAATTAACATTCAACTTTTTTTTCACAAAAAATTTACTCAAGACCCATTTTTTTTTTCTACAAGGGTAACAGGTGAAAATGGACCCCCAAAACACCGGATTACGTACCGGTAATGCTCTTTTATAGACCCACGACAGCACCCACTGAGAGAGGGGATCCGCCCCTAGGAACAGGAAACCCTACGGAGAGATAAAAGGGGCGGTCCCCCTCGCTCCCACAGTTTGGGTTACAGAGATTGCGAGGAACCGCCCACCAGTTTTAGTAGGTAATTCTATATCATCATTTACTATAACTTAACTACGTATAATTACAGGAATCCACCACCCTTAACAGTGCTCATATGTACACTAATATATGTAAATGGGAGGGAAGTGCAGGGGTGCTGTCGTGGCTCTATAAAAGAGCATTACCGGTACGTAATCCGATGTTTTCTCTTTGCCACGACAGCACCCACTGAGAGACTTTCAGAGATAGTTATTTGGGGGGGATTATCGTATTAAGAACAGATCTACCGAAACACAAATCAGTGGAGGCAGATAGATCTAATCTATAGTGACTATAGAAGGTAGAAGGGGAAGACCAGGTTGCGGCCTTACATATGAGTTCTATAGGAACCTCTGCTCGCTCAGCCCAGGATGATGCTATCGCCCGGGTGGAATGTGCCTTCACAGCTTCAGGTGGATTCTCTCCTTTAGACGAATAGGCCAGGTATATCGCCTCCTGAATCCATCGGGATAATGTGCCTTTTGTAACACCAGATCCTTTCCTTTGACCCTGGAAGGAAACAAAGAGAGCCCTGCTCTTCCTCCAGGCGCTAGTCCTGTCTAGATAAGCTATTATAGCCCTTCTCACATCTAAAGTATGGTACTTTTCTTCCTCCTGATTTGTAGGGTTATTATAGAAAGAAGGAAGAAGGATTTCTTGAGACCTATGAAATTAAGTACACATTTTAGGTAGGTAGGAAGGGTCTGTTTTCAAGACAATTCTATCTGGAAAGATTGACATAAAGGGAGGATCTACTGATAGCGCCTTTATGTCACTTACCCTTCTTGCCGATACCAGCGCGACAAGAAGAGCAGTCTTAAGGGAAATAAATTTGATGTGAGCTGAGTCTAGAGGCTCAAACGGGTGACCTGTTAAGGCTTCCAGGACCAAATTAATATCCCAAGGAGGTATCTGGGGAATCTGGACTGGTTCTGATCTCTGGCAGGCTGAAATAAATCTAGCTATCCACCTATTACCCGCAACATTGTGACTATACAAGGCCCCTAGAGCAGAAACTTGTACTTTTAGAGTACTAACTGAAAGGCCTAAATCACGACCTTTCTGAAGAAACTCTAGAATAGTAGAGACGGGAATTTCATTTGATAAGGCCGATGGATAGAGATTGAGAAATTTCTTCCACACACTCACATATATGGCAGTAGTGGATTTCTTTCTACTTGCCAATAAGGTATTAATTACTTTATCAGAGAAGCCTCTTCGTTTTAACAGCTGCCTCTCAAATTCCAGGCTGTCAACCGTAGACCCTTCACATGAGGGTGGTTGAAGGGCCCCTGGAAAAGAAGATCCTGATCCTCCGGGACAATCCACGGATCTGAGATGGACATGGCTCTGAGCAGGGAAAACCATGGTCTCTTTGGCCAAAATGGGGCAATCAGGATTATATTTGCCCGGTCCTCCCTTATCTTCCTGATTACTGTTGGAAGAAGAATCAGAGGAGGAAAAGCGTATGCTTTCTGAAATGTCCAAGGAACCTGAAGGGCATCGAGAATATCGGGATTGTCGGCCCGGAACATTGAAGCGAATCTTTTTAACTGCCTGTTGTCTCTTGTAGCGAAGAGATCTATATCGGGAAAACCCCATTTCACAGTTATCATTTTGAAAATTCGATGATTTAGAACCCACTCCCCTTGGTGGAGGGTATGACGACTGAGGAAGTCCGCTCTTGAGTTGTCCACTCCTCGGACATGTAGCGCTGACAGGGACAGAAGATGTTCTTCGGCTATAGTTAGAATGTCTTCGGTTATAGACATGAGAGTTCCTGATCTTGTTCCTCCTTGATGATTGATATAAGCCACTGATGTCATGTTGTCTGACAGAATTCTGGTATGTGTCCCGTGTAGCTGCGGAAGGAATTCACATAGAGCATGATAGATAGCTTTTAGCTCTCTTATATTAGAAGAGTCATCTGACTCCGTGACTGACCATAGTCCTTGGACTAGGTGGTCTCCTAAATGTGCTCCCCAGCCAGTAGGACTGGCATCCGTATATATTGTGTTTGAGGGTTTAACTACCCAGGGGACCCCACTAACCAAGTTTTTTGGTTCTAGCCACCAGTTCAGAGATTGGACTACTTCATCAGAAAGGGAAATCTTAACATCTAAATGACCATGTGATTTTTCTTCTTCATGTAAAATTGCATACTGTAAACGCCTCGAATGGAATTGGGCCCATGGAAACGCTGGGATACATGACGTGAAGGAGCCAAGAAGGGACATGCCTTCTCTCAAAGAAATTAGGGGTTTATCTATTAGCGACTGAACATTTCCAACCGTTATTTGTTTAGTTTCCGGAAGGAAAAATCTCTGGCTTGTAGAATCGAATATAATCCCCAGAAAAATTTGCCGAGTTGTTGGGAATAGCCTAGATTTTTCCCAGCTTATTATCCAACCTAATCCTTGCAGAGATGCTATCATATCACAATCGTTGTTGACATTGTGAAGGAGAATTTCCTACTACCAAGATGTCGTCTAGGTATGGAATTACGAGGGTGTCTTTTAACCTTAGGTATGACATTACCTCCGCCATAAATTTAGTGAACACTCTTGGAGCTATAGATAGTCCAAAAGGCATTGCTGCATACTGAAAGTGCCGGATACACCCATTCAATACAATCGCCACACGGAGATATTGTTGATGCTCTATATAAATTGGTAGATGGTAATACGCATCTTTAAGGTCAAGAACCGTCATAAAGCAATGGGGAAACAGGAGTTTAATGGTGGACCGGATAGATTCCATTTTAAAGGTTTGATTTTCTAAGTAGATGTTCAACTTTTTAAGGTTTATAATGGTTCTGAATGTTCCATCCGGTTTTGGAATCAAAAATAACGGGGAATAGAATCCCTTTCCCTCCTGAAGGAATGGAACTTCCACCAAGACTCCCTTGGATAGAAGATTCATTACCTCCTGCTCCAATGCCTCCTGTTGCAATTGAGACTTTAATGAAGTCAATAGAAACGAGTCTGGAGGGACTCGTGAAAATTTTAATCTTAAGCCAGAGGTGATGAGGCTATTTGCCCAAACATTAGATGTTATCACCCGCCACTGATTTGAGAAGGAGGACAATCTGCCTCCCACAGGCAGATCTGTCCTAACGGGGTTTGTCTTTAACCTTGAAAGGGCGCTTCCCAAAGAATGCACCTCTTTGTTTTGTGTCTCTTGTGGCCCAGCGGTCTTGGTTCTTAAAATCCTTCCTTTTATTAAACGCGGGCTTTCGGAACGCTCTCCTATAGAATGGAAGGTAATTATTATTATTATTAGGGAAGCCCTTTTTCCTCTCCCGCTTTGGTTAGAATCTCGACCAGTTTAGTACCAAACAGGTACTCACCCTGACATGGGAGGCCACACAATTTGGATTTCGTTTGGGGATCACCCCTCCAGCCCTTAAGCCACAGGGCCCTACGTGCTGCATTCGTCAGTCCTGCCGACTTGGCTGCCAGGCGTATGGAATCAGCAGATGAGTCCGCCAGGAAGGCTGTAGCTCCCCTAATTAGGGGTATAGAGGATAACAATTTGTCTTGAGAGAGACCTCCTTTCAGCCCTTCCTCCAAGTCACTTAGCCAGACTAGCATGGACCTAGCGGTGCATGTAGCCGAAATAGCCGGTCTAAAAGCCCCTGTAGAAGTCTCCCAGGCTCTTTTCAAAAGCGAGTCAGCCTTACGGTCTAGTGGATCTTGTAACGAGCCTGAATCCTCCACAGGCAGCAAGGATCTTTTCGATGTGGATGCCACTGCCGCGTCTACCTTCGGGGCTTTTGACCAGGTTGAAAACTCTTCATCATTGAAGGGATAACGCCTTTTTGAAGATGGTGGTAACCCCCTTTGCCCCTGGCTTTCCCACTCCTTTTTGACTAAATTTTTCACTGCTTCTATTACCGGAAAGGAGGCCCTCTTTCTTTCGGATAGACCAGCAAACATTATGTCTTGCTGTGTTCTAGGGACCTTAGAATCCTCGATGCCCATGGTATTACAAACGGACTTCACAAGGTTATCAATACTATCCGTGGGAAAGCATGTATCTTGACCCTCGTCCGAGGAAACATATTCTTGGGATTTGTCAGAGTCTGCATCCTCTACAGGTCCTTCTCAAAAAATTAGCATATAGTGTTAAATTTCATTATTTACCATAATGTAATGATTACAATTAAACTTTCATATATTATAGATTCATTATCCACCAACTGAAATTTGTCAGGTCTTTTATTGTTTTAATACTGATGATTTTGGCATACAACTCCTGATAACCCAAAAAACCTGTCTCAATAAATTAGCATATTTCACCCATCCAATCAAATAAAAGTGTTTTTTAATAACAAACAAAAAAACCATCAAATAATAATGTTCAGTTATGCACTCAATACTTGGTCGGGAATCCTTTGGCAGAAATGACTGCTTCAATGCGGCGTGGCATGGAGGCAATCAGCCTGTGACACTGCTGAGATGTTATGGAGGCCCAGGATGCTTCAATAGCGGCCTTAAGCTCATCCAGAGTGTTGGGTCTTGCGTCTCTCAACTTTCTCTTCACAATATCCCACAGATTCTCTATGGGGTTCAGGTCAGGAGAGTTGGCAGGCCAATTGAGCACAGTAATACCATGGTCAGTAAACCATTTACCAGTGGTTTTGGCACTGTGAGCAGGTGCCAGGTCGTGCTGAAAAATGAAATCTTCATCTCCATAAAGCATTTCAGCCGATGGAAGCATGAAGTGCTCCAAAATCTCCTGATCGCTAGCTGCATTGACCCTGCCCTTGATGAAACACAGTGGACCAACACCAGCAGCTGACATGGCACCCCACACCATCACTGACTGTGGGTACTTGACACTGGACTTCAGGCATTTTCTTCTCCCCAGTCTTCCTCCAGACTCTGGCACCTTGATTTCCGAATGACATGCAAAATTTGCTTTCATCAGAAAAAAGTACTTGGGACCACTTAGCAACAGTCCAGTGCTGCTTCTCTGTAGCCCAGGTCAGGCGCCTCTGCCGCTGTTTATGGTTCAAAAGTGGCTTTACCTGGGGAATGCGGCACCTGTAGCCCATTTCCTGCACACGCCTGTGCACGGTGGCTCTGGATGTTTCCACACCAGACTCAGTCCACTGCTTCCTCAGGTTCCCCAAGGTCTGGAATCGGTCCTTCTCCACAATCTTCCTCAGGGTCCGGTCTCCTCTTCTCGTTGTACAGCGTTTTCTGCCACATTGTTTCCTTCCAACAGACTTACCATTGAGGTGCCTTGATACAGCACTCTGGGAACAGCCTATTTGTTGAGAAATTTCTTTCTGGGTCTTACCCTCTTGCTTGAGGGTGTTAATGATGGCCTTCTTGACATCTGTCAGGTCGCTAGTCTTACCCATGATGGGGGTTTTGAGTAATGAACCAGGCAGGGAGTTTATAAAAGCCTCAGGTATCTTTTGCATGTGTTTAGAGTTAATTAGTTGATTCAGAAGATTAGGGTAATAGGTCGTTTAGAGAACCTTTTCTTGATATGCTAATTTATTGAGACAGGTTTTTTGGGTTATCAGGAGTTGTATGCCAAAATCATCAGTATTAAAACAATAAAAGACCTGACAAATTTCAGTTGGTGGATAATGAATCTATAATATATGAAAGTTTAATTGTAATCATTACATTATGGTAAATAATGAAATTTAACACTATATGCTAATTTTTTGAGGACCTATATATCAGAGGGCTGGTCAGATATAGGGGAAACGTATCCCCTTTTCTCCTTAGTACGCGGCTCCTTGTCAGAACTATGCAGGGCTCGTAATTCTTCCCTAATCATGATTCTAATGTCTTCAGATTTAACTGAGGCTTCCTCCCGTAAGGTAGTATCAACACATGATTTACAAAGCCTCTTAGTGTGACTATCCGGAAGGGGCTGGAGACATAACGCACACTGTTTGTGTTTCGTTTTTTCCATTCTTTTTGCCTAAGGTGTATAGAGGGAGAGGGGACAATAATCAGCTTAGTTACATAGTTATTAAGGTTGAAGGAAGACTTTAAGTCCATCTAGTTCAACCCATAGCCTAACCTAACTTGCTCAACATGTTGATCCAGAGGAAGGCAAAAAAAACCCATGTGGCAAAGAGTAAGCTCCACCTTGGGGAAAAAAACTCCTTCCCGACGCCACATACGGCAATCAGACTAGTTCCCTGGATCAACGCCCTATCAAGGAATCTAGTGTATATACCCTGTAACATTATACTTTTCCAGAAATGTATCCAGTCCCCTCTTAAATTTAAGTAATGAATCACTCATTACATCATACGGCAGAGAGTTCCATAGTCTCACTGCTCTTACAGTAAAGAATCCGCGTCTGTTATTATGCTTAAACCTTTTTTCCTCCAAACGTAGAGGATGCCCCCTTGTCCCTGTTTCAGGTCTATGATTAAAAAGATCATCAGAATTGTCTTTGTACTGTCCCCTCATATATTTATACATTAACATAAGATCACCCCTTAGTCTTCGTTTTTCCAAACTAAATAGCCCCAAGTGTAATAACCTATCTTGGTATTGCAGATCCCCCAGTCCTCTAATAACCTTGGTCGCTCTTCTCTGCACCCCCTCCAGTTCAGCTATGTCTTTCTTATACACCGGAGACCAGAACTGTGCACAGTATTCTAAGTGTGGTCGAACAAGTGACTTGTATAGAGGTAAAATTATGTTCTCCTCATGAGCATCTATGCCTCTTTTAATGCATCCCATTATTTTATTTGCCTTTGTAGCAGCTGCCTGACACTGGCGACTAAATATGAGTTTATCATCCACCCATACACCCAGGTCTTTTTCATTGACGGTTTTGCCCAGAGTTTTAGAATTAAGCACATAATTATACATCTTATTACTTCTACCCAAGTGCATGACCTTACATTTATCCCCATTAAAGCTCATTTGCCATTTATCAGCCCAAGCTTCTAGTTTACATAAATCATCCTGTAATATAAAATTGTCCTCCTCTGTATTGATTACCCTGCAGAGTTTAGTGTCATCTGCAAATATTGAAATTCTACTCTGAATGCCCCCTACAAGGTCATTAATAAATATGTTAAAAAGAAGAGGGCCCAATACTGACCCCTGTGGTACCCCACTGCTAACCGCTACCCAGTCCGAGTGTGCTCCATTAATAACCAGCTCAGTGGGGTAGATGCACACTCACCCAGTGAAGCTGTCTGTCAAGGTACCGGCTGAGGAGACTGAGGCATAGGTGGAGGAATAGGTCGGTCCGACTTCTTCCTAGAAGATCAGCTCTGTCTAGAGCGGCTGCTGCTGCTATGGCTGTGTGGGGTAATAGCGGTGACCTCCAGAGAAGGCATCGCAGGCTCCTTTGCAGAATCCATATTGGACGCCAGATTGTCAGCGCCGGAGTCCTTTTCACATGGGGGCCGCCATCTTCTTCCTGTTGAACCCGGAAGTGCTAACCACTTCCGGGTTGCGGCCATACTGTATGCGCCTGCGCTGCCACCGGCATCAGCGCAGGCGCCGTCTCTCTCCTCCATCACCCCGGAAGCTTACCTGCACTTCCGGGGGCACACACGGGGCTCCACGCTGTCTGAACGACCGCCGAGGACGGCGTGACGCTCCTTACCGGCGCTTGCTCCCTGCAGACCCGCCGAATGAATTCCTGTGAGCCAGCAACACCCGTCCTGGCCTCACAGCGTCTGCCAGCAGAGGGGGGAACTGAACCAGGACCCCCGACGCTGCATCCAGCTCTGGAGCCCTTGCCGTCCTCACAGGTAAACTGCGCAAGCGGCATCTAGGCTGGGCATCCTCTTCTCCGTGGATCTTCCCATAGGAACAGGAAACCAAACTGTGGGAGCGAGGGTGACCGCCCCTTTTATCTCTCCGTAGGGTTTCCTGTTCCTAGGGGCGAATCCCCTCTCTCTCAGTGGGTGCTGTCGTGGCGAAGAGAAAATTGTGGTGCAATTTTTTCTGAGTACGACAATACTGCATGTGTGGAGTAAAACTACTATTTGGGCGCACAGCAGGGCTTGGAAGGGAAGGAGCACCTTTTGAACACAAAATTGGCTGGAATAGAGAGCGGACGCCATGTCATGTTTGGAAAGCTCCTACTGTGCCTAAACAATGTAAATCCCCCAAAAGTGACCCAATTTTGGAAACAAGACCGCTCAAGAAACTTGAACCCCCAAGTGCTTCACAGTTTATAACGTAGAGCCATGAAAAAAAAAAATCTAATTTTTTCCACAAAAATGATCTTTTAGCACAATTTTTTTTCATTTTCACAAGGCTAACCGAAAAAAAAAATGGACCCCAAAAATTGTTGTACAGCTTCTCCTGAGTGCGCCGATACTGCATGTGTGGAGGAAAACCACTCTTTGGGTACACAGCAAGTGATGATATAGTCAAATTACTCACTTGTCTATTAATATTGCACAGGGTGTATGACAACCAAAAATTTATATTGATACCTTACAATAATACGAATAAAAAAAAAATTAAAGATGAAAAAAGTAGATTCACGAATAATTAAGTGACTGAATACAGTGAGCCAACAGCAACTGATGCATATAATCTAGCCAATATGCTAAAAAAAGAGAATGGACAGCACCTCCAAAAGTCATACAATGATCTAACGCGGCTAGGCAAAAATATATACAGTACAGACAAAAAGTTTGGACACCTCATTTTAAGATTTTTCTGTATTTTCGTGACTATGAAAATTGTAAATTCACACTGAAGGCATCAAAACTATGAATTAACACATGTGGAATTATATACTTAAAAAAGTGTGAAACAACTGAAATTATGTCTTATATTATAGGTTCTTCAAAGTAGCCACCTTTTGCTTTGATGACTGCTTTGCACACTTGGCATTCTCTTGATGAGCTTCAAGAGGTAGACACTGGGAATGGTTTTCACTTCACAGGTGTGCCCTGTCAGGTTTAAAAAGTGGGTTTTCTTGCCTTATAAATGGTGTTAGGACCATCAGTTGTGTTGTGCAGAAGTCTGTGGATACACAGCTGATAGTCCTACTAAATAAACTGTTAGAATTTGTGTTATGGCAAGAAAAAAAGCAGCTAAGTAAAGAAAAACAAGTGGCCATCATTACTTTAAGAAATGAAGGTCAGTCAGTCTGAAAAATTGGGAAAACTTTGAAAGTGTCCCCAAGTGCAGTTGCAAAAACCATCAAGCGGTACAAAGAAACTGGCTCACATGAGGACTGCCCCAGGAAAGGAAGACCAAGAGTCACCTCTGCTTCTGAGGATAAGTTTATCCGAGTCACCAGCCTCAGAAATCGCAGGTTAACAGCAGCTCAGATTAGAGACCAGGTCAATGCCACACTGAGTTCTAGCAGCAGACACATCTCTACAACAACTGTTAAGAGGAGACTTTGTGCAGCAGGCCTTCATGGTAAAATAGATGCTAGGAAACCACTGCTAAGGACAGGGAACAAGCAGAAGAGACTTGTTTGGGCTAAAGAACACAAGGAATGGACATTAGACAAGTGGAAATCTGTGCTTTGGTCTGACAAGTCCAAACTTGAGATCTTTGGTTCTAACCACCATGTCTTTGTGCGACGCAGAAAAGGTGAACGGAAGACTCTACATGCCTGGTTCCCACCGTGAAGCATGGAGGAGGTGGTGTGATGGTGCTTTGCTGGTGACACTGTTGGGGATTTATTCAAAACTGAAGGCATACTGAACCAGCATGACTGCCACAGCATCTTGCAGCGGCATGCTATGCCATCCGGTTTGCGTATAGTTGGACCATCATTTATTTTTCAACAGGACAACGACCCCAAACACACCTCCAGGCTGTGTAAGGGCTATTTGACTAAGAAGGAGAGTGATGGGGTGCTACGCCAGATGACCTGGCCTCCACAGACACCAGACGTGAACCTAACTGAGATGGTTTGGGGTGAGCTGGACCGCAGAGTGAAGGCAAAAGGGTCAACAAGTGCTAAGTATCTCTGGGAACTCCTTCAAGATTGTTGGAAGACCATCCCGGTGACTACCTCTTGAAGCTCAACAAGAGAATGCCAAGAGTGTGCAAAGCAGTCATCAAAGCAAAAAGGTGGCTACTTTGAAGAACCTAGAATATAAGACATAATTTCAGTTGTTTCACACTTTTTTGTTAAGTATATAATTCCACATGTATTAATTCATAGTTTTGATGCCTTCAGTGTGAATGTACAATTTTCAGTCATGAAAACACAGAAAAATCTTTAAATGAGAAGGTGTGTCCAGACCTTTGGTCTGTAAATATATATATATATATTTTTTTTTTTTATTATTCAGTAAAATTCCCCTATAGTCATGGTCAGGAGGGGCCTATTCCAAATTCCTCCTCACAGGGTTCAGCAAAGTCTGGTCCTTAGCAAGAGAGAAGATGTGGGCTTGCAGTTGCCCACAACTGAATTTGGCCTTTTGTGTAGTCACTAATCAAAATTCGCCAACTGATATAACTAGTTTAACACATGTAATATACATGTAAAGTAATGAACCGAGGGCTTAGTAATCCTATTGTGCATATACACTAAATGGGAGCATACTCGGGATGACAGAAGAGGAGAAAGACTTGGGTATTCTGGTTACAAGGAAGCTGAGCAGCAGTACTCAACGTCAGGAAATAGCGGCAAAAGCAACAAGATTTTACGGTGTATAAAAAAAAAAAAAGAAAATCCTGTGATTCCCAACGTATTACGCCTTTATAAATATGGGATCCAGTTTTGGACTCCACATTTTAAAAATGATATTCAGAAGTTATAATCAGTTCAAAGATGGGCAACTATGTAAACCCGCAAGGGCAGGGTCCTCTCCCCTCTGTATCTGTCTGTCATTGTTAGTTTGCTTACTGTAAGTGATATCTGTAATTTGTATGTAACCCCTTCTCATGTACAGCACCATGGATTCTATGGTGCTATATAAATAAATAATAACTAGATTATTACAAAGGATGGAAGGCCTTTCATATGATGAGAGGTTGGAAAAGTTGGGCTTGTTTAGCTTAGAAAAAAAAAAAGACGCCTCAGAGGGGATCTCACATCTATGTATAAATACATGTGTGGTCAGTAAAAAACACTGGCACATGACTTATTCTTTCCAAAGACCACACTGAGGACTAGGGGGCACTAATTGTAGGTGGAAGAAAGGCGATTCGGGCAGCTAAACAGGAAAGGGTTCTTTACGGTTAGAGCAGTCAGAATATGGAATGCTCTACCACAAGAGATAGTAATGGTAGACACTGGCAGCTTTAAAAAAGGGATGGATGATTTCCTCCATACACAACATTGCAGGTTATAGCTAAATTAGTGCTGAAAGGTTGAACTTGATGGACCTAGGTCTTTTTTAAATCTATGTAACTATGTAATGTAATATATATTGCTATGCAAGTAATGTATCACACATAATATGGGGAGGGATAAATGGTGGGATTATGGACCAGCGTAGAACTAAATCTAGGATCAATTCAAGCAATACTAGCACAATATATTTCCAAAAATGAAAATCCCACAAACTTGAGAAGAGTAATCTGATCTTTATTTAATTTAGTATTTGCACAGAAAGAGAGAAAAAGGTGAGACACACAGCGAGAGGTAGTGACGGGAGAGAAATGAAAAATATACATATATATATATATTTATATCTGGGGCAGAATAGAGCAAACCCTCAATTTTATACCCAAAATCGATACCAGAGGTCTGATAAATTGTACCCTCCCACACCTTCATCCCCACCCCTCATCAAAAAAGGAAAACAAACAAAAAACAAAACACACAAATCAAACAAATAAAAAAACAAACCCCCCAAAATCACAGAGATTAACTCAAACATAAGGCAGAAAAGAGTGCCCCCGCCCACCCTAGTGCACAAGGCAGGGGCGGGTGAGATGGTTCAAAGACCCAAAGGAGGATTTTATCAGAGCAATGCTCTGCAGACTAGAAAGAGCCCCCCCCCCAAAAAAAAAAAAAAAAAAACTAGAAAAGCAAAATATTTTGTGCAACAGCACTGTCATCTGTACGGCTGATCGACGGCAACTGTACGTATGCATTAGGTTATGCCACGCCTGCAATGTATAAGTGCTACTGTAAAGGTTCTAGACACAATGAATTGCTGGTGACATATGGGAAAGGGGTAGATCAAAAATAAAAAGATGATGCACTATATTATTTATTCACTGGGGATGATCTGCAGAGCATTGCTCTGTTCAGGGGTGCCAGAACTAGGGTCAGTAAGGCATTGCAAAAAGGTAAAGAACATAAAGAGCATGGGGTGGAAAAGGATGGGAGGGGATCGAGATGTTGCCATTTCCACTTGCTTCTCAGAAGATATCCGGACAGGCACTCCAATGTTGCTTTTCCTTGGCTTCCCAGTAAGTGCCTCGGTAAATATGCGTAATTTCTTTGCTCACTGGATCCATTTTGCGGTCAAACCACAAAGGTTTGTATGAATCCACTGGAGAATCTGTGAGAAAAGATGGAAAGGTCACATATAGCACTCTACCCATTTATAATGGCACACTTAAAATATACACAATGCAGAGGGACAAGCTCATTTGGATTACTGGAAGCCCTGTAATATGTGGATCTACAAAAATAAAATAATATTTATTTTGATTGCATTGATAAAAAAAATGTTGAATGGGCAGTGGGTACGGAGTAGTATGTTTAATAGTGGCTGGGCCTGGTAGTGCAGCTAAGTGTCACTTACTTGAATGGTATTGAGATGCAATAGCAAAGACAGCCACTGCGATGGTAACCACGTTGGGGGGTCTTTGTGGGGTTCCTATTCTGCAATAAGCTGAATCTCTTATGCTTTGCTTATATAGCGCTATAATATTCTGCAGAGCTATGCATACAGCTGTGGCAAAAAATTAAGAGACCACTGCAAAATGTTCAGTTTGTCTGATTTTGCTCCTTACAGGTATATTTTTGAATAAAATGTAAATTGTTATTTTATCCTATAAACTACTGACAACATGTCTCCGAAGTTCCAAGCAATACATTTTGTATTTATTTTCTGAAAATGTGAAATGGTCAAAATAAAAAAATGCATTCCTTGCAGACCTCAAATAATGCAAAGAAAACAAGTTCATAATCATTTATAAACAACAATACTAATGTTTTAACTAAGGAAGAGTTCAGAAATCAATATTTTGTGGAATAACCATGATTTTTAATCACAGCTTTCAAGTGTCTTGCATGCTTTCCACCAGTCTTTCACACTGGTTTTAGGTGACCTTATGCCACTCCTGGCGCAAAAATGTAAGCAGTTCTTCTTTGTTTGATGGCTTGTGACTATCCATCTTCCTCTTGATTACTTTCCAGAGGTTTTCAGTGGGGTTCAGGTCTGGAGATTGGGCTGGCCATGACAGGGATTTGATGTGATGGTCCTTCATCCACACCTTGATTGACCTAGCTGTGTGGCATGGCGCATTGTCTTGCTGGAAAAACCAATCCTCAGAGTTGGGGAACATTGCCTGAGCAGAAGGAATCAACTGTTTTTCCAGGATAACCTTGTATGCGGCTTGATTCATAGGTCCTTCGCAAAGATTAACCTGCCCAACTTCAGCCTTGCTGAAGCATCCCCAGATCAACACATGGTCGTCTAATGGTTAGACGGAGACCTGGAGAGGCGTACAAGCCAGTGTCTTGCACCCATTGTGAAATTTGGTGGAGGATCAGTGATGATCTGGGGATGCTTCACCATTGAGGAAGCATTGTGCGAAACGGCGCTGTCGGGGTGAGAGTACGTGGCAGCTGGAGCCCTTGCACTCAGCACTTTATAGGTACTCTAACATTCTTTACCTTCATCAAGATATACACGGGCCCTTTGTAGTTATATGGCATCTTCATGCATATATTTAGTGTCATCCACTTCATACTTTTTCAATTCAACATGAATGTTTATGGTATGCACTATGCACTTTATGGTCTATTTATTTATGAATTGACGTAGTATGTTTTTTTGAACACGCATACTATTTTTGATTGAAGGTTGCTTTTTCATTTTTTGAGTACTTCATTAGCATGCTCCATTCTTTTTGGTGGCTTACTTCCTGTTGCTTGATTCATGCATTTCATTTTTTCATTGTTTAATATGTAATAAAGATTTATTTTTAAAATTTTATACTCTGCGATTTATCGTCTTTTCTCAAATTGGTCATTGAGGATGTTTATAGAAAGTGGTCTCAATGTACAGCTCTGGAAAAAATTATCATCATTGCTCTCAATCTGAGTTCCCTATCAATAGGTCTTTGAAATGTGCGAGAAAACCGGAGAACCTTGAGGAAATCTACACAAACACGGGGAGAATATACAAATACCTTGTAGAAGTTGGTGGGATTTGACCCCAGTTCTGCAAGGCTGAAGTACTAACCACTGAGCCATCGTGCTGCCACTGTTCAATAAGGAAGCTGAAGCAGTTGAATCATGTACTCCAAGACTAGACCATCATAGTCCAGAATAACCTATAACTTAATGTGAACTAGGGAAGTAATGGAGTTTGGATTCACCCACCAAAGGCTATGTGCCCATGTTGCGGATTAGGCTTAGGAATTTTTTGTGCGGATTCTGCATCTCTTGGCAGAAGACACTGGTGCGGATTTGTCGCGTTTTTTGTGTGGATTTTGTGCGGATATACTGTGGATTTTGTGCGGATTTCTTGCGTTTTTTACCCCTGCGGAATTCTATAATGGAATCGGTACAAAAACGCTGCAGATCCGCAAAAACAGGATTTTTGGTTGCTTACCGTAAAATCTGTTTCTCGGAGCCTTCATTGGGGGACACAGGAACCATGGGTGTATGCTGCTGCCACTAGGAGGCTGACACTACGCACAAAAAAAGTTAGCTCTTCCTCTGCAGTGTACAACCCACCGACTGGCATTATGAACTTCAGTTAGTGAGAAAGCAGTAGGAGAAAAACAATAAGGTTGAAATAACATAACCACAAACATGAGAACTGTAAACATGAGAACAGTCATAGAACACCGAACCACAGAAACTGAATATGGGAGGGTGCTGTGTTCCCAATGAAGACTCCAAGAAACAGATTTTACGGTAAGCAACCAAAAATCCTGTTTTCTCTATCGCCTCATTGGGGGACACAGGAACCATGGGACGTCCCAAAGCAGTCCCTGGGTTGGGAAAACAGACTTCCATCAGGTCAGAGGACTCACCACTGCCATCTGCAAGATCCTTCTGCCTAAGCTGGCGTCCGCCGAAGCTTAGGTATGGACCTTGTAAAATTTGGCGAACGTGTGGATGGAAGACCAGGTTGCAGCTTTGCAAAGCTGCAGGGCGGAAGCCCTGTAGTGCACTGCCCAGGAGGCACCGACTGCTCGGGTAGAGTGAGCCTTAATCCCGGGAGGGGCACTCTGTTCTTGACCCGGTAAGCCTCCAAAATTGCCATTCTGATCCAGTGAGCAATAGTCGCCTTGGAAGTCAACAGGCCTCTCAATGTGCCATTAGGAATGACAAAAAGAGAATCCATCTTCCGGAAAGAGGCTGTTCTAGCCAAGTAGATCCTTACCACCTTGACGAGGTCCAGCTTGTTCAACGATCGCTCCAGAGGATAAGTTGGAGCTGGACAAAAGGAAGGTAGAACGATGTCCTCGTTGAGGTGGAAGGTGTAAACCACCTTAGTAAGTTAGGAAGGCGGAGGCCTCAGGACCACCTTGTCCTGGTGGATAACCAGGAAAGGAGGTTGGCAAGAAAGGGCCACCAACTCGGAAACACACCGGATAGAGGTGATGGCAACAAGAAAAGCCACCTTCCAGGATAGAACTGACAGGGAGACCTCCCTGAGAGGCTCAAAGGGGTAACCCCTCAGAACCTCCAGCACAAGATTACAATCCCATGAATCCACAGGAGTCCTGTATGGAGGGACAGCATGGGCTACTCCATGAGGGAAGGTCTTGACCTGTGGCCGAGAAGATACGTCTTCTGGAAGAGAATTGAGAGTGCAGAAACCTGGCCCTTTAGGGAACTAAGGGCAAGGCCCGCATCCAGTCCTGCCTGAAGGAAGGCCAAAATGGAAGGAAGGGAAAAGGACATCGGTGAAACGTGGCTGGACTCGCACCAACGGAAGTAAGCCTTCCAGGTACGATAGTAGATCCTGGAAGACGAAGGCTTCCTAGCCCGGATCATAGTGTGAATCACCAGATCCGAAAGGCCGGACGCTCTTAGAACTGCGGTCTCAACAGCCACGCCATTAAATTGAGCGACCGAGAATTCAGGTGGCAGATCGGACCCCGAGACAGCAGATCGGGTCTGTAAAGAAGCTGCCAGGGGACGTCCGCAAGAAGATTGACGATCTCTGCAAACCAAGATCTCCTGGGCCAATCTGGGGCGATCAGAATGACCGGCACCCCTTCCGCCTTGATCTTTTTCAACTGCATGGGAAGCAAGGGCAGGGGTGGAAACAGATAGGGAAGCACGAACTGTGACCAAAAAATGGCCAGAGCGTCAACGCCCACTGCGAGAGGATCGCGGGACCTGAAGACGAACCGAGGGACCTTCCTGTTGATTCGGGACACCGTAAGGTCCACAACCGGAGTCCCTCTTCGAAGACAAATCTGATGGAAGACCTCCTGATGCAAGGACCATTCCCCTGCCGCGAGGCCCTTGAGGCTGAGGAAATCGGTGGCCCAATTGTCCACGCCGGGGATATACACCGCGGATATCACCGGAACCGTTGCCTCTGCACAAAGGAAGATCTTGGATACCTTGGCCAAGGCCAGAGAACTCCGAGTCCCCCCCCTGGTGGATCTTTCAGTCCTAGACCTGGAGGATCTACCTTAGAAGTAGCGGGAACGCCAGTAAGGAGTGGGTCTAAAGGATACCGTCTTCTTCTCTTGACGTGCCTGTGGCCTCTGCTGCTGCTGGGAAAAGGAATTTGACGCCGCGAAGCGACGAAAAGGCCGAAAGGACCGAAATTGAAGCCTAGGAGGAGGCCGCCGAGGTTTGGACTGGGGAAGAAGGGAGCTTGTGCCCCCGGTAGCGTCATTAATAATTTGGTCCAGCTTGGAACCGAAGAGACGAGATCCCTGAAAAGGCAGACTGGTAAGGGACTTTTTTGATGACAAATCCGCCTGCCAGGCCTTGAGCTAAATGGTACGACAGATGGCCACAACATTACTGGACACCTGAGCGACACAAGATACGGCGTCCAGGGAAGAAGAAACCAAATATTCCCCAGCGTGGGAAATCTGGGTGGCAAGTTCAACCAGCTGTTCTGGTGGAGTTCCGGACAGAATGCCCCGACGGAGTTGTTTGGCCCATTCGGATATAGATTTCGAAACCCAGGTGGAAGCAAAAGTCGGGCATAGGGTAGACACGGCCGCTTCGAAGGCCGACTTCGCAAAGGATTCTATGATTCTATCAATGGAATCTTTCAGAGACGCTCTGCCAGACAGCGGGAGGACTGTGTTGGTGGAAAGTCTAGAAACTGGCGGATCCACAGAGAGAGAAGTCCAGCTGGCGATGAGCTCCGAAGAAAAGGGGTATAACACGCCAAGGCGCTTTCCTCTCTGAAAGCGTCTGGTTGGATTCTCTCATTCTCTGGTCAGAAGCTGATCGAACTCAGGATGAGGAGCGAAAACCTTGGAAGGCGTTTTAGACTGTCTGAACGAAACCGCCTGATCTGCGGGTTCTATAGAGGAATCTTTGATGCCACAGGTCTGATTGATCGCTCCAATGAGACTCTGAACCATATCCCTCATGTTAGCGATTTGGTTCAAATCCAGCTCCAGATTATCCTCGGAAAGTGCATCAGAGAACGCCTCGCCTGACTCAGGGGAGGATGACCAGGGAGAAGCCAATCGCAGAGAAGGACTGTGGGGTGAGATGCAACGGGAAGAGGACTCAGACCGGCATTCCTGTCTGGATCTTTTGCGGCCTATAATGGGAGGCTCGGACGGAGGTTCCTGCGACCCACTGGCTACTGCGGGAGTCTGCAGGGGCAACCTATCAAGCACAGAAACAAGGGTCTGTGACACCCATGTTAGATCCGCTACCGATTGTGACAGAGTGGAAGCCCAGCCAGGAGCGGAGGCTTCACTCAAGCGGATTGGCAGGTGGATCCTGGGCGGTGGGCATAATGGGTTTGCTGCAGGCCTGACAAG